>NC_090002.1:5748991-6987991 GCF_036417845.1 Apteryx mantelli
TCTGAAACTTCCCACTTCTCCCGTATCCCGTCGTACTCCCTGTAGCTGCCTCTGCCCCCATACCCCGCTGGGCCCCTATGTCCCCCATACCTCCCTGTGCCCCCTATACTCCCTGGGTCCCTATATCCCTCTATACGCCCCTGTGCCCCTCTATGCCCCGTACCTCCTGTGTCCCTATATCTCCCTGTACCCACCTGTGCCCCCTATACCTCCCCGTGCCCCCATACCTCCCTGTGCCCCTCTATCCCCCTATGTTCCTATACCTCCCTGTGTCCCTTTACTTCCCTGTGTCCCTATATCCCCATACCTCCCTGTGCCCTATATCTCCCTGTGTCCTTATATCCCTCTATACCTCCTTGTGTCCCTCTATCCCCCTGTACCTCCTGTGTCCCTATATCTCCCGTACCCGCCCTGTGCCCCCCATACCTCCCCGTGCCCCATACCTCCCTGTGCCCTCTATCCCCACTGTGTTCCTATACCTCCGTGTCCCCTTACTTCCCTGTGTTCCTATATCCCCCATACCTCCCTGTGCCCCTATATCTCCCTGTGCCCCTATATCCTCCTGTGCCCCCTGTACCTCCTGTGCCCCTATATCCCCCTACATCTCCCTGTGCCCCTTATATCCCCTATAGCCCCCCGTGCCCCTACAGCCCCCTGTGCCCCCCATCCCTATGCCCCCCCCACGTCCCCCCATAACCCCCATCCCCTGCGTATCCCTATATTCCCCCCCCCATCCCCCTGCCCCTCCCCATATGGCATCTTCTCCCGGCTGTAGCTCCTCCGCCGGGACACCCGTGGGGCAGGGATGGGGGGGGGGGGGCGAGGGGCACCCGGGTGCCCCTCGCCCCATCCAGGTGCCCGCCACAGTCAGCAGGTGGGTGCTGCCATTCGGAGAGGGGGCTCCAGCTGCGCGGGGCAGGCTGGCGTATCCCGTGTCCCCCCCCCGTTGCCCCCCCCCCCGGTGCGGCCCCGGCGCCCACGGTGCCCCCCCCCCCGCCGCGCCAGGGCCCGCTGAGCTTCCTCTTCTGCGTGGTGCTGAGCAAGGAGGTGCGCAAGAGCCTGCGCGCCAGCTGCGCCCGCGGCCCCCCCGCCGACCCGCCGCTGGCCACCAAGTCACCCTGACCGCCGTGAGTGCCCGCGCCCGCCGGGGGGGTGGGGGGGAACGACGACAACGGGATGGGGGGCACCCCAGCCCGTGCCCATCCCCGTGCCCCCCCCCCCCCAGGCCTCCCGCTGCGACAGCACCTACGTGGCCGGGCGGCTGTACCAGGCGCCGGCGGGCGACTCGGCGGGCTCGCCGCCCAGCACGGCGCGCTCGGCCAAGAGCCAGCACAGCTACATCCCCTTCGTGCTCAGGTACGGGGGGGGGGGGGGGACACTTGGGGGGGGGGCTGAGTGTGGGGGGGGGCGCTGCCACGGCTCCCCCCCCCCCGCTCTCTCTCTCGCAGGAGGATTCGGGTCCGGATGGCGGCGGGGCGCTGGCGACGCCGGCCCGGCCCGGCGGGCTCTTCCTCGACGCCGCGGAGCGGCCCGACGGTAAGCGAGGTGGCATTGGAAGCGGGGGGGGCTCGGCATGAGTTTGTCGGGTCTCAGCTCACCCCCCCCTCCCCAAAAAACCCCACGCCGGCAGAGCGCGACACGGACTCGGAGAGCGATCTGTCGCTGGAGGACGACCCGAGCGGCTCGTACGGCTCCACGCGCTCCTCGGAGAGCGAGGACGAGGGCGCCGACGCCTGCTGGGAGAGCCTGCTCTGCCCCCCGCCCGACAAGGCGCGGGGGACACTGCCACCGCCACTGCCACCGCTGTCCCCCCCGCTGCCCCCGCGCCCGCCCGCCGCCCCCCCCAACCCCGGGGCGACCCTACTGGCCGGGCGACTTTGTCACCACCACCACGACGGCCAGCGAGAGCGAGGGGCCGGCGCTGCGGGTGGAGGCGGCGGGTGACGGCGGGGGGCCGGGGGCTGGCCGGGATCCCCCCCACCCGCCGCCGCCACCGCCCACCGCCACCACCGCGTCCCCACAAAGGCAGGGGGTGCCCAGCGGCCGGGGGGGGTGGCACCCGCAGCGCCCCCGCTCGCCCCGCGGGCATCCTCAAGAAGAAGGGGGTCACCGCCACCGTCACCGCCACGGGACGGAGGGACGGCGAGGCGCCCTCGGGCGCCGGCTCGTCGCGGGGCTCCTCGGGCAGCGAGGGCGGCCAGGCGGGTGCCACCGCTGTCCCCACCGCCACCACCGCGGCGCCGCGGCCCCGCCAGACGCTGCAGCAGCAGCTCAGCGGCGTGACGCCCATCGCCATGAGCATCAAGGCGGGCACCGTGGACGAGGACTCCTCCGGCTCCGAGTGAGTAGCCGGGGGGGGGGGGGGGGCCGCGCGGGGACGCGGTGGCAGCGGTGACCGGGGGGGGGGGGACAACGCCGCGCACCCGCTTTCTCTTCCGCCTCGGCCCGGGCACTAACCCTTCCTCTTCTCTCCTCTCCGTCCCCGCTCCCCCCCCCCCCAAAATCCTGCCCAGATTTCTGTTTTTAATTTTCTCCATTAACACGTGGGGGCCGGGGGGGGGGGAGGGGGGTGTCCTCCTGCCCTCCCCCCCCCACCCCACCCGCCACCCCCTCCATCGCTGTCTGTCCGGGCGAGGGTCGGGCGCGGGGGGGGCGCTGCCCGCGCGCTCCCGGCCCCCTCGTGAACACGCATCCGTCTGTCTTGTCCCCCCCTCCCCAATCGTGCCCCCCCTGTCCCCCCCCCCGTCCACCCCCCCCCCCGACAGGAGCGACGAGACCTCCATCTAACGGGGGAGCGGGCGCCCACCCAGGGCCCTGCCCGCCCCGTGGGGGGGGGGGGGCCCACCCGCCGCCGATGCCACCCACCGCCACCGCTCCGGGCTGAGGGGGGGGGTGGCACCGGGATGGGGGGGGGGGGGCACGGCCACACCCCATTGCACTTTGGAGCCCCCTTCGGCCGGGGCGGGCACGGTGGCGGGGGGGGGGGTCAGGGGTTGCCCCCGTGCTGGGGGGGGGGGGCCCACGGAGGCGGCGCCACCCCACGCGGGAAAGCAAGGAGCCCCCCCCCCCGCCACCACCGTGAGATGCCATTCTACCCACGCCGTGGGGGTGCCGGGATCGGGTGACGCTCAACGCTGGCCCTGGGTGCCAGCCCCCCCCCCCCAGGCCCTGCCAGCCCGGAGGCAGCAGGGTGGGATTGGGATGGGGGGGGGGCAAAGACACCCACGAATTTCCCGCGGCACAGCGCCCGCTGGAGGCTTTTATTTAAAAAATACATGGAAAAATACAAAAAAAAAAGATATATAACCCCCCTCCCCCCCGTGTTGCCCCCCCCCCCCAGGTGGGGGGGCATGGCCATGGGGTGCGTTAACCCTTCCTTGGCCATGCAGGGAGGGGGCAGGGATGCCTGAGCCTTACCCCCCCCCCCCCGGTCCAGTATTTTGTGTGCCCCCCCCCCCGGGGGGGGTAAGGCTCAGGCTGTGCCCCCACCCAGGGGCCCCCAGAGGCGGGTGGCACCCAGCGCAGGATATTTTGGGAATATGGGGGGGGGGATGATGAGGGACCCTTGGGTGCGTGCAGGGTTTGGGGGGGGGGGACGGAGGGGGGGGGGTTTCCTACCGCTGACGTGACCCTTTTTGTAATTAAAGCAAAATCCAACCCGAGCCTCTGCCTCGTCCCGGGGGGGGGGGGGGGGGGGGGGCGGCCCCCCCGTGCCTCAGTTTCCCCAAGTGGGGAAAGGGCGCCCGCTCCCGCTCCCTTCCTCGGCCACATCCGTATTTCCCCCCCCGGCACGTCCGGTCCTGGGTGCCCACGCAGGTCGGGGGGGGGTGTGTGGGGGGGGGGTCCCGCTCCCCAAGCCGGGGGGGGGGGGGCACCCCGATGCCCCACCGGGGCGGCTTTTACCTCGAGCTGCTGGCGAGCGCCGTCTTGCGGGGCGGGCGGAGGCGGCTGGCGGGGGGCCCCGGCCTGCACCCCGCGCCGGATGCCACCCGCGCCGCTTGCCACCGCCGCCACCGCCGCCACCGGACCTGGGGAAGGAGAGGGGACGTGGGGCACGGCGCCGGGCACCTCGGGGAAACCGAGGCACGCGGGGGGCCCGGCGCTGCCCCGGCGCCTCCTCACCTCTCTGCGCGGCCGCGCTGGCCCTCGGCGCTCCCTTCCCAGCCGGAGCCGGAGCCGGAGCTGATCCGGGCGCTGCGGTCCTGCCAGGCAGCTTGGGGATGGCGCTGGGTGCCGGCGGGCGGTTGGTGGCCGCGGTGGCGGTGGCCGCCCTGGCACGGGGCTGGCGGGCGGCGGGGCTGGGGGGGGGCTTGGAGGCAGCGGGGGGAGAGGGGGCAGCACCTCCTCCTGCCTTCACCTGGCCTGGGGGGGGGGGGGAGGGACACGGGGACAGCGGGAGGGGGTCACCCCTGCTGCCCCCCGCCGCGGCGGGTGCTGTTTGGGCACCCGCCTGCGCCCACGTTGCCCCCATCCCCCCCCCCCAGCGCAGTTACCTCCAGCCCCGACCCGGGGGGGCTCCGATTTGCCCCGGCAGGCGGCCCCCGAGCCCTGCGGGGGACACGGCCGACCCGGGGCCACCCGGCTGGGGGGCACCCTGGCAACGGGGGGTCCTTTTGGGGCGGGCGTGGGGCGGCAGCCGGGCGGGGTCCTGGAAGCAGAAGCGGGGGGACGGACGGACAAGGGGCTCAGCTTGGGGGGGGGGCGACGGTGCCATCCACCGCTCCCCCAAGTTGGGGGGGGGGACAGCGGGGGGGGGGGGCGCACTGGGGCCCCTATGAGCCTGGCAGCCCCCCTGCCCTGCCCCACTCACCTCCCAACCCCCCTGTGGGCACAACACGGGCTGGGGGCAGCGATCGGGGTTGACCCCCCCCCCCAAAAAAAGAGCCACCTACCTTCCTGGTGCCGGGGGCTTTTTTGGCGAGGTGGTTACCGGCACCGGCACCGGCACGGGCGGCCGCCTTGGCCCGGGACCTGGCGGGGGCCGGGGCTGTGCCGGTTGGAGCGCCCGGCTCCACCGTGGGCAGCAGCGCCCGCACGGGGCTGTTCTTCACCACGAAGGTCTCGCGGCGGGGGCTGCGGGGGCTACGGGAGCTGCCCCCCGGAGCGGGCAGGAGCCGCGGGGACGCCGGGGTGCCGACGGGTTCCCGCCGGGGCAGCCGGCACTGCTCCAGCTGCACGGCCAACCGGTTCGCCTCCTTCACCATCTCCTCCAGCTTGGCGCCGCTCAGCGGGCTCCAGCGCCCGCTGTCCCGCGCCGGGGGGACGCCGGCGGGTCCGTCTTCCTCCTCCTCTTCCTCCCCATCCAGGCAGTCCTCCTCCCGGCTGCTGGGGCGAAGCCGAGCGTTAGCCCGCGGGCTTCCCCATGCCTGCCCTGATCCCGGCATGGGGCCGGGCTGGTGCCATCTGTGCCCGCCGGGCCAGCGTTGGGGCATGGTGCCTGCGGGTGGCTGGGGTTCCTCCGTGCCCACACGGCTGCGACCTGCATCCCTGGGACCCCAGCCATGGGGTGGCATGTCCCCCAAGCCCTCCAGGGTGCCGGCCATGGGGTGGCACATCCCCCGTGGTGGCTGCAGGGTGGCATGTCCCCCAAGCCCTCCAGGGTGCCAGCCATCGGGTGGCACGTCCCCCGTGGTGGTTGCAAGGTGGCATGTCCCCCAAGCCCTCCAGGGTGCCGGCCATGGGGTGGCACGTCCCCCGTGGTGGTTGCAGGGTGGCATGTCCCCCAAGCCCTCCAGAGTGCCAGCCATGGGGTGGCACATCCCCCGCGGTGGTTGCAGGCTGGCATGTCCCCCAAGCCCTCCAGGGTGCCAGCCATCGGGTGGCACGTCCCCCGTGGTGGCTGCAGGGTGGCATGTCCCCCAAGCCCTCCAGGGTGCCGGCCATGGGGTGGCACGTCCCTTGTGGTGGTTGCAGGCTGGCATGTCCCCCGAGCCCTCCAGGGCGCCAGCCATGGGGTGGCACGTCCCCCATGATGCCAGATGCAGGCTGGCATGTCCCCCAAGCCCTCCAGAGTGCCAGCCATGGGGTGGCACATCCCCCGCGGTGGTTGCAGGCTGGCATGTCCCCCAAGCCCTCCAGGGTGCTGGCCATGGGGTGGCACGTCCCCCGCGGTGGTTGCAGGCTGGCATGTCCCCCAGGCCCTCCAGAGTGCCAGCCATGGGGTGGCACGTCCCCCGCGGTGGTTGCAGGCTGGCATGTCCCCCAAGCCCTCCAGGGTGCTGGCCATGGGGTGGCACGTCCCCCGCGGTGGTTGCAGGCTGGCATGTCCCCCGAGCCCTCCAGGGCGCCAGCCATGGGGTGGCACATCCCCCATGATGCCAGATGCAGGCTGGCATGTCCCCCAAGCCCTCCAGGGTGCCAGCCATGGGGTGGCACATCCCCCGCGGTGGCTGCAGGCTGGCATGTCCCCCAAGCCCTCCAGGGTGCCAGCCATCGGGTGGCACGTCCCCTGTGGTGGCTGCAGGCTGGCATGTCCCCCAGGCCCTCCAGGGCGCCAGCCACGGGGTGGCACGTCCCCTATGATGCCAGCTGCAGGGTGGCACATCCCCACCTCTCACCTGTCGGAAGGGGACAGGAACCCGAAGTCGAACTTCTCCTCAGTGATGAATTCGACATCTGGGGAGAGACGAGGGGGGTCGGCCCCGGCGCAGGTCGCCGCGCGCCGCCGAGGGGACGGCGGGGACAGGGCGCTGGCAGTGCCCCGGTGGCTCCCCTGCCCCTACCTCCTTCTTCTGTCATCGCCTCCGTCTCAGCGAGCGGCACCGGCGGCGCAGCCATGGGCGACCTGGGGGCACCCGGCGGGGCAGGGTTAAGGTGCCTCGACGCCCAGTGGTCCCGGGCGCCCCCCTCGCCAGAGCAGGCAGGCGGGTGACGGCAGGGGGTGGCCGATGCCCCCACCCTGAGGGGCCCCCGGGCAGAGCCGGGGCCGCCACGCACAATCGGGCCTTTGTGCCACCGCGCTGGCACGGCCGCCCCGAGCCGGGCGGCACCGGGTGGGGTTTTTTGGGGGGCACCAACCGGGGAATTGGGACGAAGCAGCGCTTTCGCCCCTGCCTGTTGGGTGCCCGTGTCCCCCCGGGGGGCACCGGGGAGCAGTGGGTGGGGGGCCCGGGGGACCCACCAGCCCCCATGGGGACCCCGCTGCCCTGCACCCGCATCCCGGGCCCGGCGCCCCCCGGTGCCCTCCCCGATCCGAGAGTCCCGGTTCTTCCTCCCCCCTCCCCCCGGGCTCGGTCCCTCCCGGTCCCCCATCCCCGTCCTTGCCCTGATCCCCGGGTCCCGGATTCCGTCACCATCCCCCGGTCCCGCTCCCTCCCCCGGTTCCTTCCCCGGTCCCGATGATCCCGGATCCAGGGTCTCAGTCCCCCTCCCCCCCGCTCCTCCGCCATCTCGGGGTCTCGGTCTCCCCTCGCTCCCGGGGTCCTCGCTTGCCGCTTCCCCCCCGGGGTCCCGGTCTTGGTCCCCCCCTCGATCCCGGGGGGCCGGTGCCCGCGGCGCTGGCGGCCGCCCCCGCTCACCGCCCGGTGCCCGGTGCGCGCTGCCGCCGCGCGCTGCCGCCGCGCTGCCGCCGCGCGCTGCCGTCGAGCTGCCGTCGCGCTGCCGCTCCGCCAGGGGGCGCGGCCGCGCCGCCAGGGGGCGTGCCCCCAATTCGAATTCTCCCTCCCTTGCGTCACAATAGCCCCGTTACCGCCCGCCGCGCTCATTGGCCCTCCTCCCGCGCCCCGCCCCTCAGCCGCGCGCTCCCATTGGCCCCCGGCGGAGGGGGGGGCGCGGGGGCTCCCAGCGCTGCCGCGCCGGAAGTGTGCGCCGCCGCGGCGGGTCCCCCGGGGAGCCGCTTCCGCCGCGGGAAGCGCGGCGGCAGCGGCCTCCCCCGACTCCTGGCAGCCGCCCACCGTCTCCTTGGAGACCACGTAAGGGGGGGGGCGGGGGGCGGCTCATCCCGGTACCGCGCAGCCCTTCCGCCCCCCGCCCCCCCCCGGTACCGGGCGGTCCCTCGGTCCCGCTCCTCCGACCGGGAAACCCCTCGGTTCCCTCCTCCCCCGGGTCCTCCCGCCCCCCCCCCCCGGCACCGGCAGCCCCTCGCTCCCCCCTTCCCGCCCCCCCCGGTAGCGGCTGCGTTGTCCCGCCCCCCCCCTCCGGTACCAGCTGGTCCCCGGTTCCCCCCCGGTGCTGGGCAGCTCCCGTTGTCTCCCCGCCTCCCGCCGGGGCTGGATAGTCCCGGTCCCCTCCGGTGCTGGCAATGTCCCCCCGGGACCGGGACCGGAGAGTCCCCGGTGCCCCTCTCCCCTCCCGGTACCGGAGAGTCCCCGGTCTTACCCGATGCTGGGCAGTCCCCATCTCATTCCCCCCGCCCCGGTACCAGCAGTCCCCGGTGTCTCCCCTGGTACCGGATAGTCCCCGGTGCCCGTCTCCCCTCCACCTCCCAGTACCGGCAGTCCCCGGTGTCTCCCCCGGTACCGGATAGTCCCCAGTGTCCATCTCCCCTCCACCTCCCGGTACCGGCAGTCCCCGGTGTCTCCCCCAGTACCGGATAGTCCCCAATGTCCATCTCCCCCCCCACCTCCCGGTACCGGCAGTCCCCGGTGTCTCCCCCCCGGTGCGGGGCGCTGCCCCCAGTGAGGTGCCGGTGCCCCCGACGCTACGTGCTCCCGCAGGATGGGCGCCGTGGTCCTGGAGCTCTACTGGAAGCACGCGCCCAAGACGTGCAAGAACTTCGCCGAGCTGGCCCGCCGTGGCTACTACAACGGCACCAAGTTCCACCGCGTCATCAAGGACTTCATGGTGCAGGGCGGCGACCCCACCGGCACCGGTGAGACCCCGAGGGGACGCGGCGTCACGGGGATCTCGGCGCGGACACCCTTGAGTCATCGTAGGCGGTCGCCGGCTGCTCCGAAACGCGGGGCTGGTGGAGATCAGTCCCACCGCAGAGCTAATGGTCTTGGGGAAACGCCTCTCTCCGAGGCTGGAGGTGGCTCCTGGTGGCTCCTGGTGGCCCTGGGACGTTCCTCAGCTGCGTCCTCGCTCTTCCCTGCCGACAGGTAGAGGTGGCGCCTCCATCTACGGGAAGCAGTTTGAAGACGAGCTTCACCCGGAGCTGAAGTTCACGGGTAGGTGCTGAGCAAGGGGATGAGCTTAACGGGCGTCCGACGACGTGCCTTTGGGGTCGCTTGACGTTCCCTTTCCTTTAAGAAGCAAACAGGGGGCAGAGCCGGGTGAGGGGCAGGAGCAGCGGCGCCCGGAGCTCCCCTGGCGTCGGCAGGACGCCAAGGCCGCGGCGAGGCGACTCGCGGGGCGAAAAGCGTGAGAGACGCGGAGCGTTAACTGCAGGGGGTTTCCCAAGAGGCCGGCGGTGCCGGCGGTGCGCTTGTTGCCCCTCTCTTCCTTGGTGGCTGGACAGTTGGACGCTCAGGGTGTTTCTGAGTTGGTCTCCGGTTAGTTTTCCTTTGGGAAATCTGTAAATTTAACCCCCCTCCCCCTGCAGACTCCGTGGGCGCCGCTGCAAGAGGCCACAGGCGAATACGTTGCTTTCTCGGGGGTATTTGTCTCGAGTTAAGGTAAAGCAGATGCCGAGGGTGTTACCGCAGCGGGAAGGGCGCTCCGGGTCGCTTCCTTGCGCTTCCCTTTGCCGCGGAACTTAGCTCGAAAGGCCACAAGCGTGAAATCTCCCGCGTCACCGTTCAGCTTTTCCCGGCGGCATCCAAACACTCTCATGAGCCAACCCCAGGAAAAGCAGCGCTTTGGGTTGAAACCACAAAAATCCCTTCGCCGGGCGTCTGTCCCCGGGGTTGTGGTCGCGCAACGTGAGCGGCGGCAGCAGGAGCCCGCGTAGGAGCAGGTCAAGCTCTTTGGCGGACTGTTGTTAACTCAACTCCTTCCTCTAAAGGCGCAGGGATCCTCGCCATGGCCAACGCCGGGCCGGACACGAACGGCAGCCAGTTCTTCATCACGCTGGCGCCGACACAGTGGCTGGACGGCAAGCACACCATCTTCGGGCGCGTGTGCCAAGGCATCGGCATCGTCAACCGCGTCGGCATGGTGGAGACCAACGCGCAGGACCGGCCCGTCGACGACGTGAAGGTCTTGAAGGCTTTTCCCTCGGGTTAGGAGGGCCGGGGCCGCTGGGGCATTTTCGGTGGGCGAGTGCGGGTGTCCCCAGCGGGGAGGAGAGCGCTCCGAGGGCGTTAGAGGTGGCGTGGGGCCAAATTGCCTCCCCGAAAGGGGAAGCGCGGGGGGGTGGGGGGGGTAAAGTGAATGGAGTCTGCGATCTGCGTTGTTCAAGGATGAAGCCTTCGTCTGGGGAAGGAGCGAGACAGCCGGGCAGGTCTTGTTGTCCCTCTTGCTGCCTCTTGTCCCTCCAGCGGGGACAGATCTGAGCTTGCGCCTCCGGGATCCGTTTGGCTCCTCTCAGCCTCCCGTCCGCCACGAGCAGGAGGGCAGCACCGGTGGCTGGAGGTCGGCGCGTTCCTGCTGCCGGGCCGGTTCGGAGGACGGCTCCTTGATCTCCGCGAGGATGCTGCGGCGGGCCAGGAGCCGGCTTTTTCGGGAACGGGAAAACTCTGGTGCCTGATGTCACCTGAAGCTTTCTTTTGCCGTTAAAAGGGAGGCTTTAACGAGCTCTTGGAGCTGGGCCTCTGGGGGCTCTCGGCTTCTTTCCCGGGTTTTGGCCAAAGGCCAGTCGGAGCCTCCCCTGCGCCTGCTGCGGGAGCAACCTGGCACCGGGCCCCGGCTGTCGTTGTCACCGCACCGCGCCGTCCTCGGCGCCGGGGTCCCAACTTCCAGCCATCCTTGACCTGGGCTCTGGCAGGAGAATCCCTGCGGAAGGGGGATGTTTTCCAGGCTTCGTGGAAAGCCCAGTGGCCTGATCCAAGCCAGGCCTGCGTGACGGGCGTGTTCCGGGGACCTGGGAGAGGCTTCGCTCCTTGGGGCATTTTGTAACGCTTTGGGTTTTGTAATAAAATAAATAAAACCGAGTCGGGGGTGAACGGTGGCAGCTCCGGGCGCGGGCTGCCCACCCTGGAAGGTGGGTAAAACCCCATGGGAATGGGAGATGCGCTGAAGATCCGTGCCCGCTCCGGGGGGAGAGGCGGAGGAGCTCCTCGCTGCTGTCCCCGTGGCTCGTTGCGCCCCGCTTGGCTCGCGCTCTCGGGTCCCCGGTGCGCCCCAAACCTTTCGGGGGTGGCGGTGGAGGGGGGGGGGGAAACGCGGCCGCGTCCCTGCTGTCGGCCCCAGGCGGGCAGCGCGGGTGGCGCTGGCCTCGCGCCGAGGGTGGGCAGCCCCCGAGCTGCAGCTGGGTGCCGTCGGGCCTTCCCCCCCCCCCTCCGCCCCCCCCCCCGCCCGGCCCTTGGCTGGCTGCCCGCCTGGAGCCGGCACGCCGCGTCCCCGGGCTCTGCCATCGGAGCAGCCACCTGCGGCGGCGCCCGGGGGGACCCGGAGCTGGCCCTGTTTGCCAGGCAGGCCACGATGGGGCCCCAGTTGCATCCTTGGTGTCCCCGTGTCCCCCCCCACAAGCGTCGTTGCACCCACCTGGGACCCCCCCGGGGGCTCCCCCCCCCGGCCACGGACCCTCCCAGTCACATCAGGAAACGTCCAGGTCACGCGGGGTTTCAGCTGCCCGGGGGCGAGGGGGGCACGATGTCCCCACGTCAGCACGCAGTGTCCCCACGCTAGCACATGTGGCCCCCCATGCCAGCACGCAGTGTCCCCCATGCTGGCTTACATGGTGTCCCCACACCGGCCCAGTGGTGCCCCACCATGCCAGGGCATCGTGTCCCCATGCCAACACGTGAGGTACCCACGCAGGCACACCCGGGGTCCCTGTGCCAGCACATAGGGTCCCCTAGGCCAGCGCACGGTGTCCCCACACTGGCACATGGTGCCCCCCAGGCTGGCACACAGAGTCCGTGCACCGGCCCATGGGGTCCCCATGCCCAGGCATGGTGTCCCCACACCGGCACACAGTGTCCCCGTGCCAGGGCATGGTGTCCCCACGCCAGCACATCGGGTTCCCGCATCAGCACAGTGCCCCCCCCACCAGCATGCTGTGTCCCCACGCTGGTCCCCACGCTGGTACGTGGTGTCCCCACCCTGGCACCCACAGCGTCCCCATGCCAGCACATGGGGTCCCCATGCCGCCCCTCAGTGCTGACCCCCACCAGTGTGACTGGGGACAACCGCGCTGTGGTGACGCGTGGCCGCCCAGCCGCCGTCCCGCTAACGAACTCGTGCCGCTAACGAACTCATTAGGCTTCGGCGAGGCTAATTGCAGCGCGGGGCTGGGCAGCGAAGCTGCCGCTCGCGGGTGCTTTCGGGGATAACGGGCTGGGGCCTCCCGCAGCCCGGCGGGGCCCGGCGAGGAAGAGGAGGCACGGGCACCGCGGGGAAGGGCACGGGGCACCGGGGGCGCTGGGGGGCTACGCCGGGGGAGCGGGGCGGGAGCGGCAGGGGACCAGGGGACCCCAGCGGTGGCATCCAGGACGGCGCCGGGAGTCCCGAGCTGTGCCGGGGCGGTGCCGGGGGGGCCAGGGGCGGTGCCGGTGCGGTACCGGGGGTGACACCGGGAGCCCCCGGGCGGTACGGAGGGCGACACCAGGGGCAGAAGCGGGGCGGTGCGGGAAGCCCCCGGGGGGGGCGACACCGGGGGCGACACTGGGAGATATGGGCGGTTCCGGGGGCGACACTGGGAGCCCCGCGTGACACCGGGGGCGACACTGGGAGATATGGGCGGTTCCGGGGGCGACCCCGGGAGCCCCGCGTGACACCGGGGGCGACACGGCGGGGGCGACACCGGGAGATACGGGCGGTTCTGGGGGCGACCCCGGGGGCGGTTCCGGGGGCGACCCCGGGAGCCCCGCGTGACACCGGGGGCGACACCGCGGGGGCGACACCACGGGGGGCGGCATCGCGAGCCGCTGACGGCACCGCGGGCGGCCCCGGGGGCGATACCGGGGGCGGCCCCGGGAGCCCCGGGCGGTGCCGGAGGCGGTGCCGGGGCGGTGCCGGGCCCGGCGCCCCCGGGCCGGCGCGGGCGGTACCGGCGCGCGGGGCGGAGCCTGCGGCCCGGCGGCCGCGGGGCAGCGGGGCCGCGGCGGGGCAGAGCGGCGGCGGCGGCGGCGGCGGCGCGGAGCCCCCGGCCCGGTCCGGCCCGGCACATGGCGGCGCTGGGCGCTTTGGAGCCGGGCAGCGGCCCCGGTACCGTCCCGGCCACCAAGGTGGAGCTCACGGTGTCGTGCAGGTACCGGGCGGGGGGGGGGACGCGCGGGTCGCTGCTGGGGCAGATCGGCGGCGCCGGGGCTGGGGGGCACTGGGAGGCGCTGGGGGAGCGGGCGGCACCGGGGGGTGTAGGGTGCTGCGGGCACTGGGAGGCACTGGGAGAGCGGGGGGGCTGTGGGGAGCACTGGGAGCGTGGGGTGGCAGTGGGGCTACGGGGAGCACTGGGAGCGCGGGGGGGGCGGCGCTGCGGTAGGGCACTGGGAGGCACTGGGGATACGGGGGGGCACTGGGGGAGCGGGAGGCACGGAGGGTGCAGGGCGCTGGGGATGCGAGGGGCACTGGGAGGCACTGGGAGAGCAGAGTGGGCTGGGATGGGGGGCACTGGGAGCACTGGGAGAGCAGGGGCGGCTGGGCTGTGGGGCACTGGGGCTGCACGGGGGATAAGGGAGGCACTGGGGGGGCACTGGGAGAGCGGGGGGAGCTGGGGCGTAGGATACTGGGAGGCACTGGGAGAGCAGGGAGCAGTGGGGGATGTAGCGTATTGAGGAATACGGGGGCACTGGGAGAACGGGGGGGGGAGGCACTGGAGGGGGATCCCTGAGGATTTGGGGTGCGGGGGGGGGATGGAGGTGGTGAGGGGGCTGCCCCGAGCGTGGGGGGCCCCGGTGTCCCCCGGCCACCCGCCGTGGCACCCGGGGGGCAGCCCCGTGCCGGTCCCCCCCCCCCCCCCCCCCGGCCGGGGAAGGCGTCTCGCCTTGTGCGCACATCTCCGCCTGTGAGCCGAATGGCATCGCATTCCCGGACTCCTGGGCCCCTTCCCCACGCTGGCACCAGCTGCCTCCGCGGCTCCCCCCGGGATGGGGGGGGCTCGTTCGCTCCGTCTCGCTCGCTGCCTCAGTTTCCCCTCGCGGGACCCCGGCGGCCCCACGCCAGGGCTGAGCCTGGGTGACGCCGCAACCGCCCCCGCGGCCCCCCGGCCCCGCGAGAGCCGTCACCCCCCCCCTCCAGCGCCTCCGAAATGCAGAAACTCCCTGGAAAAGGCTTCACCCCCCCCCTTGGGAAAGCTCCCAACGGGATTTCCCCGCGGCTCCCCCCGCACCCGGAACGCCAGCTCCATCCCGGTGTTTCCCTCTTGGTGACGCCGTGGCTGTTGGGTTCATCCCCGCTCCCCGAAGCCCCCCCCGGCTGGGCGAACCCCCCCAGGCCGTGGCTGGATCCCGGCCGCCCCCCCGGATAACGTGTTTAGGGACTCGCGCCATGAGCCGGGCCTGGGGGGGCCCTGGGCGCCCGGCGATGCCTTGGGGCAGCACCGTCTTCCCGAGTCTGCCGGTGCCGTGCCGGACGCCCCCGGCAGCCCCCCGCCGCCTGCCCCCCCCTCCGCGGCCGCGCTGCCTGCGGCCGCTCCGACCTATTTTCCTCCCACTCCATCAGGGACCAGGGAAACTCTCTCCGCAGTCGCCGCTCAGCGCTGCGGCTCGGGCGGCCGCGGGGCGCACGCGGCCGCGAGCACCGACGCACGGACACATGGCCGCGCGCGCTGACACACGGACACACGGCGTGGGGTGCACACGGCTGTGCCCGTTACGGCTGTGCACGCCGGCACGCAGCCGTGTGCGCTGACACACGGTGTAGGGCGCACGCAGCGGTGCACACCGAGACACGGCATGGGGCACGCGGTGGTGCACACTGAGACACGGCATGGGGCACACGGTGGTGCACACCGAGACACGGCATGGGGCACACGGCTGTGCACACACGGCGGTGCACACCGACACATGGCATGGAGCGTGCACGGCTGTGCCCGTACAGCCGTGCACACCAACACATGCCCATGTGCACTGGCACGCGGTGTAGGGCGCACACGGCTGTGCGCACTGACACACGGCGCGGGGTGCACACAGCCCTGCGCATGCAGCGGTGCACACTGGCACACGGCACGGGGTGCGCACGGCTGTACACACGTGGTGGTGCACACCGGCACACGGCAGCGCGCACGCGGCCGCGCTCCCCGCCACCCCCCGTGCCTCAGTTTCCCCCCCGGCCCGACGCCCCGCTGTGTCCCGCAGGCACCTCCTGGACAAGGACACCTTCTCCAAGTCGGACCCGCGTGAGTGCGGCGGGGAGGGGGGGGGCGCCGGGGGGGCCCGGCCGCGGCCCCCGGCGCCGCTCACCCGCCTCTCGCCCGCAGTCTGCGTCCTCTACACCCAGGGCGCCGAGAGCAAGCAGTGGCGGGAGGTGAGTGGCCCCCGCGCGGGCGCCCGGACCAGCAGCGGGGGGGGGGCAGCCAGCCGGCCAATCAGCATGTTGGGGTGCTGGTCAGCCGGCCAATCAGCATGTTGGGGTGCCAACTGGCCAGCCAATCAACATGCTGGGGTGCTGACTAGCCAGCCAATCAGCATGTTGGGGTGCAAACTGGCCAGCCAATCAGTATGTCGGGGTGCCAACTGGCCAGCCAATCAGCATGGTGGTGTGCCAGCCAGCCAGCCAATCAGCACATTGGGGTGCTGATCAGCTGACCAATCAGCATGCTGGGGGGCCAGCCAGCTGGCCAGTTAATGTGCTGGGGTGCAGCTGGCCAGCCAATCGGTATGGCAGGGTGCTGGGGGGGCTGGCCAATCAGCACGCCAGCCAGCCAATCAGCATGTTGGGGCGCTGGGCAGCCAGCCAATCAGCATGTTGGGGTGCTGGGCAGCCAGCCAATCAGCCCCCTGGAGTGCCAGCCAGCTGGCCAATGAGCTTGCTGGGGTGCAGCCGGCCAATGGGTCAGCACATCAGGGTGCAGGTCAGCCGGCCAATCAGCACATTGGGGTGCTGAGCGGCCAGCCAATCGGCACGTTGGGGTGCTGGCCGGCCAGCCAATCAGCACGTGGTGTGCAGCCAGCCGGCCACCCAGCCGGGCCGGGGAGGGGGCTCCCTGTGGCGGCCGCCCGCCCTCTAATTAGCAGCTGCTTAATTGCCGGGCTCTGGGGCTTAATCAGTGGGTGGGGGCCGGGGCGGGGGCAGCGCGGGCTGGGGGGGCCCCGCGGCGGGGAGACACACAAAGGGGCACCTGGGCCCCCCCCGCCCCCACGTCCCCTCATGTCCCCTCCTGCCACCTGTGTCCCCACCAGCCCCTTGTGTCCCCTCCAGCCCCTTGTGTCCCTTCCAGCTGCTCTCGTCCCCTCGTGTCCCCCCGTGTCCCCATCCCTCTCCGTCCGTCCCCTCTCCCTCCACTCTGCCTCCTCCAGCCACGAATCCCTCCTTCCCCCCCCCGTGTCCTTCTCCCTCCTTCTGTCCCTAAATAGATCCCTGTCCCCGGCTGCATCCCGTCCTGCGCCCTCCCTGCCCCTATGGCCACCCCTCCGTTGCCCCCGCCGCCCTTTGGGCCTCCCTCCATCCCGCCGGCCCCCCGCATCCCGCCATCCCCCCGCATCCCGCCGGCCCCCCGCGCCGCGCGCCCCGCTCACAACGCTGCCCCGGCAGTTCGGCCGGACCGAGGTCATCGACAACACCCTGAACCCCGACTTCGTGCGCAAGTTCATCCTCGACTACTTCTTCGAGGAGAAGCAGAACCTCCGCTTCGACCTGTGAGTGCCGCCCCCCCCCCCCCGTCCCTGTCCCCATCCCCGTCCCTGCCCCAGTCCCATCCCTATCCCTGTTCCATCTCCATTGCCATCTCCTGTCCCCATGCCTGTTTCTGCCTCATCCCTGTCCCATCAATGTCCTTTTCCCGCTCCCTGTCCCATCTCTGCTCCATCCATGTCCCCATCTCATCCTCATCGCTGCCTCATCCCCATCTCCATGCCTGTTCCCATCCCATCCAGGTCCCCATCTCCAGCCCCATCTCTGTCCCATCCCTTTCCCTGTCCCAGCCACACTCCTGGCTCTATCTGTGTCCCGTCCGTGTCCCCATCCCCACTGCTGTCCCATCTCCATGCCTGTCCCATCCCCATCCTTGTCCCATTCTCAGCCCCATCCCTGTCTCACCCATGTCCCAGTCACAGCTCTGTCCCATCCCCATCCCCATCCCGGTTCCTCTCCCCACCCCAGCTCCTGTCCCCGTCCCCGGTGCAAGGCGCCACGGCGTCCCTCTGTCCCCGCAGGTACGATGTGGACTCCAAGAGCCCCGACCTCTCCAAGCACGTGAGCGAGCGGGGCGTCCTGGGGGTGGGGAGGGGACGCGGGGGGGGGGCCGGGACCCCGGTGACACCCCGTCTCCCGCAGGACTTCCTGGGCCAGGCCTTCTGCACCCTGGGCGAGATCGTGGGCTCGGCCGGCAGCCGCCTGGAGAAGCCCCTGACGTGAGTGCGGGGCCGCGGCTGCCCCCTGCCGCTGCTCCCTGCCTCAGTTTCCCCCTCCGGCAAGGCGATGCCGGACAACTCCCCCCCCCGGCAAACCGCTGGCACGTGTCCGGTGTCCCCGCGGGGACGGGCACCCTGGACCGGCGCCCACCACGGCTCCAGCGCCTTGGTCCCTTATCTCGCCGCGGCGGCGCAGGGTGTCGGGGACGGAGAGCAGAGCCCAGCGCAGACATCCCGGCTCCGGGCGGGAACCGCTTTCCCTCCTTGGGGGGGGGGGAAGGTTTTGGGGGGGCGCTGAGCCAAACCGAGCGTGTCCCTTGGGGTGCCCGGCGGAGGTGGGGGTCTCTCCCGTCCCTTCTCGCCCGCTCCGGGCTCCTCTGCCCCGGCCACGCTGGTGTCCGCTCCGTTTGGGGCTGGTTGGGCATCGGGTGCCGCTGGTGAGCTGGACCCGGAGCCACAGGGCGGGAAACGCCAGCGCTCCGGCTCTGCCTCAGTTTCCCCTTTGCCGGTGTCTGGCTCCTCGCGGAGGGGATGGAGGCACCTCCGCCTCCGTCACCCGGCTGCTCTGCGTCCTGGCAGGATGGGGACGGTCACCACGCACTCCCGGGGTAGGAAACCCGCTCCGGCTGTCTCCAACGGGTGAGTCCCGGGGGGGTCACCAGCCTTGGCGGGGAGGGGGGGGACACCGGGGGGACGTGGCCACCCCGGATTCACCGCCTCTGCCGGTAGGGGAATTCCCGGGAAGAAGTGCGGCACCATCATCCTCCTGGCCGAAGAGCTGGGCAACTGCCGGGTGAGTTGCGGCTGGCAGGGGGACAAGTTTGGGGACATCCCACCACGAGGGCCCGGCTGGCCCCAAGGTGCCTTCCTCTGGGTGAGGAAGAGGAGGGTCGGTCTCGGCGCCGGCCCGCGACCCCGTCCCTCCGCCGCAGGACGTGGCCACGCTGCAGTTCTGCGCCAACAAGCTGGACAAGAAGGACTTCTTCGGCAAGTCCGACCCCTTCATGGTCTTCTACCGGAGCAACGAAGACGGGACGTGAGCCACCCGCCGACCGCGGCCGCCGCGGGGACCCCCGCGGGGCCGGCGACACTCCGCAGAGGGGCCGCGCCGGCGCGTTCCCCAAAAAGTCACCCTCCCCCCCCAACCTGGTGGTGTCCCTGGCCCCCAAACCTCAGTGGCTTTGTGGTGACCACCCCATGGAGAGCCCTACTGATGGCTCTCCCATCCCCACGTGCCCCGGGTGCATCTCCATCCCGCTTCCTGGGATATAAGCGTTTTTGGGGAGGGGTGTGTTTTTCCCATCGGAGGTGACCCCCCCCCCCCCCCGTCCCCTCCCTGTCCCGGCAGCTTCACCATCTGCCACAAGACGGAGGTGGTGAGGAACACGCTGAACCCGGTGTGGCAAGCCTTCGCCATCCCCGTGCGCGCCCTCTGCAACGGCGACTACGACCGGTGAGGACCACCGTGGGCCTCCTCGCCGCGGCGGTGACAGGCAACGGGGCCGCTCTGCACCCTCTTCCTTTAGTCTTTGTGGTTGCCCGGCGCCAAGGCAAGAGCTGCCCCGTCTTTGCCCGCTCTGCTCCTGCCTGGGGAGGTTCGGAGATGGGTAAACTGAGGCACGGGGTGGGCAGGTCTTTCTTTTCGAAAGCCACCACGGTTCGGGGCACCCAGGGCTGCTGGCAGCCGGGTTTCCCCCTAGCAGCTCATGGGTCCCTTCCTGCGCACACTTGGTGCCTCAGTTTACCCATCTGGGCAATGGGCCTGCTTCCCGGCAAGAACCATCCCGAGGGGACCTCTGCCGGCCGGCTTGTCCCACGGCCACCATGACGCCACCAGCGGGGGCTAAACTGCCCCCTGTCCCCCCCCCCCCCCCCCGCCGCCCCGGGGCAGCGGCCGTGGGAAGGGGGTAAAACCAACCCCGGGGGGGGGGGGGGGGGCTCGGTGGTGGCGAACGAAGCCAGGCGGTGGCTCGCGTCGCGCCGCCACCGTCGCTGGCTTGGCCCCGTGTCGGACGTTGCTGTGGCAACGGCAGATAAAAATATCCCACCGAAAAAACCTGGGCAGGGGAGAGGAGGAGGAGGAGGAGGAGGAAGAAGGAAAAAGGCCCACGGAGGTGTCAAAACAAACCGGCCGGGGAGGCGACGCCGGGGGGGGGGGGCAGCCCCGGGATGCCGGGATCCGCCGGGGCCGGGATGCGGAGGGGGGGGGGAACCCGGGCGGGTGCTGCCCCCCAGGACGGGGGTCCCTCCGCAGGGTGTTTTGGGGGTGCCGGAAGCGGCTGTGACCCCCCCCACACCCCTTTGCCTTGCAGGCCCATCAAGGCGGAGGTGTACGACTGGGACCGCGACGGCAGGTGAGCCCCGTGTCCCCGGCGGCGGGGGGGGGGTTGCACACCCCCACGACCCCCCCCCCGGCCCCACCGCTCACGGCAGCCCCCCCTTACCCCCCACCCCGCAGCCACGACTTCATCGGCGAGTTCACCACCAGCTACCGGGAGCTGGCGCGAGGGCAGAGCCAGTTCAACGTCTACGAGGTGAGGTGGGAGCGGGCGAGCGCCCCGGGGCGGGGGGGTCGGGAACGGGTCCCCCCCCCGGGGCCGCGTCGATCCGAGGAGCCTCCGGTGAACGTGGCGCCCTTCCCGACGGCCAGCCACCTCCTCCTCCTCCCCACCAGGTGGTGAACCCCAAGAAGAAGATGAAGAAGAAGAAGTACCTGAATTCGGGGACGGTAAGGGCTGGGCGCGCTCGGGGTGGGGGGGGGGGGCTGCGTGTGCCCGTGTGGCGCTGAGCCCACGCCCCCCCCCCCCCCCCCGGCAGGTGACGCTGCTGTCCTTCGCCGTGGAGTCCGACCACACCTTCCTGGACTACATCAAGGGCGGGTGAGCGATTCGGGGCCGGGCCTCGGTTTTCCCATCTGTGAAATGGGCTCTGCTGAGCTCTGCCAGGGATGCGAGAGCCGGCGCTTGGGGCGGGCACGTGCCCACCGCAGCCGGACCGGCTGGGGAGGGGGGGGACCGCCATCCCCAGGGCGGATCGGGGACCCTAACGCCACTTCCCCCTTCCCCAGCACCCAGATCAACTTCACGGTGGCCATCGACTTCACGGCGTCCAACGGTGAGCGCGGCGCTTTGCCGGCGGCGTCTCCCCGAGCGGTGGGGACAGCTGGTTTTGGGGACCTGGGGCCAGGGCCGGTCCCGGGTGACGCCCGCTCGCCGGCCAGGTAACCCGTCGCAGTCCACCTCGCTGCACTACATGAACCCCTACCAGCTCAACGCCTACACCATGGCCCTCAAGGCGGTGGGCGAGATCATCCAGGACTACGACAGCGATAAGATGTTCCCCGCGCTCGGCTTCGGGGCCAAGATCCCGCCGGATGGGCGCGTGTCCCACGAGTTCCCGCTGGTGAGGCCGCGGTTGGGGGGGGCTGCCGGGGGTCCCCTCCACCCTGGCCGCGTTGTCCTCTCCTCACCCGTCTCCTGCGCCGCAGAACGGCAACGCCGCCAACCCCTCGTGCAGCGGCATCGAGGGCATCCTGGAGGCTTATCACAAGAGCCTCAAGAGCGTCCAGCTCTACGGTCCCACCAACTTCGCCCCCGTGGTCAACCACGTGGCCCGGTAAGCGTGGCCTGTCCCCATGTCCGGTGCCACGGGTGGCGCGGGGACACCAGCTCACGGCCTCTCGCGCAGCTCGGCCGCGGCGGTGCCCGACGGCTCCCAGTACTTCGTGCTGCTCATCATCACCGACGGCGTCATCTCGGACATGGCGCAGACCAAGGAGGCCATCGTCAACGTGAGTCCCGCGCGGCAGGGGTGCGGGGTGCCTGCCGCCGGGGTGCAATGACCAGGCAGGGACATGGGGTGCCCCAAGGTATATGGGGTGCAATGACCATCTGGGGACATGGGGTGCTCCAAGCTGCCCAGGGTGCAATGACCATCTGGGGACATGGGGTTCCCCAAACCGTCCAGGGTGCAATGACCATCTGGGGACACGGGGTGCCCCAAGCTGCCCAGGGTGCAATAACCATCTGGGGACATGGGGTTCCCCAAACTGTCCAGGATGCAATGACCATCTGGGGACATGGGGTTCCCCAAACTGTCCAGGGTGCAATGGCCATCTAGGGACATGGGGTTCCGCAAACCATCCAGGGTGCAACGACCATCTGGGGACACGGGGTGCCCCAAGCTGCCCAGGATGCAGTGACCAGCTGGGGGTCCCAGGGACGGGGTCCGGCAGCGGCTGCCCTGGGCCACACGGGGCCCTGAATATTTCCAAGCATGGATTCACCCTCCTCTTCCTCCCTTGCCCCCCGCCTCGCGCCCCGCGTGCCGCCGCTTGCGCCTCTCCGTTGCAAAACCACGGGAAGAGGCTTGGAAGCAGCCGGCAGGGAAAGCAAGGCGGCCACGGCGGGAGCAAACGGGAGCTGCCGGAGGAGCCGTCAGCCGGGCGGCTCGGCAGGAGCAAGGAAGTGGGGGGGGGGGGGACGCGGGGCGGCCGCGGGAGCTGCGTTTGCGTGTGATTCAGTGCCCGGCCGGGGGAGGAAGGAGCGAAGCTTTTGTAATATTCGCGGCGCTGCTTTTTAATCACCCTCCCCGGCTTCCCAGGCCGCGGCGGAGCTGCAGCGCCGCGGTCGCGGCCGGGAGCTGCCAGCGCTCGCTCGCCTTGCGATTTGAATTGCAGCGAGGCAGCGCGGCGGCGCTTCCCATCCCGCGTGGGCGGCTGCGCCGCGGCGCTGTGCTGCGCCTTGCCCCACGCCGGCCCCGAGCACCCTTGGGTGCTCTCCCTCGGGTGCCCAAACGCTGCGGCCTCTTGCATCCCCCCCCTTGCAAAGGAAGGAGCGTTGCAAGGCTCGGGTGCACGGGGAACATGTCGCCCTGCATGCTCCGGCTTTGCTTTCGGAGGCCGGCGCTGCTCCGGGTTCGACCCCGGCAGCCCAAATGCACCGTACGCACCCTTCCCGGGCGGCGAGCGGGGTGGGGGGCGCAGCCCGGCGCTGAGCGCGGGACGCAGGCGGCACCGAGCGCGGGATGCACGTTGCAACCTGGAGCATGGGCTGCGTGTCGGGGGGGGGGGCACCGCGCGCGGGATGCGCGTTGCAGCGCCGAGGGCACCCGTTGCAGCGCCGAGCGCGGGCCGCGCGTCGTGTCGCGGCAGCCGAGCGCGGGCGGCGGCAGCGCGGAGGCCAGAAACGAGCCCAGACAAAGAGCTGCGATTAGCGGCGCCCGCGTGCAGCAGCGGCAGCGCTCGGCGCAGGCTGCGGGGGGGGGGGGGGGGGAGGCGAGAGAGGGAGGCGGCGGGAAGATGGAGCGGGAGAAAGCGAAGCCGGGGTCCCCGCGGGGCGGGAACGACGGGCGTCGAGCTGCTGCCGCCCCGTCCTCCAGCACAGGCAAACTCGTTGCACCCATGGGGGAAAGGAGGAAGCCCGTTAGCATGGAAACAGCCAGGCACCGAGGGTGCAAAGGGTTTTTCGGAGCCCAGGATCCCCCCCCAGGATCGAGTTTGCAGGAGGGATTGGGAGCAGGGGGGCTGAGCTGGCTTTGGCAGCGTCAGGCTATAAATTCGGTGCCTTTTTCTCCCGCGCCGCAGGCTGCCAAGCTCCCGATGTCCATCATCATCGTGGGGGTCGGACAGGCCGAGTTCGACGGTAAGGCTCAGCTTTGCCACCCCTAAATCGGGGCACTCCAGCTCCGGTGCAAAGCCCAGTCGAGGTTTCCAGCGGGATCCCTGCCCTCTGCAAGAGCGTTTCCAGCCCACGGCTCCGAATGGGGGCCTCTCATCCGCATCCCCCCCCCCCCAACCCGCTCCCTTTGCCCGAGGGATCCCGAGCTGCCGGCGGGAGGCTGCAGCTGGCCTCGGTTCAGGGGAAAGATGAGTTTAATTTGCTCCGGCTCAGCGTGATCCCCCGCGATCTGGCCTATGTGATTATGAGTTAAGGCGTTCATTAAGTCCGAATTAGCCTCCGCGGGCTGGCGGCCCCGGGGGAGGGACGGGCACCGCGTCCCTCTGCAGCCGAGCGCGCTGACACCGGGGCATGCACATGCCCAAAAAAAGCAAATTAAAGCTCCCGGCATAATTGCTGCCGATAAATCACCCCCCATCTTTGCTTTCCTGCAACCGCGGCACTTATTGCCCGGCTGCTTTGCAGCGAAATCGCCGGCCCGGGGCGGCTTTGCAGGGCCGGGGTGCGAACAGGCTCGTGCTCGCGAGGGGGACGGTGGCTTCAGCCCAGGGATGAAGTAAGGGAGGAAGAGGAGTTGGTGGCCCCCCCCCAAGCCGCTCTCCTCTCCCCTCACAGCCATGGTGGAGCTGGACGGCGATGACATCCGTATCTCCTCCCGGGGCAAGGTGGCCGAGCGTGACATTGTGCAGGTAACGCCAACCCCGCTGGGCACGTGTTCCCCTCCTGGCCTGGGGACGGGTGCGGGGCGTCATGTCGGGGTGCCCCGATTGCCCCAAAGCTGCCTCGTTCCTCCCATTTCTGCTGGCCTGCCCCAGCATGGAGGGCTGCACCGGGACCTGGGGACACGGGGACATGCTGGGACACAGGGAGGGGTGAAGACATGGAGACACACTAGGATGCACCAGGACCCAGGGACATGCTGGGACATAAGGACATGGGCATGCACCAGGATCTGGGGACACGTGGGGATGTGGAAACAGGCTGGGATAGGGGGATGCACCAGCACATGGGGACACAGGGATGCACCAGCACATGGGGACACACTGGGATACAGGGATGCACCAGGACATGCTGGGACATGGGGACACAGGCATGGCCCAGGGACACACCAGGACAGAGGGATGGGGGACAGGTGGGACATGGGAATGCACCAAGACATGGGGACACGGGGATGCCCCAGCACCTGGGGCCATGCCAGGACAAGGGGATGCACCAGGACATGATGAGACATGGGGACACAGGGATGCACCAGGACATGAGGAAATAGTGAGACACCACAACATGGATGCACCAGGACATGGGGACAGGCCAGGACATGGGGATGGATGAAGCCATGGTGACACCCTGGGACACAGGGATGCACCAGGACCGAGGGACACGGGGCTGCACTAGGACAGGGGGACATGCTGGGACACAGAAACATGGGGATGCACCGGGACTTGGGGCCACACCAGGACATGGGGACACGAGAACAGGCTGGGACAGGGGGATGCATCAGGTCATGGGGACACAGGGATGCACCAGGGCATGATGAGACACGGGGACGCACCAAGGGGCAGGGACACACCAGGACCTGGGGACACACTGCAACATGGGCAATACACCAGGACATGGGGACACGCTGGGCTCCAGCCCGCTTGGTGACCTTGCTGTCCCCCCCCCCCCCCCCCGACAGTTCGTCCCCTTCCGCGACTACATCGACCGCACGGGCAACCAGGTGCTCAGCATGGCCCGCCTGGCCAAGGACGTCCTGGCCGAGATCCCCGACCAGTTCGTCTCCTACATGAAGGGCCGGGGCATCAAGCCGCAGCCGGCGCCCCCGACCCCCCCGGCACCCGACCCCGGCGCCCCCCCGGAGCCCACCCAGCCCTGACAGCACCCAGGTGCCCACCGCCACCTCCCACCCCAGCACCGGCTCCTCGGATGGGGCTTCTCCTCCTCCTCCTCCTCCTTCTCCTCCTCCTTCTCCTCCTCCTGGTTTGGCTTGGGGCCGGATGGGCTCCGTTCCCCATTCTAGCTGCTGCCAAGCGGGAAGTTTTCCAAGCCCCCCCCCCCCCCAACAAATCATCCCGGCTTTTATAAGGAATAAATCACAGCAGGTCACTGCCAGGTGCCTCCGTGCCCAGGCTGGGGGGGAGACCTTGGCCACGGCCAGCCCGGCTCCCAGTCCTCTCCCGCTGCCCTGCGGTGTTGAGCCCCCTTCCCGCCCCCCCTCTCCCAAAAAAATCACCTTTCCCGCGGCCCTGGAGGGGTTGGGGGGGGACGGAGGAGCCTGGAGGGCCCCAGGGTCTCGGGGGGGGGGGCCCCCCCCACTGCCCCATCAGTTTTTTACTTGCATGGACGGTCCCTCGCCCCCGGTATTGCGCGTGCCTGTCCGCTGTGAGCTGGTTTGTATTGAGTTGCCTTAAACTGGAATAAATTTAGTCTTTTTACTACTTTTTTTTTTTTTCTTCCCTGCTGCAGAGCAGCTCTCCCCGCGCCGCTGCCCGCGACCCCCACGGCGCCGTCGCGGCCAGGGGCTGCCCCCCCCCCCCCATTCCCCCCACAGATCAGCTCACACAAAGTCCGTTTTGGCTTTATTTCTAACCCAAATATTGCAAATATACAGAAAAATACCAGTACAAAGTTATAACACATCCAGGTTTATTTACAGGACTCTACACAGGCCTCGGTCCCCTCCCCTGGGCCAGACCCGGCCACGGGCGGCCCCGGCTATGGCTTTGAGTTTGGGGGTTACGCTACGGCCCCCCCCCCCCCCGGCCTCGAGCAGCGCGGGGAGACGGCGCCACCGAAGCCCACGCGAGAGGCAGCGCCGTGGCCACGGGGTCCCCGGCTGAGCCGCAGGGCGGGTGGCGCGCTGTGCAATGCCGTGTCGCCCCCCGTGCAACGCCACGCCACCCCGTGCAATGCCGTGCCACGCCGTGCAATGCCGTGCAACGCTGTACAAGGCCGTGCAATGCCACGCTGCGCCGTGCAACGCTGTGCCACGCCATGCAACGCCGTGCGGCCCTGTACAAGGCCGTGCAACGCCCTGTCGCCCCGTGCAATGCCACGCCACGGCGCGCAGCACGGTGCAATGCCGTGTCGCCCTGTGCAATGCCATGCCGCGCCATGCAACGCCGTGCCGGCAAGGAAGCGGGTTTTGCACAGCCGCGGGGGGGCAGGCAGCTCTGCCTGCGCCGCACACAGGCCCCGCAGACCCCCCCCCCCCCCCCCACCGCCGCCGGCTGGTTGTGCCGAAAGCACGGGGATGGCGATAGCGAAAGCCCCGTCGTGACCGCCCAGCCGCAGCCCGCGGCTGCCGCAGCATCCGCAGCGGCATCGGGCGCCGGGCTCGAGCGGCACCAAGGGAGGCTGCGCCCACGTCCCGGCGCAGGGGCTCGCGGCGGGTGCGGCAGCCTGGGATTTCCAGTGTAAGGAGACTGTAACAGTGCTGGGACCAAAACCTGGCAGGTTCAAAGCAGTGGAGAGAAGGGGGGGGAGCGCCAGGGACCTACCCGCTGCGGGGGGGGTGCCACGCTCAGCCGGGCGCTGCAGCTCCTCCGCGGCTGCCGCGGGTCCCGCTCAGCAACGCGCCCCACCGGCCTCTCGTTAAAACATCTTCAAGCTTGAATTCGTTATTGCTGCATTTCCCTTGGCCAAGGCCAGCCCGGGAGGTGGGGGGGGGGGGGGGTGCGGAGAGCCAAGCGTTGCCATCGCGGTGGCATCTCCCCGCGGGCACGGGGACGGCTCTCGCAGGAGCCCGGCGAGCGGAGGGGCGCCGGCGGCCGGGCTCGTATTGCTTTGGAGAAGAGAAGGGGCAGCGGCGGGGAAGGGAGCCGCGGGGGAGCCTCCGTCCCGCCTGCCGGAACGCCGACGGTGCCGCGGTAGAGCGGGGTTAGGGGCTGCTCCCCGCGGGGGGGGGTTTGCATCGAGTAACGCTAGCACTTAGTGACGGGTCCTTTCCCATTCCTACTTAGCTGTCCTTAAAAAAAAAAAAAAAACGGCGGCCAAAGGAAAAAAATAAAATAAAAGGAAGACCAAACGCCCGCCCCCAACAGCTGGAAAGAAATATTAAAATAAAGTTAAGTTAAAATCCTGCGTGTTCCCCCCCACCCCAACCCCAGCAGCGAAGCCTCCCTCGGGGCGGTGGAGCCGGTGCTGCCCGAGGCGGATGGGCCCGGAGCAGGCCAGCGAGGCACCGGACGGGGCAGCGGGCGGCGCGGAGAGACCTGCCCGCGAGGCCGGAGGCGCCGGGCAGCCCTGCGGCATCGCCGGGCCACGGCGCGGCCGTGCCGCTACTCCAGCAGGTCCTGGGGGAGAGAAGGCAGCGTCACCCGGGGGCGCCGCGTGCCGGACCCTCGGCCGCCGGGCTGGATTCGCGCCGGCGGCCACGCTCACCTCGTCCGAGTCATCGTGGTAACCGCCTTTCCGAGGCGGCGTGACGGGGTCCAGCGCGTCGATGCCCTCCACGCCGTTGGCTTCCGCGTGCTGCCGGAGGACGGAGTAGCGGTGAACCAGGAACCTGGCGGGAGCAGAGCCGGGTGAGGGACGCGCTCGGACAGTTCCCCGCTCCGCCGGCGAGCCCGTCCGCTGCCCCGCGGCACTCCTGGTCCTTCGCGGCCAAAGCTGGCACTGCCGCCCGGTTGCAGCACGAGGTCAGCCGCGGGGAGGGCGGTTTGCCGGGGGGGGTGCTCAGGGATGGCCGAGGTGATCCCACTGGGAGCCCAGCTATGGCGGAGGGAGCTCCAGCTCCGGTTGTGCCCTAAGAGCTGGGAAAAGCCGCCAGGGCGAGGTGGGGACCTGCTTTGGCTGCACCGCAGCGCATCCCGGCCGGGCCAGGGAGCGGAGAAGGTGCAGAGCCAACCGGCGGCACAGGAGAAGCAGGAAGGACAGGCAGGATTTAGGGACTGGCCTCCTTTCCTTGGAGGAAAGGGGATTATTTCAACCCAGCTTCATCCTCACGCTCGAGGCTCAAGGGCTGGGGCAGCCCCCAGGGGAAGGCCAGCATCCGAATTCCCATCCCGGCAACTAAGGCGAGGTCGGAGGCAAATCCCAAGGCAGCAGAGCAATTAGCAGCCACCTTCGTTACTGGAAAGCGGAGCAGAGGCTCAGCGAAGTAGCTACCAATCCATGCCTAAGCGCAGGCGGTTATCCAGGATCAGGGGAGCCCAGGCCGGAACAAGACGGCCAACGCAAGGCTCCCGCTTGCCCGCGCCAGAGCGAACGGATCCTCACCTGCCCCCACACACGTATTTCTTGATGACGAGCACCCCAGCCACGGCGGTGACGAGCAGCAGACCGACGACAGCCAGGATAATGGGAGTGGAGCTGGAAGACGCTGCCTGCGGAGGAGACGAGGAACCGGAGCAGAGTTTCTACAGCCGCGAGGTTTAAATGTTCCCCCACCGAAACATGCCCGTCCAGCCCCGGGGACGAAAAGCCCTTCTGCAGCCCAAAGTCAGGCTCAGGCAGATAATTTGTAAGAGGTTTAGGCGGGACGGTCCCGCAGTTTAGCAGTGACGGCGGGAAGCGCATCGGCTGCACGGCCGCGGGCAGAAGATGGCCCACGGCTCGCTGCCGTCACCTCTGCCATCCCGCACCGCTGTCACCTACCAGCTGGCTGGGGCTCAGGAAGTTGCTGGTGCATTTCTTCTTCATGTCCGTCTCTTCCCGGCTTGGACTTTCCCCTCCTGAACATTTATCTCCTGGGATCTTCCGGTACCTGGAATCAAGACGATGCCTGATTAGCCGGTGGCTCGTGCAGGAATTTCCCCAGCTGTTTCCAGCAAGCCCTGATCGAGGGTGCTGGATCAGGCAGGATTTTTCCCTGCTGGGCGAAGAACCCCCCAGGGATTTGGCGACCGCCCCTGTGCTGACTCCGACGTTCCTCCACGTGCCTGGCTCCAGCGATGCCGAGCCGGGTTCACCTCCCGGTAGCATCAAACGCAGCCGGCGCAGGAGGAGAAAGGGGTGAGAACACGCTTTACCCGCTGGTCTTGAGCAGCTCCTGCCTGCCGTACAGGCAGAACTCCAGGTCGTGGCCCTTCAGCTCCGGCTGCTCCACGCAGACAGACTGGTTCTCCGGGCGATAGTAGCCAAAATCGCTGCGGGAAGAAGGGCAGAGCAGGAGTTCAGAGCCCGTTGGGAGCCCCAGAGCGCGACCCACAAGAAACAGGCGGCCCCAGTCAGGCCAAACTGGCACAAGCTGGGGAGGGATGGTGCAAGATGCCAAGTCGAAGCTACCAGAGAAAGTCCTCCAGGGTGCAGGGGCAGACGGATGGCTGCTTGGTCACCATGTAGTCCCGGCCGTTCTGGCACACCGAGGACTTGCGGAGGCGCCGGTACTGCTCCTTGTAGCCCAGGATGCAGCCGTCGCTGGGATCGCTGGGATCGCTGGAGTGAGCCAGCCAGATGGTGTAGTCCTTGTCCTCGCCTAGGAGGCAGCGGGCTGAGGCGCGCGGCGCACGAGCAGCCTGCCCGCCCGCACCGCCGCCGGGGCGAGAAGCGCGTCCCATCGCTCCGTGTCCCTAGGTCACCCCTTCCCACGCACGGAAAGCAGGGGAGAGGCTCCGCTAACGTGGCCTGACCCAGCGTCTCGGTGCAAAAGCGTCCCCTGGCCCGACGCCGGCGGTCCCCCGGCCCGCGCGGGCGCGAGCACCCCATCTCCGGGAGGCACTCACAGGTCCTGCTGAGCAGCTCGCTGAAGTCGATGGTGTACGAGACCCACTTGCGGGACAGGAAGTTGCCCCGAAAGCCCCAGATGCTGACGTTCATGGATCTGGCTCCGGGCTCGGATGCCAGGCCAGTGAAGAAGATGGGGTCCTTGGAGAAAGTGTACTTATACCAGCACTGGCCTTCGTCTGTGGAGAACCTGCCAGGAAAGAGTTTGGTTGGGGACAGGAGCCAGCAAGGGGTGATTAATGCCCAGAAACCATCCCTCCTTCACGCACGGGCTGGGACGAGACCCGCAGACACATCAGACACCCCTGGCCCATGGGGACGCAACGCTCCTCCCCGGGGACCGAGAGGGGCGAACACCCGTGCTGTTTTCGAGGTACCCCCCAAAGCATTCCCCATCTTCCCTTCGGCTTCAGGGCCCCCTCGCAGCCTCAAGCCAGAGCGGTGCGAGTTTGTGCGTACTCGATCACGTTGATGGGCTGGCTGGTGTGTTCGACGGCTACGATGAGGCCGCCGGAGTCCAGGATGGCGTAGTAATGCGGCCCCTCCAGCATCCGCGCCCACGTGTAGCCCCCGTCGTCCGAGATGTAGACGTCCGGGCTCATCACCGAGATGGCCCCTCCGACGCTCCCTGGAAGGTGGGGACAGCGTTAGCCGGAGGGACGCGAACCCAGGTCCTTTGCCCTCCCCTCCCACTCGTGGGTGCCAGCAGCAAGCAGTGTTCCCCGGTAGGACCTGGTTGTGACCCACCAGCCCCAATGAGTCCCGCTCCCCCCGGCCAGTGACGTTCGGTACCGTGGGCGATGATGATGCCGACGGCGTTGGGCTCGGACAGCGGCACCATGGGCACGTTCAGCTTCTGGGAGATGCTGTAGGACGCATGGATGTGGAGGCTGCACTGCAAACGCAAGAGAAGAGCCCGTCCAGGAGCGAGAGGAGATGCGCGCGGGCAAGGTGGCCTGGCTGGCACGACCCTGCCGGCTTGCTCAGCCCCGCGCAGCCCCTCTGTGGCCAACTCCAGCAGTTGCACCGTTGGCCTAACGCAAAGCCGAGGAGCCAGACACACTCTCCAGGACTGATCCTTTGCCCGTTAACAGCCGGTGGGTGCTGGGGACAACCCAGCACCCTCAGTCTGCTCAGGGCTTCCCGCACACCCTTGAGGTGCCACCCATAACCCATCCCTGGGTCACACACAGCTGGTCCTGTCCCCGCAGCACCGCTTGCTGGGGCTGCAGGATGAACCCACTTGCCCTCCAGCACCCTTGTGCCCCCCTAACCCAGAGCAGGGCCCAAAGGTCTGCGGCCAAATCCCACCCATGGCGGGGAGAGATCAGCCCCGCAACACAGAGCCGATACTGCCATCGGCACAGGGCCCTGCGCCATGGGGAGCAGGTCCCCATGGGGTGACCCCGGTGCCAAGGAGAACAGCCCTGGGGGGACGGGATCACAAGACAGACCCACCTCTTCCTTGTTCTTGGCTGTGGAGTCACACGTGGTGTTTTTCGGCTTCCTCAGCGGTACCCACTCGCCGCCGCGGTCGAAGGTGATCACCGACTGGATGGAGTTGTCTGGTGGGAAGAGCAGATGGGAGGCCTCGGGCTTTGGGAAGGTGCTGAGCGTGTCCTCACGCTCCGTGTTGCCCGTGGGCCCCAGCCTCCAGCCCCCGAGGCGGCCCCAGCAGGAGTCACGCTCCCCTCGCAACCCCGCAGGTGCCAGGTCTCAGCCCCGGGGAGGCTTCAGCCCAGTTTTGGTGCACAGAGGGGGATGGAGCCTGGACATCCCGGCCCGGCCGCTCACCTTCCGAGAGGACGCTGGTGATGTAGATGCCCCGCAGCGAGGTGACGTTGGTGAAGTCCGTTTCCCCGCCGGTGGTGGTGTAGAGGTGCCGCTCCAAGGACTTGGAGTACACGATGCCTCGGTCATCGGAGGTGTAGATGGTGCCAAAACCCGTATCTGCAAGACAGGCAATGGGACAGAAATAACCGTGGGGTCAGGGAGCAGGCAGCCTGCTCCCAGGCACTACAACGGACATACAGCCTCCATCTCTCCACCCAGGACCTGCTAAGAGCCTGCTGCTCCGGCCATGTCCCATCATGGGCAGGCTGGAGAGCAGGGACCAGCGGGGCAGACTTGGGGTGGGCTGCAGAGGGGGGCAGCTGAGGCTCTCAGCTCACGTCGGATGGAGCCGGCAGGTGTTGACTGCTCTGGTTTTGCTCCGGTTCATGCCTCCGAGGCTGGCTGAGGACTCCCAAGACTCAGGTTCAGCTCTGGATGCCACAGTCACCTTTGCACAGACGACTCTGGACGAGTCGCTCTTGTGTCTCCGGGCAAGCGGTGACACTGCCCCACCTTGCAGGGACAAGTCCCCTTTCCTGTGCAAACTGCTCAAAGCAGCACCCAGCGCTGACCTGTCCCTGCTAAACCAAAGCCGGGCAGCCAGGCTCTGCTCAGGGGAGATGTTTCCTGGTGAGTTCAGGCAAGGAGAAGCAGCACTCCCAACATCTGGGGATGGCTCCTCACTCTAAGTCCCCTGCGGTCTCTGGGGAGGGACCGATGACAAAACCGAAATGGCCACAGCGCCTCCCCCTGACGTGCACAGCCCCGCGGGGAAGGCAGAGGGATAACAGTGACGCTTCAGTCCCCACGGCAGGGCTGGGGTCAGCGCTAGAAATGCCAGTGAATGCCCAGGGCTGTCCTGAAGCTGCCATCTCCACCTGCAACCAACCGGTTCTTGTCCCCTGAGGTTGCAAATGGCTGTCAGCTGCAGGAAATCCCTGCAGGGACACCCGGGCTGTCATCGCAGTAGGACACTCCCAGCAGGGGTGACTGCGTCCCCTTAACTCTGCCCACCTTGGCCACAGGCTCTTATTTCCGTGGCACTTCCCAAGATCTACCCAGCCACGGCCTGGCCCTGGGGACCAGGATGAGGCGGCTGCAGAGGGAAGGAGGAGCGAGAAGACACCAGTTGTTTGAATGAAGAAGTGCAGGAGTTCACAGCTTAGAAAGAGGAACTGAAGGAAGAGGAGAAACCCCCGTTGCCTCAAAACGGATCCAGCATGGTCACTCTTTCCACACACCGCAAAGAGGAACAAGCTTTCCTGCAGCTACCGCCTGCTAATTAGCAACGTCTTAACGAGAAGGTCCTTCCTCAGAGGCATAGCCCTGCCTGGGCAGGTCAGCAGAGAGCTAACGCTGCGTGGAGAGCCCACCGCGGAGCATGTCCCCTGTGCAGAGATGCTTCCAGGACGCCCCAGGACGCGTCCCTGTCCCTGCTTACCCCGGGCACTCACCTCCCGGCTCATCCACGTGCATGAACACCAGGTCCTCGTTGGCGGCCAGGATGGAGTAAAACTGCTCGTGGCCCACGGAAGGGAGCTGGGCCATATTCCAGGTCTCGCCTTGGTCGAGCGAGACGTGAATGCGCCTCGTGTTACCCTGGAGAGCGAGAGCGTCCTTCAGCCTCCGCTCCTCCTCGCAAGGCGAAGGAGGGCAGGGGCAGAGGGGACGCGGGGAGCTGCCGGCGAGGACAGGCCACCGGTGCCCAGGGTGCCTGCTCCCCACGCAACCGGTGCTCCCGGGGAGGAGGGAAGGGGATGATTACCTTCTCCGTCATGACGGAGGCGAAAAGGAAGCGCCCCCCCAGGCCAAAGGAGTAGATCTTGGTGCCGATGACCTTGAAGGTTTTGCCGAAGTTGGAGGTTTTCTTTAGCTCCAGTAACCCGAGATCAGCTTCTTAAGAGGAAGGGAAGGTGGATTAAGGCCGCTGGAGTGGACACACAGGACGTTGCCTCTAGCTGACCTCCGCAGCCTGGTTTGGGACCTGGCCTCATCACCCATTGCCATGACCATGTCCTAGCTTTGGGGGTTCCCAGCTGACATTTGTTGCCACTAAGATCTCCTGCCCATCAACCCCTACCTAAAATCTGCTGTGGGCCCAGACATGCCCGGGATCCTTCCCCCAACCTCAAGCGCTGGCCACAAGCAGCCCCAAAGCCTGCGAGAACCTGCGCTGCCCTCCACGTGGGTCTCTGCTCCCTTGTCTGGACACCTAGGGACGCGGACGACCCATCACCGCTCCTCGGTCTCCTCTTCCCAGATCCTATCCCACTAGGTGGCTTGTGTGACACCATTCCTGTCTCCTACCCGTCCTGGCTTACAGAATTTCTCCCTTTTAAGAGGCACCATCTACACCGGGTGCTCAAACGCCTGGACTCGTAGGCTCGGTCCCTTTGGATGGGGCCGGGCAGGCTGCACGGAGCAGGCAGATGGCCACACCAAGAGCGTTCCTGCTCGGGCCACTTCACCCTCTGCCCTACGCTCTGCAGGTTAAGGGACCGCACGGGGAGCAGAGGGGCTCGCAGGGCTCTGCAGGGCTCCCGGAGAGCGCAGAGACGTGGCAGATGACCATGGCCTGACACGGGGAGGTACTTACTGCAGGAGCTGTTCAGGTAGGTGGTGAAGAAGATGGTGTCGTTGGCGCCCCTGCAAAGAGAGGGGGGAATCAGAGAAACACGTAGGGTACGATGCACCGGGGGGTCTGGATCGCGGGAGGGACCCTCGTACAGAGCCGATTCGGTGACCTGTTTGCCAGCGCGGGGGGAGCTACCACCCGCACGGATTTAACCCTTCGACCTGGGATGGGTTGCCCTGCCCTACTGCACTCGCATCACCCTGCCCGCACTCTCCCTGCTACCCGGAGAGCTCCACGGATCCGCTGTCGGATCACACGACGCTCCAGAAGGGATCCCGGCTGCCACTGGGGAAGCTCAAATCCCAGGGAAGCCCCAGCTGGGGGGGGACTCGCGGGGCAGCTGATGGCTCCTGGAGGCCAGGAAGGCCGACGGGTGCTCCCAGCCTGCGGAGGGACAAGACGCTTCCCTCTAAATCAAAGGGGCTTGGATGAGGCAGGAGCGTGTCCCCCTGCCAGGTCAGGCTGCAACGGGGAGAGGGGGTTGCGAAGGGTGTCAGGGAAGGTGCTTCGTGCTGCAATCTCAGCAGCCACCTCCGTGGAGGACAACCCCGTGGAGGACAACCCCGTGGAGGACAACCGGCTGCATGCAGTTCGATGCAAGACCCCCCTCCAGCAGCCACAATCCCCCTCCCCAAATCATCCCCGGCCGCTGCGCAGCCACTCACCACTTGGCCAAGCAGACGGCTTTGTGGATCTCCTCCCACTGCTCCCCGAAATCCCTGGACACCCAGAGGCCGTTCTGCAAGAGCCGAGACGCGCTCGCTGGTCACCACGCTCGCTGGTCACCGCCTGCCATTGCTCAACAGCCTTTCCCCACCCGTCAGGGCTGCAAACAGCTGGTCCCCAACCTCCCCCAAGGGCCAAGCGCAACCTCCAGCATGGGGCAGAGCCCGTTCCCTAGGACAAGCGGCCACAATCCGGCTCTTCCTTGGGGAAGCAGCAGCCCTGAGTCGTTCCCAGCCGCGGGCAAGGTACCGTCCCATCTCTTACGTCGGCGCTGAGGGCCAGCAGGTAGTCCGAGTTCTGGGGGTGGTACAGGATCTGCACCAAGGGGTGGAAGGGCAGGTCCGTCTGCACGAAGTTCTTGGCAAAGTCGGACGAGCGGAAGATCCTGCCGCCGCGGCTCCCTCCGGACACGTCGCCCGTCAGAATGACCTGGGTGCGGGGAAGCGGGGAGCTCAGCCCGCGGGCAGCGTGGGTGTCCCCGGCGGGAAGTCCGCCCAGGTGTGCCCAGAGCTCCAAAAATGTCACCGCGCAGCTCTGCCCAGGGGAACGGCGGTGGCACAGCCGGACAGAGGACAACTCCAGGAGGCCAGGGGCAGCCTCGCAGCAGGCCCACACCGGAGCTGCCTCCACCGTTCCGCAGGGCAGCAGCACCCGGAGCTGCCGGGCACGCGGGGATCCCGGCACAGCAAGGCCACCTGCATGGACGCACGGCCTCATCACCCGCTCCTACCTTTCCCGAGTTCTCCGGGCCGATAGCCATGCCGAACTCGGTCCGGATGAACGTGTTATTGATGAGGTCGGTGATGTCCTTGAAAGTCTTCCCATAGTCCTCGCTGAAAGGGAGAAAACCGGCTGCGAGTCAGCACGGGACGCGGCACGGGGACCCGGGGCTCAGCCTGTCCTCGCTGCCTGCTCCCAGCTTGCCTCTGCTTATGAGTCGAAGCACCCCACATGCCCCCCCCCAGGAAACGGCAGGGTGGAAATCTAGGGGAAATTAGGAGGGGAAACGACCACCTGGCTCCAACCCATACTCTCCCCACCAGCGGTGGCATTTCCACCCCGCGCATCAGTCCCCATCATCATCGCCGACGCCGCAGAGGCCTCCGGGAAGCTCTGCCCCTTCCCCACCGGAGGAGCCGAGCTGCTCCAGCACAGGCCGATCCCGCCGGTGCAGGGGGGACCTTCGTGCGGTGCTAAACCGGCGGCTCCGCTCCGCGACGCCCCCCAGCTCTCCTGGTCCCCTCGCGGTGATCCCAACCGCCCGGGGCCGGGCTGAGCCCTGCCAGCACAGCAGGGAGAGGGCAGATACAGCCGTACCGGGACCGGATGGGCCAAACACACCACCCAGCCCTGCCCCGAGGGATGTCCCGAGGACGGCGCGGGACTCACCTCCGGTAGAGTTTGGACTGTCCGAAGCTCATGATCACCAGGGGCACCTGGAACGTGGTCAGGACAAGGATAACCTGGGCAGAAAGAGCCAGCAGAGCGTTACGCACGGACACCTCGATCTCACTGGATTTTTGTCCTTCCTGAAGGATCAAGAGCCCCCCGCTGCGTCCCCCTTCCCCACCCACCTCCCTGGTCCTCTCCCCGAAAGAAGGGCGCTTCCCCTTGCCGGGGGTTTCTGTGGCGCCCTGGGTTGAGTCATCATCTCAGTCCGACCGGCTCTGCGGGACGGTGCTGTGATGGGATCTTCCCGCCCGCGGCATCGCCGGAGGGAAACGCGGCCGCTCAGCCGAGCCTTCTCCCCGCCACATTACTTACCCCCGTGCTGTCTCCCACCCAGGAGAGGGACACGGAGCCGCTGAGATCGTCGAAGATGCACTGCGGAGAGAGAGACGGGAAGAGCGGTCAGACGGCCGCACGGAGGGAGAGCCGGGCCGCCCCGGCCCGAAGCGCCGCGTGGGTGACACGGGGACGCCGGCTCCGCGCGGCCCATCGGCCGCCTTCCCCCTCCTCTCGGCCTGGGCCGGCGGCCAGGAAGGTAAAGCTATCCGCGCGGCCTGTTCCCAAAGGCGCATGGCGAAAGGAGCCGGAGCCAGGGGCCCGGCGCCCTGCGTGACTCAGCTCTCTCCGACCCACGGGCTAAGCGCCACCGGGCACCTCCTGCCCCCGTGGGATCTGCCGATCCAGGTGTCCTGCCCTCGCGGGACCTCCCTTCCCTGCTCAGACGCTCATCGGCCGGGACGAAGAGCTCCCGAATCCCGTGTCCGCCTGCGTCCCGTGGCCAAGAGCTCCCAGCATTTCCCTACGGGGCATTTCCCTACAGGGGAAGCTCACGGCCCTTCCAGGCAAAAGCCTCCCTGTCCCGGCTCGTCCCCTCTAACACAGCCGGAGAGGAGGAGGAGGAGGAGGGACCAGCAGGGCAGCTCGCTCCCTGCTCCCTCCTTTGCCGGGGCATCGAGCTGCGCTGAGCCGGGAGCCAGCCAGCCCCCGGCCTCCGGAGCTGGCAGGGTGGCTCCGACATCCCTGCTCGCCCCGGAGCACCCACGGGGCCGGGCAGGGAGCCAGAGACTGCCTTTGCGGCACTGGGACCTACTGGTTTGGACCGGAGCAGTGCCAGGAGTAAGCAGGGGCCCGGGAACAGCGGGATCGGCGAGGGCAGCGGGACTGGAGGGAGGCGGTGAGGGGCTGCAGAAGGCGGTGGGAAAGCAAGGAGGTAGGAGAGACTGCCGGACACGTGAAACAGCGGCAGCAGCCGGGCCGGGCGTCCCGGGGCTCCGAACCCCATCCCGTGCCGTGTACCAGCGGCGGCCCCGCATTCATCTCCCGGAGAGGCCTCATTAGCATCTCATTAGGAGAGAAGGGGGGGGGGGGAAAGAGAAAGAGAGGAAAGAAATGTAAATTAGCCGCTTTCACGACAGCCAAACCGCGGGAGAGAGGGAGCCCGGCGGAGATTAGACACATAAAAGCGAACATAATCCGGGCGGCCGAGCAGAGGGCCTGAGCGCCGGGAGCAGGGGGGGCCCCGGCAGCCGGCGGGACCCGCGGCATGGTGGGTCCCCCGGGACCCCCTTTGCCCGGTGTCCCCCACCGGTTCTCTCGAGCCGCCTCCTCTGCCGGGGAGAAAAAAGCCGGGGAGGTGGTCGGGCGTCCGGCACCCGCCGAGAGCCACAGAGGGATTTCCTTGCTGGGGCAGGGAGACACGTCGGCTGCGAGCAGTGATCCCCGAAGCTGGCGGAGACGTGCTCCGCTCCTTCCCTCGGAGCGGCAGGGACCGCCGTGCTATTAAATAGCCGTCCCCGCTCCGACGTAACGGTCGAGGCCATTTCCAAAGTGCCAAAACACTGTGAGCTCCGGGCCGGAGCGGGACAGCGGCAAATAGCGGAAATCCCGCGGCGAGCGGGGCCGGAGCTGCGCAGAGAGCAGGAAGGGAAAGGGCCCGGGAAGGAGCGAGGCTCGCCGGAACGCGGGACCCGACGGCTTCGAGAGGAAGAGAGCGGCATTTTCCGCTAACTAAATTCCCAGCGTCTAGCGGATCCGCCCGCCCTGCTTCAGCCGACTGCAGGAGAGCAAATCCCAGCGGAGCGGATAAGGCGAAGCGATGCGCGGAGCAAGGGGGGGGGGCCGAGGCAGAAAGCTTCGAGCCGGGGGAGACTTGTTGGCCAAAAATGGCAAAACCAGACGGGGGGGGGAAAAAAAAACCACCATTGTGATTCGTGTATTATTAGAGATGATCTGACCCCGTCGGTCACGAGGGCAGAGCTAAAAATAAAGCCCCGGGGGGGGGGGGGGCAGGTGAGCCGGGGCCTGCTGGCGTTGGACCCGGCGGCCCAGCGAGCCGGCCGATATCCGGCCAAACCGGACCGCTCTGCACCGAGAGCGGAGCCGGCTCCGAGCAACCCCAAGAGCGGAGCTGGCTCTGGCGAGCGAGGGAAGGAGGCGCAAAGACGCTGCGCCGGCCGCCGGAGCGCGTTCCCGCTGCTCCTCGCGGGTTCGGGCCGTGCCCCCCTCCCTCGGGAACAGGAACGACGGCTCCGCGGAGCTTTCCTCGCCCGCTGGAAACCCCGTTTAGCAAGGAGAGAAATACCGGGGCGCAGGCTTGTAATTAGCCAGGTGGCTCCGCGGAGGACGCTTGCCGGGCGAGGGCTTAATTGCAGCCGGCAAAATGCCGAGGTCAGGCCCGAGGCGGCGGGTGGCGGCGCCTCATTAGCTCCGTGACGAAGGTGACGGTGGCGCCCGGACACGCAAACGGCACCGGGGCCACGACGCGTTGCCCCTAACCCTCCTCCTCCGGGCTTTACACCGGTGACTCGCCACGAGCCAAATCTCGCGCTTCCGAGCCGGCAACTGCAGCAGGGTGCAACCTTCCTTCCGGAGCGCCGCTCCGGAGCGTCGCCCCGCGCGGCGGTCGAGGAGGCTCCGAATTCCGGGGGAAGCTCTCTAGCAGCCAAGCCGCCAGCAGCGAGGGCAAAGGAGCCTCCAGAAACGTCCCCGCTTCCGGGTTGACCGGAGCGAGGCCCCGATCCGCGGCGAAAGGCTCCGTCCGCGCAACGCTGTTTCGCAACGCGGCGCCGAGCCGGCGGGACCCGTGCTCCTCCTCGCCTTGCCGGAGGGGGAAACTGAGGCAGCGGCGGAGCGACTCCGCTCGGAGCCCTCGCAAGGGCAGGGAGGTCGCGAAGCGCTGCCGGGGTTTCGCCGGCCGCCCGCCGCGAACCAGCTTGCGCCCGCTTCGCCCCGCCGGGACGCCGCGTCAGCCGCCGCCGATTTTCCACACGGTCCCTTTCTCCAGGATGCAGCGCTTTTCGCGGAAGCGGCGGGTTAGGCGGCTCTTTGCCGGTGCCGAGCCCGGCACGAGTGCTTGGGCGCGGCGGCCGAGCCAAGGGACGCCGCCAGCCCGGGGCGGCCCATCCCCTCGGCATCCTCGGCGCGGTTAATGTTCAACCCGGACGCGCGATCCGGGGCCGCCGGCACCGCGGGCATTTCCCGGCATCGTGGAGAGAAAGGGAAAGGACGGGAGCGGGTCGCCCGCGGGCTTTGAGGTCGCCAGCGGGTTGGATTTTAGGTCGGCCAAATCTGGCGACACGGTTTAATCCGCCGCCGCAGGGAGACGCCGCGGCCCCGGGGGGAGCAGGAGCCCCGAGTCCGCCGGGGAGCCGCGGCGGGAGGAGCCACTCCGGCACACGCTCCCGGCGGCGGGAGGGAGCTGTCCGTCTGTCCGTCCCTTGTCTCCGTGGCGGGAGGGCAGGACGGGGCCGCAGGGCTGCTGCGATCCCCATCCCTCCTCCCTCCCGGCATGCGGTGGGGTGTCAGTCTGTCCGTGGTGGGGTGTCAGTACCTATCCCGCTGTCAGTACCTGCATCTGTCTGTCCGTCTGCGCCTGCCTATGCTGCTGCTGCAGGGGTGCAGGTCCCCTGTCTGCCTGTCCGTCTGTCTGGCTAGCTGTCCCCTCGTCTGCTCCGATCGGTGCAAACGGGGGGAGGGGGTCCACATGTCTGTCCTGAAGCACACGCAGGTGAACATCTGTCAGTCCGCCCTGTCCTGCCTCAGCAGGTACAGGGGGACAGGGTGTCGGTCTGTCTGCCCCGGTGGGCGTAGAAGGAGGACGTCTGTCCGTCTGTCCCACTGCCACTGGGGCTCGCTTGTCTGCGCCAGGGACTACAGGGAATGGTGTGTGCGGGGGGGTGTCAGTCTGTCCATCCCTCCCTGGGGGGATCTGTCCGTCCTTCTGTCTGTCCCTCCCTCCCAGTGGCTATTGGGGGGTGGGGGGACACCGTCTGTCTGTCTGACTGTCCATCTGTCCTGGTAGACGGGGAAGGGGAGAAGGGGTCTGTCCGTCCCTCCCCATAGCTGCGTAGGGCAGGCTCTGTCCGTCTGTCCCTCCTGAGACCTATTGGCGCAGGAAGCTCTGTCTGTTCTGGGACCGGGCCGGGGCGGGGGTCTGTCCTTCTGTCTGTCTGTCCGTCCGTCCGTCCGTCCGTCCGTCCCGGTACCCGGGGCGGGGGGGGGGTCTGCCCGTCCCGGGCTCTATGGGGCGGAGGAGGGTGTCTGTCCGTCCGTCCCGGGAGCTGTCCGGGGGGGGGGGGAGGTCTGTCCGCCCGCCCCGGCCCCGGCCCCGCCCCGGCCGCTCACCTGGTGCGTGTTGTTGCCGAGGGCGGCCGGGACGCCGCGCAGGCCGCCGCAGGCCTCGCCGCCCGCCGCCGCCGCCGCCGCCAGGCCGCCGCCGCCGTCACGAGGGGGGCGCGGGGGGGCGCGGGGCGGCGGCGCCAGGCCCAGGCCCAGCCCCAGCCCCAGCGCCAGCGCCAGCCACAACGCCCGCGGCGCTGCCCCGCGCGGCCCCATGGCGACTCCGGCCGCCGCCCGCCGCCCCGCGCCGGGCCCGCCGCGCCCCGCCCCCGGCGCCCGCCCCCGGCGCCCCATTGGCGGCCACCGCCCCGCGCCCCGCCCCAGAGCCCCGCCCCCTCCCGCCTCGCCGCCGTGGTTGGCCGCGGGCGCTGTCGCTCCCTGCCATGGCAACCAGGCCGCCCGCCTCCCGGGCGCCCCGCCCCTCCCCTGCCTTCTGATTTGCCCCTTCGCTTGTCAATCATCGCCGAGCCACCTCTCTCCTCCTTCCGTGACTGGCTAACTCCCTGCGACACCCCTTGCACGACCGCCCGCTGCCCCTCCCTCTTCCTTCCCACCCCGGATTCTAATCTACCTAGCGACAGCCCTCTGGTTGGCGGCGACCGTGGCCGCGGAGCGATTTTCTGATTGGCCCAGGCAGCGGGCACCCCGGGAAAGCCCGCCCCCTCGCCCATTCACCAAGCGGGGGTCGGCTCAGGTGGGCGGAGCTTTGGGTGGGTTGTGGGGGGGGGGGGGAAGGAGCCCAGGCGTCCGGCGGGCAGCCCAGCCCCCTCCCCTGCCCCAGCCCGGCCTGGCAGGGCGAGCAGGCACCCACCGCTCCCAGAGGCAGCCAGACCTCGGGGAACACCCCCCCCAGCAACGAGGGGGGCAGGGGGCCCCCTTGCAGGGCAGCCCCACAGGGGGAGGCTCAGGCTGGGCTCCCCCCCACCCCCCCGTGCTGCTTTTGGGCCTGGTTCAGGGCTTTTTGGGGCCGCACGTTGGCAGTGCCGAGCGTCGCCGGCCCGGAACCACCCCGCGTCCCGGCGGCTCCAGGCGAGGGCCCCGGGGACTGGGCCATCTCCAGGAAACGGGGCGCAGAGGGTGACGCGGAGGAGGCGCCCAAGCCGAGCCGACGGGAGGAACGAGAAAAACAACGCTGGCGAGGGAAAAGGCGGAGAGAGGGCAGGGCCCGGAGGCCGCGCCGGGCACCAGCTCTCCGAAGGGGACGGATACGCAGGGCTACTTTAACGAGGGGGTTTCGTGGACAGAAGCGACGCTCCCCTCCTCCCCCAGCAGGACCGGCTGCTCGTTAGGCCCCGATAAGCCTTCGCCTGGCACCGGCCACGTTCTTGCTCTCGCCTGCGATTCCGCCCTCGCGCAGCCCCGTCGATCGCGTTACACAAGCCGGCTGGAGCGCGGCCACGGCCCGCTCGCAGGGCGGCGCGGAGCCCGGAGTGCCACGGCTCCCCCGCGGTGGCCCGGACCCCTCCGCCGGGAGAGGGCGGCTCGCCGCGCCGCGGGCCGAAAGCGGCTTTGCCGTGAACTAAGCAAAAGATCGCTGGCAGGCGCCCGGGAAAGGAGGCGGCTTTGGATGCGGGGCCGGGATCCCAGCTGCAAGGGCTCCCTTCGGCTCGGGGCGAGCGGAGGCAAGGAGGACGCCGGAGAAGCGGACGAGGGACCCTCTTCCCTGACGCCTGATCTCTGTGGCTTCGCAGGCAGTGCTTAAACCTAGGGCCAAAGCTGATCAAAACACACAGAAGTTCCTGACTTTGGTACTCACTCACCCTCCGGCCCTTCGGCCCTTCTCATTTGCAAAAAGGGGATTTTCCTCTTACTGCCACGTCAGCCTCTATTTTTGCCCTGAAAAAAGAAAAAGAAAATCTGCGAGTCTGACGTGTGAAAGACCTAAGGAAATGCACCTATGTGACAAGCTGCTTGGGTGGCATTCAACCGAGCCAGAGCCCCCGGATAAAGAGAGTTAAGGCAGATATCAAACACCCGGATGGGATGTGTGTGCGCACGGCTCTGTTGTGCTCAGATCCTCTCTTGCATTCAGACCGCCTGCAAAAAGCTCCAGCTTTTTTCCCTCAACGGAGCCAAGACGGATCAGATACAAGGAGCACAAAGCCTTGATTTTCAGAGGAACCGGCTACCATGTGATGCTGCCACCAGTAAACCATGTGATTAGGGAAAGACATAAAGGACCATTTTCTGCTGGAGTGCCATGCGGGGAAGAATTAGCTTTTTGTGTTTTTTAGGACATAAACAAACTTAGAAAGAGCCCTACCTCCGGGAACAGCAGGTTTCTTCATGTGGCAGGATTTGCAGAACAGCTGGACTGCTCCTCAGCTTCGTCTCCAAAGGGGAAGCAAGAGAACGTGACCTAGCTTTGAGTTAATGTAAAGGTTTAAAGTACTTAAGATAAAGGGTGCTTATTTCTTCCACATACAAAGTAGCTGATACCAGTGCGAGTTGCATTTACTGGATGGGTTTAGTGGGGCAACACCTGGAGTAGCAGCCCAGATATCATCTCTGGCATGCCAAATATTCAAGGCAAGCGAGCTCCACCCTGGAGTTTCCCTCATCGCTTCCCAAGTTCATCTGGGGATGAAGAGTGGTGTGGAGAGACCAGGGATGGCGGTTCACAGGCCACGCAAGCAGACTGAAAGTGGAAGGACTTGTTTCCCCACTTCCAGGCTACCAGGAAGTTCTCACTGAAGGGCAAAGTCCACCAGCCACTTGTTTTTATGTTTATTCTTCCACCTGCAGCTACAGGGGCTGTATTCAGCTGGTATCACAAGACCTCAGGCATCCCCTGGCTCTCCAGCTCGTTTCATTTGAACTCTTATCCAAGGAGGGGAAAAACATCACAGCAGAAACTCACAGGAGGAGATCGCTCTGCTGTTCTGAAAGTAGATGTTGTCTAAGGACAGATCTTCCAGCTGTGTAGATCTGGCTGCCTTTCCAGCATCTGAAGGCATTCAGCAACAGCAAAAGAGGAGGAAAAAAAAAAAAAATCATAGGATTGGCATTTTCCATTCTGCGAAATGGCCGAGATCAGTCGTGTCAGTTCGCAACTGTTTGGCTTTGCAGCGAAATGCCTGCTGGAGGCTGGCAGTCAGTCCCTACCTCTGAATCGAGGGGAAAGTTTGTCATTTCAGTCAAACGTAATGCTGGAAGCATCCCCACTTATCAGGTGATCCCCACTGCCAGCAGCAGCACAGGATCCGTTTCTTTCGCAGAAGACAGTGCCGTTTTGTTCAGGATGAAACTGTAACTTCTCCAACTAGGGAAGAGAGCGGAGCAGCCTCATGAAGACGCAGCCTCTGCTGCCTACAACTATTCCCAGAACTGCATAGTCAACACATTACCAGGAGCCTCCTAACAGCAGGGACCACAGCAGAGCTGGTTTTCCAGTTTCAGAAGCTGCACTGACCACGCAGGCATGATTTTGCGGGAAAGGACTTTGCTAAACTCTGCTTAGGTCAGACTATTCTCATCTCAGTACCAATCTTCAATAGTCAGATGCTATTTCAAGGACAAAGAGCTGCCTGCAGGGGGTAACTAGAAACAAAAGCAACAAGCCCCATTAAGTAGATGAGCAAAAGTTCACCGGTCTGAATAATACTCTCAAAATTCAATGACACCTGCCCAGGTCAACAGGGAAGGGGTGGTCCTCTTAATCTCAGAGTTATTCCACACTTGGTGGACTCTGCTCTATCACATAGTCATTGCATGTCCTTCCAAGCTCCCATTCAGAAGGGAACACAAACACCGAGCCCGCTTTAGGTACAAGCAGACCTAAAAGTCTCATGTCTTTCAAGACTCGTGTAAAATTATACACGGGCTGTGCTGATGTGATATAGCTGCGTTCTCCACGAGAGGGAGACTTGCTACTGGCGTAGCCAGCCAGGGCTCCTTGAGCAACCGCCGTTGTCTGGAAGGCTGTTAGGAACAGCGCCGTCCAGAGAGCGATTCCCAGAGAACACAGCAACCCCGGCACGCGCTGTTTTGCCCTGCAGTGATTTCAGCAGCAGATGTTGTCCTCATCTGCTCCTCGGTTTTGCTCTAAATGGTTGAGCGCTTCCCCACCTCAGACCTCTATTATGAGGAACCCAAGATAGAGTAACAAAATGATTTATTCTCATTTCCTCTTATTGTAGAGATCAGTTATGTACAGAAACTGTAAAAAAACCTTAAGAGCCTTCTAAGAAGAGCAAGTACAGATGCTGCTGGAAATAAAATCACAGGTACTGGAAGGAACCGAGAGTCAGTTCACTTTGATTGGGGAATGAGCCTTGAGGGAGTCTCTCTCTTTTTCAAATATCCTTGATGACCTCTTCAAGCTCTTCTTTCGTGTACATGTGGAACTTCATCCCCGGCTCCACTGTGGCAAGCTGAAAGAGAAAGAGCAAGGGGTTAAACGTGCCCGCATATGTGAAGTGACAGCATGGGGCAGGGAACAGAGAGAAGCCACAGCAGACAGAGCAGCTGTTCCTTCTCGGCTGCCTGATCTGCCAGCCCAGCAAGATCATTCCACCCTGTAACATGCTCTTTGATTCCCCAAAATAGCTGGCTGCCACATAAATAGCTTTTAATTGACTCAATCTCCTCATAGTAGCAGCAGCAGGGAACATCTATTGGGCTCAGGCTCTGCTTCTGCTTGCTGCGGGGAGACACCCTGTTAATACTAGCTCTTCATCGAACACTTCTTGGAAGGGGGGGTTCCCTCTTGCTGCAGTTCGGTGCGGCCCCGCGCCTGCAGTCCTCGGTAGAAATATCTCTTTGCTCAGATTCAGGAGGCAACACTGAGGAGGCAGGAGGACCTCCTCTTCTCCAAAACGAAGGGCACGAGTCCTGGCCTGTTACACACTTTAAGAGGACAAAGCCAAATACTCGAAAAGGGGACTGTGGATTAGCTTTGGGAAACTGAGGCAGGGGCCGAAAAAATGCACGTGGCCATTTTGATCACCAAATACTGACAATAAGCAAGTCAGGCACCGCAACGTACCTTGCGACTACCTGGTGCCCTGTGCAAGCGGGCCAGGGGCTGTAAGGAAGATCTCTTACAAGGCAAAGCCCAAAGGACAGAGCTGGGGGACAAAACACGCCGCCCTGCCCCTTTGCCAGGAACAGAGGCAGGCAGCGTCCGGGGCCGACAGCTGAAACATTTCGCAGAGCGAGCACCAGAACAAGAGATACTTGAAGAATTACAAGACCGGAACAGGAATGTAAGTGGGATTTTTGTTCACACCTCGCTCACGGCCTGAAAGTCCAAGATAGCGGCAGCAGGCAGGCAAGCCAAAAGGTGCAGGAACTAGCCCGGATGCTGCAAACCTCGCTCGCGTCCTCGCAGCACTGGGCATTTCCAGCCTCGAGGGATCAAAGTGTTTTGTTGCAATAAGCTGGACAAAGCTGCACACGGTCCTGGCAGATGCTAGAGCTCTTCCTAGGCCTCTCAGCTTGCAGGGTGACCCACAGAATAGCAGGAGATGGTAGGACACACGTTTGGGGCCAGAGGGGAGGGCAACAGTAAGCCTTTTTCAAGGAGAGACGTCCTGAACACCCACAGCCTGAAACCCCTTAAAAGCCCAGGATTTAGCTGGCAGTAGCTGGCATTTTCAGGAAAAAAAAAGTCAGACACACCTAGAAACGCCAATTTAGGCACCTCACATCATCTGTGCGAGTCTTGGCCTAAGATACTAGGCCCAAATGGACTTGACAGCCTTTAACACACATGTATACACCAGCATCAAGCCACCCAAAACAAATATTAGAGACACTACCTATGCAGCTTTTCCAAGTCTGCTCAATCCTGCGCATTACCTTCTCCCCATATACTTAAGCTTTACTCAACTATTCCCTTACAGGCCAGGCTTAATGGGGAAGCAGTGAATTAAAAGCGTAATGTTGTTTAAGGCTCCTGAAGTTTGCTGCCAAATTATTTCATTCTTCCGTGACTGCGTTTCCCCCCCCTTCTCTTTGCTGCTAAATGGAAAAACCCGTACAAGAGAGGGAAGCAACTAGAGTAAATAAACTGGAGCACTAAATACTTCTAAAAGGCTAGAAAGCAAAGTAACTACTTCAGGTAGGACATTTTCAACCAGTAGGGTGACTTGAGTCAATAGAGACCTTTTAATCCTCAGCACATTCTTCTCATACTTAACCCTGCTATGGTTCCTCAATACGTTCACAGCTTTGCCAAGCACAGTTAAGCCCAGTTAAATGGGGACGTGACATAAGGATACTGTACATGTTACTCTGCCTCAATTTCTTCACACTGTACTACAAATCTTCCAGAAGAGACCTTAAGCTGATCAAGAGAGAACTGATCTGTGCGCGATGGGAGTACATCTGTGGAAGCAGATTTCAGCAGGCTGGCATCGTTTCTGGAGAGAGCGTCTTGTTTTCAGCGTGCTGCTCCTAGCTTGCTGCTTCTTTCCCCACAAATAGAGCCAGTTTGTCACGTCAGAGAGGATTTCCAGCAGCAGTATTTAATTTAAAAAAAGGGGGTTGGGGGGGTAGACTTTTAGACTGTTCAGGAAAAGGGTTCCCAGGTCTCAGAGGAAAGGAATGGGAGGAGAACAGCGGCTCAGGAGTCAGAATGACACGATTTGAAAAGGTCTAGTGTCTCATAACCTGCCAGAAATAGAAGCAAACACTATATCCCAGCTTGCTCGTCTTCTGTCCATTATCACTAAGAATCTGGAAGGGTTTCTACCTTTACTACCTAAAAAAAGAGAGTTAGGATCTTAGGATCAAGGTTTAAGGGGACAGGTACAAGTACGCGCTCATGGGAATCTCTCGGAGCGCTGCACGCCTGGGCCGAGGCGAGCTCGGCAAGCCTTGCCGCTTGTGGGCGAGAGCTGGAGGTTAGTGAAACCCATTCATTCCTGGAAGCTTCACCAGGCTTTACCTCTTCGGTCCTTCTCTCCAACAGATTTTTGGCACTGATCCAAGACCGAATATAGCAAGTCCTGAAGCTGTATAATTTTCATTCCTTCTAATATTACAAGTACCAGGGAAAAAAGAATGGCTGAACCCAGGGAGGGGGGATAAAAAGCGATCCTGCTGGCACAACAGATTCACACTGGTTGACCGGGCCCAAGTAAGGCCAGGAGGGGCCCCACTCCCACCGATCTCTGGCCCAAGTCCAGGGAGCCCCACGAGAGTTGTTTATGCCAGCGCTCCCGGATGAGCTAAGCAAACAGGCCCAGGTGTGCAACTCTAGGGCAAGACAAAAGAAAGCAAGAACTTCAATTTTTCCAGCGTGCCACACGGGACATGCTACCAACAGGCAGCTTAAAACCGCAAGAACGTCTGCAGCCAGCGAGTCGCTGCGGCTTGGGAAGTCCTGAACTAATCCACCAACTAACTCCTCGTTCTAGAAGCACAGGCAACTCTTCTCTCCGAAAAGAAAGCAGGCAACTTCTGATGTTTAAAAGGCAAAACGCTTACCGAGACACTTGCCGAGCAGCCAGCAAGACTTGCACTGAGGAAGCAAAGAATACGTGCAGTGCAGACACCTGCAAGCCAGATGCCACAAGCCACTATCTATCAGACACGCTGTAACAAAGTCGGTTACCTCAATGTTGGTTGCATTCAGTTTCTCCTCCATAACTTGTTTTAGGATGACCAGGGAAGATTTGATTGCTTCTTTCAGCGTCATTGACTGTAAAACAAATGACTCATTAGTTTTATCATTAATGCTCACGCAAATACTTGTTTTGTTGTTACCCCTTTGACTCCAGAAGTGTGCTGCTCTCCCTCCTGCTCTTCTCAAATCCTTTAAGCTGTCATTGGCAGCAAATTTAAAAGCTTATCAAGTTCTCTACAGTATCAACAAGAGATCAAAGCACGCTATTCAGGCCGGACAGTGACAATTGCGAGGATGGTGACTTTCTGCTTCTGTGTAACTTTTTACAAAGCTTAAGACCTGTTAATCTTGACCACACAAACCTCACTGCCAGGACCAGGACCTGAGGGTCTATTTCCCTTCACCAGTTACTGTCTATCAAGCAGTCCCCCAACAAGGTCCACTAAAAGCTCTGAAAAGCTGGACTCCTCCTGGCAGAAGTCTTCACGCTTTAATAATGTGGATCCCTGCATGAGGAGGAACTAGAGCCAGAAGGCTGAGCAACATTCAAAGAGTGGCAATTGCTGCGTTCGCAATAACTTCACACTTGGAAGATGGTTAGCAAGCCACGGAGCTCAGAATTCGGACAATTCTGCTGCTTAATAAATTAGGTTATTGAGTCTTAGGCTGGAAGCCTTCAAGAGAATCAACACCATAAATTATGCTTTTCATTACAGTATTTGACTTCCTATGACACAAGACAGACTGTTTCCTCCCCTTGCGATAGGAAGAAAGTTTTATTGAATATCAAACAGGACAACTACTCGCAGCACAGAAGCGATTAACTTGACAGATCTGCAAGCATGGTGAAACAGAGCCACTTGCTTTAGTTCCATATGCTTCAGGCTTCATCCATACCGAGTGCTGATGCTAACTGGCAGTGTCCATACAGCGATTCTTTTATTTATAGAGTACTTCCTGACATGGAATTAATTATCACCCGCCAGAGGCAGGTACTGGCATCTCAGGCACCAGTCTCATATTCCATGAAACTGTCTCAGCAGTTGCAGCCTAGTGGGAAGCTGCTAGTAGTACTCCTTATCGTAAAGATCCTCGACCAAACAACTAAACACTGACATCTAATCGCTGGATCAAGTGCCAACGGCCGAATCCAATCCCGACAAGCTCAAGAAAAGTCTTATGAATTGTTTTTCAGTCAGAAAACCAGCGGATCCCTGTAGTTAGTGCTCTGTGACTCGTGTGATGTCAAGCCCATTCCAACTTTTACCTTATGGTAAACCTCTTGCAGAGAGCTCTGTGCGCCTTCCGAGGCGGACCCGATTGCTCTGGCATCGCACTGAACAAACGTCCCCGACGGGTCCATGTGAAACCTGCCGGGAACACAGGCGAGAGAATGAATAGCAGGGACACCCCCGCCTCACGCTGTGAGGGTGCAAGGGCTTTTCCAAGAGATCCACAGCAGCCCCCACGGAGCTCACTACACAGCTTGAAGCTGGGGAAGAACAAGGACTCCTCAGGAGCGACAGCTTGTCGGCCAACACAGAGCAGAGCTCGGAGCAGCTGCGCGCTGCTTCTGGCCTCCTTCAGTACGCGCAGCGGCCTCAAGGGACCGCTGTGACTAGCGCAGCGGCAGCAGGTCTCTCCTCCCGGCATTTAGAGGAGGAGATCAAGATTTGAAGAGGGTCAAGACGTCAAAAGGCACCTGCAGGCCCAAACTGGAGGAGAGCTGTCCACTCCTGATGCTGCCCTCCACACTCCTAATAGGAGCATTTTCTTCCCTTTTTTTTTTTCCTTTTTAAAAAACCCAGCAAGTTGTCACTACTATTCTTGGGAGGGAGACCACTAGGGAGACCTTATTGGGCTGGCTCTGCCGAGCCGTTTCCATCTCCAGGAGGGGCTGAGCGTTTGAAGCGCATGAGTTCAGGTTACAAGCACTCCACCGCCTCCCCAAGGAATGTTACAGCAGACTCCAGATATTAGGTTACCAGCGGCTCTGCTAGTCCTTTGGAGAAAGGTAAGAATAAACTAGGGAGAACCAGAGCTTTGACTCCTCTCTCCTGCCTAGGAAACGACATAAAGCAGCAAGGATTCTCTGAAGACGTGATATTCCGTTCAATCCTGAACAAGCAGTCAGTGCTCACGCCACTGCAATCCGCAGCAACCTGCGCTTGACAGGAAGGGTTTAAAAGCATTAACAGCCATGTCAGGTACATAATGGGATAAACCCCAAGTATTTGGTTTATGTAAAAAAAATCCCTGAATCAAGTTATTGAAAACTCCTGGGAAGTTTCAGGCCAACTTTCCAGAGTTGGCCTGAATTAGAGAGCCGAACTTACAGCTGGGGTCCTTTCTCATCAACTCCTCCAAAAAGCAGTGCGACACCAAATGGACGAGACTGCAACAGAAACCAGCCAACAGGTTAGGCAAGGCTGACAGCAAAGTCAGAGGAGAGACAGTGGCACATGCCCAGAGCATCCCCAGCTCCGCCGCTACGCACCATCGCACCGGGGTCTGCATCCTCCTCCCCAAACTGCAGGGCAAGGTTGGACACAGCCTGCGTCACGCTCTCCACTGTCATGGTTTCATTGTAGGTGAACCAGTGATTCTGCAGAAAAATAAAGATTGAAATTATTGCTTCTTTCCCCGAAGCTGACAATCCTGGATCAAACATTCACACGGCAGTCTAGAACGATGCCCCACGTAGCCACAAAGACAACTTCATTCCAGCCCCCTCTTCTGACAGAGCTCTGCCACAAGATGAAAGCACTAGAAAGAGCAGAAGTGCAGAACAAGCTAAGAAACTTGGGCAGAGACGTCCCGGAAAAACAACTGAGACATCTAGGCCTTGGGATACCAACAAGGACAGTGCAAGGCCAGAGCACTTCAGCCCAGTGCCCCAGTATCCCTTTCTGAAGGGATGGAATTACTTGATTCTCTAGAGCTAGGACAGGTGCCGACACGCAGGAAAACCCCACAGGAAGAGTCTTTACTACAAGGCAGTGATTTGTACCTGAGACCTTCGAGTACCTGAGGCACAGAGTAATTTTAAGGGGATGAAAATATTACCAAGTCGGTCTTTTGTCAAAATGAAGTTGGACACACACAGTCCCACGTGTTCGCTGGCACACATCTGCCAGCCCTAAGAGACTGCACCAGCACTGGAGAACCTGACTTAAGATTCCCACCAGATGTTCACTACCAAAGAGAGAAAAATATATGGGAATTGAATCCATCTGTTTGTTCTGTAAAAGCCCCGTAAGGGAAGCTAGGCTCCCAGTGTGCCTCCCATTCCACACTGGTTCCTTTGCCCTAACGATCTTCCCATCTTCTCGTGTCAGAGACTTCGGAGATGCCCCCGAGACTCTAGTGCTATTGTTCGGAGAAGAGAAACGCCAAGTCTTACCTGAGTCTCCACTCTTGCTTTATCAATTAAAGTCTTTGCATCAGCTATTAAGCCACTCATGGCACACCCTGGAATACAAAGAGGGAAATCACAAGTCATCTAATTGACTTTACTTGCGCTGCCCTCCCCCGCGCTTCCCGAAACCCACAGTGAAACGCAGAAGGCTCTAAGGCAAAGCGGGTCCCTGCGCGGGAGCGCGCAGTAACGCAGTACAGCAGCTTGCTAGAAAGCAAGGAGCACGGGGACAAAATGGATTTACTGAAGCGCGAGAGGCAGCACTTCACCAGCTTGAGCTGTACCCACTGGGGTGGACGCGCAGCTGAAGGACAGATACAGAACTGAGTTCTTCCAGTCACGCCTCCCACCCACTCCGAATCTGAGTCAGCCGAAGGAGACACATTTGAAGCCTTCCAGGAGAAGCTAACAGAATCGCAACCTGCTGGAAGGGGAACTTACTCATCCCGGCCTGCGGAGAGGGCCAGCTAACTCTTAGCTAGGGGCAACGCAGCAGGAGGTTTGAGAAGGGCCTTGAGGAAGCCTCCACAACAGAGGTGGCCTAACAAAGTGAGGTAGCCAAGAGCCGGGTTGAACCAGCCGCCCAACATTTAAGTTGTGGCTACCCCCAAGCAGATGAAGAGAAGGGCCGTATCAAAAGCACACAGGAGGAAGAGACTGGACTCTTCAAGAGCTCCTATGCTTCCATGACCCATGCCATCAACACGAGTATTTTGGAGGTCTCCTGCTTTTCAAGTTGACATATTTGGTAACGAGCCCCTTCCCGGGCCCCCTCATGGGGCAGGAGGCCGCTGCGAGCGGGGGTACAGGCTAACATTAGTGCTCCAACAGAAACTGGCCTAGAGTCAAGCCTTTACATTGCAGTAATTCCCTGCCCTTCCAGATCTAAATTTGGGATGAGCTTTCATGAGGGAGGTCATATTGGGGGGGGGGGGTGCTTCAGCTGCCTCTTCCTGCTCCTGTAACTATACCCTGCTGGCCTGGCGCCTGGAAAACCAGTGACCAGAACCTGGTGCTCACTGGGAGGGTCAAGCGCTCCCACTTATTTCGGCAGGGCTGCCTACAAGGAAAGACTTGTCCTGAAATACAATTTCTGAAACTTTTAGGGCACAGAGTTTTATGACATATATCCAAAACCTGCGGAATTCCCTTGGGGCCCCACCGGAAGGGCAACAGAATTACACTTCTTACCTATGTGGGAATCTATTTCTACAATTTTCTCAATGCTGCTGGGCTCCATAAGCGGGGAGGTGATTCTCTTCTCCACAGCCAGGCAAACACCCTCCGAGGTCTGGATCCCGATGGCTGTGGAACCAAGCTAAGAACAGCCACACAGTTACCACCACACCTGATCTAGGGCATTAGTCCAGGCCTACCCAGGGCACCTAGCAGAAAGAGAAGTCTAGCATCGCACCATTTATTCGTAGGTGTTTCGTTTTGGAGTCAGACACTACAGCATCATCCATGTGAACCCACTAAGTATAAAACTATGCGGTTTTGCAAACCAAACTAAGAAATGTTAGAACTTGAACTAGGAGACTGGAAAGGTCAAACCACGCATCTTTCCCGATTAGTTCATCAGAACCCAGCAACACTGCTGCAAATAATTAATCTCTTCCTTAAGAGACATCAATTTTTACAGCTTAAAGTCTTTTAAGAATTTGAATTTAAAAGCTTTTTGAATCTACTTTGCAAGACAGAAATTAAATTTTAAAGCCAGAGACATGGACTTCACACAGCGGCCATAATTCTGACTGTATCTATACTTTTGGATTAGCCATTTTCTTTCATTTAGCTCCTTTTCTTCTAAGTCTCTTCCCATCTTCCAAATTTACAGGTGAAATAAGTATTTTGCACACATACCCACTTTCTAGGCAGCTTAACTACTTCAGAAGGGAGCTGAGGCTGCAGTAAGTTTTATCCTCACATCTTACAGGTGTGGAAAAAACCGAGACATCATCACAAACCAACTAGGCCGCAAGTGCATCAGAGGGGGGATCAGGTCTCGAGGGTTCTTGGCAGTCAATGCCTTGCACCTAGCACCAGCAGCTTTTCCACGCTGGGGAATTTGCTGGTATAACTATACCAGATGCAGCACGGAGATGCTCGCTCTGGAATACCCAGATCAAGTTACACGAGCATAATTTTAGCAGCAAGCTTCCCAGCGTAGATACGTCTGCAACCTGTCTCGGTCAGAGGCAGAGAAGAACCTCCCGGTTGCAGGTACATGCGGTTTCTAGCCATCGCCCAACGGCTGCCACCCTTCAAGAGCACAGCTGAGCCCAAACCTCAGGTGAAGAAGGGATACTTGGTGTCATTTCAGATGTCTGTTCATTAATAAGACTATCACGCATGAATAAAAGCTCCTCCTAAGACCCTAACACATGGGCACCGCACCTAGGATGTCAGAAGAGCCACCTGAGCTGCAGTTTCATTTGTGAGCTTATCAACTGATGCGCAAAAAGAGCAAAGCCAGAAAGATCCCAGAAGATTGCTGCTCTAGTAGATGTGTTTTATCAATAACACAATGGCATCATGACTAGCATCCCTTTAGGAGCTCTCACTTCACTATTCCTTAACAAATTCTTACTTTTGCCTCCTCGTTTAAGCAGTGCTTCAGTGAACTTAACAAGTACAAGATAAAGCTATCAATCCTCCTCCCAGTCCAAACATGCCCACTTAGAGGTTCTTCGCTTTATCATTTACATTAAAAGTCCCTAGACCACTTTTCCCCAAGTTTAAACTTGTTCCCAATCAATTCTCAAGTTCTCAGGGACAAGAACAACACTTACGAAGAACACTTAATGCCCCCAAAAGGCCCGTCAGTTCTGCAGATGTAGGTTAGCTCGCTCATAGGGACATTATCTCTCATCTTTACCATCAGGTTTTAAAATTCGCCTGAGCAAAATGTGACCAACTCCAAGCTACAACAGCAGCAAGCTAAGAAAAGGAATGTCACATTGGTAATAACGAGGGAAAAGCTGCTCTGTTTTTTAAGGGACTCCATATTCACAAAGCACACGGACCAGAAAGCAGGACTCCCCTAGCTCAGGAAAGTTAAGAGAAGGCATAGCACTTGTCCACTGTTAGGGAAGCATTTATGGACATTTAAGTGTCACCCTACTGATGCCAGCTTTTGTTGTTAAAGATTCATGACAGAAACGTTTAGACCCTCTAGCTTCAACGCTAGTTTTTAGCAGTTCTGATTTTGAGATTAGCATCTTCGGATTGCATTTGTCTTAGGAGCAGACTGGTGCAGGCAACGTTCCCCTGCTTCCCCCTCCTGAGCTGCAGCGCTCTTTAATTCCTCAATAACTATAAAAGAGAAGTAGAGAGCTGCAGGAAGTATAGCTGTATGAAAGACATTAAATGCAACTCTTGTGCTAACGACTGTGCATAAAAGGCCAAAGAGCTGCCAAAAGTCACGTACAAGAATGGCACCCATCAGAACAGGCAGCGTCTCCCGACTCCTGCTCAGCGTTGCGTATTACCCTTGGAAGTTGGCCAAATCCCGCTTTACTACAGAGAAAAACCAGAGCCCAAATTAACAGAATCTGCCCCTGTTGAATTTGTTTGTTTGTTTTCTGGTTTTGGGGGGACGTTTTTTTGCTCCTCGTTTCAGCATTCCCGACCAAATTTAGGCTTCTTGTTTGAGAGGGTCCTCGAGAGCGCAGTTTGGCACCCAGGTAGAGTTGATACAGCTGTAGCATGAGAGAACTCACGATACCTTAATGGCCTCAATGGCATACTCCACTTGGAAAAGCCTCCCCTCCGGAGAAAAAGTGTTCACACCCCTGCAAGAACAACAGCAGAGATGGCGTTAAGGGGCAGAAAACCGCAGGCCGTCAGGAAACGCAGTTCCCTGTTCGCGAGCGATAAGGGTACAAGTCAGGCCAACTAGGAACAGGTAACACGGGAGCAACGCATTTCAGCAGCCAGAATGCTTCATCGCTTCATACTCCTCACCCAGCATCCTGTCACCCTGACGGCAGAGGCTGATTAGCAAGGTCTGGATTCAGGATACTTGTAGAGAAACAGAAAAGAAATTCTAGCAGATCTAATTACAGGTCAGAAGGAAATTTATTCTGGAGAGATACTTTCTGTCACGGAAGCTGGAAGTAACCTGTCTTTGGACTCCAAGCAGCACGTTGTCTTTTGGCTCCCGGAGACGGTAGGCTTCTGCCTGGCCAAAACAAAGATCCATTCCCTTCTTAGGGCATCCTGGTGCTACCCTCCCCAGATGCTAATCCAACCTGCCTTTTAACGCGCCTCCCGTTATATTGGATAAACCCGGAGATGACGATGCCGTCTGTGCACCAGCAGGCTTCCACCAGACCGATTTTGCTGCTAAGCAAAAACAACAGCGCAGCCAGCGAGTCCGTCCGCACGCAGAACATTCCCAGGGATTTCCTAACGTTCAGCCCCTTCCCGGCCTTGTAAGCAGCTTAGTAAGATAAGGTGCAGCCTTAGGAAATCGCTGTCTTTAGTCAACGTAGCTCAAGTCAGAACTTCTACTGGTTGGCCCTGATCCTGGTGCAAGCAGAGCACAGACTCCCCTTCCCACACTGGCAGTCTAAAATCCTTTCTGCCCCCTCCTTAGAAGCAAGAAACTGGGAGGCCTCTCGCAGTGCGAGACGCGCCAAAGGGCTGCCCTTGAATGGGGCAAAACATTCTGAAAATGGAAAAAAATGCACGTGAAAAGAAAAGAAGGCGCAAGAGGAAGGAGGGAACGGAGTGAGCACGGACCGGGGGGAAGGACGAGAGAAGGGTCCCCGGGCCCAGGCGAGGGGGGACAGGCCCCAGGCGCGGAGGTCGGGCACGGGGGCGGCGCGGCCCAGGCATGACCTAGCAGCGCTGGGCCTCGCCCGCCCGCTCCGCTCCGCACGGCCGTCGCCGCGCTCGCCGCGCTGCCGCCGGGCTCGGGGAGGCCCCGGGCTCCGTCAGGCCCCGGGGCAGCGAGGCAGCGGCGGCGGGGAGGGGGCCTGACCCGGCCCGGCCCAGCGCGTCGCCATGGAGACGGCGGGCGGGAGCAGGCCGGTGACTCAGCCGCAGGCCGCGGCCGCCCGAGGAGGCGGGCGGCGGCGCGGGGCGGCGGCGGGCACTCACCGGTCGTACTCGGAGCGCGTGAGGAACATGCTGGCGGCAGCGGGGCGGCGGCGGCGCGGGCGCGCGGGCGGTTAGTGCGGGCGCAGGCCAGAGCGCCGCTCTCCCCTCGCCGGGCTGCCCACCACTTCCTGCCAGCGCCCGCCGCCGCGCAGGCGCCGCCCCGCCCCGCCGGCCCGCTTCCGCCCGCGCCGCCGCCCCATTGGGCCGCCCGCTTCGGAACGCGGCCAATGGGTCGGCGGGGAGGGCGGGCCCCGCGCCGCGCGCAGGGGCGGGGGCGGGGCAAGAGCGGCCGTCAGCGGGGATTGGCCGAGACGCTCCCGAGGGGCGGGACGGCGCGGGGCGGTGCTCGGCGGGGACGGGGAGGGAGGGGGGGCGGGGCGGCCCGGGCGAGAGGGGGCGGGGCCAGTCCCGGGGGGGAGGGTTGACAGGCACAGCGGGGGCGGGGCGAGGGCAGAATGGGGGCGGGGCGAGTCCCACGCAGGGGGGGAGGGGCAGGGCCGGCAGAGTGGGGGATGGGGAGAGGGAAGCACAGTGGGGGAGGGCCGGGGTGGGATGGGGGAGGGGCAGGGCCGGCACGCTGGGGGAGGGGTGACATGGTGTGGGGGAGGGGCAGGGTCGTCGTCCCCCCCCCCCGGGTGGAGCTGCCACCCCTGGCCCCCAACCTGGCTCTTCCGCTTCCCCCTGGCGCTTCCTGCCCCGGGCGCACGTGGCCGCCCCAGCCCTGCGGTGTCGCCCACTGGGTGTCACCCACCCCGAGGTGCGTGTCCCGTAGAGCCCCCGCTTCCGGGGGGACAGGCGGCCGGGTGGCACCGGGGACACGGGGGACACGGGGCAGGGGCAGGGTGCTGGGGACCCTGCAGGGCACTTGGCGCTGCGGCCCAGGGGTGGGCGGAGGGACAAACGGACGGGCTGGTGGGCTAAGGGACAGACGGACGTATGGATGGATGGACGGAGGGATGGACAGATGGGTGTATGGATGGACGGATGGATGGATTGGCTGATGGACTGGGAAATGGATGGACGGACGAGCAGATGGATGGACAGACGGGCTGGTGGACAGATGGACAGACGGATGGATGGGCAGAGGGATGGACAGCCGGATGGACGGACGGGCAGATAGATAGACAGATGAGTGGGTTGCTGGACAGACGGAGTGAGAAACGGACAGGCGGATGGGTGGACGGACAGAAGGACGGATGGGCTGATGGTCAGGAGGCCTGGCAAAACGGGCGGATGGACGGACGGACGAGGCAGATGGGGAGACGGGAGAACGGGTGGACAGACGGACGGACAAGGCGGACGGGGAGACGGGCGAACGGGCGGAGGGACGGGCGGACGAGGCGGGGGCCCGGCCGCGCCGATGGACAGACGGACGGACGGACGGACGGACGAATGGGCGGGCGGGCGGCGGCCCGGGGCACCCGCGGAGCCGCGCCGAGGGGCCGCCCCGAGGCGGGGCCGGGCCGGGGGAGCCCCGGGGGGGCGGGCCGGGGCCGGGGCCGGGGCCGAGCCGGGGCGGGGCGGGCCGGGGCGGCGCTGCCCTGCCCGGGGCCGCGGGGGCTCCCGGCGGCGCCGCCGCGGCGGCTCGGACAGCGGCGCGGCCGCAGCGGGCGGCGGAGGCAGCGCCGACGGCGCCCACGGCCCCGGCCCGGCCCGGCCATGTCGGAGCCCGGCGCCCCCGCGGCCGGCGACAAAACGCCCCGGCTCCAGGTAGGGTCCCGCCGGTGCCCCGGGGCGGCCGCCCGGTGCCACCCGCCAGTGCAAGTCGCGGAACGGCCCCCCCCCCGGTGCAACCCCCCGGTGCCCCGGTGCAACCCCTGGTGCAACCCCCCGGGCAACCCCCGGTGCCCTGGTGCAACCCCTCCAGTGCAACCCCCCGGTACAACCCCCCCGGTACAACCCTCCCGGTACACCCCCCCGGTGCAGCCCCCCCCGGTGCAGCCCCCGGTGCCCGGCTCACGGCGTCTCTCTCCCGCAGGACCGCGTCCTGGGCGGGATGCGCTGGGGCCGCCTCCAGGAGCCCCTGGGCTTCGTCAAGGTGCTGCAGTGGGTGAGTCCCCCCCCCCGGGGTCCCGTCCCCCCCCCGGACCCCCGGAGCCCCCCCGGGTGCAGCCCCGTCCCCAGCACCCCGGGGTGGCAGCACTTCCCCCCCCCCCGGGCCGAGCTCCGGGCTCGCACGGTTTCGGGGTCACCCGTCCCTTTCCGAAGACCTGAAACACCCCCCCGGGGACAAGGGGGCCCCCCCGGGTGCCCCCAGCCCGGGTGCGTCCCGACGAGGCCGGGTGCGGGGCCGCCCGCCCGGACGCCTGGGTCCCGCCGGTGACCTTGAGCAGGTGGCTTTGCCCGGCCGCGCCGGACGGGACGGGTGACGTCGGGGCGCCGCCGCGGCCGCGGGGCTCAGCGGGTGCCAGGCGGGTGCTGGGGGGGGCAATGGGTGCTGGGGGGGCAGCCAGGCGCTTCCCAGGGTCCTGGCGTTTCCTGGCACCCCGGAGGCACCAGCGCAATCCGGCTCGGTGGGACGAACGGCACCGGGGGCTCCTCGCCGCGGCCGGCACCGTCACCCTCCTAAAAATCCCCGGGAAGGGGGGGTGGGGGGGGAAAGGTGGGTGCCGGGCACCCGAACGCCGCCCCCCCGGGGCTGCCCTCGCCGGGGCGACCCCCGGGCGGCTGGCGCGCCGCGGCCGACAGCTGCGGGACGGCAGCTCGCCGCCGCCGCCGTGACTCAGCGCCGGCGGCCGAATCCGGCGGCCGAGGCCCGCGGGGGGCCCGGGGGGGGGGGGGCCGGCGGGCGGCCCCCACCCGCCGTCGCTTCTCTTGCAGCTTTTCGCCATCTTCGCTTTCGGGGCCTGCGGCTCCTTCAGCGGCGAGACGGGGGCCACGGTGAAATGCAACGGCGAAACCAAAGAGATGAGCGCCATTTCGGTGCAGTTCGGGTACCCCTTCAGGTACGGGGGCCGGGGAGCCCCCCCCCGCGGGCTGCAGGCGGCCGGGCAGTGCCGGGAGAATCCGGTACCTGCTGTTCCAACGCCGGCCGGGATCCTCCAGCATCGCAGCCACGGTGCCCACACGCGGGGAGGCACCGCGGAGGAAGAACTGCGCCGAACCCCCGGGAGCACCCGGCGCATTTTGGGTGGCTGCGGGGTTTGGTGCATTTTGGGTGGCCACGGGATCTGGTGCATTTTGGGTGACTGCAGGATTTGGTGCATTTTGGGTGACTGCAGGATCTGGTGCATTTTGGGTGGCCACAGGATCTGGTGCATTTTCGGTGGCCACGGGATTTGGAGCATTTTGGGTGGCCGCAGAGTTTGGTGCATTTTGGGTGGATATAGGATTTGGTGCATTTTGGGTGGCCGCAGGGTTTGGAGCATTTGGGGTGGATATAGGATTTGGTGCATTTTGGGTGGCCGCAGGGTTTGGTGCATTTTGGGTGACTGCAGGATCTGGTACATTTTGGGTGGATACAGGATTTGGAGCATTTTGGGTGGCCGCAGGATCTGGTGCATTTTGGGTGGCTGCGGGATCTGGTGCATTTTGGGTGGCTACAGGATTTGGTGCATTTTGGGTGGCCGCGGGTTTTTCCCCCCCTCTCTCCCTGCCCTAACCTGCAGCCGGGCGGTAGCTGCTTTAACGTGGGCAGGACGCTCCGGCGCCGCTTTCCTTCGCCGGCTCGTTCGCCGAGCTCGGACACGGCCGCGAGAGCAGCCGGCAAAGCCCGGCATTGCTCTCCCGCCGTGCCCCCGCGCCCAGGTTGTACCAGGTGCCTTTCGAGATGCCGGATTGCGAGGGCGCCTCCGAGAGCCGGACCCTGCACCTCGTCGGGGACTTCTCGGCGCCCGCTGAGTTTTTCGTGACCCTGGGGGTCTTCTCCTTCCTCTACGCCATGGCGGCTCTGGTGCTCTACCTGCGCTTTCATTCCCTCTACGGCGAGAAGAAGCAGCTGCCCTTCGCGGTAAGGTGCCGTGCCGTGCCGCGCCGCGGGGCCCCATCCTGCCCCCGGCCAAGGGGCTCAGCCCGGCCGCTTCCGTCCCCGGCAGGATTTCTGCGTGACCGTCTCCTTCGCCTTCCTCTGGCTGGTGGCGGCGGCGGCGTGGGGCAAGGGGCTGAGCGACGTGAAGGGGGCCACGCGGCCCTCCAGCCTCATCGGCGCCATGAGCGTGTGCCAGGGCCAGGAGGCGGTGTGCAACGCGGGGGCCACGCCGGCCATGGGGCTGGCCAACATCTCCGTGGTGAGAGCCACCGGCGGCCCCCGGCTCTGCACGGGGACGGGGGGCTTAAGGAGGGGCTGGGGAGCTGTGCGGGGGGGAGCGAATCCTCGTGCGGATGTGCATGCATGTGCATGCACGTATTCACATATGCACAAATGCACAAGCAAACATGTGCATGCATGCACACGCATATGTACCAGTATGCACATGCAGGCAGGCAGGCTATGCATGCACGTGCACATGCATACATGCATGCACGCCCATGCATGCATACGCACACACACATGCACACACATGGATGCAGACATGCACCTGCACATGCACATGCATACAGACATGCACACATGTGCACACACATGCATACACACATGCATACAGACATGCATGCACACACACATGCATACAAATATGCACATGAATGCCTGCACACACATACACACATACAGACATGAGCGTGCATGCATGTGCACATGCACACGCACATGCATGCAGACATGTGCATGCATGCACACACACATATGCACATGCACACACACATGCATACAGACATGCACATGCATGCACATGCACATGGATACAGTTGTGCACATGCACACACGTGCATACAGACATGCACACACATGCACGCACACACACACATGCACATGCACGCAGACATGTACACGCATGCATGCACTCATGCATGTGCACATGCATGCAGGCACGTGCATGCACACACACGCATGCACACATGCCCTCGTGCACACATGCGCCCACAAGATTTCTGCTCGCAGCCGGAAGAGGGCAGTGGAAACGCGTGCACACACACACACACACACTCACACACACTCGTGCTGCATCCGCATTGCTAACTCCGGTGCTGGACGCACGAGACTTGTGCCCCTGCGGCCTTTCTTGCAGCCCCCGCCTGCGGGGAGAAGCCCCCTGAAGCCCCCAAATCCCTGCTTTTAGCTCCAGCTAACCTGGGGGGGGGGATATCACAGCCCCGGGACCCTTCCCCGCAACGCCCCCCCCCAAGGCGCTCACGCGGGCGCCCCGCGGCGCTCTCTTCTCTCCCGCGCAGCTCTTCGGCTTCATCAATTTTATCCTGTGGGCCGGGAACTGCTGGTTCGTGTTTAAGGAGACGGCGTGGCACGCGCAGGCTGCCCCCCGCGACAGCGCCGCCGAGCAGGGCGCCATCGACAAGCAGTAGCCGCCCCCCCCGCGCCCCCCCCCCCCAACCCGCCGCCGGGAACCGTTTCGGACTGCCCCCCCCCCCCCCGGCGATGGGCACACGGGGGTCCCTGGGGGCCACGCGCCGGCTGCCCGCCCTGGGGACGGGGTGTCGCTGGCCTGGCCGCGGTGGCGGGGGGGGGGGGATGGCGGGGAGGGGGGGGGGATGGCTGCTATAGGGGAACGTATAGCCCCCGGCACGGGGCGCTGCGTAGGGGGCGCGAACCGTGGCCGTCCGGCTCTGTATAGGGTGCACGTATAACCCCGGGTGTCCACTTCTGTATAGGAGGCACATAAAACTCCTGGGTGTGCAGCTCTGTATAGGGGCTATATGTAACCCCTGGGCGACCAGCTCCCTATAGGGGTATATAACACCTGAGTGCCAGCTCTATACGAGGGAAGATACGACCCCTACTGTCCAGCTCCATATAGGGATAGCTACAACCCCTGGGTGCCCAGCTCTGCGTAGGGGTATATATAACCCCCGGGTGCGCAGCTCTGTAGGGGGGTATATAACACCCGGATGCGCAACTCCGTATAGGGATAGACACAAGCCCTAAGTGCCCGACTATATATTGGGGGGTATAGATAAGCCCTGGGCATCCAGCACTGCGGAGGGGGTGTGTATATATATATATATATATATATATACACATATGTGTGTGTGTATATATATATATATATATATATATAGCTGCTGGGTGCCTGGAGCTGTATAGGGGTTATATATGACCCCCGGGTGCGCAGCTCTCTATAGGGGCCGTATATAACCCACGTATGTCCCCAGGCACCCAGCTCCACGCAGCGGGTACCTGCAGCCCCGGGTGCCCGCTCTGCCCGGTGCCGCCGGGCCCGGTGAAGCCCCCCGGTGGGGGGTCGGGGCGCGGGGGGCGGCGGCGGGCCCAGGCGCTGCGCGGCGGCCGGGCGCTGAATAAAGCCGGGCGCCCGGGCTCGCTGGAAGGACAGTCGCCTCCGGCCGGTTTCTTCGCGCCGGGGCGGGGGGAGGCCGGGCCGGGTAGGCCGCGTTCCCCGCCGCAGGGCCGCGCACGGCGCAGGCCGCGGGGGGAGGCGGGCGGCGACGCGACCCCGGCGGGCGGGCGGACTACATCCCCCATGGTGCCGCGCGGCGGGCGGGGGCGCGCGGCGCATGCGCGGGCGGCGGGGGGCGGGGGCGGCGGCGCGGGCCGGGGGGGCGCGCTCCCGCGGCGGCGGCGGCGGCGGCGGCGGCGATGGCGGTGCGTGGGCGCGCGGCGGCGGCGGCGGCGATGGCGGCGGCGGAGCGGCGGCTGCCGAGCCTCGACGACTTCGCGGGGCAGAGCTGGAGCGCCTGGGTGGAGCGGGCCGGGCCGCCGGCCGAGCCGGGTGAGGGGCGGCGGCGGCGGCGGCGGCGGGGGACGGGCGGGGGGGCCGCCGCCGAACGGAGCCGCGCCCGCCGCCCCCCGGTCCTAGCGCCGCCCCGCGGCGGCCGGGCACCCCGGGCTGGGCACCGGGCACCGGGCACCCCGCGCCGAGTCCCGGGAACTGGGTGCCCCGCGCCGGGCGGCGGGCACCGGGCACCCCGGGGTGAGCACCGGGCACCCCGGACTGGGCACCAGCTACCCCCGACCGGGCACCGGGCTCCTCAGAGCGGGCACCGGGAAGCGGTTCCCCCCGACCGGGCAGCCGGTACCCCAGAGCGGGCACCGTTTCCGGGGTGCCCTGGAGCGGGCACCGGGGCCCGGGCACCGGGCACTGGGCAGCGGCTCCCGGGCGCTGGGCACTGCCCCAGCGGGCAGCTGCTCCGGGAGCCCGCGCCGGCTACGGGGCACCGGGACCCCCAACCGGGTACCGCAGCCGGGCACGGCCGCACCGGCGCCCCTCGTCACAGCCGCCGGGGCACGGATGGGGCGCGGGCGCCTCCTGGTGCAGCCGGACCGGGCTGGCGATCCGGTACGGCACGGCCGGACGGACGCAGGCATCGCTGGCGCGGCCGTGGGGATCCAGTACGGCATGGCCAGACGGACTGGAGATCCGACGTGGCACGGTCGGACGGGGCACCCGGCACGGCCATATGGAACTGGGCATCCCGTATGGCACGACTGGATTGAGCTTGGCACCCAGTACGGCCTGGCCAGATGGGACTGGGCAGCCGGTATAGCGGAGCTGGATGGGCCACGGGCACCGCTGGCACGGCCGGATGGGACTGGGCACCTGGTGTGGCATGGTTGGATGGGACCGGGCACCCGGTGTGGCACAGCCAGACGGGACACGGGCGCTGCTGGCGCAGCCGCCTGGGACACGGGTGCCCACGGAGCACGGCTCGGTGCAGCCGATTGGTGATGGCACCCGCACCCGGCACGGCCAGCTAGGACGCGGGCTCCTGCCAGATGGGCACCGGGGTGCCCCCACGTGGGGACCGGCCCCCCGGCAGGCTGGATGCTGGTGCCTGCGGATGGCACGACACCTGCGGGCGCCTCCCGGCCGGATCGAGGCACAGCTGGGAGCGGGTGTCCCCAAGGGAACCCGCGTCCCCTGCCCTTCGTCCTGGGTCACCCCGGCACATGGCGGCAGGATCCCTCCGTGGTGCGTTTTGGATCCAACTCCCGTCTCGGGTGCTCTCGGGGGTCTCCGAGCCCTTTGCCTCATTCCTGCCGGCCCCTGGGCCCACGCCGGAGCCCGTCGCGGCCCCCCGGCATCCCCGGCATTCGCGGGGTCCGACCTCAGCCAGCCGAGTCTCCCCATCCTCAAAACCGGGTGCCCGCTGCTCCGGGCTGCCGCTTGCAAAAGGGCTGGGGAGGGTGACGACAGGAGGGAACCGGCACCTTCCCCTTCCCGGTGCGCTCGCCGCCACGTCCTGCCGGCGTTTGCCCCAAAGCGCCGCGATTTGCAGGGTTTTGGAGCCAGGGCTGGAAAGAAAATTCCCTTTGGCACCGGCGGTGAAGGTGGGTTGTTTTTCCCTCTCCTCCTTTACAGATTGCAAATGCAACAGCCCCGATAGCTGGCGAGAGCGCTGCTAGTTTCTGTCTAATCTAAGCTCCCAGTAGGCTGCAGCGTAGGATCTTCCCGGCGGTGGATTTGGCAGGATTTGGTCTGGCCTGGCGTCGCCGCGCTGGGCTTGGGGCCGTGGGTCCGGCGAGCGCCGGTGGGATGGGCTGCGCCCTCGCGCTCGGCGCCGGGTTTCGCTCTCCCCCCTCCACCCGGCTTCTCCTTGCGCCGTGCAGGGCTTCGTCCCCGGCTTCGGGGAGGTTTCCTTTCCGCGGGGCACGGTGCCGGGGTCAGAGACGCGTCATGCTGCCGATGGGAGAAGCCGGCGCCGCCTTCGGGCCGGCGCGCGGTTACTCGAGGCCGGCACAGCTTGTGACGCAGATGGGACTTGGCCTGAGAGCTTGCAGGCTCGCCTTTGCCGCGCCGCAGGACGTTTCGGGATGACCGAGGGGGTTATTTTTCCCGGTGGAGGCTCCTTTGCCGCCCCGGGGCTCGGCAAAGCTCTGGCACCGGGGACGCCCTCCTTGCCTGAACCGGGGCGTCTGCACCCATGAGCTGTCCGTGGGGCTGGGTGTCCCCGTCCCCGCGCAGACACCGGACAGGAGCCGTGTCCGACCGCTCCCGCTCGGCTCTGGGGTCCCAGCTGGGATGGGGACGTCCCCCGCGGCGCCCGGGCGCTGCTGACAGCGCGTTTTTGTCTCCGGCAGGGTCGGAGCCGGAGGAGAGCAGTAAAAGCGGGAGCAAGAAGCTGGATGCCATGACCCTGATCAAGGAAGGTAAGCGCCGGCCGGACCGGCTCCCTCCTTTGGGGAGAAAAACTGGTGTTTCGGGGCTGTTTGCCCTCCGGCCTCACCCAGGGGCGCCGGCCTCATTCGGGCAGGGGGTGTCGGGAGCCGTCGCGGCCGAAACGGCTTCTCACCGGCGTCTCTCGCCCTCGCAGACATGTCCATCTTCGGCCACTGCCCGGCCCACGACGAGTTTTACCTGGTGGTTTGCAACCACTGCAGCCAGGTGGTGAAGCCTCAAGCCTTCCAGAAGCACTGCGGTGAGCCGGAGGGGGGGGACGCCGGGGGGCGAGGAGGAGGAGGAGGCTTGGCAGGGGGATGCCCGCGGAGCGGGATAACGCCGGGGCTTTTCCCGCCCCGCTTATCCCGGCAGAACGCCGCCACGGCCCTCTGAGCAAGCTGTACGCCCGCGCCGGCTCCGGCCCCGCCAAGTGCCACGCCGTCAACGGGCAGCCGCCGGCTTGCGGAGTCCCCGGCGCCGCCAAGGCCCCGCGGGAGAAGGTGCCCGGCGCCCGCGGCCGAGCCCAGCCGCTGCCGGAGCGGCCCGCCAAGGCCCAGAAGGACAACCTCTGGTGAGCACCCGGGGACGGCGGCGGCGGCGGCCGGCGGCGGGGCGCGCGCCCCCGGGGCGCCCCTCACCCTGCCCCTTGCCCTTCCCAGCCTCTTCATGCCCGTGGTGAACCTGGAGAAGATATCCAGCCTTCCCAAACCGGATGGGCACGGGATCAAAGTGCCCCCCAAACCTTCAGCCGTGCCCGGACAACCCGCGTGCGGCTCCAAAGAGCCGCCGGGGAAACCCGCCTTGGCGGCAGCGCCGAAAGAGCCCCCGCCGCCGGCCAAAGCAGCAGGCGACACGGTCGTGCCCGCCGACGGCTCGGCGAGGAAGCCGGAGAACGCGCCCGCTCCGGGGGAGAAGGAGCCGGGCGCCTCCAAGCCGCCCCCTAAATCCCACAAGAAGATGGCGCGTGAGTCCCGTTTCCGTGCTCGACCGCGGGCTCGGGGGAGGGAGAGGGAGGGGGGCAGGTTGGGGCCCACGGAGCCCGATCCGGATTCGGGCCGCCCGTCCGTCCGGTTCGGCGCGGCGCGCTCCGGCTCCCGCCTCCTTGCAGCGGGGTAGGTATCCCGGCAGCTCCCATCTCTCCTCCTGCATGCAGAGGAGCCGCGCTCGCCGCGAACCGTCGCCCTGATCGGAGCTCCGTTCACCCACCAGGTCTAGGGCCTCCGCCCGCGGGGCTGTAGAGCCCGGAAGAGCCGCATGCAGCTCAGGAGCTGTGAGCCCTGCACCACGAGACCCAGCGTGAGCCAGGGTTGCACCCCAGAAATGGGAAACGGACTGACGCTGCGGTGTTCGCGGGCACTCTCAGGCTACAGTGAGCGACGCCATAGCAGAACTTAGGCAGAGGCTGGGACCGGGGGGGGTCTCGCCTGGCTGGAGCGGTTGCCCGGGGAGGGGGCGAAGGGAGATTGCAGCCCTCCGCCCCCCCCCCGCCAGGAGGAGGGACAGGCACGCCGGGGGTCGCGCCAGGATTTCGAATTCGGCACCCAACGTACGGCTGGTTCGGCACGTTTCCCTTCGCCCCGGACAAGGGAAAACGCGGCCTGGAGGGGTTTTCGGTTTCGCGTCCGGCTTCTGCGCCGGCCGGGGTGGGTTGGGGCCGGTTAAACGCCATCGGCCCCGTGCCGCCAAGCCTCTCCCTGCCCGGCGCCGTAGGGCTCGAGGTGGCCTCGCCGCGGTGGCCTCGGTGAGGCGGTGCCTCCTGCGCCGCGAGCGAGCTCTGCCCCGCGGCGAGAACCTCCTCTCGCCGCGGAGGCGAGAGCCGATCTCGTCCCGATGTTCGCGCCGGGAGACTTCCGGCGGCGCGGAAACTTGTTCCAGGGATGGATCGAGGTGGCGGAGAGCCCGGAGTGCCCAGGGACCCCCGCTTCTCCCACCCGGTTTTGCACCGCGGCGCCCACCCCGTCCCGTCCCCCCGCCGTGCATCTCGGCTTTCTTTGCTCTGCCCCGCAGGGAAGGAGTGCGACTTGAACCGGCAGTGCGGAGTGCTCAACCCCGAAACCAAAAAGATCTGCACCCGTTTGCTCACCTGCAAGGTAGCGTGCCGGGGCGGAGGGCTCCGCGGGAAGCTCCGGAGGATTTGCAGCCGAGGAAGGGTTTTTTTTTAGAGGGGGGGGGCCTGGCTCCGGGCTCGGGGAAGGTGTCGCCTCCCCGGATCCGAGCCTTTCCCCGCCGTGTCCCCCGCCGCAGATCCACTCGGTGCACCAGCGGCGCGAAGTGCAAGGCCGGGCCAAGGATTTCGACGTCTTGGTGGCCGAGCTGAAAGCCAACTCCCGCAAGGGCGAGGGCGCCAAGGAGAAGAGCCCGGTGAGGAAGGAGGCGGCCGCCCCCCCCGAGCGCCTCTGCCAGGACGCCTCCTCGCTGCCGCAGCCCCCCGCCGTCCTGCCCAGCGCCTCCCCCTGCCGCCCCAAACCGCCCCACTCGCACGGCCCCCTGCCCAGGTGAGCACCCGTGGGTGGCCCGGCCACCCGAGGTGGCCACCGGGGCTTTTTCCCCCCCCACCACCACCCGGAGCAGCTGTCACTCTTGAGCCTCGTCGCGCCTAGGTCCCGGCTTTCGTCCGAAAGCGACGGCGAGGAGCCGCCGGCGGCTTCCGGCGAGGGCGACGCGGGGCTCTACCCCTTCCCGCTGGCCAAGGGCGGCAGCCGGGTGTCGAGCGACGAGAGCGAAGAGGAGGCGGGCGACGACGTTCACCGCCCGGATTGCCATTACGCCTCGCGCCCGCCGCGGCCCCAAGCGGTGAGTGCCGGGCGCCGCGGCGCCGAGACCCTCCGCGCTCCCGCAGCCGTCGCGGCGGGCGGCGGGTGACGGGGACGTAGTTGCCCCCCCCTCCCCGTCACCCGGCTGGACTGACCGGCTCTTTCCGTCCCTCTCCGTCCTCGGTGCAGTTCTGCACCTTCGGCAGCCGCTTGGTGAGCCCGGGCTGTTACGTCTTCAACCGGCGGCTCGACCGCTTCTGCTCGGCGCTCGGCTCCATGCTGGAGAGGCATCTCAGCTCGCACATGTGGAAGTAAGTCGGCCGCGGGGCCCGGTGTCCGTTTCGGATGCTCGGCGAGGTCAGGTTGGGAAAACCTCACGGCCCCCCGGGGAGGCCGGTCGGGGGGGGGGTTCGCTGTCCGAGATGTGCCCGAATCTCCCAGGGAGCGATTTGGGGGTGAATCTGCTGCGGGAAGTGCAGGATGAGGGCTCCATCCTGGGAAAGCATCTTGGAGGAGCCCCCCCGCAACCCCAGGGATCGGAGCGGGGGCTGTTTTTGCGGGTCCTTGCAGCCTCGCTGCACTTAGGCAGCAGCTTCGGCTTTCGGCCTTTGTGGTAACGCAGGTGCCGGGAAGGGAGCGGCGATTCCATGCCGCCCCGCTCACCCCGTGCCGTCCCGCAGGAAAATCCCGCCGGCCGCCGACCCTCAGCTCCACACCGCCCCGGCCCCCGGCGGCAACCCGAGCTGCGGTCCCGGCGCCCCGCCGGGCAGCCTCGCGCGGCCTTCGGCGACCTGCCCGGCTCCGTCCGGCGCCCGCGACGCCCGGCCTCCCGCCAGCCTCAACTACACGGTGGGTTCGCCGCCCGCGGCGGCCGCCTGCAGCCAGCCCGAGTGTCCCGGCGGCGGCAGCCAGTCCATCACCTCCCCGCTGCCCGCCAACATCCCCTCGCCGTCCTTCAGCAAGTTGCCTTCCACCAAGGCCAGCAAATCCTCCAAAGCCAAGGAAGCGGCGGGAGGCGCCGAGCCCGACGCCGCTGCCGCCGCCGCCCGCAAGCGCAAGCAGCCCCCGGGCGCCGCCGCCGGCCCCCCCTACAAACGGACCTGCCTGGCGGATTCGGCCAAGGGCAAAGGCACCGGCTGCCAGGTTTCCCACCCTCCCGGTAAGACGAAACCGTCGCTGGGTTGCCCTTCCTCTTCGTCGTCGTCGTCGTCATCTTCCTCATCCTCTTCCCTCAACGGTTCGGTGGCTCCGGGCTCCCGGGTGAAACGGGCCGGCCCGCTGGACTGCAGGGCTGCTGGCCACCCTCCTCCTCTTCCTCCTCCTCCTCCTCCTCCTCCGGTGAAAGCCTCGCAGCTGGAAAACCGCGGCTCGCCGCTCAACGGGCCCAAGGCGCTGGCGGCGAACTGCATCTCCGACGCCGAGGCCAAGAAGCGCAAGAACGCCGCCACGTACTGCCGGCCCGTCAAGCCCAAGCACTCCGTCCCCTTGCCGGCACCGGCGCCGGCTCCGGCACCGGCGCCCTCCGACTCGGGCTGCTCCGCGCGCAGGAAGAAGCCGGGGGTCCCCCCGGGTTTCGAGGAGAAGCGCAGCGCCCTGAAGGTACGGCTTGTCCCCAGGGGTGGGGGTGGGGGGGGACAAGGGGGGTCCCCCCTCCGCGCTCAGGGTAATACGGGGCGCCCGGGGGTGGCACCGTGGGAATTTGGGCGGCCGGATTCCCACGGGGGGGGGGGGGGAACGCGGCATCGCGCCCGGGGTCGGCAGGGGAAACGGGGCGGCGCGGCACCCGCCTGCGGGGTGGGGGGGGGACACACGGTGGGGACAAAGCGGGGTGATGCCCCCCCCCCCCAACGCCTCACCCTCCGCCCTCTTCTCTCCTTGCAGTCGAAAGCCCATTAACGGAGGCGCCCGCCGCCGCCGGCCCGCGCCCGGGAAGCCCCTCGGAGCCGCCGCTTCTCTCCTGATAACTCGCTGTCGGGTTTTTTTCGAAAGCGCGCGCGCAAAACGCCGCCGAAGCGAGCGGGCGCCGCGCGAGGGCCGACACGAGGGGAAACGAACTCCGTAAAAAAAAAATACCTCAAGACTCTTTTTTTTTCCTTTTTTTTTTTGTTTTTTTTTCCCTGTTCTGTTGCTGCTACCCGAGCCCGCCCGAGGAGAGGAGCCGCCGACGGCGCGGGAAAACGGACTTGGAGCCGGCAAAGCCCCGCCGGCGCGGGGCCCGGGGCGGAGGACTGGCCGCGGGAGGCAGCCGCGGGGCCGGGCTGGGATATTTATAAGAATTACTCTTGCTGTTTTTTGTTTCTTTTTTAAAAAAAAAGAAAAGAAAGAAAACAAAAACACCCCCCCAACCCTGCTGGGATTGAGCAGGGGGGCCGGGTCCGGGCTCGGTGCCCAGGGCTTGGTGCGGGGCCGGATACCCGGGCGCAGGTAGGTGTGGGGTGGCGGGTGCGGAGGTGGCTTCGGGGTGGCACCCGGCTCCGGTGGGACATGTGTGTGTGGAGGGGGGGTGGGGATGTCCCCTGACCCTCTTTGTCCTGACCCTCAGTGGTGGCAGGACGGCGGTCTCGGTCCCCTCACTGCCTGCAGTGTTTGGGGACCTCGCCGTGTCTCTGAGGGTGGTATGGACGGTCCCAGTGTCCCCAAGAGCCCTGCAGGGATGGGACAGGGGATGGGGGTGTCCCCGTGAGCCCTGGGGCCCCGCAAGGATGGGACAGGGGTGTCCCTGGGTCCCCCGGAGCCCTGCAGGGATGGGACAGGGGATGGCTCCCCCGGTCCCTGGCACAGGGAACAGGCCACAGCTGCGGGTGTCCCCAAGGGGGCCACTGGGTCCCCAGGAGCCCCGCAGGGAGGGGGACACCCTGCATCCCTGCTCGTGCAGGGGACGGGGCAGGGACAGGGCTGTCCCCAAGAGCCCTGCAGGGCCAGGGAGCCCCGTGGGGACAGGAAGGGAATACGGGTGCCCTGGGTCCCCAGTGGCACAGGGGATTGGGGGGGACTCAGGAGCCCTGTGGGGGTGGGGAAGGGCGAGGGGATGGGGGGGTCCCAGGGGCCCCGCAGGGCCAGGGAGCCCCGTGGGGACAGGGGACAGGGATGTCCCCGCGGTCACAGGGAGGGGCCGAGGATGCCCCAGCTCCCCGCGGGGACAGGGCACGGGGAGGGGACAGGGCACCTCCTGGGGGGGGGGGGGGGGAGCCAAGCCCCGCCCACCTCCCCCGGCCACGCCTCCTTTTCCGCGCGCCCGGCAGGTGCTGCCCCGCCCCCAGCGGGTGAGGCCCCGCCCCCCGCCCAGTTGGCCCCGCCCCGAAGAGGAGAGGCCGCGGGGGCCGTGCGGTGGGAGCGGGGCGCTGGGGAGAGGGGGGGCGGGGGCAGATGGGGGGGTGGGAGGCCTGGGGGTGGGGGGCAGTGGGGTGCGGGGTGGGTGCTGGGGACCGTGGGGGGTCAGTGGGGTGCTGGGGGGGGGCGGGGGGGGGCACCCCGACTTCCCGACCCGGGCGCCAAGGTTCGCGCACTAACGACCTTCAACCGTGTTTATTGGCACCGCGGCGACAGCGGCGACGGCGGCGACCGCCCGCCCCGGCGACTCCGGGCGCCTCGGGCTGAAGCCGGGCGGGGGGGGGGGGAGGGGGGGAGACGCAGCCCGTGCGGGGGGGGGGGGGGGAGGGGGGGCGATGACGTTTGCTTCGCCTGCAAGGCTGCAGGATTTTGGGGGGGGGGACGGGACGGACGACGGGGACACCCCCCTCTGCCCCGGGGTGCCCCGATGGGGTGCCCAGCTCCCGCTCCTCCGCTGCTCCCGGCTCGGAGGGATCCGAGCCCCCCCCCCCCGCATTGCCCCCCCCCCCCGGGGGCTCCCCGCTGCTCCGAGCAGCGCCGGGGATGGGGATGTGCTTGCGGCTAACAGCTTGCGCGGGAGGGGAAAGGGCCGTCCCGGGGTGGGGGCTTCTCCGGGAGGATTCATGCTTCGGAATAAACATGCCAAGGAAAACGCGGTTGGGGGGGGGGGGGGCTCCCGCTCAGGCCTCCGGCACCCCGGGGGGGCTGAACGTCACCGCAGCCCCTGCGGCAGGCGCCCGGGGCAGCTCCCAGCGCTCCCGTCCCTCCACCTGGCCGGTGGCCGCGTTCCCTTTCCCAGGGTGCGATTTTCCCCCCCCATCCCGAAAAACGCTGCCTTCGCTCGGGTGCATCAGCAGAGCGGGGTGAAGCCAGCGTCTCCGCCAGCACGTTGGGGCTTTGCCAGAGTCCGGCCCATCCTCCTTTCCCGCAGGCCCCGGCGGGTCCGTGCGGCTTCGCTCCCGCTTGCCCGGGCGGGGGGAGCTCGGCAGCGTCTGTGCACCACGTACGGCTGTACGGAGCCAGCGCCCCGGCTGCTGGGCCTGGATCCGGCCGGTGTCCCTATAGTCGGCATGGCATCGCGCCGCCTCCGGCTGCCAGCACGCGGAGGGCTCCGGGCGCGAGGCGGCCCCACGGAAGGGAGCTGCAGCCGGCACGTGCCGTTCCCCCCCCTTGGTGCAGCCAGCTCCGGCCGGAGGAGGTTTTGCCGGTCGCGGGAACGCGCCGGTCGCCGGCAACGTCCCTTTGCCGCCCCGGCGCCTACACCACGATGGGGGTGTCTGAAAACACCGAGCTGACCGAATCCGGATCGGACATCTTCCTCTGCGCCTTGGCACCCTCCTTGGGCGCCGGCTCGGGAGTGCCGCCGGCTTTGAACTTGCCGTTCTGACCCCGGGCGGCTGCGGCGGCGGCGGCGGCGACGGAGGAAGCCGAGCGGGGCCGGAAGGGCTCCTTGGGCGCGGGCGCCTCGGCGTTGTGGTTGGGGGTGGCGCTGAGCATGGAGGAGTTGATGCTGTCGTCGTGCGGGGCGGCCGGCTTGTCGCCGGCGCGGCAGCAGCAGCGGCAGGGCGTCAGGTACAGGTAGATGAGCACCAGCACCACGCTGAGGATGCAGCCCACCAGCGTGGTGTAGGCGGTGTTGAGGGTGTCGTGGGGGCCGTGCAGCGTGAAGTTGTGCACCAGCAGCTCCACGTAGAGCGTCTCGTTGAGGACGGCGCCGGCCACCGAGCAGGCGTAGGTGCCGCCGTCCTCCGGGCGCAGCGCCCGCAGCCGCAGGCTGCCGTTGGCCAGCAGCGCCGCGCTGCCGTTGCCCCCTTCCTCCAGCAGCCGCTCGCCGGCCGGCGTCACCCACTCGCGGGCGCTCACAGCCCGCAGGCGGGTGTCGCAGCCCAGCGTGACGGTGTCGCCCAGGTGGGCTTCCAGCACGGCTTCCTTGGCCTCGCTGCAGTTGAGCAGCCCGGGGCTGCCCAGGGAGAGGATGTCGACGGGTTTCTTGGAGGGTGGGAGCAGGCAGCGCAGCTCCTCCTGGAAATCCAGCACGGCGCTGAGCTGGCGCCGGTGCCAGCGGGCGAAGAGCTCGTAGAGGGGACAGTCGCAAGCCAGCGGGTTGGCGTGCAGGTAGAGGCCGTCGCGCAGCCAGGCGGGCAGCGCCTGCAGCTCGGCCACGGGCAGGCTCTTGAGGCGGTTGGCGGAGAGGTCGAGCAGGGCCAGCTGGGGCAGGCGGCTGCCGTCCTTGAGCAGCTCCAGCGGGAAGCGGGCGATGTGGTTCTGGCTCAGGTAGAGCTTGCGCAGGCGCGCCAGGTTCTCGAAGGCCGTGCGGTCCACGGCGGCGATCTCGTTGTTGTAGAGCAGCAGCACCTCGAGCTCGGCCAGGTCGCTGAAGAGGTTCTCGTCGAGGGCCCGCAGGCGGTTCGAGGAGAGGTCCAGGTGGCGCAGGTGGGGCACGTGGGCGAAGGCCTCCGTGGACACGAAGGTGAGGCCGTTGTGGCTGAGCAGCAGCGAGTGCAGGTGGGCCAAGCGCCCCGGCGCCCAGTCGGCCCGCAAGCGGCTCACGTTGTTGTGGCTCAGGTCGAGGACGGCGGTGAAGCGGGGCAGCGGCGCCGGCACGCCGCTCAGCACCGCCTGCGAGCAGCTCAGGATGTTGGAGGCGCAGACGCAGCGCGGGGGGCAGCCGGCCGCCGCGCGGCTCCCCGGTGGCACCAGGGCCACCGCCGCCAGCAGCAGGGCCACCGCCGGCCCCCCGGCCCCGCGCATGGTCCGGCCGGTGGCCTCACGCGGGGGGCAACTGGCGGCTCAGCGGCATGTTGGTGCCCCCGTGCTGGCGGGGCGATGGGCCTCCCCCCCCCCCGGGGGGTCACGGCACGACGCGGTGGCACTTGCCCGGTGGCACGGCACGGTGTGGCCCCTGCTCCGCCGGTGTCACAGCGCGGTGCGGCCCCACTTGATCGGTGGCACAGCGCGGCGTGTTGGCACTCGCCCAGTGTCGCGGCACGGCGCGGTGCGGCCCCGCTCCCACGGTGTCACGGCGCAGTGCGGTCCCGTTCCCACGGTGTCACGGCGCGGGGCGGTCCCGTTCCCACGGTGTCAAGGCTGCCGCCGGGGTGGCCCCATCCTGCCGCTGTCACGGCCGGCGCCGGGGGGGACCTGCCCGGCCACTGCCGCGGCGCGCACGGCGGTTCCCGGGGCCTGCTCCGCCGCAGCCGGGCCCCTCCGGTCACGTCTCCGCACGGGGGCCGGCGGCCAGGCCCCCCCCGCCCGCCCGCCGGGCAGCGCGGCCCAGCCCCCGCCGCTGCGGGGGCGGCGGCTCCGGTGCACCGGGCTCCCGCCGCCCCCCTTCCCCGCTTCCCCCCCCACCCCGGTGCTGCTGCAAGATGGAAGCGGGGCCGGTGCCAGCTGCGGCGCGGGCGGAGGAAGGATGCTCGCCCTCCCCCCGCCCCCCTCCGCTTCCCGGTGGCGTTACGGGGGCCTGTTACCGGGGCAGCGGCCGGTGCCGGTGCGGCGGGGAGGAGGCGGTGCAGTGCCGAGCCGAGCCGAGGCGTCCCCGCCGCTCCGGTGCGGCTCCGGTGCGGCCCCGGCGCGGCTGCAGCGCGCGCCCGCGGCCCCGGGGCAGCGGGCTCGGGGCGGCCCCGGCGCGCCGCGGCCCCCGCGCACGGCGGCCCCTCATTGGCTGCAGCCGCGCCGCCCTCGACCAATGGGGGCGGCGTCCGCTTAACCCCTCGTGGGCCGCGCGCCGCTGCCGCCCCCCCCCCGCCGCGGGGCCGGCGCGGAGCCCCCCCCCTCCCCCCGCCTCCCACGGGAGGGGACACAGCGCCCCCCCGCGGCTGCGCCCCGCTGCGGGCTCTGGCGGAGCCCGGGTGCATCCCCCCCCCCCGGGTGTATCCCCCCCCCGGGGTGCAACCTCCCTGGGTGCAACCCCCCCCCGGGTGCATCCCCCCCCCCCCCGGGTGTATCACCCCCCCGGGGTGCATCCCCCCCCCCCCGCGGTGCAACCGTCCTGGGTGCAACCCCCCCGGGTGCATCCCCCCCCCGGGTGCATTCCCCCCCCCCGGGGTGTATCACCCCCCCCCGGGTGCATCCTCCCCCCCCCCGCGGTGCAACCGCCCTGGGTGCAACCCCCCCGGGTGCGTTTCCCCCCCCCGGGTGTATCACCCCCCCCCCCGGGTGCATCCCCCCCCCCCCCGGGGTGCAACCGCCCTGGGTGCAACCCCCCCGGGTGCATCCCACTCCGGGTGCATCCCCCCCCCCCCGGTGCAACTGCCCCCCCCGGGTTCATCCTGCCCTGGCACATCCCCCCCCCCCCGGGTGCATCCCCCCCCCGTGCGCATCCCCCCCGTGTGTATCCTCCCCCGGCGTGTGCAACCCCCGCGGCTGCATCCACCCCCCCCCTGCATCCATCCCCCCCCCCCCCCCGCATCCATCCCCAACGCCGCGGCACCGGCCCGAACGCCGCGGCCCGGCCCGGTTCCCGCACGCACAGCGCCGGCGCCCCGGCCGGGCCCCCCCGGGGCACCCTGGGGTGCTGCCGTGCTCCCGGGCGGCCCCCTCCGCCCCTCCCGCTCTTACGTAAGTTAGTTGTGTCTCCGGCTCCCGGTCGTATTTTTAGCCGCAAACAGTTGCGCGATTTTTTGGGGGGGGGTCACAAAATTAGAGGGAAAAGAACCAGAGACGACGAGCACCCAGATGAAGCCACTTGTTGTTTGAAATTGGGGGGGGGGACACGCAGGTTCCCCCACGGCTCGGCCCCCACGGCTCGGCCCCCGGAGACACCCGTGTGCACACCCCCCCCCACCCCCGGGGGCGCCCACCCGTGGCACCCACAGCACCCGCACTCCCCCTGCGTGCCCAGCCAGGCTGCTCCGGCCCTGGAGGTGCCCGCCAGCTGTGCTGGGTGCTGGGTGCCAGGGTGCTGGGTGCCAGGGTGCTGGGGCACCGGGGTGGCTGCTTGCAGTGTGCCTGGGTGTTCGGGCAACGCGGCCGGTGGGGAGATGGGCACGGGGGGGGTGGCAGGGTGGGGGGACCCCAGGGCAGAGGGCAAAACCGGACGGAACTATACTGGTCTATACTGGGCGGGGGGGGGCACAGCTGGCTGCTGGCTGGGCTGATGGGAGGGCGTTGGGGGCTGGAGGGCGGATGGGCACACGGGGCGAGAGGGGCCCCAGCACCCTGGCACCCTACACCCTGCACCCTGGCACCCCGGTGCCCCAGAAACCCTGCACCCCAGCACCCTGCACCCAGGCACCTCGCTGCGCCAGCATCCTGGCACCCTAACACCCCAGCAACCCAGCACCCTGGCACCCAGCACCCTGATGCACTGGCACCCAACGCCCCGGTGCCCAGGCACCCCGCACCCAGGCGTCCTGGCACCCCAGTGCCCCAGCACCCAGGCGCTCTGCACCCTGGCCCCCCTGCACCCAGGCACCCCAGTGCCCCCAGCGCCCTGGCATGCTGCACGCAGGCACCTCAGTGGCCCAGCATCCTGGCACCTAGGCACCCTACACCCCGGCACCCCAGCACCCCAGCACCCTGCACCCAGGCAGCTCAATGCTGCAGCATCCTGGCACCCTTGCACCCCAACACCCCAGCAGCCCAGCACCCTGGCGCTCCAGCATCCTGACATCCTGGCACCCGACACCCTGGCACTCAGGCACCCCAGTGCCCCAGCACCCCGATATCCCAGCACCCCTGTGCGCAGAGCCACTGGAGCCACCCGTGCCTCAGTTTCCCTACCCTGCCCTGGCCGGAGGGGGTGAGCGGAGTCTGGGGGCTGCACGGGGAGCCCAGCACCCAGCTTGGGGATGCGATCAGGTGCCCACGCGGGCACCCGCGGGTGCTCCCGGCTCCGGCCGCCGGGAAGGACCTTGTGCTGCCCTTGTGGCCCAAAGCGCTGCGGGCTCCAGCCGGCATCCCGGGAGCCGGAGCTGGGTGCAGGCGTGGGGTGCCCTGCTCCAGCCCGGCTCCTCGGGGTGAACCCCTGCTCCCAGGGGCTTTTCTTCCCTTCCCTTTTCCTCCCTCACCGGCGTCTCTGGGGGCTGGGAGCGATGGATAGCGGGCGGCTCGGCCGTGCTGCGGCGGCTCGGCCCGGCACCCGCTGAATTATTGATGCTCCGGCGGCAGGAAGCAGCAAAGCCCATAAATCTGCCTCTGCCGGCGCTGGCGTCGCCGCCGTGACGGTGCAGGAAAAGCCCGAGAGCAGCCCCGGCTCCGTGCCTCAGTTTCCCCAGCTGGGGGGTCTGGAAAATCGGGGGGGGGGGTGTCCTGCGGTCCCCTCCTGCAGCTAGGTAGCCTCTGGCATCCTCTTGCCATCGGCTCGGAGGGGCCTTGCCCCACTCCCGCGATGCACCCCATGTCCAGGGGTGCTGGTGGGGTGCACTGACCCCTCCGCTCTGGGCACTGCCTCCTTCCTGGCTGGCTCAGTTTCGGAGCGATGCTGAAACTGGAAAGGGCTCGGACGCTGCTCGTGTCCCGGCTCTGCACCTCCTCGCCGTGAGATACCCCGGAAAAAAACGGGGTGCATGTGGCAGCTGAGCACAGCCAAATTCCAGTTCTCCCTGGTGGGATGGAGAGGGGAAGCAGGGGCCAGTGGGATGTGCACCCAGGCCAGGGCTTGCACCCATGCCGGGGGGTGCAGCCGGGTTGGGGTTTGCACCCAGGTTGGGGTTTGCAGCCTGGTTGGAGTTTGCACCCAGGTTAGGGGGTGCATTGGGGTAGGGGGGTGCATCCGGGGTAGGGGGCACACTCAGGTTAGGGTTTGCACCCAGACTAGGGCTTGCACCTCGGTTAGGGGGTGCATCAGGGTGAGGACTTGCACCCACATAAAGGTCTGCACCCAGTTTACAGGTGCATCTGAGCTATGGTACGCACCCGGGTCAGGGTTTGCACCCAGGTTAGGGTTTGCACCCGGTTCAGGGTTTGCACCCAGGTCAGGGTTTGCACCCAGGTTAGGGTTTGCACCCGGGTCAGGGTTTGCACCCGGGTTAGGGTTTGCACCCGGGTTAGGGGGTGCATCAGGGTTAGGGGGTGCATCTGGGTTAGGGTATAGATGCAGATTAGGGTACGCACCCAGGTTAGCATCTGCACCCAGGTTAGCGGGACAAGGGGGTCCCGGCTGCTTCGCACCGTGGTGGGGAGAGGGCTCAATCCCCGCGTTTCGCCACGGCCGTGCTTGGCACGGGGCCACCGCCGGGTGCAGGAGACGGGCCCAGGGCAGGCGGGGGGGCGATGTGGGGCAGGAGGAGGTGCCGAAGCTGCCGGCATCCCCGCGTGGCCCTGGGGGGCTGGGGAGCCGAGCCTGCACGTGCCGGGGAGCTGCCGGCAGCTGCTCGCCGCTCCGGTGCGGCGGGCCCGGTTCATCCCAGGTCCCAGCGTTTCTAATCTCGTTTGGAAGGATTTATTTTTGGGTCCTCGTAACCTAGCAATGGGGCACGTGACGCGCGGGGCCTGCGGCATGAATATGCATTGGCCGCCTCGCCGGCCGGCCGCCTCGCAGCCCCTCCGCGCCACCGGCCACCGGGACCCGCTCGGCCGGGGCTCGAGCCTGGGCACCCGCAGAGCCAGGCCTGGCACCCAGGGCACTGCCAGGAGGAAGTTTGCAGCCTGCGCAGGCTTCGGGGGGCGTGGGGGGCCCTGGGAAGCGATGGAAACCCACTTGCAAGGAAACAGTTGGGGAAACTGAGGCACGGTGCATGGCAGGGGATGCTCTGCCCCGATCCCGGTTGCTCCGTTGCTGCACTGGGAGCAGAGGGAAGGGGCACCGGGCCGGGTCCCGGCAGAGCTGGGTGCCCCGTTTGCCTCGTGCAGCCCCCCGCACCCAGCTCCGTGCCCCGCGCGTGCGGCGCTGCCCCCAGTTGCCACCAGCACCCGGGTGCTTCCCTCGCCTGTCACCGTCCTCCCGTCCCGGCCCCCCTGAGCTGCCCCCGGCGGGTTCCCTCTCCCAGTTCCCCCAGTCCCAGCACCTGCTCGCGGGGCGTCAGCACCCACCCCGCTCCCCACGAGCAAGGGCACGGACTGGGGAAACCGAGGCCTGACACCAGGGTGAAGGCCGCCTGCCGGCGAGGAAGGAGGGGGGGGGCCCAGGAGTCCTGGCCACCCCAGCTGTCCCAACGCGGGGGGGGGGGGGGCAAAGCGAGGTGCCACCGCGGCGGTGACATCGCCGGGCTCCATCTCCCCGGCCGGCGCCCGCCGCCGTTCCCGGCATGGCAGCACGGCTCCGTGTCCCGTGTCCCGTGTCCCCCCCCGAGCCCCCCGGGACCGCGGCTCGCCCCCGGCACCGGGCGGCCGCGCGGGAGGCGTTTAGGACCCAGCAGCGCGGCTGGTGCGGGAGCTGCCGGCTCCGCTCAGCGCTCGCTGCGGCGGCTCCGGGCCCCGGCGCCGGCCCCAGCCCCGAGCATCGCCGCCCGGCACCGCGGCCTCGAGCCGGCCGCCGGGGCCCGCCGCCCCCATGGAGCCCCCCACGGTAGGTGTCCGCCGCCGCTACCGGGCGGGGGAGGGGGGGGGGTTCCCGGGGAGGAAGCAGCGCGGGGCCGCCTGCTCGCCCCTCACCGCCGCCGCGGGCCTGCCGGGCGGCTGGGGATGGCGGCGCCGGGGGGGACGCCGGGGCACGGTGGAAACCGGCCCGGGAGAGGGAGGGGGGGGGTCCCCGGTGCCCCCCCGGCTTCGGGCCGAGCCTCCCCCGGGCGCGACGGGGGCGAAACCCCCCCTCCCGGCGCCGGGGGCTGCCCGGGGGCCGCCGGGCACCTGCGGGATGGGCCCCAGTCTGCCAGTTTGGGGCAGCACCCCCGGGAGGGGGGGGCAGTGGGGAGCACTGGTTTCTGCCGGCCCCCCCCCCCCCCGAGGGCTCCCCGTGGGGCTCGAGCCCCGGGTGCCCCCTATCCCGGCCCTGCGCCGGGGAAGCACCCTTGGGTGGGGAAGGGAGGGGGACACCCCTGTTGCGGAGGGTGACTCCAGGCTGCCCCCCGCCCCATGACGGTCCCCCCCATCTCCGGGGACCCCGCAGCGCTGGCTGCCACGTCCCCATGGTATTTGGGGCGAGGGGTGCGCGGCACCCGTCCCGGGATGCGTTTGGGATGGGGGGGGATAAGGGGTGAGCCCAGGTGTCCAGGTACAAGGACGGACTGGGGTCCCGATGTCCCCAGGCTCGGGGCATCAGCTGAGGACGTTTTGGGGGGGCACCAAGGCGCCGCGGTTCGGGGCTGATCCGGCCTCCCCCCACGCTGACGGCCGCCTCTCTCCCTTCCCCTTGCAGGTGCTCAGCTCTGCCCGGCGGAGAGGAGCCGGGAGATGAGGGCGGCCGGCGGGAGCCCTTGGGTGCGCTGAGTGCCGCGGCCTCTGCAGGACCCGTCCCGCGCCCGGCGGAGCGGGGCCGGGCGATGGCCAGCAGCGTCCGGGGCCGCCGGCAGGCGTAGGGCCGGGCCGGAACCCGGCCACCGAGGGACCGGCGAGGATGTGAGCGCCCGGGCGATGCTCTGCGGCCCCTCGCGGGGGCCCCGTAGGATGGGCGATGGGCCGGTGAGGACCGGCGCCACGGCGGGCCACCATGGAGCCCTCCCTGCCTGCCCCATGGGCCTGGAACGGCTCTAGGCCGGCGCGGCCGCTCCAGCCCTCGCCGGGCTCCATGCCCCCCAACGGCACGGCCGACGCCAAGCCCAAGGACGTGGCCTCCAAGTCGGTGGGGCTCTTCTTCATGCTGCTCATCGACCTGACGGCCATCGTGGGCAACGCGGCCGTCATGACCGTCATCGTGAAGACGCCGGCGCTGCGCAAGTTCGTCTTCGTCTTCCACCTCTGCCTGGTGGACTTCCTGGCCGCCCTCACCCTCATGCCCCTGGAGATGCTCTCCGGCTCGGCCGTCTTCGACAGCCCCGTTTTCGGCGAGGCCATGTGCCGCGTCTACCTGTTCCTCAGCGTCTGCTTCATCAGCATGTGCATCCTCTCCATCTCCACCATCAACGTGGAGCGCTACTACTACGTGGTGCACCCCATGCGCTACGAGGTGAAGATGACGGTGGGGCTGGTGGCCTGCGTGCTGGTGGGTGTCTGGCTCAAGGCGGTGGCCACCTCCCTGGTCCCCGTGCTGGGCTGGCTCTCGCCGGACCGGCCGCAGGTCCCCGCCGGCCGCGGGTGCTCGCTGCAATGGAGCCGCGGGCCCTACTGCAAGTTCTTCGTGGTCTTCTTTGCCGCCTTCTACTTCCTCCTGCCCCTCCTCATCATCGTCGTGGTCTACTGCAGCATGTTCAAGGTGGCGCGGGTGGCCGCCATGCACCACGGCCCGCTGCCCACCTGGATGGAGACGCCGCGCCGGCGCTCCGAGTCGCTCAGCAGCCGCTCCACCATGGTGACCAGCTCGGGGGCGCCGCGCACCACGCCGCAGAGGACGTTCGGCGGCGGCAAGGCGGCCGCCATCCTGCTGGCCGTGGGGGGCCAGTTCCTCTTCTGCTGGCTGCCCTACTTCTCCTTCCACCTCTACACGGCGCTGAGCCCCCAGCCGCTGGCGGGGCGGCAAGCCGAGACCGTGGTCACCTGGCTCGGCTACTTCTGCTTTACCTCCAACCCTTTCTTCTACGGGTGCCTCAACCGGCAGATCCGCGGCGAGCTCGGCCGGCTCCTCACCTGCTTCTTCAAGCAGCCGCCGGAGGACGACCTGCGGCTGCCCAGCCGCGAGGGCTCCATCGAGGAGAACTTCCTGCAGTTCCTCCAGGGCACGGGTTGCCCCGCCGAGCCCCGGCCCCGGCCTGGCACCCCCAGCCCCAAGCAGGACCAGCCCCCCGTCGACTTCCGCATCCCGGGGCAGATCGCCGAGGAGGCGGCCGAGGTGCCCGAGCAGCGGCACCGCGGCGGTGGTGGCGGTGGCGGCGGTGGTGGCTACGTGCCGGTGGCCGCCTCTCCCAAACCGGAGCTGTAGCGTCTCCCCCGGCTCGGCGGCGGGCGCGGGGTCAAACACGGCTGCGAGAGGAAAGCTGGTGTGCGTGCCTGGCTGGGGCGGGGGGGGCGCGGGGGGGGACGGGGACCCCCTCGGCGGCCGCGGGGGTCGGAGCCCGCCAGCCTCGCCCGGGGCTCGGGGACGGGATGTGACACCCCGCCATTTGGGGACGGGGCCCCGGAGAGGGGCAGCTTGGGGGTCGCCACCCCAGGGGGAACCGTTTTGCGCCCGGCCGGAGTGTGGGGGCCCGGGGAGGGGGCTCGGTTTTAGGGGGTCACTTGTGTCCTGATCTTCAGTGGGGGTTGGTGGGGGGTCCCCCAAAATCCCCCTCGCCCCCTACAGTCCCGCTACCCTGCCCAGGCACAGCCCCATCCCTCGCTTTCCTGGCACCCCGGGCCCCATGCGTGCCCCACGGCGGGGGGCCCAGGGGCCTCCCGGGCTCACCTGCCCCCCGTGGGGCCCGGCCGAACGAGGGGCAGAGGCAGGAGCAGTCCTTGGGGGGTGGCGGGTGCCCTCGGGCATGGGGCGGCCAGGGGAGGTCGAGGGAAACACCCCGGGCAGGGGGCTCGCAAGGGGCCGTGGGGCTGGGGCTGGCGTGGGGCTGGGCCTGGGCAGGGCTGGGGCGGTTGTGGGGCTGGGGCCGGGCAGTTGTGGGGCTGGGGCAGTTACGTGGCCAGGGCTGGGGCAGTTGTGGGCCTGGGCCTGGGCACGAACAGGGCTGGGGCAGTTGTGGGGCGGGGCAGTTATGGGGCCATGCAGAAACCCACCTCCCCTCCCTTAGGACTACAACTCCCATCATGCCCCGCTCCACCGAGGCGGAAGCAAAGCGCGCAGCCCGGCTCCCATCACGCCCCGCTCCACCGAGGCGGAAGTGAGGCGGAGCCGCGTCCAACTCCCCGCATGCAGCGCGTGGACTACCAGTCCCGGCGTGCCCCGCGCGGCGGCGGACTGCATTTCCCGGCGTGCCGCGCGGCGGGCGAGGCACCGCCCCGGGGCGGTTGGCGGGCGGGTAACGGTCGCGGCGGGGCGGATATCCGGCGCCGCCTCACGGAGCCGCCCGGGCTGAGGGGAAGCGAGAGGCGCAGCCCTCCTCCGGCCCCGCTCCGTCTGCCCCGCTCCGGCTCCCCGGCGGCGAGCCGCCCTCCGCCGCCGCCATGGGCTGCACGCTGAGCGCCGAGGACAAGGCGGCGGTGGAGCGGAGCAAGATGATCGACCGCAACCTGCGGGAGGACGGCGAGAAGGCGGCCAAGGAGGTGAAGCTGCTGCTGCTCGGTGAGGAGGGGCGGGGGCCCCTGAGGGGGGCTGGGGGGCCTCTGAGGAGGGGCGGGGAGGGGGTAAAGGGGCTCTGGGGAGAGTCTTGGGGCGGTGAGAGGGCTCCAGGGGGTCTTGAGAGGGGCTCAGGGTCGCCGGGCCCCGGGGGGAAGGTGGGGGGCTGGAGAGACTCTATAGTGCCGGGGGGGGGGTGCTAAGGAGCCGCTAAGGGGAAGACTTGGGGGGCCTCAGGGAGCTTTAGGGAGCGTCTTGAGGGGGGCTGGGGGCTCCAGAAGGGGCTTGAGGGGTTAAGGAGTCTCAGGAGAGGAGGCTTGAAGGGGATCTCCAGGGCCTGGGAGGGGTTTGAGAGGGCTAAGGGAGCTCTGGGGAGAGCGTGAAGAAAAGCTGGGGCGGCTGAGGGTTTTGGGAGGGTTCCAGGGCTTGGAGAGTGAAGAAGTCCCTAGGAAGGGGATTTGGGGCTTTCCAGGGCTCAGGAGGGTTTTAGGGGATCTTTGAGGAGAAGAGTGAGGTGGTGAGGGCAGGACTATCTGGAGGAGGTTGAGGAGGGGTTTGGGGGAGGCTAAAAGGTCTCTGAAAAGTGAGTGGAGGGATGCTGAGGGCACCCTGGGGGACCGTGGGGTGAGCAGGGGTTGAGGAGGGTGTTGTGGGGGACGGGGTGAGGGATTAGCCAAGGGGGTGTTGAGGGAAGAGGGGTGGCAAAGGTGTTAGTGAGACAAAGAAGCGTGAGGGTTTGAGAGGCTGGGCTGGAGTAGAATTCCTGTAGGAAACCTCGGGGAGCTGTGGGAAGGGCCCTGAGGGACTGGGGACTCCAGGGTGAGTCTGGAAAAAGGCCATTTTGAGAGGTCAGCTCTGCTGTTGCGACACTGGGAGGGCTTGGCATGGGCCTGAGCCCTCACCCCACCCTGGTCCTCTATCCCTTCCCTGGCATCGTTACCTGCTTGGTGGGGCTCCTGGAAGACCGTTGTGCCCAGCCCTCAGGAGGGAGGAGATGGCCTGTCCTGCTCTCCCCCATGTTGGTGGGCAAGAGGAGCGCGCCGCTTCCTAGCGCGCTGTCCCAGGGTGGGGCTTTTTCCTAGCCAGGCTCTGCCTGATGAAATAACTCTTCTGTCTGTAGCCTGGGTCTGAATCTTACCAGTCCTTCCATCTGGGTGATGGTCTACCTGATGGCTTTGGTCTTGGGCTCTGGGAGGAGAAGGTGTTTGCTCCGCTGTCTCATTTGCTTTCATCTTTGGGTCTCCTGTGCTTGTGTGACAAAGAAGATTGCTATGAAAACTCTTGTTCCTGCTTGAATACAGACAATATACAGTCTGTAGTCATGCAGGCATGGTCGATCAGCTTTTTGCTTAGGTTGGGGCAATGGAATTAAATCCTTTTATCTAGTAGTTAGCTTTTATGCTGAAAATGGCTTTCTGGGCACCTGTTTCTCAGATGAGAAATGCCCACTCTGTGTAAACTGCCTTTGCGGGGGATGCGATAGTCATGCTGGGTCCTTTGTGCCTCACGCTACCACAGTAAAGATCCTGTGATAGGATCTGACTTTGCGCAAAAGATGAGGTTTGAATTCGGCTTACCCTTCCATAGCTGAGCTTGTTCTGCAGAGCTTGCAGGAGCACAAAAAAAGCAAAGCGCGTTGTTGCTACCTCAGTGCAATCTCTGTATGTACAGAAAACAGAACAGCTGAGAAAGGAAGTGTCACTTCTGTGCACTTTTTTTTTCCACCTAAAATGCATTCATGGATTTTTGAGAGGACTGGAAAAGCCATCTGAATGGAATAAAATCTTTAGTGGAGAACTATCTTTTTAATATACTTCCCTGAGCGGATAAATATTTAAGGATTGCAAGCAAGTTGCCATATTTGGTCTATGTTCAAGTAACCATGTTAAGAAGCCCTCGTTGGGTGATAAGTAGGGTACAGAGAAGGAAAAGATACCCTTCTCTGATGAAGCCTGCTAGATACGGGCCGACTCCTGTTCCATTTCTTTGCAACTTCAAATGAGCTAAGGAACAGGCAGTGCAAATCTAGGGTTGTAGGTGGACCATCTGGTCATGTAGGTCGTCATCCTCTAATGTCTTATTTCTTTGTTGCTTTGACGTTTGCCATTTCAGGTGGAGACAGATTGAGTTCATGAAGACTAGAACAATGATATTTACTTCCCCTGTTAGACTGGGGCATGTTGACTAACAATTCTGCTTTCCAAGTGATCCTTATCTTGAGAATACATTTTTTTAAACTTGTTTTTGCTTGTATCCTTGTAAGAGGTACGGCATGATATTCTTTGTGGCTGTAAAAAGACACTAAGGATTTTGGGGCTAAAACTGCCTGACCTCCTCTTCAGCAAATGACAGAATTGAAGGAGTATGCAAAAGATTATGCAATGATCGTTTTCAAAGCATATTAACCAAAACGCAAGGTGAGACTTTCAAAAGCACAAGTAGCAACTGCATTCTGGATTGCTACTCTCTATTCATAAAGTAGCGATCTGTATCTAGCCTCATTTAGGAAATAGCGCTCTCATATCAGGTTTGCGCTTGGCCGTAGCGTGCAATAACTTAAAATGTCAAGGTTTTCTAGTTTTAAAAATTAGCGTAACGATTGCTGGTGATTAAAGGGAATACCAGATTATACCAAAATGTACTCTCCCCATATGCAGCTTTGCTAATGTGCGGGTAAAGCAAAACAGTTAATTGCTAGAAGAAAATATTTGCAATAGGAACGTGGCTCCTTTCAGTGAGACATCAAGAAGCTGATGGAAAAGTTCACCTTTTTTTTTTTCCCCCGTGGTTTGAGCAAGCACTTTTTCTTTGGAGCACAGTATTAAAATGTCTAGGATAAGTTGTGTCTTGTATCACTAACTTGTAAGAGATCATGTGGTAGTTTATGTAACCGGAACAAGCCTCTCGCAGCACTGCTGATGTAGTGAAATCTGGAAGAAATGCATTTCTTTATAAAGTTTTGGAGTCTGTACGTTCTTCTCTGGCTCAGTTAAAATAACTGGCCTAGTTTGTACTTTGCAGAATTATGTAGGTTAAGAAAAGGTTCTTGCTTATACAAAGGGTAATTGTTTTTTGCCAGCACAGCTTTTAACAGAGCCTAGGTGTTAGGAGTTATTGATGAGTTAGCAATGCACCCAGAATCGGAGAGTTTTCATTGTACTTGACTTCCTCATTCATAAATCTGCCCTTTTCTGGGAAAGAAAAGGAAGGAGAGGGGATTTCAGCTACACATTCCCTTATGGGTCCTTCTGGTTCCTTGAATTTCCACTTTTTTCATGGTGAAGACAATTTGGATACTGGCTCAGGTGGTCTCTCTTGCTTGATAACTCTGGGATTGCTGTGGGGGGAAAGAAAAAAAATTCTGGAATTGTGTTTGTATTTGTAGGGCAGCTTCTGTGCAGGATTTCAAATAGCTTTATAATGCTTCACTTTCACAATACTGCCTGTTGAGTAACTCTTATGCTTTTTGGACAAAAGAAAACCTAGGCATTGAATAACGACTTGCCCAAGGTCATACCAACCCCTGTCTATATTATGTAATTGTCATTTAGTGTGCGATTGTTGTCATCGGGTCCTCTTGAACTAATGGTTTAATTGACTGCATGCACTAGTTCTCAGCACCATAGGCAGCAGCAGGTTAATGCTTTCCACAGCAGACGCCAGCTTCTCATGGGAGGCTGGGAAGAGGCTGGGAACAGAACCTGGGAGTCCTTGCTCCGATCTCTGTGCTAGACACTGCCTCTTTTCTCTTCGTTTGCCTCCGGGAACAAGCTCTGCTACTCTGCAGGCACAGACATGCGATTTTGCTGATGCAGAAATCTGTGGGATTTTCCAGCAAAATGTAGGAGGGTGTAGAAACTCTTCCTGGTTAGGTTAGGTGCTCTCCTGTACTGTTAGCTTTGCTCTTCAGCAAGCTTCAGAGTGTCTGGCGCATTAATTACCCTGCGGTGAGTCTTGGAGGGCTTTGCGCGACGTCAAGTGGCAAAGCTCGCTGCTGGGTGTACGGAGCTGTCCCATTGTCAAACCCGGGCGATATTGCCTCTCCGTATGGAATGGTGTTTCCGTGACTGGAGCTGTGTGGACGCATCCAGCGTTGAACCGTTCATGCGTAAAACGCACTGTTCTGCAGCCTGTTAAAATTTTAGTGGGTTTGGATACTCTTTGTAATTATGTTCAAGCACTCCTGCTAATTCATGCAGAATAATTAAAAACTTAAGTTTGCTCTAAAATAGCTTGCATCTACATAACTAACCAAGCAAACTACAAGCTCCACCACTCCTGGAGCCCTCTGCTTTTTCTGAATCTCATTTCCCACTCTTTCTTCCCCAAATCCCCCAAGCCTTCCGAAGTGCTGGTGCCCAGCAGGATTTGGTTATGTCTTGGTAAAGCATTGAAAGATACATTCCAAGGATGCAAATCAGGGGAAAGCTCTTGCTACTGCTTATAATACAGTTAACTAGAAGTATCTTTTCTGGTAGCACAACCGGTTTATTGTGGACAGTATTTCAGAGGGACCATCAGGGTGTCAGACCTGGCCACTATTTGGCTCTGGAGCTGCTTAATGCTCTCCAACAGATGAAGTATAGCTCTGATATTGGGAATATGTCGCATGCTTGGTAATAGGGTCGTCCTGGTCCTGCAGTCATGGCTGCTGCTCCATAGATCCTCCCCAGCTGGAGCTACTGGGGCTGAAATAGTAAACTTGCTCTGGGATCCTGCTGCATGCTTGGTCTGCTCATGGGACCTGCAGGGAACTCTTGTCCTTTCTAATCTCTGAGTCGTGGCTGGAGCTTTCGCTCTCTGATGTAGCGGTATATATCTTGTGACTCTTGACCATGTGAAGATTTTCTCACAGATGCAGCAGTCAGGGTCAGCCCCGAGTTACGCTTTCATAAGACAAAATAAGTAGTTCAATTAGCCTGAAGAGCCAATTGGTGGGAATTACTGTATGTCTCGAAACCACACTTTTAATGAGGTCAAATCAATGCTCGAATTTCAGCTCGGGTTGGGAAAGGTGCTCTTGATGTCTGAGACATCTGGATTTTGCAGAAGTGTCGCAGCAGTCTGCCTGCTTTCCAGAGGAGAATACTTGAAGTAGTTTGGTAATGGGTCAGATCTTCTCCCTGGAGACTTCTTGTCTTGCACATCTTATCTCTGCTTAGAGCTTCTTTAAGGACCAGATGCGTTTGTCCTTAGCTGAGATGGAGGTAGTCTCTATCTTGATGATGGTATTTCCCTGTCTCTGTCAGCCAGAGAGATGATTGGTCTGAGCTGCGGTTTGCAGCCATGTTTTACCATCTGCTTTGTTGAATCTCACAGGGTGAGAATCAAGTAAAGAATCGCTATGTACCCTTCGTGTCGGTCTTTAGTTCTGCCCTTTGCTTTCTCCACCACAAATGGGCACGGGCAGGCAAAACATTGCATCTACAAAATGGTCTTTCTTCAGCGTGATTTAATTCACTAGCTTTTTGATTAGACAGCTCTGATCAGTCAGGGTAACCGTAACTTGGAGAAGAGTCTTTCTGTGCTGAATGCTGCTCTGTAAGTGCAAACACTTGTTTTCTGCGCCACGTAAAAAGAAACATCTGATGCACTTAGCCAGCTGTGGGATGGGACTTCTACTGCAGGCACTCTAGCAGCCGTCTGTCTTGCTGCCGCTGCTTCGGCTGTGTGTACATCACATGCTCATATAAATAAAGCAGACAAATGTGCTTGGGCCCAGCCTCGATAGCGGAGGACAGACAGTTTATAACATACTGCTAAGCTGCAGATGGAGCGACTGGCTGGAGAATTGGTATTTCATTCTATCCTCCAAGAGCCCTCTGGACATGGTTCAAGTTTCATTAAACTCGGAGGCAGAACATCAGAATAACTCTTGGAAGAAGAGCATGTGCTGCGAAGAAGAATTTTCTAATTAGACTGCAGCTTGTTTAAGTTTTAAGCAACTGGCTAATGCCTAGCTGTTGCTGGCAAAAAGGTACTTTATTCCTCCTGTTTTTAATACGTAAAACTTATTCCTCGTGTAAGCTTGATCAAACGGCAGTCTCTTAATGACTTAAAGTGGGGTTTGCGTTTGAAATGACTGACAAGAGCTGATTACTTTGCTAGTGCCCACTTCATAAACTGGGTGGGGAGACCCCAGTGATATCATGCTTCTCTAATTCGTAGTGCCATCACCTTTTGTTCTAGTGCTGATGCCACTGATGGTCGTGATCAAATGCATGTCTCTTATTTCTTGTTTTCTCAGTTGGTGTTTGGTAACTGCTCTGACTTATTTAACCTTCTCTCATTACTTCAGTGGCACTGACTAGCTTATCTTTAAAAACAAATAAGAAAGAGAATCCAAATCCTTGGGCGAGCAATAGCGTTCATGGAGCTTGGTTTCCTGTAGCTTTGTGTTTTAGGGTCTCTGTCCACCAAAGGCTCCCTTATTTTTAAGGAGTGAAGTTTTCCCTCAGTGGGGAAACTTTTCTCCCCAGTCGCTTGTTTTTATAAGTGGTTTTTAAGAACTCAAGACTGTTTTCCCGGCATCAAATTCAGTGGACACTTAACTTTTTTAAAAACAGGCAAGTCACACAAAAAACTTGATACTGAGGAGACGAGGCCAATAAATCATATTCAAACCCTTCTCTTCTCACCATGCCCTCACCATTTGTCTGGCCCTTCAGAATCCTCTGTTGCATTCTGGTAGATCTCCCATTTTTCTCTTGGTTGTCTCTTTTCTTTTACCCATACTAGTAAACGTGAGGGTGGGATAAAAATCTTCATCTGATGTCAAAGCTGGTCTGCTTGGATAGATCAGTCCGTGCCTTTTTTAATATTTGATCTCTGAAAGAATCCAGTCGAGTGAACCCCGGCTGAAGAGGACTGGAATTAGCGCATTATTATATGGCATTCAGAAGATGCAAAAGCTGCTGTGGCGTGTATCTTCAGGAATACTTCCACAACAGGTTAGAGTAGATGTTTGTTGCATTTGCAACGTGCGTTGTGGCGCTTCAATCAAAGCTAGTCTTCACGCTCAGATTCCATGTAATATAGGCCTGAACATAAAAACCTGTAGGTGAGAAAGGGGCACCCAGGAGGCCTAGCCGGGAGAGATGTTCATTTGATCTTCTGCCAAAAGATGTATCGCGCAAGTGTGGCGTGTGTCAATAGGTGTCTCGAGCCCACGCTGCTGAACAACAGGCGCAATTAGCTTAAAACGCTCCCAAGAGCGCTGTACAAGGAGCTGCAGAAACAAGTGCGAACCGGGAGTGCTGGGCTGGCTGTTAGCTGTGTGGCTTAAAATGCCAAAAAGGAGTCTTTTTCTGAAGATGACAAGGCATTAGTAGCTGATCTCAGGGGGGAAAAAAAAAAAAAAAAGGGAATGCCTTACTTTGGGAAGAGGGAATTCAGGCCTCCCTTGCCGAGCGTTTAGGATAAGGGGTGCCGGCACCTGGTTGTTATGGGAGGCTGCTGTGGCTGTAGCTGGTGCCGGCTTCATAGGGGAGAAGGGTACAGCTGGTATTTATAATTGCCCTTATGCCAGTTGGCCATTTAGTGGTGGGAATTAGGCTCTGTTTACACTAGGGACACTTTTTTTTTTTTTTTCCTCTTGTGCATTTTAGTTTGTGGCTGTTAAACAATTTGTCAGTTCTGACAGCCCTTCCCTGTGCTTGTGATGTTTGTCCTACGGATGGGTGCGCTCTGCTCTGAGCCGGCTTAGGCAATGCGTTCGCTGGTGTTCCTTTCATAAGTTGCATCTGAACTCTGATTCTGGGTGCAGATAAAAATATTTCTTTGTACAAGGAGTGATTTTGTAGCAGAGGTGAAAAGTGACGTTCTTAAAGCTCAGGTTGTTGCGGTACTTAATGCTGTCATCCTAATGTTATTGTACACCAGCCTTGGAGTTTTGCGAATGCAGAAAATTTTCCTCTATATGACCAATATCCTGAAATAGTTGCTTTAGGAATCACTTTTTTAACCTTTGTCTTGTAGATTTAGAGAGAGAGCAAGATGTTGTACTTGCCAGACAATACTGGAGGAACATCGACAGTTGCTGTCAGTACACTTCACGGCTATCGGTTGTAAAACAGTTGTCCTCATACTTAGTTATTCCTCTACAAGTTTATACAGTCATTAAGATCCAGCTTTGGCCCAATATCCATGTAAGGAGGAAGAAAAATCTGCATGTTTTTCAATGTTTGAGTGACGTTGCATTAGTAGACAGCTAGTTCAGTTGAGCTGGTGTTTCCTGGTTCTTGGTCGTGATTGATGTGAAACTCACTGGTATATCTAGATCCTGTTGTGAATGGTCACAAGATGTTTTTAACCACGCTTCAGTGTGAACTGGAGTTGGAACTTTGAACCCAGCGTTTCCCAGACTTTCGCTGCTATTGTTTGTCTTGCTCCACAGTGATAAAACACCTGCTTCGAACACCACCAATTCTTAAATCGGTTCCTGGTCGTTCCCCGTGTTGGCACAAACCCCTTGGCTCTCTTCCTTTGTTTGATTGGTGGTGCTTTGACTTTGGCACTGCCCAACACGGGAGACCATCACCATGCCAAGTACTTGAAGATTTATTTATTTTCCTAAGGCACCAGGTCAAAAATCTTTGCTAGAAGCTTTAAGGTAATTGTTACATGTTCAAATCCTTCATGAAAAATAGAGCTAATGCCCTAATGAAGATGCAAGGCAAAAAAACCCACCCAAACAACCTCTCCTCTGTCCCCCAAAACAAGCAAATGTGTAAAACATAGTGTTTAGGTACTAAGGGGTTAACGTTTGTCGTTGAGGCATGTGCAGTTTTATGGTTTCAAGCCTTAATTTTTCTGGCTAATACAATCAATCTTTTAAGCTGGATTGATGGCTGAAGGTTGCATTTAAAGCTAACTCTTTTTCTGACTTTTCATATGGGGATGTTATTAGACTCATATGGAAAATAAATGCTATTGAATGGAGAATGAAATGCTCGTGATCTGGTTTGAGCCTGTGAAAGTGAAGTGGAAATTTACAGCTTCTTGGCGCCTCTCGCAAGGCCGTTCGCAGGCTCGGCTGACCAGAGCCACCCTTCTGGCTGCCCCTGCTTTGGTTCTGAATGGGACTGAGTGGTGGTCGTAAAATACTGACGTACTGGGTTTAGTGCCTCTTTCTTCTGACTGAAACATTTTTAAGTTTTCCCTATGCCCCTGTTCCACTCCCAGTGGCCTTGCTTCCTTGAAGAAAGTTTCTTCTCTAAATGTAGCGGATTGACTTTGTGTACTGTGATGGCTTCAGTTGGGAGGAGTGGTTACTTCCCTGTATCCCTAGTTCTCTCTTTTCCCTGCTTATATGAACATGATCTGGAAACCCTTGTGCTTGTACCCTGCCATGGGTTTGTTTACTCGACTGCATCAGGCTGGAAACTAGGTTTTTTCAGGAGCAGACTCATCTCCTGTGCGGTTGTCCATGCTGCCTTGCAGCTTTCTTCAGGCTGCAAGGCCAACGGTTGGCGGGGACGTGGACGGAGAACTGTGTCGATTGCAGCCGCAGGTAAGCCAGCAGGCAAAGCAGTAGACCAGGGTCTGTTTTGTCATGGAAAGGCCTGCTTAAGTCACGGTGATCTTAGGGCCCTGGCTACTTGCACTTTCACAGTGGTGTTCCTCGAATCCTCCATTTTCATTTTGTTTAGGGGCAGTGACGGCGTCAAACAGTTTGTCCTGCAACACAGGTTCCTGGTACCTTCTCACTTAAGCATGCCTTAGTCAGCCCATATGCCTTTCTTTACAGATTGATTTCCCAAATGTGGTGTTATTCTTGTAGAGCAAAGCTATTAACCTAAGGTGTTCCGGTCCCTGTTGACTTTTCCAACAATAGCTGTAACTTTGTTTGAGGCCCGGTGGTATAACATTGTTCCTCTTTTCAATAATGTTTCTTCCTCTTCCTAATCTTTAGTGCAGGCTCTGCCAACTCTCTTACTGTTTAGTTCTTTATATCTTGCTAAATCACCCTTGGCCTTGGAATATCCAAGATCTTTCCAGTGGGGTATTGCCATTTCAAATTAAAAAAAAAAACTTCCATGGGGGAGAAGTGACAAATGTTAGCAGGGATGGCAGCTGCCCCTCGGATAGAAATATGCGTGCCAAGGAGGTGGGGATATCAGAATTCAAATGCTATACGATGAGATTAGAAACAAGGGGGAGGGAAACAGCAAAGAGGACGAGGGCTCGATTATTTAACTTTCCAAAAAACGCGCAGGTACGAGGGCTGCGGTAGGGTGTGTTTGGCGTATAAGAGCTTTTCCAGGTGGAAAACAAACCAGGAGGGCAGTGTTCTGGAAAACTGTATCTTAGAAGCTTGTTTGTGTATAAAGGGAAGTATTCGTGTTCGCTTGCTAGGGTGGGATGTTGAATAAATGTTGACAAAAGGAAACATCTGTTTTATCAGGGAGATAACGTCCTTCGGGGTTGCGGATTATTTGAATAGCTCCCGCTCCGTGCTTGTAATGGTTCTCCTGATATTTTAAGTGCTGGACTCCTGACAACTTTGTTGTGCTGTTAAACTCCAAAAAGGGGCCAAAGTAAGAGGGGAGGGGGTTCATTTTGGATTTTGCAGGTGGCCTCTAACTGAAGCCAGGAAATTCGGCATCACTTCATAACCGCACCTCGGAGCCCAAAAGGACTGTGCGATTTTCTCAGGTCTGTGTTGGCCCTTCATCTCCCCTGTAACTTGGCCACGCAGCTTCAAGTTCTTTGTAAAGCGAAATGTGTAGGGTTATTCCAGAGATGTTTGTTGAGATTTGGATATTACAAACACTGACAACTTCCAGTGGATTTTGGAGTTCAGCAAAGGTTGCAGCATCACTCTGTCTCAGGAATGGTCCGGCAAAGTTTCTGCCAAACTCCTGCTGAGATTTTAAAGCCGATATGGGCTGTTGCTGTAGTTGCAAGCCGTTCGTGGCCTCCTCTGGAGGCTGGAAATGAGGAACATGTCAGTTAATTTTTGTCTTCCTCGCTCGTGCTTTAATGGCTATTCCAGGTGCATCTCTTCTGGGTTTCTGTTAAGAATTTGTTTCAGCAGTGACCTGGTTTCTCTTTAGAAAATTGCAGATGCTGCAGGGCTTTTCCCATTAATTGGAAAAATTCCTCACCCGGAGTACAGATGAATCCAGTTTTGATCTGGCTTTAGAAAAAGCACTTTACTGAAGATTGCTTGTACCTTTGAAACAATGAACTGGTTCAGTGCTTGTGTCTGGAAGATTTAGGTAATCTTTGACCTACCTTTTTCCTCCCCAAGCAGGGTGAATTAAGAAGCGTTTTAAAAGCTAACGCCCTGTCCAGAGCATAATTATGTGGGTCTGTAATATCCAGTCTAAAGCTGTGTTTTGGTGCGTGCTTGTTGCCTGCTTGCCTGTAATCTCGTCAGCGTGGGCTTGTTGAGTTGTTTGGGTTTCCATCTCTTGTCACAGGAAGGCCCCTGCTTCCCTGGAGGAAGTGGTTGGTTGATAATTTCCCCCCTTTGTATATATATCGCTCTCCCAGGGCTTTTACTAATAAAGGACTGCCTTGAAAAGCTGTTCAGGTTCCCCCTGCCTTTTCTCATCTCCCGTCCCCCCTCCAGAGGTAAAAAAAAGATCCGACTGTAGGACTTCATATAGTGCTTGTGAAGCTTTGAGCAGAAGCGAATTCAGCACTACTCGTGGCAAGCTCTCTGCTATGCGCTCTGTTTAAATGAGTGCCGTGGACTATTACTTAAAGGGTTTGGCGTAGGCTCTCGAGGTTTGAGGGAGGCGCAATGCCTCCCTAATTCGGTAAGCACCTGAATGGTGGGTCTTGTTTCTGGAGGGGAATGACCGCTCTCGGAGGGACTTCTTGAGGAAGGCTGATTCTCCTTAGCTATGGGTTTTTTTTTGCGGAGAATGTGTTGATCTAGTGGGGGGAGCCACTACGGCAAAAAGCAGCAAGTGCTTTGACAGATGAGCCGCTCTGCGTTTCTAGGGTGTGCAAACAGAGCAGGGGGACAAATGGCTTCCTTGCTGCTAATTCGGGAGAAGGGAAGTTAGACTTCTGAAACAATTTTTCCATGGAGTTACAACATCCCTGTTTAGGTCAGCCTTGGTTTCTCATGACGAAATGTGATCTGTGTGTATCTGTACTAATCAAAGCAGAAAGGGAAGGCTTGCTTTGTTTTGCCGGTGAAAAATGTCCAAATAATGCTCTGACTTCGATATTTTTGAACCCTGTAACATACAGTGTCTTACTTTGTGATTTTTTTGAACTCCTGAAGATTTTCTCATTCCCCGTCTGGTCTGTGCCTGTTATCCCAGAGGCTGAATGCTTTGCCTGCAGAGTCCATAAGAATTTCAGGTGTAACACTATCCAGTTGCACTAGTCATCTTAATTTCTAATGCCAAGCATCAGTTTTCTGTAGGCTGGAAAAGTGTTTCAGTGGCATTTAAATTCCCACTTTTTTTTTTCCTACTAGAGGTGAGGTACTTCACTGAAGGTTTAAGCCACGCTTTAAGGGTAAGCAGAGTGCATCAGACTAACTGAAGCTGGCTGATGGCAGGAAGCAAAGGGTGCTGATTAAATGCTGTTTACCAAGTTGAGTAGGCCCAATATGGGTCTCTTTATCCCAACCCTTTACGGCTATTCAAGTGATTTGGAAAAAGGAGACTAGCAGCTTGCCCAGCACTTGCACCTGCAAATATTTAGAGAAATTTCAGGCATCAAAGAACAGGAACGAGGTCTGGAGAGGTCGGAGCTACTGTTGGAAAGTAAGAGTAAAATGCAAATGATTGTGTACCTGGTTTGGGGAGGAATAGGGAAGATAAGAATTAAAAGCATAGACACACAGTGCCAGAGGAACCTGAAAATGCCTTATACTGTGCAAGAGATCTCACGTGATAGACCAGAGCAGTGTTAATGCTTTTTTTTGAGCAATTTGGGCAAGACTTTGCCTGATGTTGGCCATGTCACTGCTAAGCAGCTGCCACCTCGGCAGGAGCTCGCAGGGAGTGATTGAAAAGCTTGAGGGCAGACATTAAACAGCCATTTAAAAACAAGATTACTCTTGCGAGGGCCATCGACACAAGGTGAGGCCGAGATTGGGAGAGGACCTGGAGGGTCAAATAAAACTTCCTTTAGGAACGGCATCCGCAGGAGGTGTCGCGCTGTTTGGCAGTGCCCTCTTGGATGCGTGTCTCATTAGTGGGTGCTGCAGCAGCCGATTCTGCCTTGTAACTTGGCAGGGAAAGAGGTTTAGAAGTGCATCTCTCTTCCCCTACCTCTATTAGCCTCTTAATAGGGTAAATAACAGCCACCTTTTCCTCTGGGGGTGTAGATTGCTCTTCTGGCAAGTCCGCCCTTAAGCGTGCATGTGAGGGGGTTGGAGACGAGAAGGGGAAGAGTTAAACGCGTGTGGTTTAAATTAGTGACATATAACCACGGTGGCGGTGGGGTGACGTCGCGGCATAATTGTATCCGACACTGTTTTGTCAGTCAAATGATGGGCAGTGCAAGTTCAGCATTGCCTGCTGCAGCACTAGATTGCTTTAAGATAATCTGAGGAGGAACTGGCAGCAAATAGGACAACGAGAAACAAGGTCTGGATAGGCCGAGTTCAAAAGTCTTTTTTTGATTCCTGCTGCGAGGACTCTGTGGCGAGGCAGGCTGTTACGGGGCCGAGTGCTGCTGTTCCGGGACGCCGAAGCTTTCGGATAGCAACAGCTTAATAAAGGCAACGTGGAGGATTGCTGTGAAAATAAAGATGGGGTTTTGTGTTCCTCTCGGGGTGGAAGTGCTGAGTCTATAGATTGTAGAAAGCATTAACGCTTTCAGATCCGACTGTAACTGCTCCCGTATTGAACGCCAGCAAAGCCATAGCACGAGTGCGCAGATGTTACCCGTGCGCAGCTGGGTTCCCAAGCAGGAGACGTTCTTGCTATCACCTCTGTTAAAATACCTGCCAGCCAGAAAAGTGGGCATCTTGGCAACTGGAATAAGAGGAGGAAACGCAAGAAAACAGCTGCCTAAATACAAAGAGGTGTCCTACAGAACGGTTGACTTCGAATGGAGTCTCGCCGAAGCCGTTGTCTGTGAAAGCTGCATCGGGGAGGCCTGTTCGCTTAGGGTGTTTCAGGCCTCCAGCATCTGCGTCTATGGGAGATGTTAACTCTCTCCAAGCTCTGAGCAAAGTTTGGGGGACTCTGCTTAAAACGTACTTTATTGTTCTTCCTTGTTAATGCTTCTCGAATGGCCTTAAAGATGGAGTCTAGCTTATGGGGCCTGTTCTGCTTGAGGCTGAACTGGGAATATCTTTATTTTAAGGCCTTTATTTTAAGGCTTGAGGGGAAGGAAAATATAAAATTGGTCAGAGTTATGCCTAGGAATGATTTAAAAGTTAAATGTCTGTAAACCAAAGAATTCGGCTCAGCGGCGTGGAAGTGTTTAGCCCTGAGTAGCTCTAATCTGGGAACCCTTCAGCCTAAACTAAAGGCTAATTGATTTAAATGGCACTACATGCCCTATCTTGGAAGCAGCTTTCCTGCCGTGCCAGGCAGCTGTTAGCGTTACGGTCCTTTAGGGGAATGTTGAGACAGATAAACCCAAAGCATTATCTGAACAGTCAGGATGGTTCGTGCTTGATCTCCAAACACCCACGTGTTTGTCTTGTTGCCTGTATGTTCTGCTGGCCGAGATGGGCCCGAAGAAGCAGGGATCTGAGTCCGGTCACGCAATGATCAGAGGAAGGAGATGCAACTCTGACAGCTGCGAATGGGTATAAGAAATAAAACTCAATTTAAATTCTGGTTCCTTTAGTTTTGTCCCTTTTGATGGCTTGAGCACCTACCACCAAAGTGTGTGTCCTACTATGAGATTCCTTAGCATCGGGAGAGGCTGTTTTGCATCTGCTGCGTTCAGCCACCAAGAGCTGTAAAAATACTTGACTGCTTGTTTGGCTCGAAGCCTTCGAAGTGAAAAAGAAATATGCGTTCAGCTTGAAAATGACCTCGTCTGATGTTAGGGAAACCTTTGTGGGGAAAAATCACTGTCATATTATAGTGCAGCAGTAGATCCTTGGGAATCCTCGTCAACATCTGGGAACTGCCTGAGACGAGCTTGGGACTGGAAATCCAAGCGTGGGTCTGTAAAGCCGGCCTTGTTCTCGCTCAGTTCCTGGCATGCTTCTCGCCCCCTTGTTCCTAGGGCAACGACAGGTTGGGATTCAGGTTGGCACAATATGTTCATAACTAGTGAATGATCTGCTTGTTTTTCGGCTGTTGCATAATTGTCCAAAAAAACAGTGGTTCTGTTTGCTCCGTTCTAGCCATAGCTGTAACCTGTACTTAAATGTTCTTGCAAGTACTTTTAATTCCCTTTATCAGCCGAGAAGGTTTTACTAGTGATGTTAAAAAGAGTCTAAGGGAATGTGAAATATGCAGGCTAAAACAGGCACAATTCCTAACAAGGCAGTAGTGTTTACCTATCACAACAAAAACGAGCAGCAAAACTGCTTATCTTCAGAAGCCTGGTTTCTTGGTTCCTCTGCCAATATGCCATGAAGCAGTGAGAACAGGAAATTAATTCTGATATCTTTTTTTTTTTTTATGAAGCAGTCGTGCTTCCATACCTTGTTTGTGGTGCTGTTTCTAGGAGTTGGCTTTCCTAAGGGTTTAAGGATGCGAGAATGAATCTGGAATGCAGTATTGTCGTCTCTGGGTGTTGCAAGAGGCCTGAGAAACTCTTTTCGGGAGGTTGTGCTTCCCAGAGGTAGCACCAGAAAGCTTTTCCATGGTTTGTTCTTATTAGTTTTTTTGGAGGGGAGGGCACTCATAGCAATACCACTCTAAGATGCCACACTGGCTCTCTCTTTCAGTATATCCCTCATAGGTTCTGCGAGCTGGGACATCTGGTGTCTTCATGCTAGAAGTGAATGGGAGACTGTGTCACGTGTCAAATCCAGACAGGCTTTGCTTCATTCTTTTGACCTGGGCAAACCCGGTTCTGCGGCTTAGGATGAGCCTTTTGGGCTAAGGAGCTCTGAAACCAGCGGCTGGTCTGGCTTGTCTGGGGTGAACTCTTAGTGCGCGGTCACACGACGTAAAGGAATTAAGGTCCCGCACCTCTGACGTGCGGTAGCACTCTACATGCTTTTCACATGCTTCATGGCCGGGCTAAGCATGTGAACTGCGGAGTTCAGTAAACCGTGATAACGCGATGACTTTGAATCCTCGAGTAGGTGCCTGCTGCATTGGCTGTCCGAGTACGTCAGCCGCCGCGCTGGTGCGCCGTCTGCTCTTGGCAAATTCGGTTTGCCTTTGCTTGCTGTGCCTGTAGGAGGTGGATGCAATTTGCAAGCGCTCTGAGATTCAAAAGCAAAATGCACGAGCGGAGCTTATTATCCTGCAGACGGAGAGGAATGAGCCAGGCCCCTGAGGTCTGCAGGAGTCTGGCGAGCCGGGTTTCTCTGCCTCCGTTTGAAGGGACGCTGTTCTGCCGTGCGGGCATGTCCAAGTGCCGCAGCCTGCAGGTCTGATACTTTACCTGGAAGTCATCCTGTGGCAAACGCTCATTTCCTAACTAAACCTGTGGCTTTCTTTATCCTCAGTTTCCCAGAATAATAATCCTTGTATTGCGGGAAATGATAGAGAATAGAACTTGTTAATCAATTACAATTTGCCTTGCATGTTCTGTGGGTGGATGCATATGGGTGTGCCATGGTAAAGATCCCGGAGTTGCCTAGTGGTAGCGTTTGCCTGGGGGAACCAGTGTTGGCAGCCAGTTGGTTAGAGTAGGAAACCAGGTCTCTGATCTCCCTGGTGGTGATTCACAGGCATCTTAGCTGCCGCTTCAAGTCTAGGCAGGAGCGTTCTTTGAATTCTGCTGCAGGTATTTAAGAGCTGCCCAGCTATGGGGTGATATTACTGCCGTTACCGCTATGCTGTAGTAATAGATCATGGGAATGTACCTAGCTTTCCACTGTGAAACAAAACACGTTGGTCTGAATCATTGTGGGCAACCCTCGGTTGACTCTGTGCTAAGTGGACAAGGGAATTCGCCAGATCAATTATGGTGTTCTCGCTCTGACGTAGTGCCACGTTGCTGGGCTTTAATGTCCTAAACTGCTTTACCTTGAGTTGCAGAGCAATTTGCCTGTGCTCTTGAGCTTGTCTGTTCTGGGTCTGCCTTCCTTCAGTGCACACCACGCGAGAGGCCTTTTGACTTATACCTTTGTGGTTTAAAAAAAACCCCAGAGCATTGAGATCTCTGGTTTTATCCACCTGGTTATTCAAGACTAATGTCTTTATCTTGCACAGCTTGGTTACAGGTAGGAGCAGATGGCATTCACATGCTTAGCTTTAGGACTACCTAGAGAGAGCTGGCAGATAGGCTAGTGGAGAAGTCCTTGTCCCAGTTTTTCAGGCCCGTCTCCCGGACTGCTGACCTCAAGGACTAGGAAGTGCACTCTGGAAACTCAGGAATTCTGCTTTTCTCTTGTTTGAGCAGATGAATGCACAATGATTGTCCATCTGTAAATGAACTGTGAGGGATGCACCTATGGATATGCTCTGCAGCGATCTCCTCCCAAGGAGATGGAACAGCTGCTATGAAGCTCTGTTAGTAGCAGTGTTGCACAAGAAATATCTTAATCCAAACCTGATGAACTTCTAGACAGGAAAGGGGAGAGGATACATTTTTACCTTTCCTTTCAATTTCATATAGATGCTAACCTGAATTTTTCTGTGCTTTTTCAGGTGCTGGAGAGTCTGGTAAAAGCACCATTGTGAAGCAGATGAAGTAAGTGAAAGTGCAGGCATCTAAACAGCATTTTTGTGCAAGATGAAATAAGAGATCTGTGGTGCCCTTCTGGCTTGGCTTGGGAATGACGACTTGTTTTTTTTTCCAGGATTATTCATGAGGATGGCTATTCGGAGGAAGAATGCAAACAGTATAAAGTGGTTGTCTACAGCAATACTATCCAGTCCATTATTGCAATCATAAGAGCCATGGGAAGGCTAAAGATAGACTTTGGAGAAGTTGCCAGAGCTGTAAGTATTTCCCTTAGTCTGAGCTTGTGCTGTGAATTATGTTAATGAATCCTGGAAACTCAGTTGGTCGCACTTGTAGTGGAAATATGTTTGTTACAGGTTATCAAAGGTCTTTCACTACCATATCTTGTAATGTATTACCAGTACACTGTGTGGATTATTTTACTGAGATTACAGATGAGAACTTTTAGCAGCTTTGAATGCTCAAAAAAATAAAAAGTCACCCGCCCTTCCTCCACCCCCCCCCCCCTTTAAGTCCAAGCTATTTGAATTTTTAACAAAACATTCAGTTTGGGTTTAATTTGCTTGGCCTCTGACGTCAGTGCCCAGAGTGTTTCAAAGCATCGTGCCGCTTGGTCTTCAAGCTGAGTCAAATAAATCTTGAACCTGAACTTACAGAAAAATATGGTCTCTAGTGAAAGGCTTTATTAAGAAATCACTGTCTCCCTTACTTCTGACAGCTGCTGAAGCAAAAAACAATTCATCAAAGCTTTAAACCTGTGATCATCCAAAACTTGTTTTTGATACTGAAATTTTCCCTGCTGCCATAGTATACAATACCATGCTGTAATAAAGCTTTTCCATTTAAAACTATTATTTGCAGTATAATTCTTTCATTAGTCTCTAATAGAACGCTGGCATTCTTAACTATTAGTGTTTCAGAGGAATTGTATCATATGCCAGATGACTGAAAGCTTGCATTTCCGATGCGAATGCCGCGGGTTACACTGGAGCGGTGATCCCTGGGGTGCTGATGCTGGGAAAGTGGTGTGCGCCATGTGCTGCCGCCCTTGATCAGTGCATCTCGCCACGTGGGCTAGAGGAGATGGGTTCTTGCACAGAACTTGCCTTTCTGGCCAAAGGAGAAAAATATAACTTAATGGTTTGAGGGAGAAAACAGGGTAGGGTGTGAGAGAGAGAGAGAACACAATGCCTTAACGTACTTGCTGCTGCCTCCAAGACGGATGTTGAGGTTAAGCCTCACTGCGTAAAGGTAAAAATGGTTGTACATCCTAACTTGTTTTGGTTTTCCCCTTCTTCCTGCAGGACGATGCCCGCCAGTTGTTCGTATTAGCTGGAAGCGCAGAGGAAGGCGTGATGACTGCTGAGCTAGCTGGTGTGATTAAGCGGTTATGGAGAGATGGTGGGGTCCAAGCCTGCTTCAGCAGATCAAGAGAATATCAACTTAATGACTCGGCATCATAGTAAGGAACCGTTACCAAATGCTGGTGTTCAAAAAGGACCTGCGTGACTGAAAGCAATATGGGTATTTTCACGATAAGGGTGCTCCCCTGAAACTGGTCTGGTTTGTCACAGGATGTGGTTCTCAAGGTCGCTTTGCGCTTCAGCTGATTAAAGTCCCTCTTACCGTTTCTCTTCCCTGTACGTAATACTGGAAAGAATACGCTCATTATTTTGTGACTAGGCAAATCTGTTTTTAGCGGAAGAACAGTTTGTCCACTTGCGGTAAAACAAACTCTTACAGCAGGTGATGAGCTGTGTGACCTTTTTTTTTTATCCCTACGGGGGCGGGTAACACCCCTGAAACTGAGCTTCTAATTAAAATACCAAGTTTGTGATGAGCAACAATTTCTAATAGTGAGATCTCCTAATATTGACAAATCGATATTCACGCAGTTCTTGCCTTAACAACTCTCACTATTTTTCTATTCCTGTGCCTAAAGCCACTAAGGCGGTGCTACAGGCTAGCTATAAACCTGCGTACTGTTCTGTTGCTGAAATGCATGTGATAAACAGCGTGGAGGACTGTAGGCTGCTGCTGGCTGTTTAATGACTCTCATCCAGAATGCCTCATCTCTTTCCAAGCACAAGGTTAGTGCAGGGAGAGGAAACCATTTCTTTTAATGAGCAAAACAATTGTGTTTTCTCTCTTTTAACCTCTTCTGTCTGGTTTCTCTAGAACTAGGGTTTGAAACTCGGAAAGGATGACTTTGGGGTCAAATGTGCTTTCTGATGTCCGCCTAAAAACATCCCTCAATTTGGCCAAGTTTTAATGCTTTCAGAAAAATTAGTTTGGAAGTGCTTTATAAAGAAAGCATAGATGTGTCGCAGCTCACTTATCTGCAGGCTGTCTCTGGGCAGAGAATGTTTTAACCTGAAAATAAGCAAGAATTTCTATAAAATTGTAACACTTTGGCAGACTATCATGAGCTTAGATCAAGGTAACCGAGTTGATGACAGGAGGCTTTCTCAGACTCTTGCGTGCCTTTGCATCATGCAAGGCAGGAACTTCAGATTTAAAAGGGAAAAATAAGGTACATGAGGAGGGGAAGTGAATGAGAGAATAGATTTAATGAAAAGGCAGTGGAGAAGCAAAGATTAAGGACTTCTCAAGCAAAGGATTGAGGGCAGAAAGGAGAAGTGGGGATGAGATTGGCTGGAGCCTGAGGAGGAGGCTATAAGCTGGGGAACCTTAGCTTTGTGGTGGTCTTCATTAGCTTTGAAAGAGTCAGGACCAGGATGAAAGCAGTCTGGAAGAAACATGGCAGAAAGGGGTCAGGTTTGGGGAGAAAGGGGATAAATATGCTTTAGTGGGTGCTAGCTCCATCCTGCTGCCTTTCAAATACTGGATTCCAGAGGCTTTATTCCTGTTCCTAAATATCCACAACCTGCTTGTGTCCCATCTCTGGTACTAATGTGTGCAGACACAAGTGCTCTGAAGAGTTACTCTAGTGGGCTGGTGTCAAATCTGCACGGCGGATCTCCAGCCTGTTGATGACCCATGCGATATTATTCTGATATACGCCTGATCGAATTTTGTTTCCTGTCCTAAGACCAAGTTGCATTAAAGGAGCGTTCTTGAAATTCACAGCTGAGCAGCTCAGAAGTTAGGAGCCGCCGTGAGCGAGAACCTCTTCAGTGCAGAGCATGAGGCCACAGTTAAAGTCCTGGTTTCTTTTTTCCTCCCCGCAGGACCCCTGCCTTACTGGGGTACAGAATAAGCCAGCCAAATGAGCAGTCAGTCGCTGTTTTCTCCTCTTCTTGTTCAGCGTGCTCCTGACCTGCCTTATTTTCTGCTGTTACTCAGTTCCCGTGTCCGTGCTTAAAGGACGCGCATCTTGCAGGCTCTTCTCGTGGTGGTGATCGCATGCGTGCTAGCTTTTGGCAAAATTTGCCTAGGGGAATTCCACCTCCCTCCTCCTTTCAACTCCTCTTGCAAACAGGACTGAAAGCCCAGGCTTAGCATCCCATAAATTTGTGCTGGTTTTCTCAGCTGAAATTCAGCAGCGCGTCGCTTCAAGCATGGCTCATGCTGACTTGCAGCGACTGAGCGCTGCTCCTCGCTTCGGGTCAGACCTCAGGGCCTCTTGCGAGACACCCAGGAAGAAGAGGAACATATGAGCGACCGCTTATGAAAAGTAGGTGCCATGACTAACATCGCGCAGCAGCTCCGTGGCAGAGCGCCGAGGCGGTGCTCAGGGCAGCGCTGAACTGTCCCGAAAACTCTTCTGCCTGCTGTTCCCTGCCTCGCCGAGCGCTTCCGCTTGTGCGGGCGAGGGTCCCTACCTATTGCACGGCCTGAGGCAAGCGGCCGCGTGGGAGGAGAGGAGGTAACTGTAATAACGGTGTTGAAACGCATAAGCGGAGGGCGGGGGTGAGCTCTCAAAGGTGGCTTGAGTCATGACGCTCGTTGGAGTGACGAGTGCTGCGAGCTCTGCGTGTTTCCTCTTGCTTTCTGAGGAACTGAGTAACTCTCGGTCTAGAAGCGCGGACGTTCCAGCGCTCGTGTAGATGATCAGTTAGCAGCCCGCTTTGCATCGCCGTCTTGTTGTCCCTCTAGCAACTGTTTTGCTTCCTGATGTTGTATTTCAAACATCTATATTTTTAGCTGCCCTACTGCAACTTCCCATTTCTTACTTATCTACCATTTCAGAGAACGGCTCTCCGCTCCTGTCCCTAGGATCAGTACTGGGCAGGAGCGGTTCAAAGTTCACGCGCGATTCTCGGTTTAATAGCTACAAAGCCCAAAACCCTGTTTGATCATGCAGCAGTGTGGATACTTGGGCATATTACTGTCTTACACATTTCTGCAATTACTTCTGTCTCCTACTTGGAAATGTAGGTAAGCAGATAGTGCTCTTAAAATATCTCGCTTGCTGGTATCACTATTCTTCCAAAGTTAATGCAGGCATCAGTCTGCAGATACTGTAGGTGACTATTGCAGGCTCACAGGCAATTAGCACACTTTCTGACAAACCGTTATCTATCCTGGCATATTTTGTCTCACTCCCACGTGGCAATTTTGGCCTAAATTCCCTGACACTCATGAGACTGGGTAAAACCTAGATTATTTCTGTGTGTTTTTTTTTTTTCTTTCCTCTCCTCTCTGCTTTCAAGTAAAAGCTTGCAGGGCATTGCCCTCTCATTTGCATCCTGGTGCTTTCTTGTGATTCCCTTTAAGTAGCATCACCTTGGGATCACGGCTCAAGTTTTTAGAAGCAAGCTTTTCCATCTGAAAAAAGCCTCTGGTGAAGGCTTGGGGCCTGGCTCACTTGGACCAAATGAGCATTCAAATTAATAAAGATAACATGCAACATTCCCTCTTCCCGGAGATGCTGCTCCGATACCTTGTTTTCTGCTTGGCTTAATGTCGTCATCTGCCAAAATCCAGCGAAGCGTAAGGGGAAAGAGGAAGCAGACTTCCGTGAAAGAAGCGGATCTCTTAATATTTAGATGTGGGTATCACCCGATCTTCACCTATTTTCTTGGTGCAGGAAGACTTGGCTATAGATGACTAAGTCTGCGTGAGCCATCAGCCTCTGCGGGAACGACACATCGCTGCTTGCGTCTTCCGACTGACGCTCGTTCTTTTGATAATCTTGCTTGAAAGCGTCGTGTTTGGTGGGGACAACCAGAGACCACCTGGATACCCGACCTGCTGTTTGCCCGCTCGCCTCGGCTCCCCGGCGCGGCGTCTGAAGGCAGGCTTTTGTTCGCCGCTCTCCCTTCCGCCCTTGGCGACAGCCCCTCCCTCCCTCCCGTAGCTCAAGCTGTGGCTAGTCTTTCATAATAAATGCTTTGTACGAATCTTTTGGAGCTTTCGGCCATGTTTTTGGCTTTGAAAGCCTGCTTTCCAGCACTTAAACGGGCTGAATTGTTAGGAAAATACCATTCCAGGGCTCACGCGAGCTTGTGGAGGAGGGGAACGGCGTTATCTTCCCCAGCTGAACGCTCTCCGTTTCAGGACATCCTTCCGCCGCTGTCAGCGTTTCCGAGCAGAGCGGTGAGAAGTCGGTTCCCTGTCTCCGATTATTTTTTTTTGAAGCTGACGGGTTTTCTGATCAGCCTGGAACCACAAATCCTTGCACATGGAGGAATTGAACCAGTGCCAGGACTGGCTCAGGATGTCCCGGAAAAGCTTGGAGGGTCATTAAGACAAACATGAGTTAGGCTTTTCGGTCAGCGTTTTTTTTTTTTTTTTTTGCCCAAACCATAATTTCTAGGGTGTAAAACCTTTTTTTGCAAGCTTGTCTGTGCAAGGTGGCGTTCAAGCATGAGAAAAGGGAGGAGGCCGTGCAGATCTGCAACATGCACGCATCAGTTGGCTCTTCCGGTACCAAAAAATCCCCTGTGCCTGGTATTCCAACTGCTTAGGTTGTTTTCGTGGGATCTCGTATTTGTCCTTCGAGTCTCCCTGGAATTAATTTGGCAAAGTGTGTTTTTTTTTCTAAGGGAACTTGCAGATACAGCTCTGCTTCATCTGATGCACCTTGTTCCGCTAATTGGTATGCGAGCGTTCAAGTGGCACTTTGCAATTCATTTGACGGAGGTTGCCTGAGTCTATTCACTCCTCAGTGGGTGCTTAAAAAGACTGAATAGGAATTATACCAGTTTCGCTGCTCAAACTTCTGATGCTGAAAGTTGGCAATTGTGGACAGATGCTTTACAGCTTCAGCTCGCGCATTTATCATTTAACAGCTTGGCTTTGATACAGGCCACGTGGCTTGCCCGGATCACTTAAAAGTTGCCAGTTTGGTTTTTAGGTAGCGCTTCCCTCTCTGTTAGTTTCTGAGCAACCATGCCCTAGCATTCACTGTTAATGCTGTTGTTTAATTCATTTATTTTCTTTGCATTTCGATTTGTAGTGTGGTTTTTTTTTTTTTTTTTTTTTTTTTCCAAGGGTGTTTTGTTGCTAGGGTGGTTGTGGTCTAGGGCATGGCTGAAGCACGTCTCCATCTAGTCTGTGTAGCTAGACTCATGCTGATAGAAAAGAGGAAAAAAAAACAAAACAAAACTGGGTGTGTTACTTCCTCAGCAGAAATATTTCTGAACTGATGCAGTTTTCACTAAACTGAAACTAAAACTGGTCCCAAGTATGAGTTATAGGTACCGTGTTTCCGATGAAAGAGCGGTTTACAAACCTGTCATCCCACTGAACAGAAGAACGGAGTGAGGGCAGTCGGCCCTTTTGGGGCTAAAACCGCTCGCAGATACCAGCTTTTTGAGAAAAGCCGTACTTCAAGGCGAGCGCAGGCAGGAGCCTGGAAGGTAGGCTGGGTTCTTCTGGGGTTCGGAAAATAGGTCAGCGCTCTGCGAATGCCTGCTGGCGTTCTTGGCCAAAGGAAATGCCGCCGTCGAACGCGGAAGCTGATGGAGGGGCGAGATGTCACTTGCGGTACGTCGCCTGCTTGGTGATGTCTGAAGGCGAGTGAAATCTGGGCCTCCTGGCATCGCTCCCTGCCGTATAGCTATGCCAGGCTGACAACTGCTCTGCGATAGTCTTTGGGAGGGCAGGATTTCTTAAACTCGTGTAAAACTAGCAAAATCTCACAGCTGTACAACACTGTATCGGATAAAAACGCTCCTGGTACCGACGGGGCCAAAGCAGTTAGCGATAACGCTGTTGGCAGCTGTGCATGGAGGAGGCTGACGCTTGCTTCCAGCCCCTTCAAAATGGAGTTGGATTAAGTAATCCTCTCTTGCTCCGTGGGAGCAGAAGGCCTTCGCCTTCCCCTTAACAGAAAAAAATGAGCTCAGAGATGTTGTTGGCTAGAGCAGGATTTACGACTTGGTCGGAGATGATGTATGCTGATGCTTATGTGCCCGAGAGCCGAACTTCAAAGGGAATGTGCCGAAGCTGGAATTAGCTTGGGGGGGGGGGGGGTCTCAGTGGACGCGCTGCTGCGATGCTGCAGAGAAACCGATTCCTCCCAGCGGCCTTTAGGGGAGCTGGCGTGCTTTGTGTGGCTAGCTGGGAGAGGCGCACGGGTTTCCAGCGGTCTCCTGGAGCAGGAAGGCAGCTGTGCTTCAGGCCATGTTAAGATTATTAGATCCGCAGCTTTAAAAGCGAGTAGCTTTCTGCTGTGTCCTCCAGAAAGCCAGGAGAAGGCACCTTTAGCTGTTAGCTTGCTGTTGCTAAAGTAGGTAAATGAATCCCCCTGTTTTGGGGGTAGTTCTTTACACTTAATCCTTTCCTGCTGTTTCATCTAATATATTCTTGCCTTTTAAAGTGAGCCACTGGATTTATTACCTTGCGCTTTGATGTGGAAGACCTTGACTACTTTGAATTGCCCCAAGAGATACTGCTCTTGGCATGGCTTCTGCATCTGCAGTACCTCTCGTGCTCTCCTGTTGTTAGACTTTGCTCCCCGACTAGCTAAACTCTACCCAGCGCATGCTGTAAGGTGATATGAGGAGTGTAGAAAACCCTGGGCTAGAGCGGGGCGGGGGGTGAGTGTGTTTGTCCGTTTGCCGTGTGTTTGAGAGCTGTACCGTATGAAGAAGACGAATAAACTTCATGGTGACTTTCTTCTGCAATTTATAAAAGATTTATAGCAAGCAAGCGGACTAAAAAAAGCGCGTCTTGTGTTGTCTCTTTTGCTTTAGTTACCTAAATGACTTGGATAGAATATCCCAGCCGACCTATATTCCGACTCAGCAGGATGTTCTGCGGACCAGAGTTAAAACTACAGGCATCGTGGAGACTCACTTCACCTTCAAGGACCTGTACTTCAAGTAAGTGAAGGGCACCGCTGGTCCCTGGGGACTGCAGCGATTTCTTCGGTGCTCAGTGGTGGTAGGTTCCCCGCCTGCACTGCAAAACTTCTTGCTCGGTTTTAACTGTCCTCCTTGCCTCCGTTAAACTCCCTCTCTCCTGGCGTTGTTCACTGGAGATACCGGTTTGACTTTTATTCGCCTTCTTCTGTTCTTTTCAGCTGCTTTTATGTTGGAATCGCAGACACAGGTACTGACTGCTTGTTTACAGGATCAAAACCATACTAAAAGGACACTGACTGCTGGATTTTGAGTTTTGAATTTAACCCCTTCCTTTGAAGTGGAAGATGGAGTTCTCCCCGAAGGCCCAGTCTCGGCTCTGGGCTGCATGATGTCCTCTGCAAAGCTTTCGATGACTGTGCTGACTTGACACTTGCTGCAGAGCAGGCCTGGGGCGTGCAGAAGTGTGCCGGGCACTGGGCGCCTTTGTGCGACGCCGCAGAGGCTGGGACCTGTCTGTCCTCCCTCTCGGCATGCTAAATCCAGTCTTTGAAGGGTTCAGGTATCAAGCCTGGCCTTGGCAGTGTCCCTTGAGTATCACTAATCGAGTTCCCTCTAACCTGCGTAGTGGCTGCTAGAGTGCAGTTTAGCTGCTTCTCCGCTCTTGACCTGCTCTTTAGAAAATCCTCGCTTTGGATCCCAAGCGCCCTCGTGACGTAGAGCCTAGAGCCCCGTTTGCTGGGCATTAGTGTCGTGTCCAGTGGAGGTAGGAAAACGCAGCGTCTGTGTCTCGGGCCAGTTATCTTCCTCTATAGCAATGTTTAAGTCTGCTCAAGGCCTTTAAGCATTTGTTGACTTATTTTGAGCTTGTGTTTGACAACAGTTTGAAGGAGCTAGAGCAAAACCTACATGTTGCTTAGAAAACCCGATTTGTTTGCACGCTTTTCGGGAGAACGGTAGCGTTTTGGCTTCTGAATGGTCTAACTTGTGAGTCGCTTAACCAAAAATGCCTAAGCGCTTTGCATCACAGAGCTATTTATGCTATATAAATAGTCTGGTTAGTCCAGGGGAAACTTGTCTTCCACCATGAGGTATTGGGATTAGTGTTTCCAGCTGCAGCGTGCAGTGCTCTCTTAAGAAGCATCATGTTTGACTAATGGACGAGTGAGCTGGAGGTAGCAGGCACACTCGGTTTAATCAGTTTAACCCTTCGTTTAAAGCAAAACGGTTGAGCGCTCCTAAGCGTACCTCCCTGTTGCCAAGTGGGGAATTGCCCTTTCCCAAGCCTGCCTGGAGTAATTGATCTTGTGCAGAGCTTGAGATGCGAGGCGTCTCATCTCGGAGGGATGTGCTCCGCAGAGGAAAGCATTAATGCATCTTAAACCCTGAAGCTGCCATCTTTCCAGCAGCGGAAGCCTTGATGTGAAATCTCAGACATTAATAATGGGCTGAGGTAGCCTTAGTACAACTGTGACTTGAATTTGGATTAGCTTGGGGAAGCGGAGTTGTAAAGGATGCTGTTTCTTTCCAGATGTCTCAGCAGAGGATAATGGCAAATAATACAAGCTAAGTAAATAGCCTGTAACTTCGTATAGATTTTCGTCTTTCCTGCTGTAGTCCGCTGGGATGGTTTATCTTAAATAGAAGATTGGAGTTAGCTGAGCTGCCCTACTGGTTCCCTTGTTTGGTATTATTAAATTGTATTACTTTTGGCCCACGCTGGAAAGTTTCTCTCTTGCCTGTCTGTTTGCTCTGAAAACAAATCAATGTTTATGATTTTCATAGCTCTTGGATATTGACTTGTATCTGACTTGATTTGATTAAGTCGCAGCCCATCAGAGCATAGTGAGGAATACTGCTTCTCATTAAAATACTTCAGTTGAAACTTTCCAAGAAACTTGCTTTTTTTTTCTTTTTTTGCCCAGAAATTCATTAAGTTTTCTAATTCTTCCTGAAGTCTCTAAACTCACTTTTTTTTTTTAATACATAAAATTGTTGCTTAACCTCATCAGTTTTTCTCTGGGTCCCAATAGTAGCATATAGGTAGTATGTTCCAGATAATCCCGTCAGACACAGATTTAATTAACTGGAAGAGCTGATGATGAGTAGGTGTCTGGAGTCCAGTCAAGCAAATAGATTGTTGCTAAGGAAATAGGAGACCGAGAACAAATGGAGTATGCCCTGGTGAATCAGCAGACTTCTGCATAGCGATGCAGGTGAACCTCTAGTTCTTCCTGCTGAAATTTTTCTAAAGAGGAAAAAAATCTGATGGGGGGGGAAAAAAAAAAAAGGGAGTTCTCCTGATGTATGCTGGACTGGAGGCTTTGAGTGGTTGACCTTGCTGATGGAAGGTTGTGTATCTGTTTTCCCCTGTGCCCTGCTTGTTCGGAAGTACATATATAGGTGAGCCTTCTCCATCTGCTGTAAACAGGGTGGGTGCCGGGGAGGGAGGTCTCCATAGCTTCTGAGATGGTTCTTCTGCCTCTCCTAGGATGTTTGATGTTGGTGGCCAGCGGTCAGAGCGGAAGAAGTGGATCCACTGCTTTGAAGGTGTGACAGCGATCATCTTCTGTGTGGCCCTCAGCGATTACGACCTCGTCTTGGCCGAGGACGAGGAAATGGTACGTTACTGAGGAGTTACGGATGCCTGGCTGCGTTGCGCTCGGGAGAAGTGAGGTGGAAGGTAGTTCAGAGAGTCTCTGCCAAGTAGGATACAGGCTCTGTCTTGCTCTATTTGCTTTCCTGGGTCTTTGAAATGCTGTTATAGGGCAATTTTTTTTTTAAGTGACCTGGCAGGAAAGCTGTAAAGATGAGTACTTCCTTACAGCAGTATCTTGCTCCCGAATGCAGAAATAAGACTTTTCTCCAGGGCCTGTTTACAGGAAGGTATCTTGTGGTGCTGTCACTGCAGCCGGTTCCACTAGGCATGGGCACCTCCTCAGAGGAGCAAACCCATCCGGGAGACGTTATAGGATGGGGAGGCAAACTGACCTCTGCTCAGGGTCACGCCACGCTCTTCCTGATGAAGTGGCAGCAGCGATGTCTGTGGTGCATTTTTCAGCAGTGACGCTTGACACTTTAGTCTACTGGCTTTTGTACTAAAGCCTGTCTGTTCTCCCCACCCCATCCTCCCCTAATAACTTTGGAACGATGCATCACTGTTTTCATTTTGCTTTTCAGAACCGGATGCACGAGAGTATGAAACTCTTTGACAGCATTTGTAACAACAAATGGTTTACAGACACGTCAATCATTCTTTTCTTGAACAAGAAAGACCTGTTTGAAGAAAAGATCAAGAAAAGCCCACTAACAATCTGCTATCCAGAGTACACAGGTAAGGTTGGGCTGATGGAACTGCATTTTATTTGTATCACCAGGACCAGGAATGAGTCAGTTAAAGCCTACACAATCCAAGATAACTTAAAAGCTTGTCTTCCTCCTTATTCCCTTAGCTCTGTCCCTTGGACTACATCGTAGGGCTGTCCAGTTAGCTGATAGCACCATTTCTCAGAAGGGATGTGGTCTTGCATGTCTGTGGTTTGGAATGGCATTCGTTCATGTGCTTCATGGCCTGGAATATTGAATAGCAAAGACATTTAATAGTATTGCACTTAAGCAAATCGGGGTCACTCTGCATTTTCTACATCTTATTAGGACAATGCTTTAATTAAACTTCAGTTTTAGAGGCTACAGAACTTATCCAGATCATGGCTAAGGCACTTGTTCAGCCTTGTGTGTCCGCATTTCCGCAATAGTCTATTCTGCAGCCTGTCCCTATTGTGGCCTGTGCAGGGATGATGCTTTCCTAATCGGTGCTTGAGGCGTTTAGATTTTTGAAATGGTCCTTCCTTCAAACCTGTTTATTCCTATCGCTTGTCACTCTTCTGATGTGAAGCGCGTGTTTCTAGCGTGAAGCATTATTGTTGCCGGTATACAATGTTCCCTTTTAGATCTCCAAATTGTTTACAGAGATGTTGATTCCCATCTCTGGGCAGGGAGGCTGGAGTGGGAAGAAGTCAGTGCGTTGCTGAAGTGAATGACTTGTCCAAGGTCATTGACCAGGCCAGAAGCTGGGAATAGAATTCAGATTTGCAAGAAAGGGTTAATGGTGGATTTGGATTTGTAGCTGGATAAGGCAGATGGTTGCAAGCAGCTTAATATGTACTTAAAAGATCTGTGTCAAAACTCTCTGCTGTGAGCTGCTGGCCAAAGTAAGGCATCTTATCTTTTTCAGGCTCCAACACGTATGAGGAAGCAGCTGCATACATCCAGTGTCAGTTTGAAGATCTGAACCGAAGAAAAGACACCAAGGAGATCTACACACACTTCACCTGTGCCACTGACACTAAGAACGTGCAGTTCGTGTTTGATGCCGTTACAGATGTTATCATTAAAAACAACCTGAAGGAATGTGGACTCTATTGAGGAGGGGTGAGGGAAGAAGGTAAAACTGAGCTGCTTGGCTGCTCGTAAAGTTTAAGCGTTGCACACCAGCTTGGTCTGCCTTTGCCTTGTACCTCACTAATGCTCGGTGTTCTCTTTTCAGTTTTTACGATGTGGCGTTTTGAGAACCAGACTCTTTGCTGCCTCGTGGGGACAGCTGCAAGCATGAACAGGACCAGGGAAAAACGAAAACAGCATGCAGAATCGTTGCATTCTTTAGCACAATCTTCTGTATTAGGGACCTTTTTATTGATATGGGATGTTGAAGTTAGATCAAAATGGAACAACTGTTAGTGTGACTTAGATCATCCTGGCGTCGTCTGGATGACATACTCTCAAATGTGTACAGCTGTTGTGAAGTTGAGGTGCTGGATTCCAGACCTTCAATATGTAGCTTTCTCTCTTTCTTTGGTTAACAAGCCACCACTAGTCTGTTTTTAAGGTTTTTTCCATCAAGAAAACTATAACTTTACTAGATTTTATTTCTTTATTTGCAAACAAATCTTGTTTTAAAAATAAAAACAAACAAAAAAAATCACTTAACTATGCACATGTGACCAGATCATGCAGAAAGTATTCCTCTTAGCAGGAACTCTTTGTTTTTAACACTTGGTATGGTCAGAATTTAATATTTCTGCAACTACTTAAAGGATCCTTAGAGCTCTTATGGTGATAGCTTCGGCTTTTTCTGATGTGTAATTTGTTACCATCCTGCTACAAATACCATAAGGCTTTTGAAAGAAGCTTCTGTAGAAGGATTAAAAAAAGTCTTTTTAGCTTGTAGTTGGGGGTGAATGTGGTTTATGCTGATGTCCAAATTGAGACTCATACTGGCGTGGTAAGCATAAAGCCAGCTTCTTGGTGAATGCGTACTTGGGCTGCATCGGTTGGAGAGATGAAACGTGGAGCCCCAAACTGGATGGAAAATATGTGCTGCTACAGAGCTACTAAATCAGCCACTTGGATTCTTGTGCGTTTTTTTGGTCTACACCCGTGGGCAATTTTGTAAAGGGTGCACCTCGTTCTGCATTTACCAGGGCCTTTTCTGTTCAGAGACTTCTAAACTGTATTGACAGCATGCCTTTACTTTGTATATGTGGTGCCAAATTCCTGTTTGCCATTGTTTTTACTGTAGTAATGTTCATAACCAGTCAGTACATTCCTTTGCTGAACCATTGCATTGAGACTCTTTTCCCAGTTTGTCATGTGTACAGTTCCAATCTGTTATAGTTGTTGGCAGTATTAAAATGGTGAGTAAACAGTTTAGCCTTTTCCCTAGTTTATTCTTAACTCTTCCAGAAATATTCCCCTCTTCTGTGCTTTGCCGGTCTGGTTGGAGAAAGAAGGTAGGCAGCTCGGTGGAGAGTGGGCGTAATTAAGGGGACAGGCTAAGGAAGGATCCTCCTGCTTTATAATATGTGGCTGTCGGTGCTGTGCGCGCAGCCAGTTCTGCTGCTCCCAAAGATTTGCGCTGTGCTGGCACAGATGGAGAACAGCAGACATCCAGTCATTCATCAGGATTATTGGCAGATGGTTCGCTTGCCGCTTATTAATAGCACAAGTCTTATTTCATCTTTCAAACTTGATGGAAAAATGACTGCTCTGGACTGCTGTTACGTGAGGCAAAGACAACCCATCTTCGAAGATGCTTGCCTCGAAATACAGCACTGCAAGAATGATGTATTTCAGGGATGCTTCTAGGTGTTGTAAATGTCTACCCCATCGTATTTGTTGCATTTCTAATGTGCAGCAGTGCTCAGTAGCTATAAAGAGTGTGTATATAATCTGAATTTTTTTCCCCAGATTGCCTTGAGCTCCATTGCCTGTCTAACATTTCCTTTTAGACAAGCCTTGAGGCTCTACTTCAGCCGCATAGCAATGCGTGGAAGAGTTCACCTTGTCTTTTAAAACAAACCCGTGCAAAACTCACGTAATGGTGGCGTGCGTCAGCGCGGTGCTTCCTGACTGCGTATCGGAGCTGCGCTGGAGGCACAGCCTCTCGAGGGTCTGGGCACATGTGTTTTTCCCAATTGGGAAAAACTTGCCCGCTTTCTGCTCCTAAGCAGGATCGCTTTTCGGTCGGTGGTGACCTGGTGTGCCTGGCACCTGTGCATCCATCTGGATCTGGTGCTCAGGAAGCCGGCGGTGGCCCTGCTCTGTGCTGCACATGGGCCCCGGTTGATCTCGGCGGGGGATCCGTATGTGCGCTGACTCTGGAATGTGGCTCAGGGCGAAGAATGCAAAGTATTCCTTGATCTGAGGTTTCAGATGCGAGGAAGGGGCTTGGAAACAATTGCAGAGGAATCGAATGGGCAGTAATGATAGACATCCAGTTCGTGCATATTTATTTTTATTTTTTCCTCCTACAGTTAAATGAAGCTGTATGTGATTCTCTGCAGCAAACACGGAGAAGATACAAGACTCCTTGTCTACAGTAACAGTGCAGGTTTATTTACAAGCAGTAAAGAGCAAATACAGCTCTAAATAGCGGAATGAGAAAGAGGAAATGGTTACTTGAAAGATTATCTGACCCTGTTCCTCTTCTCTAGGTGCGATAAATTCTCTGGACCCTAGCGCACGTACTCCTTTTTGCCTGCTTCTGCGACTTTGCACCTCAAGGCGGTGAAGCAACGTGACCAGTGGTCTTGGGAGCAGGCAAACGGCCGAGCTGGGATCTGTGCCGCTACCTAGGGTGGGCGACACAGGGAGAGTGGGAAGAGATGGGGTCTGCACGGAGAACGATGGCTACTAGAAACGGTCCCTCAGCTACTTAAGGCTGTTTGGGGGCAGATTGCACAATTGCAGGGATCTTCAGCTGTTAACTTTTCTTCCAGGGGAAAATTTTTCTGAGGAATTAAGTCTAGGGACTTATTTACAGCAAGGAAAACAAACAAAAAAATCTTCCTCAGAAGGACTGAGGTTGGTTACCGGGAATTGACTCGCAGATAACTGGGCTTTGTGCCAGCATCCACCTTCCCCAGAAACTCCCAATTCAGTCCAGTTACGCTTTGGTAATGTGGAAGAAGGAGGATTTGGCCTTTGGCCCTTGGAAGGGCAGGGGCTTTGCCTTGCCCTGGCTCCTGCAGAAACATTGCTTTTGGGTTTCCCCATCTATGACTTATTGCACAGCTGCAGCTGCGGCAGGGTGGAAGTGTGAGGGCTCGGTATCTATTCTGGTTGGCGTACGAGGGCCTGCTTTCTCCTCGGTGCGGCAACCCCTCCGGATCACACTTATAAATGCTCATTTTCAAGCACTGCAGAGAGCAGGGTTTTCTTTCTTTCAAAAAAGAGAGAGGAAAAAAAAAATAGGGAAGGAAATAGCCGTGAAGGAGCAGGAAGTTCAGCTGCAGCCCCTTCCTATTTTGGTCTTGAAAGTATGAGGCTTGGTTGGGCTGCTCTTAGAAAAAGTCGGGTCCAAGCAACTTGTTTGCTTAATCCTTTTGGCTCTGCTCAGCAGAACGGTGATGCTAAATAGTCATTTTCTCTCCTAGCAGGAAGGAAGAAAGAAGAGGTGGTTAACACAGCTGAGGTTTTAACTTCATAGCCTAGCCATCGGAAAAGGTTGGTAGAGAGAAGCAAACCTTCTGTAAAAACTCGTTGCCTTAAATAGTTTGACCCAGGCAGTAGCAAAAAGCCTGAAAGCAGGGATGGTATAAATGCTAAACCCGGTATTCCCTAGCTGCTCAACCTCTGTGGCTTTTGCTGCTGCATGCGACCCTGGGAAAACGCAGGGCCTCCCAAGCTGCTGCCTCGCCGTGGTATTTATTTTCTCCTCGATGCTCAAAGTGGGTATTCTGCCGTTTGGAGGCTGCTGAACGCTCTGATTAGAAAGCGGTTTTGTTCACAGCGCACAATGCAGAGCTTAAGTCGAGGGCTTTACCTCTCCCCCCCCCCCCCCCCCCCAGTCCTATTGCAGGCCACTTGTGCCCGCGGGGAAGCTGCCTTCCTGCTTTATTTTTCTTGCCTTTCTATTAATGGTCAAGGACGAGGCGAGCTGCGATTGCTCACTTTGCTCCCTGAAAAACAAAGTATCGAAGCCAGTGGCTGAAAGCCGTTTTGGAAGGGAAGGAAGAAATTCTCCGATGCCGCTCTGGGTAGCGGGCAAATGCCCGCTCGGCATGAACCAATCTGGGAATAAACCCTCCGAAAACCCTCACGTTGACTAGCTAAAAGGCCGTCTGAAGCAGAACGCGGCGGGTAATTCCCGTGCCCGTTCCCCCCCCTGCAGTTGGATATAACTCAAATTACTCCTACTAGCCGAGGCTTAGAAACTGCCGTGGGCAAACCGGCGGAGCAGAGCGCCAGCGTGGCACCCTTCGCCGTGTTGTGGCAACATGAGGCCCCGCGATAACGCGATCGGCTCTTGCTTGGGTGCGTAATTTTGGGCTACGAGCTGTTTTCATCTCTCTCTCTGCCAGCAAGGGTGTGAACTGTTTTTTTTTTTCCCCCTTTCTCGGGCTGCTTCAAAATAATAAACAGTGAGCCCACTCGTGCTCGGGAAGGGGGCGGGCAGGAAACCAAACCCCGGCTTTTCCGCAGGGGGAGCGCTAACCTCCCACTGGAGCTAGCAGCATTGCAGACAGGCTCTTCCTTGCCGGTCCCAGCGCATCCCCCACCGGGTTGCTTTTTTTGCCCCCTAGAGAGGAGATTTCGGGACCGAGACGCCTCCCAGCGAAGCCTGGGAGACCCCCGTCGTGGCGAGGGGGTTCTCCTTGCCCTCGGTGGCAAAACCGGCTGTGGAGCTGGGGCTGGCTGTGGGCTCTGCTGCTCTGTCATCCCCCCCTCCATCAGCCCCCCCCTCCCCCCAAGCTCTTTTTTGTGGTTAAAAGAGGTTCTTTTCGGTTCTTTGCAACCGAAACCCGCCTCTGCCGCCGGCCGTCTCGAAGGAGTACCTGCCGCGCAGGTGCTCAGAAGAGACCGCAGTCCTTGAGGTTCTCCTTGATGATGACATCCGTGACCGCGTCGAACACGAACTTGACGTTCTGCGTGTCTGTGGCGCAGGTCATGTGGCTGTAGATTTCTTTGACGTCCTTTCGCATGTTCAGATCAAGGAATTGGGTCTTGATGTAATTTCCTGCATCTTCGAACGTGTTGGGACCTGCGGAGGGAGGAAGTGATTCGGCCGATAAGATGCTCTGCTCGGGAAGACTAAGCTGCCCGCAGCCCCTCAAACCTGGGGCACCTGAGCCCCTCTTAATGCTTGCTTTGATGGGTTAAACCTCTTAAAATCTTCCTCAGGAGGAGGAGGAAGGCTGAGAATTGCAGGTACTGAAGCACTCTGCTCAAAGGCAGAGAACAGCTAGGGGGAAAAAGCCGTTTTATCCTGCCTTCAGTCCTTCCAAAGGGCTTCCAGATGCCGCAGTTAACGTGCACCTTATCCTCCTCTCCCACCTCTAGTGACTTAATTTGATCCGAGCGCAATTAGAGCCCGAGACGCCGCGTCTGCGCGTCGGCTCCCTGGCGATCGCTGCCAGACTGGAGGTGGCGAAGCGCCTTTGATTTCGGGGGTCGCGGGGAGGAGGTTTCAGGCCGCAGCATCTTTGCAGTCACCCCGCAGGCAGCGAGGGGAGGGGAACGAACCGACTCACCGTCGTAATCCGGGAAGCAGATGCTGAGGTGGACTTTCTTGATCTTTTCCTCGAAGAGGTCCTTCTTGTTGAGGAAGAGGATGATGGACGTGGCGGCGAAGAACTTGTGGTTGCATATGCTGTTGAATAGGTGCAGGGACTCGTGCATGCGGTTCTGCAAGCAAACGGACTCGTCGGCACGAAGCGGTTTACCGACCGCTTGGGGCGAGTGCTGCCCGCCCTGAACGTCATCTCCCTCGGCCCAAACCCTCCCGTTGCCGAGGCAGAGGTGGTCTCGGCGAGCTTTTCCCGTTGCAGCAAACGGTGCGTGCCGATTGCTGCAAACCAAGCCGGCACCGGCAGCAGGAGGCGAGAGCAGCGCTCTGCGACGCTCCTGTTCGTCGCAGCAGCAAAATCATTGCAGACCAAAAGTGGTTCTCCGTCCTCTGCCTGCAGCCCGGGTTGCCCAAGAGAAGCTACTTTCTCTTGCCTAAGTGAATAGCCCCAAAGCCCTGCTGTGCAAAGGTGTAAAAGCCCCGGATAAGCTCTGGGCTCGGGACAGCAGGTGATGCTATAAAGCTTTTAAGCATCTCTAGGCAACGTGGAGCTCTGATCCCCGCTGATGCCTTCTAGGCCGGTCAGAAGTGAAGGCTTAAGTTGGTCTTGTTCAGGAAAATAGCTGTAGAAACAGCCCCCGTTAAGGAAACGGTGCAGCCCCGTGTTGCAGCTGCTGGGAGAGGGTCAGTGAGAGCTTTGAGTTCCCGGCCTTCCGGGCCGGATCGTGCTGCGGTGCTGCAGGATTCCCTTTACGGACCGTAGCCCTCTGGCCTCACGGTGGCTTTGGAAGGGAGTGAGGAAGAGCAAGGTGTGCTTTATAGCAGATGCACGGTTTCTGATCTGCTACGGGGGAATCCTTGGGAGGAAGAGGATCCATCCCAGCTGCAAGCCGTAGCCTGACCCAGGGATTTTGCACCTTCCTGGCAGAGGACAGGCAGGAGCTGGCAGGCTGCAGGGGAGCAGGCGGTCTCCAGGGCTGCTCTCACCTTTGCATGGTGGCTGCCTGCCGCGTGCTTTGGAGGCGACGGGGATGTGTTTTTGCCTTGTCCAACATCCCGTTTTGGCAGCTCTTTTGTATTTTTTATGAGCCCTTTTGCAAGCCGGGTGCCTGCAGGGGCGGCATTAGCCAAAGCCAGTGCGTTCTGCACGGGGAGAACCGTTGCAACCTCTCCGAGGAGGAGAGCGCGGCAGAGGGGCTTACGCAGGGCCGCGTTGCTCTGCGTTCGGGGCCGATGGTCAACGTGAGCATGGTCGATCGCGTCACCTAACGGCTGGTGGCTTCTGTCCGACCGCTCCTGAGTGCATCTCTCTGTCCTCTCTTTCGTTTCGAGGCACCTTACCGAGGGCGATGGGAATTTCCTCAGCCTCGGATGCTCCGTCCTTCCTCTCCTTTTTGCCTTCTGCGTGCTGCTGCCTCTGCTCTGGGGTGAGGACCCCAGGTTCTGCTTTCCGCACCTCTGCTCCTGAAGCTGCTTTCCCCGCACCGTGTGCAACCCTTCCACGTGAACGCTCCCTCAGTGAGGCGGAGGAGCGGGGGCTCGGCTCGGAGCATCCCGAGCTCGGCACGCCTGATGAGCCGCATTGCCCTTCCCGGGCGCAAGAGCTGCATCTCATCCCTGGTTTTCTGCCCAGCCGCTGCTGCTCTGGAAGACAAGAAACGCTGCTGCGTTGAGGTCTTCCTCAGGCCGCCTTGAGCTGGGCACGGCTACGTGGTGCTGGGCCTGGAGATGGGAGCCTCGCGGTGCTGCAGCCCACACTGACCGGCTGCGAGCCGGATCCCGGCCGGAGCGCGTGGCTGGAGCTAGCCTGGGGCTAAGCCTGACCACACTGTCGCAGCGCTGGGCAGGTTCCCGCCAGCACCAGGCGGGCGGCCGGCTGGTTTCTCTCCCCGTCGCAGGATGGTGCTGAGATCCTTTCTCTGGAGGTTGCTGCTTGAAGAGCCGAGCCACCAGGGTTATCACATGTATTTGACCCTCCTGCTCTGCTGGGGTCAGGTTTGGATTCATGGGGGAAGGACCTGGAGTCAGGCCAAAATGCAGATAGCGGTGGAAACGGCAACAACCTGATTTGCTTTGCCCCTTCGCCCCGGCTCGCTGGGCTCCGGTCTCCAGAGGTGCCTCCCCGGTGGTGCTCCCAGGTGCCCCCTGCCCTCTCTTCGTCCCTTCCTGGGGCAGATCCGCTTCCTTCGGGTTTGCTTGGGCGGTTTTGCTGCATCTGGAAGTTCTCCCTGGTAGGACGGTGGCTCCTGGGAGGAGACCTGGTTTGGGAGCTGCTTTTCCTTGTGCTCGCTGCCGGCAAGGAGGTGGGAGCCATGACTCCATGTCCTGAGCTTCGCCTTGCTCAGGCCACTCGTCACAGTGATGCGGACACGCTCACGGCATGGAGCGGGGCAGAGCTGCCCTGCCTGCCCTCCGTCGCATCCCGCCGTTCCCGACCCTTTCCCATTTCTCCTTCCATCCCTTGCATCGCTGCCTTGCAGGTCATGGGCACCTCTGGAAACGAAGGTGGGTGCGATCCAGCTGGGATCACCCAGAGAAGGAACCTGTCCTGCGTGCAGCTGTCCAAACGCGGGGCGCTTGGCGCTCTGCCTCTCTAATTCCCCTCCAGGAACATCCAGCTCCTCTCCCCCCGGGATGTCCACGTTACGGTGCGGGGCTGGCCGGCGGGGAGCGGGGCATGCGCTCTTTGCCGCCAAGCTCTCGCCTGGCTCGTGACCTACCACTTCGTCGTCCTCCACCAGCACCATGTCGTAGGCGCTCAGCGCCCCGCAGAAGGTGATGCAGGTGACCCCTTCGAAGCAGTGGATCCACTTCTTGCGCTCCGATCTCTGTCCTCCCACGTCGAACATCCTGCGGAGGGGACGGGGACGGTGCAGTGACACGGCTGGTCCCACCACCCCGGTGTGGGCTAACGCTGGGGCTGGGATGGGGCCACCATCTCGCTGTCCTCGGTAGTGTCACACATGCAGAGTCACAGATCATCCCTGACCACGGGGGGATTGGTGGTCCCCAAAGATCACAGAGATGTTTGCTATGTTCATCCTTAACCCCGTGCTAGAGGGTCTCTTGGTGCAGGGGATCCATCCTAGAGCTGCTACAGGATTTCCCCTACATCTCCTCTGTGCATCTCTGCGACTGTTCCCACCGTCCACCCACTGCCGTAACCCTGTCCTCTCTCCAGCAGCTTTTGACGTGTTCCCAGCCCCAGTTCCTTGGGGTTTTAATCCCTCCATCTCCAAAGGAGATGTGCGAGGAGGGAGGAGGAAGGGCACCTTGGACACCAAGAGTGGCCAGGCTTTCCCCGTGCCACCCCTTTCCCATGAGCCACGTGTGTGGTGGCATGGGGACGTCTCACCAGCCGTGACGCCGGCCTGGGAGCGTCCCCGCTCGTGGTGGGACGTGCCAACCCCTCCCCGGGCCGGGAGGGCTCCGCGGGGCGCGCTGCACCCACCTGAAGTTCAGGTCTTTGACGGAGAACTTGGTCTCGATGATGCCTGTGGTCTTCACTCGGGACCGCAGCACGTCCTGCTCGTTGGGGAGGTAGTTGGGGGCCGTGATCCTGTCCAGCTGGTTCAGGTAGCTGGGGACAACGCGGAGGAGGGGGGGGACACGTGACGGGATGCCGACGCGAAGCCTTCCCGGCACTGCTAGGGCTGCGGGCTGGCTCCCGGCTCCTCAATTACGTGACGCAAAGCCAGACCCGGCTCCCGGGAGGTTAGAGGGCTGCTCCGGGCGGTGAGACCGCGGCGTATATTTAGCGCATGACGCAGAGCTGGTCTCACCCCACCCATGGAGCTCGGCGGGGCCAGGCTGTCCCCAGGGAGGCCACGGGGCCGGTGTGGGGGCCGTGGTGGGACCGGTGGGGCTGCAGCCAGCTGCCGTGGGGCCACCCTTAGCCTGGGATGCGGATGGGGATGGAGGGAGCAGCAACATCTCGTTATGGGGTGGAGAACAAGGAGGACATTGATGAGCATCTTGCATGTCCCCAGCTCCCTCCAGCTTGTCTCAACAGCTTTGAGGGGCACCTGGGCCGGCCCAAAGCAGGTTGGGTGGAAAACTGCAGGGAGCGCTGGCGTTTCGGGGGCGGCAGCATCCCGGCCCCGCGGCGAGGGGACACCGGGCGCCTGGTGGCACTCACTAGGCGGCCGAGTCGTTGAGCTGGTACTCGGCGGCCCTGTCGAAGCAGGCTTGCACCCCGCCGTCCTTCCACAGCGTCTTGATGCAGTCCACGAGCTCGGGGGGCATGGTGCCCTCCTCGATGGAGTCGGCCAGGTTGAAGAGCCGCTGGCCGTCGTCCTGCAAGGCAGAGCGCGAGCGCTGCGGCGCTGGCGGGGCCCGTTGTCACCTGCAGCCCCCCAGCAAGGACCTGGGCAAAGGACCAAAGCCCCCCCTGCCCCGCGGACTCTCCTTTCCTTGGAGAGGCCCCAAAGCTTGGTGGCCTCAGCCCCAGAGCTGGCGTGGGGGCAGCATGAAGCCACCACGGTCCCCAACCCTGCTCTGGGTGGCCTGGGGCCTCCTCGTGCCCTCGGCTCTTGGGTCCGGCCCGAGCGGGACGGGGTTTATCCGAGGGAAGGAGGGACAGGGACGGTGTCCCCGGGGCCGGCACTGACCGCTCGCCCCGACTCGGCGTAGTCGATGCCCAGCGTGGACATGGCGCGGATGATGGCCAGGATGGACTGCAGGATGTTGCCGTAGATGACGGCCTTGAACTCCATGCACTCCTCCGGCGTGTAGCCGTCCTGATGGATGATCCTGGCGGGGCGGAAACGCGGGGCTCAGCTTCGCCCCCGGGCCCGGCACCCCGGCGTCCCCCCACCCGCGGGACTCGGCTGGAGGTGGGGGGCAGGTGCCCAGCGCCAACACGGCACCGAGGAGCCCCCCAACGTGGGTCAACCTGGTCTCTCCCTCCCCGTCTCGGTGCCGCCGTCGCGGGGCCGCGGCTCCTACTCACTTCATCTGCTTCACGATGGTGCTCTTGCCCGATTCTCCAGCTCCTACGGAAGAGACGGAGCAAACCTCAGCCCCAGCCGGGGCGGGAGGGAGGGACGCAGGTGGCGGGCGCAGAGTGCAGCCCCGACGCCGTGGTGATGGGCACTCTCCGCCCCGCTTCTCCCCTCGCCCAGGCCCACCATCGCGGCTGCGGCTTTGCTCAGGGACCCGACGTCCAGCGCCGTCTCCTTCCTCCCTGCCTCGCTCGCCCCCGATTCCTCCGTGTCACCAGCATCATCCCCGCGATTCCCTCTCTTCCCCCCTCGCTCCCGGAGCTGGATGAGGCTTGGGGCCCCCGGAGGCGGTGGCGACCGCAAGGTTGGCCCCATCCCTGCTGGCTCCTGCGTCTCCCACCCGCCGCAGGTGCCACTGGCCATCGGTGCTTTAAGTGGCTTAAGCCGGAACGGGAAGCTGCTTGGAATTAGGGTGCTAATCGCCTCGATCCCGGCGGCCCTGCCATCACCTGCCCCTCAGCTCGTGCCGGGGCTGTGGAAGCACCCGGATGGGCCCGGGAGCGGGGTCCGGCCCCTCGCCGATGCCCCCAGCCCGGCACCAGTGGGTGACGGCAGGGTTTAGGGGTGCTGAGCACCTCCAAGCACCCCTGGAGGTTGGAGCGACCCCCCCCAGGTGGGACCCAGGCGTCCTGGTCTTGCAGCAGCTCGGTTGCCCCTTGTCCCCGCCACCCCCGGGGGACCCTGACCCTAATGAGAGCTCGTCAGGCTAACGAGAGCCCCTCTGGAGCTGCCGGGAAGGGGCTCGTGTCAGGATAGGGAAAAGCAGAGCGAGAGGAACCAGCCCCCCGTCCCCATCCCCGTCCCCTCGCTCCGGCTGCTTGTCCTCCATGCTCATCTCCGGCGGCTCCATCCGCCCGGTGCCGGCGGGGTCCCTCGGGCCAAGCAGGGACGCAGGGACGCCTCCCGCATCCTCCCGGACATCCCCCCCCCCACCACCGTCCCCTCTGCCCTCACCTAGTAGGAGCAGCTTGACCGTCTTGGCCTCCTTGTCCGCGTCCTCCTGGAGCTTCTTCTCCAGCTCCTTGGACCTCTTGGCCATCTCCTTGTCCTCAGCGCTCGCCCCGCTGCCCATGGCCTCGTCCTGGTTGCTGGGCTCCTCTAGGTCCCCAGGCTCTTCCAGCTCTTCGCAGGGGGGGGGGGACGGGCGCAGGGAGCCGGCTGGGAACGGGGAGCACCCAAAGGCCGAGGTGGGCGCCGGGGGCACCTGGGCACCGCGCTGGGTCCTCGCCAGCCGGCTGTCCCCGCGCTCTCTCCCTTAATTCCCCACGGATAACCCAATTTCTGGGCCCGGGGGCTTTTTATCCTGCCCCGGGGGGGGGGGGAATCCAATTAGCCGAGCCCAAGATGGCAAAGCTTAGGGCTTGGAAAAGGAAGAGCTTCTCGGGGATGCTGGTGGGGGGGGGGGACGTAAGGGGGCAGGCAGCACCCACGGGTGCCCCCTGCCTCCTCCGCGACAGCTCAGGGGGCGGCCGGGGGGGTCCCTTGCGCCCACGGGTGCTAAACCCGCCGTGCCGGGGGGGGTCTGACCTTGGGGACATCAGTGAGGGGGGGGACGCAGCCCTCACCGGCCCCCATCTCCCAGGGGGACCCGCGGGGGCCCCCGGGTGCTGGTGCGGGGGGGGGGGAACCGGGCTCCTCTCGTTTGCCTCCTCCTGGGGGTGCGGAGCTAATTACTGCCGGCGGGTAACGAGCCCCCCCGGAGCCGGCGGCCCCTCGCCCTCCCGCGGCTTAAGCGCTTTACCCGGAGATCCCGCTGCTCAGCCTTCCTCCTCCTCCTCCTCCTCCTCCTCCTCGGGCTCAGCACCCTCCCGGGGCTCAGCACCACCTGCGCCCTGGGCGGGAGCCGTTATTGCCCCGGGGGTCCGAGTAGGGGACACGTAAATCCCTGCACGCGATACCGTTTTTTTCCCTTTTTTAATGCCCTGTAACCGTTTTCCCCACTATTTGCCCCATATCCCGCCTGGTCGTGTCGCCCCCTGCCACCCCGCTGTCCCCCGAGCGCGTGCTGGTGGCAGTGGGGCGCCTCGCCGGTGGCCCGGGGACGTGCCGTCCCCACCGTCCCGGCAGAGACAAAGCCCCTTCTGAGCCGCTAATGAACTTGGCGCTAACGAAAGGGGCCTAATTAAAATGCCAGCCGAACCCCCGCGTCACGGGGGGACGCACGAGGGGGCCGGTGCCAGCGTCAACTCGCAGCCCCTCGTCCCCGCCGTCCCCCCGGCCTGGCCCCGGGGGTGGCCCCTGGGGACGGTGTCACCTCCCTGTCCCCTTCTCCCCCCGCCCCCCCCCCCGCCGTGGGCTCCCGGAGCAGGGAGGGGACCCAGGGGGGTGGCAGGGCTGGCATGGGGGACAGCAGGGTGCCAGCATCCCCCCCTGTGTGCTGGGGGGGCACCGTCCCCCCCGGCGCAGAGGCCACCTAAAAATACTCCCTCCTCCAGCGCTGCATCAGGGGACTCGGCTGGGTTGGGGACACAGTTGGGGTCCCTGCGCTGAAACTCGCCCCCCCCCGGCACTCGAGGCCTGCTGCCGCACCGGGCCAGGTACGGAGGGGACACAAGGGGACCGAGCAGCCGGGGACACCCGGTGCCCTGGTGTGATGGTGCCCCAGGGAAGGGACGTGGCGGGGTGTCACGGGGGGACGCGGCGTGCTGGGGACATGCCGTGCCCGAACCCCCCCGGTCCCCTGGCCGGGTCTGGGGTCGGGGGGACGACGGTGGGGCACGAGGTCCCCTCTCTTGGGGACAGTCCTGGGGCGCGGGACTCCACCTCGGGGGGGGGGGGGACAATACCCATCTTAGGGGGGTGATGCCCCATTTTGGGGGGGCGACGCCACCTCTAGGAGGCACAACACCCCCCCTCGGGTGGGGGGGGTGCCCCATCTCGGGGGACACTGCTGTCCCCAGGGCCGTGCCCGGGGCTCGCCATGCCCGTTTCGGGAGGGGGAGGGGGGCGGGGAAGCAGGGCCCGGTTGCCCCGACAACCTTCCTCCTCCTCCTCCTCCTCCTCCTCGCCGTCACCCACATCCTCCTTCCGCCCCATCCTCTTCCTCGGCCCCGCTTCCGGCCTGCCTCCGCCGGGGACTTTGGTCCAGCCCCGAGGTTCCTGCAGCAATCAGCAGCCGGGGGAGGGAGCGCGGCGGCAGCCACCGCCCGCCCGCCCGCCCGGCCCGCTGCCGCCGCTGCCGCCACTGCTGCCGCCGCTGCCGCTGCCGCCGCCGCCGCGATGGCCTCCGCCGCCCCGGCGCCGCGCACCAAGTCGCCCTTCAAGAAGCGCGGCAGCTTGCAGGCCCCCGGCCCCGCAGGTGAGCCCCCCCCCCCCGGGTGGGCACCGCTCGGTGCTGCTGGTGGGGTGGGGGGTCCCCCGGGGTGTAACGGGGGGGAGAGCGGCCCGGGCGGCTCGTCGGCGGGGCGCGCGCCCCTCACCGCGGCGTCGGGCCCGCGGGGCCGCGTCGGGCAGCGGAGGGTGCGCGGCGACGCGGGGGGCGAGGGGAACCGGCACCCGCCACCCCCCCCCCCTCCTCCTCGGGGTGGGGGGGCCACCGGGGCGGTCGGGGCTCGGGGGCGGCGGTGGCACCGCGCGGCACGGGGCGCCGCGGGCTGCCGGCGCGCCGTGGGTGGCACGGGGTGACAGCGCATCGCAGGTGGCAGGGGCTGACAGCGCGGCGCAGGTGGCACGGGGTGCCAGCATGTCGTGGGTGGGTGGCACGGGGTGACAGCATGTCGCGGGTGGCACGGGGCGCCACACGTGCCCTGGGTGCCAGGGGTGCCGGAGTGTCACGGGTGGCACGGGGCACCACGCGTGCCCTGGGTGGCACAGGGTGCCAGTGTGGCACAGGTGGCACGGGTCGCCCAGCACCCATAGCACCCCTCCGGGTTCAGGCCGCCACTTCCCGGCCTCCCTCAGCCATCCCGCGTGCCAGCCCGGGAATTATTGCGGGAATGCGTTAACGAGACGCTGCCGGCACCCCGGAGAGTGGGGACACCCACGCGCAGCACCCACCGCCCACGTCCGGCTCCCAGGGCCTCGGGGCCGCGGGGAAACTGAGGCAGGGGAGAGGGCTGGCGGCGGTGGGCGCCGGGGGGCTCCTGCCTCAGTTTCCCCAGCTGCCGCACGGCCAGGCGCCCCCCCCGGCACCCCACGGCCACCCACGACCGCGGGGGGGGGGGACCCGAACCCACCGGGGGTCCCTGGCCTGGGGTTGCAGCAAGCGGGGTGCGGGGCCAGGACTCCTGGGTCCCTTGGGCAGGTCGGGGAGGGGGGCTGGGGGGGTGAAAGCAGGGAGGGGGCCCGGACGCCTGGGCTCATTCCCGGCGCCGCTCCTGCCCCCGGGGAGGGGGGATTGGGGGACCCATCATGTGGCCCCAGTATAACCAGTTGCCCCGACCCCCCCTCCCCAAAACCCCCCACCAGTCCGTGCTGGGGGGTGGAAATTGGGGGGGGGGAGGGGGGCTGGGGGTGCCCTGCGCCACGTTGTGCACCCAGACCGGGGTCCCCCCCCCCCACTAGCCGTGCGCCGGGGGGGGGGGGGTCGGCCTGAGGCTGGCGACAGGCTCCAGGACGCCTGGGCCCCCTCGCGGGGAGCAAATTCCCCCTTCTTGGCATGGAGGGGGGGGGGAAAGAAGAGCAGTGGCAGGGGAAAAGCAGCCCCCCCCCCCCCAAAAAAAAACCTGAGGACCGCGGTGGGGGGGGGGGGGCCGCGGGCTGCACGGCGGCTGGGCCGGGGTCTCGCGGCGCTGCCGCCGCCGCTGCCGCCGCTGCCGCCGCTGCCTCCCCCCTTCCTGCGCTCGGCTCCCCCGGCGCAGCCTCGGTGCGCTGCGGGCTGCGCTGGGCACTGCGGCGGGTGCGCGGGGGGGCCCCCCCTTCCCTCCGTCCCCCCCCCCCCCCCTCCCGGGGCCCAGGCGTCCCCCCGTCCCCCCCCTGTGGGTGCAGGTAGGAGGCGGCATCCCCTCGGCTCGGTGTTTCGGGGGGGGGCGACGTGCCCGGGGGTATTTGTTTGGGGTGGGGGGGGGAAGTATCCCTCTTTCCCCCCCCCCCAGCTTGCTGGGTGCTGCATGGTGTGTTGCCCCCCCCTCCTTAATTTGGGGGTCCCTCCCCTGGCTGGATGGGGGGGGACACGGATGGGGGGAGCAGGGTGAATGCATGGATTGGGGGGGGACGGGACGGACAGAGGGATGGAGGCAGGATGGACGGACGGGGAGGGGGGCAACCGGCTGCGGGAGGGGATTTGGGCTGGGGGGGGGGAACCCCGGCATCCTGACCCACCCCCCCAGCGCTGGGGCTGAGCGCCCGGCGCTGAGCCCCGGGGCACGCGGCGTGTCGAGGCCCCCCCTCGTTAGCTAACGAAGCTGCCCCCCCCCCGGGTCGTTATGTCCCCATCCCTAATGGGTTAATACGGAGGCAGGGGGAAGGGGGGGGCCCTTAACCTTGCTCCCATTTATTGCCCCCCCCCCAAATCTGCCGGAGCCGGTTAACCCCTCGGTGGCCGGGCACGTGGTGGGGGGGGTCCAGGCTGCCCCCCCTGCCCCCCCCGGTGCGGTGCTGACACGCTGCCCCCCGTCCGGCAGAGGTGCGCGGGGGGCCGGGCTCTCGGCCCCTACAGTCGGCTCGCTCCCTGCCGGGGACCCCCCACTGCCTGAAGCACTTCCCCGTGGACCTGCGCACTTCCATGGACGGCAAATACAAGGAGATCGCCGAGGTAGGCGCTCCCCCCCCCACCCCATGCTTCCCCGTCCCGTCCCGTTCCCGACCGGGCTGAGGCCAGGCACAACTCAGCGCACGGGTGGCCCCGGCAGGAGCTGTTCTGCCGCTCGCTGGCCGAGAGCGAGATGCGCACGGCTCCCTACGAGTTCCCCGAGGAGAGCCCCATCGAGCAGCTGGAGGAGCGCCGGCAGCGCCTGGAGAGGCAGATCAGCCAGGACGTCAAGTGAGTGGGGGGGGTCCCGTGTGTCCCCCCCGTCCCCCCGTCCCCGGGGTCCCCGCGTGGGGCCGGGCCGGGTGCCCCCCGCCTGTGCCGCCTCTGTGTCCCCTCTCTCTCCTCTCCCGTGGGTGTCGCGCTCGCTGTCCGTTTCCCCTCTTTTTTTGGGGGGGGGTTTCTGTGTGTGCTCGGGGCGGTTTGGGCATTAACAGGGGTGTTTTCTCCCCCCCCCAACCCCCCCCCGGCCCCCGTTTCTCTCCCGCCTCCCCCCCCCCCCCCCCCCGCCACCCGCCGGCCCTCAGACTCGAGCCCGACATTTTGCTCCGAGCCAAACAGGACTTCCTGAAAATTGACAGTGCCGCGGACTTACAGTGAGTGTCCGGCTCGGGGACACCGGGGACCGGGGACACTGCGGGGCTCGGGGACCCCCCCCCCCAAAAAAAAAACCTTGGCCCAGCTCTGACCTGCCCTCCCACCGCTGCTCCCCCAAAGGTGCCCCCCCCGGCTGCGCTCCGGCGCTGAAGGGGTTAATGCACCCGGGAATGGGCCGGGGGGGGTGTTTTTAGGGAGGGGGGGAGGATTTGGGGTGCTGAGGATGGGACCCCTCCACCCGCTTTGGCCCCCCCCCCCTTTGCCGGGCAGGGGGAGCCGGTGCTGCGTGTCCTTCTCCCTCCTGTGTCAGCTTGGGGCACGGGGGGTGGCCGCCCCCCCCCCCCCCCGCCGCCGCTTGTCTGTGTCACGAGTTGTCTTGTTCTCTGTCCCCGTCCCCCGACTTTTTGTTGTGCTCGTGTGGGGCTGGGGGTGGGGGGAATGAGGGGGTGACGCCAAGCGGGATGTGGCACCCGGGTGTCCCAAACGTGGTGGCCTCCCTGGGGCAGCCGGGAGCTCGCTGCCACCTGCCCCGGGCAGGATGTGGCCCCCCGGGTGCTGTGGGGTGCCGGTGGGGGGGCTGTACATGGGGGGGGGGCTGGCCCGGCTCACCGGGACCCCCGTGTGCCCGCAGGCTCTTCAAGGAGCAGAGTGAGGACCTGGTGGACCACGTGCCCAAGGAGCGCGAGGTGCTGCTGGAGAGGGAGTTTCAGAGGGTCACCATCTCCGGCGAGGAGAAGTGTGGGGTGAGACGGCGCGCCGGCCCCCCCGGCGACCCCCCCCGGTGACCCCCCCTCCCGGCGGCCCCCCACTTCGGTCCACGGGGCTCCACCAAAGTGGGGTTAGGGGGGCGACCGCTGCGGCGCTGACCCCCACGGGGTCCGTGGGGCACCAAGACCATCGCTTGGTGGGGAGCTCCTCGTTGAGGGTCTTCAACGCCCGGCCCGCGCGCCCTGGGGTCCGGGGTGCCCCCAGAGCCCCCCCCCCCCCTCCAGCTTTCCCCTTCCCAGGTGCCCTTCACGGACCTGCTGGATGCGGCCAAGAGCGTGGTGAAGGCACTGTTCCTGCGGGAGAAGTACATGGGGTTGTCGCTGCAAAGCTTCTGCAAGACCACGGCCCGCTACCTGCAGGAGCTCTCCGAAAAGCCCCTGGAGACCCGGGGCTACGAGGAGGTGCCCGAGACCCCCGTGGCCGCCGGTGAGCAGAGCCGCCCCGGGGACGCGGTGGCGGGGAGGGATGGCCGCGTTGCTGGAGCAGCTCGGTGCATGCCCCACCGGTTGTCCCCCCCGCCGCAGACGCCCCCGTGCACCCGCCGTTCGGCGACCAGCACCCCTACGAGGCGTGGGACCCCCAGGCCATGCCGGGCGACCTCGGCTTCGGGCTCAAGATGGTGGACGGCGTGGTGCACGTCTACACCAAGCAGGACGTCACCGACAAGTGAGTTTGGGCGGGCGCGACGAGTTTGCCGGGGCTGAGCCGCCGCGGCTCACGGCGCCTTCTCCCCGCCAGGAGCACGGAGCTGGACCTGCCCTACCCCGACCTGCAGGAGTTCATCGCCGACATGAACTTCCTCATGGCTTTGATCATTAACGGACCCATGTAAGGAGAAGCGCCGGGGTCTGTCCCCCCGCCACGGGGACGCACGCCCGGGGACATCGAGGTGGGGATGTGTCCATGTGTCCGTCCTGGCCCAGCACCAGCTCTGCGCCCAGGGCTGGGACTTGGGTCCGCTTGTCCTGGTGGGCACCGGACCTCCTCGGGGCTGGTTTTCTCCCTCTTTTCCCCTAAACTGATGGCGACCTCCTTGCCTTGGCCAGCAAATCCTTCTGCTACCGGCGCCTGCAGTACCTGAGCTCCAAGTTCCAGATGCACGTGCTGCTCAACGAGATGAAGGAGCTGGCGGCCCAGAAGAAGGTGCCCCACCGCGACTTCTACAACATCCGCAAGGTACCTGGGGGCCCCGGCAGCGGCAGCCGCGCGTCCCAGGGTCCCTGGCTTGGTTGGTGCCCGGGGGGGATGGGGGGACGGGCTCCGAGCTGAGCGTTGCCCCTGCCCATGCAGGTGGACACCCACATCCACGCCTCGTCCTGCATGAACCAGAAGCATCTCCTGCGCTTCATCAAGCGGGCCATGAAGAAGCACCTGGATGAAATTGTCCACGTGGAGAAGGGCAAGGAGCAGACGCTCAAGGAGGTCTTCGAGACCATGAACCTCACAGCCTACGACCTCAGTGTGGACACGCTGGACGTCCACGCGGTATGAGAGACCCTTCCCAAGCCCTGGAGACGAGCAGGGACCCCAGCTTGTCTCCAGCCAGGCTGGGGGATCTTTTCCAGTGGCTGGCCCAGTGTCAGGTCGGGGGATTTTGGGTGGCTCCAGGGTGGTGGGTGGCATTGGCTCATGTCTGCCTCTCCATGCCAGGACCGCAACACCTTCCACCGTTTTGACAAGTTCAACGCCAAGTACAACCCCATCGGCGAGTCCATCCTAAGGGAGATCTTCATCAAGACGGACAACCGCGTCTCGGGGAAATACTTTGCCCACATCATCAAGGTGAGCGGCCTCGGGAGGCGTTTGGGGTGGTGGGCGCGCTGCACCCTGCCCCAGACACCCCCCCCAGTCCCCTTCCCTCTAATGCCCACGGCGGCCAGCACCCAACCTGGGGTGACGTCCCTCCACATCCCCCTTCCTGGCGGTGACGGGTGACGCCTTCCCCCTCCCCGGCAGGAGGTAATGTCCGACCTGGAGGAAAGCAAGTACCAGAACGCCGAGCTGCGGCTCTCCATCTACGGCCGGTCCCGCGACGAGTGGGACAAACTGGCCCGCTGGGCCGTGAACCACCGCGTTCACTCCAACAACGTCCGCTGGCTCGTGCAGGTGCCCCGGCTCTTGTGAGTACCCCGGGCATCCCCGCCTGGCGCCTGGGGCGCTCATCACACGTCGGCGGGGGCTCAGGGCAGGGGACGTGGGTGTGATGGGGTGCCCGGCGCTGAGCGACTGCCGTTGCCCTTGCAGTGACGTCTACCGGACGAAGAGGCAGCTGGCCAACTTCCAGGAGATGCTGGAGAACATCTTCCTACCCCTCTACGAGGCCACCGTCCACCCTGCCCAGCACCCGGAGCTGCACCTCTTCCTGGAGCACGTGAGCACCGTCCCCTGCGCCTGGGGTGGCTTGAGGACCCCTAGATCTGTCCCCCAGCCTGGGTCTACTATGTCCTGGAGCCAGGGATGGGAGGTCTCCTGATGGAGGGGGTGACCGCAAAGCTGGCTGATGTCTTGCCCCGCAGGTGGACGGCTTCGACAGCGTAGATGATGAGTCCAAGCCGGAGCATCACATCTTCAACCTGGACAGCCCCTTGCCGGGCAACTGGGTGGAGGAGGACAACCCACCCTACTCCTACTACCTGTACTACATGTATGCCAACATGACCGTGCTCAACCACCTCCGCCGGTAAGGCCACCCCAGGGTCCCGGCTCCGTCGTGGGGCAAGCGGAGGTTCCCACACCCTGTCCCCGCCGCTGAGCCGGCGCTCGCACCCTCTCCGCAGGAAGCGAGGTTTCCACACCTTCGTGCTGCGACCGCACTGCGGTGAGGCCGGCCCCATCCATCACCTCGTCTCGGGCTTCATGGTCTCGGAGAACATCTCGCACGGCTTGCTGCTCCGCAAGGTGTGCGCCGCCGGTGGCGGCTCGGATGCGCCGTCGGGGGGAAATTTGGGGCCGGCGGGCGCGCGGCCGGGCCCCCCGCTGACCCCGCTGTGCCCGCCAGGCGCCCGTGCTGCAGTACCTCTACTACCTGGCGCAGATCGGCATCGCCATGTCGCCGCTCAGCAACAACAGCCTCTTCCTCAGCTACCACCGCAACCCGCTGCCCGAGTACCTGTCGCGGGGGCTCATGGTGTCCCTCTCCACCGACGACCCCCTCCAGTTCCACTTCACCAAGGTGAGCGGTCGTGGTGGTGCACGGCACGGCTACCAGCCCACCGTGGTGGTGGGACAGGGTTGGTCACGTCCAGGAGCGAGGAGACCCCAGCAGGCTCTGAAGGTCCAGTGAGGAGGAGGGATGGGATGGAAGATGCTGGAGGCCACCAGCCTTTTTGGGGTCCTCGTTGAGCGCCCGGCGAGCGGCGCCGCTCCCGTCGGGGCGGAGGGGTGACCAGGGCCACCGCTGAGGCCTCGTCCCCGCAGGAGCCCCTCATGGAGGAGTACAGCATCGCCACCCAAGTCTGGAAGCTCAGCTCCTGCGACATGTGCGAGCTGGCCCGCAACAGCGTCCTCATGAGCGGCTTCTCCCACAAGGTAAGGGCACCCTCGGCCCCGGCGCGGGCGCTCCGGGTGCCGGCGGACCGCGGCAGCCCTCCCTTGCCCTGCCCCTTGCTCTGGCCCAGGTGAAGAGCTACTGGCTGGGTCCGCACTACCTAAAAGAGGGGCCGGAGGGGAACGACATCCGCCGCACCAACGTCCCCGACATCCGCGTGAGCTACCGCTTCGAGACGCTGTGCCAGGAGCTGACGCTCATCACGCAGGCGGTGCAGACCGAGGAGCTGGAGCCCATCCAGGAGGAGGACGCTCTCGCCATCGCCTCCGCCCTGGGCACCCAGTGACGCCCGTCCCGTCCCGTCCCGTCCTGTCCCATCCCGTCCCGTCCCCGGCGGGAGGAAGGGGACACCCCGCCGCCGTCCCCGGCGCCGCCCGCCCGGGGGACCTCTTGCCGCCGCCTCGCTCCCGCGCTGCTCCGTGGCCCCTCGCCGCTGTCCCCTGTGTCGTGCCGGTGCCTTCGTCGTGGGGTGGGGTTGGGTCCGTTCTCTGTGTTTTGGGGGGGTTCGTCGTTTTTTTGTTGTTGTTTTTGGGGTTTTTTTTAACTGTTTTTCTTGTAGCCGTGCTCCCTGCTGGGGCGCGCTGGCGGGCGAGGGGTCCCGGTGACACCGGGGCTGGGGACGCCACGGGTCCCCCTGTTTGCTTGCTTGCTGTCCCCTTTCCCCCTTGAGAGGGGACATGGGGACAGCGGTGACGATCGAAGCGAGTCGGCGCAGCACCCAGCACCCAAAACCCGGGTCTCCGTGCCCCCGGCTCCGCTTGCACCCTCCCGTGGGGCTGCCAGCTCCGGGTAGGGACCAGGGGGCGGGTGGCCCTGGGGACACCAGGTGCAGGGGACAGTGTCTTTTGGGTGCCCGGGTGGAGGAAGGCCGTGAATCCCTCCTCCTCCTCCTCCTCCTCACCGGCCACAGAGGCCACAGGGAGGAAGATGAGGGTCCGGGTCTGCGTGTGCCCCCCCGTCCCCGTCCCGCCGTCCCCCGTGCGCAGAGGGGCAGTTTGCAACCCGGATCGCGGGGAGGGGAAGGGGGGGGCACCCCCCCCCGCCCCGCATCCCCCCCCCGGGTCCTGCCTCCCACCGCGGGCATCCCTCATCCCGCGGAGCCGTCGCTCCGACCCCCGTGGTCCGTGCCCGGCGCCGGTGCCGCTCCGAGGAAAACGGGAGGGCGACCGCGGGAGGGAAAAAAAAAAAAAACAAAAAAGGAAAAAAAAAAGGAAGAAAGCGAGGAAAAAAACCAAAAAAAGCATGAGAAATAAAGGTATTTAAGTAAAACCCGCGGCTGCTGTGAGTCTGGGCTCGGGGCTGGGGGGGGATCGGGGCCCTTCGCGCCGGGGGGGGGGGCAGGAGGCAGGGGAAACTGAGGCAGCGAGCGGCGGCTCGGTCCCACCACCGCGCGCGGGGACGGTGCCCAAAGCTGGGGGGGGCCACGGGGGGGGGAGGTCCCGGCAGCGGGGCCGTATCCGGAGCCCTGGAGCGCGGCGCTGGCCCCGTGCCCGGTATTTTGCCCTGCCTTCCTGCCCGGCCCCCCCCCGGAGCCACCCGCCATGTCGGCACAGCCGGAGCTGGGCGCCGCTATGGAAGTCACCCTGGGATACTGGGACATCCGCGGGGTGAGCGCGGGGGGCGCCCCTGGGTGGGGGTGTCCGGGGGGGGGGGGGACAGCAGGGGGGGGGAGGCCGATCGGGCCGGGGTGGTTGCAAAACGCCTCCCGCCGGCATTTTGGGGGGGGGGGACGGGACACCAGCATTGGGGTGTCCCCTGTGTCCCCGCAGCTGGCCCACGCCATCCGCCTGCTGCTGGAGTACACGGGCACCCCGTACCGCGAGCGGCACTACAGCACCGGGCCAGGTGAGGGCCCCCCCCCCCCCGAGCCCCCCCCCCCCACCCCGGCGGCACCCCGGGGTGCCAAACCGCCCCGTCCCCCCCCCCCCGCAATCACGGCGGGGTCTCGACACGCGGCCTCGACTTTTGCCCCCGCAGCTCCCCCCTGGCGCCCCAGCGGGGTGGCGGGTGGGGGGGGGGACATTGCCACCACCCCCCCCCCCTCGCCGCGCACTGGGCCTTTGCCCCCGGCTCAACGTCCTCTTGGCACCGGCGGGGACGGGGGCACGGGAAAAGCGCCGGAGGCTCCCGGGAAACGAGGGCGCTCGCGGGCCCGGCGCGGGAAACGCGGGTGTCCTCCCCCCCCCCCAAAACCGTCCCCGTCCCGTGGTCCCCACCGGGGCCAAGACATGATTTTGGGGGGCCTTGCGCGGTCTCCGAGCCCTCAGACCCGCTCCCTTGGCGGGGGGGGGGGGGTTGGCACGCCGGGGGGGGGGCACGGAAGGAGCCCGGCTCTCCGAGCGCCTCCTCCAGCTCCCGACTACGACAAGAGCGACTGGACCGACGAGAAGGAGAAGCTGGGCCTGGATTTCCCCAACGTAGGTGGCGGCAAGTGGGGGGGGGGGGATTTGGCGGGGGGGGGGGGACGGGACAGGGCGGCGGGGGGGGCTCACGGCCCTCGGCCTCCCTCCAGCTGCCCTATCTCCTGGCCGGCACCACCAAGCTGACGCAGAGCAACGCCATCCTGCGCTACATCGCCCGCAAGCACAACCTGTGTGAGTGGCTCGGGGGGGGCGATCCGGAGCTTGGGGGGGGGGGGGGACACAGGGGGGACACGGGGGGGGGTGACACCTCCGCGCTCCGCAGGCGGCGAGACGGAGGAGGAGATGCTCCGCGCCGACCTGCTGGAGAACCAGCTGATGGAGATGCGCCTGGGCTTCGCCCGGCTCTGCTACAACCCCGACTTCGTGAGTAACCCCCCCCCCGGCAAGGGGGGGGGCCCGTGAGGGCTGGGGACCCAAGGGGGGGACCGATAGGCCCCCCCTTCAGGATTGGGGGGGACCCCACGGAGATGTGGGGACCTAAGAGGGGACTCCCCAAGGTTGGGGAACCTCAAGAGGAGACCCATGCTCTTCCCCAAGCGTTGGGGGGGGATGCACACCCCCCCCTCCAGGATTAGGGGGACCCAATGCAGCCTAGGGGGCCCGGGGGGGGCCCATGCCCCCCCCCACCCGTGCAGTCGGGGGGACCCAAGGGGGGACCCACGCACGGGGCCGTGCCGCGCAGGAGCTCCTCAAGCCGGCGTACCTGGAGCAGCTGCCGGCCAAGCTGCAGGAGCTGTCGCGCTTCCTGGGCGCCCGCCCTTGGTTCGCGGGGGACAAGGTAGGTGCAGGGGGCCGGGGGGGGGGGCAGGGGTGTGTGTCCCCCCCCCAAAACCACGCCGGGGCTCACCGTGCCGCTGCGGCGCAGCTCACCTACGTGGACTTCTTGGCTTACGACGTGCTGGAGCAGCAGCGCATGTTCGCCCCGACGTGCCTGGAGGGGCCGGGCAACCTGCGCGCCTTCATGCGGCGCTTCGAGGTGAGCGGGGGGGGCTCCCCGGACCCCCCCCTTCTCCCAGGACCCCCCCTCTTCTCCCAGGACCCCCCCTTTCTCCCAGGACCCCCCCCCGGCGCCGCCGCCCACCGGCCCCTCCGCTCCCCGCAGGCGCTGGAGAAGGTCGCCGCGTACCTGCGCTCCGGGCGCTGCCTGAAGACACCCGTGTTTTGGCGGACGGCTCGGTGGGGCAGCGCCAAGGAGTGATGCTGCCCCCCCCCCCCGCTGTGCCCCCCCCGTCGCCGTCGCTGTCCCCCCCCCCCCCGGGCCGGGCCGGGGGCTTCGCCGCCGCTTTTCCCCCGCGCAATAAACCCGCCGCGATTCGCACCCGCGCCCGGCTGCCGCCTGCGCTGCGCCGCCTCGGGGGGGGGGGGGGGAACCGCGTGGGGGGGGGCGGACCGTGCTGCTGCCCCCCCCCACCCCGGGATGGGGGGACCCCGCTGCTCCCCGTGGTAAAGGGGGGGTCGCCGGGCAGACTGGGGGTCCAAGGGGGACACGTGCCCCCCCCTCCCCAGGATTGGGGGGACCCCCGTGCAGACTGGGGGACTCAAGGGGGGGGGACACATGACCCCTAGGATTGGGGGGGCCCCCATGAAGATGGAGGACTCAAGGGGGGACCGATGCCCCCCCCCCCGCAGGATTGGGGGGAACCCCATGGAGATTTGGAGACCTAAGAGGGGATATATGCCCCCCCTCCGGACTGGGATATTCCCATGGAGGCTGGGGGACCTCGGGGGGGGGGACACATGACCCCCAGGATTGGGGGGACCCCCATGCACACGGGGGGCTCAAGGGGGGGACCGATACCCCCCCCAGGATTGGGGGGGACCCCACGCAGATTGGGGGACCCAAGGGGGACACATGCCCCCCCCCCAGGATCGGGATACCCCCATGGGGGCTGGGAGACCTCGGGGGGGGGGACACATGACCCCCAGGACTGGGGGGATTCACATGCCGATGGGGGACCCAAGGGGGAACGGTACCCCCCCCAAGGATTGGGGGGACCCCATGCAGAAGGGGGGACCCCGGGGGGGGGCACATGACCCCCCCAGGATTTGGGGGACCCTCCTACACACTGGGGGACCCAAAGCGGGACACATGCCCCCCCTCCACCCCAGGAAGAGGTGACCCCCATGCAGATTGGGGGACCCAAATGGGGACCGACCCCCCCCCCCCCGCGAGGACTGGGGGGGGTCCCCGTGCAGACTGGGGGGGGGGGAGGGGGGGGCTAAGGGAGGACCCAACCCCCCAGGATTGGGGAAGGGGGGGGCATGAGGGGGCGGGGCCCATGAGGGGGGCGGGGCCCCCGTCCCGCCGCAGCCGCAAACGCGTGGCCCCGCCCCTCGGCCCCGCCCCCTCGCCGCCCCATGGGGTCGTTGCCCCTTTAAGAGCCCCCTCTCCACCCCCCCCGAGCCCCGCCCCCGCGTGGGGGGGGGGAGGCGATAAAAGCTTCCGGGAGGGGGAGGGGAGGCATCGCCGCCATGGCCGCCGTGCTGGGCTACTGGGACATCCGCGGCGTGAGTGGGGCTGGGGGGCCCGGGGGGGGCCAGCTGGACCCCCCCCCCGGGGTCTCAGGGTGCATGGGGTGGGGGGCCCTTTCCCTGGAAGGGGGCAGGAGCCTGGATCCCCTTCTCTCTCCGCCCCCCCCCCCCAAGGCTCCTTGGGGCCCCCCTGTCCTGGGGGGGGGGGTAGGTGCTCTGGGGGGGCCTTGCCTTGGGGGGGGGTGCGGGGTGCTGTGCCCCCCCCCCCGCACACACATCATGGTTGGGGGTGCTGGTGCTGTGCTCAGGGTTTGGCCCCCCCCCCCCCATAGCTGTGCCGTGGGGCTGGCCCCCCCCACCGTGGGGTGCCTTGGGGGGGGGGGCTGGAGCACCCCCAACCCCCCCCGGGGGGGGCACAGGCCCCTGCAGCACACAGGGGTGCTTCCCCCCCCCCCCACTGTGCCTCAGTTTCCCCCTAGCGGAGGGCAGGTTTTGGGGAGGGGGGGTGGCTGGGGAGGGGGGGGGCCCTGCTGACTTCTGCCCCCCCAGCTGGCCCACGCCATCCGCCTGCTCCTGGAGTACACGGAGACGCCCTACGAGGACAAGCTGTACAGCTGCGGGGAAGGTGAGCGGCGCGGGGGGGCTCCCCCCCCCCCCCCCCCCAAACACCCCCCCCGGGGCCCTCACGTGCTCCAACTCCTCCTGCTCCGCTTCCTTGCAGCCCTGGAGCCATGTCCCGGGAGGCGAGTCCATGTGACCCGGTCCCCTCCGGCTCCTTCCCCCCCCCCCCCATCCCAGTGACCCTCGTGTGGCTGGGGGGGGGGGGATATGGACCCCCCCCCACCACCACCTTGCACCCCCCCCCCCGCGGTGGAGTGGGGGCACGTGGCCTGGGGAAATGGCTGCGTTGCCGCCCCGTCCCGCCCCGCGGAAGTGTCCGCAGGCTGCTCGCTCGGAGCAGGGATCAGCCGAGGCGGCGCTTGGGGCCCTGCCATGACGGGGGGGCAGGTCCGGTATGGAGCTGCTGTGCTGCCCCCCGGGGGGGTCCTGGGGTCCCCGTGTGCCCCGTGTCCTCCAGGCCTGCTGGAGGTGGCTCCCGAGCGTGACCCTCCTCTGCTCTCCTTCCAGCTCCTGACTACGACAAGAGCCAATGGATCAACGAGAAGGAGAAGCTGGGATTAGACTTCCCTAACGTAGGTGGCCTCAGGGCAAGGGAGCAGCTACGGGGGGTGATTTTTGGGGAGCTGGCATCCCGGGCGGGTGGGAGATGCCACGCTGACGTGCCTGCCGTCCCCTGCAGCTCCCCTACTTCATCGACGGCAAGACCAAGCTCACCCAGAGCAACGCCATCCTCCGCTACATCGCCCGCAAGCACAAGATGTGTGAGTGCCCGGGGCTGGGGTTGAGCTGAGGCCATGGGTGGCCCCGTGCGGCGCTAACATCTCCCCGGTCTGCAGGTGGTGAGACAGAGGAGGAGGTCATCCGTGTGGACATGCTGGAAAACCAGATCATGGATTTCCGCATGAGCCTGGTGATGGTCTGCTACAACCCTGACTTTGTGAGTGTCTCCGTGCTGTGGCATCTTGTGATCACCCGTCCCAGTGTCACGGGGCTGCCTGTGCTGGGATCCTTCCTGACTGTGCCCTGAGGAATGGGGCTGGATTAACCTGGGAGCATTCCCCATTTGGAGAAGCTGTTGTCTCCTGGGGTGGTGGGGAGCGGAGTATGTGGACTTGGGCATCCACCCCTTTTTTCCTTTCCCTCTGCAGGAGAAGCTGAAGCCAGGGTACCTGGAGCAACTGCCAGGGAAGCTGAAGCTCTTCTCCAACTTCCTGGGGGACAGAAAGTGGTTTGCAGGGGAGAAGGTATGGTCTGGACCCCAGAGGAGGGCAGCAGGGGCTGGGAAGGGGGTTTGGTCCCATGGTGCTCCTCACTGCACCTCTCCTTCCCCAGCTCACCTTTGTGGACTTCCTCATGTTTGACGTGCTGGAGCAGAACCGCACGTTTGAACCCAAGTGCCTGGAACCATTCAAGAACCTGAAGGACTTCATGGACCGCTTTGGGGTGAGCCGGGTGCTGCTTGGGTCCTGCTGTGGCTGCTCCAGGCTCTCTTGGGGTCTGCACGGTCACCCATGGGCACTGGTCTCCATTGGATCCTTTTGGGGAAGGACCTCCTGGGGCAGATCTGACACCCTCCAGGGTGTCAAGGTCCTCAAGGACTCTTGGGGCAGAGGGGTGCCCCATGAGCCCTGGTGGGATGAGTCCCGAGCACTCTCCTTCCTCCCGCAGGCCTTGGAGAAGGTTGCTGCCTACATGAAATCCAGCCGCTTCCTGAAGATGCCCATCAACAACAAGATGGCCAAATGGGGCAACAAGAAGGAGTAGGGGTGCAGCGTGGGGTGAGACAAGCCGGGGTGTCCTTCACCTGTCCAGGACTGACCCCCCCCCATGCCATCTGTAGTGGGGCTGGGCTGGGCGGGCCGTGGGGCCTGTGTGGCAGCCCCTGAAAGCAATAAAATCTCTAGATGCAGCAACCCGACTCCCTTGCCGAGTGCCTGTGGGTTGGAGAGGGAGGAAGCGCTCGGGATCACCTTCTGGTGACGTGGGGCGAGTAGGGGCATCCCTGCCCCCCCAGGGTGCCCTGGCCACCCCTTAGCTTGGTGGGGTTGGGCTGAGGTTTGGGAATGCCTGAGCAGAGCTTTGTGTTGTCCCCTCGCTCTGCCTCCTTGGCATCGAGAGGCCGTAGTCCCTCCTCCTTGCTCCTCAGGGAAAGTGTCTCCTCCTCTGCCCTGGGGCTTTCTCGTTAGCGCATTCCTGCACACTAACGAGGCAGAGCTGGCAAAGGAGCTGGCTCCAGGCTTGGCACCCTGCCAGCACCTGCGGGGTTGGGAGCTCACCCCGCCCAAGCCAGCGGCGGACCACGGTGTCCCATGAGCCCGTCCCTGCCACGGACACCCTGGGCATGGGGGTGCTGCTCGCGATGGGGACCTGGAGGTGTCCCTTGGGCTGGGAGCCACTGGCTGCATGAGGGCCCCGGGAGCAGGGTGGCACCAGCCAGCTTCACCCCTGCCATAACTGCACGTAGACCTCGGTGGTGCTGCTCGGTTTTGCATTTTATTTATTTTGCCTTGCGGTCGCTTTGCGTGTTGTGGCTTGCACGAATGTTCTACGGTGCCCAGCTCTCCCAGGGGCCTGGCAGCCCCACTGCCTCTCTGGGTGGCTGGAAATGGGATCAAGCAACAAATCTCCCCGGGGAGATCCTGAATCTTCCCCCCCCAGGAGATCCTAAATCTCACCCAAGAGCCCTCCAGCTGCTGGGGAACAGCCTGGGGAGGCTGAAACACCAGCTGAGCAGCCTTGCTACCGTTATGGCCATGTTCATCTGAAGCTTACGGGTTGGAGGGATGCATCCCTCAGCCCTCCAGCCTGGGGGGGCCAGGCAGGACCAGGAGAGCCCCGCTCCCCCTCCTTTGAGCCCCCCCAAGTCCTGCAGTGTCGATCCTGGCGTCACCCCCTCGGCTGGGATGCTTGTCATGGGAGGTTGCCGGTGCTTTGGGGTGGATGGTGGGAGGATGGTGGGAGAAGGTGTCGGTGAGGTCCCGGCCCCTGGTGGCTCAGTCCCTTGGACCTATCTGCAAAAGGAGAACAAAAAGCGCTGGGGAGGAAGCCCCTGGGCTTGGCCCCCTCCGAAAAAAGCCAGCTGTGACGGGAAGGCGGTGCCGAGGGCTCGGACTTGGAGCCTCACCCCCAGGGACGTCTTCACGGCCGAGAGCTTGAAGGCGACGCGTCGCCACTCCTCGGGGCAGACAGCTCGCAGCTCCTCCGAGCTCATGTGCAGCAGCTGGTGCCCGGAGAGGACGCCGAGGCATTTCACCGTTCTGGGAGGGGGGACAGATGGATGGACAGACAGACGCCCGGTAAGAAGCTGGACCTGCAGCTCTGAGCTCAGCCAGGCATGGGGGGAGCCCCTGCCCGTGGCTGAACTGCTGTGGGAGGTGGAGAGGGAGCTTGGGTGACTCTTGATGGGGGAGCTCCTGCGTTTCCCCCAACACCCCCATACGGCTTAAGTGACATGGGTGAGCCACCACGGGGTCTGGGATGCTGTAGGGGCCCAGGGGCTCAAGGACGCTCCGGGAGAGGCGAGCAGGGCAACGTACAGCTGTGAGAAACCCTTGTCCTTCAGCCAAGCCGTCACCTCCGCCGGCGTGGACCTGGGGTGAAGGATGGGAGGGCCCTGGAAGAGAGGGAGAAGGTCCAGGTAGGCCCAGGGGCAGCACGGCGGGGTCCGGCTCTGCCCTGGTGCTGTGGGCATGGGGGGGGGGGACAAGGGTGACCCACCTCGCTCATGGTATCCTGTGCCCCGTGTCCCTGCCCCGGGGGCTCCAGGATGTTGCTGGGGATGTACCCCTTCTCCCCCTGGCTGTTCTGCACCAGCCACCACTTCTTCTGCTGGTCCAGGACCTAGGGCACATGGTGACAACGGGGGCAGCGTGGCCCGCATGCCCCCCTACGCCTTGCTCCCAGCTTTGTCCCCCGCTCTGGGACCTCATAGCGGTCCCTGGGATCGGGGTGATCCCTGGGGAGGCTCCGTGCCCCAGCATGGCCTCGTCCTTACCTTCAGCACGTCCCCTCTCTGGACGGTCAGCTCCTGCGGGTTCCTGCCCCGAAACTCGTACAGGGCCTGCATGAGCACCGGGGCGGAGAAGGGGGGCCTGGAGGGACGAAGCAGCCCTGAGGAAGTCCCCCTCCCTGCAGGCCACATGTCCCTCCCCAGCTCCCCATCCCTGGAGCTCCCCATCCCTGGATGCAGCCCTGGTGCCACCACCGTCCCCAGGGCCGTGGGAGCACTTACGCATGGTTGGTGCCGTCCCTGTGGCTCGTGGCAGGTGCCTGTGCGGGGAGCGAAGGGGACCCGTGTTCAGAGCCAGCTGGGGAAACTGAGGCAGGGAGCAGCACGCTGGCCCCCCCGTCTGCCTCGGCCACCCCCCCGCTACGCCCTGGTGGGGTCAGGACTTACCTGCTCGGCGGGAGCGGAGAGCCCCGGCAGCGGCGGGGGCAGCCACCCGTCGGAGAAGACGGGGATGTAGGGGGGCACCGAGTGGCTGTCCGGGTACTCTGCCCTGCGAGGGGAGGAAGAGCGCGGCGCTTTTCCAAGCGGGAGGGTATCCAGCCCCTGGCAGCCTCGGATGGAGACCCCCCCCCTCTCCGGCATCTCATCTTGCCGGCGCCTCCCGGAGGAGTCCGGCTCCTCTCTAACCCCTCTGCGAGTGCGAGGCTGTGATTTGGCCCCCCCCCCCGCTGTCTCCCATCCCTGGGAGCGGGACCCTTACCTGGTCTTGTTCCAGGCTACGCCCAGGTTCTTCCAGGTGCTGTAGTCCTCCTGGTGGAGGGTGTCCTCAAGCATGTCCACGGCCGCCTGGATGAGCAGCGGGGCTTCCACGGAGGGTGCCAGGCTGGGGTCGGAGCAGTGGTCCAAGACCTGCTTGGGGGACGCGGCTGTGAAGGAAGGGAGCAGCCATCCGGGGGGCCCTGGGCCCCCCAAAACCCCCCCTCCAAGGTGGGGGCCGAGGGTAAACCTCGGCGGTGGCACTCACAAAGGTCAAGGCGGAGAAGAGGAGACGCAGCAGTTCAGGGATGCTCGGCTTCTCCACGTTCCCGCGAAGCTTGCCCTGCGCCCGGAGCAGAAGGGGCGTCTCGGTGCCGCGGCCCGTGTTTGCCCCAGGACCCCCCCCGAGGAGATTTGGGTGGGGGGGAGGCTGCTTGGAGGCCTCTGAAGCCCCATCCTCCCAGTATAACCCACCCATCCCAGTGCAACCACAGGGGCTCGCTGCTCGCCCACCTGTGGTCTGGTGCCCTCCACCAGGTGATGGAGATGCAGGATGAAGGCTCCTGGGGGTGGGCAAAGGGACAAGACCCCCAGGACCCCTCCGGCACCCTGTAGGACCTACCATGAGGTTGAGGGCGTATTTAACCTTCTGGAAAAAGTCCCTGTAGTCAGCCTCGGGGAGCAGAACTGGAGGGGCAGAGAGAGGGGGCTGGCACCGGGATGGCCACCTGCGGCCCCTCGAGTCACATGTGTCCCCCCCCGGCCCTTTTATTACTTTTTCCCTTCATTTTCTTCTTCTTCTTCTTCTTCTGCAGGTTCTTGTCGTTGGTTGAGCCGAGGGCTGCCTGCAGCCGGCCCACGAAGAGCTCCACGTCGCTGAGCACGTGGTTGAGGACCTCCTGCGGGACGCGGTGGCATCAGCGCTGGGTGGGGGGACAGGGCAGGGAGGCAATGGGGACGCCGAGGATGGGGGGGGGGGGGGACGACTTACGGTGTCTCGGTCTATGTCGGACATGGGCTGGTTTGGGGTGTCGAGCCACGTGGTTTGCTGGGTGCCTGGTGGTGGGAGATGGTCCCGGCTGGAGGTCTTCTCCATCTCGACCACCTCCCATCCCTCCTGCCTCCTTCTCCCCCGCCCTAGGGGAAACCGAGGCACGCTGCCAACCGGACCCAGGCATCCGGGGCCCCCCGTTGGCACCACCCCACCCTCCCCGCCGCGGCTCACCGTAGTCGGAGGAGGGCGACGCGTAGAGGTCGGGCTCCGGGGTCTCGGCCCACCGCTCGGGCGGCCCGGGGGGGGCCTGCGCGTACGAGGGGGGCCAGCTCGGCGCCGTTTCCGGGTCGGTCCTGAGCAAAGGAGCGATGGGGGGGGGGGGTGATCCCGGTAAGGGGGAATGTGCCGTTGGGAGGGGGGGGAGGTCCGGCACTGGGGGCTAGGGAGGGGTTTGGGTGGAGGGTCCGATCCCAAGGATGGGGTCTGGGGGGTGGGAGGTGATAAGAGGGTGCCCGAGCCTGGGGATGGGGTGCAAGGGTGGGAGGGGGGTCTACACCCATGGGTGGGGGGGCAGGAGGGGGTCTGAGCCCAGGGATGGGGGTGGGAGAGGGGTCTACACCCATGGGTGGGGGGACAGGAGGGGGCCCCAACCTGGGCAGGGGAGCGGGAGGGGGTCCAGGTCCACATATTGGGGGGGGGGCAGGAGGGGGGGGCCGAGCCCAGGGGTGAGGTATGGGGGTGGGAGAAGGTCCATGCCCAGGCTGGTGCATGGGGGTGACGAGGGGTCTGTGCCACGAGGCGGGCTGGGAGGGGCCAGAAGGGGGGGGGGTCCGTGTCCCCCCCCCACCACCACCTTGGGCGGGGGGGGGGGGGGGCACGTGCCCCCTTACTTGGGGCTCTGCTGCCTCCTCTGCTCCTCTTTCCACTGCTTAACCTGCTGCTCCAGGCTGGCCTTCAGCGTCTCCGCCTGCCGCACACCGGGGATGGGGAGGGGGGGGCACATTGCATGAGCACCCCCCCCCTTGGGCATGACCCCCCCTGACCCCCCCTGACCCCCGCGGCGCCCGGGCTCACCCCCGGCTGCTCGCACTGGAAGAGCAGCACCCTGCTCGCCGGCGGGCTCCGCTCCTGCACGCGCAGGGCCAGCACCGAGTCGTAGGCGCCCGAATCCAGCACGGCGCGGCATTCCTGCAGCCCCGCCAGCGGGTAGCGCTCCAGCTCCTCCTGCCCCGGCCGGGGGGGGGGGGGGGGGAGAAGGGTCTGAGCACCCCCCCCGCCACGGCGGGTGCCCCAGGGTGGGGGGGGGTGCGGTAAGGTTAGGGGGTAGCTGGGTTACGGGGGTGCTAAGGGGCCTGGGTGGGTGCCAGGGCTGGGGGGGTGTTGGGGTTAGGGGGGTGATCGGGAGCAGGGGGGGTGCCAGGGTCAAGGGGTGCAGGGCTGGGGGGGGTACCAGGGTTATTGGGGTGCTATGGGGGGGTGCCATGGCTGGGGGGGACATCAGGGTTATGGGGGTGACCAGGAGCAGGGTGGGTGCCAGGGTCGAGGGGTGCAGGGATGGAGGGGGACTAGGGTTATTGGGGTGCTCTGGGGAGGCTGGGGGGGTGGCAGGGTTATGGGGGTGACCAGGAGCAGGGGGGGTGCCAGGGTCGAGGTGTGCAGGGATGGGGGGGTACCAGGGTTATGGGGGTGCTATGGGGGGGGTGCCATGGCTGGGGGGGTGCCAGGGTTATGGGGGTGACCAGGACCAGACTGGGAGGGTGCCAGGGTCAAGGGGGGGTGCCAGGGCTGGGGGTAACTGAGACCAGGGTGGGTGTCAGGGTGTCGGGGTGCAGGGCTGGGGGGGGTACCAGGGTTATGAGGGTGCCAACTCCAGGATGGGTGCCAGGATCCAAGGGGGGGGGGGTGGGTGCCAGGGCTGGGGGGTGCCAGGCTCACGGCTCCCCCCCCCAGGGTGCAAGGCGGGGGGGGTCCTACCTTGCTCTCCGTGTCGCTCAGCACCAGCGCCTGCTCCTTCACTTGCAGGATCAGATCCTGGCCCCAGACGCGGCCCTGGGCCTCCAGCGCCTTCAGGCGAGCGACGCAGTCGTCCGTGCTGCGGACCTCCCCGTCCAGGCGCAGGGTGAGCAGGTGCTGGGGGGCGACACGGGGGGGGGGTCACCGAGCCTGGTCAGCTTGGGGGGGGGCAGGCAGCTTTTGGGGGTGGGGGGGGTGGTTGAGGGGGGGTCTCCTACCTCCACGTGGTGCTGGAAGGTGCTTTGCTTGAGCAGGTTCTGGGCATAGTCCTGGCGCTGGTCTGCGGGGGGGGGGGCACGAGGGGTGAGGGGGGGGCGCCGGGGTGCAAGGTGGTGGTGGGGGGGGGGTCAGGGTGCTGCCGTAACTCACTGAAAATGGTTTTCCCGCTGGGCCGGGCGAAGCTGTTGGACCGCTGGAGCTGGGGGCTGTCGCTGCGGGACAGACGGACGGACGGACAGACGGAGATGAGCAGCGAGCGTTGCCCCCCCCCCCAGCCCCGTCCCCCCCCCCCCCGACCCGTCCCTCGCCAGCCGTCGCCTCGGGGTGCCCCAGCACCCCCCACGCCGGGTACTCACCGGGGCGCGGGGGCCGTCCCAGCGGCCCCACGGGTCTCCCATCTCGCCGGGGGTGGGTGGTGGTGGGGGGGGGGGGGTCGCCTCGGGCGCTGCGGGTCTGCAGGGAGAGCAGGTTTTTCACGCGGGGGGGGAGACACACGTGAGCGCACCCGGGGCGCGCTCGTGGGCGCAGCCGCTTGCGGGCACGGGGCGGGGGCACGTGCGCCGCCGGTATCGATCCGGGGGGCAAAGGGTGCGCGTGGGTCGGGCACGGGGCCGGAGGGGAGGGGAGGGGGGGGGCAGCGTGCCCCCCTAGACGTGGGGAATTGGGGGGGGGGGTTCTGCCCGGTTTCACGCCTGGTTTGTCCCCGAGCGGCGTCAGCACGGCGTCACGGCACCCGCGACGTGAATCCGGCCGCTTTGTGGACGGCTCGGAGTTACCTGGATCCGCTGCGGCACCGGGCGGCACCGGGCTGAGGCCGCTCCGGTTCGGCGGTGCTGAGCAGGGTGCTGGGCACCGTCCCCCGTGCGCCTGCGTCACCGCCGGCGGGTCCCCAACCCCACCGGGAGGCTTGGGACCACCCGGTGCCTGTCCCCCTCCCCGGGGTGGCGGTGACACCCCGACCCCCCCCTTCCCCCGCACCCCATCCCACCCGTGGGGGCTTCCCCTGGCATCCAGCCAGGAATCGCCCCACGGGGAGAGGGGGCGGCCCCCACCCAGGGTTGGAGCCGGGTGCCCGTTTTGGGGGGGGGGGGATGCACCGGGGGGGGGGAACGGTCGGGCTCACCCGAATCCCGGCGGCGCCGCCGCCTTGGGTCCTGCTCCTCTGCCGGTGTTCCCGCGGGGAAGTGGGCGGCCCGGGCCGGGGGGGGGGTGGGACGACGGCTGGCGGGGACCTGACGTGGGCACCGCACCCGGCTGCTCTTTGCCCGCTGCCGTCCCCACCCCGAGCGGCACCCAGCGCCCGCAGCACCCAACGCTTCCTCCTCCCGCGCCCCGGCGCCGCCCTTCGCGGGGGGCGAGGAAGACTCCGGAGCCGGCACGTGGCTCCGCGTGGGCACCGCCGGCAAAGGGGGGGGGGGCGGCCTGGGGGGGGGGGGGCCGGTTGCACCTTCCCCGGTCGCCTTTCTGCGAGGGCTCGGGTCTGGGTGGCCCCTCCGGGGTGACCCCCCCCCCCCGTTTTGGGGTCCTGCTCCTGCCCCCCGGGTGTCCAGCCTGGCTCCATCCGGCGGGATTATCCCTCCTCTTCCCCCTTGGCGCTGATGCAGCCGGAGCAAAACGCGGAGGGGAGGCCGGAGGGGGGGGGGGGGTCCCTTCCCTTGCGGAGCCAAATCTGTGCCACCCGCTCGCCCGGCTGCTCCGGGGGGGGGGCCCAGCCGGGAGGGTGCAGGGTGGCCTCGTCGATGGGACCCCCCCCCCGCCAAGGACACCTGGGGGGGGGCTTTTCCGTGGAGGCTTTTGGGCGACCCTGCGGAGAGCTGGGAATAGCCCCAGGGAGCGATATTTGGGGGGGGGGGATGTTGTTAGGCTTCGTGCCTCAGTTTCCCCACCTCGGGGGGGGGGGAGGCCCGGGGGTGCAGCCCCCGCCGGTGGCCACCAGGGGGCAGCACGTCCCCACGTCACCCCCCCCTTCCCCAGCTGTGCGACACCCCCCCCCCCTCCTCCTCCAGATGTGCAGGGCCGGCGCCACCCCCGTGCCCGGGTCCTGCTGGCACCGCGCTGGGGACACGCGGGTGGCACTTGGAGGGAAAGGGGGGGGGGACACCCAAGTCCCCTCCCGCTCCGCGGTGGCCCCGTGCCACCCGTGGGGCTACGTGGGGAGCTGCGATCGTCACCCTAACAGTGCCGGGGGGGCGGGGGGGGGGGTCGGCATTCGGCAGCCCTGGTGTCGCCCCCCCCCCCCTTGGTACGGGAAGGAGGCCGCCCCCGGAGCTGAGCCCTGGCAAACTCGTGTCGTGCCAGGGGCTGCGCGTTCACTGCGGCGGGGAAAGGGGGGGGGGGGACTGGTGCCCCCCCAGGCTCCCTGCAACAGCTTCCCTGGATTTCCCCCAGCGCCGCCCGCCCCGAGGCTTAAGGCAACAGTGGCTCCCGGACGCCTGGGCTCTTCGCACCGCTGGGGCTCAGCCCCGCAGCGCTTCCCCCCCCCCCTTCCCCCCCCCCCAGCCCAGGCGGGAGGTGTAACGAGCTGCGCTGAGGCCGCCGGGCGCGAAGCGAAGGCCCCGCGGCGGCGCTGAACCCGCCGCCCCTTCGGGCACTTATTAACCAGGCCGCGGCGCCCAGCGACGGGTTAAGGGCGGCGCGGGCAGGGCCTGCCTCTGCCTCTGCCCCCCCCCTCGCCGGGGGGGCCCTCGCGCCCGGCGCTGCCTATTTATTCAGGGATTATTTCCTTGCCGGAGTTTGGTTAGGTTTGTTTACAGGGTGTTTCTTTTTTTTTTTTCCCCCCCCCTCCTTCAAGCGAAAAAACCCTCGACGCCGGGTTTTTCCAGCACCGCGGCGGAGGCTGCCGATACCCCCCCCGCCCCCCCCCCCCCCCTCGGCTGTGTTTGCCCCTTCCCAAGCCCCAAATGGGGCTGTGCATCCTCACCGGGGCTCCAAGCACTGGGCTGTGACCCTGCCGGGGGCCCAGCACCCGCTTCGCCCCCCCCCCGACCGAGCCGTGCCTCAGTTTCCCCACCGGCGCGGCGCGGCGGGCGACGTCAGGCCGGAGGAATTCGCCTTTTCCTTTTCTTTCGTCCCCCCCCCCCCCGGCGGCAGGCAGCGAGCGCAGGGGTGGGGTGCTCTCGCCTGAACATCTGCTGCTGGCTCGCGGCGCTGGTCCGAGCCGCCGCGCCACCAAAACCGGCCTCCCCGCAGCCGCCCGCCCTGTTTACCGCCGCCCCCGGGCTCCGATTTTGCACGGGGGGGGGTCGGGGAGCGCCGGGCTTTGCAGCCCCCCCCCATCCCCGTCCCCGAACTGCTTCCCCTCCCTCTCCCAGTGCTCCCAGTCGCCCCACTGGGCACTGCAGCGGCTGCCGAAATGTTTCGCCAGCAGGGTCCAAACCTTGGAAAAATGCGTCTGTATTTAAAGGCAGTGGTTGATTTTGGGGAGGGGGGGAGGAGGGGGGGGGGAGATCACATCTGCCGGCGGCGGGATTTGAACCCGCGGCCCCAGGAAGGGGGTGAGAGCAGCCGCCGAATTTGCAGGGAGAGAGAAAAACAACCCGCCGTTTCCAAGCGATCCGAACAAGCTGGATTCGGAGCAAAACCTGGGGGCTCAGCCCTAGGCAGGATCAGGCCCTTTTTGGGAGGGGGGGATCGGTGTTGTGGGGGCCCCGCAGCCGGTTCCTGGAAGCGCCGGTGACACATCGCTCCGGACCAGGTGTCCCGGCAGAGGCCACGGCTCTGGGTGCCGGCCAGCGATGCCGACCGCCGGCGGGTGCCCGGCTCGGCCGCCCGGCTCCGGCCTCACGTCACCGAGACGAAGCGCGAGTCACACTGTGGCCCTGCGGTTTTCCTGGGATCTGCTGCCTAATTGCCGGCCACCGGCATCTCGGTCCCGCCGGGGACGGGGCCATGTGGGGCCCCGTTAACCCCTTGCGGGCTGCGAAACCGCCTTCACCTCCGGAGCGGAGGAACAGCGCGGTCCTTGGCACGGCCCGGAGGGTCGGGATGTTCCCGCCGGCCTCCGTGGGGAGCCGGGCGCTGGCGCCTTCGGCCGGGATGGGAACGCTGGGGCTGATGTCACTGTCCCAGCAAGGAGCCGGAGCTGCTTCCTGCCCGGTGGCTGGGCCGATTTTGGGGAGAGACGGAGGGATGCTCGGTGGAGCCCGCTATTGCACGGGGCTGAGAACGGTCGCTCTCATCACACCTGTCGGAGCCCTCGGAGCGCCTGGGGGTGCTGGGGGGGGCGTCTCCCCATGCCAGCTCCCTTTTCGCCACCATGCACCATCTGCTGCCCCATCCCGGCTCCTCCAAGCAGCAGCTCTCCGAGGCTTTCCCACTCCCTCACCTTCCCTAAATCCCTCCAGCAACATCCCAGAAAGCTTTTGCCATGGAGCAAGCGGGGCCGGAGAGAGGCTCATGCTCGGGATTTGGCCGCTTCCCCGCGGGCGAGGAGGGGAGGGCACCGCCTGACGGCAGCCGCCGGAGGAATCCGGCACCAGCGAAAGCGCGGAAACCCTCAGAAACCACTCGGCAGAGGCGGCCGCGGAGGGTCCTGCCGCCGTGCCAGCGGCCCACGCTGCCGCGGCGGAGCCGGGCCACGGAGCGGGGATTTCCAGGGGTGGCAGTGGGGGGGGGGGGGGGGAAAAGGAGGCCGCTGGGGATGGATGGGTTTAATCAGAGCGGAACAGCTCCGGGCTGGCGGAGCCTTTTCTAGCAGGTGCCTCCATCCCGCGGCAGCTTCCCGGGCTGCAATTCCCTGTCGTCCCCCTAAAATCCTCCCGGACCGGGAGACCCGAGGCCGGTGCAGGTTGTCACCCTCGGCACAGCCGGCGAAGGAGCCCGGCGAAGCCCGTGAGCCCCGAGTGGAGCTTCTTGCTGGGGTGACACCAGCCAAGCTGGCACGGGGGGGACTCAAACCCGGTGCCACCAGCTGATGCCACCAGGTTTGCCCCGGTCTATCGAGCACGGTGCCACGAGCAGGGGCGGCCGCAGGTCCGGTGTCACAGCCGCCAGCTCCAGCCGTTTCCAAAGAAAGCAGGTTTTCTGGCTCGAGGTCTTCCTGGGAGCCCGAGAGGATGATTAAGGCGATGAATAAGGGAGGCCCATGAGCATCCGGCTTCCATGGATGGGAGCACATGACCATGAGCTGTTCCGGGGACCAGAGATAAGGCCAAAAAAGGCTTTGTCCGACTCGCTCGCCCGCGACCGGGCAACGTCATCACCAGCTGTGATAAGGGCTACGCTGCCAAAAAAGCAAGGGGGAACCTGCGGGACGGTGACTTGCTCCTCTGAGTCAAGCTCACGTTGACTTGTGGTCAACAGGACTTGGGTCTGGGCCACCGAGAGCAACCAGCTCTCATTTTCCACAACACAGAGCCGTGGAGCGTGCTGGACATTCCCCCCCCCCCCATTTCCGGCGGCATCACCCGGTGACACTTGACCAAGAAGCAAGGGAGGAAATTGTGAAAGGTACCCAGATGGCATCTGCTTGGAGGAATGGCTCGAGCCGGGCTGAGCGAAGCCCACGCGAGGCCATTCCCAAGGTGCCACCGGAGCGGCAGCCTCACACGGCATCGGATGTGCCTTCAGCAGAAGGTCTCTTGGGCCCGATTTAGCCTTGGGGGCAGGAGGTAAAAGCCAGTTGCCAAAAATTGCATAAGTGGCAGGGGGAGATGGGAGGAGGAATATGAGCGTGGAGACCTTTTGACCCAAATTCCAACTCTTCCAAGGCGGAAATGCCGCTACGGTGTTTCATGGGAGTCCCAGTTCCCATCAGTTTTCGTGCCCGTGTTTCCACCCATCAGGTGGGATCTCCAGCGCATCCCAACACCCTCCCGTCCCCAGGTGGCCACGGATCCCGGCTCGGGATGGGAGATGGAAGCCAGGTGGAAACACGGGCCAGAACATTGCAGCAGCGAATCGCCCAGTGCCACTTCCGGACTGAAACGGCCAGGGGTTATTGGGGACGTGCAGCCGCTGAATGGACACAAATGGCTGTTTTTCCTTGAAAGGCAAATATTGTCTGCCAGACAATAGCATTCCATCAAGAAATACTTAGTATGGAAGATTTTTGACTTTTCCTAGTGCGTGACTTCCAGGAAATTTGGCCAGCGAATAAAAACAGTCATTTCTCCTGTTTTTTTCCAGGCCCCGCACGCTTTCTGCTGAATGCCGGGAGAGAAGCGTGCTGGGATGCTGGGAGCAGCCGTGACCGTTTGCCAACCGAGCAGGGGGCTGAAGGACATCCTCAAAAATGTTCCGCGTAAGCTTTTGGAGAAGAGTCTCCAACTCTCCGAAGGCTTGGATACTCCCTCCTTTTTTTTTTTTAATTTTTCCCCCCTCTTTTTGGCACTTTTCCATGTCTCTTGCTATCTGCAAGTAGCATCTGGAGGACAAATACGACAGAATCGGATTCCTCCCGGGCTCGAAGATCCCCGATGGCTGTGAGGCCGATGGACGTAGCTCGCACTGAGGAAGAGGAGAAGGGAAAGCAAACCTGGGTGATTTCCCCAATGGTCTGGAAAACAAGAATTCCCTATGAATTTCCTCATCTGTAGGGCCTCGAATAGCCGACAGGGCTGGTGCAAGGCGTTTAGGGTGCGATGTCTTCACCAAGTTCAGCCTTGACGTTATTGGGGATTGAACATGTCCATCTGTCTCCTGCTGTCCTGCGGCAAGCGGGCACCATGGGAAAAGGGGGATCCATCGCCCCAGCCCGGCATGGAGACCGGAGGCACCTGAGGAGCCCTCATGGGTGGTGATGGGATTGGGGGAGCCGGAGCGAAGTGGGGCCGGGAACGCGCTGCCGATGCTGCGCTTGACGTGCTGCCAAGCGGCAGCACCGGGCGGAAAAGCCCCTGCGGAGGAGAAACACGGCAAAGCGGAGCCTGGCCGTCCGGCCGGTGCCGCTATCTTATCTCTGGGATATGCAGCTGTCCCAGAGCGGAGGTGGCTCGCGGGGGAAAGGGGACTCCCAGCGCCAACATGAGAAGGCGCGTTGCAGGGACGCTGGAGCGTGAGACCTTCCCGGTCTTCTCCGGTTGGGTCGGAGCCACCTTGGCCACGGTGGGTGTCCGAGGAGCCGGGAGGGAGCCGAGCCAAGCCGGTGGGGTGGCGCTGAGCATCCAGGGCCGGCTCGGCGGAGAGGCCACTGGAGACGCCGGGCTCTGGGTGCCCTCGAGGTGAAGGCTGAACATCAACCCGCCCCGCTGGGCTTCCTCCTCGGATGGAGGGCCGCGGCGGCTTGGCCTTTCGGGGAGGAAAAGAGAGGAAAAAGGGAAAAAAAACAGGAAAAAAAGGGGGAAAAAAGCAGCGCGTTTGCAATTTTGCAAGCGCAGCTATCGCGGAGCGCAAAGCCGGAGCATCCGAGGAGCAAAGCGCTGCTCGGCGGCACCCGGGACCCGGCAGCACCCGGCCGCGCCGCCTCCTTTGCCGCTAATTTTTCGGCGTCCGGCCGATTATTTATAACCCACCGCTTTTGGTTTTAAACTTAAAGCGGAATCGCGCTGCTCCGGGCGGGAACGAGACGCAACCAGCTCCGGGATGCGCGGCGAGGCGGCGCCGATGGGTCCCTGCGCGCCGGCACCCGAGGGCGACCCCGCGCCGTGCCCGCAGAGCTGGGACGTATCGGCTCTATCTCTTAAGCCCGGCTTGCGTGCGGCCGCCTCGAGCGCTGCCGCCGGCGTTAATTAATGAGGATTAATTAGGCGGGAGGCGCCGCGCGGATGGCGAGGCAGCAGCGGAGGCGTCCGCCGCTCGGCCGCCCTTCGCTTTCCTTTTTTTTATTATTATTATTATTATTACGCTTTCTGACTCATCCCGGACTGCGGCCGGGAGGAAATGGGAATAAAAGAGGCCCCGGAAACACTGGTTCGAGCTGGGAATTTGCATCGGCTGCATCCAAATCCTCGCGGACGGGCAGGGGAGCGAGCGGAGCGGCTGGTGCCCGGGGCCGCCCGGGCTGCAGAGTCGCTTCTGCTCCCCCCCCCCGTCGCCTTCCTCCGGCGAAGGAAAACGAAAACGTTTCTCTTTTCTTCCAAACCGCAGATGGTTTCCGGCTTGGAAAACACAGCGCCAGGCCCGGAGCCGGGCACACGCTGGGAGGGCAGGATGCGGCCTCCCTCACCCCCCATCCCGGCCGGCAGGGGAGGTGATGGGGGCTTGCAGGGGGGTGGCCCGGTCCCAAAATGCAAGAGATTTGCCCCAAAAACGCAGCACCCCACCAAAACGGGAGTTTTTCCTGGAGCTGATGGGATCGGAGAGGGGGGATGCTCTGGGGTGAGGGTGCTCCGGGGAGGAGGATGCTGGGGGCGAGGGTGCCCTGGGGGTGAGGGTGCCCCGGGCAATCCGGGTGCCTGAGCTTCCCACGCATCGCCCCGGGCTCCGACATGCCGAGCGGTTGCTTTTCCTCCCGGGAGCAATTCCGGCGAGTTCCTCCTCCCCGTTGGCCTCCGGAGCGGGCGCGTTGCTGGCCCCCGGCGGGGGGGGGGGGATCGGGAGGGGGCGAAGGAGGCAGTGGGCAGGTCTCTTCGGCTCCGGCTCCGGTCCCCTCCGGCAGCCAAGCGTGACTCAGCAGCGAAGCCTCGCTTGGAATGTGCGAAAACGGAGGCAACCGGCCCAAAAACGGCGGCCTCCCCGGGGGGGGGGGGGGGGGGGCGAGCGGCCGCCCCGGCGCCACGCAACGCAGCCACCTGCAGCAGAGCCGGGCGCGGGGCCCAGGCGTCCGGGCGCCCCGGGACTGCGCGTGAGCGAGCCGGTCGCCGAGCCGGCGGGAAGGCGATGAGCTGCCGCGTCGCCCATGCCGGGAGGTTGAGTTCATCCCGGTGCCGCTCGCGTGCTTTGCCCGTGGAAATCCCCCTGCCGCCCGCTCGGCACCCCCGGGAGGAGCGGGGACGGAGCCGGGATGCCGCGGGCGCAGGGCACCCCGAGCCCTTGCCGGCGCTTTGCTTTGCCGGGGCGCTCCGTCGGCGCTCGGCACCGGGTGATGCTGGGCTCCGATGGATGCCAGCTGCCGGCGGCGCGGTCCTGATGCAGCCGGGGATAAATTTGCCTCCCTGGGGCAGCCGAGGGTTGTTGGGGGTGATGAAGAGGAGGGTGTTGGGCTCCCGTCGTCTCCCGTCATCTCCCATCCTCCTCTCCCACCATCTCCCATCCTCCTCTCCCATCGTCTCCCATCGTCTCCCATCCTCCTCTCTCATCCTCCTCTCCCATCCTTCTCTCCCATCCTCCTCTCCCATCCTCCTCTCCCATCCTGCTCTCTCATCCTCTCCCATCCTCCTCTCCCATCGTCTCCCATCGTCTCCCATCCTCCTCTCCCATCCTCCTCTCTCATCCTCTCCCATCCTTCTCTCCCATCGTCTCCCATCGTCTCACGTCCTCTTCTCCCATTCTCTCCCATCCTCCTCTCCCATCTTCCTCTCCCATCCTCCTCTCCCATCCTGCTCTCTCATCCTCTCCCATCCTCCTCTCCCATTGTCTCCCATTGTCTCCCATCCTCCTCTCCCATCTTCCTCTCTCATTCTCTCCCATCCTCCTCTCTCATCCTCCTCTCCCATCCTCTCCCATCTTCCTCTCCCATCCTTCTCTCCCATCCTCCTCTCCCATCGTCTCCCATCCTCCTCTCCCATCCTCCCCCCATACCTTTTTAGCAGGGGTAATTCTCTGTTTCGGGGCGCTGCGGGGGTGACGATGGATCAGGAGCCGCCGCACCTGCGTTTGCCCCCGCAGATCCCAGCCTGGGGCGCGGAGGCGGGTTCGGCTTCGGGGCCGGAGCCCGGCTTTGGCGACGGTTCCCAGCAGCGAGGGCACCAAGGGGGGGGGGGCTCAGGAGATGCTCTTCCCCCCCCCCAAACGAAAGGATTCGGATGGAAGCAGAAGCTTCGCCCGGGCGCCGGGAGCGAAGTTCCCTCGGGCACCGGGGGCGCTGAGCGCGGCGGGGACGGAGGCGCGTGTGCAGGAAAGAGCTTTCGCCCTGCGAGCGGCTCCAGCTTCCTTTTCCACTTGGGACGAGGCCAGGCGGGAAGCCGGAGCAGCCCCGTGCCGTCGTTCCAGGGACTTTCCCAGGGTTTTTGTTTTTTTTCTCTTTTCTTATCCTGAAGCCAACGTGCTCCCTTGGGGAGCCTGGCAGTCGGATCGATCCCCCCCCCCCCGATACATCAAGGTGGGGGAGCGACGGAGCGAAGCCGAAAGATCCCGGACTGCTCCGCCGAAGCAACCCAGCGCTGGGGAAGAGGCGCCGAGCGCTAGTTTTGGCTCTGCCGCTGGCTACCGGCCCGGTTCTCCACGGCGTTTGCGTTCCGGCAGATTCCAGCACATCGACCTGCAACCGCAGGGCAACCGCCGGCTCCCGGCTCGAGCCCGGGGCGACCGCGGCTGGATGAGACCCGGCATCGCTCATCCCGGGGCTGCGTCACGCTGCCGGGGAAGTTTTTAATTTATTTATCTATTTTATTTTTATTATTTTCCTTGTCCGAGAGTGGAATTTTCCATTCCTGCGCCTGCTCCCCGCCGCCCCTCGCTCTGCCGCCACCTTTCCCACGCTGCCGCCTCCATCCCTGGCAGCTCCGGAGCGAGCGGACGGCGCCCGGCGCCGAAACCCCGAGCGCTTTCGATGCGTTTCGCGGCCTCGGCGGCGTTTCCCCTGCCTGCGTTTCCGTCGGCGGGGAACACGGAGCGGCGGCTCGCGGGAACCCGGTTCCGCCACCCCCTCCGGAGCGGGTCACATCCCGGGGCGAAACGGGGTGACTTCAGCTCGCGGCCGCCCGTGGGCGACGCTCGCCAGCGCGGAAAAAATGAGCCGTCCTGGCCGCGGGTCGCGCCGGCTCCCCCAGGAAAAGCCCGGGTGAAGGTTATTTTTAAATAGGATGCGTTTCCTCTTCTCCTTCCTCGCCGAGGGCACGTGGCGCTGAGGTCATGGAGAGCCTCGGCTCCCGGAGGCGCTTCCAGCTCCTCCGAATCGCCTCTCCGGGCGCCGCTCGGAGAAACGCTCGGCTGGGCCCCTCGTGGAGCTCGCTGCCCCTCCAGCCCCGCTGCCTTCCCGGACGCATCCTGAGCTCCGTGCTCGAGCGATTCCTATGGCCCCATGGGTTTTCCCGGAGCAGCGACTCCCTCCCGGAGCCGCATGTGGCTCGGGACGGAAAATCAGAGCCAGATGTGGCTTAGCCACTGCTTGTCGCTCCGGGGGCTGAGCCGAGCCGAGCCGGGGCCCGGGAAGGGTTGGGGGCTGGGAGCTGATGTCGGCAGGGTTTTTTTGGGAGGGGGAATGCCGCCCCCCCCCCCCCGGCACCGCAGGAGCGAGGAGGGGGCTGCGGGATCGGGGCCGTGCTGCCGAGCCGGCGAGCGCCCCGGCAGCCGGGCAGCTTTCGGAAGAGCAGCTCATGGCCAAACTGCCTTTCAATCCGAAGCTGATTCCCGTCCCCGGGTTGTTTCCCGGGAAAAGGGTGGATTTTTGGAGTTGGGTTCCAGGAGGAAAGTCCCCTCCGTGGCTTTTCAGCTGAGCCTGGCTGGGCCGCGGCGGCGGCACGAGCGGTGCCGGGAGGGAGCCGGGATCCGTCGCCACTCGGAGACGAGCGCCGTATCCTCTCCGCCCCGTGCCGGCCATCCCGGAGGTCGGGGTCACGGATTTTAACAGCTGCAAGGCTGGAAAAGGCCCGAGTGTCCCTCGGTGGGGACGGTCCCTGCGGGCGGCCCGAGCCGGCCCCGGTGCGCGTGGAGCAAAAGGGGACGGAAAACTCTTGCGGCCGCTCGGGAATGAAGCCCGGCCGCGCGCCGACCGCACGAACCTCCGGATGCGACAGCAGCGGCCGGAGGGGGAAATTCCCCTCGATTAGGTTTAATTGCAAATGCCGGTGGTGGTGGTGGGGGGGGGGGGGTTGCAGCAAGTCGGATCCATCCACAGCTCCAGCCCCTTCCCAAATTCGGGAGCCCGCGGGCCCTGGAGCATCTCGGGCTGCCCGCGCACGTTCCCCATCACCTATTTTTATTGATTTTCATTTATTTTGGGGGGTTTTAACCTTGCAGAGCTGCCGGGGGCGGTTTGGCGAGGGTTTGCCGTGCCGGCGGCTTTCTCCCCACGTTTTCCAGGATCGGGACTCCCCACCGTGTCCCCCCCCTCCGTCTTCCCCCGGCTGCGGGGCCGGAGGGGCGGCGGAGCGGGAGGATGGGTGGAGGCGCCGCAGCCGAGGCCAAGATGCATCAGCTCGTGTTTTTCTGGTAGCGGCCGAAGGTTGTTGTTTTCCCCATTCCCGGGATGATCCAATGCTTTTGGCGGAGGTTGCACGTGGCCGCGGCCCGGGCATGGCCGGCGCCTGCCCGGCGGCTCCGGAGCGGAGGGGGATTCGGAGGGCGAGCCAGACCACGCCGCCGGAGATCCATCTCCTCCGCAGCCCCCCCAAAAATCCCAGCGAGGCTCAATCCCACTTTCGGCCGCCTCCGGGAGAGCAGCGGCAGCGGGCGGCGGAGGAGGGATGAGCCCGGCCAAGGAACCGGCTGGGGCTGAGGCCCGACGCTCTCGCCGCACGGGTGGCGGCGTTAGCGGCGCCGCGAGAACTTTGGGCCCCGCGTTGCACAACGGGCCCCTCTGCAACCGGCTTGGGGGGGAGAAAACGGCTGAAATCCGGGTGGTTTTTCAGCCCGGCGGAAGGTGATGAAATAACGGGAGCTCCGGCGCCGCCGCCGGCCCGGCGCAACGGAATCCACCCGCTCGAGGGAGCCCCGAACGCCGGCGGCGGCTGCCGCTTCGAGCCGTTCCGCCTAAATTTAGGGCCTTTCCGTCGTGGGAGGGGGGAAGAGCCGTCGAGCGACGGGTGAGGCCGTCCATCCGTCCGTCCGTCCGTCCGTCCAGCCCTCGGGCGGCCCGCAGGCACCTGCCTCGATCCGCTCGGGAGCGCCGGGGGGGGGGGGCGGGCAGGCGGGGACGGGTCGCCGCGGCAGCCCGGAGCGGGACCAGTCGCTGATGTAAACGGCTCCGGCTGCGGATAAACAACCGGCCGCCGGCGGCGAGGACAAACGGCTCCTCTGTTCGCCCGGCGGCGCGGCCCCCCCGGCCCCCCCCCCCCCCCCCCCGGCCACCCGGCACGGCGCCTCCGAACCCCCTATTCCCGCATCCCTGCTGCTCCGGCCAAGCAGGCAGGTTTGATCCCATCCCGCGGTCGGGATTGCTCTGTTCGGTGGGGGGGGGTATGTATTTTTGGTGGCCCCCCCCCCCCCCAGCATCGCTCCCGCGGGAGCCCAAGTGAAGCGCTGAGATTCACCGCGCCGCCTCCCGCTGCGCCCGTCTTGCGAGATTCCCCCCCTCTCCTCCCCTTCCCGCATCCCTGGAGGCGTTTGCGGGAAACCGCCCCCGCACCCAAAGGCCGGCGGGGCTGCCGGGGGGGGGGCAGGAAGCAGCCGGCGGCGGGCGGCATCAGTGTGACGAGGGGCCACGTTCTCAGCTCGCTCCCGGATCCGGACGCGTTGCAGGGAGCACGGCGCTGGTCACCGTTTTATTGCTATTTCGGCTGCGTTTCCAAATCCCCCCCCCCCCCCCAAAAAATTTTGCATTGCTAAGAGCTGCCGCGGCGCCGGGGCTGCTCCTGCTCCCCCCCCCCCCCCCCCCCCCGCGTGGCAGAAAGGGAGCCGAAAGGCCCCGGGGTCATTTCGAGTGTCCCGTGACTCTCCGCTGTGACACTTTTCCGGTCACTTAAAGGCAGGCGGGGGCTGAGGGCGCTGGAGATAAGCGGGTGCCCGCGGGTGCTCAGCTCAGGGTGGTGCTGGGGGGGGGGTTTTGGGGGGGGTTTGCAAAGTGTTTTGAACCCTGGTGTCCTTCCTCCTCCGTCATCATCGTCGTGTAGGCAAGCGCGGGGGGGGTACGGGCCAGCTGCGCACTGGTGTCCCCCCCCCACTTGCAAAATTACCCCGGGCCTGGGACATCCCTGTTGCATCCCCACGAGCTGCCAGCCCGGGCGAGCCGGGAGGCCCCCGCGTGCACATGGAGCCGGTCCCACGCACACGGAGCCGCGCATGGCCAGCCGTGGGAACGGATCTGTTCCTGCACACGCGCGTGCGTGGCTGCGTTGGTGCCCACGTGGGTGCGTTCAGGCGCGCCCGTGCAAACGGATCCGCTCATGCACACGTGGATCCGCTCATGCACACGTGGAGCCGTTCATGCACACATGGAGCCGTTCACATACACCCACGCAAACAAATCCGCTCATGCACACATGGATGCACTCACGCAGACGTGGATCCGTTCGTGCACGCCCACTCAAACGGACCCACTCGTGCACACAGGTGCACACCGATCCCTTCGTGCACACATGGATCCACTCATGCACACCCACACAAACAAATCCGTTCATGCACACGTGGATCTGTTCACGCACACCCATGCAAATAGATCCATTCCTGCACACACGCACACGTGGATCCGTTCGTGTACACCCACACAAACAGATCCGCTCGTGCACACATGGATGGTTTCATGCACACACGGATGTTTTCACGCATGCATGGATGCATTCACGCACACCCACGCCCAGGGATGCATTCGTGCTTCCCGGCTGTGCCCGCTGTCTGCACGCATCCCTGCGCAGCACCAGAAGCCGGCGAAGCGGCCACGGGAGCCGCTGCAGGAACATCCGGGCTTTTCTGATCCTCGTCCCCTGGATGGCTCCGTTCCTGCCCCGCTCGGGCCCGATGGCAGGCACCGAAGCCACCACGCAGCGCTCGCCCGAGCGCGCGGGCTCCCACTGCCCGGACGAGCGAGCCCCGGCGCACCCGCGCCCTGCACGCCGCCCCGGTCCCGACTCTCCTCCAACCCTCCGCGCTGCAGGAATGTTGCTCGAGGGCATTTCAGCCACGGCGGATTGCAAACCGCGGGGGTTCGCAGAGCCGAGGCCAATTTACTGGCAGGAGCAGCCCTTTGGCTGCTAGGAGCGAGGCACGTGCTGCGACGAGGAAGGTTATTAAGCCAGCGCAGGATTTCTGCAGGACAGCTTCTGGCACGGGCTGGGATTAAGGCACAAAGTCGCTTTGCACTTTGCAATGCCAAAAAGGGGGTCGAGACGGCATGGGCAAAGCAGCTGCAAGGGGCTGAAGCGGCGGCTGGCGACGGAGGCTCAGCGGCCCCGGATCACGGCGCTGCTTGCAGGGGGAAAAGAGATTTTTTTTTAGGAAAAGAGCCGGGCCCGGATGGATAATGCAGCGCAGGCTTGCAGTGGAGGAGCAAGGATGCCCAGGCTGTGGAGGTCTTCAAACAGTCGCTGCGTGTCGGTGATATGCGCATCCGTGCGTGTCTTCACACCGTGTGTACGCACGGGGGTGCGTGCAGGCATGTGTATATTTGTTTGTGCACAAATGCAGATGTGTAATCGTCTGTGCGTATCTATGCGACATCTGTGCATGCACGGACAACTGAGCGGTGCACGGACGCGCACCTGCGTGCAGGTAGGAGGTTTGCGCACGTGGACGCGTGTGCATATAGGTAAGCGTGTGCATTCGTGCGCTTGCCGCTGCCTCCGTGCAGGCACGGGGTGTTTGTGCATGCTTGCGCGCATGGTTGTGCATGCACGCGGGAGCGGACCCGTGTGGGTGTGCATGAGCGTGGGGAATGTGTACGCGTGTGCGCAGGGGGTAGGTGTATACGTGTGTACGCCCATGGGGACGGGTGCAAGTGTGCACGGCGTACATGCGCATATGGGTGCACGTGGATGCGTGTGCATGGGGCTGTGGGTACTTGTATATGTGTGTGTGCATGCGTGTAGGGGATGCGTGCACACCCGGGCCCACGGATGTGCGTGTGCATGCATGTGTGCACGGTGCGTGTGGCCAGGGCCAGGCGTGCATGCACATGTGCTCGTGTGTGCACGCGCCCATAGGTGTGCATGCACGTGCATGTGTGCACGGGGGTTGCTCAGGGCTGTGCACGCATGCGCGTGTGTGCGTGTGCACATGCGTGTGTGTGCATGTGTGGGTGCGCAGGTACACGCGGTGGGGGGTTGTATGCACAGTGCCTGGCACTTTGGGTGCTGTGCACCCACCGAGCTGCACGGAGCTGAGCCGAACCGATCTGATCCAAATCGAATGGAGCCGAGCTGAGCCGAGTTGAACCGAGTCAAGTCGAATTGAACTGAGTTGAGCTGAGCTGAGCCGAGCCGGGTTGAATCCAGTCCAACCGATTCGAGCTGAGCCAAGCTGCGCCATGCTGATCCTATCCGAGCCGATCCGAGCTGCGCTGATCTGAGCCGATCCGATCTGAGCTGATCTGACCCGATCTGAGCTGAACTGATTCCACCCAAATTGAACCGAGCTGAACTGAGCCGAGTCGAGTCAAACCCAGTCCAAACGAGCTGAGCCGAGCTCTGCCAATCAGGTCTGAACTAATCTGAGCCAATCCGAGCCGATCCGAGGCAATCCAATCTGAACTGTGCCGATCCAATCCGAACCCAGTCTAACTGAGAGAAGCCGAGCTGCGCCATGCTGATCCGATCTGATCCAAGCCAATCCAAGCCAAGCTGAGCTGATCCGATCTGAGCTGGACCCAGTCCAACCGACCGGAGACGAGCCGTGCCATGCCGATCCGATCTGATCCAATCCGAGTCGATCCAATCCAATCCAAGCCGGGACGATCTGATCCGAGCCGATCCGAATTGAGACGAGCTGAACCGAGCCGAGCCGCTCCGAGCCGAGCCGAGCCACTCCGAACCGAGTCGAGCTGCTCCGAACCTCTCCGAGCAGCTCCGAACCGAGCCGAACCTCTCCGAGCCGAGCCGAGCCGCTCCGAACCGAGCCGAGCCGCTCCGAACCGAGCCGAACCTCTCCGAACCTCTCCGAACCGAGCCGAACCGAGCCGAGTTTCTCCGAACCGAGCCGAACCTCTCCGAGCCGAGCCGCTCCGAGCCGAACCTCTCCGAGCCGAACCTCTCCGAGCCGAGCCCCTCGGAGGCGAGCGGAGGCGAGCGGCGCGGCGGCGGGGCGGCGCGGGTCTGGCCCGGCGCCAGCCCTTTCTCATAAACCACATGCTGCTGCTGCAGCGGCGCTATAAAGGGCGGCGCAGCGCGGCGGCCGCTCAGCCCGGCCCCGCTCGGCCCCGCTCGCCGCCTCGTCCGCGCCGCAGCTCCCGGCAGCAGCAGCAGCAGCAGCCCCCCCGGCAGCCCCCATGCCCCGCCGCGGAGCCAAGGTAGGGCGCCCCGGGGCCGCTGCCCGCGGAGCCGCACCGGCATCGGAGCCGGGATCGGGATCGGAGCCGGGATCGGAGCCGGGACGGGGCCCCCCCGGCGCCGCCGCCCCGCCGCTGCCACCTGCCCTCCCGCCGCGGGGGCACCTCGTCCTGGGGGGTCAGGCACTCAGCATGGGGGGGGGCACCTAGAATTGGGGGGGTTTAGACCCCCCCTGCATGGGGGGGCACCTAGTATTGGGGGGGGCAGGCACCCAGCAAGGGTGGAGGGAGCACTGAGCATCGGGGGGTTGCACCCAGTATGGGGGGCACGCAGTATGGGGGGCACCCGATATAGGGGGGTCAGGCGCTGAGCATAGGGGAGGCACCCAGTACGGGAGGTGCTGAGCATGGGGGGTTGCACCCAGTACGGGGGGCACCCAGTATTGGGGGGGGAGTCAGGCACCCAGCACGGAGGGGGCACCCTGCATGGGGACACTCAGTATTGGGGGGGGAGGGTCAGGCACCCAGCATTGGGGGAGGCACCCAGTTTGGGGGGTCACTGAGCGTGGAGGGGGGTGCACCCAGTATGGATGCACCCAGTGTTGGGAGGAGGTCAGGCACCCAGCACGGGGGGGGCACCCCGCATAGGGGTCCCCCGGTGCATGTAGGGGGCCCCCAGCTATGGGGCACCCAATGTGGTGGGGGGGGGGCATAGCCCCATGCCCTGTCTCCCCCATCCCTCCATCCATCTGTCCCTCCGTCCGTCCGGGCCAGCGGGGTGAGGCCGCAGCCAGCCGTGGCTGCAGCTCCGCAGTGGCCCAGCCGGCATCTGCTGTTTCACAAGACAGGAGAATTTCTGGGATCCCTCCAAGGGAAATTCCCCCCCCCGCCCAGTGCCCAGAGACTCTCTCGGCGCCGCTGCAGAGGCGTCCGCGGCGTTATCCCGCCGGAGGTCTTTATCCCGCGCTCCAGCCCTGGGCGATATGGCTGGAGTCCCGCCGGGATTCGGGCGCTCTGCCGGGCCCCGCGGTTGGGAGGGGAGTTTGGGGCGACGCCAGTGCTGCCGCGTGGAAAGAGCCCCGCGGGTGCGGCGGGCCGAGGCTGGGGGTCCAGAGGAGGGGGAGAGGATTTGGGGGTGTGTGTGTGTCAGCGTGTCAGATTGCTCCCAGGAAAAAACTGCAGGAGAGACAAAATTGGGGCAGGAGAGGTCAGAGCGAGGGCTGGAGAGCAGGACGGGGAGAGCGGAGGCGCTGACGGAGCTCGGGGCTGTGCCGGTCCCAGCAAGAGTCATGTCCGGGCTTGTGCCGGCGAATTCCCCGCTGACCCGGCGCTCCCAAAAAAAAATAAAACTCCGGAGCGGGATTGAGGAGGGGGGGGGTGCAGCAGGATGCTGTTGCAAGAAGTTGCTGCAACCCGTTGCCCTCCCATGCCCAGGTGTGCCTGCTCCGCTGCACCCTGCTCTCGTCCCTCCTCCTCCTCCTCGTCTGCAGCATCCATGAGACGGAGCAGAACAGCTACTGCCAGCAGATCATCACCCAGGACCATCTGGCCGAGCTGCAGGAGCTGGTGAGTGCCGGTGCCGAGCACCCATGGGTGCGCTGACCAGGGATGCAACATGCCGCCGTGCCTTTTGCAAGGGGGGGGGGGGGCACGTCGAAACGCTGGTAGGGGGAGAAAGGAGTGTGATCCAGCCGGAGCGTGAGAAACGGGGTGGCGGATGCCTGCGAGGAAGGACGGATGTGCAGGGGGGGAAACGGCCGCCGCGGGCACCCGGCGCTGCCCGGCCATGGTGACGCAGGGGTTAACGGCGAGGAATCCGGCTGCATTCCTGAGTCCAGCTGCTTGCCTGGAAGCTGGGCTGGCAAGGGGGCTGTGGGTGGGTAGGTGGGTGGGTGGTGGGCAGCGAGGGGGGCCACGGGCGCCTTCGCCCCGCGCGGCTCAGGGGCGGCTCCCGGTGCTCCGGGGCAGAGCCCGGAGGAAACCCCTGGTTCCTGCGCTGGCCGGCGGCAGCCTCAACTCCAGCCTGCGAGCCGGAGTTATCCGGGGGGGAGAAAGCAAAACTAGGGATGCACCAGGATTTTTTTTTGTTAATTATTAATTTTTACTGCTGCGGGGACGCGCGTCTCGCAGATCACATTCGGTCTTTGGCGCAGCGGGGGTGCGCAGAGGAGGGGGGGGGTCCTCGCCTCCCGCTCGCTCGCGCCCAGCTCCCCGGCGTCTTGCAGCCGCCGCGTGTCGGCGTGCAAACCGCTGGGGTCCGGCCTCGCCGCACCTCTTCCTCTCGAAGCGCTTCGCCGCGGGGCTGGCGCCTGGCAGATATCGCTTTGCCGAGCTCGGCCGCCTCCGTGCACCCCCCCCCCACCCCGCCGAGCCCCCGCGCCCATCCAAAGCGAGCGCCCGTCGGGGGGTGATGGGGATGGCGCGGGTTTGCAGAAGAGCTGCGGTTTCCCTGCCGGAGGTTGCAGCCTTCTCTTCCTCCTGCCTCGTGCAGGGGCGTTTGCGGAGGAACCGGCCCTCGCTGCAGGCCGGCCAGATAATGGAGCAATTGTTTCCAGGCTGCCGCAGCTCTCCTGGCAGCCGGAGCGCTCCGGGCCTGGGATGCAAGCCCGGAGTCGTGCTCCAAGCCCTGGAGGAGGGTTTGTTTTTGGGGGTGGTGTTTTAGGGGTTTTCTTCCCCTCCTCTCCTTTTCCGCAATCGGAAACCGTTGCGGCCTGGGGGTCCGTGGGACCCCAGCGTTGCGTAAAGCATCGAGCTGGCGCGCTGGGCGCATCCCGGCCGCGGAGCGGGAGGCCTCTGGTTGCACGGGGGGCCGAAAGCGGAGGCAGGTCCCTTCCGCGTCATGCACCCGCGTCTGGGGCGGAGGGTGCAGCCGGGTGCTCCGTGGGGCTGCACCGGCGGAGCCGCTCTGCCCTTTGCAGCCTGGGGCAGGGCTGGTCTCTGCCCTTGGGGTGGGAGGAAGAGGAGGATGAACGGCCTGGGAGGGGAGGCAGGGAGTCCCCGGTCCCGGCAGCGCACCGGGAGGAGGGAACGTGCCACCCTTGCGGGAGATCCTGGCCTCAACCTGCTGCAGGCTGGACCTTAGGGAAGCATCTGCGCGGCGAGGAGGAGGATGAGGATGAAGCAGGGGCTGGCGGTGCGGTGTGGATGCGTGTGCTCAGCTCCAGCCACGGCGGGGGCCGACGCGGGGTGGGGGGGGGCACTCGGCAGTGACATCCCGCTCTGCCCTTGCAGGCTGATACCCAGATGCTTCATCCGGGCAGGGTCTCCTTCACGTTCATCAATAAGATGCAGTTGGTGAGTGGCTCCTGCTCTCGGCACCGGGGAGGCGGAGGGGTCCCCGGGCGCTTGGGGACATCCGTATCGGGGTGCATCTCTCACCCCCACCTCCCTTTTATCCTCAATCCTCCCACCTCGGTGGGAAATTGCATGCACTTGTTGGCCCCATCCCTCCTGGCTGCCCGGCTGCCCGGTCTCCCCTCGATGGGCTGAACCAGGACACTGGAGATTTGGGCTTGGAGCTGCCCATTCCAGGTGTTTTGCAGCTCTGTGCCTCAGTTTCCCCCTTGGCAGGCCGAGAGGGGCAGCACTCCCTTTGCCCCACTGCTAACCTGCCTCTCTTTTGGGGGGTGTCTCCGCTCTGGCAGGACGACCCCGTTTGCTACGTGAAAGCCGCCTTTCCCCTGCTGGGGGAGATCCTGGAGAAGACAGAGTTCAAGGAGAACTCGTCCAACGCCAAGAAGCTGCAGATGGTGCGCCGCATGTACAGCCGCATCGACGAGAACGTGGACCCCTGCATCAAAGAGGAGGACGATGAGGAGAGAGAGGTACGGTCACCCCCGGGTGTCCCCCCCCGGCTGTGATGTGAATCCAAACCCTCAACCGCAGCTTTGCATGCAGCCATGGGTGCTGTGGGGTGAAACGTGTCTGGGGGACATGGGGACCACCCAGCTGCCCTGTGCTCCTCTCCGAGCTGCAGGTCCTGGGCCAAACGCCGCCCTAGGTGGGACCCATCCATGGGTCAGGCTCCGTGGGGCGTGTGCGTCGGGCGCCGCTGAGCCCCACTCTTCCTCCAGCTCTCGCAGAAGTGCTTCCGAGAGTTTGCCACGTCCCCCTACGAGATGCTGGCGCTGGTGAAGCGGTTCTTCCATGACCTCAACCTGCTGCTGCAGGCCAAGGAGACCTTCGAGAAGGACTGCAGCCACGTCTATCGGAAGAGGTGCCTGGAGCCCGAGCAGACCAGCTCCTCCTCCCCAGGTAAGACGGCGAGGCTTCATCCCCACCCGGCAAACCGCAGGCACACGGGCTCGCCTGCATGACGCAGCTTCACGGCAGCGTGTCCCCATCCGTGGGCACACGCGGATAGATGCCGGCATGGTCCGTGTCTGTGTTGGTGTCTGTCTGGAGGCTGCTGGCTGCGTGTCGGCAGGCTGCGTGTCTTCGTGTGGGTCCCCCGGGCCGGTCCGGAGAAGGGGCCGACCATCCTGGGAGGGATGGGAACCTCTCTGGAGAGGGGGATTTGGGTCGCGGCCTGCTGGGGCAGGAAACGGGGCTGGAATAAGGCCGGTGAGAAGTGCCAAGGGGGAACAAGGAGGCAACTCCATCGGCCTGGCTGAAGGCATCTGGCTTAGCTTCCTCTCCAAAGCCCGAGGCGCGGAGAAAGCCACCTGGACTCCCTCTGCCACCGACTTGCTGCGTGACCTGGGCCGAGGTGCTTCAGCTGCCCCGTGCCTCAGTTTCCCCGGTGGGTCGCACAGAGTGAAACCCTGCAGCCCAGCGCCAGGCTGAGCCCGTGGTGGGAAATGTTGACCCTCCAGGGGCAGAAGAGACCATGTCACTGCCCATGCTTTTGCGGGCACCCGCGTTCCGTGTTTGTTTGCATGCCGGCTGGGAAGACGGCCTCGGATCTGCACCGCAGCCCGGCGGAGTTGCAAGGCGCCGAGTCTTGGATAAGCCCTCGGCTTGGGGACCCGGTGATCCGGGCTCACCTGGGGGCTGCCAGGCGCCGCCTGTCCCATGTCCGTCCTTGCTTGCTCCCACCTCGCCTCCGCTCGCTCCTTCGGGGCCAGCCGGGAATGCCGCCGCCGGCGCGGGTCTGCTCCCCCGGGAGGCCGCTCACCCCACGGCCCTCTCTTCTCTCTGCTTCTTGCAGGTTTGGGGACAGCTCCTGACCGCCCTGGCCTGTCCCCTGCCCTCCCTTCCGCCACCCAGCCCTCCCTCTCCACCGCCGGCCCCGTGGGCCGGCAAGCGGTGGCCGCCGCTAGCGCCCGAATCCCTTCCGGCCTCCTGCGCCCCGCTCTCGCCGGCTCCGACGGCAGCACCCTGGCTCGGCCCCCCGCTAGCCCGGACGGGGGCTCGGGCACCGAGGAGGTCCCGGGAGCCCGGCTCGGGAGCCCGGCGTCCCCGCAGCAGCCAGCTCGAGCCGTCGGCGCCGAAGCGTTCCCGCATCCGCCCGGGACCGTCGGCCTCGCGGCTGAGGACGTCTCCGTGCCGCCGGGGGCCGCAGCGACGGCGCAGAGGGCTCCGACGGAGGGGGGCAGCGGGGCCGGCGTCCCCCCCCAACCTCCGGCGCCGCTCCGGTTCTCCAGGATGTCCGGGGCGCTGCCGGGCGCGGGGGGCGGAGGCCGGGGGCCGAGCCGGCTGCGAGAGCCCCAGGACGTCGGGGCCGGGCCCAGCTTTGACTCTAACTTTGTTCCGAGCGCAGAGCAGCGCAGGAAGGAGCCCAAAGGCCAGGAGAGCCGCCGGGAGCCCCTGGCCGCCATCGCGGTGGCCAGCGTCGTGGCCGTGCTGCTGGCCGTGGGCGGGCTGCTCTTCTACAAGTACAAATGCAGGGTGAGGACCCCCCCCCGCCCGGTCCCATCCTCTTTCCCAAAGGGGCACCGGGCAGGGTGGGAGGATGGATGGGGGGATTTTCTTGTTGTTTTTTTTTTTTTCATTTTTTATTTATTTTTGTCTGCCCTCCCTGCCCACGTTGGGGGGGTGAGCGCGTTTTCCCCCCCCCCCCCCCCCCCCTCCAAAGCCAGGAGCTCCTCGGGAAGGAAGCTGGGAAGGGAGGGAGCCTCCCCCACGGCTCATCCCTCTTCTCCTTCCTCATTTTTTTTCCCCCCCTCCAGGTCCTGGAGCGGCGGCTGGACGGGAGCGAGCGTGACCCCGAGGAGCCGGAGAGAAGGTGGGCTTGTGGCAGCACCAGGCCTGGTCTGACTCCCCCCCCCCCCCCCCGGAGGAGGTGGGGGGGCACTGGGGACCCCCTCCTGCACCCCAACACATCCCCAATCCCCCCCCACACGCACCCTAAGCCCCCTCCCGCTCTGCAGGGCGCTGCGGGGAGCCCGGGGCCGCGCGGAGCCGGAGGCGCAGGAGCTGTGAGGTGAGCGACCCGCGGGGGGGCCGCGCCGGCGTCGGGGGGGCTCCGTCATTGCTTATTTAGTTATTTATTATTTTTCCCAGGGGGGTTTATGTATCCGTTGGCCCCCTGCGCTTCACGGCACCCCCCTGTCCGGGCTCCGGGCTTGGAAGGAGCCTAATTTTTCCCCCCTTCCCTCCCCTCCCCTCCCCCGCCTCCATCTTCCCCTCAGGCTCCGCGGCGGGATGTGAAGCCGCTCGCTGGGGCCGCGTGGAGGCTCCTCGCCGGCCCCTCCGCCGCCTCCTCCTCCGCCGGCGGCCACGACGCTCGCGCTCTCCTCCCTCACGCCGCGGCGGCGGCCAGAGACTGGGGGGGCCGAAACCCCCCCGAAAAACCTAGCGGGAAAGGACAAACGGACGGGGCCGGCGGCTGGGAGACGTCGCTGCAGCTCCCCGGCGATCCTCGGCGGCGGATGAGGCCGGACGCGCCACAGGGATGAGATCCCCATCGGAGAGGGGGTTTTTGTTTTTTTTTCCCCCCCCACACACACAGACACTGTGAATATTTAAGGCCCCCCCCGCGGGGCCCAGGCGTGCCCGGGGCCCCCGTCCGTCCTTCTGTCCGTCCGTCCCGGCGCCAGGTACTCGGGGCCGCGCTGGCCGCCCGCCCCAGCTGGCCTCGGGCCGCGCGCGGCGCCTTGGCTTGCATCTTGTGCCTTGGATATATATATATACACATATATATATTTGTTTTTTAAATATAGCGGATAAATCTTTATCCGGCGGAAGTATTTAACGGGGGCCGGGGGGCCGCTGCCGCGAGCTGGCCTCGTCCGTGGCGGTGTTTTCAGGATGGCGCCGGAGCCGAGGGCACCGGCGTCTCGCACGTCCAGCCGCAGTGCCTGGAGCTCCTTGGTCCCGGCGTTCCGGGCGGGAAGAGCCGAGCCGGGGATGCGGCAGCCCCGGAGCCGGCGGAGGACTCGGGCCGGCCCCCGAATGTGAAGTTTGGCCCACGCTGCTCTTGGGTTTGGAAGTATTATTTTTATACAGCGGGAGTAATACGCGGACGGACCAAATCTTTTTTTTTTTCTTTTTGGAGAAAGCATTAGTATTAATTTTTATATGCGTATTTATAGCTGCCTAAAGGTGTCGCTCGGCGGGAGGCTGCCAAATCGGGGGGGATCCACTGACGGGGCGCCCGGCCGGGGGATCGGGGCCGGCCGCGGGTTCGGCAGCGCTTCGCACCCGTGGCCCCGGCGCTCGGAGGAGCCTCCCGCTTTCGCTGGGGACGGTTTAAAATTCGCCTTTAACCTGTGTCGGATTTATTTTTGCCTTCTTTGGATTTTGTTCTTTTTTTTTTTTATACAGCGAGAAATCAAATTATTTTATACAAAGTCATTTTAAAAAAAAAAGTCTATTTAAAAAAAAAATAGAAAACAGCCTGTATATTTAATATGAATAATAAAGGTGGATGTGTAGCACTTTGTAAGGAGGGAGCTGGTTTTGTGTGTGCGGGGTGGCCAAGGGGATAGGAGCCGTCCTGCCTGTCCCCCCCCCCCCAGCTTGGGGACACGGAGGGGGGCCCCCGAATCGGAAGCAGCCACTTCCAGCTTACTGGGGCCGCTCCGGCTTGGAATGGCAGGGCCTGAAGAGCTATTTCCGCTGGCCCAGGGAAGCTAAATCCCTTTTTCCGGTGCCTCCTTCCTTCTAGGAATAGGGGAGCCTGTCGTCCCCCTGCCGCTGCCCCTGCGTGGGTGGGTGCGAGGGGGTTTTGCTGCTGCCCTCGCGCTCCGGGGTGTCGGGGTTTGGATGCTGGTTTGGGGGGGGGGCAGGATGCGGCCGGGGCGCCCCGCGTTTGCTGACAAGCAGGATTCCTCGAGGAAAGCAGCCCGCCGGCTCCGGCCTGCCGCTGACTCAGCCCAGCCCTTCCTCTCCCCTGCCGGGGCTTTCCCAGCTCCTCTTCCCAGGGAAGTGGGACCTATATATAGCCCCTGGCTCCGGGCCACGGGTGTTTTGGGGCAGGGGTGGTTACGGTCAGCGCCTGGGTGCCAGCAGCGAGCTGGGACAGGTGAGCCGGGCCCTGGAAAGCCCCTTTGGTGGCATGGCTACATTCCCGAGGGGGGGGCTGCAGCAGCTGCCCCCCCTCGGTCAGGGCCACCGGCGCCGGCCTGAGTCTGCGGGCAGCCCTGGGGGGGAAGCTGGCAGCGCAGGTTTTTTTCACACCATCGGGAGAGAGTGTTAACTCTGGAGCTGAATGATGGCAGGGCCATGAGCAGAGCCTAACACTTTGGTAGCGCTCAGAGGAACGGTGCTGCTGAAGGCAGGAACAGAGGCAGGAGCATCCTTGGGACGCGAGGAGCACGAATACCCGCCCTGCCGAATTTAAACCCCAAATACCCTCGTTCCCCCCCCAACACCTCTGGTCGCTCGGAGCGGCGCAGAGGCGCGTGGAAAGCGGCTCCCCGCGGCCAAGCGGCGGCTCCTCGCTCGCGCGGGGGGGTGACAGGGGGGAGCCGCGTCCTCGGCCCCCTCCACAGGCTGCCGGGCCGCACAGCAGGGATTTGAGCTGCTCCGAGCGAGAGCTCCGGCCGTCCTGGGAAAGCTTCCCCGGCTCCGCCGCAAACGCCGCAGAGCCGCGGAGACTGCTGACGGGGCAGAAGCGTCCCGGAAAAGGGCCGGGGGCCAGCGGTGGCAACCGCCCCCCCCGTCCCCGCTCGCCCCCCGCGCCTGGTCTGCAGGGAGCCCGCGGATGCCGGCAGAGGGGGTGTTTTTTTTCGGCCACGAGAGGCTTGGCTGCCTGCAGCCGGCCCGGACTGGTGTCGTTTTTGCGGGCAGACGCAGCGATTTGGGTTGAAAAATGTTATCTGCAACCCTCCCCCCCCCAAAAAAAGACATTTTAACCAAAATGCCTTTTTTTTTCCACTTTGCATTTTGAGCATTTTGAACCCCCAGGCGGGTTCGGCTCGCGGGCAGCTCTGCGCGTCGCCTGCCTAAATCGTGCCCCCCCCCCACCCCACCCCAGGGTGCTGGCAGGAGCTGCCGCGCCGGGAAACCTTCAGCACCTCGAAACGGCGCTCCTCACCCCAAAATGGGGCTTGGGGTTACGCTGCTGCGTAACGAAAGATGGGGGGGGCGGGGGGGGGGGAGCTGGGCACTGGCTTTGGGGCTGCAAGAGGGACTTTCCGGCTGTGTTTGCAACCACGGCGCCGGCAGTGAGTCACCCTCACCCCAAAACCAACAGGACGGGGCGAAACGGCCCGAAGTGGCATGCAAATGCCTGGGGGGGGGGCCTGGGGGCATCCAAACGGAAGAGTTTTCCTGCACCGGGGATGCGTTTTGCAGCAAATTGGGGTTGTTTTCTGTAATCGCCGGGCCACGAGGCCGGGCGAGTTTCGGAGAGCTGCAGCGGCCGGTTTCCGCCGATGACAATCTCGGTGGCGGTTTCGGGGCCGGCTTCCTGCACGCAGCACGGACGTGTGTGCGTGCGTTGCACCGGCGGGCTGAGGAGGGTGCGTGGGTGCGGGCGACGGTGCAGGCAGGACACAGGGCGCGCGTTGGGCTGCAAGGGCGCGTGGCCGGGTGTGTGTCATGCCGCCACTGCCGCCGTGTGGGGGTGTGCGTGCATGCTGCTGTGCGTGTGTGTGTGCACCCTGAGTGTGCATGCTGCTGTGTGCGTTGTGTGTGTGTGTGTGTGTGTGTGTGTGCACCCTGTGTGTGCATGCTGCTGTGTGCGTTGGGTGTGCGTGTGTGCACCCTGAGTGTACATGCTGCTGTGTGCGTTGGGTGTGCGTGCGTGCACCCTGTGTGTGCATGCTGCTGTGCATGTGTGTGCACCCTGTGTGCATGCTGCTGTGTGCATTGGGGGTGCGTGCGTGCACCCTGTGTGTGCATGCTGCTGTGTGCATTGGGTGTGTGTGCATGCTGCTGCGTGCATTGCGGGTGCGTGTGTGCACCCTGTGCGTGCATAGTGCTGTGTGCGTTGTGTGTTTGCATGCTGCTGGGTGCGTGGTTGTGCATGCCACTGTGTGCATGCTTGCATGTGCATGCCACTGTGGTTGCATGTGCCTGCCGCCGATTCTTTGCCGTTGAATCCCGCTTCCCGATTCGTTTCCCATTTCTTTTCCCGGTTTGCTTTTTCCCTCCACTCCAGCCTCACCCCGCAACCTGGCCCCCCGCCACTCCCGCCGGCCGCCGCCAGGGGGCGCCGCCGCGCCACTGCCCGGCGCCGCCGTGCGGCTTCACTGCCAGGCGGCTGCGCGTTGACGTCAGAGCGCGCTGACGTCGCGGCGGCGGGCAGCTCCGCCCCTGGCGCCGAGCGCGGCGGCCGCAGTCCGCGCCGCAGAGGGTCGGAGCCGGCGGGGCCGGAGCGGGCCGGGTTGAGCCGAGCCGAGCCGAGCCGAGCCGAGCGCCGTGCCCCGCCCCGCCCCCCCGCGCCCGGTGCCGCTCGCGGCCCCGGCCCGCCGCGCCGCCGCAGGATGTCGGTACCGGACTCGGCCGGCGGCGAGGAGGTGAAGCAGGCCAAGGAGATCGAGGACGCCGAGAAGTACTCCTTCATGGCCACCGTCACCAAGGCGCCCAAGAAGGTACCGGGGCCGGCCCGGCTCGGGGCGGGGGGGGATCGGGACCGGGCTCTGTCCCGGCTCGGGGCGGGGGGGCATCGGGACCGGGGTCTGTCCCGGTTCGGGGCAGGGGGGGGGACATCGGGACCGGGCTCTGTCCCGGTTCGGGTTGGGGCGGGGGGACATCGGGACCGGGCTCTGTCCCGGTTCGGGTTGGGGGAGGGGGGACGTCGGGACCGGGGTCGTCCCGGCTCGGGGCTGGGGGGGGGACATCGGGACCGGGCTCTGTCCCGGTTCGGGTTGTGGGGGGGGGACATCGGGACCGGGCTCTGTGCCGGTTCGGGTTGTGGGGGGGGGACATCGGGACCGGGCTCTGTCCCGGTTCGGGTTGTGGGGGGGGGACATGGGGACCGGGGTCTGTCCCGGTTCGGGTCGGGATGGGACATCGAGACCGGGCCCTGTCCCGGTTCGGGTTGGGGGGGCAGCAGGGCCAGGGCCGGCCCAGTTCAAGGGGGGGCTGGCACTGGGGCTGGCCCAGTTCTTAGAGGAGCCGGACTGGGAAGTGGGGGGGGACCAGTCCAGTTGGGAGGAGGCTCCTGGGAAAGGGGGACCTGGCCCGGTTTGAAAAGGGGGGGCCTGACCCCGTTCGGCAGAGGGGAGAGAAGCTGGTACCGGCTTCGGAGGGGGCCGGTACCGGGAAACGGCGTTCGGCCCCGTTTGGGGCTCAGCTGGTAGCAGAAAGGGGCTGCTGGGCCAGTTTGGGGGGGGCAGACTCAGTCCTGGGGGGGCCTGTCCCGGGGTACGGCTCTGGCCCAGTTTGGGCAAGGGGAGGTGCTGGTGGGGGACTGGCACCAGCGGTGGGGGGAGCCGCGGCCCCGTGCAGGGTGGCCTCATCCAGAAGGTGCCGGGGCCGGGGCGGTTTTGGGAGAAAGGAGCAGCTCCGGTGGGTCCGGTTCAGCGCCGTGGAGCCAGGCTGGCCGAATCGGGGAGGGAGCAGAGCAGAGGGGTCCCGGGCACCCCACGGCAGGGGTGCAGGCCGGGGGGGACCCATTAAAGGGGGCGAGGTGGCTGCGGTGACCTGGGGAACCTCCTGTAGGTCACCCTGAAGAGCAGCAGCAGGAAATCCAGGGCGCTGAGCGTTTGGGGCCGGGGCGGTTCGCTGGAGGCTTGGGTGGGAGCGCGTTCGGGCTTGGGGCAGAGGCTGCCGGAGCAGCCCCCCCAGCTCCGAGCTCTCCCAGGTCACCTCTTTACCCTTTCATCCTTGAAGGCCTTCTCCAAGGAGCTCCCGAAATCTCTCCGTGCCCGCCAGCGGTGGCCCTGCTCCCGTAACCCTCGGTGGGCGCGCGGGCAGCCAAGCTCTGCCCGTGACATCGGGCGGCCGCTTTGGCAGGGTGCGGGACCTCGGCTACCGCGGCTCGCCGGCTTTTGGATCGGTTGGCGCTCCGTTCCTTCTCCGGGGGATGCGTCTTTTGCTCCGGCGAGCCGTGGGATTAGGGGAGCGGAAAGGCCGCTGTCGATCGGCGGCATTTGGGGTTCTCTCTCCTCGTCCAGTCTTTCGGGCTGGTGCGCGGCTGCCGGGGAGCCTGGTGGCTCTCCCTGCGCCTCGCGTGCGTTTATCCGGCCTGTGGACGTAGCCTGGAGCAAGGAGCAGAGGAATGCGGAGCTGGGAGCTGCCTCTAGACACGGTTCAAACTCGGGGAATTTTTTTCTTTTTTCCATTTATCCTCAGCATCTTCCAGGAGAGCTGTGCAGTTAATGGCGCGAGGCTGCGGCCGTGTGAACGTTACCGGCCGGCTCATCAGAGAGGGAAGAGGGAACTACTAATGCTTAAGTATCCTACAGGGCCAAAATACAAGTAGCAGGAGGGAACGCAAGTGTGCGGAGGGGGAATCAATCCGGCATCCTAGGGGGCTTTGCTCCTATCCGTGGGGATACGGGATGTCGCGTTACCCCCTTGAATTTGCTGCTGTGCCTATAGGCTTGTTTCGCAGCCAAAGAGCAACCGTCAGACTCCGGGGCTGCTGCAGCCTTTCCCGCCTGGGTGATGCTGTTAAAGGTGCCCGGAGCAACGCAAGACATTTGAGGCTGATAACATCAGCAGGCAGCGAGATCTCGGGGAGCGTGCGATGCAACGGAGGTCGAGGAACAAAACGCTTTGGGCCGCTCTTTTCCTTGCCTGGCTAGTTACTGTGAATAGCGCTCAGTCGGAGCGGAGGCCTTGGCAGGAGAACGAAAGGACGCGGAGGGGAGAGTTGCCCTCCTGAGATATGCCGTTGAGTGCCCCCAGCTCAAGGCGTTTTCGTAGGTCTTCAAAGCAGGATCACAATGAAACCATTAAAACACTTTTTTTGTTTAAACGCGAGTCAGAGTGACTTGCGCGCTTGCTTTTTTTTTTTTTTGTCTTTGAAGCTCTCGGCGTGGTCGGAGGCCTGGAAAGGAGATGGCTGAGACGCGTTAATTTACCTGTGTGGAGGTAGAGGGAATCGTGGAGTGCTGTCGAAGCAGCACCCCGGCTAGGTTTTTTTTGACTCCTTGAACTTCGGCGATGCAGTTTGCATCAGGCGTCGGAGACGGAGGGAGCGTGTCCGAGGTTAGCGCAGGCTCGGGCTCCTTTGTGTGCCCTGCTCAATAGCTTTTCAAAGAAGAGCCTTAACTTGCGCCGGCGCTCGCAGGAAGTGCCAGCGTGCAGCGGAGGAGCCCGCGAGCGTCCCCTGTTCGGCACCGGCGAGCTGACGCCGCGGTTCCCCGAGGGCCAGAGCCCAGCTTGGCCCTGGAGGAAGGTCTGGGACGTAGCCGGAGGGCACGTTGGCCCCGTGCGTCCTCTGAAGAAGTCACCGTGCTCCTTGCCTTTGATACGCTGCCCTGGGGCCACCCGGAGCGATCCTGCAAGCTACGTAACCAGCCCGGGGGATCTCTGACGTATTTATTTCCCCTCTTGTCGCTGACTTGGTTAAGGTGAAAAAGTGAAGCAGCAGGAGGTAAGAGATTAAGAGATTAAATGCGATCGGCTCCGGGTTTAAGTAGGGGCCAAAGCAGTCGAGGTGAACAGAGCCGTGGGCCTTTCTGCAGAAATGTGGTCGGTTTTCCTCCAGGAGTTGGGATTGTCTGGCTCTGCCGAAGCTCCCTTTTCGCTGCAGTTTTACTGGAAATCGGGCTGTCAGCAAAATAACACCAGCTTTGGTCAGAGCGAGGCGGTTCCTTGGCAGGGAGTGGTTTGGAGGCAGAGGTGAGCGATATCGAGCCTTTTGCTTTCTCCAGTATGCGCCTAGATGTTGCTGGGGGATTTTTAGAAACGCTGAGGCTTGTGTCTTGCCCAGGTAGGAACGAGTATGGGTTCGTCTAAGCGGGGAAAGGAGGAGAGCTCAAGGGCAGGGTGTGCTCTTCTGGATCCCTGCATGCCATCCCCAGAGCATCTGGGCATCTGCTCTTCTGTCTCCCTGGAGTCCTGGAGGTGCCCTTGGATTCGGAAAGCGACTGCTGTCACGTCAGCCGGTCAGCGGAGCCTTTAAACTCCCCGTTGAGCTGAGCCGCGTGAGCCCTAGAGCGGGGCGCGACGTGACACTGTGCCTAGAGACCGGTGGCAGAGCAGAGGGGCTTTGCAAGTCCCATCCCTGTCTGTCACTTTGCCCCTTGCCGTGCGGCGCCCACCATCCCGTGAGATCGGATGACGGCGTCAAAGCGGAGGGAGCGCGCGTGATGTCTGTCTGGACCGTGGTCCCCCGGTGCCTGCTCCTTCGCACCTGGGTGCCGGCAGACGGACGCGCTCCCGCTCTGCGGGCAGATCTGCTTATTCATGCAGCCGAGCTGGAGCGCGAAACGGGCTCCAGCCTCCGATCTGCCCTCGGGGAGGCGCGAGCTTCGCCGCACCCCTGCGTGCCCCGCGCTGCCGGCGAGCCCGTCGCCCGCGTTTCGGCGCGGTCCGCGGCCGAGCGGCGCCGGGCTCTGCAGGTTTGGGCGCTGCGACCCTGCGGATGCCGGCGTCAGAGGAGCCCCGCTGAGGCTGCGTGCCGGCGGCGCGGAGGAGAATGCTAATGCGCCGGGCTGCCGCTTTGCAGTGGTGCGGAGCCGGAGCCGCGCGCCGGCGGATGCGGGGGCGGCACGAGACGGGAGCGCGGGAAGGAGAGAGGGCAGGGAACAGCTGGGGAGCTGACGGGAGGATCGCCATCCCCCGGAAAGGCTTTGCCCCCTTCCCCAAAGCGTCGTCCCTGCTGCTGCTTTTTGAGGTTTCCTGCGTGAGCTGCTCTGAGCGGTGTCTGACTTTGCTGCAGTCTGCTCCTTCCCTGCCCCTTGCGCAGCCCCTTCCCGGCGCTGGGCTTTCTGCCCCGTTTCGCTTGGTCCCAGGGCGTCTCAGGTCTCTGCGGTTCTGCTCTTGCAGGCAGGGTGCTAATGAATCTGTCTTCTCCTTAGACCTGTCAAGAGGACAAGGTTGTCCTTGTTTATTCTGACAGAGCTGCTGGAGTCGCTCGTTTTTTCCCCTTTCTTTAATTTCATCCCTCGAATGGGCAGACTGCTTGCAAATCTCCCCCTGCCTTTGGGTGCTTGTCCCACCATCTCCTTGCTTGGCTGCTTAGTGGTGCATTTGACTGTCACCTCCTTACCCAAATCCTCTATGTTATTTTGATTCCTCACTCTCTTCTCATCTCCCTGCAGTTTTTCCTTCTGATAATGAGCTGCTCAGCCTGGAGTGTGTTAAGGGATCATCCTGCTCTTCATACAGGATGATCCCACCTGGGATAGACTTGGCCTTTCTTGGGGTGCAGAAAGGCAGTAATAAGTGAACGCGTTGCTGCGGTTAGATGATCAGCTCAAGCCTGACCTGATTGTATCCCTAACCCGTGGCAAGTGCAAACCACAAGGGTGTTTTGAACTAAGATGATTTACTTTGTAGTTGCTGGGGGCTGGAAGCAGACAGGCCTTTGGTGGTGCTTTGTTAAATGACAGAATCTTAATTATTTCTGTTTTAAGTTGCTCTTCACCTTGGCTCCTTCTCACCACTCTGGCTTCTTGGAGGGTCTCACTGCTGTCTCTAAGGGAGGTCTGTCCCTGTGACCCAGCCCTGCTGCAAGACCGGAAGATGCTGATTTAAGTTCTCCTTGAACTGAAGAGCAGGAAGAAAAGAGCTTTTGGAGATCTGACCGAAAATGAGCAGTCTTCAAAATAACGTGCCAGGGCAAATGGTTTTTGCATCTCTATTCTCCTCCTCCTCCAGTTGCGTGAGGTAGGCTCAGTTTTCACTCTGATGTCTGGTCTTTGGAGGTAGGAAAGGAGTCGGATATTCATTCCCTGTAGTCTTCAGAAGCAGCTCTTGTCTTGTTTTGATGGTGCCAGCTGCAAATGTACAGGAGTCAGGGCCAGCCCATCTGAACGGTGCTGGTTCTCCTACTTGCCCCATTCCACTTCCACTCTGGGCCTTGAGATCTCTTGGTGGGAACCTCCTTCCCATGTGAGCCGCCAGGTCTGGAGCGTGGGAAGTGGGCTGGTGACAGAAGAGCGGTGTTTTCTTTAGGCCTTTCCCAAAATGTGAGGTTGTCTTGTGCCAGGGACCAGCCTATAACAATACTTTCTTTGGGATCCTGACAGTTTTCACCATGCTGCTTTTCCAGCCTGTGCAAATGCTGGAGTCTGTTCTGTGCTCCTTGCTAAAGGTTGTGCTTTGAGGTTGGTTTTTTGCTCTGGAAAACAGCCCTTCAAGGCCAGGTTGGAGTTAACCCTTTCAGATAACCGGTTGGCTGCCTGTAGAGCTTTGCAGGTGAGGATCCCGCTCGTGTGATTCCTCCGAGGGGTTGGCAAGTGGATTGTCCCAGGTGTTTGAGCAACGGGAAGTATGGGACTTGCCTGCTCCGAGCAGCACTCGGTGGAGGAGGCTCGCTTGTGCTTGGTTGTGTCTTTATCGTCAGGAGTTTCCTGTGGCGACATTCCCGTTTGCAGAAGGCTCGTTGCGTTTCCTCTTGAGCTCTTTGATTAGCGCTGCTTATCTGGGGACTCTGACTCACGTTCACTGAGCAGATCGTCGTGACGTTTGAGGTGACTGTTCCCGAACCTGCCGCTGGCGCCACAGAACAACGGGTGCAAAGGACCTTGTGCTTGTGCTTCTGCAATTTATAACCGCTTGGCCTGACCGCCCCCTTATCAGTGAGTTAAGGGACCATGGATTGGATCAGCGGAGGGCTGGATCCAGTGTAGGAGGGTCAGAGAGTCCTGCAGAGGAGAGATGGTGAGGAGGACCGTCTTGTTACCATCGCAGTGGGGTACTCCAGAGCCGCTCTGTCAAAGCCCTCTACAGTATCTGAACGGCTCCATCCCATGATTTGGGTCATCTCTCTATCTTGACCATCTCCTTTTGATTCAGCCTGTTTTGCACTGTCCCCCTTTACCCTTGGGCTGAACGTCATCACGGCGTGCTGCCCCAACGCGGCTCACCCTCAGCAGGGCAGGACTTGAGGAATGGGTGCTTTGAGGTGTCTCAGTGGATGGTCCAAGCAGAGAGCTGCCGTTTGGGGTGTTTTTCGAGCAGCCCTTGAGGCTGAGGCTGGTGTGTGGCTGTTCTCCTCCCTCGCCGACCCCGGGGGCTCCCTGCCTCTGGGAAAGAGGGATGCGGAAGCTGCGGCTATTCATGCCCTTTGGGAGGCCGCCCTGCTTGCCCTGTCGCATTGGGCTGCTTGAACTGTGAATTTTAATTACACTTTGGGATCAATACGGTGGCCTTGGTAACGAGCTTATTGCTGCTGCAGAATCTGTTTACTTCAGGTTGGTGACAGCCAAAGAACTTAGGTGGCCGGGGACGTGATGTTCCAGCTAGTCAAACAGGCCGCATTGTAATTCGGGTGAGGATCCCGCAGCCGTCGGGGAGGTGGGTACAGCTTCTCTTTGGCTGCCTCCTGCAGACCTGGAGTCTGCAAGCAGGTCCCATTCCTGGCCAGCAAAGGAACCGCTTAATTCAGAAGCAGTAATTTGGGTGGGGGCTACAGGATCCTAGTTTAGAAATGAGGTGTGTGTGTAAGGAATGGCTCCTTTCGGGCTTTGTGGGGAGAAGGGAGGTAGGAACCTGGAAAGGAGGTTCCTCGGGGCTTTGCCTTGCTGAAATCCGCTTTGTTTTCTCCTTCCAAGTGGCCTGGGGTGAGGTTCCACCTGCGTCTGCTGTTTTCTGTCTCTTCTCCTCTGCCTTCCCGCAGGGAGCCCCGAATATTGCACATTCTTTTTCTGGCACCGTGGGGGGAGGCTTAATTCCAACCTGGGCATGTTTTGGAGCGAGAACATCTGGCCGATCCCTATTGACCTTGGAGCTGTCAGCTGTTTGCAGGCAGCGTAGCCTCAATCTCCCTGCATAAACCAACTGCTTCTCCAAATATACCCTGAACTCGCCATCCTGGCAAGGAGGTAGCAGTTGACTTCCGATCCCTCCTCCCTCCCTTTCTTGGAAGGGGCTTAATTGTGTGAATCAACCCTGTTTTGTGGGAAGGGGATGTAGCCGGCTGTTCTCCGACATGGGGAGTCAGCATCCAAGAGGGTGATGGGCTACTGATGTTTGTCTGTCCTGGTGGTGATTCTCATAGACTCTTGGGCAGCAACAGCCTAAGCTGAAGTCTGGGGTTTCTCTCCTGCCTTGCAGCCCCTCTAATCAGAGGTTGGTGCCAAAAGGAAAGTCATTCCCAAAGCTGAAAAAAGTAGTACGTTGGTAACCGAGAGCCGGGCTGCTTTAGACGTAAGTGCTTTTAGATGCACTTGCGGAAATACCGGTGCAATGGGCTCAGGGGGGACCTGCCTGTGCAGGTCATGTGGTGAAGATGGGAGAGTTTTTTTCCTCTGAAGGCTGGAGTGCTTTCCTTGCGTTTCCGATTGCACGGCTGTATTTCCTGACTCTCTGGAACGTATTGCAAATAGGCTGCTTCTGTTTGGACTCTGATCCTGCCAGGCATTTTCCCTTAGAGACAAGGCGTGGGGATGGAGGGTCTTTAAACTGTAGCTGGGGTCTAACCTGGGTGTTTTTTGCCACGTTGGTCTCTTGAAAGACTTCAAAATGGGCCAGATAACCTGGTACTGGGCTGGGTACGTTTTGTGCCACATCAGAGTTCAGTTCTGTTGGTCATCGTCGCTCTCTTAAAGATGTGATAAGGGTTGAGGTGGTTCAAACTCCACATGCCAGCAAGGGAGAAGCTGTTTTCTGGGTCTGTGGAATAGAGCTGCCCCGGCAGGTGGTACCTCCTTGGAGAAGATGCTGACCTGTAGCACCAAGCAGGCAGAGCAGAGCCTGGCCCATGGTGGTGTTGGGTGCTCCTGACTGCTGCGGTGAAAGGAAGGATCCTCTGCAGGGATCCTGTTGCTCCCTGATTTTGCAAGCCAGTTCTGGGGAGGAAAAAGAGGCAGATAGGACACTCGCTGTGCTGGGTGATGTGGGTGAACAGACTGATCAGTTCCCCCAAAACACAGGTGCTGCTTTAGGATGGTGAAGGAAAGGTCTTGGCTTTGCTCATGGTCAGCTATAGGCTGTGGCTATCCCTCGCTTTGGGCCCATATGGGGCAGCTAAACAAGCCTTCCTTGGAGACAACGTCCAGTTTGATGGCATTTCCAGGCACTGCCTTGCTCTTGTACAGCTGTGATGGTAGAGCTTTGTTTTCCAGTTAATTTACAAAGCAGCTTTAATTAAAGGACATTCCCTATAAGCTCTGACACACAAATTTCCATGGGCTTCAAAATCGTAAGTGGCCAGACAGCCCATCTGAGGCTGTTAGTCCTTGGTTTGCCCCACGAGCCCTTGGGCATGACTTCATACACAGTCCTGTCCATGAAACGCTCCTAGCAAGGTAACTCCAATTGATATCGGTTCTCTTATTCCCCCGATGCTTGCTTTGCTGTAGGCACATACCTGGGTAGTTACTGCAGATGAGTTGACAGATGCTAACTCCGTAATGTCTCCAAACCCATCATGGCCAGCTCTGATGAGCGAGCAGCCCATTAAAGACCATCAGGCTGCGCTTTCCCTGTTTCCAGGCCCCTTATCTGTCCTCCACGTACCATAATATCTCCAGTCTGTCTGGCCAGGGGATGTGTGTGAGCTAATTAGTTGACCCAGCAAGCAGAGCAAATTGCTTTTTGCATTGTGCGCCACGGGAAGCAATGTTTGCCGGTCCGGGGAGCCGCGTTCCCACGCCGCGCCGTGCTGGTGCCGTTGATCCGCCTCGCTCGGCGCTGTCGGGGTTAACCCCCGAATAGGGCCGGGTGATCGCTTCCTTTAAAGGTCCCGGGTGTGGAACTCTTGCCTGCTCCTGCTTCGAAAGAGATAGCCCTCTGCGTAAAGCACGGAGCGATCCTTTGCCTCGAAATCTCCGAGTCCAAGGACCAGATGCGTTTTCTCCTGACGGAGCGCTTTCCCTGGGCTGCTGGTGGAGGGAGTGCACCTTTGACCTCCAGGTGTTTATAAGGCAGTAATTACGCCCAGTTACTTTTTAACAGTTGAACGCTTAAAATCACATTTATTTTATTTAATGCGGCGTTCTGTTTATTTTTCCCTTAACCAGCTTTTACAGCGATTCCCACAATGACTAAAATCTTGCGGCCCTTTCCAGCCCTTTAAACTTTGGAACGGACCCGTTTCTTTCCTGATGTTTCTCGTTCTCTGCTGGGCGTCGGGAAATCCTTAATTCTCATCTTGTACGCATGGAAACTTGTTTTTTTCCAGTGCTTTAGCCAACCAGCCCTTCTTTGTCAGTGAAGGATTGGAGGCTGGTATTAGGGCTTGGCCGCTTTGCTTTGCCAGGACCTCAGCGCTCTTTATTTCCTTGTCGGGAATGGCAGAAAGGTTTCCAAACGGAGGTCTGGCAGCTGGCTGCCATCCCCACTCGGGGAACTGGAGGCTGTGGGGAGAGGTCTCTGCCCCTCCAGGAGGAAAAAGCTGCCTTGGGACCCATCTCGGAGCAAGGAGCTAAAGGTACAGATCGAAGCGGCGCTGAATTCGCCCGCTCCGCAGCCCTCGGACGGTGAATCTGCCAGGCGGCTCTTCCCAGCTGTGGTGTCCCTTCGCGCGAAGCACTTTGAGGTTTCTTTCCGAGTCCTGCCTAGCCGAGGTTGGAGAACCTGCACGCCACCGAGGAACGACGCGCGAAAGCCTTGCTGTTTTGAAGGCCACGTCTGGAGGAGGAGCAGCAGCGGACGGGGCTAGATCCCGGCGATCCAGCCCGGGTCCTGTCCCTGCTGGCTTTCCCCGGGGCCATGCCAGGAGGTGCGGAGGGTCAGACGGTGCTGAGCACCTGGGTCCAACCTCGCCGCCAAGCTGTGCGCGTGCACCTGCGTTAAGGGAGGTGTTGGGTGTCGCTAACCCAAAACTCGTCTGCCCGGGCCTGCCCCGGCCTCGTGCTCCGTCTGGGGGATCTTTTGCTGATTTGGATGGAGCGGGGAGAGGGCTGGCGTGCAGTGGGTTCCCTGCCCTCGCCCAGACGCTCTCCTTCGGGAGCCCGTGGGAACGGGGGCTTGGCTGATGCTCTGCCCTGCTTCGCGGGTCCTCTAACCACCGCCGAGCCCCGCCAAGGAGGGGGCACGGTGCCCTGGCACGGCCCCATCGCCGCGCTCGCACTCGCCGTTCCTCCGCCACCGCAGCGCTGCCCGCTCGGGCCTGCTGCCAGCCCGCTCCTGGCTCCGGAGTCAGCGGGGAGGAGAGACATCGGGAACCTGAGGAGAGACATCGGGAACCCAAGGAGCCCGCGAGCAAACTCCCTGGGAGGTTTGTGGGTCGCTTTGGGGAGGGCTGTTTCCTCCTGGTCAGGACACATAGGTCCCCCCTGGGACCTGGGTGGTTGCAGGAGCGGAGCCTGGGAGAAAAACTCCATCCCCTCTCCGGAGGGGTGGCACAAGCAAACCTGCCGCTCTGCTCCTCTTTTTGACCTAGAAAAGAAGAAAAGCCTCATGCTGGTTATTTATTTATTTCCTCGGCTGCTGCGTGGCTGGAGAGACCTCAGCCGCCGGGGTGCCTTTGCCCTCCCTCGCGGCCGCATTGATTGAATGCGATGAGTTGCTTCTGAAAAGAAATGAATTAAAGCAATTGTCGTTTAGAAATGCCTAAATGTCCCAGCATGGCAGGACCTGGCTCCTTGTGAGAAAACAGTCACGGCTTCCCAGGAGGACGCTGTGCTGGGGAAATGGTCTTTCTGCAAATGATGAATTGCTGCCAGTAGACCTCGGTGTCTGAAGCTGCCCATCTCCAGGCCTGCACGAATCAGTCCGGGTAAAAAGCTGACGATAAAATCAGCTCTGCAGTGCCCGTGAGGCTGGTAAAGAGGATGAATGCTGATTTAATATGTAAAGCGCTTCTTTGTCGTGCTGGTAAACTCGGTCAGCCTAGAAATGACGGACGTCAAAGGCAAGTCATACGAGGGCAGAGTGGGCAACCAGTACCCCCAGTCTCTTTCGAAAGTTATTGTGGGCGAGAGGAGATTAAATGAAGGGAATTGGCTGCCCTGAATAGCCCTGGTCTCTGCTGCTGGCTTTTTGCAGTTGCAGGAAAGGTCCCAGGACCCTCAGTCTTTTGGGTTTTTCTCCTGGGGGCAGAAGCGGGTTACAGAAACTCTTGCTCTCCAGGTTGTGGTGTTGCCGTAAGAACGTGCTCTGCTCTGATTTCATTGTCTCTCCCTGGGCGACTGCTCCGTATCGTAGAGCTCCTCGCTGCCCGGGGGCGATGGCAACTCTGGAAGCCGCTTTGGAGGCTGCTGTGTTTTTAGATGGTTCCCTGCTCCCTTCTCATCTTTCTTCTCATCTTGTGTGAGCTGTTCTAGGGATGGAAAGAACAGAAAATTAAAAGTAGGGTGGTCTTCTGTGGCACGGACAAGTCTGGCTCCTCCTGTGCCAGCAATAAATCCAACTGGACTTACAAAGCCTCCTCTAGCTCGGAGAGGATGCGGGGGAGGACTTCTCTTATTCAGTAAGGCCAAAGCACTTCTCCAGCGAGGCTCATGGGGAAACGTGGGATAAAACATCGGAGGTGGCACACCCTGCAGTCACGAGTTGCCGGTTCCTTTCTGGGGAGACATTACCAATCCAGAGCTGGAATCGGTTTGCCCTTCCTATCTTGTAATAATTAAACAAACGAGGCTGTATTTGCTGTGGGCGCTTGCGGGGCTGGGTTCGGGACTGCCGGGTCAGTCTGTCTACACGTGGGCAGGTGTCTTATAATATTAGGAAGGAGCCAGTTGCTGCAGTGGATTTTTAGCTACGTGGTGGCTTTGGGAAGCACCGAGCTGAGCGGTGCAGCCAAACGAGGTGGCCAGGCTTCGCCTTGCAAGGGCTCGGGGGGGTCCCCATCACTTTTTTGCACCTTTCTCCGGGCGCAATGTTGTATCAGAAAGATCGAAGCTCCTTCACCTCCTGCCCCGCAAGAGCGGGCGCCTGCGCGCCTTGTTTGACTTGAAAGCAAGCAGCCGTCGTTGGGAAGCGCCGGAGCTGCGTGGGAATGGGTACGGTCACGCCAGGTTTCGCAAGGGGAGAAAATGTACTTCTGGCTTGACAGGGGTGATTGAGAGCAGGCTGCGTTCAGCGTTGCTCTGCTGAACCTTGGCAGGCAGATGGCGGGTCCTGGTGTCTTTCCGCAGGGCGCTTCCCAAAAAACCTGCCGCGCCAAGGGAGGCAGTGCCTGTTCGGCACCGGGCTGAGGTGCCCGCTGGGATCCTGACTCTGGCGCTGCTGCTGAGCCTGTAACGTGGTGGCGATGCCCAGAAGAGCCCCTGCGCTCTCTTTCTGGGGAGCCCTGGGTGAAAAATCAGTGCTGTGTTGTTTTTCCTCCTTGATCACGAATTGCTGGGATGAAAAATATTTTCCTTACTATTAACCGTTGTGCTCCACCCGGCTGGAAAAGCTGTTTCCAGCAGGACAAAGCTTGGGATCTGATTAGCAATCGCACCGTCGGGAGCCAGAAGCAGAGACCGTTGCCACCACGCGAAGGTGGATGGGCCGTTCCCCTCTCGCCCCCGGCCAGCCCGCTTTTGGCTGCAACCCCTCCGCAGCAGGCGGCCCCGGATCGGCAGCCCCCGGCGGCGATGCCGTTCTTTCCAATTCCCGCGATGTGCCGTGGGATTACGAGATTTCCCTGCCCTTAATGCCAGCGAGAGCACCTGGCACGTGGAGAGGTAACGTGGCCGACGGCCCCTTCACCTGGCTGCAGCAGGCACCTTCCTCCCTCGCCCCCCTCTCCGCTCGTTGCCGGACGCCGCGTTAATTCGCGTTTGGAGGGGGTTTGACGCGCGAATGATTCATTCGATTAGGAAGCCGCTTGCAACGTTTGATGATAATTTTAGCCAGGGCAGATTTTGCTAAGCTGCCAAGTTCAGATAAGCTCTGGTAAAGCCACGGTGGGGATTACTGTGGTTGATTCAGCACTTGGTTTCTTCGGCAGTGATTTCCCCCTTGCCCCCAAATTCAAATTCCCCTTTTTAGAACTGCTTGTTTCTCCCCAAAGTGGGATTGTGCCTGGGAGCTGGCTCTGTGCCCACGGCCAGTGCTGCCAGGAGGGACTAGCGTCCGAAGAGGACGGTGGTGTCTGGTGGCAAGTGGGTCTCGGTCAACCAGGCGATGTCGGGACGATGTGGAGCTGGGGGGGGACCACAGCAGCCGTCCATCCCCACCCTCTCCTCCTCATCACGTCCTGAACAAGCTTTTCCCCAAGAAGCCATCCAAGCAGTGCGTTTCGCTGTAGGGAAGTGCCCTGACCCATGGCTCCGATGTCCCGGCTGTCCTGTAAGCAGGGATGGAAAAACACCTGTGACCTGAGCAGCAAAGCCCTGGTGTTCTGCTTTTCCTCCTAGGTTCACCTCTTCCCTGGAAACCTTTCCCTGAGATGGAGAAAATTCCTCAGCTAACACTTTAAGCTGTTTTAAAGCCAAGAACTGCCTTATGGGACATGTTTACACCCTCTGGTTTGATGAGTTGCCAGAGGGAGAGGTTTGGAGTGAAGGGGCAGAAATATTGCTGCTCTGAAGTTGCTGATGTTTTTCCCTCTGGAAATGCCTACGGACAATATGCCAGCCTTCCTCCCAGGTGACACAGGGCTTTCTCAGGCTGTCCAGAGGAGATCGATCCAAGCAACAGACCTTGAACAGTGTCCAGCAAAGTCATTCCTTGGTTAGGAAACTGGTGCACCTTGCTGTCGTGGGCCTGCCTGCCAGCTCCGGACCCGTGCCCTGTGTGCGCTGCTGCTACCTGCCTGGTATCTCTCACGAGAAGTGCTTCTGCTCCTCTTATCTCTCGGTACCAGCTCTCCCAGCATGATGTAGGTTATGATGCCCTCAGGTTTTCCCTCCTGCATGAACCAGCCTAAAACAGCTGCAAAACCAAGCCTGCAAACTCCATTTAACATTCCCCTTCCTTCCACGAACACAAGTTCATGCAATTTGCCGCTGAATCACGTGGCGTCTGCTGGGAAGTCTGGTCTGGGAAGCAGGTACCAGGCGGTAACGTATCTGATATGGAGGAGCTGGCTAAAATCCTTTTTGCAGCAGCACCCACAAAAAAATATGGGCTTCTTGCCTGGGTCTGACGATGGACTTGAGCTGGTGCCAGCGGAAAGGGTTTCACCAGTCCCTTTGAGCTGGTATTGAGGTGATGAGCTGCTTGGTTTGGGGAGCAGCTTGGGAGATTGGGGCTTTTAGGCTTTTCTGGCTGCTAGGGGAGTGGGGCCAGGTACTTCTTCTCCTGTCCAGCCTCTTGGAGGAAATGCTTGATGTCCACCACCCAGCATCATCATGCACGTCCTCCTGATAGCTTGGACTGACCCGAGGGCTTCATGTCCCCATTTCCCATCCTTGCGGGTGGAAGCAAAATACCAAAGCTGTTTTCAGCTCATCAGCTGGGTTTCTCCAGGAGTCGTGGCTCTGTTTTATGGTCCAAATAGCCATAATACTGCTGTAGCCATCCTGATCTCAAGACTATGCGGATCGCTCCTTTCTGGGGTGGATCGTCTCAAGTAAATAGTTTCATTCTTTTCCCCTTGAAGACTGTTTCCCACATCGAAGCTTTCAGGGAGCTTTTGGGATTGTTGTGGCATGGAAAACCCATCCTTGAGGCCACTGTGGCTTGTCTCTTTCCATCATCTTGATGTCTTCAGAACTCTTCTCGAGGTCTCCTGGGTCTGTGGGGATGCTTTGTTAATCCCACTCCCTGCAACGACGTTTCATCCCGGTTAGGTGGCAAAATTAAATCCTGCAGTGCCACGATCAGAGGGAAGGGACCGTATTGGGGCCCGTGGTCAGCTGCCAGGGTGGGGGTCTCCTGTGCGGTGGCGTGCCGGGGAGGGGATGGCTGGCTCTTTTCCTAACATTTGGCTTTCATTTCTGTTTTGTCTCAGTCGCCTTTCTACTCCAGCAGCAGAAACGGGGCTTTCTGTTGGCCGGTCATGTGGGATGTTTGCAACAGTGGAGTAGTTTGGGGCTTTTTTCCCCTCCTTTCGGCCCAACGCACTTGAATTTGAGGAGATGGTGGTAGGTGCTGGAGCCTTGAGTTGCCTCTGGCTGAGTGAGGAAGGAGGGGCAGCTGTTTTAGAGCTTCTCTTACAATGGAAACATCTGTAACGCAGAGGAGACTGAAAGTCAATGCAATGTCAACTGCTTTTTGTTGAAATGTTCTCTCTCGCTGAGTGTTTTTCCCTCTGTTTTTAGTGTCGTTTTTGGAAGGATGCGCCATGTTTTTTAACCTGCGGGATGCCCTGCTCCTGGGGAAGTGTTTGGAGAAACACGAGGAAATCCGAGTTTCTGCTGGGACCACCCCGGCTTGCTTGCTGTTGCGCTTTTGGGCAAAAAAATCAATCTGGACCGGTTGGCGCAGGGTCTGTTGGAGTGTGGACTGTGCTCTGAGCGGCACAGGTGCCTCTGCCCGTGCGCGGCTTGTCTGGAGGGTTGCACGGTATTTGTGTTGTATAAGTAGTCTGACTTTTTTGGCAGGAAACTCAAAGAGCCAGAGATGGGCTAAAGGAGATGTTTCAAGGCCGTTTGGGTGCTTTTTTTTACCTCAGGTGCGAGGTGTCAAATCCGCTTTAACCTTCTGATGACAGAAATGATCAGGCAGAGGAAGGGATCCAATTTTGGGCTCCTGTAGCCACAGGTCTGTTCCCTGATATGTTTGGTAATACTCATTTCTATGACTACAGCAGTCAAGGTGGACTGAAGGGAGCCGTGGGCCGGAACATCCTGGAAAGACAACGTGCCGTAAGAAGCATCTGCTGATTTAACGCTTCTCTTCCTTTGCGCTTTTCAGCAAATCCAGTTTGCAGATGACATGCAGGAATTCACCAAGTTTCCAACCAAGACGGGACGTCGGTCTCTATCCCGCTCCATCTCACAGTCTTCCACCGACAGCTACAGCTCTGGTAGGTGCCTGGCTCCTTGCCTCCGCACAATCATCTCCCAAAGCCGGTGTCAGCCAGAGCAGACGCTGCTTGTGCTGGGTGTTGGGGTGCTCCATGCCACTGTGCAGATAATTTTGGGGGGTTCCTGGCCTTTGGCTGGCAGCAGCGTCTTTTCCTCAGATGCTGAGCACTGGGTTTTGCAGAAATTTGGATGGGTGCAGGGCTGTCCCTGTGCAGTATCCTCTGTGCCTGGAACAGATCTCGCATGACAGTGAAATTGGTTGCACTCAGCATAACGAAGTCTTGTAGCTTCAGCAGTTTTGAGGGAAGGAGGATTGTACTTGATTGCCTCTGCTCTGACAAGTGGCTCCGTCAAAACTCATCTAGGTTGGGTTTTAATTTACCTGCTTTCCTTTGAGAGAGGTTTGTGTTCCGCTAAATCAACCGTGTTTGCTCTCATGGTTAAACCTCAATGTATCAGTTAGCTTGGTAGTTTTAGAGGTAACATGAGTGCAAAATTCATTCTGGACGTTGGCTTTCCTTACGAGATCTGTAGTCTGAGACGTTAGCATGTGCACGCATGAAAACTTGGAAGTCAAATGGAGCATAAACCTACCTGGACGGTAGGAAGCACCCTGACTGCCAGACTCCTGAGATCCTGGGGTAACATGCATTTCTCTCCTGGCTTAGCTGCCTCCTACACTGACAGCTCTGATGATGAGGTCTCGCCCCGCGAGAAGCAGCAAACCAACTCCAAGGGCAGCAGCAACTTCTGCGTGAAGAACATCAAGCAGGCAGAGTTTGGGCGCCGGGAGATCGAGATTGCTGAACAAGGTAAAGGTGGAGCGTGGGGTTTGTGGGGCTGGATGTTGTGCCCTCTGGAGGCTGGGAGTCAAGCCAAGGCATTTCCCGAAACTCCTGCTGCGGCCTTGGATGCCTCGACTCCCTCGTCTCCACCCCCCTAATCAGCAGATTATGTGGGGAAGAGCTAGACGCGACAACAAACATTAATGATGTGTTGCATCCATTTTCTAACGACAGCAAGGCTCTTGCAAGGCTTAATGTTCTGGTGGGTTTGGATGGGAAACCTCAGTGGGCAAAGATCTTGCAACGCCTTCAGAGACACTAGAACTGACAGTCTCAACCCCTTCCCTTGGGGCTTGTGGGAAGCTGAGTTACAATTTCAGTGGGGCTGGTTGGGTAACTTTGCTTTCAGGCTCCTTTTAGACACATGTTGCCAAAGCTGTGGAAGGGGGAGACAATGCAGGCGCGTTTAGAGCAGCTCTTTTGATCTGTGGCAGCACCATACTCATCTTCTTTAGGTGCGTGCTTCTCGCTGATGCAATTCTGCTGCAGGGCTGGTGACCTCCTTTAGCTGGGGCACATCTGATGTCTTCCTTGGGCAAAACGTGCCCCAGACCTGTCTGGTTATGTGGTCGCAAGGACACTTTGTCCTGAGCAGCTTTGTCAAAGTGATGAATGACGCTGACATTTTGATCCCACTGTGGACAGACCTGCAGGGCTGGGGTGGGGAGCTCTCTCCCCAGCTGTATAACAGCTATGGCAAAAACCTTGGGGCTGGATGTGTCCTGTGAGTCCCCGGAAAGGGGAGCAGGTCTGGCAGAGAGGGGGGGGGTCCCTACGGAGTAAGCCATCATTAAAACCCCTCTGTTCCTTTTACAGACATGTCTGCTCTGATTTCACTCAGGAAACGAGCTCAAGGAGAGAAGCCTTTGGCTGGAGCTAAAATCGTGGGCTGTACACACATTACAGCACAGACTGCGGTGAGTGGCTGCTTGTCTGGGGTGGGAGAGACCAGCTTTTCCCTGAGGAAGAAAGTCCCTGAGTTTTCTCCTAGCCTTGAGGAATAGGAAGAGGCACCCCTGGTTTTGCAAAAACACCTTGGAGAGGTTCTGCCACCTGCGTTTTCCCAGGGTGATGTTTCCTAGAGCCGATTGCTGGTCCGTTCCTCGCTGTCCGTTTGCCCCACGGCCGTCGCCGCTCCCTGGGGGCTGCCGCTCACCGCTCTGTGTTGCAGGTGCTGATCGAGACGCTGTGCGCGCTGGGGGCGCAGTGCCGCTGGTCTGCCTGTAACATCTATTCCACCCAAAACGAAGTGGCAGCTGCCTTGGCAGAAGCTGGTGAGTATGAGGGTGCCTTGGGGAGCAATGCCCTTTCCTGGCCTTTCTTGGTTCTGTAGGCTTGTCCCAGCTGGCCACTGCTGCTTTTTAATCCTCTCCGGAGGGTCCAGATCTCTTCGGGAATGGTTTGCAGCTGCTCTGTAAGCAGTGAGGTCTGAAATGACCTTTAGCAGCTCAGCCCAGGGCAGGGTTTGTGTGTGTGCTGCGACACAAGGAGAGTCCGTGTTGGTCGTAGGTTTAACTTTTGACATGGTAAATGCAAATGAGATACTAGAGGAAATAATTCTTGTGTGTTTCCTGCTGTAAGGAGCTGGCTGGATACCAAGATCCAGAGTTGCTGCAGTGGAGGTTTCCAAGAACAGGTTGGACCTTCAGGGAGGGATAAGCAGGTCTGATCCTGCTGTGGGCTGAGGTTTGATCGCTGGATGGCCTGTTGGCCCTCCTGTCTGTGGCTTTCCTGAGTTGGCCCAACTAGAGACAGCACTGTGCACTTCTCCAGCCCTTTTGCGGGAGTATTTTTGCTGGTAGTGCTGTTAGAAGGACCAGGAGGAGCAGTTGTGCAAGGCTGGGCGTCAGCTTCTGCTCGGGACTCTGCTGGGCTCCTCTGACTCTTCCAAACTCAGCAGATGCCAAAGATGATGCTCTTTTCCTTCTAGGTGTTGCCGTGTTTGCCTGGAAGGGGGAATCGGAGGACGACTTCTGGTGGTGCATCGACCGCTGTGTTAATGTAGACGGCTGGCAGGCCAACATGGTAATGAGCCTTCTTCCAGCCCTTCCTCTTCCTCCATGGAGCAGTCACTGATGGGCTCCTCACCCTTCCCTCGCTGGCACTGCCTGGCTCCTTGGGGCTGTTCCCAGGAGCCCTCTGGGGCTGCCCAGGCACCTGCTGACATTGCAAAGGCCACTGAGCTGCTGCTAAAGGCAGGGGATCCCAGAGAACGGCAGCCAAAGCTGGGTCGGGGGCAGCGCTGAGCCCCCGTGGGGTTGTGGGGGCTGTGGAGACAGCATCCCGCAGTGATCCAAGGCGACACAGCCCGATGGCATGGGAGCGTCTCCTGCCAGAGATGCTCTCCATCTCTTCCCCCTTTCCGCCCCCCAGCGAGGCCTTTCCACAGTGGAAGCCCTGACTGCCCCATGCTCTTCCTTGCCTGTTCCCTAGATCCTGGATGATGGCGGGGACCTGACCCATTGGGTTTATAAGAAATATCCCAACGTATTCAAGAAGATCCGAGGAATTGTGGAGGAAAGCGTGACTGGCGTGCACAGGTAGAAGGTTTGGGAAGGCTGTGCCTTGAGTCTGTCCCACAGAGACAAACTGTCTGGAGATTGCTCTTAGTGCGTTGCTGCTCTGTGCTCCGGATCTCCCTCTGCGTGGGAGGCTGTGCCCTGTCTGGCTGCCCCTGGAGAGACTTGGTGTCTAATAACAGTGCTAAGGAGGAGTAACTCAACAAACTTTTGGCTTTGAGGGGTGTGTTTGTGCACCGTATGGAGTTAGGGTTCTCTGAAGAATGAGCTGGATCTGTTGCCCTCTCTTTTTCCTCACTGGTTATCTAGAAAGCCTACTGAGATTGGTGTCTTTTGGTCTTTGAGGCCAGCTTGAGATGTCCTGTGTTGTGACTGCTCTGGGTCCCTGCCGAGCATGGTGTGCAGTGAGACGTGGGCATCTCACTCAGGCTGCAGGGGACTTGGCATGAGCCTGCAGAGCTCTGGGAATGTGTGGGTTACCCCGATCGCACCTTTGCTCTCACCTCTCTGGTCAACCGCACATGTCTCTGACCTGCCTTTGTCCTCTTCCAGGCTGTACCAGCTCTCCAAGGCCGGGAAGCTGTGTGTCCCAGCCATGAACGTTAATGACTCAGTCACCAAACAGAAATTTGACAACCTGTATTGCTGCCGGGAGTCCATCCTGGACGGGTGAGTCCAACTCTTCTCCCCATTCCCACTTTAACTCTCACACTGGAGGATTTGGCTCCAGCTCCTCTAGAGGGAAGCTGGGGCTCTTTTCTGCTTCGCCCTTGCTGGGTGCTTTCAGGACCTGGTGTCGGGGCCTCTTGCTGCAGATCACTGCCCCGTGCCGGCAGCGGTGTGCGCCTGACTAATCCCAACACAGGTCTCTCTCTGTCCCCCAGCCTGAAGAGGACCACAGATGTGATGTTTGGAGGGAAGCAAGTGGTGGTTTGTGGTTATGGGGAGGTGAGTTTCATAAGCTCCAGCCGGCAGAGCTGTGAGTCAGCACCCCCTGAGCCATCCTTCCCCTGGGGCTCGGCGTCCTGCCCCTTCCCTGCGTGAAGGCCACTTGCCCTTGCTTTAGGAGCTCCGACCTGTAACCTGCCTCGTGAGCCATTACCAGGGAAATCTTGCTAAAGCCTGCTGGGAGGCTGGAGAACAAGCGTCTGATTTCCCAGCCTGCCTGCAGATTCGCTGGGCTGCAAATACAACAGTTGCTGGGAATGCTGGCCTGAATTCTAACTACCCATGGGTGCTCCCATCTGGTGTCCCTGGACTGAATTCAGCATCCAGGCCAGCTGTCACTGAGCCTGTAAAAGAGGAGGTGGCAGGGCAGGCTGGATCTTGCTAGGGGATAACGCTCTGGTTGGGGAGGAATCGTACCACGAACTTGTAAATGATTCTGTCCTGGAAGAGCACGGAGCCGGGAGCTGACACCTTCCCTCCATCTGTGTGCTGTCTGCGTGGGTGTTTATCTTCCTGCGTGGTGATGGCCCTGGCAGTAGCTGCAAATGCTCTTCCCGGCAGGAACGTGCTTACTAATTTATTTAGACACCAGTGGAGCCCAGCTCTGCTCAACCAAGAGGCTGCGCTGGCTTTCGGCCAGCAGCTCCGGGGTGGCATGTGACTCTCCAGCCGTGAGGCGTGCTGGGAGTTGTAGTCTCAGGGACTCGCCTTGAGTTTTACTGGATCTCTTCAAACCAAAGTAGCCCTTCCACCCTCACTGGTTTGCCCTTTCGGATGTGGGTTGGATGCCCTGTTTGCCCTGCCTGGCCATTTTCAGTAGATCTGAGCTTGGAGCTGGGTGATAAGTGAGGGTGTCTCTGGAGATGTTTCTTCTGCAGCTTCCTTGCATGGAGCTGGCCCCCAAAAAGCGGGCTGATCATGTGTACATGCAGACTAGCCAGGTGTTAGTACGGGTCAGGGGCATGGAGAACTGGGCTTTGCTGGGATACTTCAGTGTAATTGTATAGTGGAGGGAGGGATAGAGTCAGAGATGCTCTTACGTGGGCTCTGTTCTTCCCCATGCTGATATGGGGAGCGTGGGATGGAGGATCCATCCCCCAGTCAGTGCAGGAGAGCTCTGAATACCAAAGGAGCCCTTTGGTTTAAAGGTGAGTGGGGGAAGTTCACGCTCATCCAGATTGGCTTTAACCTCCTCTCGGAGATTTGAAGGAGAAGGAGAGGTCAGAAGGGCTCCCACGAGGGCAGGGGCCATTCAAGCTGTGAACGTGTTGGTTTTTGGAAACCTCCTGCCAGCTGGCCACTGTACGGGAGGGCAGCCTTGGAGGGGGAGCTGGGCTGGCTGCAGAAATGCTGATCGCCAGGTATGTGGTTGAGTGGCTCCAGAGCCGGGTTTCCAGGCTGGTCCCTGGCATTGGGCAGATGGCTGGGATTAGCATCTCTCAGGCTGTTTTGGGAAAGGGGGGGGCTGCTGTAGCACTCGTTGTGTCCTGCAGGCTGCTTCACGCTGATGCGTTGCCTTGGCAGGTTGGCAAGGGATGCTGTGCCGCTCTGAAAGCCCTGGGAGCGATAGTCTACGTCACGGAGATCGACCCCATCTGTGCTCTCCAAGCCTGGTGAGAGGTGTTACCTACTGCTTATGAGCATCTCTTCCTTTGCACTCTGGTCTGGCCTCTTTTAAACCCTGACAGAGGCTGAAACGAAGTCAGGAGACTCCTCAGAGAGCGTATGTCTTCTGATGAGGAAGGGTTGGGGCAGCTTTCAGGGCAGGTTGAGCAGTGGGATACGAGGTGGTTGGCATCTGCCGCCAGCTGGCTTGGGAAGACTGCTCGAGGGTCCATGCAGGGCTGGTTGAATGCTCCACGCATCCCTTGGCTCCTCCGACATATGTAAGAGCAGGTTTGGCACCTGAGCCTTTGCACAGCCCTTCCCCTTGCATCTGGCGTCCCCGGGGGTGTGGATGGATAGTGTGGTTGCTGTTGTGAGCAATTCAGAGCTGCTTTAGCAATACAGCGCTGAGATCCCTCCTGGCCTGGGGCAAATGCGGAACAGGTTCTCTTCCTCACCATGGTCCCTGTCCCCCTTTCCCACCAGCATGGATGGATTCCGGGTGGTGAAGCTGAGCGAAGTTATCCGTCAGGTGGACGTCGTCATCACCTGCACAGGTACAGCAGAGGGGTGTGGGATGATTGCTGCAGGCGAGTCTTGAAACAAGTGCTGGCTAAGAGGGAGCAGTTGTTCCCGAGCGGGTGTCTGGAGGCAGGATGCTCTGGAGGAGTCAGGGATGGAGGACAGTTTGCTGCCACACGCTGCTGATTTTACATGAGCAATGGGGGCTCTCTGGGGAGAGCTTTTCCTTTTACCCAACTCTGCTCTTTGACCATAGCCCTCCTCAGCACCTGGTAGGAGGGACTTCAAAGCCGTGTGTCCCCAAAGGTATTTTGGGGTCTCCTGGGGCCTGGTGAATTCATGGGACCAAAGATGAGCAATCGTCACGTGTCCCACTGTTGTCGCAGCCAGGAGGGCGCTCATCCTGGTTGAGTTTCACCCAATGTTGCTCCAGGCTGGGCTTCTCCTCACCAAGGGCAGGGAAGGAGAAATTAAAGGGTTTGTATCTCCGCTGCCTTGGGTTCATTTGTGCCCTCCCTACCTGCAGGAAACAAGAACGTTGTGACCAGAGAACACCTGGATCGGATGAAAAACAGCTGCATCGTGTGTAACATGGGCCACTCCAACACCGAAATCGATGTGGTGAGTCTTCCTGCAGCCTTCGGCTGGCTGCGTCTGTCCTGCTGCTCTCGAACTCATCACTGACTACTTCCAGCCGCCTGCGTCCTCCCATGATAACTTGGCCTCTTCCTCTTTCTCTCGCAGACCAGTCTCCGGACCCCGGAGCTGACCTGGGAGCGGGTCCGCTCGCAAGTGGATCATGTCATCTGGCCGGACGGGAAGCGGGTGGTGCTGCTGGCTGAGGTGTGTTGAGGACTGTGCCGTGATGTTGTTTTGGGGAAGTGGGGTCCCTTGCTAGCCTTTCCCCAGAAGTCATTGCATGTCATGGTTTGAAACAGAGATTTAACTATGTGGAAAGCTGCTGGGGCAATTCATATGTGGGAAGAGACGCAGAGCTCAGGAAAGGGTTTCTTGATTTTTTTTTTTTCCTTGTATTTTCTCTCTTCTCGAGGTAAGGGAAGTCTTGTGTACCACATGCGGCCATGGAGGTGCCATCTGGCTTGTTCTTTAGAGCCAGGAGCCATCCGCATCAGCGAAACACCATCTGCATCTGGCTTTGACAGGGCTTCCCACACAGCAAACTGGCTGGGTGTCTTCTCTTTCTGCTTGAGCTCTCCTGGCAGTAGGAGAGACCAGCTCTTTCCACAGACCATAAAGTCTCTCTGCCCTGTATCTAAGGGTGGAAAACAAGGCAGGGTTTGGACACTCTAGTAACATTCATGGCCCTTGAATCACTGCGCTCTAGTTGCTCTCTGCCCTAATAGACTTGATTCGGTTTGTCGCCACCTTTGGGACAAGTTGAGCTCTTGGCACACCCTCCTCCTGCTTTCTCCTAGGGCCGTCTTCTCAACCTGAGCTGCTCCACGGTTCCCACCTTCGTTCTCTCCATCACGGCCACTACTCAGGTCGGTACGCTGCAGGGCCGGGGCGCAAAGGGTGGGCTGGTGCTCTGGGGCCTTGCGCGTGTCTTGGGTGGGGAGACGGTTTGGAAGAAGCTGGGAACATGCCGTTGGATGGGTGCTCGGGATCGCGCTGGAGCAAGGGATACTGTTGCCGCAGCCTCTCATCTGGGATGTGGTTCTTTGGTTACTGCTTCTCAACTGGAAGGTAACTTTTAAATGATCCAAGCTTCATGGCAGAGTGTTTCTGCTGTGCTGTAAGCAACCGGAGAGCTGTCTTGAAGCTGACTTCGAAGACGTCTTTAGAGCAGGGCTTTGTTTTGTCTTTGGACTCTTGATTTCTACATCCCAAGAAACTGGGGCCAATTTGGGGGGATCTGTGGGTTAATGGTTAAAACACTCGTGAGCGTCAGTGCCCTCTTGGCTGGGTGTGACATGGGTTGTGTTGCGCTGCTTGCCAGGGCTCTGCCCTTCCAAAGAAAATGATGACGAAGTCTGGCTCCGCTCTGCGAATCACGGTCAGTGCTGACTGTGCAAACGGCGCGGTGCCGAGGGCGGCCGAGGCCAGCGCGGCTCTTGGGCTGTGAGCGACGGAGGAAACCGCCAGGTCGGAGACACGGAGCTGGCTGCCGGCTGGGCCTCACCTGCCTCCGTGATGGTAGCGGAGGACCCTAATGGTGGGGAATTTGCTTTTCCCCGCGCTTGTCTGTTCAAAGCGACGAGGATGGGGTGGTGTTTTGGGCCTGGCGCTTGGGGGAGATGCAGTTTTACTTCTACCGAAGGAGCGGCTGTGGTTTTTTAGAGCAAAGCTGTTAGCTTAAAATAAACGATCCCTTCCTTTCCACATGACATGGCAGCCTTACGGTGTAGGAAAATTAGAGCTGCTCCCCTTTCCTCCATCCTCATGTTCTGCTTTTCCCCCAAGCAATAAGCCCAGATGCTGCAAACAGGCTGGGTGACATCTCATTTTCTATCCTTCTGGTCCACCCCCAGCAGCAGTTGGATCATGGAGACCCAGAGAAGGATGTACCTTAGGTGGAAGTGTTTCCTTCAGGGGATTTTGGAAATTTTTGCCCTGTCCCTCAGACTCACGAACCCTTAGCCCTGCTTTTCCTCCTTACTGCCGCTGCCGTGAGCTGTCGTGCCAGCACATGGGGTTGCAGGTGTTTAGTGCCCCCCTGGCTGGTGGCATCCCTGACTGTCCCTGGGCTGTCCCTTGTGGTCTCTGCAGGCTCTGGCTCTGATCGAGCTTTACAACGCTCCCGAGGGCCGTTACAAACAGGATGTCTACTTGCTGCCGAAGAAGATGGGTGAGTGAAGGGAACTATCTGCTCGGCACCCAGAACTGGGTTTCTGACTTGTCCTCCCTGGGCTGCCGCGGGGCCAGCAATTTTGGATGTAAGGAGAAATTTGAATCTGGGCTGGACAAAACCTCCAGAGAGAGGATGGGTTCAGGGAAACCGGCATCCTTAAAACACTTGCTGGTTGTTTAATCTGTTTTCCTTCATGGGCTGTGTCTTGGTAGGTAGCCCTTCTCCTGCAAATTTCCTGGTTAGATACTTTACACACCAAAAGGCACCGAAAGGGGTTGCATGTATCCAGCCCTGTTCAGCGCCGTGGCGGGGGCTTAGCTCTGCTTTAGGGTTACGCGACGGTGAATCCACGGCGCTAAATGGCAGGGACTGCCTAGCTAGACCCCGTTTTAGCTCTCTGTCCCCATGTGTGTTTGCAACAGGGTGCCCTGACCCTTCTCCTGCCACGTGGTGAGTCCAAGCATCGGCTCCCCAAGTGCCGGAGGGGGGGGAACTTGCGTCCCCCTGATCCCCGCTCTCCTCTCCCCCTTCCAGACGAATACGTCGCCAGCTTGCACCTGCCTTCGTTCGACGCCCACCTGACCGAACTGACAGACGATCAAGCAAAATACCTGGGACTCAACAAAAACGGGCCTTTCAAACCCAACTACTACAGGTGAGTGGCAGGTCGGCAGCGCCGTGGGGCAGGGAGCTGCGGAGGCTGGTGGGCACATCTCCCGCGTCGGGGCGGCATCGGTTCCCGGGGGCTGAGCGACCCCTTTGCGGATCGCAGCTGGGCTGCCGGGGACGTGCCGGCTCTGTCCCCGAGCACCCGTGGCCTCACTGTCCCCTCCCTTCTCTTCCAGATACTGATGGACCATATCCATGAAGGACCAGACCACACAAGGCAACGTTAGAGAGATTATTTTTAAAGACCATTTTATTTTGTTTTTTGTTTTTAACCAACAAAGAAACCTGTTTTTACGTTTCTTTTATCAGTGTGATTTTAAGGCCACTTTTTTTTTCTTCCTCAGTTTCACCCTTTCATGTGATCACATCTCTGTCTGACCTTGGCAGACAACCTGGGATTCGCTTCCTGCTTTGATGTGGCTGAAGCTGCCAGTGGCTCCCAGCCCTCGCTCCCAGAAAGGGTTTCCCTTTCCTGGTGTGTGAAGGGCAATTCATTCCTGCAATGATTTTTGGTTTTTTGTTTGTTTTTTTTGACCTTTCCAGCCTGCGTTAGTCTCAGTTGGGATACCTGCAGATACGGAGATGCTGTTCTACCTTACCTTACGTTTCTTTCTTTGTGTGGATTATCTGCAACTTCTAAATTGCCTTAAAGAGCCCAGTTTTAGCTGCTAGATCAATGCTCCTGGCGCTGCCTGGGAGCACAGTGGCGCCTGCTGGCCACCTCGCGAATAGGTGACTGTCCCCAGCTCAGGCAGGGGCCCCGCACGGAGGTGGCCGGTGGCCCGGGTTGGGGTCGTCCGGCTGGGTAGGGGGAGTTCACTGTTTCAGGGTGCTAATCTGAATTCGGACGGGGGTCGCTTACCCAGCATTATCCTCTTCTCTCCTAGGTTTTTTTTTTTAGCCAAACTGCACCTTAATTGAGTTAAAAACATTTCTGTGGTTTCTTTTTTTCCCTCTTTTCCTTTTTGATTCTTAAAGAGATGTTTTAAAGGAGGGAAGCAATGGGGATGGTGAGGCAACAGCACCCAGCTGTGGAGGTCGGGCGCTCCCTCTCCCACCTGGAAGCGCGGAGGTGGTTTTTAAGGGTTTCTGGAGGGTTTTTTGGTGGTTCACTTTGTTTCGAGCTGGATGCAGAGATGAGCCTTTTCCCTACACCGTCCCCTTGGCCGCGTACGTGCGGGGAAAGCGGCGGTGCCGTAACCTGCCTGGGTAATAGCGTAACTCCCCGTGCCCCAGCCGGGTCCGCTGCCCCGCGGACAGCTGCGCAAAGCACTTAGCTCCCCTTCGCGCTCCGCCGGCCCCGCGCCGGGCTTTCGCGGCCGGCCTCGCCGCTGCCCCGCGGCGCCTCTCCGCTGCTCGTATCGCCTCTTTCGTCCCTTCCGCAGGTCTCGCTGGTGACGGCTGTTTCTCTTTTCCATCTCTTTCGGCTTGTCCCGGGCCGGGGGAAGGTCCTTGCAACCCCGGGAGGTTTCTCTTTCCTTTTCCTCCCCTCCCTCCACACCTCTTTGCTTTCCCCCAGCGAAGCCCGGCGGGACGGAGGACCCCAGCCCCGGCGTTTTCCTTGTCCCCCCCCGCCACGTGTCCTGCCGGCATCTCCCGGTACTGAGATATTCGAGATGCCGTGGCACTGTGAGCCCGGGCTTCTCCGTCGCCTCCGGGACCAAGGCTGCCATCTTGGTGCCGCCGGCTGGCAGCCTCCGCTGGGCTTTGCTTGCTCTTGGGCGACGCTGGTTCCCCGGGGGAGCGAAAAACTCCTTTCCTCTTCTCCGGGACCGGAGAAAGACGTGATGAAGGCTGCTCGTGGCTTCGATCTCCCTCTGTCCTCCCTCCCGGTCCTTCTCCCTTGATTTTTCCCCCCCTCTCGCCCTGCCCCATCTCCCAGTCTCCTCCTGGGCTGTCGCTGGGCCGCTCTCTCCCCGCTCCGCGGTGTTTCAGGGAGCACTTGCCGTCGCGGGGGGCTCGGCGAGCTGGGAGCCTCGTGGCGAGGCAGAGCGAGTGGCCCCAGGGGCCAGGACCCCCCCCCCCCCCTTGCCCACGGCTCCCTCTCCCAATAAGCCATGGCGCGCGGGGCGGCCGGGATCGGCGGCGGGCCGGGAGGGAGAGGTTTATTTTGTATATGAATGATTTTTAATGAATGCAATATTAATCCTTGCAGATGAGCAATAAATCATTAAAGTCTAATTAAACTATTAGGAAAACAAACCCCTCTGGTGCCGTGGGCGGTTTCTTTGGAAGAGTGAGCCAACGGGGCGGCTTTGGGGCGCCAGGTCACCTCTGAGCCCCCCCCCAGGAGCTGCCTCGGGGCCTTTGGGGTCTGGGTCCCCCTGAGCCCCCCCCCCCCAGGCCTCATGATTTGGGGTTTGATCCCCCCCCGGGCCCCTCTATTGCAATTTGAGCCCCTCTATTTGGGGTCTGAGCCCCCCAGGTCCCTTGATCTGAGGTTCCCCCCTCTCTGATCTCTCCCCCGCCCCTCGCTTTGGGGTCTGGTCCCCTCCAGCCCCCCACGGAGGCACTTTCCCCTATCCCACGGCAGGCCCGTGGCTCTCCCCCCCCTTCCTGCCACTCCCAACATGGCGTCCTCAAAGCGTCGGGTCACGCCTCCCAGGGCTGCGGGAGAGAGGAAGTGCCACTCCCAGCATGGCCGCCGCTTGGGGCGGAGCCCCGCTGTCAGCTGAGTGCCACACCTAACATGGCCGCCGGGAGAGGGGCGGAGCTCCCGGCTGGGCCGGGTGCGGCACCGGACATGGCGGGCGGGAGCGGGCGGGGCTCCGCGGTGACGCGCGGCGCCCTGGCGGAGCGGCGGGAGGAGCCATGGCGCAGCCGGCGGAGCTGCCGGAGCCCGGCGCCACTCCCAACATGGCGGCGGCCCTGCCCCGGCTCTCCCTACCGCTCCCGCGAGAAGGGGGGGTGAGTCCTCGCGAGAGCTCGGCGCGGCGCGCGGCGGAGGGCGGCGGACATGGAGCCGGGCGGCGGCGGCGGCGGGGGGCCGGGCGCGGGGCCGCTCCCGGGCAACAACAAGGCGCGCGGCGGGGCGGCGCCGCCGGGCAAGGCCCGCGACCTGGGGCGGCCGCCGCGCAAGGACTCCGAGGTCAGCGCCGCGGCCAGGCCCCGGCCCCGGCCCCGGGGGGCGGGCGGAGGCCCCGGGCGGCGCCCCCCGGGCCGCCCCGCGTGGGGCTCGGCGGCCGAGGGCAGCGGGTCCGAGCCCGGTCCCGGTCCCCGCCGGGGCGGCGCAGGGCCGGCTCGGCCCGGTGCGTCGTGGCTCGGCAGGCGCTCGGCCTGCCCGGGCTTCGGCTCGGTACCGGCCTCCCGCTCCCGGGCCCCGCGGGGACGGGGCGGGTCGATGCCGGCTTCAACCGCAGCCGGGGCCCGCACGGAGCCGGTTCGGGCTCCCGGCTGAGGGGGCTGCGCTCGGTGCCGCTGCCGGTGGCTTCTCCCGAGCCGCGCAGCGTTTGGGCGCGGAGGGGTGACGAGGACGAGGCCCTTCCTCTGGGTGCGGGTGGGTCCCGCCGCGGGGTTCGGGCCGGGGGTGGCTCTGGGGAGAGGTGACCCCCCGGTGCCCGTGGAGACCCTCCAGCGCCAGGCTGCGCGTCCGGAGAGAGCTGACTTCTCGCTTTTCCCCCTTCCCAGCCTGGGGCTGAGGCTCTGATGTTGTTATAAAGCCCTCAGACCTGGTTCCTCTCCTGGGAAGACTCCAACTGCCCGGCGCCAGGTCCAGACGAAGCATCCCCGTCCGGGATGCCGGTGCCTTCTTTGGGACTTGGCCCGCTGTGGCGGAGAGGCTGCTCTAATACCCCGTTCCCTGCGGTCGGTCGGTCCCTCCCTGCCTGCGCCCGCCCTCGCCGGGGCAGGGGACGTCGCCCCCCGAAAGTGCCTGCGTCTGGGTGCGGCTCGGAGGCGCAGGAGGCCCCTCGCGCGGGAGCAGGTGCCGCACGGTTCACGCGGGTTTTACTGTGCGTCCACGCTGATGACTTGCTTAAAGGAAAGAGATGTTTCATTCCTCTAAGGCGATTGCTTCTCGCTCCTGGCTCGATGTTTTCCCAACCTCGCCAAAGCTGCCTGGAATTGTTTCACTTGCTATTTGTATTCTCTTGGCATTTCTCCATTGCTGGCCGGGTCTGTACTGGGGTGATAGCCCAGATTTTCATGCTGACCCATGTCTGTACAAAACGGGCGAGCTCTGAGAGCACCCCAGTTCAAGCTAACCTGCTCCCCTGCCAAGATTAAACATGCCCCGTCTCCTGGTTTACGTTTCGGCCCTTTTCTTTGGGGTCCTGGGGTGTTTTACAGGTGCTGCAGTGGCAGAAACGCAGCCCGGCTGAATGCGGCTGTTTGCCACCAACAGCAAGGCTAGGGAGATGGCACGAATCGAGCTGCAGGAGGTGGTTTAGGGGTTGCCTTGGTAACGTTTAAGCTGACGCCGGTAAATTTTTGATCTCTTAAACTGAAAATACAGTCCTGGACTTGCAGCAGAGTGAGATGAATTGCGAATGTTGTAGGGATTCTTGCTTTCCTGAAAATGCTTTAACTGAATTTTCATTTTGCTTTCAGGGCTATTCGGAGTCCCCAGACCTGGAGTTTGAATATGCAGATACCGATAAATGGGCAGCAGAGCTCTCTGGTAAGGGAATCGTCCTGATGGATCGATTAATCAGCCATGATTTCTTTCTTGGTAGTGATTAAAGGAACTCCATCAACGCCACTATGGCTTTGTTGATGTTTTTAAACCCCTCGGTCATGTTAAAAGGGATGTGATGTCATGTAATTAATTTTTTGCCACGTGCTGGGTGTGTATTTTGCATTTCCCTCATCTTGGTTACAATGGCAGTTAACTTGGCTGGGTTGCAGCTTTCTCTGACAGCTTGGTTGCAGGTTGTTGGAGAAAGAGGCCTCTCTTCAGGTTCTTGAAACAGCATCTTTTCTTTGAAAAGGCTAATTCCAAGCTTGACGGATGCTGCAGCTGCATTGTTGTGGTGTGAAACACTGCCTTGAAATTGTTTAGCAATGAAAGCACATAAATCAAAAAAAGAAAAGGTAGAAACAGCTGTTTTGGTGCGTGATAGCAGCTAGCCCTGCCTGGGTGGCCAAGGTTGGCTGCCCCGGCTCTGCCCTGTGGTTTCCCTGCTGTGACCTGGCCGGTGTCTGCAAGCAGCTCCCTGAGAGCATGTTGGGAGAAACCTGACTGGTTTCTCTGTGCTTCCTTGGCAGAGCTGTACAGCTACACGGAAGGGCCTGAGTTCCTGCTCAACCGCAAGTGCTTTGAGGAAGACTTTAGGATCCACGGTGAGGACCTTCTCTTGTACCTCTCCCCGTGCTGGGCGGGGATCCCCTGGAGGAGATGTGCGGGAATAGTTGCATTACTGCTGCATCAGACAGCAGGATCCAGGCGCTGATGGTCTTCACGTGGTTTGTATTTGAGACTGGTGTTGCCTGGGCCCTGGAACGCAGCTTGCTGCGTCTGGCTTGTTCAGCATTCACTTGTATTAATGTCCTAGACGATTCATTAATGCCAGGGTGGCTGTGCTGGAAAATACAGGCGGCAGCAAGAGCATCCAGCTCCTTTCCCATCAGCAGCTGGTTGCGGTTGATGTCTGAGTGCTGCCAAGGCCAATTCAGATGGGCTTGATTCACGTAGTTGTGCGGTGGAAGGCAGGGGATGTCCCTCTGCCCACCTCACGTGTACCTGGGTGTTGTTCGCAGCCTCTCGTGAGCACCTTGTTCAGTGGGGCAATCCCGCTTGCCCTCAAGCTGGATGCTTTGAGTTTTTCATGTGATGTTTATGTCCAGTGAAGAGAGAGGGGCTGTACGTGCCCTCAGCCAGGCTGCCTTGGCTTTTCAGTGCGGGACAAGAGATGGACTGAGCTGGACAAGAACCAGCATCGCACTCACGCCATGCGGCTTCTCGATGGGCTGGAGGTCACTGCGCGGGAGAAGAGGCTGAGAGTTGCCCGAGCCATCCTTTACGTTGCCCAAGGTACGTCACGGTGTTGGGCTGGTGGGCTCTGGCTCGTTATTTTCTCCGTTTTTTTTTTTTCCCTTGTATCCTTGATATCACCTGGGATGATTGGAACTAAGGTAACCTCTCATTGTAGCTTCCTTTCAGATTAGGAGCTTTTTACAGGCCTGGGAGTCAAACGTTTTATAGGAGCTTGGTCCAAAATTTGGCAGTCTTGATGCGCAGTCCTGGCTCTGCCAGACCTGGGCTCTGTTACCCACAAGGGGGCAGTTCTGTCCTCTGCATCTGATTTCTTGTCTTAAAATTGTGGATGTGGTTTTCATTCTCCGTGCAAAGTTTGCTGCCTGGGAGGGCCTTGGGATTCCTGCAGGGGTCGGATCCAGCAAGGATATTGTTACAGGCACTTTTGGGGAGTGCGGCTCCGAGGCCGAAGTGCAGGCCTGGATGAGGTATAACATCTTCCTGTTGCTGGAAGTGGGGACGTTCAATGCTTTGGTGGAGCTGCTGAACATGGAGATTGAGTGAGTACTGTGGAAAGGTGCTTTCGGAAATGGCTCTGGGCTCTTCTCTTGGCGTGGGTTTGTCTAGTTTGTGGCAGCCGCTTTGTCCCCAGTCTTATTCCTCGTCTGTCTATCTCTAATCTAATCCCTGCAGTACTGGAATGACTCCTGTTATTTGGATAGATCTGTAATGTAGAATTATACACAAATTATTCAGCAGTTCTTTCTGGCTGTGCTATCTGGCAGCAAACAGAAATGAGTCTATTCCTCCTCCTCCTTCTCCTCCCTTGACTGTCCTGTTAATTTGGGATTTGTTGCAGCAATACCTGTCCCAAGGGTTGGCTCTGGTGTGCGGGTTGCTCGTGGCGGGGTTAAAATCTCTCGAAAGCCCCCTTGTCTGAGGCTGTTTTCCCTCCGCAGTAACAGCGCGGCTTGCAGCAGCGCAGTGAGAAAGCCTGCCATCTCCCTGGCCGACAGCACGGATTTGAGGTACGGAGACGGAGCTTGGGATGAGGAGGCAGTGCTCAGCCTGCGTGAAGGGCAGGCGGCTGAGCGGGGAGATGAAAGCAGTGAAGTACAGCAGGGTGGGGGGATATTTTTTTTTTTGCTTTGACTCGCAGTTCAGTCTGCGATACTGTGATCGTTCTGTTGATCCGTGTTTGTGGTACCTCGTGCGCTGTCCCACACCGAAGAGGCCTTTCTCCAGTGTCTGAGCCCTGATCCCCTGGTGTGGGGTGGGTGAATTGAAGCAGGCCGTGATCTTGGCAAATCCAGACTTCCCCCAGACCAGTGGGTGCTGGCAACATCTCTGTAACCCATCGCGACTTTGTACCCTGTGGTAATTAATTTGGCCTTTTGCTCTTTGCAGAGTGCTGCTGAACATCATGTACCTGATTGTGGAGACAGTCCGGCAGGAGGCTGAGGGAGACAAGGTGGAGTGGAAGACCATGAGACAGACCTTCCGAGCAGAGCTGGGTGAGGACGAGAGTGCCTGGGGGGAATAACAGGACGGAGGTTACCAGGAGGTGAAGAGCAAGAGTGAGATGATGGCTGGATCTGGGCCTCGGTTAATAGGAGCTGGTAGCATCGGGTTGGTTCCTGCTAGGTGTATTGTGTCTAGGCTGAACCTTGCTGGAAAGGATGAAGGAGGTGAGCAAAGGAAGCCGGCCAGCCTTTTTTGCTGCCATGGTGCTCTCTCCCTGGGGAGAAGCCTTGAATGTTGGGGCTGTTATTTCCCCTTGGCACAGGGGTAAGAAATTATGGAGGGTATGAGGCCTTAGAAAGGAAGAGAAGAGCTGTCTGGGATGAAGTGAAGACGCTGGAGATAGGAGGTGACGGGGAAGAATGACTGCTGAGACCAGTGGGAGAGTGCAGGGGCTGGTGGTGCTGGTGTGCAGGAGGGAAGGTGCGAGGGGCAGGCGTGAGGACAGCCTTGCTATCGTTGTTGTGTGAACCCAGGAGCCCCACTGTACAACAACGAGCCCTTCTCCGTCATGCTTTTTGGGATGGTGACCAAATTCTGCAGCGGCCACGCTCCACACTTTCCCATGAAGAAGGTGCTGCTCTTGCTCTGGAAGACTGTGCTGGTAAGAGGGAGGCCGTGGGGTGTGCCAACGTGCGTCTTGTGGTTTTACCTTTAACAGAGGAAGGAAGTTCTGCCCCCAAGCTGGCTGTAGTTGCGCTGTCCTCTCTTTCTGGCATAAATCTGGGTAGTTGGGCCCTGTAGGTGAGCGCTGGTTATTGGTCTCTAGAGCTGGAGTCCAAGGTGCAGCCAAAGCAAGGTCCTGAGCTTGGGCTGGTGTAAAAGAAAAGGTCCAGATACCTCTGCTGCAGTTACCCAAGCACCCTCCTGTCCCTTCAGTCTATCACAATGACAAGAGCAGCATGGGGGCAGACAGGTCTTGTCCTACACCATGGAGAAGGATTTGGGACTCTTGGAGTGTGGATTTGGGAAGGGCAGGTGGAGAAGCCCTTGATACTGTGTGTCGAGGAGTCTCCCAGGCTCAGGAACCCATGGTCTCCCTTGCAGTGCACCCTGGGAGGCTTCGAGGAGCTCCAGAGCATGAAGGCAGAGAAACGGGAGATCCTGGGCCTCCCGCCACTCCCGGAAGACAGTATTAAAGTGATCCGCAACATGAGAGCTGCGTCCCCCCCGGCATCGGCCTCTGACCTCATCGAGCAGCAGCAGAAGCGAGGCCGGCGGGAGCACAAGGTGAGGCTGGAGCAGGGTGCTGGGGACAGCGATGTTAATTGAGGGTCAGCTGGGTCTGGGACACCAATCTTGGAGCAACTTGTACCCAGGATATTTACCTGCCTGGTAGTGAGCAGTGGGATGGAGACGTGTAGCTCCCACATACCTGCTTCTCTCTCTCCAGGCCTTGATTAAACAGGATAACCTTGATGCCTTCAATGAGCGGGACCCTTACAAAGCTGATGACTCCCGTGAGGAGGAGGAAGAAAACGATGACGACAACAGCCTGGAGGGAGAGACCTTCCCCCTCGAACGTGATGAAGTGATGCCTCCCCCCACCCAGCATCCCCCCAGTGACCGCATCGCCTGCCCCAAGGGGCTGCCCTGGGCCCCCAAGGTCCGGTGAGTCCCTGGGGTGGCATCTTAGGTCCGGCTGGGGGGAGAGCTGGAGTGACTGGCCGAGGAAGACAGCAGAGGTTGAATAGCCCATCATTGTGCCCTTCAGCAAGGTGCGCAGAGAAGATGTCAGGGCTGGGGTGGTCAATCTCATGGTCTCTTTGGTGGCTTTTCTCCTTGGTGGGGTGGGCTTGGCACCATCTCCTTCACCTGACTGTAGTAGTTATTTCTGATGCCCTGTACTTGGGGGTCTCGTGTAGCCAGCAACAGGGGGAATTTAGGCTGATTAGAAGATGCAATGTCTTCCTCTTGTGTCCCTTTCCTGCAGAGAGAAAGACATTGAGATGTTCCTGGAGTCCAGCCGCAGCAAGTTCATTGGCTACACTCTGGGCAGGTAGGTTCCTGCGTAGCCAGATTTGGGGAACTGCCTGTTTGGGGGGTTGTGGCAGAGGCTGCTAGTGGGCGAGCTGTCATCGCCCTCCCCTTGCCAGCAGAGAAGCCCTGAACTTGCTGGCTCCTCTTGACGGTAGTTTCTGATCTGCCCGTGGAGGTGGCTCAGAGTTTGCTCCTGAATGCACCCAGCCTGGCTCTTCCCCTTCTCTCTAGTGACACCAACACCGTGGTGGGGTTGCCCAGGCCAATCCATGAGAGCATCCGAACCCTGAAGCAGGTGAGTGTATTGATGAAGTCCTCTGATCTCTGTCTTTGTGCACGTGCCCCTTCCCCAACCCACTGCACTGATCATGGGTCAGGGCAAGTGATTCATTTTCCTGGCTTCTCTCTGCCCAGCTCAGCCCTGGGAGGTGAGAGGCCTCAAGTCGTCTTCTCTTGCCTGGTCTCCCAGGCTGTCTAAGCCCTCTTCTTCCCCGGCCTTCTTTCCTTTCTTATCTGGGGTTGCCCCAGAGGTGAGGCGAGCAGCTGCCACCTTCCCCTGCCACCCTGTCTATCGGGGTCAGGTCACCAGTGTTAGATGGGCCTGATGGACAGGAATGACAGAGGTTTCTGGAGGGACCTACAAAGATGATGGGACAGAGCAGGACCCCTTGTCACGCTGGGGCAGCTCCTGGATGCACCGCGGGGCAGGTTGGGGTGGGTGGCATCAGTGGGGGGCTCTGAGCTCTGTAGCATGAAGCCCCTGCTCTGTCTCCGTGCAGCACAAGTACACGTCGATCGCGGAGGTGCAAGTGCACATGGAGGACGAGTACCTGCGCTCCCCGCTCTCGGGGGTGAGTGTGGGGACGAGGAGGGGGCAAAGATCCGTTGATGGGAGCTGGGGGTGCTTGGTCCTGCCAGGCCTTTTGGCCATCGGGAGGGTGGAGGTTTGCTCTGTGGCTCGCTGGGGAAGGAGGAGTAATTTCTCCAGGGGCAGAGTGGGGTTATGCTGGGAGGCATCAGGTAGGAGTGAGAAGTATCCTGGACTATGTGGCTTACCTCGGGATCAGAGAGCCCGGCCCTGAGCTGGACCTGCACTGCTGGTGGCTGCTCTTGGTGTGAGGTTATCTCATCTCTCGTGGCACCAGGGGGAAGAGGAAGTGGAGCAAGTTCCTGCTGAGATCCTGTACCAGGGCCTCCTGCCGAGCCTGCCGCAGTACATGGTGAGCTGGGGAGTCCTGTGGGACCCCGGGCTTTTCTCCATCTCCCTTGAGCTGATCTGGGGGTGCCTGATCCTGGGGTCTCCCTCTGTTGCTCTGTCCCTTTCCAGTGATGTCCTCCAGGTCTTCTCCTCTCCCTATATATATAACCTTGTTACTCCATCCTGTGGTGGGTAGGAAGGTCCGTGGCTGGTCTCCCCCATCCCCTGATCCAGCTCTCCTTTCTTCCCAGATTGCTCTGTTGAAGATCCTCCTTGCTGCAGCCCCCACTTCCAAAGCCAAGACGGACTCCATCAACATCCTGGCAGATGTCTTGCCAGAGGAGATGCCGTGAGTGACTGTGGAGGTGCTAGGTGGTAACGGAAATGGAACAGAGAGTGAGTTGGAGCTTGGCAGGGTGCAGGCAAAGCTTACAGGCTGGAGCTAGGCTTGGCCTTGTCCAGCCTGGGAAGCTCTTCTGCCTTGTCTCTGTTTCCCAGTGGATCTGTTTTCCATTAGATACAGGATTTGCCTTTGCTGATTGTGGTGTCCTTATGCACCATTCAGCAACGTCCGTGCTGCTCCCCAGAGGTGGCTGCATCTTGAGGGCAGGGAGATGGGTCCAAGAGCTGCATGGATGGGTTTGACTGTGTGTTTTGGGGATGAAGCATAGCCAGTGACCACTGTTCGTTCGTTAACTCGGGATTAAGTGACAGGAGGGATGTGGAAGGGAAGGGTGCGTTGGATGTTCTCCAGGGCTGGCAGGGTGCGGACAGTGTCCCAGCCTAAGGATCCCTCTCTGTCCCCCAGGACCACAGTGCTGCAGAGCATGAAGCTGGGGGTGGATGTCAATCGGCACAAGGAGATCATCGTCAAAGCCATTTCTGCTGTGTTGCTCCTCCTGCTCAAACACTTCAAGCTGAATCACATTTACCAGGTGAGGCGGGCCAGGGTCTGACCACCCTGCCACGGGGCTTTGGGGAGGGGGAGCACCCAGGATGGATCCCCGTTCACCTGCCCACCCTGCCTTTCCTCCCAGTTTGAGTACATGGCCCAGCATCTGGTCTTCGCCAACTGCATCCCGCTCATCCTGAAGTTCTTCAACCAGAACATCATGTCCTACATCACTGCCAAAAACAGGTAGTGGAAGGGGGCTGCCCACCCACGTCCCCTCTGGGGATGCCACAGGGAGTGCAGCAGGGTGTGGGGTGGTGGGTCCCTGCTTGCATTGCCCCCCGCTTCCATGGAGACCTTCCGTGGTCTCTCCCAGGCTGTGGCTTCGGCACAGGCAGACACCAGGGAAGTGCCCGTTGCAGCTGACCTCCTGCAGGCAGGAGGTGGGGGGCTGCATCACCCCTACCCCAGGTAGGGTCTGTGGAGCAACGTGTCCCCTCTCCTTTCCGCAGCATTTCCGTCCTGGACTACCCGTACTGTGTGGTGCACGAGCTGCCGGAGCTGACGGCGGAGAGCCTGGTAAGTCGCTCCCTTCTCCTCCAGGCCCTGGCGCCTTGGGCACGCTCTGCAGGTTGGGTTGCTTCTTGGAGAGGATCGGAAGGGTAGGAGGGGACAGGGCTGCGGCACCCTGCCCTGGCACCCGCAGCGCTTCCACCCACAGCTCCTGGGACCACTGGGTGTTCAATGGGTGCAGCACCTCCCTGCTCAGCATCCGGGTACTGGTGCTGGCAGGTGTCTCCTGGCTGACACAGCCATCAGTGCTCCTTTGGGCAAGGGTCCTCAGAGCAGAACGGCCTCTCCTCTTCCTCCCCTCATCCCCACTCCAATCTCTTGCTATTCCTTCAGCCTTTGCTTTCCCTGCAGGAAGCTGGAGACAACAACCAGTTTTGCTGGAGGAACCTGTTCTCCTGCATAAACCTCCTGCGCATCCTGAACAAGCTGACCAAGTGGAAACACTCTCGCACCATGGTGAGGGCTGGGGAACCCTGCCGGGGCTTGGCAGAGCCGGACTGGACTGTCGCAGGGTGCCTGGACTGGGCGAAGGGGCTGTGGATACCCTGGATGCCCCTCACGTGTCGCGCCAGGCCTTGCTGGGGAGCGGGGAGAACGGTGGGGGTGGCTGCTTGGAGGTGAGGGAGGAAGGCACCAGGGCGAGTGTGTGTGCGTGCTGTAGGAAAGGTAGGGTGTGTGGGTGTGTGTGTGTGTACACACGCACACGTGCTGTATGAGGAGGTTGGTGCGTGTGTGCGATGGGAAGCGTTTGAGTATCTGTCCCAGCCTCGTCAGCTCTCTTTTCCCACTTGCTGGGTGGCTTTGCCCCACAGATGCTGGTCGTGTTCAAGTCGGCACCCATCCTGAAGCGGGCGCTGAAGGTGAAGCAGGCCATGATGCAGCTCTACGTGCTGAAGCTGCTCAAGGTGCAGACCAAGTACCTGGGCCGGCAGTGGAGGAAGAGCAACATGAAGACCATGTCGGCCATCTACCAGAAAGTACGGCACCGTCTCAACGATGACTGGGCTTACGGCAACGGTACGTCCTTTGCAGCCGCTGGAAAGCGGCCTGTTACCCACTGTCCTTCCTGCTCCCTGCAGTGACACGTTTGAGCCCAAAACTGTCCCTTTGCTGCTTAGAGCTGTGGGGATGGATTTGGGATGGCAGCATTGCAGGGAAGAGGGAAGGGATTGGGGACGGCCAGTGTTTGAGCTGTCGGCTGCTGCCTGCTCTGTGCCCCTGCATATTGCTCGTTGTGAGGGCTCGGAAAGCTTTGGCCTGCGGGATGTGAGTTGGCTGAAGGGTCCCCCCGAAACATCTCCCCTTTGACACCCCTTTCCCTCTGAGCAGACCTGGATGCTCGACCCTGGGACTTCCAGGCTGAGGAATGCGCCCTGCGCGCCAGCATCGAGCGCTTCAACTCGCGCCGCTACGACCGGGCGCACAGCAACCCCGACTTCCTCCCCGTGGACAACTGCCTGCAGAGCGTGCTGGGCCAGCGCGTGGAGCTGCCCGAGGATTTCCAGGTCAACTATGACCTGTGGCTGGAGAGGGAGGTCTTCTCCCGGCCCATCTCCTGGGAGGAGCTGCTGCAGTGACAGCACTGCGGCGAGGACGGTGGGGGAGGCGGGAAGGGAGTCGTTTGAGCTTGGCCCGGGCTGGGCGCTGAGGACGCCGCGGCCCCTCTCCAGCCGCCGGCCGAGGGGCAGGGGGGGCGAACCTGAGGGTGCGAGGGGTCTCGGGGGTGCCTGGTTGCCCTGCGGCGGGGTTGGGAGGAGGCTGGAGCTGGGATGGATCCTCACGGCGGTGCTGTCCTGCCCCTCTGCTTCCTTCCAGGCTGGGCCGGATTCGACCCCGTGCCGAGGGTGGAGGTTCAAAGAGGCCACGGTGCCGTGGGCGTTAGGTGGGAGAGACCCGCTGTACGCGCCCCAGGTCGATCCTTTGGGCTGTAGCGTTGCGATCGCCCTCCTGCCTTTTCTAACCAGCCGGGGCCGAGGAGGGCGAGCGGCCGGTGGCGCGGGGAGCGGGGCGAATAGGGGTGAGGGTCCTTTTGGTGCTGCTGCGGGATACGGGGAGCAGGTAGCCACGGGCCACCGGGGCAGAAAACCCTCGTCTGCCTCCACGCAGGGATGCGGTGGCCTCGTCTTGCCTGCGCCCGGGGGGGCGCGATGGCCGTGGGGCCGAGGGGCTGGGACTGTCCCCCTTGCCGAAGGGCCGGGGAGGGCTGGGGACTGCAGTCTTCCCTCGCCCCGCTGGGTGGGGTGGACGAGCTGTACATATATATATATACATACACGTGATATCTCCGAACTGAGCGTGTCTGGACTTTGTCTGCGTCCCCGTTGCTTTTCCGAGGGAAGAAGCAAAGGGTAAATCCCGTGATGGGTCTCAACTGCTACTTAATATTTTATCGTTAATATTTGCCTTGCCCCAAAAGCCGTTGGCTTGGGGGAATGGGGGAGCCGGAGGGGTGCGGGCAGAAGCTGGTCCGTACGAGCAGGCGTTCCCGCTTCTCCGGGCTGTTTGCAGCCAGCCCTGATGGCAGGACTGCGGGGACCGAGCCTGGCCGATGCTTGGGGGGATCCTTGCCAACCCCAGCCTGAGCGAAAGCTGGTGACGGGGACCTGGGATGGGATCTGCCGATGGTCCTGTCCCCCTTCCCGCACCGCCTTGGGGACTGCCGTGGTTGTTTCATCGTGTTGGTGGTGCAACGGGGACTTTCTTCACCCCCTGCAAAAAGATGGGGTGGTCTCGGCTTGCTGCCAGCCCCTTCCCGCAACCCCGGGGAGCAGCGTCTCCGGAGTTTGGGCCGTGGGGAAGGAGACAGCCCCGAGCCCGGGGGCTGCCTTGGCTCCACTGTAATTGGGAGCGATGGCTAAATGACAGGAGAGGCGGCTGCAGGGAAGGTGGTCGCCTGGTTAATGCCACCGGAGCAGACGCTTGGACGCCTTCCTCCTCCCGGAGGGGGAAATTATCCTGTGCCGGGCAGAGCCAGGACCTGGAGGCTGACGGGGAGCAGCTCGGCGTTGGTCAGCTTTTGGGCTGGACGGGAGAGGGGGAGATGGGGGATGCCTGGCTGGGGCTCCGAGTGGGCTTTTTCCTCCATGGGCTTTTTCTTCATGGGCTTGGTTTCCCTCTGGGTCGGCTTGAGGCAGCTCCGAGCCGGCTCCGCGTGGAGGTGGATCCGAATTTGGTGCACCCTCCCTGGGGTGCTCCTGGGGCACCAGCTGCCCTATGGGGATGTTCTGCGGCGATCCGCATCCTCCGAGCACAGCGCAGCTCCGCACCGGCATCCCCCTCTCATCCCGAAGCTGCTGGATCAGGTGGGTCCGTCTTTGGGGGGACTTGGCGGATGTGGGTTCGGGCACAGGCGTGATGCGGAAGGGGGTGACAATTGGGGGACAGACCCCATGCCCATCCCCGGGGGACCCGGGAGGGGTGTGCATTGAGGCTGAAGAGCACAGAGAGCAGCACAACTGGCCGAGGAGGAGGAGGAGGAAGGCCGGGCAACGGGTTTGCAGCAGCCTCCATCATCCAACACGCTCCCACGGAGGAGCCAGGGATCAAACCTATGGACCCTAGAGCTTGGCTTTGACCCAGAGATGCTCGCCGTGCTCCGGGCCGTGCCTCAGTTTCCCCAGCAGCGAGGGAACAGCAGTTCCCGGCTTGGCCAGCAACGCCTGGGGAGGGGCGAAGGGTTTCTTGCCTGGTTAACGAAATCCCAGGAAAGTCGCCTCGGCTTTTGGGAGGAGAAAGACCAGGACGAGGGAAAAGGAGGCCCCCCAGCCGCGCCGCGGGGCTGAGGGAGACCTCGCTGCAGGATGGCGGCAGCAGGCGCAACCCGTATTAGACATCAGCGAAGCATCGTGAGCCGGCACAGCTGTAAATAACTTATCAAAAATGTGTTTTATTGGTTTAGAAGTGAATAACAAAATCCCTGCGGATGCGGGGGGGGCTGCAGCCAGGCCGGCGATGGGGCACGGGGGTGGCAGCACCCGTCGCGGTTACCACCGGAGGACGGCAAGGATGGGGCAACCCACGGCGGTGCGAGGGGCCTCCGGTGCTGGGGTGGGCTCAGCCCCCTGGGATGCAGCATGGATGGGACCTGCTGGGCAAGGGAGAGCCGGGCGCCTGCATTTCAGAGGTACTTGGATGCAGCCGGCGTTTCTCCAGCCGGGAACCTTTCCGAGGGGGTCTGCGGTACCCGACTGAGCCGGGACGCGGCTGCAACCCCTTTGCCTCCTCGGGGTGCAGGAGACCAGGAGCGGGGGGCACATTTGGACAACTCGGAGGTGCCGGCGAGGGCTGTACCAGCAGGAAAGCGGTATCGGATGTGCCGACGTGACCAGGCGGTCAGAGGGATTCGCGGGTTAAGCCTGGGCTCTCTGCCCCCCCTGGAGCGGAGCAGCTGAGGGACCTCTGCTACAATACGGACATTTTGCAGATCCATGGCTCCGGTGCTCTGGTTCAGCCCATGTTTCACCCGAGGAAGCCTAAAACGGGCTGTCCCCCTGCTAATGGGCTTCCTTGCAGGTCCAAAAAATGGGGAAAAGATGATGAAAAGCTGCCAAAGTGACCCAACCTTCCCAAAACAGTCCCGGCGGGTGCCAGAGGGCAGCGGGCACTTGCAGTATCCCTGGGGAACGAGGCTGAGATGCACCAGGATGGGCGTCACGGGCCCTTTGGGACTGTCCCCAGGGCCGGAGGCCGTTTTGGCTGTGCCTGGATAAGCCGGACCCGTTTCGCCACATCCCGAACCTCTGCGAGCAATGGTCTTTCCATGCACCAGCTTGGATTAAAGCATCTCCCCGCCTCATCCGTACAGTGGGAAACGGGCAGGGGGTGGCTAAAAACGACCCTGCAAGGCAACAGCTTTGGATTTAGCGTCTTTATCCCAGCAGATTCCCTGGGACTGGCTTATGGCTTGTTCCTTGAGCTTTCCCGGTTGTCTCCACAGCTTGTGGTTACGCAGGGAGATGCAGCAGGGAGGGAGAGACGCTCCCGGGCTTCGGCGCGACCGTCGTCTCGCCGAGAAGCCCAAGAGCCGGCGAGGAGGAAGGTCGGGGCCGAAGCTTCGAGGGCAGAGGAGTTTTGCAGAGGGGTTTCGGCCGCCGGCGGTGGCTCGTCCCCTCCGGTCCCATCCTTCGCCCTGCGTGGGGCGAAACGCCGAAGCTGGGCTTCCTCCTTTTTTTTTGGGGGGGGGGGGGAGCCCCCTTGGCGCGGGGCATCACGTGGCCCAGCCGAGCAGGCCGCTCGCCGGCTCTTTGCCTTTCAGCCGCAGCAGCAGCGGCGCTTTGCCGGCGTTTTCCGGAGCCCCTTCGAAGCGGGGGGGGCCCAGGGCCGGCGGCAGCGAGTAGAGGGGCTGCGGGAGGCCCGCGAAGCCGCCGTTGCCGTGAGCGGGGGGGTACGGAGACACGCGAGGGGCCGGGATGCTCTCGGGAGGTACGAGGCAGGGAGCGGCCGGGCTGCCGGAGCTCGGCCACAGGTTATTCTGCAGCTGGAAAAAAGGGGAAAAACAAAGCTCCGAGTGAAGGAGGGAGGCTGGGGCAGGCAGGCGAGGGGGGGTCCACACGCCGCCACCGCAAATCCCCATCTGCAGGATGCAGCTCAAGGGCTGCCATTGCTTTGCTTTAACACCCTGGGGGGGATGATCCCGATTGAAACGCTATAAATAAATATATATATTTTTTTTGCATGCAAGGGAGCATCCAGCAGCTGGATTAACCCCCCTCTCCCTGAAGCCGTTGCCTCCGAGAAATGAGGTGTCGCGTTGAGCCGCTGCGTGCAACGCGGAGCGATGGGAGGGGAAGTTCGGGCAATGCAATTTTTGCTTTTTTTCCCCCCATTTTAGGCACGTTCCCCAGCGCCTGGCGGAGCGCGGCTGGCCGGATCCCAAGCCACGGCGAAATACCGCCAGCGGAGCCAAGGAGCTGTGGAAACTCGGCACCGGCGAGGGATTAGCCGGCACCGGCGCGGAGCGATGGTTGTCTGGATGCACGCGAGCTGCTGGCCTTGGAAAGCCCGGCCCTGCCTCCGCTTCGGATGAAACCCGCGGAGCTTGCACGGAGCGGAGCCCGTCGGCACACGGTGGCTCCGGGAGCAAGGGCTCCCCGGTGCTGCTATGAAGGGGTTTCCTTGCATGGGGGGGGATCCCAACCCTGCTCCGAGGGGCGCCTTTCCGGGTGGGATGTAAAGCGGCACCTAGTGAACCGTGATGCTGCATCTTTGCTCCCTTTTCCAGCCCGGGCCATGTGCCTTTTCCCAGACCCGGGGTCTTGCTGGAATCCCCCCACGGACCCAAGCGGGTTTTTGCCCCGGGGCAGGGCAGATGCAACTGCAGGGTCCTGGAACCGCCGAGGATACGGGCCAGGCTGGGGTTGGCACCGGGGGGGTCCCGGGGGTGCAATTGTCCAGGCTGGGTTTCTCACCTCCTGGATTTTGCCGTAGCGCTCCCGTTTCCGCCACTTGGCCCGTCGGTTCTGGAACCAGACCTGGAGGGAAGGGACGAGCCCGTGGTGAGAGGCGGAGGGTGGAGAGCTGGGCTGGAGCTCCCGAGGGCCACGGGAATCCCTGCCCATCCCGTGGACAGCTGCCAATCCAATCCCAAACTGCTCTTCCCGGCATGACAAGACCCCTAATGCAACCCCCGGCAGCCGGTTCCCCCAGCGCCCCTCCGCTGCCCCATCAGGATTGCACCTTCTCCGTGGTGGCAAAGGGAGAAAGCTCCCCTCGGGTGCACGCTTTTCCCTTTGGCATTAGCAAAGGAGCAAGAAACCTCTCCCGTCTTCCTTGGAAAATAACCAGTCCCACCTGGCCGGGCCATGCTCCGGGCCTCAACGGCCAAAGGCTTCGGCATGGAACGAGGCTCGGGCATGCGGACCCGCCTGCATGGCCCCTCCGTGCTGCCGGGGGGCTCCGTGGGGCGGTGATGGGACCGGCGGGGTCCCGGAGAGGAGGGTGCCCGCCATGGGCAGATCCAATTTGTCGGCAATTTCACCTAAACCTGCCCCAAATTTTGGCTTGGCGATGGCCCTCGGCGCAGTGGCTCGCTGCAGGCGGCGCCGCGTGGCTTTGCTGTCCGGCCACGCGCTTCGAGCCCCTTCCCTCGCTCCGGTATCCGCCCGCCTTCGCTTTTTCTCCCCGCCGGGCGCCCCCTCTGAGCCGGCTCCGCTGCCGTTTCCAACCGAGAGCCTCAAACCACATGGAAATGCCTCTGGAAAGAGCTCCGCTCGCCTGCCGCGAGCGCGGTGCCAGCAGGGCTGGGGCCGGCGCGGGAGGGCTCAGCCCGCCCGGCAGCGGGAAGCCCCCGGCCCGGGATGCGTCGCCCCAGGGACCCCTTGCATTGGACGCGGGGCTGCACCATACCAGGGCGTTGCTATTCCCAGGCCAGAATAGCCATTGTTGGGGCTGGGATTTCCTCTGGAGAGCTTAGAGGCTTAGGAAAATCCCCCCTCGAGCACGTTCCTAACTCAGCGTCGTGTCCCTAGTGCCTGGGATCTCCCGGGATGGAGGCAAAAGCACCAATCCAGCCTGCTGCTGCTCCGGTAACACAACCGGCTAAGGAGATGCCGGAGGCTGCTCCACAGTCCGGGCAACCTGGACATCCCGGCCCTTACCTGCACCCTGGCTTCGGTCAGGTCTGTCCGAAGAGCCAGCTGCTCCCGCGCGTACACGTCTGGGTAATGCGTCCTCTGGAAGACCTTTTCCAGCTCCTCCAGCTGGAAGGTGCTGAAGGTCGTCCTGTTCCTCCGCTTCTTGGCCTTGCTCTTGCCTGGCTCCAGGGGCTCGGCGAGCTCGGGGGCACCCAGGGGCGCTGCCAGCGAGCAGCCGAGCTCCGCCGGGGCTTTCGAGGGGCCGCGGCAGGCTGCGGGCGCGGGCTGGTACCCGGCTTTGCATCCCTTCTCGCTCCCTGCGGGCCAAGATGCGCAGCGCGGGGCGGCGTTAACGAAGCAAAGAGCCTGCTGCGTCCCCAGACCCGGCCAGCGGTCGTAAACCGTCCCCCCCCCCCCAAAATACGTGCGTGGCACCCAGAGGGCAGGGAGGGGGGGCGAAGGCTGCGTCTCTGCAAGCCGTGTCGGGGTGGAAAGCCTGGCGGGAGCGGAGGGTGCTCGGCCCCGCGCGGGGATCCACGGTCGGGGCTCCCCGCCAAGGCACCTCGCAGCCCGCGGGGTGGCTGGAGCCGGAGCCGGGGAGGCAGGAGGGCGGAGAAGGGCGAGCGCCCATCCGCACCGGCGCGGCAGCATCTTCCAGAGGGAGTTTTTCCCAGCTCCGCTCATCTTTCTTCCCGGTTCCCTTCCAGCACGGACTGGCGCCTCCGCCCTGCTCGGCTGCGCCTGGGGCTGAGACATTAGATCCACCAGTCACCCCAAGCGGCCCCGGGCTTGGACCGCATCCAGCCCCCCCGGGGCGCAGGCACGCCAGGGTTCGACCCATTCCAGCGGGCCTGGCGCCCGGCTGCCTCTGCCCGCCCCGGGCCAGCGTTTCCCTCCAGCTACAACTCTCAGGAAACCATTTGGAAAGGAGGGGGGAAAAAAATAAATAAATAAAAAAATCCCTTCACTCCGAAGGAGATTCCGCTCTGTTTGCACGGCCCCTCTGGGAAGAGCCTCCTTTCCCCACCCTCCTGCACGGCCTTCGACAAGGAATCCGGAGGAATAAATTTGGGTTATTCCCCCCCCGCCCCACTGCTGCTTCTCCGGGGCATCTCATGAAATGGGTTCAAGGAGATAAATCACTGCCGTGCATTTAGGAGCAGCTGGGCCTGCCGTTGTCACCAGCACCCCGGGGAGGGGGCGAGGAGGCGCGGGAGCAGCGCGGGGGACACAGGGAGCTCGGCAAAGCCAAGCGGGCTCGGACCGAGGTCTGGGTGCCATTAGCTCCCTGGAAGAGCCAAGCAGAGCAGCCAGGCCTGTCCCAGCGAGGGGAGGAAAATGAAGCAGGGACTCAGCACACGGGGTGGGAGAGCTTGGGGTCCTCCAGCAGCCTGGTGGGGGGGGGGGACAGGGACTTGATGCAGGAAGGAAACGAGCTGAAAAATCCTCTTTTCTGCCCCGGTTTCACCTTGCAGCAGGTGGAGACCACCAGCCCCCTCCCCGGCCTTCCTCTCCACAGAGGGGCTGGGGCAGGATCAGGCCCATCGCCGGGCCCTGGGGACCCTGCAGCGCTTTGAGGCCGTTTCTCCAGGCTTTCTCTCCCGGCGAGGGAGGAAATCGCCTCCTTTGGGATGGTTCCTCCTTCCCGGCCCGTTACCATCGCATCCCAGCCCAGGGGGACCGGGTCCCCCAACCCTGCGCACCCACTCGGGGCTCTGCACCCCATGGCAGCAACCAGCCCCCAAAGCAGCCTTTTTCCAGACTTTCCTCTTTCATTTTCAGTTGTTTCCTAATTAAGGCAATTTGGGGTTACTATGTGCAGCCGAGAGCCGAGGTGCAGCTGCTTTGAATTAACGGGAAACCGTTATCTCCGGGAGGGTTTGAGGGGTGATTGCTCTCTTCGTTGCCGGTACCGACCTATCTCCGTGCCCCGGCGGTGGGTAACGATGGGGAGATTGCAGCCGCTTTGCTGTTTCCTCCCTGTTTTGCCTTCTGAAGGGCTCGGCCGGGCCGGGGGATTTTAACGGTAAAAACAGTTGAGCCGAGCCGATCCCGGAGCAAAGACCAAAAGCAAATAAACAAAACCAAAGAGAAAAAGAAGAAAAAAAGAAAAAACCCGATGCACAAATTGGTCCGGTAAACGCGTTGGATTTGTTTTTTTCCCCCGTTTCAAAGGCTACGCGCCGCATTTCCGAGCGACCCGCGGGTTTCGGTGTTGGAGACAAATAAATAAATGGCCAGAAAGAAGGAAAAGGCAGGAAGGGAGCAGGATACGGGCGTGTAGCTAAATAAACACAGAGTTGCAAGGGGACAAAGAAGATGGGAAAAGGGAAGACAGAGATAATCCCCCCCTCCCCAAACCGGCACCCCCTAAAAGATTTTGCGGCGCTGGTGAAGTTAGCAGCTGGGGAACAGCTGTACGGTTATTGGGTTAAACGAGAGGGGACCTCAAAGGGATCATTATCGAAGGGACGGCGACGCGGAGCGGGATCGCCCGCTCCCCACAACCGGCGGAGAAAACGAAGCCGCCGCAAACGAAATCCGCCCCCGCCGGCGCCCATCGCCGCGGCCGCGGGGCTCAGGCAGCAGGTAAGCGCGGTCGCGGCCCCGGGCCCTCGGCGGGGCGGCGGCGGATCGGGCCCCGGCCGGGATGGAGCGGGCGCGGCGGAGCGGAGGCGGCCGGTGCCTCCGGGCGCCCCGGTCCCGTCGCTACCTGCTTTTGCGCCGCTCGGCCGAGCCGGCCCCACCTGGTTCCCATTACCCCGCGGCTGTCGCCTTTTTCTAATATTAAAAAAGGGGGGGGGGAATTAAAGGAAAATTAAAGGCCCGTGGGACGGGCGAGCTGCACCGGGGCGCCGAGCCGAGGTCTCCGAGCCCGGGACGAGAAGGCGGCCGGGGCCTCCGACGGCCTCGTCCGGGAGGGCGAGTGCGGGGAGCGAGGGCCCGGTTGCGGTGGGATGTTGCTCGAGCGATGGAGAAGGGGAAACGGCGCTGAAGGGGGCCGGGAAGCGCCTCGGGAGGCCCCGGCTCCGCGGCCGGGAAAGGGGCGCAGAGTCCCGGCGGGCGGCGGCCGGGAGCCCCGGTGCCGTGCAGCGCCCCGCGGCCGGCAATTCCCGGAGCTGCCCGGGCCGCTGCGGGGCCGCCAAGCGCCCGGTGGGACCCGGGAGCGGGAGGCGGCATCTGGACGCGTTTTTCCAGCCGCCTCCGCCGAGGCACGGAGACGTTTTCCGCCCCGTTCCCCTCCCGGTACCGGGCTCCCTGCCCCCGTCGGGAATCGCCCCGCTCCTCTTGCCGGGGGGACGCGGGGCCGGGGGCCTGCGGCAATGCGAGGGGGGCAAAAGCCGGGGGGGACGGGGACGGGACGGTTTGTGCCGCCGGGCGAGTCCGCCGCGGTCCCGACAGTCGCGACAGCAGGGTGCGCGGCGGCCGCCGGCCCGAGTCCCTCTCCCACTTCTTTTTCTCCCTTTCTCTCTTCCTCTTTTCCTCCTTTCCGAGCCCACCATTTTTGGAGGGGGGAGGAAAGGAGCCCGGCAGCCCCGGAGCCGTGTGCTCCCCGCCGCCCCCCCCCCCCCCCCCCGGGCCGCCGGCTCCCCGCGGGCACCGGCGCCTCCGCGCTTGCGGGGAGCTCGGGGCCGCCCGCTCCGACGGGGCCGTGTCGCGACGGCGGGCGCGTCGGGAAGGTGGTCGGCGACAGGGCGGTTTGGGGGGCAGAGGGAGGCTTTGGGGCTGTGGCACGGCCAGGACGGGCCGCCCTGCTCCTGGTCGGCCGCAGCGGGGCACCGGGGCGGGCGGCGGAGCCGGGACCCTCGGGGGCAGCCCCGGCGCGGTGTCCCGGACTCCCTGTGTCTGTCGCAGGCTCCGGGGGGGCTCTGCCACCTCTCGCCGCACCGGGAGGCAGGATCAGGCCCTCGCCGTGCGGGCTTGGCCCCCGCTTCGCCTTTGCAAAGCAGGGGGTGGAAAGAGGGGGGGCGAGAAAGGAGGAAAGGAAAGCAGAAGGGGCCGGGGAGGGGGTGGCAAGTCCCCGGCTCCCCCCCCCCCCCCAATCCACCCCGCCGCTCGCCCCGGTACCTGCAGCCCCGGCGGGGTAGAAAGGCTTCCCATTGACGGCCACGGTGAGGGGGCCCGGGCTGGCGGCCCCCAGGTACCGGGGCTCTGCCTTGTCCGGGGGGCAGCGGGCCAAGCGGGGGCTGAGCGGCGGCGGGTGCCGGGGGGGTCCCAGCAAGCCAGTCCCGAAGGTGCCGGGGGCTCGCAGGAACCCGGCCTGGCAGGCGGGGGGAAAGGCCGGGCAGCCCTGCGCCTCCATGCCGCAGGTTTGGAGGGGCCGGGGCGGCCGGCGGGGAGCGGATTTTGTGCGGGGCCGGGGAGGAGGGGGATGGTGCTGATGTGAAGGGAGGGATCGCCAAGCACCCCCCCCCCCGACACACACTCGCACACACACACACACTCGCACACCCCAGCCCACTTCCACCGCTCCACAGCCAGTCACGTGTGTCCTCCCATCCACTTTATTAACCCTCTAATCCCAGTTCCCCCCCAGCCCCAAACCAGGACGCCTGGGTCCCTTTCCCGGACGGTTTGGCAGGGTTGAACAGCGGGAGAAGTCTCCTCCACCTTTAAGGCCGGGGCTGCGTGGGGAGTCCTGGTCCTCCCCTCCCGCCTCTCCCCGGTGTCTCTGAGCTACAGGAAATGCCCAGGGCCCTTCCTTGATTTAAAGCTTTGCCCCCAACTGCTACAAGCAGCTAGAAATCCCAGGCAGGGGGAGAAATCGCCCTCTTTCCTTGGTCTTTGGAGAGACCCTCTGGCTTTTTTCCCCTTCCCAGGGACCCGTGAGCTTGGGGCTTTTTCCCTCCCCGTGGCTGCGCTGAGGCCTGGCTGGGTCGTTTCAAGGATGATCGCGATGCTGGGAAAGGGGATGCAGGCCACACGGGTCTCTGCCTGCTCCGGGCTCCGCAGGCAGGACCCTCCGTGCCTCCGGCTGCCTCTTCTCGGCCCTGCCTCGCTCCGGCTTGCGCGGCTGCCTCCGAGCTCGAGCCCGGGCGAGGGGTGGGCAGCGGTCGCAGCTCCCCAGCCTCGTGCTTCCTGCTCTTCCCGCTATCGAGGCTCTTTTTGCAGAGCTCCCAGCTCTGTATTTTGCAAAGGTCCTGCCTGCCCCGGCGTGCACTGCGAGGGGGTCGGATCCCGCTCCGGCACACACAGGGCCAGGATCTCCGGAACCTCCCCTTCGAGGCATCAGCACTGACCACCAACCCTGACCGCCCCCAGCTTTTTTGGCAGCTCCGTCTGCGTTGGGGCAGCTTTGCCCGCGGCCTCTCCAGGGCCTGGGCATTTTGCTCTGCTGTTAAACAGCTCTTGGGGGTGGTTAAATGCAGGAAAATCAGGGGCAGGTTTGGAAATTCAAAGGTTTGGTGTTACAGGGGAAAAGATCAATGTCAAAGCGGGGAATAGGTAGGAGGCAGAGAGAAATGAGCCCCTATCTAGGCAGAGATGCTGCTTTACGCCTCCATTTGCTGTTTTCCCCAACGTGTGACATAGACCCTGGCTTTCACCGATCCTAGGGCATCGCTTGGTGCAACAGATCTGGAAAAAAAACCCAAACCTGCAGGTATTTATTGAGACACTGAAAGTCGTCGATGTTTTGGCGATGTTGGGATAGCAACAGCCCAGATCGGACTCTGACTTCCCCCCCCCTTTCTTCTTCTCTTCGGAAGAGCCCGGACCTGCTGCACCCCCCTGCCCTCCCTCTGCCCGCTTGCTCAGCTGGTGCAAAGCCAGGGGGAGATACCCGGAGAAGCCGGAGCAGGCTGGCACGTGCGGGTGGAATGACGCTGCTAATCTCTCCGCCGCTAATTGCGGTCTGTCTCCCTGTTAATTACTCCTTCCCCGCTTCCCATACCCCTCTGCTCCGCCGTCTGGGGACGAGGTGGGGGACAGGGACAGCCCGTCCCTAGTGGCATCCATGGGGTGTCCAGGCTGGAAGCGCAGGGACTGAGCTGAATCGGAGCAGTAAAGTCGGGGGGGGACAGACCGGGTGGATCATAGACGTATGATATTAAATAGCAGAACGACAGTATAACGTCGACCGTTAAATAACGTCCTGCAGCGCGGTGTCACCTTATGCCTGGCCTGGGGTAGTACAGGGATGTTTTATTACCCTGGGTATGATGCAAATAGGAAATATAAAGAATCTTGCTTTGAAGAGCTCGTGAAAAAAGTATAACGTAATCTGCGCGTCTCGACAGCAGTTACGGGATTAGCACGGCTTTGTCGGGTCGTCGCAAAACCCAGCGTTATCGCAAGGGTTCGCAGCGTGGCGCGCCGTAAATCCCGGCGCGGCGCAGGCTGAACGTTCCAGCAACCGGTTAGGGGAGACGCGTTTGCAAAAAAAAAACCCAGTCGCTGCGTTGTAACGCTGGGCTCGTCGCAGCAGCGCGTCCCCACGAGCCTGCCGCAGCCTTCGCCGGGGACTGCATCCACGGCCGCGGCTCTGCCCGGCAGCGTCCCCCCCGTGCCCCCTCCTCGCCCACCCTTCCAGCGCCCACGACGGCTCCCCATGAGTCCTGCTCCGCGCGCAGCCCTTTCCCGACGCTTTCCCTTCCCCGCAGCTGGCGTTGCCGAGGTTTTTCCCTTTTCGGCCGTCCGCAGCTTGCTGCATGTTGTAAATTATTGCTAAATAGGGACTATAAGTCCTCTGGCACGCAACAAGTCATTACCAAGAGTAGCAGAACTCCTGTAAAGGCTTATTGCTTTCCATGTACCTCTCCAAGTTTTACTGCTGGCATTTAAAGGCTTTTAATAGCAGAGGGATGCGCGCCTTCGGTGTGGAGGGGGAGCGGCGGGGCTTCGCCGGGGACAGAAGTTTTGAGGAGAAGCTTCTCCCAGTGTCCCCGCGTCCGACTCGGACGTGGCTGCAGGGCCAAGCACGGCTTGTTCCGTTCCTGGGTTGAAACGGCTTTTGGTGGCCCGGTTTCGTTTAATCGCACGTCCCGCCAAACGGATCGTGGCAAGAGGTCTGCGGAGCGCGCCGGGAGGACCCCAGTGGGACGTCCTGCGTGCAAACGTTTTCTGTTTTCAGTTTCTCTCTCACTTACGGGGAGGAGGAATTTTGGTTGTTTTTTTTTTTCCCCTCTTAAAATCCCGTTGGTTTGTCCAACTGGGATGCCCGAACACTGAGAGCATCTCGGAGAGCTGGGATCACGAGATGTCACCAAAGAGCTCGGCAGGCGTCCAGGAGGCTTTGCATGGTTTTGTGGCTTGGAGGAAGATCTCTGCATAACCAAGACCTGCAAAGACACCAAGAGCTTTGGAAATGCTCTCAAGGCATGAAGCAGTCAGGACCAGGACTGGGATCCTGCTGCTCCGAGGACAGGTTTTCTTTCCCTGCCTTCCGCAGGATTTCTGGTCCTTCCTTCTGAAGGTGCTGGGCTCCACCAGCCCCGTCACAGACCCAAACCAGGAGGTCCCTGATGCCCAAGAGACCCCTCAGCTCCCGCGGGCTGAGCAGTGACGGCCACCCTGATCCCCTTGGTTCGTGCCAGCCGGCAGCGATTCTCTGTTTTCCGCCTCCAGCTCCGCAGTGGGCGCGCTGTGAGCGAGTCTCCGAGGGCAAGCAGGGGCCACGGTCCAGCCAATGGGCTTTTCCTCGAGGGATTTTATTTTTATTTTTATTTTTTTTCCCTGTGCAAGCTGCAGTTTGGGAAGCAGTCAAGTTCTTGGGAGCCTGCTGAGAAGAAGCTACGACTTCCTCTTGAAAGCCCGGAGGCAGCTCGGTTCAGCAGGGCTCTGGCACATTCGTTTCACTGTCAAGGCCGAAGGCACAGGTCTGGGGACCACTGTCCTCCTGGTGGCATGGGACAACGTTAGTTACCAAAGCACCCTCCATCCCATAGCATTCCTGGCTGGGCCGGGCAATCGGCACCCGAGCAGGAGGACCCGAGCTTGGAGGCCGTTCTCCAGCCCGGTTGCTCCTCTCAGTATCCAGGTCATCTCCTTGTCATGGAGAAACACCGTGGCTGGAAGAGGGCAGCTGGGATGACATGATGAAGACCAGCCCTTGGGCAGGAGACATGGGACCAGGGAGGATGTGGGACTTGGTTGGCCACGTTGGCTGGTTGTGTTCCCACCACCCAGCCGATTAGCCCTGGGCTCATCTAGGCTCTGGTGCCCACCTAATGCCCAGCTGAGGTTTATTCCCAGCTGGTTTATACCCCTTGCTGGGTGCCAACATGATCTTCTAGTTTAAGGCTCGAGAGGGTTCCTGAGTCTCACTGAGGTGCAGTTTTCTCCTCTATAAGGTGGAAAAAATAATCCGAGCCCAGCGGGATGGCACCCTGGGAAAAGCCCGGAGGAGCAGGCGGTTGCCTTCCCCACATGCCTGCGGCAGGGCGCGGACGGGCACAGACCTGCTTTTGGCTTGTTGTCTTTCCACCAAGCTCCTCCCTGGCCTTTTGGTCCAGTTTTACGGAGAAGGGTTTAGCCTCTTCTCCAGCATTTATTTTTTACGGATCCCCAGCTTCGCTTTGCTGGGATCAAACAGCAACCCCCCCCTCTAAAAGGGAGGGGGGGGAATTTTCCGTTTTCCAAGTGCCCATAAAACTGCTGCAAAAAAACCCCCTCTCGGGGCAACCCTAGGACAGCGAAGGGAATCTGCTGCTTTGCTGCATTTTTTTGGGCTAAAAGAGCAGCGAGACTGCGGCTTCAATCCTCAGCCCTTGCCTATCTGCACATCCCTCTTTGCCCCACAAATCTCCCCAAAAATCCTCCCCTTTCAGGATGCCCCAACTGGACGCTCCTTGCGGAGCTTCGTCCCAAGCTGCGGCCAGCTCTGGCTCGGGAACGCCCGCGCTGACGGCAGTAAAATGACTTTATTAATTCACCGGGGGGATTTTTCCTTGTGGAGCGCAATGCTGTTTTGCGTTAGGTTGGGAGCGGGAGCCGGAGCCCCTCAGACCGACGGAGCAGGAAATCCATCGGTTCCGCCGAGCCGGATCCAGATTTGGGGTTTAACGAGGCTGAGAAAGCATGTAATTATCCTGCTTTCGGCTCTCGCGGAGGAAGCCCAAACACAAACCCGCTCCCGCGTATAATAACAACAACAGCAACGCAGGAACGCTGTCGACGGCCTTTGTGCCACATATATTTACAGCCGCCCGGATACATCCTCAGACATCTCAATTGCGTGCAAATGCGCGTTATGCACATAAACACCATGTATTTCTGTACCGAGGCGCGTTACCAGCACACGCACGTTAAATCCGCGTGGCCGGATTGCAGTCGCGCGCGGAGCGACGCTGATGCACCTATTACCCACGTAATTGCATAAATGCATAAGCTGGTACAGAAACGTTACGATCGTACCATCTATGCGTATAACCCTGCGTAGCCGTGTTACCCTACGGATGGGCCAAGGAGGGATGTGCGTGTTGCAACAACGCGTGCGTTCCCTCACCGATGGCAACGGGTGGGATTTTTTCAGGCAAATTTGTGGCAAATCGCAGTTTCGGGAGAGTTTTGCCTTGCTGTTTTTAAAAGCCGTAAGTTAACGTTTCGTCCCGGCGGCACTTTCGAGGCGACGGCTTTGAGCTGTCGCTCCCAGGCACTGCTCCGTGTCCGAGCGTGCCGTAAATTAACGACAGCAATAACAAGCGAGGAAGCGAAATCCGGGAAAACAAACTGCGTTAGCTGCAGCCCGAATCGAACACGGCAGGAAAGCCCGGCTGAACTGCTTTTGTTTCCGTTTGCTTTTCATGCAGATAGATCAGGGAGGGAAAAAAAAAATAATAAAAATAATAATAATAAAAAAAATCATTATTTTGGCTTGATTCAGAGCGACGCCAAAACTTGCAGTTCTCTGCAGCTGCCAAATTTAAAAAAAGAAACAAAAAAACCCCCAAACCCAAGTGTTTACAAAGTGCTTTTGAGATGCAACGGCCTCTGGACGAGCTGCTATCCGAGCAAATCGGCTCAATTCCCTCCGGCTTGGTGCCGCTAGGCTGTTTCCAAAGAGCTGCGGATCCGGCCCCGTCCGTGCAGGCGAGGACGCGGGGTGGATTTACACCCGCCGGCGTCCCGTTCGGCCGCCTCGCCCGCTCGTTTCGCCGCTTAATTCGGTCCCTATAAACTCCGCTTTACGACGGCGGCGGAGCCTGGCCGGGATTTGCGAGCCGCGCGGTGCCCGTTCCCACCCGCTTCCCACCCGGAGGGCTCGTTCCCCTTCTGCCGCCCCTGATCCGAGCGGCTCGCGGCGCCGTTCCCGTAACGCGCCTCGAGCCGGCGGTACCAAGCACCCGCGTTGTTCGGGGCTGGTTTGAGCTGTAATAAGGCAAGATTTGCGCTTTGTGCGTGGAAAACGGAGGAGATAATTTCGGGCTGCTTTGGGAAGGGCTTTGGGGCGCCAAGTTGGGGCGCCGGGTCCTTCACAGCGCTCCCAAGCTAAAAAAATTTAAAAATTACAACTAAAAAATTAAAAAAAAAAATTAAAAAGGGGCTGGGAGGAGGGCTGGGAGCGGCGCCGACGGCGAACGGCGACGGGAGGGGATTTGGGGAAGCCGCACTGGTGCAAATCAGTAAAAGAGCAAAAGGGAGGGGAGAAGGGGGCACGGTTTTGGGGGGGGGGGTGAGAAACCCGAGAAAAGCCCCTGGGGCTTTGGGAGCCCTGGAGGACGCGGAGGCGGCCTGGATGAAGCCCTTGCCTTCTCCTGGGGCGGGATGGATTTATCCGTCTCGTGCCCTAACGAGCCGTTTCCAGAGCCCAGTAAATCATACGCACCAGGACAGAAGAAATCTCGCTCCATAAATCAGGGCCGAGGTCGACAAGTGCCGCCTGCGTCATTATCCTGGCGAGTGGCGTTTCGGAGAGCCCAGGTATCGCCGCCTCCCTTGCAAAATCCCAATAAATCTGGGAGTAATCATTCCCGACAGAGAGCCAGAAAAGCACCGGAAAACATTTTCTTCCCTTAAAATGTAAGCGGAAAATTTATTGCAGGGAAAGGACGAGCTTTCTCCCGAGAGTCCACAACAAACAGCGATGCAAGCAAATCTCCCCGGCCTGGGACCCGGCCGGAGGCAAATCCCCATCAGCCCCCCGAAATCAGGGGAGAAATTTTGGGGGGGAAAAAGAGAGAGGGAAAAAAAAAAATATATATATATATATATTGAGCCAACTGTCTTCAATTGTGTCGCGAAAGGACAGTGAAATCTAAGCAGAGCCAACGTGCCGTGGTGCGCTGCCTTCTGGTTTGCGTTTAGCTTTCGGGGGAAAAAAGAAGAAAAAAGGAAAAAAAAAAATCCCCCCTTCCCAAGCCTCCTCCTTCCTTAAGGGGAAGATTTCTTTTATTAACTGGCCGACACCTGAAAGCAATCGGCTCTTTTTGGTGGCGGGCGACGCGGGGGAGGAAGGGGGAGCCGTCCCCGGGAGGCTCTGGAGGGAGGCCCGCGGGGAATCGTATTTTCTCGCCCCTGTCGCTCCCGCTCGGTTTTCCTTGCCTTTCCCGCGGCTCCGGCTCGGGAACGTCCCCGTCGCCCCCGCGCTGCCCTCTGGACTCGCGCGCTCTGGGTTTCGGTGCGGGGAGGAGCCGGGCTTGGCTGCTCTTTCCCGGGCAGGAGCCGTACCGAGTGCTGTCACTGGGTGAGATCTGCTTGGACAGACGGATGGATGGACAGATAGAGCCACCTGGGACGGACCGAGCCCCCCGCTGCGGTGGCAGAGCCCGGGCGCACAGAGCTGTACGTCCGTGAGAGCCTCCGCCCCAGCGCTCCTGGCGTTTCTGACCACGGTTTGACAGTCGGCACCGACAGAGGGAGCAGGACGAGGAGACGATATTGGGCGCTGCGTCCCCTTTCCAGATGGGAAAACTGAGGCACGGGGCTGGAGGCAAGGTCTGGGGCAGAGGTGGGGGGCTTGGCTGTCACCCAAAAACCAGATGGGCTGTTGGGTCTTCTTGCCCACCACCAATTCGTTTCCCCTCCCTGCCTGCCCCGGCCGTGCTCCGCCAGCCGGTTTAAGGTGCGCGAGGTCCGGCTGGTGCGGGGACCGGTGGGCAGCAGCCAGCCCGGAGCTGGCGGAGGGGACATCAATGCGCCCAGCAGCTCTGAGCATGGATTGAGGTGGCACAGCCGTACTCGGCTCCATGACAAATGGACGGATGGATGGATGGAAAGAGGAGGATGAGGGCTATGAATGAGACAAGGCAGCGGGGCTGGGCAAGGACGGTCCAGAAGCATTTAAGCATTGGAGGTGGCTTCTAGCACCAGTTATTTGGGCCAGAAAGGCAAAGCCGGCCAGACCTGGCACACATCATGTCGCTTGGCTGTGGAGAAGCTCTTCCCTCAACACCAGAGGCTGTCTGGGTTCAGGAGACCTCGGCTTTGGAAAACTAAGGCTGGTTCTGGTTTCTCTGGGGGTTTTGTGCCCACCACCACCACCACGTTTTCACAAAGCCCTGGAAGAGTCATAGCAGCCCCAAACCGCTCCGGTGTCCTCACCTCCAGGTCGTGTCAATGGGGCAATGCAAGCAGGGATGCTGGGAGGGATGTGGAGCAGGTCCAGGGAGCAGAGCGGTCACCAGGAATGCCAGCCCCAGCATCGTAGTGCCCAAATCCACTGCGGGCAGTGGTATCCCATGACCACCCTGACCCACCGCCTTTATAATTTTCCTTACCACCATCCCAGCGGATGCTTGCCTTGACGGGATGGTGAGAAGAAGTGGCTTTCGCTCCATGGCCTTGGCTGTAGGTCTGGAGATAGGACATCTTGCCTGTCTCCTGGGTTTCTTCCCACCTTCTGCCATCGGTGCCTCATCTCCGGATCCCCAGTGCCCCGGTGCTCTGTCCCCGCCATGACCTCCCCTACCTGACCCACACAGTGAAAGGTTTCCTTCTTGCTCGGCCAACTCTGATAAGGAGAACCAGAAACAGCTTTGACCTTTCAACTGCAAATCTCCCGGCAAGGAGCTGCAAGCCGTTCCACATCTCAAAGGTCCCTTGATCACACGCTAGGAAATAAAACCGTGCCACTGGTCTTTTAAGCAATTTTACCCACCCCCAAAATTCCCAGGCACCCAGAAAATGCTCAGCTGAAGAGCATCGGGCAGTTTTACCCCTGCTGAGGGACTGGTCCAGCATGTGCAGCTTGCATAAGAGGAGACCAGGGTTAGTCGGGTGTCTGGAGCGATGGATAGGCCACCGGACAGGAGGTGGTGGTGCAGGTTTGCTCACAGGCTGAGAGAGACTTGTTCGAAACAACTGTTGGGAAATGATGATTTAACGCCTGGGATGTCAGCAGATACTTCACATGCCAATTTTATATAAGCACATCTACATCCTTGTTCCTTTTCTTGTCCCCAAAAGGGACGGTCCAGTTTGCAGCCAGCTGGGGTATCGGTGACTTGTGTTGTTCTCTGCTTACATCCCCTGGGCTGCCCCTGCTATAGGAAGGTGATGGCTGGAGGTGTTGGAGCTCGTTAACAGCTTTGAGTGAGTTAATTGGTATAAACACAAGAGCAGGAGATGGGGCAGCCCTGCAAACGGCCTGGCGAATGCACCTGGGGTTCTTGGTGGGACAGGGCAGAGGTCCCACATCTTCACCGCTGCCGGGACCCCACAAAATCAGGTTGAGGAGTGTGTTACTCTCCCCGCGGTGTGGATGTGGCCCATGTCTTGCTATGCGTGAGCCCCACGGGCCGTGTGGTGCCCAGGAGGTGGAGGAGACCAGGGCAAGCGTGCGGTGGTGCTTTGCCCAAATACCCCATGGCATGAAAAGCTGGACCATCCTGGGTGATGGAGAGCTTGGATTTGCCACCAAATCAGCCCCTAAGCAACAGCAGCCTCCCCATGCTTCCTCCGATATTAAACCTACGTTCTCCCTGCTGCTGGTTAACCCCATTAACGGCATCTGAGCCGGTTCAAAGCCTTCGGAGCAGCGGGGGGGAAAGCTCGGAGCAATAAGTGGAGGCGACCCCTGCCAAATTGGAGTAAAAGATGTCTTCCTCCTGCTCCCAAAATAACCCACAGCATTTTCACATTAAGCCTCTGTGCCCGGAGCAGTCGGGGAGGAAGAAACAGCCTGGATCAGCCTTTCCGCTCCGAGCCGAGCAAGTGGCCCTTCCCCAGGTGACAGTGGCTAACGCCTCCTGGTAGCCAGCCAGGAGGTATCGCGGGGGCCGAGGTTTGGAGATCCGCGATTCCCCTTGCCCAGGATGTGCCACCACTGGGAAATTCATCAAATCGGGGCAATTTAGGGGGGAATCCAACATTTTAGGGGTTTTTGGTCGGGGGAAAACTTATGATGGGAGCTGGGCACGATGCTCCTACTTCACCAGCCCGATGAAAGCAGCAGAATGGGTCTTTGGGGGAAAAAGGGTTGATTCATTACTATCTTTTTAGTGCTGCTTCTTCCATGCCCTTCAATGGGGATTTTTCCCTGTGAGCCGCATCCGAGCTGGCTGCTCCCAGGCCAGCTTGGCTGTGTCTGCCGGTCCCTATTTGCTCCCCCTCCCTCCTTCCCAATAGCACCTCTGTCTGTCTGCCTGCCCCAATAGTCCAGCCGTCCTTCCCTTCTCTCTGGGTTTTCTTCCAGCCCCGTTTTCGGGAGGACGTGGAGGAAATGGAGCCCCCACCCTTCTCCCAGAGGCCCCTTTGACCCGCGGGGCTGCTCTCCCCCGTGCCCAGGATGGGGTTTAATGGGTCCCACCTGGCTCCCCGGCCATAGCACGCTCTGAAACAGCCCCCCGGTGCTCTTCCCTCCGGGCTTTTAGCTCATCAGGGGAAGCAAATTTAATAACTTCACTGAGGGCAGGAGCTTGGCCGAGGCTTTCCTTAGCTTTAACCCCGCTTCCTCCGCCACGCAGTGGAGTCACGGTTGTTAGCTGAGGCCGCGGGGCGCCGGGGGGAGGCAGAATACCCCTCTCTGTGCGCCCGCCCCAAGAAATCCCGGCCACAGGCCCCCGGGAGCCGCGACGGGGGGCCCCGATCCTTGCAGCCGAGCCCAAACGCTGCCTGGGCAGAGGATAAAGTTGCAGGGGAAGGCTAATTCCCAGCAGGGAGCCGTGAGGTTGCTGCAACAGCTTTCCCTCCCGTCCGCACCCAACGTTGCCGCAGCACGGTTGGATTTGCCGGAAGGGCGTTTGCCTTTTGGAAGAAAAATGCCTCTGGTCTGAGGAACTGCTGTTCTTTTCCAACCTGCCTCTTTTCCCCGGGGGCTGGGCACAACGGGGGTTTTCCTCTTCCGAGCCTGCTCCTGAGCTGCCAGCACCAGCGGTGTCTCCCAGCGCAGCCTGGGTGCTGCTCTCGTTGCATCCCTCCCCACCCCCTCCGGTCACCCCTTTCCTCCAGCCCCGTGAGGTCTCCACGCTCTCTGCCTCCTGCGGCTCTCAGTTGGACCCGCCGTGCCGAGACAGACCCCCCTTCCCTATGTCTGGGGGAGCCTCTGTCGCTGGGTGGAGCAGAGCAGCTGGATTTGGGATGATGGTTTATCCAGGTGCAAAGCACCCACTTGACAGCTCCGGCTTCTCCCAGCCGTGCAGGAACGTGCGAGAGCACCTGAAGGCAAAGCCCATGTTTATCGTTTGAATAAATATGGAGCGGACGGGTCTGAGGTGGGAGAAGCTCTCCTTGAAGGACAGATCTGGAGGGAGAGAGAGCTGGGAAGATCCAGGAGGAGGTGAAACCATGGTCCCATCCCCAGGTGCTGTCAATCACAGTCCTCACCTGTGCGGGAGGATTGAGAGCAGGTGAGGAAGGGTTGGCTCCATCTGTTAAAAGCTGTTGTCCCTCCTTCTCTCTTGGCTTTTACTGGGTTTGGGGAGGCTCAGGGCTAAACCCTGCTTGGAGCTGAGCTATAGGGGTGGACTTGCCCAAGGGGTAGTGGGCCTGGTGCCCTGTCTTTCCCATCCCTTTGTTTTTCCCACCTGGAAATGGCTCCCATCCCAGCTGCACGGGAAGCCGAGCAGGGTGGACGCTTGCATACAGCCTCGGTGCTGGTCGCACATGGGTGCGAGAGGTGAGTGCTGCACCGTGCCCGGAAAAACAATTCCCAATGGTTTTGTGCATGCTCCAGGCCCTGTTGCGCAGCCCCAGGGTGATTCCCAGTCGTTCCTCTCGTGCGTACCCCAATGGCACAGGAACAGCCGGGAGAGCGGGTGACTTTGGTCTGAAGGCATCAGTCTCCAAACGTGGCGCTGGCTCCCAGGGCCTCCCATCAGGCCCAATTTCCTGTGGGCTGCGGTGATAAGAGGCTGATCCTCAGCCGTGGAAATTCGACGCCCTGATGTCAGGGAACGAACGTCTCCGGGGACTGTGGAAACGCAGCTGAGAATGAGCAGATCTTGCTGGTTTCCCTCATCCTCTCTGCCAAGAAAACGAATATGTTTAAAGGATGCATATGGTCTTAGTGCCGCTCTCCAGTGCCGATGCTGGAGTGCATCGTCCTGATTTCCATCACCAGCGTTGGTTTCTGAGCAATGAGAAGTTGTCAGACCCACCGTGCCCCCTGAAACACCCCATAGGAAAACTGGATATTTCTCACTGTGTGATTTCATCCCTTTCAGGCTTTGCTGTGGTCCCTTTGCCTTGTCACCGAAGTCCCAGGGACTTGCCGATCCCACCTGCTCTCTGGTAAGAGTTGATCCAAGTGATTTTCCTATCTCTTTTCCACCTCAAGTCACTCTACTTGGGTTCTGGACCAGCCCTGCCTGACAGGAGACCTGGCTGCTAGTGAAAGGAGGGAGAAAACCCTCAAATCTCTTCCCCAGGGTGATCTGAGTCAATACTGGGCAGGTGGTGGGTGCTGTGGGGTCTGGCAGGTGAAAGCTATTGATAGGATACTGGTTTAACTGGGCTCGAAGGTGATGCCCCACACTGAACTGGCCCTGCCAGACCTTCTTCTTGGCCCTGACACCCTTCATCCCCCTCCAAATGGCATCATTGCTGAGCAGAGCTGCCCTAGTTGCCTCCTTTTGTCTCCCCCCAAATTTGCCTGAAAAGCTCCGCTGCTATTTTCCTTCTTAATCTGCTCCCCAGCTCTCCCTGACCCTGGTGCAGGACCAACAGGGACATTGTGTGATGGACCCATGCTCCCGCCTGCTTTCTCTGTCCCCATGCCAGGAAGAACTTGGGCAGAGTGCAAACGTTGGCCCTGGTCTGCAAACAGATTTTGGTGGTTTAGCCAGGTCTGATGGTGGCCCAGGTGCCATCAAAACAGAGCTGATGGGACCTGGTGTGCCAAAATGGGGAAGGGGCTGGTCAAAGCTGGATTCAGTCCCAGCCTCGAGCATCTAGGAGGGTGCTGGGCTGAACAGGGCAGGAGCATCCCCAAAATGGGCTCCTGGACCAGATGGGGCTGCCCAAGCTGGAAGGCAAGTTGGGCACAGCCAGACCTTCGAGGTCTCAGGTTCCCTCCCTGCGTGTAATGCTCCACACCTCTTTGCCAAGCGTTGCAGCCTGGAGCAGCACTTCTGTGGCCTGGCCACGCTGGAGAGAAACCATCTCCAGGTTTCTCCATCCCCTTCCCAAGTGGGAACTGGTTCAGCTCCAGGACTGCCCCATCCCAGTCGCCTGTGCTGGAGGGCAGAGGGAAGGTGTGAGCCTTACTCTGGAAAGCCAGGAGACACCGCAATGCAGGCTGACCCTGGCCCGGTGTCCGATTTGGATCCGGTGCCCTGCGTGAAGCGGTGGGAAAGCAGCGCTGATGCACGCCCAGAAATTGCCCTGAGTTAATGGAGATGGTTTCTAGATTGGTTTGTAGCTCTGCGCCAGGCGCTGCAGCGATTGAACTAAACTGATTTTGTTAAGAGACTCCTGGCCTGGGAGGCCGGCGGGGGAAATGCCGGCGGTGACGTGTCCTATGCGAGTCTGCCTGGGAGGTTTAATTCATCCAGGCCAGCTGGTTCCCGCTGGATTGTGGCTGGACCGAATGATCCAGTTTTGCCCCCCAGACAGACAGCAGACCTGCATCGCATTCCCACCTGGACGTTCTCGGGCAGAAACGTGGGCCGTGCACGTGGAGCCCAGCGCCTTGCCCGCACCACACCGAGACGAGAGTGGCTCTGCAGCAAAGCCAAAATCCTCCCTTTCCACCCAAATAAAGTCGCAGCCAGAAAAAGGGCCGTATCCAGGGCAACGCGGATGCCTCGCAGCCTCTGCTTGGCGGGAGCCAGTCCCAAACCCCTCTCGCATCAGCGCGGGGGCTGATGGCTCCCGGCGTCGCTCCCGGCCCTGCTTGGCCGTGCAGGATGGAGCCGGGGGGCTGCGCGGAGGGGACGCGGCGGGTCCCCGGGGTCTCCCAAGGTGCGGGGTTTGCTCTGGGCTCCCGCACAAGCTTTGCAGGGTCCTGCAGAGATCCGTCACTGCCACCTAGTGTCAACGGGAGCCCGGGAGCGGGGCGAAGCTGCAGGGGCTGGCGCAGGCGCTTGCTGGCTTTGCACCCTCGCTCCTCAGCCTCTCGGTGGTGGGGGAGCCTTCGCAGGGGGTGCTGCCTTGGCACCACCTCTGGATGGCTGGTTTGGGAGCTGAACCACCTCCCCGGTTCCTCTGCCGTGATTGATTGCTTTGCTGCAAGGATGGACTGTCCTCCTCCGTGCAAGGGGCTCCGGAGGGCGCTTGGCCGGGTAAACCTGGAGGAACTGGAGGGGAAAATGCCACTCCAGGCCTGACTGTCTGGAGGGTAGCTGAGACCTTCTGGGGATGCAAGAGAAGCCCTAAGAGCTGGGGAAGTGGAGCATGTTTGGGCTCCACAGCTCCTTCAGGTGCCTTCAGCAGGCAAAAACATCTTGCAGGTGGGATGGGGCTGAGAAAGGGCTGCTCAGCCCCCAGCTGCCTGTGGTGTGGCCAGGAATCAGCTGGGCCAGTGATGGATAGAGGTCTAGATGCAGGCAGGGAGGCTCTGATGGGCTCCTGGGGACGAGCATGGGCTCTGGGGCCATTTCGGGGGTCCTGAAGGGTTTGGCACTGGTCTGGTAGCAAGGTCTCTTCCATCACGAGGTCTCTTCAGGAGGTTAAGATCTAAAACTGCTGGATTCTGCTTATTTCTCCTCTAATTTGGGGACCTTTAGGAGTTTTCTGATGAAGGAGGAGCAGTATCCTCCTTCCTGCCACCTGGTGCAAGTTGAAATGTTTTTGCTGCTCGCTTGGCTCTGGGAGCTGAGGCTTTAGGAGGAAGCATCACAAGGCCAGTGCCACCGAGATGGGCTGGATCCAAGCCCACAACACCCCCATGGCTAAGGTCTCTGAATCAGGACTTTTAAAACCTGTCTTTTCCAAAGGAGCTGTTGGGAACGAGCTGCCTGTGCACCCTTAGCTATAGGCAGCTGATTCCCCTGGGCTCCTCGGACGTGCCACAGCCTCCTGGAGCATCTCTCCATCACCTTCTCCCTCCCTTCCCTCATCAGTGCAGGGAAATTATTTAGTGCCTTCAACATAATTAACACGCTGCAATCCCAAACTGCTAGCAGCTGCCTGGTCCTGTAATTTATCCTTCCACTGGGCCATTAATGCCTCCCTAAGGGCAACCACAAAGCAGCCCTGACCCAGGCAGGAATGCCAGCACCCGCTGATGTCCACATTTCTGCACTCCTGATGCTGCCTTTTCTATCAAGGCTGAGGCCGTTGTAGGTGCTACCCTGAGCTGGGGATCCTCGTAGCCTTGGGGAGGTCCGAAAGCACCAAGATCTGCACCGGTCGCGGGCTGAGAGTCCCAGGTTGGCTTCAACGGGTGGAAAAAGCGGTGGTGGGTTTGGCCCAGGGGTCCTAAGCCGTGGGCAGGTGCCCATGAGCGACACGGCGATGGCTCGCTGCGTCTCCCCGGCGCTGGGGTTGGGCTGTCCCTCGCTCCCGTGTATTTTGCATGTTGGTGTGCGTTTCGGACACCCCCATCTGCACCCCTTCTGCTGCATCTTCGGGGCATTGCCGATGAGTCGGCGCTCGTAATTACGGAGATTGGGGTGTCGAAAGAGGAAGCGTGAGAAAGCGCAGGAGGAAAGGGCTCCGCGGGGAAGAGGCTCCGTGCGCTGCCGTAATTAACACATCGCAATGCCAAACCGCTGGCAGCCACCTGGCCCCGTAATTTATCCTTCCACCGAGTCGTTAACGTGACCCTGCGGGCTGCTAGCGCAGACGCGTGTCCGTGCGCACGTGTCCGCGTGCGCGTGCTGCCGGCTCTGCGCGGAGGGGATCCCGCAAGGCTGCTCGCTGCTGCGTTGCTCCTGCCGCCCTTTTCGGAAGCGATTTCCCTTCCAGCGTTATCTTCCCCAAACACGTCTCGCTCCTCAGTTTGCCACCCCCAATTACGGCACTCGCTGCGTGATTATACGCCTCGGTTCTGTAATTACCTTTGCTTGCATTAATTGTGTAATTGAGAGAGGCAATTAGGTGGTGAAATAAGATGGGAAAAGGATCTGGCTCAGTCTCCCAGCACTGTGGGACTAGTTCTCATCTTGCTCCGGTGTAAATCCCAGGCTCGGAGAGGGATTTGCTCCCAGATTAAGGACCCGGCTTGATTCAGCTCTCGCTTTTTCTCGCTTGTGCTCAGAGCTGCTTTCGCTAAGCCGCTCGCTGAGCGATCGCTTTTGATGCATCTTCCCAATTCCGCCTGCGCTGTCCCCGCGGGGCAGGTTTTTGGCAAGGCTCCGGCAGCGGGTGAGTCCGGGCGCGCAGAGGTGTCCGCGCGGAGCGAGGCGGGAGCAGAGCCAGGCGCTGGGCCCTGGTTTCTCTTGGCCTGGATGGGCTCCAGGAAGCAGGTTTAGGGTCTGACGGGACCCCCAGGCCCCCCTCAACACAGGGCACTGGTTTGGCTCCAAGTCCCCCTCCGCTTCCCTCCATCTCCCACCGCTGTGATGCCCCCAGACCCACCCTCGGAGACCGAGCGGTAGCAGAGGCACGACAAACTTATCACAGGCAAGCACGCAATGCTCCGCCGCCCATGAGGCTGTAGCCGGCACGCTGCCTGCCAAGCCTCGCGTTTAAACATCAAGCTTTCCCGAGGAAGGAAATTATTAAACTCCAGGCACAGCGCATTTAATCTGCAGGCAGCGATAATCCTGTTTGCAAACACTCGGGCGAGGGAAGAACAGCTCCAGCGCTCCCGCGGGTTTGCGCAGCTGGAAACGTGCTGCACAGAAACTCTCCACGTGTGGGGACGGGCGCTTTTGTCCCCGTCCCCCCTGCATGTTCCTCGGTTAATCTGGCTATCCGTCCTTCCCCGTATGCTGCCGGTCCTGCCCGAAGCATCCTGCACTCCGTCGCTGCAGCGTGGAGGTCTCGCAGGCCGGTACCGAGGCGTATTCTGGATGTGGTTTGGGGATAAGGCGGGTGCAATCTTGGGGATGAAAGTCCCCAAGGTCCAAGCACCCGGTGGCCATGTCCCATCCACATGCCCCGATGCAGCCTGGCTCCGTCCCTATGTGCTTCTCCGCCATCGGAAGACGGGCTGCCCCTATGGCAAACCTCGTTTTCCCCATTTTTCCTAAAAAGCAGCAGTTTTGAGGGAGAACCGAGCTGTTGGGTGACAAGGAGAGCGCAGCATTCCCGCTGGGACCGGCATCAGGCTTTTCCTTCCCCAGGCCAAATCCCAGTGCGGTGGCACCGTGAGCCCTCCCAGCCCTTGCGTCTCCCTTTCATCTGCAGCTCTGGGAGGTTTTCTCCGGCACACGCGGAGACGTGCGGACTGCAGGGCATGAAGGAGGCAGCCAGCTCACGCCTTCGCTCCCGGGTTTTGCTCCGGGGCTGGCTACGCTGCCCAGCATCCGCCTCGGCCGGCTTTTTCCAGGCAAAGCCATGGGAGCCTGCGGCCCAAGCAGCATCGCGGAGGGATGCTAATGCCCAGCCCCGTAAATCACTGCCGGGCCAATGAGCCAATGGGAGCGCGGAGGCTGCAGCACGTGAGCGGAGTGGGGCGGCCAATGGGCTGCTGGCTTTTTGCATACATGATTAAGGGATAATTAACAGCTGGGTGTTCCCCTCCTGCGCTGGCCCCCCAAATTGCGGATAAAAGAGCTGCCGGGACCGCAGCGGCTTGTTATTCTTTGTGTCGTGGCAGGGCCTAGACAAAGCCGTTGTGGGCTAAAGCCCTGGTGATGATGGGGACTTCCCCGAAAGCCACCCAGAGAGGGCTGCAGGCAGGGGGTGGTGGCCTTAGCCTGCAGCACGGTGCTGGCTCTGCTCACGTTGGTGGTCCACGGACCGTAGTGCAGGCAGATCCTGCACCGAGGAGGGCAGAGGACATCTGGCCGCTGAGGCTGAGCACCCAGAGGAGCTTTTTGGGGTGCTGTCACCTTGCTGGGAGTGTGGTGGGGAAAAGCCCTAAGCTTTGCCATCAGCCCCACTCGGCGCTGCAGTTCCTCTTTGCCCCTCTGGAGAGGCAGAGGGTTTTCCCAGAACTTGGTGTGGGACAGGCCCGGGGCATTTGGGGCAGACGGTGCCCCAATGCTGGGGATGGAGGAGGAAGGGGGATGGCAGCGAGGATGTCCCCGCGGTGCCCAGGTCAGACCCCTGTCCTAGGTGAGGTTGCACCTGGATGCACCGCACCATCTCGGCTCCCCAGGGAGGAAAGCTCATGCGGCACGGCCGTGCCCGGCGTGCATTGGCTCTTCCTGCAGGATTTGTCCTTCGGGCTCTGCGCTGGGATATTTTGCTTCTTTCCCGAGGAATCGCAGCAGCATCTTGGCACAACTGCCGAGATTTCCGCAGCATCTCCTGCTGCTCCCGATGGCTGGTGATTTTTGTGCGTGTTCCCAGCCGTTCTGGGCTGGTTGGGAGGATCTGGGAATGCTGCGAGAGCGATAGTGTGGGGACAGGGACCTCCGGGCAGCAGTGAGGGGTGCTGGGATGAGCATGGAGCAGGAGGACGGTGATGGGAAGAGCAAGGGAGGTGCCGAAATCTGGGTGTCTCTTAAAGACCCTGAGGGATCTGGGCACCTGCCTCTCCCCGTAAAGGATTCAAGGCCGCTTAGAGCAGCGTTTCCTTGCCTGCGTCCTCTGGCTCAAGGCCAGGCTTTGCCAGCGCAGTGGTTCAGGCGGTCGGAGGCCCCCGTCCGCCAGCTCCATGCCCAGTGGGTGGTTTCGGTGGAGGAGCCCTGGCTGGCCCCATCCTCCGCAAGGATGCTCCTCCGCGGGGGCCGGAGCAGCTCCCAGCCCTGCAAAACCAGCTCCTTTCTCTTCTCCCGTCGCTCCTCGTTCAGCCGAGCTGCGACCCAGACCGGGTCTCATCCCGTCCCCTTCGTGACATGTCCCCCGCGGGCCTGCACGTGGCAGGGAGCCGGGGCCAGGCCGGTGCCGGGTGCTGGCTGCCGTCGGCGGGAGCTCTCGGAGCGAAGCCGAGCTGAAAGGAGCCGGAGGAATTCAAAGCACCCAGAGCAGATGGTCGGAGCAGCCTGTCTGCCCACCGCCGCCGCCTCCTCGCTCTTCCCTTTCCCCGGTCTCTCCTCCTATATCTGTTTTCGCTTAGCCTGCGTCTTGTGTTGCTTCGCTCTCCCCCCCCGGGGGCTCATGTGAGGCTTCGGGGCGCCCATCCCGGGGGATCCGTGCCCCATGGAGACATCCTTGCAAACTGCAACTTCGAATCTTCCCCAAGCGACGCGTGTCGAGGGAAGAAGGAACCGTTCAGGGCTCCTGTTTGCATCTTCTCCGAGTCACGCTCGGGAGCCGGCAAGGGGTCAGCAACGTGGAGCCCTTGGGAGCGCTTCCCTGGGTCTCTTCTCCTTCCGTGAGGGGTGCAGGACGCCGGGGCCCTTCCATCCCCATCGCTCCAGGAGAGACAGGGAGGCCTGGAATCTGGGCAAAACCTTCCCCCGCTCTGGCTTCCTCCTCCTCCTCGTTCCTGTTGTCTCCGTCATTCCCCTGCTTTTATTTTCCTCCCTCTGCCTCCTCTCCTGGAAGGCTGTGGCTCTCCATGACCATGCGCTGGATGCTCCCAGCGCCTGGCAAACCCAAAGCTTCGTCCGCTGAGTTCATGTGCTCGGAAGATGAGGACCGTCATCTTCGGAAATGGGGAAACCGAGGCAGGGAGGGGAACTGGGACCCACTGGGTGTCCTCTTGCGGAGCTGGGAGCAGGACCCAGGTGTCCGGGGGCTCCCTGCTCCCGGGGCCTTGCCAGTCTTCCCCATTCCCAGCTGTGGAAACACCCTTCCGCGTGTTTCATGCTCTTGGCTCCAGCTTTTGGGGCTGCAAATTCCAGGTAATGAAGGAGGAACAGAGAGGGGAGGTTAAAACGTTCATCAGATCTTCCCGCTCAGATGGTTCCTATTTTGTCCAGGCTCCTTCTGCACCCCCGGGGTCCTCCCCGTGGTTCACCCCCCTCCCCGCCGCGGGGCCGCGTCCCTCCGCGGTCCCTTTCGCGGAGGCGGTGGCCGTGTCCCGCCGTGGGGACGACGGGCTTGGCCCGGCTCAGGCGCATTCATCGTTTTGGGGCAGATTTCTCCGTCTCGGCCCCCCTCCGGGACGGCTCTGCCTTTGCCGGTTTTGTTGTGCGTCCGAACCGCCTCGCGGGCGGCACCGCTCGGGTCCGACCCGGACAATGAGTTGTGCCGCCGTCTTGGCGGCCGCTCCATGTGCCGACAGCCGCGGGGACGCGGCCGCCTCCGGGCGCGGGGAGCGGATGGAGCCTCTTCGCCAGGCAGACAATTGCTGCCTGGAAGCTTTCCCGTGGGAAGGATGAGCTGGGCTGGGAGGGCATTTCCATGGGAGCACGGCCCGGGAGGTCTCGGAGCGGCGCGGTGGGTGAGGTCCCCTCCTGGGGCTGCCGCCTTGTCAGTCCCCCGGCTGAAGCACCATCGAGCAGGGAGGGGAATCCCGCTCCCTGGCACCCTAGCGAATCCTTCCCTGATCCCACCGGGTGTTGCTTGAGCTCCGAGATGTCTCCTCCAGGATGGACTCGTTGGTGCTGGAGCCTAGAGGAAGGGATGAAGCACTGACACCTTCCCCTGATGACATGGACCAAGGCCAAGAGCAGGGTCAACCCTGGCCTCCAGGTGCTGGGGAGAAGGAGGATGAAGCCGGGATCGCAGAGGACTGAGCAGGTATGAAACAAGCCCCCAACCACTGCCAGCCCTGCTCCACCTCCCACCTGCCCGTTGTCACCCCCATCACCCCGCATGGCCGGCGTAGCCCCTCCTGGGCAGGGCCATCTCCTGCTTTCTCCTAGGAGACCATATAAAGAGACCTGGGGAGGAAAAGCCCCCTCTCCCAGCTCCTTGCAAATCCCACCTCGCCGCAGGATGGGAGCCAGGCTCCTCTCCCCAGCAGGGTTTCCCATACCTTGGGGCCTGCTCTGTCCTTGAAGTGCAGCAAAACCCCCACGTGTGGGGGGCACCTTGGAGGACCAGGGGGGCAAGAGGGAGGGGACGACCCTTGGGCCAAACCCCCTCGTCTTCACGCAGCTGATCGTTTCCAGCTGAGCCGCTAGGCTGGGATTTATCGGCTGCTTTTATCCTCCCACTGCCCTCCGCAAACCCCAAGACCTCCTGGGGTTCCCCCCTCCGCCGGACTCTCCTGACTCCGTTGCGGCAGCTCGGAGGGGGTCCAAACCGCGGGCAGAGACCTCCTGCTGGCCGGTGAGATGCCGAAGGGCTGGTGGAAATGCCCTTGCTGGGTTACGGCTAGAGGATCCGAAGAAACAACCCCTGATGTTGGGGTTCGGCAACCGCTGGTGTTGCACAGGGATCAGGGTGAGGAAACGCCATCCTGGGGGTGGATGTTTTTGGCTTCCTTCGGACCAGGGGTGCACGTGCGATGCCGAAGGTTGGGATTGTGCCATGCTGTCCACAGCCATGACTGGGCAGTGCCGGGCATGTGGCTCCGTGCATGGACTTGCTGACTCAGGTATCTCCCAGCCCAGCTTTGGGGACCTCCGAGAAAGGACACGGAGGCGCTTGTGCGGCCGGCGTCACCCCTGAGATCCGGTGGGATGCACCGACACGGCCCTGCAGGTAAAAAGGCTCGAGAGAAGGGGAAATGCAGGTCTGATCTTTGCCATCTGCTGCTGCTCCCTGCCATTTGCAGGTCCGCCCCAAGAGCTCGGCCGGGAGCTGGACTGCGGCTCGGGTCGGGAAGGTCTCCGGAGACGGCGAGCGGCTGTTTCTGGGACGAGACGCGCGAGGGAGGAGAGCTCAGCGTGTGATTGCGCTGCAGCGCTGCAAAACGCTCCCCGGCTGCTGGAACGAATGCAACAACCCCCCCCCCTTCCCCCCGATGCACCCTCCATCCCTGCCCGCGTCCTTCTTGAGCCCCATTCCCAGCTGATCCGGGCATCTTAGCCTGCGTTTTGCCACCTCTTCCTTGCTCTACCAAAGCGGGTTATCCCAGACCACCTGCCTCGTGCCCTGGCTCCGGTCCGCTGTGAATGCAGGACTGTGCCGTGCATTGCTCGGAGAAAGCGGACGGTGGGAGGGCTGCGGGTCCGGGGAGGCAGGGTCCGGGGGGAGAGCGGGGTCGGGCGACGCTGCGGCACCCGCCGGGATGCGGCGGGGAGCTGAAGGTGCGATTTGAGGCCCAGGCGACATGCAAAAACAGCGGCCTGGCGAGCAGGAGGAGGGGGGGGGGGAAGGCGTGACGTCAAAGGCAGCGCTTAAAATATACCCAGGGCAAAATCACATGAGAGCTGGTGAAACGGGAGCCGGCGCGTGCGGAGCCCTGCGGGAGGCTCGGGGAGCCGGTGAGAAACGTCCCTCGGCCAAAGCCGGCAGCTTCGCCCTCCCCGCGCCTTTACCGCTCCCGGCGAGCGGTGGCAGAGCCCTTCTGCCGCCCTCTCGGCCCCGGGGGACGCAGGTGGCCGCCTGCCTCCCATCTGCTCGCCGTGGCTGCGACTGCAGAGCCCCGGGGCGGTTCCCGGGTGACATCCTTGAAAGCAGCTGCCGGCGGTGACCGGCCGGATGGCGTTTGGCCGCTTCTCGTTAGCGGGACCGGCTGGGTGGAGAAGGATGCTCGGTGCCGAATTGCTGAGGGTTGTTTTCCAGGGGAGGGTTGACTTAGCGGTGTTGGGTCCGGGGCTTTTCCTAGGGCTCGCTGTTCCCCCCGGGGGATGCGGCGCGGGCTGAGAAACCTTTAGCCCTGCAAAGCCAGCCCCGCTTAGGATGAGCATCGGAGGAGCGAGCCGTGCCCTGATTTGTGCAGCCTCAAACACGGCCCTGGCAAACCTCATCCCTTCTGGGCTGCGTCCCCTGCTGCGGTTCGGGAAGGGAACAAATGCCCCTCTCGAAGGAACGGGCCCAAAGACAGACCGAAATGTCTGTTTATCCCTGGAGGAATCAGAGATGCAGCCGGCAGCGGCCTTGCAAGCAGATCTGCAGCCGAGCGGCCCCCCCGAGGGGTTTTGGTTTCATTTCCAAGGATCAAACCTCGGCGTTCCCTCCCCAGCACCCAAGGGTGCCGCGGCTCCCCGGAGCAGCGCCCGGGAGCCCGCAGGCACCGCCGAGACCCCCTGCACATCCGAGCTCAGACCTCTCCGGGGGAAGAGCCGCATCCAGCCGCGAGGGGAGGCTCCTGCCGCTGCCCCCTTGCCCAGCCCACGGGTGGCAACGGCTGGGTGACGGTCACCTCCGCTTAGCCTCCCCCTGTGCCACCCTTGCGGGTCCGTCCCGCTGCAAACCCTTCGGGGACACGTAGCTCCTTCAGGCTGAGCGAAAGCCTGCGACAAGCTCTGTCTACCCGGCCTGAGATCACTTAAAACCCTCCGGTAAAGCTCGGTCCAGGTAACCCAAACCACCTGGACGCGTGGAAACGGAGCTCAATCCGCCAAGCGGGCGGGCGCCTGGGGCTGGGAAAACGCCGGCTAGCAGCTCTCCGCCGCGCGCGTTCCCACGCCGCCGCGGTGCCGCCGGCCCCGGCGCTCGCGGCTTCGCCCCGGCGCGTCTGATCCGATGGCGGTGCGGCATGCGAAGAAAATTAAGAGCAGAGCGCAGGAGCAGCAGCGCTTTCAAGCACGCTGTCCCGCTCCGAGGAGCCAGGCCCGGAGGCGGCGGGACGTGGTTCTCATTCCTGCGCTGGTGTTTATTAGTTTTCCTTCCATTGTGCAGCGTCCCCTTTCTTCGCGGCGGCAGCGGTGGCGGCGGCGGCGGCGGCGTTGTCCCCCCAGGGCCGAGCGAAGCACTGCGGTTTTCTCCTTGCGCTCGTTATTGCCTCCCCCCCCTGCTCTTTTATTTTTTAGACATGAGCTACAGCCCCAAAAATAGACGGCTCCCGCTCCCCGGCAGCCCGCAGCCCCGGGATAAAACGGCCCAACAGGTTAAAGCGCCGGGGTTGGTTTTACCGCGATGGCTAATAAATGGCATCTACTGCTTTTAAAGGTCATTTTGCCCCTGTTTCTCGATGTTTCCAGCTGAGGCTGTGTGGCGTTGACCCCCCTCTTGGGCACGGGATGCCTCACGGAGCTGCCGGGCTGCTCTTGGAGGACCCGGGAGGCGCGGGGTCAGGCTCGCGGGGGCTCTCGGAGGTGGCACCGTGCCTGCGCTGCCTATAAAACGGGGTTAATGTCTCTGGTTTCTGCATTAGGCAAGAAATAGCAGCTATTGTAAGAGGCATCTGGGCCTCTCCGGCAAATGCAGCTGGGGATGGAGGTCCCGGGCTGGGATGCCAGCTGTGACACTGCTTCCCTCACAGCCTTGGGTGAATCCCTTGGCCCCTCGGTTCTTCCTCGGGGTCCACGCGTTTGGTGCAGCGGGTTGGGATCTTTGACTGGAAAATGCTACGTAAGAGCTGGAAATTCCTCTGCCCTGAGTCAGGACGGTCTCTCCTTTCCCAGGCTCCTTTCCCTCCGCGTTAGCAGCGCAAAGCAGCGCCGGGCCGGGAATAAACCGTGACAGAAAGTGGCTTTGGAGACAAAAACACATTTAGAAACCGGAGGGCATTATCCCCTTGGATTATTGTCACTTGAATATAGGTCAGCTTGACAGCTTACGTGGAAAATTGTCCTCTGCACGTACCGACAGCGCCACAGCCACTTGCCCTGTTAATCCCCCCCCTCGTTTGCACCCTGCTTTGGGGGCAAGCTGAGGCTTAGGAGCTTGTCCAGCAGCCGATGAGGGGCTGGAGGTGGGTAGGCAGGAGAGGGGGAAGTAAATACGTATCCCTGTGCTGGCAAGGAGCCTGGTGATGCTCCAAACCACGGGGGACCAAATCGGGAGGGATTCGCTCCTCCCTGCAGACGTCTGCCCGTGCTCATCGGTCTCTCCCGCGCTTCCCGTAGCTATGTCCATGCATCCCCGCAGGTCCTCCTGCCTGGCTGCAGTTATTCCAACCCCGGCAGGCCGCGCTGGGAAACGTGACCTCTCCAGCCACGTTTTTGGGGAAGGCTGGCCGTTGCATCGTCACATGCTCCCCGTTAAACCTCCCCTCGGTATTTTTCCTGCCCCGAATCCGCAGCTTCCATCCTTTAAAAAGGCTCACGGGTGCCTCCCCCACAGCCGGTCCCCCTCCCCTGGGTGGCTGCCGGCAGCTATGAATGAATGGCTGGTGGCCCTGTGATGCCATCGCCATGGTGACAGATGGCAGCCGAAAATGCAGGAGATCAGGGTCACATGAGAGCAGCGGTAAACTCAGGCAGTTATTTATAGGCTGCTGCTTGAGCATTTATGGAAATGCGTCTATCTCCGACCGTGGTATCAACCCGCTGCTGGATCTCCGGGGCATTGTTCTTCCAGGAGAGACATTACTCATGCCCACGCTCCGCATGAATCCAGACTGTTCCTACGGCCCTGTGGTGGCTGCTTGGGCTGGCATCGGAAAAGTACAGGGCGCTCTGATTTTCTGCATCTGAGCCTGAGTCTCTGGAGCGGCTCCTGTTGTCACTACAGGCGAGAAAAATGCAGCCGTATCCTAAGTTTCTTGCATTTCCCTCTGGCATCTTCTGTTTCTATCACTGGCATCATCTTCAGCACAGCAGCTTCTTCCCTTGGCCTGGCTAGCGTGCTGCTTTCATGGCTATAAGTCAGATTTTTCCTTGGTTTGGCCATGGGTGTGTGTTCATGGCAGAGCCTAGATCCTGGCCAGCTTTAGCTTTGCTACAACTGGGGACCCTTTCTGTGCCTCAGTTTACCAACCTGCAACGTGCTCCAGATCAGCGGGAGCCAGGGTGGTTGTGTGGCCTACCAAAGGGATACCTTTAAATCCATAGAGGAGGCAAGGCTACAGGAACTGCTTAACTTCCCAAGCCGTGTAAGGGACTTAAACACGTGCTGTGTTTGACTCAAGGTGCTGTAAAGCCAGCCGTGATCCTGGAACTCCCCCTTCCCCGGCTCGAGCAGACTCGCCCCTGCGTCATGCGGAGATGTGCAGGATCCAGAGAGCTGGATGGCAAGTTTGGATCCTCTCAGTAAGGTCGCTCGATCCTCCTCTGCTTTCTCGCCGGGTACGTGCAGAGCTTTAGCTGGTGGCATTTGCAGCCAGCTGGCTCCACAGCTCCCCTTCCCCAGCCCTCCCGAGCGAAGGCGGCATCCATCCACCCACAGAGGCAGTGCCTGGATGCAATCAAAAATCTCTTCCTTTAGCAATTAGGAAGTTGCTCTCATGCCTGCAGACAGCAATGCCTCTTCTCCCACCGCTGGCCCCTTCCCGGCAAGTCGGCCAAGCTGCTGACGCTGCTCTGCACAGGAGATGGCCGTCACCTTGCCGGGTCTCCGTGCAGGAGCATCCACCTCGAGCCCAGCTCACGCCGACCCTGCGCAGGATTGAATCGTTCCTGGATGCACTGTAATGCCTCCTGGCCCCTCTTCCTCGTGGTTTTGTCTCGGATCGCAAGCGCTCACCGTGTCCTGGGCAGAAGCGTGGGAGAGGAGGAAGGACCATCCTGGCAGAGGGCCCTTGGCTCTGGCGGAGTTACACCAGGAGACACGTTGGCCGGGCGCGTTGCTGTCTCACAGCTCGTTAGCACTCATCCAGGGCGCTTGATCCGCATCCGGAGAGTGAGGTCAGCTCCCGCAGGACCTGGCCGGCCTGGTCAGTGCCAGGGGGGCTCTGCCTGGCCACATCGGGCAGGACTGTGCTGGTGGTGCCTGTCCAAGGACCCTGCTGAGGTTGGGTCCCTTTGGCTTTGGGGTTTCCTACTAAGCAGAGAGAGCCAAAAAAGCCAGTAGCTGTGCAGGAGGGAGCTCGCCTGGGAGCTGTGCTCCAGGCAAGGTGTAAAACCTCCCCCTGCGACGGCTCAAAGTCTTGCCTTTCCTCCCCAGCCGGGACACTGGGTTCCTGGCCACTGTGCAGCCATTTCCTTGCTTCTCCTGTGAATCAGGAGGCGCGATGAACATCATGAAGGGTTGTGACAAGATGGTATTTCTAAAACATAAAAGGATCAAGGCTTTGGAGAGGCCATGAGAGCCGTCCCTGCCTGCCGCCCTGCAAAGCGAAGGATGCCTGCCAGGCTTTGATCCAACCGCAAAGATCCAGCAGGCGCTGGCCCCTCTCCAGGCCTTGCTGCTGCATGGGGTGACAGGTGAGCACCCCAGATCTGCGTCCCATCGTGCTGCTCGACTGAAATGAAGGTCAGAAGTCTTGTTCCTGCCTGGAAAGCAAACAGAAGCCGGAGAACGGATGTGGCATTCCCTTCCTGCAAGGCAGCGCTTTATATAACATCTGAGGAGACGTGCGTGGTGCGTCTTCTCCTCCAGGCTGGCTCATGTCAGTGCGACTCCTTTGACTTCACCATGGCATTTGCCTTCCCCCCACCCCAGCCCCCACTAAGGAATATCAGCTCTCGTGAGATCTGGAGCAACACTGCGATAAACCAAACAGACGCTGGGAACCTTTTCCCGCAAAACAGCGGCAGCAGGAAACACGAGCAAGGCAAGCACCGTCTTCCCCTTCGCAGCACTTTAAAGCCATGTTAAGCAGCTTTATTCCTGCCTGACTTGGGGATGGGATGGGTAAAGGAGCGGATCTAAAGGAATACAGCCTCATTTCTCCTAGGGGGAAGAGAAAGGAAAATTGTGACTGTTGCTTTCACACTTGGGCTCTAGGTCTCCATGTAAGCGCTGGCTCAACTCCCAGGTGCCTACAAGAATTGATCCTTTTGCACCTAACGAGCTGGAAAGAGAAATGCATCCAAAGGCCAGAAATGTGCATAAACATTGAAATCCAGGAGCTGGAAGAAGCGTGATTTGGGGCTGGAGGTCTGAGTCACCCATGGTTTTTCTCTTCCAGCTGTGCTTTTCCTCCTGCCCTGCTTTCTCACAGGCTGCACGTGGCCCAGGCGCTGGCCACTGCTACCGGCACCCCAGGCACCAGCAGCGCCCCGATCAGAGGAGAAACGTTTGGGGGCTGCACTGTTGGGTTTGGGTGGGCTCAGTTCAAGTCTTCAGGACTCGAAGACCCTAACCAATTCCACCAGGCACTGAGCCAGCAATTAACTCCTTTGAAAACTCCTTCTCCTCACCAGTAAATCATAACATCCTTCTGGCTTTCTTGATTAACTCAATTAGATGCTTTTTGAGGGCAGGACTCACTAGGCAGCACTGAGTAAAAGGGGAGGGCTGATCTCGACAGGTGTGCCTGGGCTTTCTGTTAAACACACCACAGCAACTGCATCAAAGCAGCCTAAATGGCTGTGTGATAAATTAATCCTGTCTAAGAAGCTGGATTTGGAGTTTGCTTGCTCGGGAGGGCTCGTGTCATGGGTTGTGTGTTTGTTTCTCTCTTCCTCCTAATAAAATACCTGGTGTCACTATATCCCACCATGTCCTGCCGGGGGGAATCAAACCCCTGAGTGGGACCCTTTTACATGCAGAATTTCACCATTGGCATTAAAGGTGGGCTAATTAATGCTGCTACCTCATCCTCCAAATTTGGCTTATACCATTAGCTTAGTCCTACTTGAGCCTGTGCTGCTCCTGTGCTGAGCTCCGGCACTGAAGGGAACTAGCATGTCTGGAGATGTGGTGTCCTGTGAGTCCAGAGCTGGGCACCCAACATGGCCTGGATTTGCACCCAATTCATGGGGAGCAGAATTCAGGTCCTGACCTAGCTCCTTCCCTATGACATGATTTGAGATGAAGTGACACCTCCAGTGTACCAAGTCATCGTTGGAGGAAAGGGGTGACCAAAACCCAACTCCCACCAGTGCGCAGTCCCCCCAGCTCAAAGCGCTCCCCTTCCCCAGGGCAGAAGCGCCGCAGTGGCCAGGGGGGCACATCTCGGGGCTGCACTTTGGTGGTGGGGGGACATTATAGGAAGCTCCTGCCTTTCCCCACACTGCCAAGGGCAGGTGGGCAGGGGTGAAACTGCCCTGCCAGGACCCACCGCTATTTTTTTAATGCAAAAAAACCCCCCGCGGTGTGTCAAACACACCCCCCACATACACCTGGGTTGGGGGGGGGACGACGACAGCCACCCCCCGGCACCCCGGCTTTGACGCGCAGCCCCGGTGACTCAAGCCTGCGTCAGGGGCTGCGTGTCCCTTTTTTCTCCCTCTCTCTTTCCTTTTTTTTTTTTTTTTTTTTTTTTTTTGGAAGCGAGCTGAGTTGCCTCCCCGCCGCGCCGGCGAGGGGGAGCGGAGAGGAGCGGAGCGGGGCCGGGCCGAGCCGAGCGCGCATCCGCGGAGCGGTGGGCGCGGAAAGCGGCCGCCCGGCGCGCAGCCACCGCCGCTGGGTGCGGAGGAGCAGGAGCGGCTTCTGCGCGGCTGGGGGCCCCGGGGGCGGGAGGTGGGGGCCGGCTCCTGCTTCAGCTTCCCCATCGGCACCTGGTCAATTTCTCCCCGGGAGCCTGGTCAATTTCTGCCGGGAATTTGCTCAGTTTCTTCTCCCCCCTCGCCCGGAGCCTGGTCAGTTTCTTCCCCCCCCTCCTCGCTCCCGCCGGAGCCGCGGGATCCGGAGCCGCCACCGGAGCGCAGAGGTAAGGCTGCCCCCTCCTTCCCCTCCCGGGGGTCTCCTGCCACGCCGGGTCCTGCCTGCTTGGTTTCCCCCCTCCCCGTCTTTCCCCTAACCCTGCTGCCGGGGCCTTTTCCAAGGGGGATGCTCAGGGAGGAGCAGGGCTAAGCTGGGGAGGGGGGTTTTGGGGGGGGGTCACCTGAAGCCTAGAGGCATCAGGCGTGGCCCTAAGGTAGGTGGCATCGAGGGCTGGGGGGGGGCCTTCAGAGCCAGCAAATGGCTCTGGCCACCCCGGAGAGGCTGGGGGTAACCCCGGAGGGTGGCTCGGGTTGGCAGGGGGCTCATCCCCTCCGAGCCGCTGCCCAAGGATGGTGGAAATGCAGCTTCCAGGTTGACCTTGACAATAACATTGGGAGAGAAGAAAGCACTTGGCTGCAATGAATATTTAATTTTTGGTCCCTGAGGTGTTGGGGGTTTATGCATTTTAATTTTTTTTTTCCTGCCGCTTCCTAAATGTGGGTGGCCAAGGCAAAAAAATGAGGGTCGGGTTCCTGGTTTCGTGCCGTTCACAGAATTTGGTGCTTTATTCTCTGCTGTGCATTTATTGCATTGCTGGATGCGCCCAAAGGTGTGTGTTTCATCCAGACCTGCTCTCAGGTTGGTATCTTAGCCAGGTGCAGATCTGCATTGCTCCAGCAAATTGAGGCTTAGACCAGCTGAGAAATCTGGTCCCAACTCTTTGTAAAGGACCTAAAGGGTGAAATTGTTCTGATTCTTGGATCTTGCTTTGCATCTGAGGCACCTGAGGTTTGAATTCATCAGGAGCTGATGTAACTATTTCTGGCTGTAGTAGGAAAAAACCCAAAACACCACAGCAACTGAGCTGTTCTCTGGAGGACCCAGAGTGAAATGTCTCTCCAGAGGTTGCTGTGAATAGGTCAGGGAACCTGGATGGTGATTTGTCTGCAATTCAGCTGGTTGGAAGGGAAATAAAATTTGGGTCTGATCTTTTGTCCTCCAGGATAAACTGGAGACAGCTCCACTGAAATCGATAGGAGTGAAAGCTTTTGGTTTAAATCTGGAGTGACTCCAATGCCACTTCAGGCTTGCACAGAGTGGAGAATCTGGAGTTACACCAGAGCCAAGTCAGAGGGGAGTCACGAGGATCGAATTTGCCCTAGATCAGATGCTGATCTACGCAAATCCAGACTAAATGGTTGCCTTTGGTGAAGATGCTCTGATTTTTATCCTAGCCTGGGTTGTGTGTGAACTTGTTTGTTTACAAATGAAGAAGCTTCACGAACTACAGTAGGAGAAGGCAGAGTCTGCAGTGGGATTTGGACTCTGCCTGTTTGCTGTCTTCTAGGATAAACCTGGCCTGCTTTTGGGTGCAGTCACTAGCCGTCAATCAGTGCCGGTGAGTTAAGAGGGGTCATTCAGAGCCAACTGCAAAAAGGTCGTCTTGTGATCCCTTCGGGGCTCCCTTATATTCACATGATGGTTGGTTTTGATACAGCGTCACGTTGTTGCAGCTGATGTATGTTTTCGTGATACTAAATGAGACATGAAAGGAGACCAAACTGGATGAATCAATGGGATCATCCAGCTGTTTTGTCTGGCTCACTACCTGTCTGCAAAATTGCCCTTTCCCCACGTCTGAAGGCAGCTCTGGTATCCATTGAAGAAAACAGTCACTATTCCAATATCACAACCTGGCATTGTTAGCACAAATCCAGAGTTAGGGGCCCTGGGGAAGTGCACCCACCTCCGGGGTGGAGCAGGAGGTGGCTGTGTCAGCCACACCTCTGCTTGCCTTTAAAGGAGCCGGGGATTATTTATAACATCTGTGCAATCTTGCTATTGAAAGCCGCACCGGGTAGGTGTAAGACAGAAGCAGAGGCAGGTCTGATTCATCACTGAATGTGAATTGCTCCTGTGTCACGATGCTAAAGCGGGCCTAGACGTTCGCCCGGGAAGGATGTGGCTCCGAGCGCTCAGCTCCTCTGGGAGGCAAATGCCTGTCACACACAACTGAGGTGCTCCCGGACACGCAGTGGGGCTTTGAACCTTGCTTCCAGCGAGGCTCCTTGTGAGTCCCTTGTCCTCCGACACCCCTGCGCTCTCCCATCTGCTCACGCCAGCCCTGTCCCAAGTTTGCGTCTCTCCGCGTGCCGGTGTCGGATAGCAAGTGTGCTGGTACCCCGTGATGCCGGCCTGCGTGAGCATCTCAGCTGGTTTGACTGAGTCACCACGGCAGCTCCTGCAGGGTGGTGAGAGCCTGGCACTAATTAGCAGGGATCATTTGAAGGAAGGGGAGAGAGAGAGGGAACAACCCTAATGAGCCCAGATGGCAAAACCCTTCCCCGTGGAGCTGGAGAGGACGAGCAAGGAGGAGGAAGATCAGATCTGGAGCTCTGAGTCTCTTGGGTTGTAAGCAAGCCCCGGCACTGAATAGCTTTTAAAATGGACGCATCTCGGGCTGGCCTCTCCTCGTGCAAGGGAAGATTGCATGAAGGAGGCAGCAGGAAGGCCCGAGGAGCGGGGCTGGGGGGGGATCAGAGCTGAAATGTTTCCCTGGGGGTCAAAAGTCTCTTCTGGGGGCTTTGAAGCGGAGTTGGGATGCTTCTTGGAGGGTCCCTCCCTTGGTTTCTTGCCGCTTGTAGGAACACGCTGCTGCAGGGCTCTGAATTTCCTCGATGCGATACCTCGCAAAGGATCTAGTCTGCAAACGCAGTCCCTCCCGCAGCCCTGCGCTCGGAAAGGAGCTGGTCCCTGCCTGTGGGGGAGCGGCATGGGGCCAGGAGCCGGTTTTCTCGTGATTTGGTGTCTAAGGTGAGATGTGCGTCCAGGGCTCCTTCCCTTTGCTGCTTGGCTTTGCAGCGCAGAGGGGGAAGATGGGAGACGCCTGTCTCCTTCCTTCCACCTCTCCTTTCTGGGCTGTTCCACTGGCTTCCCAGATGACCTTGGATCCGTCCCTTTCTCTCCACGTTTTGGGTTTCCCCATCTGCACCAAACAGCCCTGCCCTGGCTCTGAGCTCTCCCACGGAGCTAACTGCGAGCTGATGCTCAGATCTCCCAGCCCAAGCCACACAGTGGCCTTCCTCCTCTTGAAAGCCCTCCGTGGTCCTGGACTCCTTGCTCTTCCCTTTCCTTGCTCTGTGACCTTCAGCAAGTCCTCTCCTTTCTGGGGCCTCAGTTTTCCCCCGAGCCGTGCGAGGTGGGAGCCTGTCAGTTGTTTACTGCCTCCGAATCCTGGCTTTGTGGGGAGCAAAGGAAAGATCCTTTGGGAACATTGAGGGTTTTGGGCCCTGCGTATCCATCCTTTGAGATCATCCCAGAAAGGCTGCTGGGGAAGGCACCAGCAGAGAGGCCCTGTGATTTATTCTGAATTCACCAAATCCCACCTTCTTTCCCCCCCCCGCCCCGCCTTAGTTACCCTGTCTGGGTCCACCATGGGGAATAAACGCAGTATTTGGACATGGGACCTGCTCTGTCCCTGGATGAGGAGAAAGCTCCTGCTGTGCTCATCCTCCAGGCCCAGAGTTTGAATCTGCTCCTGGGGGCTGCTGGAAATCCGTGTCTCCTCCCAACCCGCATCTGCGCTACCAGGCCCAGACCTAGCTGAAAGCTTTGCTGACACATTTCCAGCCTGTTTTATCGCTCCCCAGCCACCTTCCTGAGAAAGTAAGGATGGGCCAAGGCAGGGTACACGGCTCGGAGGCCACATCCCATGTCGGCTGGCCAGGGGGGACACTGAGGACTTGTCACTTGGTGCAAATGGGAGCCTGGGCTCAGCCTGCAAGTCCTGCAGAGGGGCAGGGCTTGGCGGACCACGGTCGCTTTGCCCGGAGTCTGAAGTCCCTTAATGGACCGATTACTGAGGCAGCCACTGGGGACTCTTAAAGTGGGAATCTTACTTAAGGAGATGCCCAGGGAGACTAAGTGGTGGGAGATGAAGGAGATAAATTATCCCTAGGGACAATCCAGTGATGGTTTTGCCAATATTTCCCCTATAACACCCAGCGGGATGTTGGGAAGTGCTCTCTGGAGGCATCTCTAGGGATGCTGGCACTGACCCATGGGAGAGACGGTAGCCGTGCCGGGGAAGGACCCCTCCCCGAGCACCCGAGAGAGCAGTGTCAGCCGGGTTTTACCTGGGAAACGTGGTGGCACCAAGACACCTCCGTTCCAGGAGCTCAAGTGAGGTTATTACAGGGCATGGGCTCCGAAAGGCCCTAATCTTTCTTCTAAAGAGAGAGGAAAAATGCACATTTAAGAAAATTAAGGTCATGGGGGGGCTACGTAAACAAGCTGAATTCTCCATCTGTCAGCGACAAGGGTTTGCTATCTCTATCCAGCCCAGAAAAGCTCCCAGTTGTCAGCTGATCCGACTTGTCTTTCTCTCAGAGTCATCATTATTTTTGGCAGAGGAATTTTTGATTGAATTCCCTTTCAGTCGAAAAAAATGGATGGCAATACCTTTCTCATAGATTTGGAGTGCACTTTCCAATTGGTGTGTGTGTAGGGGAGGGTTAGGCCTTGGGACTGATGCACTGATGACCCTTCCGTGGTTTTTCCCTGCTCTGCTTCAATTGGGACCCGTGTCCCGTGAGGAGGACTCTCCCACGGGGAGGAAGGCTTGTCTCTCTGCTCTTTCACCCTCGCCTCTTCCTCCAGCATCATCTTGCCCCAGGGCTGCCAGAGCCCTTGCCCCAGCTGAGCTTCTCTTGAGCTCCCCCAAATCCTTTGGGAATATCGCTGGCTCTAATGTCCCCTGCAGGGCTCCTACACGAGCAGGTCGGTGTCCTGCATCATGGGACACAGGTCTGGTGGCTCGGCCAGCAGACCCTAATTCCCTTTGGCTCTATCCCTAACGGGAGGAGAGATGCTGGCACTGCGGCCGAGTCCTCCTGGAGGTCTGGGCCACCCTCAGAAGGAGCTTCAGTGTTGGCTGAGCCACAGACGTTTTGATGGAGCACCCAAATTCAAGGTCTGTGCTCATCCTCCGCAGGGCCTGATCCAAAATAGATGGAAACCCCAGCAATTTCCCGGCTGCTGGATCAGGCCCTTCGCCAGCCTCCCTGCCCTGCTCCCTCCGGCCGCTGGCTTGGCGCTGAGGATGCTCCGGTCACGGGCAGCCGCTTGCTGGTAATTGCTGCTGTCGAGCCGTGAGCTGTTTATGTGAATGGGCCGCCGTTAGGAAATTAAACATTGCTGGATCGGGCTTGAAAGAATAATTCAGACGGCTTCTCCGAAGGAGCCTGATCCAGCAAAGTCCGTGGAGCCGACACGGTTGCCTGGCAACGGATGCAGACTACAGCCTAAAATAGCTTTTCTAATAGGAACAGGAACCGGGCCTGGCAAACGGGGAACTTTCTTCAGGGGTGAAAAAATAGCGAGGTGAGGACGAGGAAATGTGAGATTTCCTGCTGCCAACGCTTTGCTTCGCTCCCACGCTGTGCCGATGCCTCGACGCGCTGCCTGGGGATGGTTGCTGCTGCCTGGCCTGAACCTGCTGCTCTGCGAATGTTTGCTGCAGGGTTTTGAGCTTTGTTGGGGGTCTAAAGCGGGTCAAAAAGATGGACATCTGCCCGAAGAAAGATATAGAGCTGGGGACAGCTCTGGAAAAACCGTAGCAGAGTCCTTCTGCTCGCCATGGGGAAGGGCTCGAGGTGGGACAGGTCCTTGGGCATGGCACCACCACTCCTGCAGGTGCTGGTAACCTCTCCTGTGCCCCTAGCAAGCGGGAATGGAGGGTGCTTGGGTTGTGTTTTGGGGCAGGAGAGTTTGCACATGGGTTTGGTCCATGGGCCATCATACTGTGTGCACCAGCCCTTCTCGGTACGAGTGGGTAGTGCTGGTCCCTTCTCTGGATCGGGCTCCAGGTTGGGTGGAGATCACTACAAATCTGCCATGGGGAAGAGAAAAATCCTGTGCGGGAGTGACAGGGAGATGCCAGATGGCACTGACCAGGGGCCTCCAATATCCCGTCCCAGATGTGAGATGTTCTCACCCAAAAGGGGGGAAAAGAAGGAAGCGTGACCCTCTGGGAAAGTCATTTTTCCAAGATGCGGGGCTTCCCGTGGGTTCCCTGTATCTTCTCTTCAGCCGCTGTAACTCCACGGCCCTGGATGGTGCTTTTTGTTACTGGGTTGGGGATCCCAGACCCAGCAGAGTGGATTTTCCTGGTGCCTTAGAGCTTTTCCAGGCTGGATGAGTAGGTAGAGGGCTGCAGGGTCATGGGCATCCTCCGAAACGCCTCCTCGGGGGGTCACTAACGTGGCCGGAGGAGACCTCGAGCCAGGCAGCTGCAACATCAGCAGGGCCCCTGCGTGCACACACGCAGCCCCGGGTGCAAACACGCAGCTGCACGTCTGCAAACGCGCCCCGACGCGAACCGGCCCGCGGCCCTCTGCCACCGCGCAAACGTGCCTCCCCCGCGCCCGGGCGCTCCCGCTTGTCACCGCGCGGACAGCGAGTCGACGCTTAACTCCCACGGTCCCTTCTGCCGGTCCAGAATTTAATCTGCTTGTGCCCGTCCTAGCCCCGCGGACGCCCGGCCCTGCGCCCGGGGGGGGGGGGTCTGTTGGCTCGTGGATCTGCACCCCCCCAGATGCAGACGGAGGGATGCACCCTGCTTCTCTTAGCCGAACAGACCGAGATCCCAGCGGGGCGGTAATCGCACCGCGGAGCGATTGCTATGCTGCCGGAAAGGCCTTTCTCACGGCAGTTTTCATGGAAAAGGGTTTCGGATGAACGTGGTGCCGTAGGTCTTGCAAACAAGGCAGGCGGCCCCCGCAGCGGGGGCAAAGCGGTGCAACTCCAGGGCCACCGCGGGACCGGCAACGGCTTTCCCCGGCCAAGGCCAAGCCGTGATGAAGGTGGAGGGGCCGGAACGATTGATGGCTTTGCATCGCCCGTGGCTGTTTTGCAGATGTTATCTGCTGTAAAACTGCCTGGGAAGATTTAGCTACAGGCTCCCAGGCTTTTAAGTCCTTCCTGATAACGTCCAGGGAAGGCGAGCGAGCGCTGGCATTTGTCACTGTCACCTGAGCGCAACGCCGAGCCCCGCTCGTGGCTTTCGAGCCGTCCTAGGGCTGAGCGTGGGCTCGGGGAGGCAGATTCCCCTGAGCCGGGGGAAGGTCCCTCCCGTGGGTTGCGGGAGGCTCTGCTTGATGGCCGATGAACCAGCGGCTTCATTTCCTTGGCCCGTAGCATCTCCCCGGAGCCAAGGAAGGTCCCCAAAGGCACAGGGATGTTGGAGACCGTTTTCTCTCTGGCCCTGCCGGCTCTGCCAGCACCAGGACACCTTGCTGCACTTTGGGGCGAGGTAAAAATCACTCAGCCTCCCTTGGCTCCTTCCCTGTGCAGGTGCTGCTGATGAAGAGGAGGTGAGGCCTGAGCTGTAGCTACTGCCGGTGCCGTTCCCTTCGGGACACTCGTCTTCTTCCTTCCTTCCTTCCCTCCCGGCCCCTCGGGGCCGAGCGGAGCGATCCCGATGCCGAAGAACAGCAAGGTGACGCAGCGGGAGCACAGCAGCGAGCATGTCACCGAGTCGGTGGCCGACCTGCTGGCCCACGAGGAGCCCGTGGACTACAAGCGCAGCGTCCTCAACGTGACGGGCGAGACCTGGGACAAGCAGAAGGACGCGGAGGACGAGCTGGAGGCGGAGAACCGGCCGGCGTGGAACAGCAAGCTGCAGTACATCCTCGCGCAGATCGGCTACTCCGTGGGGCTGGGCAACGTCTGGCGGTTCCCCTACCTGTGCCAGAAGAACGGAGGAGGTGAGAGACGGGGCAGGGAAGGGCTCGGCCCTGGTGATGGGAATACAGCCCAATCCTGCCCGGATGCCCACGGACGGCTCCCGTCGTAGCTGTGATTCAGATCCGGGGGTGGGAGGGAGCGAGGAGGGTTTTGGGGGCTCCGGCAGCCGGACGGTGCCCGTCGGCTCTTATTTTGTCGGCAGCACCGGCAAAGCGCGGGGTCCTGCTAAATCAGGTCACCTTCCCGGCTGCATCCTCCGACGGAGTAAGCCAACGTAGAGAGCGATATAGAGACCAGCCCAGATGACACAGCCGGTCTGTTGGTCCCTCTCTTCTGCCAGGTTGTGTCTGTCTGTCTGCTAGAAGCTCCCTGTTGGTAACTGTGTCCGTTTATCCGGTTATGAGTTGCTTTTGCATCTGAGCACCGGCAGATTTTCCGAGCAGGCAGCAGAGCAGGTTGTCGCATCCCTGCTTTCTCCTGTCCCTGCGTAGATCTGAGGAGGTATTTTAACAGGGCAGCTGGATGAGGAGATGGGGTGTTTTCATGGGGTGGCTGAAGGAGGAGATGGGCAGCCAGGACCTGCTGCAAGAGCCTCGGCCCGGGCACCGCTTACCCCCGCGTGCGCGTCGGTGCGGAGACGCCGGCACCTCCAGGGCTGCCCCTTTTGTAAAGGGTCTCCGACAACCCGCGCCGAGGGCAAGGTGAATCCAGGCCCGGGAGCCAGGGTGTCTGGCTGCAGTTCCCAATTCCTGTTGGGGCAACCTGGGAATTAAGGGGAAAAAACAAAAAGAAAAGAAAGAGTCCCTCTTTTTTTAGTTCCCAAAGCTGCTCGTATTGTATAGGCTTCCTGCCCCCTCCCAAATCCTCCTGCCACCCGACCCACCCTTTCATCTTCTCCCTTACAACCCAGGCCAGTTTCTACCCTATGCAACCTCTGTTGGCTTCCAGGAGCTTCCCAGAGGGCCAGGTCTCCTACAGCTGGGCTGAGCCCCGACTCCCCTCATGACACTGATGAGCGGGCAGGTTGCACATCAGCGGCTTGGCTCCAGCCCTCTCCAGCGCAGTGCTGCCTTTTGCAGTGCTGGGAGGCAGCTGCTGCCGGGCGGTATTTAACAAAACCGAGGTGGGCCCGGCTTTCCGCTCCTGGGATCCGCCGTGCTTTTAGCCTCTCCCCTGCCTCCTGCTCTCCTCGTTCCTGGCAGCGCATAATTCAGCAAGCCCCCAGCCCCGGGGCTGAGATGCCTGCAGCGCTCTCAATAATTAAAACGTCTCTGGTGTCATCTTCGCGATGAGTCATTCTCCCAAACGGACCTGTGCAGTCAGCACTTCCCACCCCGGGGCTGCTCGCACCCCTCCCCGCGCCTCCCCTTCCCGGCGGGCACGGAGCGCGCCGCGGCCAGCTCCTGCATCGCGGCCGATTTCCCCCTGCGAGCTGACACACATAGCTGGGAGCGCCCTAGTTTGGGTCCGAGCGGGGCCGGAGCGCGGAGGAAGGTGCACCGCTCCGTTGCACGGCGGGTTTGCACGGGCGCCGCGCTGCGCTGGCCGGTGCGCCCGCGGCGGGTTGCAGCGCTTGCCCGCAGGCGCTTGCTCTAGCGCGTGCGCGTCGGCTGCGCCGCACGTGCTGCCGCGCGTGTGCATCGGATGCAGCGTGGGGGTAGTGCATGTGAGCTGAAGGAGGTTGGAGGCAGAGCCTGGGCGAAATTCGGGGCTGGGGTAGGTCGATACGGTCCTGCCGACTTTGTTAGCGATCCCTCCCGTCGCAGCCCAGCTCCAGCCTGCGACGTCTGAGCAGGTCTCCTGGCTAAACGAGGTCAGGAGCCAGCGCAGAGCATGAGGTTAGAAGCACCGAGTGCTGGTCCTCAGGTGAGCGCTCAACCCGCCTGAGCCTCAGTTTCCCTGTTGGCAGAATAGGGAATAAGTGACTAATTTGTGCAATGAATGAGACTTTCTCAGCTCACACTGAGGGTCCCCCCCCCGGCAGCCTTCCCCAGCCACCCCGACTCCCCCCCGTGCGAGCGTGGGACAGAGGGACCTAAGGTGACGGCGGTCCTGCACACTTGAGGGGTTTCAGCCGTCTCGAGCGCTGGTTACCAGGAGGGGCGGCTCACGTTCCCCCGCCGGGATTAAACCCCGTGTGCCAGCCGCTAGCCGAGGCGGGGCTGAATTTGCTGTCTGTGCTGGGCGAGCATTAAGCAACTGGTTTTAGGCAAAAGGCTGCGTGCGATACGGAGACGGGGAATCGAACCTACTGGGGCTGCAGCAGCCGTGAGACCCGCTGCAGCGGGGGAGACGGGTGTGCTGGGTTTAAGCCGGTGGATTGGCCGCATCCTGCGGTGGGGTGGAGGGGCGCTGAGCCAGGCAGGTACCCGGACAAGCAGCTGGTTTTAGGAACTCCTTGCTGTTATATAACATCTTCCCGCAGCAGGTCTCAGAGGCTTTACAAGCTGCCTCCACCGCTGCGCCCATTTGACAGATGGGGAAACTGAGGCACAGAGCTGGGAACTGGCTTGACCAGCAAGTTGCTGAGCTTTTCTGCACCCCACACCAGTCCCCTCTCTCCTTTCTGGCCACGTGGCATCGTCTGCTCTGTGTCCTGGGGCAAACACTGCTGTTTTGCCCTCTCCTCCTACCACATTGAATCCTCTTGGCCCCTGGCTGGCATTCCCAGGTGCCTCCGTCATACAAACGGATCCAGCCAAGACCAATGTGCCTGAGCAAGGGCTTAAAGATAAGCACAGGCTTAAGTGTGGGGCTGCTGGGCAGGTTGGTTCCCACTGGGCATGGGAAGGTGGCAGACGGACAGAGGCGGGAGCTGGGCTGTGATGGACAGAGCCCTTTTGGGCGCGCTGAGCAGTCTGCGCGAGCAGCCCCGGGACGGGTGGGCGGTTGCTGTTTTCTCTCCCTTCCTGGTCCCCGAGCGCCGCATCCGCTGGAGAGAGCGGTTGCGTGTCGGCAGCGAGATGGGCTGCAGCCAAATCGCCGGGACTTGATGTGCTCCAAGCTGGCTGGCAGCGCCGCCTGCCTCGCGCCTGCCACGTGTGATGCCACCGGTGCCCGTCCCACCGAAGATCATCGGGGGAAAATCTCCGGTGTCAGGGGGAGAACCTGCACCTGCAGATCTGTCCATCCACCTCGTGCTCCCACTTGTCCATCCGTCTGGAGGTAGAGATGCCGGTTGAGCTGCGGGGCTGAGGGCCAGGAGCAGAGATGCAAGGAGGGAGCCACAGGTCCTGCTGTGGGACAGAGGGTGGCTGCTGTCACCGGGCTGTAAATCCATGGCAAACAGGCTCCGGCGTGTCCCTTTGAAATGCCTGTGGCCCCGTGGGTGGCTGGAAATAAGTCACATGCTCCAGATCCCGTCTCTCAGCCCCCGCCTCGCAGCGGCTTGGAGTAATTCATCAGCCGGGCGCTGCAGCGTGAGTCATCGCATCCTTTATGGGCATTTGGTTGTGCTTCTTGAACTGCTAATTTCTCTCCGGCCTCCTCAATTAGGCAGAGATGAAGCATGTTTCTATTTCGAGGGATTTCTCCGCAGCGAGATTCCCGTTTCGGCCCTCCTGGGGATCCTCGCTCCGGGGGGTGCAGGGTGTCCGCGGGGGCCCTGTCTCCGTGCCAGCGGCCCGGCGGTGCCCAGGTGTTTCAACACACATGTGTGCATGCAGGTACCGGTCTCACCGGACGGGCTTGTGTCTGTCCTTGCGTCTGAAGCAGCGGGGACCACGTGTCCATGCACACATGCCTGCTTAGGGACGTGTCTCCTTGCGTGTGCGGCGGTGTGTGCGTGCGGATGCTGGTGCGTGTGTATCTTCACACGCTTGTGCATTTGGCGGTATCGATGTGCGTTGATCCCCCCCCAGCATGAATGAACAGGAGCTGATGAACCAGCCAGAGCCCGTCCGGCTCTGTCCTCCCTGTCTGTCTGTCCTTGGCTGTGAGTGTAGGCAGGGCTGGGGTCTGTGACGACTCTTATCTCCCCTGGCAGGTGCCTACCTGGTCCCGTACCTGGTCCTGCTCATCATCATCGGCCTCCCCCTGTTCTTCCTGGAGCTGGCGGTGGGGCAGCGGATCCGCCGGGGCAGCATCGGCGTCTGGAATTACATCTGCCCCCGCCTGGGGGGCATCGGATACGCCAGCTGTCTCGTGAGTGCGCCCGCGAGCCCCCCTCCGGCCCCGTTTGCCCAACTGCCTCCGTGGGTCTGGGACTGGTTTGGCGAATGATCCCCTCCCCTGGTCCCAGCAGCCCTGCACCCCCAGGGTCCCTGCCCGGCAGGAGGTATTTTGGGGACCGCGCTGCTGCCCCACGACTAAATATCGTCTCCTCCTTCCTCTCCCCAGGTGTGTTTTTTTGTCGGTCTCTATTACAACGTCATCATCGGCTGGAGCATCTTCTACTTCTTTAAGTCCTTCCAGTACCCTCTTCCCTGGAGCGAGTGCCCCATCGTGAAAAATGGCACAGTGGCCGGTGAGGGGTTGCCGCTCGCCCGGGGGCAGTGGCTCCGTGGCAGCCGCGAGGGGGCAATTCCTGGGGGAGGTGGGATGCCACCCCGGCATCGGTGGCTATTGTGGGGACACTGGCGGTTGGGGTGTTTCAAGGGGATGTGGGTTCTATCCAGACTATTGGATATAGCCTTACAGGGGCTCTTTGATAGCCAGGTATTATAAAAATGTGATTTTTCTGATAGACTTTAGACACCATCCCTCGGAGCAGAGCATTTCTGGGGCACTGCTGCCTCCCTGATGGATGAAGGCAGCCCAAGCGTCTAGGTTAGATGGAGATATTTCCCTTGGGTCAAACGAGCTCTGCCTCTGCTGGCAGCTCGGGGTCTTTCCCCACAGTTGGGGCGTGATGTCCATTTTGGGGTCCAGGGCTTGGGTCTCCAGAATGCCAGGATCCAATCCAGGACTGTGGAGGGAGGCAGCGAGAGCCAGGCAGGACTGCGCCAGGGCTCGCCTGGCTGCTTCCTTAGTGCCCAACCGAGACTCCGGTGGAGTTAATAGTGTGTTTAGCAGTGTCTGAGCACCTCCTTGGGACACTCCGGGAGATTTTATGGTGAATGCAAATGTCTCTCCCCGTATTTAACATCTTATTTTTGCTTGACAACGACTTTCAATCCTGTCTCCTCTTCTTCCTGCTAAAAATGAACCACGGTCCTATCCACGGGGACACCTGCTTTCCCTGGCTGGCCCCAGCAGGTCTTTGGCGTTAGCTGGTGTGAGTCTGCAGGTGACTTTCCCCCAAGCCCCTCATGCTCTCATGCCTCTGGTTGGTTGCAGTTGTGGAGACCGAATGCGAGAAGAGCTCGGCCACCACCTATTTCTGGTACCGGGAGACCCTGGACATCTCCAACTCCATTTCAGAGAGTGGCGGCCTCAACTGGAAGATGACCCTGTGCCTGCTGGTGGCCTGGAGCCTCGTTGGCTTGGCTATGATCAAAGGCATTCAGTCCTCAGGGAAGGTGAGTATCGGTGCCAAGCTGAGCCTGGCTGGGATCTGTCCCCATTGCCGGACACTGCCTGTGGTGTCAAGGCAGAAGCTGCCTGCCTGGCCCATGCTCTCCTGCCGTGCTGCGAGGGGGCCACGGGATGGCTGCCTAGCTGACACCCACAGCAATGGCCCAGGGAGCAGCCACATCAGAAGAGCCAAATAACCTGGCCAGGCCCCTGGTTTGGGGGATCCCTCCTCAGCACAACCTATACGTTGGTATGGGCCCCGGAGGGAGGAGAGAGGAACATGCTGCAGTCCCTGCGGGCAAATCCCACGCCGGTCCCCCAACGTGTGCTGTCTGTATGGACCCTCTGAACAGCACAGACGTCATCTGCCAAAAGGGATTTAGGAGCCCTGAATTGGACTGCGGTTCAGTTCCTGGCAGATCCCAAAAGCAGCTTCACTCGTAGGACGTAGTGGTGAGACCTGCACCCTCCTTCATGGTGGGAGCGCTGGGGCTGCGAGCACGAGACGCAGGGCAGGGAGGAACGAAAGGCCTTGGGAGACAGATGCTGTTAACTTTCAGAGGCTGTTAACAGTTTGAGCAAGGCTGTGTAAGCAGCGGGGTCAGATGCAGAAGGGTACGGCCCCCCCGGACACTCGGCCGCCTCCTGTCTCTGGATGTGCTCTGCAGAGCATCTGGCCCGTTAGCAGGTAGTGCAGGGTGGCGAGTCCATGGCCTGCCGTCCCTGAGGCCCTGGGATGGGACAACAGGCCTCCCCTGGCCAGGTCCAGACCTTTTCACCTCTGCTCACTGGAAATGTGCCCTGCACCAGGACCCAGCCAGACCTGCCCTTGACAGATGCTAGGGAAGGGGGGGAGATGGGGTGCAGAGCTACCTGTCCCCAGGTGGTAGCAGTTCGCCTGCAGAGGACCAGGCCAGGGCTTAGGAATACCAAGGGCTGAGCAAAGGGCAGCACCCCCACATCACAGCCCCTCTGCATGATGAAGGATACTGGCTTTGGGCCACATCCCCCTTCTCACCCCTGTTGTGTGGCCCTTGGATTTAGGGAGAGGAACGCAGGTGGCTGAACGCGGGAGGAGATAAATGAGACTGAGTCCATGTCATGTCCTTTCTGCCCTAGGTCATGTATTTCAGCTCGCTCTTCCCCTATGTGGTGCTGGTTTGCTTCCTGGTCCGGGGTCTTCTGCTGCGAGGGGCGGTGGACGGGATCATGCACATGTTCACGCCTAAGGTAAGGGCTGTCGAGCCTAGAAGGCTCCAAGGAGGTTTCCCTCCTGGCTGGTCCCACCGGCTCGCTTTGCAGGGAGAAGGTGCAGTTGCCCCAGCAGCTGCAGTCACCTCTTCCCCATAACGCTGCCTCGCACCCCTGTGCCCAGACTGCCGTGAGCTCTAATGCAAAACAAATCTGCTCCCAACCACGCTGCCACTTGCGTGCACACGGCAACCTGCAAGGGCTCTCTGCCCCTAAAAATCAGAGCATCAACCCCAAACCACCCCACCAGTCCCGAGAAGTCAGCCAGGAGGTGCTATCGGCCCCCCTAAATAGAGGGTACAGCCAGGACAGACAAGAGCGTTGCAAACTTGCCAGCCCTGGTGTAGCTTTGAGCATTAACTTCACTCCTGATATCTTTGGGTGCCCAGACCCTGGGGCAGGGGAGAGGGGGTGCCTTAAGGGATGTATTTAAAGACTCCATAGGAAGATACTGGCTGAGAAACCTCCACTGGTGTTGTGTATCCATTAATTAACCAGCTAATTAGTTAATTAAGCAGAGATGTAGATGAATCAGCTCAGCTGGTGAAGCTGTTACAAGATATTAATTATGATTTCTTGATGAACAGCACTTGGAGGCCTCCAGCCTGCAGCTCTGGCTCACAGAAGGGGGGTGTGATTCAGGGGATGGCGGGGGTTAAACAAATCCGCAAGCTAAGACATTTGATTTCAAATGCTCCAGGTGCTCTGGAGGCAGCCGATGGCTGGGGGAGACCAGAGACTGACTGCAGTGCGCTGTCTCCTGGGGAGCAAATGGGGATGCCAGCTCCCTGGGACAGCTGGGCCTGCAGGTCTTCGCACTGGGAGATCGGGCACCCAGACCAGGCTCTGGGGCAGAGGGATGGAGTTGGAACACCAAGAGATATGGCCAGACCAGTTCATCTTTGCCTGCCTTTCTCAATGCCTCAGTTTCCCCTCTGTGAGAGAGGGAAAAGGGACCTCTGGGCACTCAGAAGTGCTGGGCAATGTAAGACCCTGATCAAGGCAGACCAAAGCCTCCTCATGGCTGCTCTGGAACCAGCCCATGTTGCAGGCACAATGGCCTTTTAATTTAGCTCTACCTCTGCCAGGATGAGTTGCAGGGGCCCAAGCTGCCTAATCTTCCTCTTCTGTCTCCCCTCCAAGCTGGACAAAATGCTCGACCCCCAGGTGTGGCGGGAGGCAGCTACGCAGGTTTTCTTTGCCTTGGGCCTCGGTTTTGGGGGGGTCATTGCCTTCTCCAGTTACAACAAGCAAGACAACAACTGCCACTTTGATGCAACGCTTGTCTCCTTCATCAACTTCTTCACGTCTGTCCTGGCCACGCTGGTTGTGTTTGCTGTGCTGGGCTTCAAGGCCAACATCATGAATGAGAAATGCGTGGTGGAGTAGGTGGAATTTCTTTTTCTCTGGCTGGGGCGGGGAAGTCTTTGCTCCTGTTGGTTGTGCTGGGTCTGTCTGGCTTTTGTTCGTGTGCTGGAGGTGATGGAGTAAGCGTCCCAAGGTTGGGTGATACTGTGTTTTGGTAGACCCAAGTTCCTGATGATCAAGACCTGGCTTTTCAAAGATGTCCCATTGTAGCTGAGGATACAATTCTTCTGGCTCCAGGTGGGAATTGGGCATTCAGCTCCTCCAATGTAAAATCCAGCTCCAAGGTGGGCTGTTAGTCTGCAAATTGTGGGTGAATTTAATGTCTGGTCACATCATCTGGGTTTTCCCCGGTTTCCATTCATCTTGGGGTCCCCTGGTCTGTGAGGTTAAGGAGCAGCTGCTCTGTACCCCAGAAGCAGCTGGACAAAGGCATATTTGTGCACCAAGAATTATCTTTAGAAAGACTACGCTGTGTCCATAAAAATCCTGACCATGCATTGTGGAGTCCCAGAGCGGGAGATGCCACAGCAGTGTGCAGCAGAGCAGGGCCAAGGGGGGAGTAGCAGCCACGTTCCCCAGTGGATGTCTGGCTGCATCCTCTGTCATGTGGCCCAGTGCAACCTTTACTTGCTCCTTGGGAAACTGCAAAGGCTTATGCTGACTGGTGCCTGGGTGACCCAGGAAGCCTCAGCCTGCCTGGTCCAAAGGGCTTTCGTGGTCAGACCATGTCCTCCACCCTGGGAAGAAGGGGACTTCTCTGAGTGACCAGGCTCTGCTCTCCCTTAGGAACGCCGAGAAGATCTTGGGGTATCTGAACACCAACGTGCTGAGCCACGACCTCATCCCACCCCATGTGAACTTCTCCCACCTCACGGCCAAGGACTACAATGAGATGTACAGGGTGATCATGACAGTGAAGGAAGGGCACTTCAAAGAACTGGGCTTGGATGCCTGCCTGTTGGAGGATGAACTCAACAAGGTACCTGGAGGCTTTCCTAGTAGGATAAGGAGGTCACCTCACCCATTGCCTCTTCCTGGTAGGATCTGCTCTACTCATGTTGCTCCTGGCATGTGGACCTGGAAAAAATCTTTTTAGAGACTCTCCAGGGATGGGGGTTTCCTGCCCCCCGTGATCTTCCCCAGTGCACAGCGGCCCTTACTAGGGCAGGGGAAAAGTTCTGCCCGTAGCAAGTATAGCAGAAATCTGAGGTCACCTCTGTGTCCAGACTGGGGTACCAGACTGTATTTTTGTTCCCCTGATGAGTGATTCAGCATGATGGGAGAAACCCGAGGCATGAAGTTACAGGATGTGGCATAACAAGCTCTGTCCCTGACACGGTTCTCCCCTCCTTTTGGTCCTCTCTCTCCCTGGACAGTCGGTGCAAGGAACTGGCTTGGCCTTCATTGCCTTCACAGAAGCCATGACTCATTTCCCGGCTTCGCCGTTTTGGTCCGTCATGTTCTTCCTGATGCTGATAAACCTGGGGCTGGGGAGCATGATTGGGACCATGTCAGGCATCACTACACCCATCATCGACACCTTCAAGGTGCGGAAGGAAGTGTTCACAGGTGAGGTCTTTTCTCCTGCATCCTCCTGGGGAGGGGTTGGAGGGTCCCCATAGCCCTGGGGAGTCTCTTCAGAAGAGTGTGGACATGATGGATGTGTACTGGGCCCTGGAGGCATGAGCAAACAGCTAATGGACTGTGTGATGAAGCCCTTGGTTCCCCTTGGGACGCTCTGCTGACCATGCCCCTTTGCTCTCCGCAGTTGGCTGTTGCATCTTCGCCTTCTTGGTGGGCCTGATCTTTGTGCAACGCTCTGGGAACTACTTTGTCACCATGTTCGATGATTACTCGGCCACACTGCCGCTCACTGTTGTGGTGATCCTGGAGAACATTGCTGTGGCCTGGATTTACGGCACCAAGAAGTAAGGCATTTGCCCAACAAGAAGAATAACTGTGCTGTCCTGACTAAAACCAGTCCTTTCAGCTCCTTCCCATAATACGTTTTCCCCAGGAGGCCAGCTCTGAGGGAGCATATGCCCCGGATGCAGTTACCTTATAGAGGCAGTAACTGGCTAAGCAGTAGTAACTCAGTTCACCTTGATCCTCTACCCTGCCCTAGGTGTAACCCAGCCCCAGGAGCAAATCCTTCTAGAGGGCATCCAGTGTTGGTTATGATGCTGTGTTACCTGTTGTTACCCTTTTGCTTGGGGCTTCAGGGTGAGTCTGGAAGGGGGACCTTGTGCCCATTCTTGTCGGCCAGAAGCTGGCCAGAGCAAGATGCTCAGGTGGCCTTTTCCTGAGGAGGCTCCCAGCCAGTCCTACACGCACTAGGAACACTGAGATGCTTGCTTGGACTGACTGGGCTCTTCTTCAGGGCATAGTTCACAACGGAGGCTGCTGGGAGGAGGCTTTTCATTTGAAGGTGGGGAACGGCATGGCTCCATCTCTTTCTCCTGGCAGGTTCATGCAGGAGCTGACAGAAATGTTGGGTTTCCGACCATATCAGTACTACTACTACGCCTGGAAGTACGTCTCTCCCATCTGCATGGCTGTGCTCATGACCGCCAGCATCATCCAGCTGGGGGTCAGCCCCCCGGGGTACAGCGCATGGATCAGAGAGGAGGTGAGCAAAGCTTCCTTTCCAAGATCCACCTTCACCCCAGGCCCAGACCGAGTAGCAGGTAGCTGAGAGATGTAGAGCATCCTGCTCTCCCTCAACTCTGCTTTTTTTCTCCTCATGCTGGAGACATGCTGACTGTGGCTGCTCATTCTCTGCAGGCAAAGATCAGTTTTGCCTGCACTGCCAGAAGTCTTAAGCCAGCTCTGACCATGGGCCAGAGTTTGAGCTAGGGATTTGTTTTGCACGTGGTCAGTCCTTGTCCAGTGGAATAAGGATCTGGTGAAGAACTGGGCTGAAGAATCTTACAGCTTGGTTCCAGGGTGGAGGTGGTGTTCTGGTGGAGAGCCCTCAGCTGCTCCATTGGACAGAAATTAGTCTTTTGTGTTTCCTCCCCACCATCTCTAAAGATCTGATTCACCCATTTCCTCTTCATATCAAATGCACGCTTAGCATGAAGTAGGAGGTTCAGGGACAGCCAGAGCTTGCTGAGTGTAGGCGATAAAAGACTACACTGCACTCCATAGCCCTCCCTTCCTCCTTTTCTGACTGAAATATTTGCAGAAGCAAATGTGCTGTTGGGACACCAAATCCCAACACTCCACCTGCACTTCTGCAAAGTAGTGAGACCTACCTAGGAGACACAGTTTTCTGCAGTGAGGAGTTCCACAGCTTAACTACACACTGAGTGCAGGGCCATGTCCCTTTCCTTGTTCTGAACTCACCTTCTGATAGCTTCATGTGACTCCCTGAAGATGAGGTCTGGAAGGAGGCAGTAGGAGCTGCCTAGCACTTAGGAGACCTTGTACCTGGTGTACATCACTTTGGCCTTTGCTGTAGTAGTCCCTTTCAGTGGCTCTGAAATGCAAGAGGGGGACTGAAGCTCCGCTGTGCACCTGGGTGGGAGTGTAGATGATGGAGGAGAAACTGGCACCGCTAATGTCCCTCTAATGACACTAATATCCATCTCTTCCAGGCTGCAGAAAAGTTCCTTTTTTACCCAACCTGGGCCATGGCTATTCTCATCTCTCTGATCATCCTGGCATCCCTACCTCTGCCTCTGGTCTTCATCCTCCGTCAGTTCCACCTCGTGTCAGATGGCTCCAATGCCCTCTCTGTCACCTACAAGAAAGGCCGGATGATGAAGGACATCTCTAATTTGGAAGACAATGATGAGACCCGCTTCATCTTGAGCAAAGTGCCCAGCGAGACCCCGTCTCCCATGCCCACACACCGTTCCTACCTGGGTCCCGGCAGCAACTCCCCCATGGAAATGAGCAATGCCCCGAACGGACGATATGGGAGTGGGTATTTACTGGCCAGCACCCCTGAATCCGAACTGTGATGGTTGGCTGCCGACCACCCCCACCGGGAGAGAAGGTCACTGGGGAGTGGATCCTAGCTGTCCAGGCAACAGGAAAATTAATTAACAAAGAAAATGACAAAGAAGAACCCCCTCTTAGAATCGTAATCAAAAGCAGCCATTTCCAAGATGACATCGGGAAGAAGGGATTGCAGGAGGGGCAGGACTCTCCTCCGACAACCTTCGGCTGAAAGGCAGGACCCCTCATAGCTTGCCTGCGGGGAAGGGAGGAGGAACAAGAGGTGCTGCAATATCTTTCTGAGGGTTGTTCTCGTGCAGCTTAAAGCTGAAGCAAAGAATCTCACTTTCTGAGCAGCTGATGGTTGGAAAAAGGACCCAGAGTAAGGTGGAAAGCCAACCATGCTTCCTCCTGTAACCCAGAGCTCTTCCCTCTCTGTATTCCTTTAGCTGGGAGAAGTCATGGCCTTATTCCAACGAGCACAATTAACCATTGATGTTCATAGCACAAAAGGGTGCTGTTGTTGTCACCATCGTTGTTGTATTTCCTGTAGTTTTTATAGCTGTGGACACACCCAAATAACCCCAAAATTTGGCCACTGCAGAGAGCAGTGCTGGGTTGGTTGAGTTTTTGCAATGTGTGGGGTTGCTGATGGTAGATCCTTGGTATCTGTTTTGTTACCACCAGCACAGAGACGGTGTCTGTGAGTTGTTCTGAGACACGGGGATCACCCCCTCTGTGTGAAGATGTGGCTAGCACACTCCTTGGTTAGGCAGTGTTAACGTGCTGAGTGGCAGAGGGACCTCTGAAACGAGTGTGATTTTTGGATGTGGGAGCGCGTGCAGGATCTAAACAGGGTTACCGTGACAAGGATCAGGAGCAATCTCCTGGAATTAGTCCTAACATGTGGGATGCTCTGTTGAATCCAAATCCCTGGCGTGGTGAATCGTCTCCTCTTGCCGCTCTCCTTAGATGTCCCGGAGGGACAAGCAGAGAGGCTGTGGGGCATACAGTCCTACCACAATCCTGGTTTAGCTCTCAGGAAACCATCCCCTGACTTACCTCCTTTGCAGCCGCCAGCTGAGGTGAGCTGGGCAGTGATTATCTCTGGACAGGCATCTTCATTTCTCGTAGCTTCAAGTCAGGGTCTGCATTGCCTCTTGTTCCACCTCTGTTAGGGACTCACCAGTCATCTGCTGGCCATATCCAGCTCTTGAGGGCAGCAGAGGCAGGACATGTCTTCTGAGCACCGATTATTCTGAGGTCAGTGCCAGGTCCTAATGTCCTTGCTAGTGCTTGATCCTGGCTGGTAAGCCCATGTTGAGTAGTTGGGCTCTGTCGTGCCCATCCATGTTATCTGGAGACCAGACTGCTGAGACATTATGTTGTCTCTCCACAGGCTGCCTAGAAAGGGTTGAGCTCTCCCAGGTCAGAGAGGGTCTCCCCTGCTGGGGCTGAGGGTCGGTTCCCCGAATCCTACACCTAGCCGAGTGTTTCTGTCAAGGGTACCAGTATTACATGTCCTTTTTCTTCTTTCCCCATGGGGACAGAGGAGCAGTTGCCTGCTTGAGCCCTCTCTCCTTCTAAGCACATTGCTAAGGTCTCAAATGAGGGTGCTCCTTAACCTCGGTCCTGCTGTGCTTAGAGCACGCATGATGGTATTTCAAGCCAGTTTGAAGGCAAAGTTCACAGGTGCTTGCCCACGATCCCTTCTCTCCTCCTTTGCTTTTCTATCAATGGGTTTTCTCCCCTCTTGATTCTCCTTTTGGCTGGGAGGCAAAGGCAGAAAGTACCTGGTCCACTCACCGCATCCTTGACTTTCTCTTAGCATCCCCGAGGCAGGAGGTCCCTCACAATGATGTTTCTCTTGCGGGTTGTGATCCTTTATTTATAGTCTTTCTCCTTTCTATCAGGGGCTCATCCAAGGGCCTGCGAGCTCTTCGTAGATAGTTAATCTGAGCCTTTCGTTAGCCATTTTACCGGGGAGGGGGGGAACGGAGGTTTGGACTGAACCGAGGCAGCTCAGTCTTCGCTGATGGCTCAGAGGAGCACCAGCCCTGTGCGGCCAGGGCCAGGCATGCCCTCTTTTCTCTCCTCCAGCTGGTCTCCCCTTCACCATCCCCTCTGCTGCCAGTTCAGTTTTTCTCTCCTTCCCCTGCCCCTCCAGAGGGATATAACAATTGTCCCACTGGATCATCTCAAAATGGGAGAAGCACAAAGACCATGCGATTTCCCCTGTCGCTAGGCAAAGATGTTCCCTCCAATCTCTCTTACTTCTCCCTCTGTCTCTCTGCCTTTCCTCCACCTGGCCAGTAAAACAGAGGACGAGCCAAATCGTTGCACCTACATCACCTTCCCGATCTCCCTGCGGCTATAAGTCAGACCAGCACCCCTGAGCCCAGGGGCCGGATTCCCACCATAGCTCCCATGGAGTTAATGGAGCAGGACACCTCCAATAGTCAAGTCGTGCAACCCGCTCCGGTGGTGTGACTCCCCTTGAACCCTGGGGGGAAGGATCTGGCGCTCCATCTCTCCCATTACAATTCCCAAACCAGCCAGGGAGGCATTTGCTTTCCTTCCCTCTTCTTGCAGTGTCAATAAGAGGCAAAGTCAATAAGAAGGTAACAAAAAGCTATATTATATATATATATAAAAATATATATACAAAGAGAGGAGATGGAATAATATCCTAGAGATTCTCTATTTCTATTGTATATTTATTCTGTAAATGTCACTGTAAATGCTGTTAAATGACAAAACGTATTCCAAAGTGGCCCGTGACTTCACTTTCATTCTCAGTGCTGTACAGATCAATTTTCCTTGCGCGTATCAGCCACGTTTTTACCTTTCCATTTCTTGTGCGTGGTGGGCAGCCGTCCCCCCCCCCCCGCTCCAGCTCCAGGGGGTCCAGCCGTCTGGGGCATCCAGCAGAGAGGAGGGCTGGGGGACGCCGGTCTTCCTATCCGTGGAAGTACTGTATTTCTTCGTGGCATTCGCTCGCTGTTAGACGCAGGGGGCCGGGGTGGGGGGGGGTAAGTTTTCGGTGATAGCGTGCCGTCGCCGTGTGAGCGTGCGCGTGTTCGTTCGTAGACGCCCCGCGTGTGCGTGTTGGGGGATGTGTGTGCGCGTGTACGTGTGCGCGTTTGTGTTTGGGTAGGATTCACTTTTCACCGTACTCGGTCACTTTTGGAGCCTGCGTTGGGGGGTTTCTCCCGCTCGCTGGGGCAGGCTCTTTTCGGATGCACCTTCCCGCCGTCCCTGCGGCTGCCCTCTCCCCGGTGGCGCCGCGGACCGGGCTGACCCACGGCGGCTTTTAGCCCTGGCGATTTTATTTTATTTCTTATTTTTATTTCTTTCCCGCGCAGGCACAGGGAACAGCTGCTAGTTATGAGCACAGGCACTTTTCAGTTTTCCTCCTGGGCCTTGGAGAAGGAAGTGGGAATCGCTGCTGATATTCCTGCCCTCTCCTCTCCGCTTCCCGGCCTGGATCCTGCTGCCTGGCGGGAGGCAGCATCCCCGGCTCGGGGCAGGGAGCAGCTGCCTAGATCAGGAGGGGTCGAAAGTGGCTGGTGCCGAGGGCAGAGAGGAGCTTATCCGAGGGGTAGGTGCCATCCGGGGCTGGAGCCGATTTATGGCACCTCCCGGCATCCCTCTGTCCCTCCATCCCTCCAGCACAGCCCCTGCCTCTCCCCCTGTCCCCCAGCCTTCCCGAGCCTGGGTCTCGCTGGCAGGAACGGGGAGCGGGCAGCAGAGCGGGGTGGCCGGGACGCCCCAGGCAGGGCAGAGCGACGGCAGCGAGCGGGACGCATCCACGTCCCCCCCGTCGGCGAGCCCGGCGCTGGCGAAACCCTCCTGTACAGGTACAAAGCACAGATCTCGTAGTAACTCGTCCCATGTATCCTTGTAGCCGGTGTATTTACCAAGCGTGCCGTGCCGGCCGGACTCCTCCTCGGGAGAAACCCTGTAACGGCTGTAACAGAGTCCGATTAAAAGTCTCTTCTTACCAAGCCGCCTCCGTTTCCTTGCTTGGGGTGGCCTTGGGGGTCTCGCTGGGGCTGGGGAGGGTGCAGAAAGCTAAAGCTGGAGCATCCCGGAGCAACGGGGCTCGCTGCCGAGGTGGGAAGCGCAAGGGCTGACGTAGGGGCGATTCGGGCTGTCGGCACCCATGGCCATCCATATCTCTGCCCGTGCGTCTGTCTGTCCGTCCCATTCAGTCACCCCTATCATCTTTCTACCTCCACTAATTCCTTCTGACCCCCTTTCTCATCCCTCCATCCTTTCCCTTTTTTTCTAGAAGGGCCCATCCACCCCTCCGTCTCCGGAGAGGGGAATGGGGTCTTGTCATCTCTTCGTACAGCTCCTGGCACGAAAGGCTCGGAGTTTGTGAGCGGCGCTCCCGCATCTCCCTGCCCCATCCTGCTGCTGCGGGAGGCTCCCGAAACACTGCGGAAGGGAGAGCAGCTCTCCCGAGGGACCCGGATCATTTACGGCCTCCCCCAAGGACATCAGCTGCCGGGTAGCAGCTCAGCGCCAGGCCTGGTGGGAAGCGGGTCTGGCAGCGCCGCCCGAGGAAGCCCCAGGGGTGGCTTCTTCCCTTTCCTCCCCCCTTTTGCAGCTCCTTGGGCATCCCCGGGGCTGATCCGTGCATGGGGAGCATGGAGAAGGGGGGAGGAAAACCAGGCGGATGGGACCAAGCGGGAGCCCCCGGCAGCACTGTGTCCTCTCTGCGGCAGGCGCAGGGCAGCTTTTCCCGAGCATCTCCGCTCCCGCTTGAGGTCTGGGTGCCGCAGCCCTGCTCCGATGAAGGGAAGCGATAAAAGCAGCCCGGACATGCGGTGAGGAGAGGTCGCATTAGCTGAAGGTCTCTGATAAGGGGAGGAAATGACATTAGCAGGGAGCTGGGGCTGGAGGCTCGGGCGGGAACGCGGCGGCTCCCATAACGCCGGGCACGGCGGGCAGAGCAGCGGGGAAGGGAAGCGCTCGGCTCCTCTGCCGTCCCGGATGACGAGGTGACCTGCCCGTGGGGTACGAGGTGAGTCGCTCCCTCTTCCTCCCCATCCCTCCGGAAGCTGTCGCCCCAATCTGGGCTTGTTCTGGCTGTGGAAAAGCCCCGGGAACCTGCAAGGCCAGGAGGAGCCACCAGGGCAGGTTTCAGCTCCGTCTGTCCTGGGGAGTCCCCGCGGCTGAGAGCGGCTCTGCAGGGCTGGAAACACCCAGCTCCCGGAGCCAGGAGATTCGTGCAAAACCGAGGAATGAAACAAACTGAGAAGGCTGGTTGTGGCACTAGGAAAAAAAACTAAAAGCAACAGGCCTAAATGTAAAATTCAGGCTAAATTCGTATTTTTTTTTAAAAAAAAGCTATTTCCACAGCTCTTGGAGCTGGACTCCTCAAAGACGCGAGTGTGGGTGCTGGTTAGTGAGGGGTGCACTCACAGCTAAAACCCCCTCAATATCCACGTTTTTGAGAATTCCCCAAGCCAGCCCAGCCCTGGAGCCTGCGCCCGGTAGGAGATGAAGGTGGGTGCTGTCAGATGGGGAGGGGGGTGTTTTCTGGGTGCCCGACCCCCACGCTGGGCAGCCCGTGTCCCTCGTGGCTCTTGCAAGAGCTGTCTCCGGGTATGGGGGGAAAGGAGGGTCCCCGTCACCAACCTCACGTGCCCTTGAGGGCGAGCTCTCCACGGGTGGCTGGGACACAAGTGGGTGCTTGTAACCCAGTTCGAAGGCTACGTCCAGGGGAGATGGCTGGGAAGGCAATGTTCTTCCCGTCTCAAAATAACCCTGGACTGACTGTTCCTTACCTCTGGGTACGGACACGCGGCGGAGCGGCTGCTCCCGCTAATAGCAACGTCTCGCTGCAGTTCTCAGGGTGCCTTAACAAGTGAAGCAGAGTCATTTATCCCTGCTTATAAACACGGGGAAACTGAGGCATGGCACCAGCTCGTGAAATGCTCACAGTCCTTTAAGAGGCTGGTGGACGAGGCAGGGATAACATTGCCGTCCCCGCTTCAGCCCAGCCCTCCACCCGCTACCGAAATGCTTTTGCGGAGCGGAATTACAACAGCGACGCCGCGGATGGAGCCAGATTCGCCCGTTGGCCGAGACACGCTCCGACGCGGCTGTTTTTCCTGCCTTTCTGCAGCCTGTGTTGCAGGACCCACAAGATGGCACTGTGTCACAGCGGCACCGCGACTCTGCCACCCGCATCCTGGGGAGAAATCTGGGGCGCGGGTCTTGCTTGCCCTGCTCGGGAAATGAGCTACTATTTCCCCTCCTAGACAGAGTGCCCGGAGGAAGGGGGCTGCAAACTCCTTGCACGCAGCTCTCCCAGGTGGAGTAGCCCAAATCCTGGGCTGGCACAAGCAATTTTAGCCAAAGAACTTGCCCCGGCAGAGGCGTAAGGCAGAGATGAACCTTGCCCACGGCTTGCAACAGCCCCTTCGGGAAGACCCACCAAGAAAAGAGCATGATGAAAGGTTGCTCTGGGTTCATATCCTGGGGAGGTACCGTGCGACACCCGCAGCACCAGCACCCCCGTGTTACTGCAGTCCTGCAGTGCCGTGGGTGCCACCACCCACAACCTGGAGACTGACCCGTCCCATGGAAAGCATGAAAGAAATCGAGGGCAGAGAGCTGTAGGTTGCTGAGGTCCACATAGTCCTTCACAGGATCGTATTAATGGGAAACTGGTCTGGAAGGAGCTGGCGAGGCTGGCTTGGCCGTCTCCACCCCAAAGCAAGATCATCTTGCCCTAAACTGCTCCTGAGGTGCAGGCCACCTTCCCCTGAAGTCCCTCCACAGGTGGAGATGTCACCAAAGGCCGATTTCAGTGACAGAGACACTGCATGACCTTGGTGCTTCCCTGTCCTCTCCTTTAGGTCATGCTTGGGGCTTTGCTGCTCCCTCTGGGCTTCCCATGGCCCCATGTGTGGGTCTGGGCATGCCGGGCTGGGGATATGACCGATGCCTCGGGTCACGGCTGGGGGACAAGAGCAGAGGCACCAGTGTAAGCTGAGAGCCAGGGGGCCGTGTCCTTGAGACCCAGCCAAGAGCTGTGGATTTCCCAGCTGGAGCTGCTCCTCCGTGATGTCTTCCAGGTCCACGTGGCCCTGCTCTTTGCTTTATCCCTCACCTGGATGTTGTCTGAGATGCCTTCTTCATCTTTGCAGCAGAGATGAGGGAGGTCTCTGCAGAGTGACTCCCTCTCGCTCCATAAAGGCCCTTATTCATCAAGCTCTTTCTATTTTCTCTCTCTCTCTCTCTCTCTCTCTCTCTTTTTTTTTTTTTTTTGCATGGACATTAAAAATCTGAAGGCATATTTAGAGAGCAGACAGCTTTGGGCGGGTGATGCTGGTGAAAAGATCCCTTCCTTGCCTGGATGCAACCCATTTGTCTGGCTGGCCACCCCCTCCCACCTCAGAGGGGGCCGCACTCTGGTGCATTGAGATCTCCCAGGATGAAAGTCTCCATACAAAATATTAGCATCAGGTCACAGCATTCCTTCATCCTGGCCAAACTCGCATTACCGATGATGAGGATCTGAGCTGCGATGCCTGGCTGGCGATGCAAGGCTCGATTTTTCCAGCACGGCTTTCCCTGGGGCTCTGCTCTCCCACACCGGTGCAGATCCGGGTGGCTGGGGTGTGGAGCTATGCCAGCTTACACCCACCGAGGATCCGGCCCTGGAAGCTGCTGAGATGCAGCTACAGTTGGAGCAGGGCTTTCTCGGTGTCAGGATTTTAAGCTCTGATGCCTCATGTCCTCTGGATGTTGGGGTTCCCCCAGCCACCCCCAAAACCCCTGGCAGTGGGGTGAGTGTTTCAGGCAGGGGACAAATCTGGAGAGGAGGGGAACTGGGACCCTGGAGCCTGACCCTGTGGACCCTCTGCAAAGCAGGTGGAGGTGCAGAGGGGGCTGCTGGAGTGGGGCAGGCGGGGGCCAGACATCCCATCCCCTTGCTCTGGGCCAGGGACCTTCTTATATAACTGCTGGCTTCTGGCTCAGCTCCCCCTACCCCAAAAAGCAGGTCTGTCGGGGGCTCGGGTCCTACCTACGACCCCAAAGTACCTGCATGCATCTCCTCTCCTCCCTCCATCACCCCCACCAGGGCCGGTGCAGCAGTAAACAGCCCTGGCAGGACCGTGTCCCTCGGGTCTTCGCCTTGGTGACAGGCTTGTCCCTCTGGGTGCCTCGGGCTCCTCGCCTCCTCCCCAGTCCCGGGGGACGGGTCTGAGCATCAGCAATCCCAGGAGATGTAACCGCCCCCCCCCTCCCCCGAGGAGACAGGGGTTTGGGGGGGGTTGGGGGGGGGAAGGTCCCCCGGGGTTGGGGTCGTGGGTGCCCCGCGCTCTGCGCCGGCGAAGGGCCCAGCCCCGGCAGCCGCAGCCCCACCTCTGGGGAAGGGGCATCTGCCACGTCGGAGCCGCTTCTCGCCGAAGCAGGGCAGAGAGCTGCCTGCCTGGGGTGGGGGGGTTCCGGGGGGGGGTCGGCGCTGGGGCTGCCGGAGGGGAGACGGGCCAGCTCGGCCCGGAGCTCGCCGGCTTCCCACCGGCGGCGGCCCCGCGCCTGGGGTCGGTGTCTCCTGACCTCGCCGTGCGAGAGGGATCGCGAGCCAGGGAGGGATGGGATCTGCTCGAGCCTCTGCCAAGAGCTGGCTCCAGATCCGCAGGCAGCTCTGGGCTGCATTTCCCCTCCGGCGCGAAGCAGAGCTCGGGTGTCCGGGGCTCGCTCCTCGCTGACACAGCGCCCGGCGACCCTCACCCGGCAGCGGGGCGCCGCGGGAGGTGAGCCGGCGGCTGCGGGGGCCGCCGGGGGCCGCCGGGGCGGGGGGGGGGCGCGGAGAGGTGTGTTCACCGTGGAGGGGGGGGGGGTGGAAGGGATGGATGCTTGGGGGGGGGATGGAGGGAGGGATGTGGGGATGGATGGAGGCAGCGCCTTCGGCGGGGAGGGCAGCGCGGGCAGGGGGGGCGGCAGCGGGGGGGGGGGGGCCGTGGGGCCGGGCGCGCTGGGGTGGGGAGGGGGGGGGGGTCCCCAGCCCCCCGGCCCCCCCGGCGGGGCGGCGCCGGCTCCCTTAACCCCGCCGCCCGCTTCCCAGCGCTATAAAAGCCCCGGGCGGCGGCGCTTCCCCCGCCGAGCCCCGGAGCAGCCTCCCCCGCCGAGCCGAGCCCGCTGGGAGCCGCCGGGGCGCGCAACAGGCCCCCCCCCCCCCCGCCCCGGACCGGCCCCGGCGCCGCCCGAGCGGCCCTTTCCCAACCCCCCCCCCGGCGCCGCAGCCCCCCCTCCACCCCGCACCGGGAGGGCAAGGCCCCGCCGGGGGGCTCCGGGAGGGGGAGGCGGAGGGGGGGTCGCAACGCCGCCACCTTCCCCCCCCCCATCCCCGAGCCCAGCCCGGGGGGGCGGAGGAAGCGCCGCCGGAGCGGGAGGGGCAGGCGGCGGCGCCCGGCAGCTCTCACCCCCCCCCCCCCCACCCCGGCCCGGCGGCGCTGCAGGTACCGGGGGGTCGTGGGGGGGGGGGGCTCAGCCTTGCGGGGCTCAGGGCCTGCCGCCCCCCCGGCTTGGTGCCAGCATCCCCCCCCCCCCCAACGCCCCCCCCCCCGCATCCCCCGGGGCTGAGCTGGGCGCCCCGGGGCCGGCGGCGGCAGCGGTGCCCCCTCCCCCGCGGCGCTGCCCGCGGCCCCCTCCTGCCTCCACTTGTTGCTCCCCGGCGGGGCTGGGCTGGCTCCTCGTTCAGGGCGGTTTTATTTCGGGGGGTGGGGGGAGGAGGGAGGGGGGAGAGGTGGTTTGGGAGGAGGTGGAGGTTGCAGCCTCCCTTCCCGTCCCCGAGCTGCCACCCGTGTCCAGCTCGGCTCCAGCCTGCTGGCCCTCGCCCGGCGTCGGGGCTGGCTGAGGCCCGGGAGAGCCAAGCCTGAGCCCCCGCTTTCCCCTTCCCAGTCCCGTCTCTGCCCCCTTCTCCCGCCTCCGCCGACTCCCAGCTCCTCGCCCGGAGGAAGGGTGCGTGTAGCGTGCATCTCCCATCCACCAAAATCTATGATCAGCTCGGTGTGTGTCTCCTCCTACCGTGGACGCAAGTCTGGGAACAAACCACCCTCCAAAACATGCCTGAAGGAAGAGATGGGCAAAGGGGAAGACTCGGACAAGATCACCATCAATGTAGGGGGCACCCGGCATGAGACCTACAAAAGCACCCTACGGACTTTGCCGGGCACCCGCCTGGCCTGGCTTGCTGACCCCGATGCCCAGAGCAACTTTGACTTTGACGGGAAGAGCAACGAGTTCTTCTTCGACCGCCACCCCGGGATCTTCTCCTACGTGCTCAACTACTACCGCACGGGCAAGCTGCACTGCCCCGCAGACATCTGCGGGCCCCTCTTCGAGGAGGAGCTGACCTACTGGGGCATCGACGAGACGGACGTGGAGCCCTGCTGCTGGATGACCTACCGCCAACACCGTGATGCCGAAGAGGCCCTGGACATCTTCGAGAGTCCCGAGCCTGGCGGAGGGGCTGGTGGAGAGGAGCCCGAAGAGGAAGGGGGTAGGGAGATGGCCCTGCAACGCCTGGGCATGGATGATAGGCCGCCGGGGGCTGCCGGGTCTGCCGGAGGGGGTGGATGCTGTCGGAATTGGCAGCCCAAGATGTGGGCGCTCTTTGAGGATCCCTATTCGTCCAAGGCAGCAAGGGTAAGCGCCCGAGGTGCATCGGTGGGAGGTGGGATGGGACACGTGTTTGGGTTGTGTCTTCATCTCCCCATCCCCATGGTAGACTCTCCCGTTGGGTTACATGGGGCCCCCCGAATCCATCCCCCTCCTGCCACGAGACCCATTGGCCAGAGACCCATTGGCCGTCTCCCATCCTACTGGGAAGTATCTCATCCTTCATCTCCTCTTCCCCTCCCAAGCACCCCACGTGGCCTGGGGGAGCTGGGACAACCCTCGCGTCCCAGCCCAGCCACCTGCCCCCTTCACACCCTCGGGCCCTGCCCCGTTGCGCGTCCCTGTCTGTCACGTCCGAGCCGGCGGAGATGAGGGATTGTCAGGGAGAGTCCTTGGCAGGGCTGAGCCCTGGCAGAGTTTCAGGACGCTCTAGGACAGGCTGGATTATTTAGTTTCCTCTTGCTAGGTTCTGTGTATCTACACGCTGAAAACAATGTTTAATGTCAGAGGCTTACAGCAGGGAGGACAGGGCTGGAGCGGGTGCCCGCGCGCGCCTTCGCGTGCCGACATACCGTGCCCTCCCCGCCGAGCTGGGCGCAAACCGCAGCCCCCCGCCTGCACCTGGGGGAAAACCTTAAATCAGGTCCCGAAGCAAACGAGATCCTGAAGTTTGTCCCTCAGGCACTCGCACTCCTTCTTCCACACGGGAAGCGGCACCCAAAGATGCAGCCTCCTCCGTCCGCGCTTGCACCCCTCCGTGCGCCGTGCGAGCACCCTTGCCCCTGCACCCGTGTCCCCCCCACCCGGCACGGGTTCTCGCACCCGGGTGCTCCCCTGGCACAGCCACCCGCGTCAACGCGCCCGGTCCACGCGCCCGCGTTCGTCTCTCCCCGTGCTCGCGCGGGCGGCAGCGTTTGCAGCCCAGGCCCGGCCTTCCCTGTCCCCGGCAGCATGTGTGCAAGGTCATCGCATCGGTGGCAGCCCCCACGCGACATACGGTCTCCGTCGGCACGTGCGAGCGCAGGCTCGCAGCCGCGACTAGCACGCACACCCCCCCCCCCCCCCCGCTCTTCATCTGCGCACGTCTTTGGGGACTCACATATGGCATGTACATGAACACGCGTGCAAACGTGTGCACGCGCTAGCAAACGCCCGTGACCCACCCGTGCACTTCAGCAGCCCTTGCAGACCTTCCCTACCCACAGCCTCAAACCTGCCGTCCCATATGCCACGTAGCCAGGCATATCTTTACGCTCCCGGCCCGGCTCCTCTCCCGGATACTCTTAGATCATCCCCAAAGCTCTGCCCGCCGACCCCCCCCCCAAGCACCCACCCACGCTGCTCCGCATCCCCCCCAGTCCCCTCCATGCGTATCCCCTCTGTCATACCCGGTTTTTAAATCTGCCACACACACGCATACGTATTTTGGGGGGGTCTAAATGAATCCTGGACGCATTTAGAGCTGCAAAAAGCATCAATGGTAAGAAATCCGGCAGGCATTTCACACCCACCAGCAGCGCGCAGGGCAGGGGGGGGTCGGTTTGTCAAGGAGGTGTCTGTGCAGCTAACGTAAGGAGCCCCCCCCCCCCCCCCCCGACACGCACACGCAGAGGATGGCGGGGCAGCAAGCGCTTCACTCGTTTTGGAGAGGGGCCCCAAGCCCTTGCTTGTCTCTGAGGGCTCTTTGCCTCCGAGCGATGCTCTGAATGTTGCAAAGCTCCAAATCGAGAAAACAAGCCGAATCATTCAGCTGGGATTTTTTTTCATGTTATTATTTGGGTCTGCTTTGCCTGCGCGCTGAGCTGCTCTTGGAAAGGCATTCGCTAAACAGAAGTGGCAGGAGTGTGTCGAAGGCAACAGAAATGGCTGGGACGTGAGCCCTGACTGGGAAATGAGAGACAGGCTTGGAGCGGGACCAGTCTGCACCAGCAGCTCCCTGCTTCCTTCCTACCTCCCTAACATAGCGGCTCGACTCAGCACCAGCACGGGGACGTTCGCCTTCTTTGGATGTCCCTCCAATGCTAATGCTCACAGGCTCTTCTGGGTAATGTTCTCCAGGCTAAGATATTGGTGCATTTTTGCAATTGCTTAGGATAAATGCTTTGGCAGAAGGGGAAACCAAGGCACAGGCAGGGAAACCTTTGCTAGAAGTCATGCAATCGACCCAAGATCAGCCTGTCAGTGACAGCGACCTGCCCAGAGCACCCAGTTGCTGCAGGGAACGGTCACTGGTTCTGCGTCACTGTCCAGGGCTAGGACGCTCACGGACCCGTGACTGTCTCTGCAGGCGGTTGAAATTGCAGTGATTTCAAGGAGTTCCCCAGGGATTTGAGGGGACCCAAGGTGGGATTTTTAATAATGCCCCGTTTCTGATTCTCCTTGTCCTTTCGAAGGGAAAGCAAAGGGGTGGTGCCGTCTGCCTCCGGTGGTCCCCAGGGCTGGCATCTGCTCGGGACCTGGTTTCTCCATCCATAGCCTGGCCGGGCTGGTGGAAGCCAAAGGCACCCACTGGGTAATAAATAAAGGCTTAGAATTGGGGGGGGGGGGGGGGGGGTGACAGAGGTTCATGTGATGGCAGCAGAGGTAACAAATAATGGCGCTAACCTGAAGGCCTCCCCTGGTAGCGAGTCAGATGCTCGGGAAGAAATCCAAAATAAATCAGGCTACACGGGGTGGCTGGGTACAGGAGCAAGGACCCTCCTTACAGTATTTCTCTTTTTCGGCATCCCCAGAGCTGCCGACTGGGTGAGTGTGTGATTAGAAATTTCCCCCAAGAGTTTAACCTCTCTTCCTTGTCGTGCCCGTGTAGTATCAACGTCCACGGGATTATTGCTCCTAGTCCGGTCTCAGAGATACCATGAAAATTTGGTCCCCAGCCTGTTTGTGGTCCTGGCTGGAGTGTGACAATCTGCTGCTCTCTGTGCGAAACTGCTCAGGGAGATCTCGGCCCCGTGCTGGCTATGACTGGAGCGCACCAGATGGATTTCAGGTTTACTTCCAAGCTCTGCTCAGCTGGGGTTCCTCAGTTTTCCCCCTTTTCAACCTTATTTCTGGGGTCCTGACCTCGCTTCTTTTGGGACTTCCAGGCTAGTGACATGTGGGGGTCATGACATTTTGGGGAACAGCCATCCCAAGCTGTTGTGCGCATGTTGAGACCGTGCAGCTCATTGGCAGGTTCTGTAGGACTTGTTTGGTGGGACTTTCAGTGCCGTACTAGTGGCTACTGGGTTCCCGGTGCTGAGGCCTTCTTCTGTGCCAAAAGAAGTGGTGGAGACCTCTCCCAGTGCTCTGCTCTTTGGCTCCAGAAGAAGATGGATGAGCACAATTTCTAGCTGCTCCCTACCTTCCCAATGTCCTGCTTTTGGAGGAGGTGAGGTAGTTTAGGAGGGCATATGTCCCAGCCACCAGCACAGTGGAGAGTGGGCAGGTCACAGCCTCCAGAGCTGGTGTTCGTGTCTGTGCCATCACCAAATGTGTCTGCCCCACAAGGGGCAACGGGAACCAGGCACGGCGTTCCCAGAAGCCTCTATAAAATGCCAGCCTGAAACTTTGACCTTACAGGGTGATATTTTGCTGTCTGGGTGTCTTCTGCAGAGCAAACACTCAAAGCCAGTTCCCCTTAAACATCAGGCTGCATGTGAGTATATACAGAGATATGTATACTTGAAGACACCTTCGGAAAACAAACTTTAGCTGGGAGCTAGACAGAGGCCAGAGCTGAGATGAGAGATCTCAGGTCAGCTCTTCAGCTGACACAAAACGGGAGCAGCGCTATCGACTTCGGAGGAGGAGGTTGGTTCGCACCAGCTGTGAATTTGACTCTCCTATTTTTAGAGGCTGGTTCTGCTCCTGGGGCTAAATTGGATCTCACCTACGTGGTTCATACAGCAGGGCTGTTTCATTGCCTGAGTGTTTTGGTCCTTCTGGAGAGCAGTGTCAGGGTCTTACAATCTTCCTTGGTAATTTTTTTCTTCCTACTTGGCTTTGATTCTAAAGTTTTTAATTGAAAAGTTTTCCTGAGATTACTTGTATGGGGAAACTCAGGAATGTTACTCTGAACTCAGCAGAAAAATGGATTTTGGCTATGCCACCACTGTGTAGACATACTTGTCCAGTTACAATGGCCTTGCTTCAAGATCCCGCTTTGGTTTATTTGGATTCGCTCTCCTAATTGTGCCCATGTTGCTGAGGGCAAGGTTGGTCAGCGAGGGCAGGCTGCAGCATGCCTGTGAGCTACCTCCAGGAGAGCCACATCGTGGCGCGTGGTCCAGGGTTGTCTGGTTAGAGGGGTATGAAGCACCTCAGCCCATCCATGGTAGATGTGTAACATGAGGGGGGATAATCGTCTTCCAGCGATTTCTCCTTTGATTAGAGGAAGAGTCTGGCTTAAACTTCACAGCTAACTTCTAGAGGGCTGATGCTTTCCATGCTGGATCTGTGCTGTGCCAGGAGTCGGTTTGTCCTTGGGGACCCCTGTGCGGATGCTTTCGGGAGGCCCAGGTCTCCTGACTGTCCCCAGCATGTTAATGCTGGTGTCTAGGGCCAGGTTTTTCTCTAGCGTGACTCAGGCTGTCTCCGCTGCTGATTCACTCCAGCCAAGGACCCTGGCTGTAATTTCGAGCAGGCTTGCGGTGCGGCTGCCTGCTGAACAAAGCCAGGCGAGTGGGTTTGACAACAAAATGAGCCGGTCTCTCTTGGCCAGAAAATGCCGAGAGCGGGCAGGTCGCATCCTGCTCTGTGCGGGGGCTTTGCCATGCCTGCGGTGGCAGCAGGCAGGGTACTTTAGCAGCAACGGGTGCTGTAGCGCCCTCCGCTCCCAGGAAGCCCAGCCTGTCCACACTTTGGTCCTAAAGGAAAGTAGAAGGAGGGCTTTTCTGCTCAGAGGCTTTTTTCGGGTGCTCTTGGAAACAGATGCTCTGGATAACGGACTCATCATGAGCTCATCCTGCCAGGAAGGAGGCCTGAATGTGATTGACTGGGGGGGAACAACACCAGACTGTTTCTTTTCACACAGCCTTTGATTTCCACCTCGTACTGTCGGTCCCTCCTTGTTCTTGCATCCAAGGTGAACCAGGAGGCCAAACGCCGACACTTTGAATGGCGCAGACATCTGATGTAGGAGCCTTTTGGGTCAATGCAGGGGAAAGCTCTTTGATCAGGTCCTCTTAAAGCTGCCTTTTTATGTCATTCCCAAACAGAGGCTGTTACAAGTCTCCCTTCATCGCCATCACACGTCCTCTCCATCACAACTCCAGCCACGGCCAGAGCCCAGCACACCTTCCCCTGTACCTATCACAGCACTTGGAGGAAGGTCCTGGACTGACATCCCAAGACACTGAAGTTTGTTGTTAACCCCCAGGATGGGTCCAGGGAACCTTCCCTGTCCATGATCCTTGGGCTTGGGGAAGAAGGGACTGACTGGGTGGGAGCAGCACAGCTCACCAGGTGTTGTGAGCCTGTTGTGCTCATTTGTGTCAAACGAGGATTTCTCCCATTCCTGGGAGGGGATTAGAAGAGATGTACCAAATGCAGGTGACATCAGAAGTATGTCTCAGGCTGCCCTGAAGTTGTCATCATGGCGGTTCATAAAATTGCCATCCTCCCCAAAGATTAATCACAATCTTTCTGTGTATCCCCCAGGAGGTTCAGCTAATGGCCCAGGTAATTTCTCCTTTGCAGGTAGTTGCTTTTGCCTCGCTGTTTTTCATCCTGGTCTCCATCACAACCTTCTGCCTGGAGACGCACGAAGCCTTCAACATCGATGTCAATGTGACGGAGACCCTTGTGGTTGGCAACACCACGACGATCCTGCTGACACACAAAGTGGAGACGGAGCCCATCCTCACCTACATTGAAGGTGTCTGCGTCCTGTGGTTCACCCTTGAGTTCCTGGTTCGCATCATCTGCTGTCCAGATAAGCTTCTCTTCATCAAAAACCTTCTCAACATCATTGACTTTGTGGCCATCTTGCCCTTCTACCTAGAGGTAGGTCTTAGCGGCCTATCCTCCAAAGCTGCCCGGGACGTGCTAGGTTTCCTGCGAGTGGTCCGTTTCGTCCGGATCCTCCGGATCTTCAAGCTGACACGGCACTTTGTGGGCCTTCGGGTGCTGGGCCACACACTTCGGGCCAGCACCAATGAATTCCTGCTCCTCATCATCTTCCTGGCCTTAGGGGTCTTGATTTTTGCCACCATGATCTACTATGCTGAGCGGATTGGAGCCAAGACGTCTGACCCGCGCGGGAGTGAGCACACTCACTTTAAGAACATCCCCATCGGGTTCTGGTGGGCCGTGGTCACGATGACAACCTTGGGCTACGGCGACATGTACCCTAAGACCTGGTCAGGCATGGTGGTGGGGGCTCTCTGCGCGTTGGCCGGGGTGCTCACCATTGCTATGCCTGTCCCTGTCATTGTCAATAACTTTGGGATGTATTATTCGCTGGCCATGGCCAAGCAGAAGCTGCCAAAGAAGAAGAAAAAGCATATACCCCGTCCGGCCCCGCTGGACTCCCCTACCTACTGCAAATCCGAGGAAAACTCTCCCCGCAACAGCACTCAGAGCGACACTTGTCCCCTGGCAGTAGAGGAGGGGGCAGCTGAACGGAAACGGTCAGGTGAGACCTCAAAACCCTGGGGCTGGGCCAAGGGAAGGGGAGACTTCTGGGAGCCCCCAAGGGAGCGTTTGTTGTCCCCTCTGTCCCATCAGCCTGGTGCTGCAGAGGCCCTGGGGACTGGCCCTGCCGCAGAATGCAGCTCCTTGCTCTCCTGGCAGTGAGATCTTGGTGCAAAGACAGCTGGGGCCCTCGGGTGCCGGGTTATTTTGTGCTGTATGGGTAGACTGGGATGCTGGTAGATCAAGATCCCCCCCCTCTGAGGGGGGCAGAATCCCTGGGGAAGGCCCATATTCTGCTCTCTTAATGGTATAGATGAAGTCACCCTGGTGCAATTTAGGGTATCCCTACCTAACCTACATCTTCCTTACCCTGACAGAGGTAAGACCATTGGTCCAATTCTCATTTTAGCCTGGTAATGCCCTTGGGGTTAGATTTTCTTTTGCTTCCTCCCATCATAATGGAGAGGTGGCTTCACCAAAATGGATAAATGTATGGATGCTCCCTGGGGTCTGACCTCCACCTCCACATTTGTCTTCTAGTAAACTGAGCACCTCTGCATGGCAAGGCCAACGCTGGTCCAAATCCTGTGCACAGGAAGGAGCAAAATCAGCCTCTGTACATTCATTATCTGGCCTCATGGCAATGAGCTGAAAAATCTGGGTTGGCTCGTCTTTTTTTTCAGGTTGCGGTTGGTGTTTGTGGCTGGAGAGGGCATGTCACTGACTTCACAGCATCCAGCCATGGGCAGTCTTTGGTGGGCAGCATTGCTTGGGCTGAGCTCCTGGGGAGGGCAGGAGCCCTGCTGTGGTATCGCTGCTTGGCCCGGAGGCTGCTTGCCTTCTTCAGCTGGGTTTGCAGCCAAAGGCACCTCCAGGTCCCTGGTTCAAACCCATCTGGCTTTCTGAGTGACTTTCAAAGGCCAGCAGCAAAGGGTGTAGCAGAGGGCCAACAGTGACCAGGGTGAAATGAGTTGGCTGGGTGAATGTCCTGGTCCTGGTGGGCTGGTACCTGTCGATCAGCTGCCAAGCCTGTTGGCACCAACGTGCTTGGCAGTGTTGGCAGCAGGGCACGGAGACTGAATGGGCTCAGCCTGCTCGCCAACGAGAGGGCTGACATCTTGGGACTGTGCTTTGGGCACATCTAGGAGAGAAGTCGGCTTCGCAGCAATTAAACAAGGCGTCAGGGCTGTCGTAGCCCAGTGTCCAGCACCAGCACTGCGTTCCCTGAGGTCTACCCTGAACAGCAGCAGTGGGACAGCTGGCCACGTGTGTCTGACAGTGATGCTCATTCACCCTGTTTGACTTGGGGAGGTCTGAATGCTCCAGATGGGTGTTTCCACCTTATAAAACTCCCATTCCCACGTGCTCATGCAGCCCATCTGCCCCAGGAGCCCTGGGCAGCAGTGAGCAGTGAGAGGAGCTCCCCCCACTCTGCAGGCAGCAGGTCAGCCTGGTCCCTTTACCCCAGCATTGATCTAGGAGCACAGTCCAGGGAGCCAGATCCTCACCTGGCATAACATCCTCTCAGCTAATGAGTCTCAGAGTCAGATGACATAAATTAGCACTTCACCACCACAGTGAGCAGCCCAGATTTCCTCAGCTGGTGTGAATTTTGGAGAGCTAATTCTCACCAACTGGGTGGGCGGATGGGTCTCAAAGACCAGGGGTGTTTCTTCCCCTTGCCAATCTTGCTTGGCTCCTCACAGGGTGTATAACTCTCAGCAGGAAGAATTGCTGTTTAGGATTAAAATCTGGCATGGTCCTGCTTCCCCAGACACTGTAAGTTAGCATGTCCAGGCTGGGATCACTGCCTGAATCCTTGGGTGTTTTTCTGGGCCATCTGCAGTCTGGTCCTCTGCTTCCTTGAGTGGTCTAAACAAACCCTTCTGGCCACCCCTGAATCTTGGGAGCAGCTTGTCCTGTGGGTGACTGACTGCTGATGGGTCTCTGCTCTCTTCTTGCAGACTCTAAGCAGAATGGTGAAGCCAATGTGGTGCTGTCAGATGAGGAACAGCCGCTGTCGCCGTCCGATGAAGAGAAGCGGCCTATGCGGCGCTCCAGCACGAGAGATAAGAACAAGAAATCTTCCACGTGCTTCCTGCTGGCCACGGGTGACTTCTCCTGCGCAGCAGATGGAGGCATCCAGAAAGGTATGGGGGAGGCTAGAGGTGTTTGCTGGCCAGAGCCAGCCCGTGGGCTGGAGAGGGTGAGGATGGAGGAGTGAGGTTGATGCCCTGGGGGAGTGGATGCTCTAAGCCCTGCCTGTACTCATGTTGCTTTGCTGGGGTCAAACCCCTTGCACCTACGCAAGGACAGCTGGTGGCTGTCAATGCCATGGGCTGGCCCTTAAGGTGCCAAATGGCCCTGGGGTTTGACTCCCTTCAGGCTCAGCCTCCGCTTTGTGATGCTAGCGAAGGATTTGACCAGCATGTCTAGGTATGGATTTATTACATCTGAGGCCATGGTTCATCTCCATCTGCCTGTCTGTCTTCTGCTCCCCCCATCTCCAGCTCCTGCAAACATACCTGTCTTCCTGCCTCTCCATTGGCTTCATCTCCATCCACCATGCCTCTCTGTGCTAGCTATGCCCTTTTTGTTTCCTCCTCCCCCAAGACCTTCTCCCCTGGTTGCCAGCATTTGGGAGCTGCGACCCCATGCTGGCCAGACTGCTGCCTCTGGGGACAAGCCTGTCCCTCTGCTCACCAGTGCTCTGGCTCCTATCGTCCCTCCAGCTCTTCTCCCTGGTCCCCATCCAGCCATCTCAGGCTGGTAGGAAGGGGAGAGCTCCACTGGGGAGGCAGTGAGGTTGAGACTGAAGTTGGCCAAAAGGTTTTCATTAGGGGAAAGAAGGCTGGGGGTTTTTCCTTTTCTCTTGTGATGAGTTTTGATGGGTTCGAGCCCTTTACTGGGAAACAGCGGTGTGCCAAGCACTGCCTTGGTGAAAGCATTGGGCTACCAGGAAGGGTGTCTGTTCCAGGGTTTGGAAAGTGAGTTTTGCTAAGCCTGAAGTTTTGAGGTTTTCTATGGAAAGCGTTGGGGGAGACCAGTCAGGAAAACAAGCCAGCTCCTCTTCCTGAGACAAAACAACTGGCCTCTTCAGCCTGGTCCCTCTGCACTGTCCTTCAGCCCTTCTCTGCTCCACCAGTGAGCATGCCTGGTGTTTGTCCCCAGCACCCTGGAGCCTGGGCCCTGGGAGGGTGAATCCAGGGCCTACCCTGAGCTACCAAACCCATCTGCATCTCTGATTGCCAGGTTAAGCCTTAGGACCTGGCTTGGTTCTCTAGCTCTTTCTTATTCACCTGTGTGTCCGGGGTGGTGTGGGATAGTATAGCTGAAGAGCTGACCTGCCTCTGCCTCCGTGGTACCATCTAATCCTTGGTTGCTTGCTGGGATCAGTGTGCACGACTTGGGACCAGACAGGAGGAAAGAGGACATGTTGCGTCTCTGAGCTGCAGGCCAGAGTCTGCTAGCTTATGGTGTTGGTGCTTCACAGGTCCTCTGAGTCTGTTGCTTTTTAATCACTTGGGATGATAAAGACTAGATGGGCTGGGACAGGGGGACCTTGGCTTTGGGTCTGCAGCATCCAGCCCTGGTGCTGGGTTCATCCCATGTTCCTGGAAGTTTTTATACCGTAGGGAGTAGCCCACTTTCATTTGCGAGGCAGTCCAGCTTGTCCCAGGCTGACCAGGGCCAGGGTCTCTTATGGCCCCAGGAGACATTTGGAGGCAGTTGCATTTGTTACATTAGTAGAACCAAGCTGGTTGCATCATCCTGGGAAATGAAGGGTTTCCTCTGGTGCTCCTGCCCAACCTTGTCCCTTTTCCCCTTAAAAAAGGGGCAGGGGGGAAGGGGGAAGAGAGAAAGAAAAAAGCCTAGCTCATCTTCTATTCAGGCAGAGGGGGATTATACAAACATTTGCTTGAAATCCCTCTTTTTTTTTTCTTTTTTTTAACCAAAAATGACTTTTTCTGTGAACTTGGTCTCTTTTCTTAACACGGACTAACGAGAAGAGGTGAGTGGGTCCTGTGCCTATGGCTGGCTCTACTCCTGCCCCAGACCTGGGGGGGGGGGGGGGGGGGGGGGGCTGAGCCAGAAAGGATGGGGGAGAGGGCCAAAAGCCAGTGCTGATCTTCTCCTCTACAAGACCTCAACTCGGGCATCTTCTTAGCTGCATTTTAGCTTGGCCAACTGAAGCCAAGGGAACTAGAGTAGCTGAAACAAAGGAGGATCCAGTCCTGCTCCCAAATGATATAGCTTGGTTGCAGGAGGCCAATTCTTTTCTTCTTTCCTTTCATGGTGACAGCAACAGATATTTGAAAGGGCACTTCAATGATCTCTCGTGGCTCGCTCCGGTGTCCTTCCTGCAAATGTCAGTGTTTTATGCAGTTAAAAATAGATGTGTACATGGGTCACTTGTCCTCACCTTGCTGAAAGGCTCCTATGTCTGGGGAAGGGTGGATCTGGCGTTCAGATGCCCTGAGTGATGGGTGAGACCTTTTGGGAAGAGAAAGCCTCTGTTTCCGTGTCGTGCCCAGGCTGTTGGTGACAGGTGGGATGCTGCCCCGGGAGGTCAAGGCTGAAGTCTTCTCTGGTGAAATGCTCCCGCATGGTCAAGGTTTGCTGTGGGGTTAAGGAGGCTCTGATCAGAGGGGTGAAGTAGCATCTTCCGCTCTGGTCGAAAGCCATTGGGAGCCGCAGAGGCGCCTCTCCCCAAGCTCCTGATTTATCTCCTGCTGAGGCTGTTTGTTCTGGTACTGGGATGCTGGCAGCTCTGCAAATTGAGATGAGCTTGGTTCTGAGCCCGATTTGCTGATGGCCATCTGTCAGATCCTGGGACAGGTACTGGTGTCTGTACAAGCTGTGGAAATCAGGAGATGGGGCTGCCTGGAATATGCTGCAGATCTTGGCATCAGCCATGGTTTGAGCCTGATTCCAGAGGTTGGTTTCTTTGGGGCAGCTCCAAGAGAAGAGCTACCCTTGCCCGCAGCCCCTTGGACCTGGGCTTGGGAGCTCTCATGGTCCTCTCAGTTCTGGAGAGGACTGTGCTGGACTGCAGTGTGAAGCCTGTCCTGTGTCACTTGCTTCTTGTCCCTGTTGCTGCTTGTAGTGGTACAGTATTGCTCATCTGCTGTTGGGGACTGCTTCCAACCTTTCATCTCCCTCCAGGCCTGGGGTCTTGCTCAGAAATTCCCTGAAATGGGCACCAGCTGGTGCCCAACACATACTGACATGGGTCTGTCATGGCATGTGAGCATCCGTCCTCTGCTTGGATGGGTCTGTGGGCTGCAGGGATGGGGAGCAAGGGTGGGTCACCTTGCCAGCGCCAGGCTGGGTTGGTTAAGGTCAGGAGGAAAAAAAAAGAGACTGACTGTAACCAGAGCAGCCTTTCAAGGGGAGCAATGGGGAACCGGGTTAAATGGAAGGAAGGGAATTTATCTCTTGGTTTTGGATCTCTGCAGCAGGTCAGGGATTCCAGCACCTCCCTGCGACGGCAGGCTGGCAGCGCAAAGCAATGTCCATCAGCAGTTTTTGGCTTGGTTTCCAAAGCCCAGCAGACTGTGCGGCTCATTTTACTCCGTTGCTCGCTATTAGTGCGGGAGAGGAGCGGCACGTGGCTTGAGCAGCGTGTGTGTGGTCACGGGGGACCCTGTGCTGGCACACCGACGGCATGCTCTGCTCGCTTGCATGAGCAGCGGGGGAGCAGGGACACATCCACGTTGCACGGGGGCATGTGTGCGAGCATGTAACCCGCACGCGAGTGCCGGGCTGCCGTTATAAACGAGCGCACGAGTTCCCTGCCTGCGTTACCCCATCTGCTGCTGACTCAAAACGTGCGTGTCCATGCAAGCAGGCACGTGCGCTTGTGTGCCGCGAGTATTTGCACGTGGTTAACGTGGCTCCCCGGCATTGCCCGGCTGCCGGGGTCTGGGGCGAAGAGCCCCTGGAGGTCCACGCTGCCCCACCGCTCTGTTTATAAGATGCCTCCACCCGGCTCCTTGGCAACAAACCCATTTTTAAACCAATCCTGGTGACCTCAGTTAGCACCTATGTGAGTTGCTGGGATACCAGCCTTGCTAACGAGCAGCACTGGTGGCAATCGGCATAGCACAGCCCGCCGGTGCTTTGGGACTTTAGTCCTTGGTGGCAGCCGGGCACCGAGCTTGGCACGTGGCTCTTCCACCGGCCTCGCGGAAAGCCGCCGTCGCCTCGGGCCGAGGGAGCAGAGCCGTGCGTCTTCCCAAGCTTGTTCCCGGACGTGCCAGCGAGCCTGGGAATAAACTGGTGGGGAAAATTAAGTGTTGGTCTTGGGGCAGGTGGCTGTTTGCCCTTGGAGCCCTGTTTCAGAGGGGCGCTGGAGCTATCAAACGTCCCTATGAAGGGCTGTCCTGTGAAGTGATGCTTAAGGCTTAATCAAAACTGGCAGCGCGATTTTTGTCCCTGTTTCTATTCGCCCTCCTGCCCCGTTTTTATTGAGCGATCTCTGCAAGAGGGCAAAGATCACCGTTAAAAAAGGATCCAGCCGTGTCAGCAGGGCCTTGCATCGACGAGGTGGCTTCCCGCAAGCCCCTTAATGACTCTCGGCCAAACGGGTGTCATTTGGCTGTTGGCTCCGTAATTAACCTCAGGCTTTTTGGGGGCCGGTTGCAACTAGGCACGAACGCTTCCCGCGTGTGTTGCTCGAGGTGCGCAACGGGCAGGGACACGCGTGAGCCGCTTGAAGATCCTCTGCGCTCCGGGGAGAAGTGCAGCGTTTGCAGAGTGAATAACCCAATGCCGTCATCAGGGTGGTGGTTTGGAGCAGGGGCATCGCTCGCGCTGCCGAGCGTGGGAAACGTCCCCGGCTTGCGACGGGGAACCCCTGCACGGGCGCCCCGGCCTCCCCCTGCGGCTCGGGGCTGCGCTAAGCTTCCTTTGCCCGCTCGCTGCGTGGATTTAGACCGGTGGCTTCATGCCAGAAAGCAAATAAGGAAATTGCTCTTCTCTTTGGGGCTCGATTCTGCTCTGGCTTCTGCTGTGCGCAATGGAGAAGCTTTGCTGAAGTCAGCAACAGGTTTAGGCAACCAGCCCTCTCTTCTCCTTCCCTTTCTCTGCTTTAGAGCTGGGAGAAGCTTTGCTGGAGGAGATGCTTCCCCTTGTAGGGATCTCAGTTATGGAAAGAGGCGGAAAACCCTCCGTGCCTGCCCGATTGGCTGCTGTGGTTAGGAAATGTTTATGAAATAAGTACAGAAAGTTGATAAAATCGGATTTAAAGCAGCTCTGGAGCTTTTCAGGGCTGCGCTTGCGTCTCGGCATCCTCCTCATCTGCCCTGCGCTCGCGTGGGTGAAACGTGGCTTCGCTGCGCGCTGGCTCGGCCTCCCGCTTTCTGCTGACGCTTCAACTCCATGATCATTTTGGCATGAGCCGGCAGCCCCAAACCGAGCAGAGCGGGGGCTGCCCCGAGCCAGCGCTGGCAGCCCTGACGCGGCGCCTTTGCATCAGAGCTGAAGCCGGTGACTTCCCAGGGGACGCGGGATCGTTTCGGAGCTTGGCACCGTCTAACAGGCCATCCATCACCTTGTTTTTCTGCTGTCAGGGAGCCGGTGCCCTTCTCTCCCGCCTTGCTCGCACGCTGGCCCTTCCCAACGCTGTGGGAAAGGCCAATGCATGGCAGTTTTCCGCTCGCTCCGGGTTCGCGTCGCTCTTGCAAGCGATCCGTCACCCGCGGGGCTGCGGAGCACAAGTGCAGCGAGCGTTGCATGTCGCCAGGCGCTTCGGCTCGCCACGGGCGGGAGCGCGCTTCGTTTTGGTAGCGGAGCAGGGGTCTGGAGAGCAGGTCCCATGGGATGCTGGAAGCATCTTTAAATGGGACTGCTGGTTTTGCAGGTTGGACCAAAAAAGTCCAGTTTTCATTGCAAATACTTGATTCCTTTCCAGAAGGGAAAGTGATATATATATCAATGTATTTTTCTGACCTGTGAGAACACTTGCTCCGGTTGGTGCTTTTCAATTAAAGCTTAAGCAATGTCTGACTCTTTGTGGGAGTCTGAAGGGTTTTCCCGCTTAAAGAAATAGGAGTATTTGCTCTTTAGTTTAATTTCTCATGGAAAACAAGCGTGCCTACCTGCTCCTCTCTGTACAGAAAGGTGTCAGCAGCAGCTTACTACTACAGCATGCTTAAAAACCGGAGCCGAGGGAATAATTCATTACAAATCGCATATTTGCTTGAGTTCTGCTGCTTTCTCCGTTTGCTTCAGCCCACAAACTCCCCAGACTCATTCTTCATTCAAAGCCATCTGTAGGAAAAAAAACAAAAACAAAAAACCCCGAACCCCCCTAGGACCGACATGTGAATGATTCGGTCTCCCAGCACCAAAGGAGCCGGCCGGCGGCGGGAACCACGTGGTGTCGCTTCCTGGCCTCGATCGGCAACCGAACCCGGGTTTGCCGCCGAGCCGAGCGCTGCCTGCTAACCGTGCTCCCGGTGGACGCCGGCCTTTCCAAAGGGATGGTCGTGGGAGGCAGCCGGGGAGAGAGGGGAGGAGATGGAGGCGCGACCCCTCCAGCCGGCTCCTCTCGCAGGGAAAACCCTGAGCTGAGTGGGGTGCGCTGATTTATTTTATTTATTTTCCGTCTGCTCCCAAGGCCTGGATTCGGCTGGCCCAAATCGAGGGCGGAGCAGGGAACAGCTGGAGGCCGACCACATCTCGAACTGCTTGGTCGCCCTCGAGCAGGGCTGGCAAGGCGTTTTCCGAATTTTTGGGGGGCTGAATGCAGGCGTGGGGGGTTTGATGTCTGCTCTCGGCGATGCTCCTGCCGGGGCCTCTCTGCTTGCAGGGTTCCCACGGGAAGGAGGGCGGCTCCGCTCTAACCTCACCTCTGTCCATTTTCTTCACGAAGGCTATGGAAAATCCTGGAGCCTAAGCAGCATAGATGGCGTGGCAGGATCCGCGGTGGCCTTGGCCCCCCTCGTGTCGCGCTACGGCTCTCCCCGTCCACTGAGGCGCCCCTGCTCTTCTCCCGTCCCCTCCATCCTCTAAACGCCGTCCGGATCCTGCTTTGTCATATCGGCTGCGTGCTTCCTGCTCTGCCGTGTCGCTCCCTGTCCCCTTCCCAGCCCCGTGATGCCATATCTCCATGCCCCTCCTTGGCGTTTGGCTAGCAGCTTGCTGGGAGAGGAGACGCAAGCCGGGACGGCTCCATCGCCGCGGAGCGGGCAAAGGGTGGAGGAAACGTGAAGAAGGACGTGTTGGCTGATGAAATAACACCTTGCCTGAAAGGGTTGAGTTCACAACATTTTAGGTCTTTTCTTTTTTTAAACAGCCTCAACTTTCTGGAGGCGGCAGATGAATCAATCTCTATTCCTTGTCCAGCAGCAGTTCCCCTCTTTTGTGCTTTTTCCCTGCCTAAGTCGCACTTGATCCTTCCCCATGTGCATCTGCTTCTCCGTCCGACCTCGGGGACAGTCCCAGGGCTGAGCGTGGCTCTCACAACCTTGAAAATTGGCCCCGAGACCTCGGTGGATGTCAGGTGTGGGGAGTGTGTGTTTTTTTTGCATGGTCTTGGATGTCCTTGCTCTGAACAAGAACAAAACCTTAGTTTTTTGCCCTGATTTCTGGCTCGTTTCTAGCTCGGGCACCCCTTCCTGTGCCTCAGTTTCCCTTCGTGTAGAAAAGGGTTAACGCAGTAAAACTCATTGTCGCCGCGGTGTAAGAGATGCTGTGCAAGGAGGAAGCGTTAAGTGCCTTGGCTGGTATCTTTTATTTTTCCTCCCCACCGCGTTTAACAAGCTGCCAGGAGGAGCCAGTCAAAACATCTCCCGTTATTTGGGAAGAAAGCGAGGCCCCCCCCCCCCCCCAAATCCTACACGAGGCAGAGCCTGGAAAACCCTTGCCTTTCCTTTCGCTTTTCCTCTTTCCTTCCTCTCTTCTTCCCCAGGCTTCTTGGCAGATCATTAAGAGTCAGAGGAAGGAAGAAGAAAAGAGGGGAAAAAAGCTTGGTTTGGTGCTGCGAGCGGGTTCCGGGGAGTCTGAGCGCCGAGCGGACCCGGCCGACAGTGCTGGAGCTGCAGGCGCGCGTGGTGTCGCTGCTTGGGTGGCGATTTAAGGGAGATCACGTCTCCCGCCATTCCCGTATCCGCAGGGAGAGCCTCTCCCGCTTTCCGAGCGCGGGGCCGCGCACCCCTCGCATAGCTGTGTTGATCTAATTTCTGTAATTAAAGTGCCTTCGTGCACCGCGCGGTTCTGGTATCTCGACGGGGTTGTGAGTCGCGCCATAAACCCGGGAAGTGCTGGGTGTCTCTGCAGCGAGAGGATCCCGGGAACCGTGGCGCGGCCGGCCCGGCCCTCTGCTCCATCCTTTGCATCCCGCTGTGCTCTGCAGCCATCGCTGCCTTTCCTTTCCCGTGATCGAATATCCGAGGATCGCAGCTCCGGGTCGGCCGTGGTCGGGGCGAGACACGATGCTGCTTCTGAGCAGGCTCCCGTGCTCGAAGTGCGAGGTGGCAGCCGAGATTTCCCGACGCCGGGCGCTGCCGGAAGGTCGCCCTCGATGATTTCCGTGGTTTCCGAATCATAAACGATTTATCCAAGGTCGCTCGCTGCGTCCGGGGACGAGCCAGGCATTAAAACCCTGCCTCTCGCAGGAAAGCTTTGGCGTTCGAGGCGCGTGAAAGCAGCCCGAGCCCCCCCGTCCTCCCCTTTTGCCCCCACCTTGGGCCAGCCGGAGACCCCAAGGGGCTCCGCCGGCCGCCGGAGCCGCTTGCCCGCTACGGAAACCCCTCGGCGGGCCGCGGCGGAGCGCCGGGCATCTCCTGCGCCGCGTCTCGGACCCGCCGCGGAGCTGTGCTGCGCTGTGCAATTTTTAGCAGCGGCGTTATGCAAGCCGGTGGAAGGCATGACTAATGTGCCAAAAGCTCCTGCCGCTACAACAACAGAGCCCCGAACGGGAGCTACAGGGATTTCAGTGGGAGGCACCAAACTGTTGGGAAAAAAACCCCACTGCATCTTCTCTCTTCCCCCCCCCCACCTTCTTCTGAATAAGCAATTTGGGGGACGCAGCAAGGGGGGAAAGCTGTGATTGATTTATTTTTTCCCAAGTGGGGTTTCGGGGGTGAGCTTACCCCCGGGGAAGAATCTGTGGGGAGCTGGAGCGGATCGGAGCAGCGGATCGCTGAATTATGCAGCCCAGGGTCTTATCTCAAGCAGTGGCCAAAATTGGATGCCTGGAGAATGGGATAAGAATAGAGCAGGCGTATATGATACTTCCCCCGAATATTCTCCCAGCCACTTATCTATGTTTAGGGATCTGGAGAGGAGCACACGTTCCAACTAAGGCAAAATGCACCGGGGAGAAAGCAAGGTTGTTTGATTTATTCTTAAAGAACCCAATAAATCAATAGGCGTACAGCTGCCTCTGCCCAAGTCCTAAAATGGCATTTAAAAAAAAATAAACTGCTGTGCAGCAATTGTCATCGCACCCAGCTGGCTGCCGCCTTCCCGGCCCGCCACGGGAGCGCCCCGGCTCGTCCGGGAGCACAGGTAGGAGCTGAGCAGCTCCCTGGCGTGCCGGCCTGTCCTCCCCGGGCTGGCGCTGGGGACGTGATGTTTCCTCCCTCCGGAGGGTTCGGAAAGCTGGTGGTGGCCAGGGGGAAGGAGGGAGCTGGCAGCTCTCTGAGCCGGGAGCAACGTGTGGCCCTTTCCCGCGGGAAGGAGGGAGCACGGCTGAGCCGAACCAAGGGGGTGGCAGTGGAAAGAGCCGCATTGAGATGTTCCCGGTGCGGCTGCCCCCATCAGCATGCGGTGGGGCAGGTGCTCGAGGAATTTGGCCCTTTTCCCCATGAAATACCCCTGTTTTGGCTGCGCAAGGTGCTTTGCACGAGGTTTGAGCTTGACTGTAGAGATACGTGTAAAACACTGCGTGCATCTTCCGCGTGGACCGTCCACGCGTCCCCGCATCCCTGCACGAGGCCGTTCGGTACCCGAGGAGCCCTCCGCTCCCCGATGCGGGCGGCTGCAGGCGGACGCGACGCTCGAGAGCTGCAAGGGGGTTAGAGACGCTTTTCCCCCATCCGCCTCGCTCCGGGCTGCCCCGACGCTGCCGGATCCTCGCACGAGACCGCGAGCCCCCCTGGGCAAAGCAGCCGCGCGAGGGGCGGGAGCGGAGCGAGCCCGGCCCCAGGGGCGATTCCCCGCGCTCCGGCCCTCGCCGGCGCCGCCGCTGTCCCAGCCTTGCGTGCAAAGTATTAATTGTCCTTGTTTGCAGCAACCGCTCTGTTTCTCGGGAGATGCCTGAAAGAGCCGAGAAAATAGGAAGGTCCGTCGAGCAGCCGGGCAGGAGGTTAAGATGTCGGGAGAGTAATTGCTCTACCCAGAAGCAGCCTGTTTCTGGCTTCTCCGACGCTGCCAGGAAAAATCCTTAGGGCTTATTTGATGGCAATAAAAAGAGGAAAAAAAAAAAAAGAAAAAAACCCAACCGTCCCTCGCCCGCGCTGCCGAGGAACTCAGCGAGCAGAGGCAGATGCAAAATGAGCTGCAGCTGAGCTTCAAAATAGGCGCCTCCGAGCTCCCAGCCTGTTACTTCGTTTCCTCCGCTCCGGTAACGGCTTCTTGCGCTTTTCCCACGTGAAATGTCCGAGCGGGGCTCAGAAATTATTCCACGAGCTGCTTAGGAAAAGGGTCGCTCTCCTCCCTGTGCGCGGGGCGGCCTCCGCCGAGGCTGGGGCCGAGATCCTGCCCCGACGGGAGAAACGGAGCCGGGATCGTCCCAGCAGCGCCGCCGGAGAAATGCCCCCAGCGAGGCAACGTTTGCAGCCCTGTGGGGTTTGGAGCAGTGCCGACAGCTTGGAAAAAGACGGGAGAGGCAAGCGGCGGCTTTGCGGGGCTCAAAAGCTCGCGGGGATGGTGCTTTTCCGCTCGGATCCTGGCGGAAAGGCGGATGCTGCGTTTTGCTGCCTGGGGTGCTCTGCACCGCGCGGGGCACGGGCAGCCTTGATATCCCTCCCGTTGCTCCCCGGCAGGGAAAAGGGAGGTGGAAAAGGGGCCGGCAAAGCGGCGCGCTCGGGGTGCCGGGAGCCGGAGCCTTCGGAGCAGCCTGACAGGATGGTTGGCAGAGGGCTGAGGTTCGCTGCCGGCCGCTGCTCGCGCTGGGAGAGCGGCGGCGGGGGCCCGTGGGAGCGTTTTTCTTGGCTAAATTTCTCATCCAGCACCTCCCGAGCCGCTTGTCTTCCAACAGATCCGTCCATGAGAGGAAAACACCCCGAAAGCCCACCAAGAAAACAGAGCGGAGTTATCGTGGGACCTACCCGAACGCCCGCGCAGCGCTTAGGGCTGTTTGCAAAAACGCGTGTTAGGGGGAAAGCGGGACTGCGCAAACTCGGCGAGTTTTGGGGGGGGATTTGCGCTGCCGGCAATGGGGATTTTCGGGGCTGGCAGGGCCCCAGGTCCGGGCTTGCGCAGGGAGGGGGTGGCGGGGGCATTGCCGTCCTCGGGGCGGTAGGTTTGCACCCAAAAAGGGCCGAGGAAGGAGGCTTTCGCCGCTGGCGGCGGGCGACCGAGACGGCGGCGCTAAGCCGAGACGGGAGGGAGCTGCTTCGTGGCGGCAGCTCCGTCCGGGGGCAGCGATTAACCAAGAGTCGGCGCTGCCGTTATTTATTTTTAGCCGGGCTCGTTTCGCCGAGGCGGCAAGCTGCTTCCCGAGGCGGCTCCCTGGGGGATCGGGGCAGCAGCTCTGCAGCGAGCGCCCGGAACGGCTTGGAGCGGCGAGGAGGAGATGGGAGCTAAAAGCCGAGTCGTGTCCCTGGGCAATTGATAGACCTGATGGCCGAGAGCTTTTTAGCTGCTTGCAGCGTTGCTCCAGCCGCTAGCGGTGGTATTTTTTCGAGCTCGTGGGATGGTGGCATCTCCTGCAGGCCAAAGTGTCCTGCGAGAGGTGGCATTGAGGGACGAGACTCCCCTGTTTTTGCCGAGCTCTGGTTGCCTTCGCGAGCTTAGTGCCACCGCGCGCACGGTGGGGACAGGAGCCTTACGGGGGTGGAGCATCCCGGCCCTGCTTGCGGTGGAGAGAGACAACGCAGCTCTTTGGTGCCCAACGGCAGCGACGCTCGAGGGAGGACGAGACCTTTCTTTAGGGGAAACCGAAGCTTTGGAGCTGTGTTTGGTCTCCAGTTGGGAAACGCCCCTAAAAAGGTGGCTCCTGCCTTGACTCAGGGCCGTTATCGTCCCGGCAAGACCCTTATTTCTCGCACGCGGGAAACAAAGCAAGATTTTAGCACGTTCCCGCCCTGGGACGATGCAAAGCAATGGGAGGAAGCGCCTCTCCTTCAGTGCCGGAGATTTTAGGACCCCTTCACCCCGCAAAAACACCCAGTCTTGCAATCCATGCGGCGGCTCCGTGCCTTAGCGGGGGCATCCCGGAGTGTCTTCCCACCGGCGGCCCCACGCCTGGGAAACCGTGTCCTGGCACAGCCGGAGAGGCGGCGTTGTGACTCAGAGCTCCCATCCACGCTAATTAATTCAATGCTAACGAAGGAGAGCGAGCGAGAGAGAACGCCGCGGGATATTAATGCACTGGACTTGGCTTTGGGACATCTGGCTTGGGCTTGCTTGGAAACTTTGGGTGCGAAGCAGCTTTTTGGGGAGGAAAGCGCTGCAGCGATGAAGACTTCTCCCCTCTGCTCTTGGTTTTGAGCCTTGAAGTCGCCTTGATTCCTGTTCTTGTTTCCCTCGGGGGGTTGTTTTCCAAATCGAGGGGTCTTAGTCCATTTTGAGGCATTTTTGACCAGTTTGCCTATTTTAAGGATAGGCTCTCGGCGTTTTCTCCCTCCGGACGGCAGCAGAGTTTCATCCCCGTACACGCAGGTGCTTCGTCGATCAGCGAGGGGATAACGCAGGGTTAACCGGTCCCGCGTAGCCGGCATCCCACACGGTTTTAAAAATTGAAGCGAAGCGGCGGAAAACTTCAGCGAGCGTATTGTGTCATGCGAGGATATGTCAGAGCCGGGGACGGAGTGTACAAACACTCCCGACGTGTCGGGAAATAACGGTGCCGCGGGCGGGCGGCGGGCGGCAGGCGAGGGCACGCGCAGGCGGCGGCACGAGCTGGCGCGGCTGCGTCGCGGGAACCGCCGCAAGCCCCCCGGGATCGCTCGGGAAAGCACGGTGGCGTCGAGCCCCGGAGCGCCGGGAGACGCCGGAGGTGACGCGTCAGCCTGCGGGGACGTTTGCAGGGGTCTCGCGTTACCGCCCTGGCCGCGGCGCTTCGTTGGTGAGCTGGGGCGACCCGAGGGGCCTCGGGGAATTTTGGTTTTCTCCCTTGATGAATTTTTCCAGGGCGGTCTGTAGTCATTCCTGCCGGGATGCCCCCGGGCGTTACCAGCTCTTCCAGGGACCTGCTGAGCCTGCCGGGAGCCCACGGACACGCGGGAGGAGGGCGATGCAGGGGGCAATAGCGGTGCAAAACCCGCCTGTGCTCTGTGCCGGGGGGATTCGGGCAGCGGGATTAATTTGGGCCGGGATGGATGGGGCGAACGGGGAGGACGCGGGGCTGGTGGTGCCTCCTGGGGCAGCGGTGGCCGCTCGCTGGCGTCACCTGCCTCGGCCAGCGAATGAGTTATTGCCGCTTTTCCCATCGAAATCCTCTCTCCACCCGGCTGCATCCTCCTCGCTCTGCCTCGCTCTTCCTTTCTTGACTTTTCTCCCTCTTTCTCGAGAAACAGCCGATGAAAGCGGTGTCTAACGGTGTGTTTAATACCTGTGTCTTTAATCGCAGAGAGCTGCCAAGACGTCCTCTCCTCCAGTTACCCCCAGGGCGAGGTGGTCACCTTCTCCTGAACCTGGTGGTCACCTTCTCCGGAGCCTGGCGGTCACCTTCTCCTGAGCTTGGTGGTCACCATCTCCTGAGCCCGGTGGTCACCTTCTCCTGAGCCCGGTGGTCACCTTCTCCGGAGCCTGGCGGTCACCTTCTCCGGAGCCTGGCGGTCACCTTCTCCGGAGCCTGGTGGTCACCTTCTCTGGAGCCTGGCGGTCACCTTCTCCTGAGCCTGGCGGTCACCTTCTCCTGAGCCCATCGGGACACGGGCAGCACCCCAGCGGGGAACACCTTCCGCAGGGCCGAGGGACGCCTTCCCCGAACCAGAGGGACACTTTCCCCGAGGAGCTTTGCCGGCCTGGCCCCAGCGACCCAAAGCTCTCGCGGCGAAAGCCCAGCCGGCCCCCGGCGAGGCTGCCGGCCGCCCCGCAGCCCCAGGGCCGGACAGCCGGGGTGTCCCCAACACGGGGAGGTGCAGGCGTCCTGCCCGCCACCCGCCCGCCGCCCCCCTCCAGCTTCACCCCGAGCCCGTCCGCCCTCCCCGCGCTTCGGGACGCCCGCGCCGCACACCCCTTGCTCGCCCCCGCCGCGGCCGCCGACGGACGTTCTCGCCCGCGGCTCCCTCCGCGCTCCGACCGCCCCTGTTGCCCAACGGCGCCCGCGGACTCTTCCCGCTGGGTTTTCCAGGCTCAGCCGCGGCGGGATCCCTCTGGGCCGGGGGGACGGGAAGCAATAGCGGCGGCGGCGGGGCGAGCCCGGCCGGCCGGCGAGGGTCGGCGTCCTCCTAACGCTGCTCCGTATCTCTGTGATCAAGGCAATACTGACCCCCTACCTGTCCTGTGCGCATGCCTCTACCTGTCAGCCAGTACTAGAGTTCGAATAAAGACGTCCGCGAGCTGCCGTCAGCTCACGCCTACGCCTCCCGGCCTCGGCCCTCGTCTCTCCGCGAGCTCCCCGCGTGCCCGCAAGCCCCTTCCCCTGTGCCGAAACCCCGGGTGCCCCGGCGCCGGGGAGAGCTGTTTCGGCTCCTTGCTTTCTCGCGCAGCTCAGAGCCCGCTGGAAAGCCCGCGGCGGGTTTGCTTCAACATCCACGCGATCTTCATTTGTTGAAGGTTTAAGGAGTCTGAGTCTCGGAGATGAAATAATCGGCACTATTGCGGTGCCGTCCTTAGGTTTCAGAGTGAACGCCCTATTGAGATGTTCTCACCGAGCCGTGCAGCCAGGGCCAAGAGGATAGCGCTGGGCTGATTTGCAGCTGGAAGGTTAAAGCCCGGGGAAATCGGCTCGTGTGATTGAGCTACCGCAAAACCAAAGAGAAAGCACTCAAAAAATGTGAGCAATCAGCGTTTTGCTGGCTGGTGGCCAAACGTCAATTAGAGAGAGAGAACCTTTCTCCGAGGCGGCGAGAGAAACTCTGCGTCTTCCACTCCGGCTGCAGAAAGGCATTTTGCGAGCGAGCTGGGCTGCAAGCGGCAGCCCGGGCCCCACGCTGCTATCGAACGCGCTGCTGGATCCCTAATGCTATTAAACGCCATGGAAATGCTCCAAAATTGCCGTAGTTGCGCGCTCGGATCAATGCCGAGCGCTTGGGTTGGTCGGGCCTGCAAGCAGAGCAGAGATGCTCGTTCGGATGAAACCGGCCGCCCGATGCCCCTGGGCAGGCAGCGTTTCGGGACCGGCGTCCCCGGAGCAACGTGGTGTCACTCTCCGGGACCTGCCGGGCTGCAAAACGGTCCGGTGGGAGCTCGAGGAGAGCAGGAGCAGCTGGGGCTGGCCAGCGCTTGGGGTTCAGGACGGGGTGGCCCCGTGGCGGGTGGATGGCTGGGATGAGAGCGGGGTCGGCCAGGTAAGGTCCTTCGTCCCGTGGCACCGCTGCCAACGGGGGGGATCGGCAGGGGTGGTGCCAGCCCCAAATCACTGGACTGGGGTGGGGGTGGGGGGGCGAAGCCGGGTGCCCGATCCGCCCTGGCAGCTCTTGAGATGGTGGCATCTCCTGCAGGCCAAAGTGTCCTGCGAGAGGTGGCCTTGAGGGAAGGGGCTCCCCGGGTTTTGATGACCCCCCCCGCGGCACGGCAAGGGATGCAAAGGAGCGAGTGCCGCTATTTTGTGTCCCTGCTTTTTCCCCTCCCTCTTCGTCGCAGCCCCGGAGATGCGCTTCCCGGGAGTGGGGCCGAGCCACCCGGCGGAGGGAACCGCGATGTTTCAGGAGCTGTCCTTTGGAGCAGGGAGCAGCTCCAGGGCCTCTGGCAGCACCTGGGGTGTTTAGGAAGCGGGGGGGGGGCTCTGCAGGTGTAACTCCTTCCTACAGGATACCTGCGAGAAGAGGAGGCGCTTCCTTCCCTTCCTTAATTCCTGCTCTTAATTGAAAATACCTGCAGTTTGCCACTGCCTGGTGGACTCGCGCTGGGGGCTGCAGGAGACGGAGCCGTGGGATGCTGGAGAGATCCTAAACCTGCCCCAAAGTAGCTGCCCTGCTCAGCAGCGACGGTGACATCGGTGCCCGTACGGATGGGAAATGCCTCCCCCAGCTCCGCACCGTCGCAGGTGCCTGATGGACCCTTTGCGGCCGGGTCTCTCGCCAGCTTTCCCGCGGCTCCGTCTCCCACCGTGCCTATTCCTACCGGAGCTTCGCCCCGCTCCAAAGCAACCGGCACCGGTTTGCTGCCGGTTGGGCTCCGGTTTTCTCTCGAGCGGGGTTTCGCTAGCCGCAGCACTGAGCGTTAGCCCCTGGCGCGGCTCTGCTCCCGGCGAAGCACTGCCGTAAGCATGCGGCGGCGAGCCAAGGCCCCGGATGGACGGACAGACGGACAAGCGCCGCCGCAATCCCCCTCCCAACCCCTTGGAGATTTACAGCCCTGCCGTCCCCGGCTGTCAGAGCTCCGCACTTCTGTTCCCCTCCGGTGACGCTTGGAGCCCACAAATAGTGACTCCGAATGTTCCCCTCCCCGGAGCAGGCAGCGAGGAACCGAGACGTCCCTTTGGCAAGTTCTCCCGTCCCCAGAAGTGGCTGGGAGGTCTCCGAGGTCCCTGGACCTCTCTCCAGGCTGGCTGGGGGGGCGTCAGGGTGCCCGTGATGGGTGTTGCAGGGTGCTGTGATCGCGTTGGAGCCGAAGGGCAGTGGGGGGTGGCGTGTGTGTGCTTGGCCGGTTCGAGGAGCTGGGAAACTGGGATTTGCTCCTGGCTTGCGCACAGGTTTCTTCGGGTTTGAGCAAGCGGGTTTGCGCCTCAGTTTCCCCATCCGGGTGTCCCTCGCTTTGAGAAAGGATGCGCTGCCTGGAGAAAACCTTCGGCAAAGGAGGCGTTGGTGTATTCTGCGAGGGGGGAAAAAAAAGCTCTTGGAGTCAAGCGAGGACAGTCCCGGCTAATTGGAGAGCGGAGAGCCGGAGCTTATTTGCCTATTACGGTCCCAGCAACGCTCGGCTGAAGCGCGGCTCCGAGCGCAGGCAGGGAGCTGGCAGCGCAGGCGAAACCTCGGCATACCTGGAGGGAGCGATTTGTCGGCCCCCCCCACACCCCGAGATCCCAATAGGAGCGCAAAAAATATTCCTGGCCCTGTTCTTGGCTTTCCCGACTCATTTCTGGTGCCCGAGACGAGGCCACTGAGGTGCCACAGCGGGGAGCGCGGCGAGAGGCCAGCTGTGATTTTTTTGCGGCCGGGTCGGCACAGGGAGGGGGGGGAACCACCTTGCCAGGCCACCGCTCGCCCAGGTCATTCCCAAATTCCTCCGAAACAGGTTGCTTCTTCCTTCCCCCCATCCCGTGGTAGCTCTCTCCGGCCAAACCGGGCAGCGCGCCGGGTCGACGTGCCAGTTACTGCCTCGCTCCTCCCCGCCAGCTGGGGACGGACAGACAGCCGGTTGTCTTGGCTTGGGAGAAGGACAGCTTGGAAAGGTGACACAAAAACCTGAGGAGCCCTGCGGCTGGCGGAGCGGATCGTGCAGCTCCTCCGTCCCCGCCGGACCGGTCTTGCCCCTGTCGCGGGCGCAGAGACCCCGGGACACGCATGGGGACCCTGCTGTCACCTCTCCATCCCCTCCCTTTTTTTTTTTTTCCTTTTCCAGCTGATTCATGAAATCCCGGTGCTTGCAGCGCCGTGTTGCTTTAAGCTGTTTACTCGAGTTCAGGAGGCGACTGTGCACGGGGTATTTTTAGCTCGCTGGGTAGCAGAGCGGGATTAAAATGCAGCCAGTGTTACAGACGCTGGGGGTGAATCAGTATTCCAGCGCAAGCCGCTCCGTGCCAGCGTTTTCCATTGAGTGTCTGAAAAACCCGCGTTTCCATGGAGACCCGGCTCCAGGGCAACCCGCTTCCTCGGGAAAAAGCGGGCGCGCAGGTAGGGCGACGACGACGGTGCGAGGAGGCATCTGCCCGTGGTGGCCGTCGGCTGGAAGCGCCGGCTCCGTTGGCGCCGGGGCCGTGCGGCTCCGGGCGTTAGGGCTGGGCAGGCGCCAGCGGAGGGCGGCTGGAGAAAGGGGGCGCTCGCCCCATCCCGATGCCCTTCCGCATTGTGGCGGGTTGGACCAGTCGTGGTCATGGCCATGGTGGCTTTGATGGGAACGTGCCCAGGACGCCTTGCTGGGGAGGAACGGGAGGGAGGGATGAGCGGAGCCGTCTGCTTTGGCCTTGCTCCCCATGAGATGAACCGGGAACTTCTCCCCTTCCTGGCATTTGCTGAGCTAAATGAGTTCAATTAGCAGATGCCCTTACCCACGTTGGTGCCTCTTCCTCTTCCACCTCAAGAATGGCTTTGCCGGGGCAGGGTGTCTTCTGTCCAGTGTGGGACCAGAAACGCTCCAAGAGGACTCAAGGATGAAGACTGTTATTTAGCGAAGCGAAGCCGGTTGGCATGCGGAGATCTTGGCATTCCCTGCTCCGGCACTGGGGAAGAGCTGGCAAGAGAGACCAAGGGGTGGCTGGTTCTTCTGGAATTAGATGATAGTCTGCTTGTTTTAATAACCACAAGTTGGGTGGTCTGTGGCCTCGTTCTGTGGCGCCCTTGGAGATGATATTTTGATGGGGACGTGGAGAAGGGTCTCCTGTTGAATCGCAAGAGTTGGTCTCTGTTCGTGCAGCATCCAGCAGCAGGGCCCTGCCTGGATCCTGGGTTTTCCAAGCAAGTCCCATTTCTGGATCCACCAAGACTCAAGGAGCTGAGGATCAGATTTCCTCCTGGTTGCTTTTCTGATGTGACTTTTGCATGTGGTGACCCACCACAAGCCCAGACAACTCAGCCCTGGCCCATATGTAGCTGTCCCGAAGGAGGCTGAAATCATTCAAGCATCATTCAAGCATTAAAGCACTCTAATAAAATGCACAAAATAAAGCCCCACTCCCGGCGCGATCAGCCCCATCGCTGCCTCCTTGCGTGGGAGTTATCTTGAGTCTCAAACCAGGGTTGAACAAAGCCACCCAGTTTTCGAAGCAGACTTTGCACTTTTCCATCCCTCACCTGGGGGGCGGGGGGAAAATCTGCATGAAAACCTCTACAGTAACCCCACGCCTTTCTCAAAAAAAAGAGAAATGGATGTTGAAAACCCCGTGTCCTTGGAACAAAACCCAAGCTGAGAACTTGTACTGAACAAAATGACTTTTATTGAAGCATTTTTTTCAGCCTGATTTATTAATATTTTTGCCCAAACAGAATACTTTCTGAGAAAAGGCTCCTTTTGATCTAAAAAATTGTTGTCATTGGTGTTTTTTTTAATTGAAAAACCACTTCCATTTCATTAATAGCTGTTCTAGCATCCCTAGCCTGCACTCAGCACACTTGAAACAGCTCCTGTCCAACGGGTTATTTTCCAGGACTGGAAACAGCCAACACGATGGGCTTTTATCAATGCTCACGGCATATTTAGACAGGCTTGTTCTTATGCAGGCAACATTCAGAAAACAGTCTGTTTTCCTTGTTCAGGGTAACAAAAGGGAGGAAAAAGTCATCCTTCAGCCTGGCCCCGTGTTTTTGTGTGGTCTTGTAACTTGGTTTGTCTTGGTTTTGGTCAACGCTCAGCGCAGGTTTGTCTAGGGCTGGCGCTGCATAAGGCAGTGGGACTTGTGGTCCAAGAAATCACAGCGGGTTTCTGGTTTGCTGGGAATACATCGGAGAGCTGCCTTCTGCCTTCCTTTGCTTTATGAAGCTGCCTGATTTGGAGCATCTAAAAGGTTTTTTGGGAGTCGAGGACCTTTCTGGTCCAGCAGACCCACCTTTGCCTGCAAGTGATGCATGTGGTCACGGGGAGCCTCAGCGTCTCTGGGGTCGGGGACGCGCGTTTAACCCTGCCAGATGCTCGTCGAAGCTCGGTTACGCTCGGCGACAACAAAAGGCCTTTTTCGTGCGCGCGTCTTGAGGATCCTGCATGAAACACAGGCAAATGAATTGCCTCTTATCGCCGCTGCCCGTCCGGGCTCTCCACATCATTAGCCTTTTGTTTCCTCCCGGTGTGAGCTATTCTTCATCTTGGCTTGCTGCGCGCACAAAACGATATTTGCAGAACAGCCTGCAGCAAGAAAACAAATTGCAGCACTCCAGATATCTATTGACACTAATATTTCAGAAACGTGCCCGAATTCTTCAAGGGCCGACGCGGCCCTCCTTCGGCGCGGAGGGGGAGGCGGTGGCTCGCACGACTCAATTCCCAGCGCCAAGGCGATGGGCAGGAGGGACGGGCTGGGGCAAGAGGGGACACGTAAGCCTGTTGCCTTTGAGTCCTGCTGGGAAGCGTTGGCCCAATCTGCAGTGTAGCTTCGTGCCTGCTTTCCTGCATGGGACCGTGTGAGGTCGGGGGGAGAAGCTCCAAGAACAGCTCTCAGTAAGGATGTTCTGGTTGCTCCCAGCTGGAATAGGCACCCTCTCCCTCCCTGCGGCTTGCCGGGCTCGCGAGGGAAGGGAAGGTCTCGAAGCCTTGTCTGAACCGCTCCGCAAAGCTGCTGCGGGATCTCGCAGGATCAGCACCGGCGAGGTCCCCTTGGACGCGTTCCCCTTCTCGGCGCGGCGCTTCTCCGCGGGACCCAGCCGCTCCAGCCTCTGCTTGGCATTTATAGCTGCCATTTGCAGCACTCTGCTATTTTCTGATGCTCATTTAAAAAAAGCAGCTGACACCATCTCGCTGTTCATGGGAGGAAACTATTTAGGGACACAACTAGTGGGTTTTGGAAAACTTGCCATAATGGGAGAGAGTTCCTTCCAGCAGTACATCTGCCTTCCTCCCTCCGAGAGCTGCGGGCCAGCTCAGCAACCGGCTCAAACAGAGCAGTGCTTAACAGGACGCTTTTACTGGGACATTAACAGCTTAAAAAAAATACAACAGGCAACTTCTAAATGGAACTATTCGGAGTCAGCTGGAGCCGGGGGCTCTCCGTGCTTCCCGAGCATTTGTCCCTCTTGGAGAAAGATGTCAAATTCCTTCAACGAGTTTAAACGTGTCCTGGGGGCTGAGTGGCAAGTTGAAAGCCAGCATGTACTGATGCGCTTGGCAGAGCTGGATTTTGTGGGGATAAAAGGCTCTTGAAGAGGTTGGGTCTGAACTATCGCAACCCCTCCAGCACCAGGGGAAGCTGTTAGGGACAAGCAAGCTGAGAGGGATGCACAGATTTTTCTCTCTGGTCTTGGTCGTGGCCGGTGCAGCCGTGATGGGGGAAACGGGCTGGTTCTGCGCGGCAGCACAAGTGCTCCTGATTCCCAGAAAATGATGGGGTGTGAAGTGGGGGATGGATGGGGGGGGGGGGCTCTCTGTGTCCCTCACCCTCTGCTAAAACCCATCCGTTAGCCAAAGGTGTCTCCTGACTTCACACGCCTGCCAGCCAGGCAGCTGCTCTGCTGTCAGCCCGTGTCCACCACCCTTTCCGTGCAATTCACGGTTTCGTGCTTCTAAACTTAGCCTCGCTTTTGGGGTGGGAGAGGGATGAAGGAAGGTGGATGATGGGGAAGGAGGAAGGGGAGCGTTTCACTCTCCGGGTCTATTGTCTAATCAAAGCGAGCCCGACTTTAAAGGCTTCCCGTTCCGAGCGGAGCCGACGGGGAACGTGCATCATTAAAAATGTTCAAGTGCCTCCTTCCCAGCACCTCTTTGAAACCGCTTGCGACTACGCAGCCTCCGCGTTGGCAGGGGGTGAGCAGGCAGCTCCGGGCGGGCACGGGAGAGCTCCGTTCTGCAGCCCCCGTCGGATGTGCGGCTTCTTCCTTTCCATGCAACCCCTCGGATGCTGTAACGGGGACCGGGCCGCTGTGAAAAGGAAAAGCAATTTAAACGTGAGCTTCGCTCCAGGCTGCAGGCATCTCTCCCTCCTGTAACGCAGCACGTGTGCCAGGAACCGCCTTGTTTGCAAGTTTACCCTGTCCCATTTTCCATTTCCGTAACATCTAGGAGTTGTCTAGGTGTTACCCGCTGGAGCCAGCGACCCGTGGGGCAGTGCGACAGCCTCCTGCGGCCCCAGGGATGCTTTTTTCTCCCTCTGTAAGAAAACACCTTCGTTCCACAACAGCTGCATCCAAAAAGCTAACGCAGCAGTAGGGAGGTGATGAGCGCGTGGGGCCTCAGCTCTCAAAGCTGCACGGCACATCTGGGTGAGGAGCTGCTCTTCGAGCCCCGTTTTGCCAGCGCCTGGGGCAACGCGGGGCCGAGACACGCCGATACCGCAGCGTGGGGACGGGGCTGCGAGCGAAGCCGGGCTCGGAGCGGCGCTGCCGCAGCAGGTACTCCCAAGCCGTGGCTGCACGGGGAAGCACGCGAGAGCCTGGGCCGGGGCTGCCGCTTTCCGGTGAATCCCCTCCCTGCCCTGCCTGTCGTTCCTAAGTCGGGTGGGCGATCCTGAAAGAGGTGCGAGGGGGGGATCTCCATGTTCCCAAACGGGTGAGGAGCAGCCTGTACCTCCCGGCAGCTCCCGGGGGAAGGTCTCCGTCCTCTTGTGGCAATGCTCCGGGCCCGTTCCCCCTGCAACCTCATCCGGCAGGAGGAAAAGGAGAAGCAGCGGCATGCCAAGGGCTCCGTGCGCCTGTCCCGCTGTCTGTCCAGGATCCCGCCGGCAACTTTGTTTTCCCCTGGTGTAGAGAGGATTTAGCACGACGGCGGGGTTGGGAAGGGCTGTAGGGAAACGGCCTGTTCACACTGCACCCACGGAGCAGGATCAGATCCCAGAGGCAGCGGTGGAAGAAAGCAGAGATGGCCGGCGCTGGGAAGCAGGAACATCTTCCCCGCGAAGGAGCCGTCCTTTTCCTTGCTGAGCTGCGGCTCTGCTTTTGCAGCCCCATCACCTTTGCACCTGGCTCCCTTCCCCGCACGGTTCCTCCGTCACCTCCCTGCTTTTATGCTCCAGGTTTCCAGCCAGAAGGAAGAAAGTCTCCCCCGCGGCAGGGGCAGGTGGATGGGCTCTGCTTGGCCTGACCGAAATTCAGATGAGCAGAGGTGCCGCGTCCTTGCCGGCTATCAGCCCCGCTCAGCGCCGCCGGGAGCCACAATTCGAAGCAGCTGCTGTGCGCCGATACGGCACCGAGCCGCCTTCCGGAGCCCCCTGGCTCCAGCGCTGCCTGCCATGTAATCGGGCTGGGAGCGAGGGGTAATCGCCAGGGCTGGGGGGGGCGTAATTAGACTAACGGTGGAGAAAATTGGCGGAGGAGGAAGGGATAAGCCAGCCCCACTCGGCAAAAACCTCCTCGTGCCCCCCGGCAGGCTCCCGGATGCTGGCAGGAGGGCAGCGGGATGGGGAACGAAGCCACTTCCAAAAGGCTGCTTTGAGATATATATATATATATTTTTTTTTTTCTTATTATTTCGGTGGCTACGAGAGACCATTGTGTTCAGCAGCTCTGACTTGCTGCATTAGGCAGGCCATAAAATTTTGCGTGGTACTAAGCTTTCTTATTAGCCTTTATTACCGAGCAGGGAACGAGCGCAGAAAGCTCGGCTCCACGGGTGGGGAGCTTTTTAAAGCAATCACCTACGGCCCTGCAACCTGTTATGCAAACTCCCCGTACAACCGAGATGGATTTGTTACCCGCATGCGGGATGCGGGTAATTATACCGAAATCACCGCCTCTTGACACATCAGAGCACGCCGTGGTCGCTCTGTGAGTTAGGGGGGGGTCCCGTCCCAGGCCCGCGTCGCGTGTGCGGGGGGGGACGGCGGAGGGTGGCGAAGCGAGGCGCCGGGCTCGCTCTGTGCTAATTCCCGGGTAGGAAATAGCAGTGCAGAGCGCTTAACGCCTGACGATAAGCTTGGCCTAATCATCCTCTGTGTTCACCGCCGGGCTCTGGCACGGGTTTGGGCTCAGTTCTTCCTCCGGCCGTGGTGGCACTGCCCGTGGAGGCGTCGCGGCCGAGCAGGCGCTGGCATTTTTAGCAAAGAGGCACCTAGAGACTCCAGCCTAGGCAGGGCTTTGCTGCGCAAGGTGCTGTATGGGTGCAGAATGGGACTTGGGTGGCTGAGGACTGAACAGGCTTTGGTTTCAGGCTGATGGCAAGAGCCAGGAGGTGCCCTGAGATGGGGGAAGACCTGGAAACCTCATCAACGGGCATTGCCTTGGGCAGCGGCCGGGAGTTTAGGAAGGGTTTAGTGAGCACATCCCCAAAGAGCAGGACAGGAGAAGGAAGGGATTTAGTCAAGTACAGCGTAAGATTTTCAGTCCCTTTGGTCTCTTTCCTTCCTCTCAAGAGCTGCCCTGTACCCACCTCCCCTTGCACCAGGATTTACCCTTAACTCTGCCCACCTCAGTCCCTCTCTCCCCACCGTTGCAGGCCAGCTTCAGGGCAGTCCTCAGGGCACAACCGCTCTGCGTGGCCATGCCAACACCTCTAGCCAGGCTGATACCTGCTGCTGGTCAACCCAACCCTCCCTCAAGGTCAAGGCCTCCAAGGTGAAGATCTCAAGAACCTCCATAGACCAAACTGAGTCAGAAGAGGGCACAGGAGATACTGGCATTGGATTTTTTTCCACCCCTTCCTGCACACTGAAGCCTGGGGAGGAGGAAGGGGTGAAAGGACCCAAGGAGCCTCTGGGCATGGATTCAACTCAGTTGCTGGGTGTTGCTGTGCCCCAGGTGGTGTGGGGAGCCTCACCTGCAGCAGGGCTCCCAGAAAAGGGCTGCACAGGGAGGAGGAGGGAAAGGAGAACAGGCTGAACTCATCAAGACGTTCACAGACTGGCTTCCCTCCTCTCTGATTTTGTTTAAATTAAGCCATCTGCCCACATTAAATGGTAAATTATCTCAGCTGCTGCCTGCCTCTCCATGGGGAAACTGGCCAGAGAAGGAAGGAAAGGAGGGTGAAGGCAGCAGGGCTGCAAACCAGGCTTTCGCTTGGGGAAAGCATTGGTCCCATGGAGGTACGTGTCATTTCCCCTTCCATGCACTGGAGATTAGCCCCAGGCAAGCAGGGGAGGTCACCTCTGTGGGATCACAGCCTGGCTCCTCCGGCCTTGGAGGAGGGCTAGAAATTGGTCTCTAATCTGCCTAATCGAGTGGAGCACTTTGCAGCACGACCTTCCTTGGCTCATGTCCTTGGGAGTCCTGTTCCGGGAGGCAGCCGCCTGCTCGAGCGATCAGATAAGAGCCCATGTCGTAAATCTTCAGCTCGGCGGAACAAAGGGACTTCAGCGTAGCAGGACGACCGCTCTGGGGCCGCGGCGGGGAACAGCTACCTCGGCCGCAGCTGAGACCGGAGCGAGTTTAGCTTGGGGCTTCTGCTTGGTTTCTGGCTCAAATGGACCCTGCAAAGAGGGAAAGGCATGCTGGCCTGGTGGTTGAGGGATGCATTTTTCACCGTGTTATCTAGCTCGCCAAGACTTCTCTGCTTCTTGGGGATGCCTTCAGAGGTGAAGCCATCTCCAGGCCCTGGGGAGCTGGCTGGTGGATGAGCTCCCAGTGGGAGACCCCTCTTCTCTTGGGCAGTTTGGAGCCAGTCCCAAACCTGTCTGCTTTAGCTCTGGACGGGCTGGTCCTCTCTCCGAAGAGGATGGAGGTGGGCGCATGCATCCATCCTGCAGAGGCTGCAAAGAGCCAGGCATGCAGGTGGTCCGGTCTCCCGCCAGCGGCACAGCGGTGACCTGGCCGAGGACCTCGGCTGTGGACTGCCTGCCTCCAGCGGTGGATTTGGCCATGCTCGGTCCCCTCTGCTCTTGCCACGCTGGATGGTCTCCCATGGCAATGTCACCACTTAGCAACACACAAGTCTGCCACCTCACCAGCCACCCCCCTTCCCTGCTGGCCCCCCATACAGCACCCGATGCTATGACAACACCCCAAAAATAGCCATCCTCGCCATGCAGCTGTTTGGGCCTGGGGAGGATGTGGGCCGGCCAGGGGGGACTTTTGGCATTTGCTGCCAGCTCCTTGCTGAGGCCTGGCTCTCATCGCTGGTGTAACGAGCTCTGCAGCCTCTGAGTCGCTCCCCAGGGCTGGGTCAGGGGAGCACTGGGCAGCTGGTTGCAGCTGCAGCAAGTTCTGCTGTAAGCTGGTGGCAACCAGTTAGCCCAGCAATTTGGCCTTGTTGCAGGGGCAGATGTGCTCCTCAGAGCCCATGGGATGAGCGGTGGCACCTGCAGGACCTCCTCCTGCATCTCGTGGGCTCCGGATGGCCATAGGCGGCCCTCGGAGAGCAGCAGCCAGAACTGGCCGATGTCCGCTTGGCAGCCAGCCCCTCTCGCCCAACTCTGGACGGTGAAACGCTGCCTGCTTAGTCAGACTTGACTTGGAGGAGGCGAGCGGCGCGTGAGAGTCCCTGCAGAGATGGATTGTGGTGGCCACGGGGGGTCTTTGCTTGAATGCAGCCAATGCTGGCAACCGCAGCTCCTGCCAAGGGAAGACTCCGCCGCGCCGGAGAAGGGCTGCACCCACCCTCCACCGCTGGCATCCTTTAGTAGCCCCTTAATGACAGAGGAGAGCGTGGCCGGAAGAGGGGGATCAGGCCATTTTTCTAATGTTGTTTTAAGCACAGCCGGAGCCAGGACCAGGCGGCGTAGCTCTGCTCCACTCTGCTTTGCGAACCCAGCTCTGGCTTGCAGCAGCTCGGGGCGTCTGGACCGGCACCAAGAGCATCTGCAAGCAATTCATGTTTGCAGAAGCCGTATCAGATAGCTGCAGCCAGCTTGGCTGGTTCATGCGCGCGGAGTCGGCAGAAGGGCCCCGACACCTGGGCCGTCCCCAGGCGCCAGCAGGAGCGCCGGGCGCTTTATAGCTATATGTAGCTCTCGGCGGCTGCGAGGCAGCCCGGTTAGATCCGGTGCGTGGGCCACGGCACTCAGCTGTGCTCACTGGGTGTGATGTTTTCCGAAGCTGTAGTGTCTCCCTTCCTTGTTTCAGTGGTTTCCTGGGCTCAGGTTCGCCCCTTCGGAGGTGTTTCAGGGTCTCTTGCCCAGTTGCGCTTGGCCCTGCTGCGTTTGCCAGGGCCGTAGCACGCAGGCACTCCTGAGCTCCTAACGGAGAAGGATCCCGCATCCATCCGGTGCTGAAATGGGGATGCAGGAGTTGGTGGAGCATCTCGGGGCTGAACGTACAATAGGACTTATAAAGGACCACGGAGAAATGGTTTAACAGTGGTTTCCCCTGCCCTCAGCTCCTCTGTCCCGTGCTGCAGCCAATACCTGGGGAGATTTTTTTTTTTTCCAAAAAAGCAACGAAGGCAAATATTCATGGTGAGTCAAGCCTGCATTTGACTGTGGTGTGAGACACGAGTGTGGGTCCTCTCCTGCCCCACCACAAGGTCAACCCCTCGAGCCCGCAGTACGTGCCTGGGGAGGAACGGGCTGCTCCTGCGATGCCGTTTGCCATGAACAGCAGAAGAACTGAACTGAAGAAACTGCATCTGGGGCCGCTCACCCGGCACAGGGCAGGTGCAGGTTCGACTCCCGCCTCGGGCAGAGCTCCCTGGCCCCGGAGGCACGACCTCGGCGGGGATCGATTCCCTCCCTGTCTCCTGGTTTACGATGCGATCTCGTCTGCGTTTTCCGACTAGCCGAGGGAGCCGGGTGAGTCAGCACTTCGCAAAGGCTGAGAGGGCGGCTGAGCAGCAGGGGAAGTGCGGAGAGAAAACTAACAGTGGGTTGCAGGTGAGGAAATTTGGGAAGGAAGGTGGCGAGGGCTGATGGAAAGCCACAGGAGAGGACACCGAGGAGAAGCGAAGAGCGTTTTTCCCCCCTCTTCTGCTGGAAATCGGCAGCTGATACTGCTGCTTCCTACTAAATCCACCCAAAGGACCTAGACCAAATCCCCAAGACCAACCTAAGAAATGCCCAAATCAAAGCAATGGGGGTGAGGGAGTCTGCCGCAGGGAAGACAGCAGCCGGTGGGAGGGAGAGAGGGAGGAATGGATGGAGCTGAGTGCGGGGAGTTAATCGACTGTGAAAAGGACTGATGGTAAGGGCGAGGGGCAGAGCCTGAAGGGAAAATCACACCTGCAGTGAAGATGAATGAGATGTTTTCCCAAGATGAATGAGGGAGCCTTCGCAAGGGCACTCGCTGGAGGTCTGGGCAGGAGACCGCGGAGGAGATGAAAGGGTTAAACCAATGAACCAGGTTCTCATCAGACTTTCCAGCAAAGACTTAGCTTTTTCCACTCGTTTGTATTTCTCTCCTGGTAGCGTTTAGGTGCGATAAACCCACATGTGCATACACACGCTGCCCTTCCCCTGAGGGCTGCCTTGGAAAATAACATCTTCCATCTGAGGATCTGTGCATGGCTTGCATCCAGGAGGCCTCAGAGCCTTATTAGCTCCAGGGATGTGTGATTATCCACAGGTGTCAGAGGGGAAAAAAAGATGCAAAGAAGCAAAATGGCTTGGCCCAAGGTGTAAAGAAAGTCACTAGCAAGGCTATGAATAGCTCTGCTGGCTCCTTAAAGCAAGCTGAGCGCTAGGCTGTGAGGCCTCCTGAAAGGTGGGAAGCCATAAACCACCTTCTGCTTCCTAAAAGACTCACAGAAGGGAGGGATGTGCAACAGCAGCGGGGACGTACTGGACTTGGCTTCTGAGCGAGGACTAAAAACCAGCCCAAACCATCAGAACCAGGAGATGCCGTGGGCCACACAACGTAAGGAAAAGGACGGACAGACGCAGAAGCGACAGGCAGATGCTTGCCTTGAGCAGGATCTGTCCTGAACGCTTGGGTTGCCTTTAACGTAAGATCGGAGAGGGGCTAAGAGCTGGCCTTTGGGAAGAAAAGCCCCAGAGCTTTCCTCACGCTGCAAGTTTGCTCCCTCCCGGTTCCTGCGTCAGGTGCCCCCTCAGATCTGCTCTGCCCGAGGAGTGGAAAATTTCACCCTGGTTGCTCTCGCTCTGGCTGGCAATTAGCAGCCCCTGAAGCACGAGAGTGGATAGTCCCTGACGCTGCTCTCTGCGCTGGGCCAGCCCCGGCTGCTATTCTTGCTCAGATGTGTCTGTTCTTTTTTGGACTGGCTTTTGTCTTCATCCAACCAGCCACCCCGTCTCCCAGACAGGAGAGATGAAAATGAGCTCTCTCATCCTCTGTGGAGGAGAAGATCAGGGAGAGAGACAGAGGAAAAGTGAGGGAAATTAAGCAGAAATAGCTTCAGGGGTCATTTAAAAATATCCCCATGACTCCCTTAAAATATATATATAGCAAGAATTCATAGTCTATGGCTGAGGGAGCTCCAGGCACCAAATGTACAAAGTGGTTTTTGATAAAGACCCATGGGATCATGCATGGGTTACGGTGAAAGGAGTGTTTTTGGGAGGGAGGAGGAAGAGATCCCATGCCGTGCTCAGGACGGGACGGCCTGGGGTTGCTTTCCGCGATCCTCCCGTGCCCATGAGCCACTCTGATGCGGGGTGAAGTCCCATGTCGGTCTTGTAGGGCCTCTAAACCACGGTCCTTTTACCTCAATCTACCATCTGGCCAAATCCAGGTCATCCGCTGTTTGTGTAGGGCTGGCAATGCGACGGCCCTTGGAGACCCCATGGGTTGCCAGAGCCCTTGCCAGCCTGGTGCAGCAGCTTTACGGCATTATCACCCAGTCCATGTCCGCTTTCCTCCCTCCGGAGTGAGCTGCGCTGGTCCCTCTGCCTGAGCGAGAACCGCCTGGTGTAGGCCCTGGGTCCCATGGAGGCTGCGAGTGGGCCAAGGAGGCGGCGGGGCCGAGACCAGCCCTTCCAGAAGGGAACCGGTCCCGTTCTTTATCTCCAGGACCGGAAAGGGAGGAACGCACTGAACACGCTGAAAATGCCGATGGATGGAACGGAAGGGTGGCAACGCGCGGGATGGAAACGGTAATGAAACGCCTGCGTGCGGAGAGCCCAGCGGCCGGCGCGTTCCCGCGAGGGGAAGCAGACGAAGCCTCTGCGGGGCCGGCGCTCGGCTGGTTTAAAGCCCCCGGATGCTCCCAGCGGCACTAAGCCCTTACACCAGCTGGCCCGGTCTGTTCGCTTTGAGAACCCAAAGTGTTTTTCGGCTCCTGGTGCTTTAGGAGTAAGAAGATCCCCTTGTTCTTGGGAGCATTTTGGGATCAAGGAAGGCTAAAGGTCCCCTCCGGAAAGCAGCCCGTGTCATCCCGCTCCCAGGCCTGTCCCAGAAGCTGCGTGATCAGCCAGAGCCCATGAATTATTCACTGCTCCTCCGTGTCACGGAGGATCCCGTTACGCTGTGGAGATGGGTCTCCTTGGGCAGCAAAGCCTCGCCCAGAGCCGGCAGCTGGAAACTCAAGAGCCCGAGGGAATTAAACCTGCAGGCTCCTTCCTCAGGTCCGGCGATGCGCAGAAACGTGCCCAGGCTGCGGTAGCAAAGTCAGCCGGGCTTTTAGATACCGGCAGTGACTTTGGGGCCCTGACTGAAGGTTGGCGAGTGTCTCCTTACAGACCTGTGGGGTTTATTGATTGTCTCCTGCCCTAGTTCCCACCCCGTTCAGATCGTAACTGCTCTCCTCGAGATGACAAACGGAGCTGCCAGCCTCCCGGCTCCTCTGATTTATTTTAATTGCCATCTTCCCCTCCCTCCAGCAACATAAGACATGACAAAACCATGCTGGGAGTACCCAAGCCGGGACGTGCCGGGGCGTGTTTTGCAAACTTGGTGCTTTGTGGTGATGATGGGGCTGTCTCAGTTGGTGAACCTTTTTTCCCCACCTGCCTTGCGCAGAACAGCCCCCTCTCTGAAAACCCACCACAAGGGGAAACTGAGGCACTGGAGCTGGTAAAAAGGAGGTGGGAATCTGTGCATAGGTGATAGGGAAGAGAAATCAGCGTTGGGCTGCTCGTGCATGGCAGTCTCCCTAGAGTGGAGGGGTTTCTGAAATCTTCTGGGCTCCTCGCCTGCCGCAGAAGGTGATGCATTTCAGCATGACACCCTTTCTGCTTGCAAAGGTGTTGGGAGGGAGGGAACGTGTTGCGAAGATGTGGTGTTTTCACCTTTAGGGCTGTAGAAAAGATGCCTCAATGTGACAGGCTATCCTGGAGGACAGGACGTGCTGCCCAGCATGATGTTCTTCACTCCCACAGCGGCTGGACCTGCGTCACAAGGAAGAGCTGCGAGACATGAGACAGGACACCCTGGAGACTAAAGGGAGATGGGGGATTTTGCATCTTTCTGACAGCGCTTGGCACCGCAGGGAACAAGGTGCCAATCCTTACGGTGGTGTAAGAGAGGCGCAAGGTGCCCTGCGAGTTGGTTGACACACAGGGCCATCTTCTCCATACCCCTGTGCGGACACTGGGCCCTCTGCAGGCTCCTGCTGAGCTTTTCAAGGGTGTCTCGTGTCCCTTCCCAGCTGCTAGTCCAAATGGCTGAGAAACGTCTCTTGCCACAGGCTGTGTCCTCGCTTTCCTCCCCACTGGGACAGCAGGGAAAGGGCCCCTGTCTCAGCTGCTCAGAGCTGGGAATCAGCGCTGCCGGCTGGCTTTTCACAGCATCCTTGAATGCTGCCTCTTCCTCCCAGAGCAAGCGCCACTCATCTTAAAAATGTCACGCTTGGCTGTGATGTTATAGCTCAGAGCAGGGAGGTCCCCCTCCCTTCCAGACCCCCCCCCCTCCCATTTTCCCCCTCTCTCCCCATCTCCTGGCCTCCATTCAAGGACCTGACAGGCACCCAAGAGCCCCAGCTGCTTATCCGTGGGATTAGGAGCCAGGCCTCGGTTGTTCGGATCAGCTTGGGGTCCCCTCGTCCAGAGCTGCCACCTGTTTGCCAGCAAGACGCAGCTCATGCAAGGATGCTGCAGCACTCGCTCATCATGTCATGGCTGTGGCAGCGTGTCACTGTGCAGTGACATGGCAATGACTCGAGCGGAGGCTCCAGCCGTTTAAAGGCGCCGGCCTGCCTGGATCACTGTGAGCCTCGTCTCATCCTGGCGCGAGCACAGATGGGGTTAGTTCTTCTGAGCAATGCTGCTCCTCCTGAGGTAGGATGGTCTCATTTTTCTCCCTGTTTCTCCAGAGGGAGGAACAGAGGCACAGAGTGATGACGGACCAGACTGCTGCCCTGGCATGATTTTTGGTCAAAGGGTGTCTGAGCAGATGATGATGATGTGAAGTTAGGCACCTTCAAGCACAGGTAGTGACCGTAAACCAGAGGAACTAATTAGCTTGCAGGGGGCAGATGGACCAGAGATGTGACATTAGCCAACGAATCTGCAGCCCATGGATGTACCCAGCCTCTCTGGGTACCACGGAGCTTCCTTGGGCTGCATCCCTGCCCCAGGAGCAGCAGGGCCCTGCCTCGCTGCAGTGAGCCGAGAAGAAACGCACCGAGGGCTGCAAGGGCTTGGTGCTGCAGAGATGAGTACCCAAAGCCAGATGCCTCCATCCCGTATGGACATTAGTGCCCTGAATGTAGCCATCCTTGGAGCATCCCTGGGGAGGGCAGCTGGGGACTGGAAAGGGCAGGAGGCTGAGAGTATGGACAGTGCCTGGGAGCTCGAGTCTTTCTAGTTATGGGTTAATGCCCAAACACCAGCCTTCCTTTGGACACTGGTCTTTAGTGAAGGACATGGCCCTGAAATGTGATCTTGGATCCCCAATCCCCAAGGCTGCCTTAATCTTCTCTGTACTTTGGGGGGTTATTCTTCCCTTTCCATTAATCTCTGAATATTAGGTGGAAAGTGAACAATTACTGTGCTAATGGCTCCATAAATTCCTTCATTACTTATTAAACTCGAGCACTCCTCGCTCAGCTGAGAAAAAGAGACGAAATGGAGAAGAAAAGGGCTCGGAGGGTGGCAGGAGGGGCTATGCCAGGGCAGAAGGCCCAAGATCTTTGGAGCAGGCCCCGGCCACGGCTGCAGGTGGAGGGGCCGGATCAGGCCCCGGCAATTCACGGGCTGCCGCTGCCCTCTGCCGGCAACAGGGCTGGGGCCGGGGGCTGCCTGCCTCTCCCTGCCTGGGCACGGGGCTGCGATGAGGTCCTGGGAGCAGGAGACTGGGGAGTCCTGGGCTGGAGGGAGGGGAAGGGAGGCAGCCACCTCCGACGCTCTTTCCGTGATCCTCTGCCGGGGAGCAGGGTGGTGCTGGGAGAGCAGGATGCAGACAACGATGCTCACGGAGAAGGTATGCGGGAGGGAAGGGGTGAAGGGATCGCCTTGCTTGGGGAACTGCTACAAAAGATGTCCCCAGAGCCTTTGGGATGGTGATGAACTGAGCCTGGGCAGAGAGGAAAGGAGCCTGGCTTTAGCTACTGGTTAACTCAAGCAGAGTCACTCCCGATCGACCTCGGAGCGAGGCACAAGAATGCTGATCCCTGCTCTGCGCAGGGATGAGCTCCTGGTACCCAGAAGACCAAACAGGCAGTGAGACCAGTTCCTGCCTGACCCCTGCAGGAGAAGCAAGAGGTAAAACCAGAGAAATTCCTTGTGGTTGACACTGTACATCCAGAGGGACTGTCACCATGTGGGTGTAATAGGAGAAGAGCTGATCCAGGAGACGGGACTGGCTAAGGACTCGAATTCAACGCAATCCTCTGACATTGCCTCCCCATGAGACTGCGAGCACGTCCCAGCCATCTCCTGCTCAGCTGCAGAAAGAAACCAGCTCCCTCCCTGCTTTCCTCGAGGTGCTGGGAGCTGCCTTGCGGATCACTGCCAAACCTCACCAGGATCCCGCAGGGTGGATGTTCTCCAGCTTTTTCTGCTTGCGAATGCTAGGTCTGGGCCGTTGCGGAGATCGTTGCGAGGATTGCAATGACTAACCAGGGAAGCTTTTGCCTCCCCTGCGCGGCGTTCAGGTCAGAGTGCAAGACAGCTCACTTCGGGGCTGGCAGCTCGCGTCCCTGGAGTGCTCTTGTGGCCTTGCCTAAGTGAAGCTAATGTATTTTGATGTCTCTAATGGCCAGCTGGGATGCAAGTGCTTCTCCAGGAAGAAAGTTAGCCTGCTTGAATACCAAACTGCAGAAGCCAAACAAACACCTCCCCAGTCGAGGCGCTAAGTCTTCTGCCAGTGTCAATCAATCAGTGGTGCTCAGGGCGGTGCTGGTTTGGGATGGAGCCAAGGAGCCCTCTTTACCTCTCCTCCTAGGTCAGGTTGACCTGTTCCTCTAAGACCTTCCCAATCCCGACTTTGAAAAAGGAGACATACAGTTAAACAGCTAGAAAAGGCTTTTGCAGAAAAGGGCAAGTTTCTTTGGTTCTGCAACATCCAAGTATTACCCAGGATCAGCCCAAGTCCTCAGAGGTACTTGGATGCCCAACTCCCATTGACACCAAATGTAATTAGATGCTTATATCTAGGCCATGGGCTCAAGGGCCATCTGGCACCTTAATTATTTATACATATATATAAACGCAGACAGTACTCTTTATCTAGTCTGGGCCTGGGGGGAGATTCCTGCTCACGCTGTATCATTTCTCATGGCCTGACAAAACGTGCTCTTTTCCAGGGCTCTTTTCAGGTGCTGCATTTCCTCTCTCCAGTGCCAAAACCCGCTCTGAAAAGCCTCAGTCCTGCCGAACCGTCAGCGACCCGTTGCCTGTTGCAGAGATCTACATCTGACTGTGGCTGCCGCAGTGGTGGAAAAATCCAGGAGGAGCAGATTCCCCCCTTTGAAGGAGCAGGTTAGAAGAAGGATTGAAATCAGATTAAATGACAGACAGAAGGCACTGTCCCTTTGGTGATGTGTCCCATTGCTCACCCAAGGTGTCTTTTAAACTACGAGTCATCAGCCGAGGAATTTCAATTTCTGTTTCACATACAAACTGAGGCGCCACAAGGAAGCGGTTAGGACCTTGGCAGGTTCTGGGGTGTTACAAGTCTGTATCATTAACTGTTTAACGTGATGCATTTCCTCTCAAGCCAGTGGAACTGTTCCAGTTTTCACCAGATGTAACCTCAAAGATGAAGCTGAAATAAGGCAATGTAGGTTTCCCCACATTTTCATCTCACCCCCAAATAAGGCTGGCCAAGGAGTGAGACTCCTCGGTGCCTCTGTGATTCTCCGACAGAAACCGCGGGGAACCCAGAGGGAGAGCCAGCTGCGAGGGGCATTTGCGCTGGGTGTGGGTGCATCTGATGCAGACCAAAGCAGTGGGATTTTTTGTTTTGTTTTAACTGGGATCTGCTGCTCCCCGAAGCATGTTGCGGGCCAGGTCTCCCTTCTAAATTGATCCCACCCTGAGCTCCAGCAACTTTTCTGACAGCCCTGGCGCTGGAACTGAGACATTTCTGTAAAATGCTAACACCTTGATGGAATAGCATTTTTTTTGAGGGGGGGGAAAAAAAATGCCAGAGCATCTTCGTTCAGTTGTGTCTCCCCAGGAAAGCAGCTTGAATCAGCCACGAGCAGTGGCTGCAATAAGCCGGTTTGACAGATTCTTGGATGATTCTGTGTTTCTAAGACACCCAATACTCCTCTGTGCCTGTGACTCTAGCCCTCTTTCGCATACCTCCGTATCACTTCATCTGGATGATCCATACCCACATAATTGTATCTGCCTTCCATATATTTTAAGATAATTATATCCACATGAGCCGAGCTCCTATATCACTGCGGGCCTGTCTCTGATACGCGTGTTAGTTTAACTCGGTGTCGTTATGGGGGAAAATCTCATTTTCAGGAGCCCGACATACATTTCAAACACAATTTCTCTCATTCCTCAGCCTATATTTAGATAGCTGCTATTTACCCACCATTTAAAACCCACCCACGGTTTCAGGAACCTCTGTGTACCATCGCTGTCAGAAGGCGATGATGTGACAGGGAGAAAAGCAGTCTAATGGCCTGCTATTAAAAAACCTGATTCAATTCCCCTTCTGTTGGATTAAGATGTTCCTGGGAAGCTCTCTCCTTCCCATGGGTGGTGACATGGAGATGCAGGGGCATTGCAGGCGAGGTGCCGCGGTGCTTTCTGTTCCCCTTACTCAAACTACTCGCGAGGTGGTTAGCCAATGCGGCCCGGGGGGCCGAGCAGCGCTGGGTTAAACTGAGGTCTTCCTCGCGTAGTGGCAGGTCGGCGTTTTTCTCAGACGGTTCCAAATTTTCAAACTGAGCGTTTTGAGGGCAGCCAAAAGAAAAGAATGGGTAACTTTCCGGCGCCGGGAGGAAAAGCCGCGGGGCTGCAGAGGGGAGGCGGAATAAGGGTTGGGGGCGGGTGACTTCAGGGCCGGCAGGAGGCCGGGGTAGCTCTTCCCTTTGGGGGGGGGGGGGCAGCAGGGCCCATCGCCGCTATGGATTTCTGCCCCGGGAATGTTTCCGAGCGTCTATTTCCGACGCAAAGGGGAAGCTCGGGCGGGAGCAGGAGCCCACGCCGCGGCACCCAACGAGCGGGAGCCTGGTTGGGGCGTTAGAGCCGCTTCGGTTGGACGTGACTGGACTTAATATACACAACGTTTTCTGTGACAGAAAATTGCAAACGGTTTGAACATAGCCAGAGTTAAGAGGGTGAATGCTGGCTAGTCACCGGGCTTTTCTTTCCTTTTGTGCTCTACTTTCCGCCCTCCCGCCCCAGCCGTTCGCGCGCCCCCCGCCTGAGGAGAGCGGAGGAGACCAGGCCCCCTCCCCCACCACGCGCCGCAGCCCGGCGCGCTCTGAGCCCGCCGCCGCAGCCCCACGGCGAACGCTCCCGGGGAACCGCCCCCTCTCTCGCTGCAACCAATCAGAGTCAGGGCAAGCGTGACGGACCGCCTTTTTAGCCTATCCGCAGGCCACGCGGCTGCAACCAATCAGATGCCTGGGGAGATTTTCTCGCCCAATCATAAACGAAGGGTGGAGCTTGGGTAGCAGCCCGCGCTTATTCGGGAGAGACATAGGCTTCAGCCTATCAGAGCAGCAGAGGAAAGGTTACCAATGGCCAATGAGGAAAGAGGGCGGGGTTAATACAGCTCGCGAGAATTTGAGAGGGACGATGGGAACCCGCGTCTAAGCGAGCGGACCAATGGGAAACGGCGAGGCGGGGCCACAGCCAGGACCGTTACAAGTGGCAGGCCGGCGAGCCAATCAGAAAGAGGAGGTAAGTTCGCCCAATGGCCAATGAGCAGGGGCGGTCCCCTACCGTGGAACAGTTATGATTGACAAGACAGCCTGCCCAATCAGAAGGCCGCTCTCGTTCCAACCGTCCACTAAGCAAACGGGGCGGGAAGGAGTGCGAGCGGGGCGCCTCTTTCCGCGCCTTCCTCACGCAGCGCGCGAGGCCGGCCCGGAGAAAGACAGCCCGCTGGGCCAATCGGAAAGGGCAGAGAGGGGGGAATGGGCGGGCCTTCCGCCAGCGAGGCCTGGCAGCGCGAGCGCCCGCCGCGCGCGCGGGGGGGACAGGGGGTGGGGGTGACTCGCGCGCCGGCCAACGAGGGCGGCGGGCCCGCGTTAACCGGCCAATGGGCGCCGGGGGGGCGGGGCTCGTGGCCGCGGCGGCTTCCAAGATGGCGGCGGGTGCGTGAGCGCGGCGGGTCAGTCAGTCAGTGAGGCGGGCGGCGGGGAGCAGGGCCGGGCGGGGGGCGCCCCGGGGCCGGCCGCCATGAAGGGCAAAGAGCGCTCGCCGGCTAAAGCCAAGCGGTCGCGGGGCGGCGGCGGCGAGGACTCGGCGTCCTCCTCCTCGTCGGCGCGGGGCGAGCGGAGCGGCAAGAAGCCGAGCGGCTCCGGCGGCTCCAACGGCAGCGGCGGGAAAGCGGCGGCGGCGGCGGCCTCCACCGAGAGCAACAGCGGGAGCAGCCGGCGCGGCCCGCACCCGGACAAGGCCGGCCGCGCCGGCAGCCGCGAGTACGAGGCCGGGGCAGCGGCGGCGGGCGGCGGCGGGGGCAGCCGGCACGGCTACAGCAGCAGCAGCAAAACCGCGGAGCCGTCGCGGAGCAGCAGCAGCCGCGGCGGCGGGGGTGAGTCCCGGGCGCCGGCGGCGGCCCCGTCCTCCTCCTCCTCCGAGCCGGGCGCCGGCGGGGAGTACAAGACGCTGAAGATCAGCGAGCTGGGCTCGGTGCTGAGCGACGAGGCGGTGGAGGACGGGCTCTTCCACGAGTTCAAGCGCTTCGGCGACGTGAGCGTCAAAATCAGCCGCCTCCCACCGGGCACCGGCGCCGCCGATGAGCGCGTGGCCTTCGTCAACTTCCGCCGGCCCGAGGACGCCCGCGCCGCCAAGCACGCCCGCGGCCGCCTCGTGCTCTACGACCGCCCGCTCAAAATCGAGGCCGTCTACGTCGGGGGCGGCGGAGGGAGCAGCCGGCGGCGCAGCAGCCGTTCCCCGGCGCTGCTGGACAAGGAGTCCCCCTACGGCACGACGGCCGTGGGGGTGGCGGCCGCGGCAGCCGCCGCTGTGCGGCACCCCCCGGCTGGGGCGACGCAGCGGGCCTTGTCCCCCGCCGGTAGCGGAGGAGCCCTGGGTTATCGAGACTACCGGCTGCAGCAGCTCGCCCTGGGCCGCTTGCCGCCTCCGCCCCCTCTGCCCAGGGAATTGGAGAGGGAGAGGGACTACGGAGGTTTCTACGAAGCGCGAGTGCGGCCGGCCTATGGGCTGGAGCGCGTGGCCGGTGTGGCGGCTGCCGGGGGCTTCCGCGGAGGAGGAGGGGGTGCCGGAGCAGCTGGCGAGGAGGAGATCAGCCCCGAGGATGACCAGAGAGCCAACCGCACGTTGTTTCTGGGCAACCTGGACATCACCGTGAGCGAGTCAGATTTACGCCGAGCCTTTGACCGTTTCGGGGTCATCACTGAGGTGGACATCAAAAGGCCGGGCCGCGGGCAGACCAGCACGTATGGTTTTCTTAAATTTGAAAATCTGGACATGGCGCACCGGGCCAAGTTGGCCATGTCAGGAAAGGTGCTTCTACGCAACCCCATCAAGATTGGGTATGGTAAAGCCACTCCAACTACCAGGCTCTGGGTGGGCGGCCTCGGGCCCTGGGTGCCCCTTGCTGCCCTGGCCAGGGAATTTGACCGTTTTGGCACCATTCGCACTATTGATTACCGCAAAGGTGATTCGTGGGCCTATATCCAGTATGAGAGCTTGGACGCGGCGCAGGCGGCGTGCACCCATATGCGCGGCTTTCCCTTGGGTGGGCCGGATCGCCGCCTCCGCGTCGACTTTGCCGACACTGAGCATCGGTACCAGCAGCCCTACCTGCAGCCTCTGCCCTTGCCGCCTCCTGCTCATTATGAGCTAGTGGCGGAGGCTGCTGCGTTTGGGGCTCACCGGGGGGCCCCACCAGATCCTCTTCGGGGGGCCCGGGACAGGACACCACCGTTGCTCTATAGAGACCGCGACAGAGACCTTTATCCTGAGACAGAGTGGGTGCCTCCGCCACCCCCTGTACGGGATCGGAGTAATCGGGCAGCTGCCTATGACCCGCTGGAAAGCCTAGAACGCCGTCGGGATGGTTGGTCCTTGGAGCGGGACCGAGGGGAGAGGGAGTTGGGCAGTAGTAGTAGGGATCAGCCTAGGAAACGGAGACTGGCGGAGGATGGAGGCCGGCACTTGGACCGTTCTCCGGACAGTGAGCGCTCTTCTTCATCCCGAAAGCGTCACTGTTTAGCCACAACCTCTCCCCCAGACCGCAGCCCTGAGCTTGTCGGAGGGAGGGAGCGCTATAGTAGTGACCCAGAACGTTCCTCCCGTTTGCTCCTGTTGGAGCGGCCCTCGCCTATCCGGGAATCGCGCAGGGGAAGCCTAGAGCGAGGCCAGAATGAAAAACGCGACCGCAAGAATTCCGCTGAAAGAGAGCGGAAGCATCGCGCTTCCGCCGCAGCTGCTGCGCAGGAGTGCAAAAGCCCAGCCAAAAAGGATGAGCGCGCTACGGAAGGAGGCGGCGGCGGAGGGTCGCGGCTCAAACCTCCGCCTCAGAAACAGCAGCAGGATGGAGCGTCGCAGGCCGGGGGAGCCCCCAAGCTGTGCTTGGCTTGGCAGGGGATGCTTCTGCTGAAGAACAGCAACTTCCCGTCCAATATGCACCTGCTTCAGGGGGACCTCAGCGTTGCCAGCAGCCTCCTCGTGGAGGGAGCGACTGGGGGTAAAGTAGCTCAGCTCAAGATCACGCAACGTCTTCGGCTGGACCAGCCCAAGCTGGATGAGGTCACTCGTCGCATCAAGGTGGCAGGTCCCAATGGGTATGCCATCCTTTTGGCCGTGCCTGGCACGTCAGACAACCGCTCCTTGTCTGGAGCTAGCGAGGCTGCCACCACCTCCACCCAGAGGCCCCTCAGGAATCTGGTGTCCTATCTAAAGCAAAAGCAGGCTGCTGGGGTGATCAGCCTCCCTGTGGGGGGCAACAAAGACAAGGAGAACAGCGGGGTCCTGCACGCCTTTCCGCCCTGCGACTTCTCCCAGCAATTCCTGGACTCCACGGCCAAGGCGCTGGCCAAATCAGAGGACGACTATCTGGTCATGATCATTGTCCGTGGGGCATCCTAAGGCCCTCGTGTTTTCTGTACCCAACCCTGCCTACTCCTCCACACAGCCCCTCCAGCGTGTGCCAGGTGCTATGGGATACAGCCTTAGCCAGCCCTGTCATTATTTTAAATTAGATCTTTGTTTGTAGGTAACTTTCCCTGCCCGTTTTTCTGTTACTACATTTTTCTATAAAGGTAGACGCCAGAAAGGTTGGTTAGCCATTAGCGTGAATAGGATATGATGAGAATCCCTTCTCAGTGGGGATAGCAGGGAGGCTACGCCTGCTTTGATTTACAAAAGAAAAAAACAAAAACTGGGGTTGGGGGGGAGGGAGGGAGGGACAAAACAAACTCCCGCCTTTTTAATTTTGATTTGTGTCCTTTTTTCATTTCATATATTATTTTTTTTAAAGCAAGTTCAATAGCTTGTCCTCTAGAGTTACAAACCTAAAAGACCAGATTTAAAGCACTCGGTAGTTTAAATGGAAAACCACACACTTAACAGTGGACTGGTGTCAACTCATTTTTGAGTCGTTGAAATTCTGGGAAGGCCTCGGGCCCGGCAGCCCTTTGGCCTGACTGATCCCTTTCATCAGGAGCCTGAATGGTTTCCCTCCGAGTTGCATGGCTCGAGGTTGATCTCGTTCAGGTGGCTAGCGCCTGCTCTTGGGTACGCTGCAGAACATTAATTCCTTCATTGGGTGTTTGATAAGTTCATCCAGTCCACCAAAATGCATGCACTGAAAGTATGCTTTTTAACAGGTGTATTTCTCCTATTCCTCTGAGTTCTATGGTATCCCATATATGCACTTTGGGTTTGTAGCAGTGACAATGTTTGGTAAATAGCTGAGGACTTTGTTACAAACCATGAATGTCTTGTGCTTACTCTCGTATGCAAGAAACAAGGAGGTGCTTTAAGAATAACTTTAGTTATATTGTGGTTTTTTGTTTTTACTGCCTTTTTCAAAGAGTTGCAGGTACAGTGGGGTCTGGTTCCACAGTGCAAACTCTAAGCGAGTATGCTTCTCTCCAGAGATGGCTTTTAATTCTGTAATAATTTAATTACATAAAAGTTCTCATTATCATTTTACCTCTTTGTTAATAGCAAGAAACTGCTGTCTGCTAGGGACTTTTCAGGTACAGTACAGTGGGCATTACATGAGGTTTTTTATAGTCATCTGGACTAAAGTGTTTTTAGTATCTTGGAGAAGTGTTAGAAGTACTCCAAAGTGCTGCGATTTGATCTTTCGTTTTTAGGAATCTATGAGGAAACAGTTTATCTTTTTCAAAGAACTTAGTTCACTTTCTCCTGCGCTTTTTCCCCCCTCATTGGGCACTTTTCTCCAGTTACCTTGGACACCTTGCTACTCCAGGCATTTATGAGGGAAGAAGGGATCTAAATCCCTGTTGTTCTGTTTTACACCTGAAAGGGGTTTGCAGCTAGCTTCTAAACTGAAGTGTAAATCTGACTGTATCTGTTTACGCTTTACAGGCCCTAAACTGTAATCTTGCACTTAAAGCCAGAATGTAATCTTGCACTTAGCCACATTTTCAGAAACTTGGGCAATGTAAAAGCGATGCTGTGTTACTCAGTAGATCTTCCAGTATCTTCCTGGGCAATTGTTGCAGGGCTGAGGGACAAGTGGATTTCTGTTTCAGCTTATGTGACAAAAAATTCACGTTCAAAATGCAGACTGGGTTGCTAATAGTATGTGAAGGAGGAGATGTCTTGAATGTATTTTATAGACAGAGCAATCGCTTTTCAAGTGTGACTATGCTTGCTTTAGATTTACTGTCACAGAAATATGAAATTTTGCAATATTGCTCTCCATAGTCACTCTTCAGAGGAGTGCTCCAGTTCAAATAGACTCTTTTTTTTTGACAAAAATGAGTAGATGTATCCCAACCGTTGTGGTGAACTTAAATGTGGCAGAATATCCTCAAAACAGGTTTTAGCGTTATAGCTACTTTTCTTTCTGAATGGAAATGTACAAGCCTCATCTAATGCTCTTAAATGTTTGAGGGCGAAATCTGGGATTTCTGGATTGTTGTCCTTCAATGTGAATGTAATAGATTTAGATGGCAGAATTCAGCTGTTCATCTTCCTATTAACAATGAGAATTTTTGGAAATGACACCAGTAACGCGAATAACTATGTCGTAGAAGATACGGAGTATTTACCATTTACTGCAAAGAATGTGTTTTAATTCCAGCAGGTGTCTGTGGTGTGTGTTAGCATGTAATCAACACTGCTGCTAACTCACTTTAAGTGTTTCTTGCATTTACAGTGAGTTTTCTCATTGCATTTGCTGCAAGAGTCACTTGCAAGTGCAGAGGTTTAAAGGAAAGCACCCTTTAACTGGAACCACTGGGGGTTCAAATCTATCCGAGACCATAAAAGAAGCACTAACCTTGTTTGTGTCTGACACTTAAACTTGCGAAGAACAGTGCTTGTTATGCTGATACGCAGTAGACACCTGCTTTTTAAAACCCACAAAACTTGGGGTCAGCGTAGCTTGTCCAAATTTAAAAGCAGACTCTTTTCGGTGGCTAGCTGGGGAGGCATGGGAACCCTTTTGGAAAGAGCATCGTGGGTGCACTTCCATCGTTTCCTTGTAAAGTAGCAGTGGTTATATTTGCCGCTGGCTTTTATGGGTGAAAATTGTGCTGCGCTGGAGGGTAATGCGGAACAGGCGAGGCTGTATTTGACTCCAGGTTTTCTGGCTCTTTATTTAATGGAGTACCTGCTTCTTTAAATCTGGTTTATTTGTGGTTGCTGCTCTGTTTTGTAAGCAAGGATTTTAACACCCTTTGAGGGTACTTAATGTCAAAACATAGTTGACTGGCAACATTTTTTTTGCCGGCACTTAGTCACATGCTGCCATCAGGTCTAGTACAGCTTTGTTGGCTGTGCTTTTCTCTTAGGCTATGAAGTGTGCACCATTGGAGTAACTGTCCACTAAAAGTCTTCTTGGCCAGGGTTGAATGCGAATAGAAGTCCCTATTTAATACCACTTCTATATAGAGCAAAACAGATGTAGCAGACGTTAGCTCTCTAGTTATATTCGGCATTATGTCACTCTCGTAAGAGCTCCGGATTTCTTTAGATGTGTGCAGCTGATGTTCCTATATTTCATTAGTTACCGCTTACTGAATTAGTGTGGAAAAAGGATGTCCTTTTCCTGAATCATTTCATGGTTGTGCTTTAATGCTCTGGGGGAAAGAACCTCAAATGACTCATACTTTTGTTTAAGATTTTAGGTTTTTTAATTGGAAACTTTATGCAACTTCCTTGGCCGCTAGCCAGCGGCTTTGTTTGCTCTGGTCTAGTGTATGGTCCGCTGTTCACTGACACTGTGGTGTGAACGCTGAGGTTACCTTAAACTACGGAAGTTTCAGGCTCCTCAGTTACAAATGATGATGCATCCTTGTGAGCATTGCAGAGGGAGAACGGAGTTACGTGTCAGACTGACAGATCGGTCCTACCCTCTCTCCCTTTTTTTTAAAAAAGGATGTTTAAGGACTGAAACTGCTTTGGAGACAACCTGCTCAGCCTCCTGTGGAGGGCAGAGGGGAGAGTGCGTAGATGTCTTGAGTTGGTTCGGGAACCATCTGGTTGATGGTAACTTGAGACAAAAGTACTTAAGTATTAATGGGGAAGATGAGTGAATCAAAACTGTGAAGATAGGCTTGAATAATCTGAGGACCAGGAGAAAGTTGCTTGGAATATCTTAGTTCCTGGCTTTGCTAAGAAAACCAGTGTTGAGAGCAGTACTCCTAGTGAGTCTGCTGTATGCCTGTTGAGCAGAAACAAGAGTGGAAAAAATCATTGCCGTGTGACTAGAGTTTTTGGGGTTCTTTCCCCCTTGTCTCCCTCTTTTTTTTTTTTTAATGACTTTCTCTGGGTAACAGTGAAGGACAGATATTCCAATGAAATATAAACTTAATAATGAAATGATTTTTGTATTGGGCTTAAAGTAGACCATATGGTTCTGAGGATGGTTAATTGAATATTCAACTTCATGCGGTTTTGTTTGTGTGAAAATGATGAATGAGGAATATTACTTGAATGGTAACAATTTTAAATTTTATTAGGTGTGTCTGATTTGACCTCTTCTATAATATTGGAGTTGTCTGCTGTTAGAGTAATGCAGCAAGATGAGAACAAAAGAGAAACTTGTAACACTACACTTCGTATTTCTGTTGATAAGTTGCCTTCAGGAAATGTTCTTTGAGGAAAGTCAACTGAATTATTTATAATTCAGTTGGTTTTTCTCGTGATGAATTATTTTGATGCGTCCCATTAACTGTTAGGAAAGTTGAATAATCATCAATACTGTAAGCCTAGTTTAACATTGGTCCAAAAACAGCCCCTGCACTACTTGTTATGCATCTATACATAGAAGGTGACTTCATTTCAAGGTTTTGTGCCCGTGGGTGGTATTGGTGCTTTTTGAAGTCCAAGTAGAATATTCAGAAAGGCCTTGTAGTTCTTTTATGTTCATCTGTATAATGTAGGGAGGGGAAAATCTGTTGTATACATTTGTATTGAAATAACATTTTCTTTCCTCCTGCAAGCAAAGCTGGTGGACTGCAGAAGACAACAGCATGGGATTCCAAGCTCTAATGGACCTTTGGGAAGAGAAGCTGTGGCTTGTGTGGAATTTACATGGGCCTCTTGATGGAAGAAAGCTTATCTGTTTAGTATTTGTGCATTTTACTAAAATGGCAGCTTTAAAAAAAAAAAAAAAGTTGTGTATCTGCTATTGTGATGCCAATGCCCGTGTTTTAAGTGGAAAAAAAAATGACCTCTTTGCTTTGTGCTGTGTACACAAGATTGCTGGAAAAAGTAAAGGAATACCCTTTTTATGGCTCACACAGCTTAAAAGTAGCTGTCACTCAAACATGCGCTCACAGTTGAGCTGATTTTGTTTCATTCTAAATAAATTGTTTCTTTTGAGGAAAATGGTTTTTCTGCCTGGAAGTGAATTGACGACAAACGTTTGACCCCTTTGTTTGCAGCGGAGGGGTACTCGCTGCTGCGGCTCCATGGTTGCTCTGATAGTTGCGGGTCTCGAGCAAGAAGCAGGGAGACCGGCGCTTTCGCGTTGACCAGCCTGTTGTACCAAATCTGAAGAATCTAGTTCGTTGTGTTGCCGTGGCACCCCCTTTGGTTGCAGTGGAGGGGGTCACTTGCTGCTTTACTCCTCATCTTTGCGAGGAAACGGTGCTGATGCTGGCATGCAAGAAGCAGGGAGGCACCCTGCGTCTCAGAACGGTGTACAAGTCTGGGGCTTCGCTGGTTTGAAGAGCTGGAGTTCCTGAATTTTAAGTTTCTGATTTATTTTGTTCACCCAACTTGTTTGGCTTTAGTTTTGATTATTTTTTTTTTAATTTTGAAGAAAAAAGTTTGAAATTGCGTTGAATCTTGCACGTAAACCTTTGCACCAAATTGCCAAAAGAAAAAGAGAAATGAGTCCTTAAAAATGTTTAAATGATGTTAATAAAGCCTTTCCTGACATACGCGAGGCGCTCCTCCATCTCCAGGGGCTTTGCAGCAGTTATGCAGTGATGGGTTTAGTTCTGAATGGATGAAGAGTTCCTGAGAGCTAGAGTTGGTAATTTAAAACCTTTTGCGTTGGTGTCCGTGCCTTATTTTGACCGGTTTTGAAGCAAATGTTCCACACGCCTCGGATGTGCATGCACCCTGATCGCGTCCCAGGTACGACTGCATGTTTGCTTGCAGTCACCTCAATGTGTAGTACAGATTGTAAGAGGAAAAAAATGGAGGCATCCCGAAAATATTGTGTGCTGTAGTTCCTGCATTATCCTGTATGGGGGCTCCTGAAGGCTGTTCCAGTACAGGAGTACAACTCCATGTTTGCTGCAGGAGACTTCGGGGCATATTTGACAACAGCAGAGACCAAGAGGAAGCTAACACTGCTGCATCGTTGGCTTCAGAAACCTCTCGTGTTATGCTTGCCGGTCTGTTAGAATTAACTAGTCGCTGTCTGCCGTGCAGATGAAGACACCTTGAAATTGCAAGCTTGCCCTGATTGCCTTGACACACTTTAACCTTCTGTGGATTAAGAACCTAGTACTGTCCTGTAGCCATGCAGGCCGATTGCTAGGCAGCAGGTGCTTTTCTACAAAAGGATGCCATGGTTGTGCTCTGCAAGGTGTCTGTTCCTGGGGCAAACAGCCGTGTAAATCCCTAAAACAGGTAAGGGGGTCGAAGAGGTTGGACTGAATTGCGATGTAAACGGAGATGGTTTTGTTGTTCACCTTTTTCTTTTGATTCTTGTGTCTACTAACCTTTACTAACGTGTTCACTTGGGTCAAAGTGCCACTTCCATCCACTCTGGGGATGGGAGTGAAGGAACGAACTCTTCGGTGTAGCCTCTGTGTTTGCTGCTGACGTTCCTGTTAAGGAACACAAGGTTTCTCTACCTACCTGGTAAAAGATGCTGCTCAAGTAAAACTCCAGGTGTTCAGCTTGGCAAGCTAGAGAGCTGGTTTTCTGAGTTCATGAACTGTTTGAATTAACACCAACTTAACCCAAAACGCTACCTGAAATTTGTGGATATGTGGATATGGAAGCCAAGCTGATGATTAGCAAAGCTACTTTGTGTATGTTCATGGGATGTTGGCATAAATTACGCTGTTTGTTACAAATGGGAATGTTTTTAGATATTGCTGGTAATGAGAGGAGGGAAATGGATAGGGGAAACCCCTGAGATGGACTGTACTTCCAGAAGCTGGTGTTTATTGTAGTTAAAGCTTGTATCTTTGCAATGTCCTGTTTCATGTGCTGTTGAGATATGACCTCTGGATGTGGTGTCACTTGAAATGTTGTACAAAAGGTTTGGGGCTTGTAGTAATAATGGGAGGCATGTTTGAACCTCTTTAACTCACAGGGCATTTCATGCCAACAGGAGATGAGTGATCTGTTAGTATAACCCAAATAAAGGAGGTGTTTTCAAAAAGCTGGTTAGCTACTTGGGTGCGTGGTTCAGGGGTTGGGCCCTCTCCCACCTTTTGGTTATGCTTCAACTTGTTGTCTTATGGGAAATGAGCTGGTGGTGGCTGTTCCAGACAAGATCCTTGTCTCTGACTCGGAATTCACTGTGTATTTAACCAGGAGATTGTTTCCAGTCTCCTATACGTTGTGTATTCGGGCGACTCGTAGGTAATTTTGGGATGTGGTTGGTGTAGGATGGTTCTGCTATGGCTGCTTTGTAATGGCAAGGTTTTTTTGTTTTGTTTTTATGTACTTTGTCTGCTCCTCTGCCTTCTGGATTGGTTAGAGGGACACTTTACCTGCCAGTTACATCTATGTTTTTGTTAAAGCTAGTCTCTTTTTAAGGATTAACGGTGCTCTGTGCTCTATATGCATCATATTAATTTGGTTAATGAGACTTCAGGCAAGCAATCTGGGGAAAATGGATTTATAAAGAGAACCGTTTAATTAACTGCACTGCAGTGTAAAGCGATGCAAGTGGATTAGATGGGAAACCGGTTATTTGAATTCACACATTTTCTCGAATTGTGCTTTTTACCAGCTACAGCTGAATTATAACTGTTTAATATGTCAGATGGCCCAGATTCTGCTCATAGCTAATAGCAAGATTATGTTTGCACAGTGCTGCTAGTTTACTGTAAAATGGCAAATGCTTTTTGAGGATATGTTCTCACCATGTGTCCTGGTGTGACTCGATCAGGCAAGTCATCTGCAAAAGGGTTAGGGAAAGAAGTGGAAAATATCTTTGGCAGATCTCTTTGTAGTTTCTATTGCGTCCACTTCTGTTATTGTCTGCTAGCCTTATGCCTGAGTTTAAATATAGTTTGCCTGAGAACTGGGCGAGGAAAACTCTTCAGACTCAGTAAGCCCTTGAGGGACTTGGTCAGCTGTACCCTGTGCGATGGGTTATCGGAGCTGATGAATTGACGCGTGGGCCCTGTGTAGGAGCCCGTTGACGTTGGTCCTATTTGTATGTGCTCTGATGAAGCTGAGGTGTCTTTAGTCGGAAGAAAGTGTTAAGTATGTGGTGGCATATGTTTCTTGTGTTTTGACAAACCTTTGTGTCTTACTCCAGTGATGCATTAATTAAACGTGGCTGAAGAAGCGCGGTGTGGGTGCTGACACGATTGTGTTGCCGTGGGTTAATGGGTTGCCGTCTCTCAGCCGAGCTCTGCTCCCTTTCCCTGTGCTTTTGGTTTTAAGCTAGGGTGTTTTGTCCTGGGATTAGGATGGGTTGTGTGTGCATGTGGTCAGCTTCCACAGATGAGCTGATGAGCCGTAAGTTAGTTGTGGGTGACGGATATCTCATCCACTCATTTCCCTGCCTTGACCTTCATACCTGGGTCTGCAATCTGATCTTAAGATCAGTCTATAGATTTTTAACTTGGTTTTAGCTATCTTCAGTATTTCCTGTACTCAGATACAATGATAGGTCAGGCCTACTTTTAGCAGCGTGTACTAATTAATCTAAAGAGAGTCCTGCGTGGTATCTTGAATTGGCCGTTTTCCCTGTGACGAGTGAGCGTTTAGGTACGTGAGCCTGTATCTTCTTTCACATGAAAGTGCTGCACTTCAAGCCTATCAGGTTAGGAATTTAGTATACCTCAGGACCCCGTTTAGGGTACAAAAGGATTTCTGGTTATTAAAACCCATGTCATTGAACAGGCTGTTCAAAGTTTCATGAAGGTTATGGCTAAGATCTGGCTGTGAGTAGAGGAGAATTGCCCTGGGGATGGTGCTGCTGCTTGTAGTCCACTGGGCCTAGGGATTGCTCTTGGTCTTTGACTTCAACATAAGCAGGCTAGTGTCTGTGAGCAGAGCCGGGCGTTTCAGTTCAGTGAACCCGGTGCCTCTGTCGGCCTCAGCAGAGCTTCGGTGGAAGCTGGACTCGAACCGTAGTAGCTGCCGTAGCCGAGGCACGCGAGGAGGGCACAGCGGGGAAGGGTACGCCGTTGCTTCCTGTGCTCCTCCTCTTGGGTGGATGAATAAAAGACTGCATTTCTCTCATCTGCCACCCCGACTTCCTTTCTGTTGTGCTAAGACGTATTTCGAAAGAAATTGGAAGAGCCGCGTTCCTGGCTGTCAGATAGCTTTTAACAAATGCCTCGGCCCTCCCTCATTTCAAAGAGAATCGGGGCAGAAGAGGCAGCTGCTTGGGGAGGGCTGGTTGCCCACACTCCCTAGCAGCGGGCCGAGATGTTAGCGGTGCTCGTTGGGCCCTGGAGAACCTGGCTGTAGATGCTGCATCCATGAGACTTGCCCTCCCCTTGGCCGTTTTGTCCATAGCTCCCTTTCACTGCTCGGCTAAAGGCTCGAGGGATTAGAGAGGATTTATTGGAGCTGCATTAGTCACTTGAGTGTCATAAAGATGCCCTTTGGCTCTTCCGAGCTGGAGTGCGGTCCTTGCCCTATCTCGCCATGTGGGTCGTACCTGTTGGGGAAGGTTTGTAAAAGTTCGGTGATGACTTAGGAGGCAAAGTCTCTAAATCACTTTGGAAGTGGAGACTTTGACCCGTGAATTACATCTCTTTTGAAAACTGTCCGTGGGCTTGAACAAGAGTTGTTGATCTTGGTGGTCGCCGCAGACTCAGGACCTTTTAAGTGAGGATCAGGCTCTGTCAATCTGTGTCTTAAAGCTAAAACTTCTGGGAGGATTTTCAAATGTCTCCATCTTAGTTATTCCCATTAGGTTAGATGATAAATCCCTATCAACGTCCATGAAAGCAGTTACGCCACCTTTGAAAGCTTTTAAAAAAAACCTCACGTTCTGTGGAGGCTTTCATCTGTCTAGAAGTAGATCTTCTTCATTCAGGCTTTGCTGAATTTCAGTGTAATAACTTTCTGTAGCCCGTATCCAAATGATCGGAGAGACTCGGCTTGAGGACATGTTCCAGGCAGGGAGAGAAACACACACCAAAAAAAAAAAGGGAGGGAAAAAAAAAAAAACCCAAGCCGAGCGTTGTTATCAGTGTGTGTAAGGACAAGTAAACAGTCAAAACCGCACACGGTATCTGCCAGACGGGTGAAGGAAGAACAGCCGTGCTTCCTGTTGCTGGAAGACCGTGTTGTCATATCCTTACTGAGCTGTTTTAAATCGCTTTGTGCTTTGTTCTTCTGAGTGAGGGTAAAAGCAGGAACCTCAGAAGCATAGTTAGATGAAGCACCTTATTTGGGGTGTGTTGTGCATCTCCATCAAAAAAAAAAGAAAAAAAAATAGATGGGTGCCCGTGTAGCCGTTAAAGCGTCGTTATTCTTCTTTAAACTATCCTCAGAATTACGTAGACCTTTTTTCCCCGATAGCTAATGAGTGTCCTGCAAAGCTTCAAAGCGGTGGAGGAGCTTTTTGCCCAATATCGCTAGAGGCGATCAGTATTAGTGCATTTTGGTATATAATGAAATGAAGGTGCCAAGAAACGGACAGCTCGAGATCCCAGGCGGCCGGATTAAACTGAAAACCTCCTGGTGCACGTCCTTTTCTCAGCCCACCGTTTGCTTCTTGCTCAGCTCCGGCAATTCGCACGGCTCTTGTCCGCGTGAGGAAAAAAAAGACTGAAGTTATTTCAGGCTAGCTCTTGGAGTGGATTTTTATTCTGCGGTAAGGATCGTTGCTTATTAGGTGATAAACATCAGGACTGGCTTTCTCTGTGCTTAGAGCCTTAGTTTAGCGGCAGCCAGCATCGGCGAGGAGGAATGTGACAGTCCCAGATGTGGTCATTGGTAGGGTTTTCTTTGGGAAGGGAGGTGAAATATGTAGAGTGGCAGGGAGAGGGGCTGTTTGTGTAGTGAGGAATGGCTAAAGTCATGTTTTAAAGTCTCTACCCTGACTTTGAATGACCCAGAGCAGGTTTCCACAGATGAAGAAGCAGGAAGGGAAGCCTACAGCTGATGCCAGAGCCCTAAAAAGCCTATGACGACTGTGCTTTTATATCAAATAATTCCGGTGCGAGCGAAGGATTTATGAAGTGGACTCTTCAGCGTGATCTCCGATTGCGCTGACTTCCATAGCTTTTATAGAAAGAGCCAAAAAAGTCTTAACAGCTCGTTATCCTGGCCAACGCAAAATTGGCCGGAGCCGGATTAAGGTCGGACAGGTGCCCACATCATAAATCAGCCCCCTCGAAATACCTTTCGCAGGGACGGAGCAGGATTTGAGCGGGCCGGGGTGAGCGATCTCACGTAGAGGCCGTTTCGAGCGGGAAGGAGAACTCGCACTTGGCTGCTGTGTCTTGTATCACTTCTCTCTCCTCCTTGGCCAGAGACCTATAGCTCCTAGGATGTCTTTCATCACTATACTTGGACACTTTTTTTTTCCCGTGCTAGAATGAAGGATAGCAGCCTTGCAGCCAGGCCGACTGGACTTTAATTATACGTTCCTCAGTAGCCTAAAAAGCACCAGCGGTAGCTAGCTAATTCTTAACTACGGCATCATTTCCTAGAATTTGTCACTGGACAAAACCGAGTTCATGTTTTGTTCTCCTCTTCCTCATCTTGTGCTAAATTTAAGCAGGAATCAGGCTGCGAGTTCCCTTTCTATTGTTACTAAGAAAACTTTTCATCTAAATAAAGCAGGGTTTTTTTCAGAAGCACTCAGGGGGTTAGGCTAGCTTTCTGTGGGAATGCAGTGACCGTTGGATGCTGTTTCATTAGGCTTCTTGCAAAAAACAAAACAAAAAAAAACCCTTTCATTGCTCGGATATATCGCCAGTGAACTTTGCTATCTGGCAGGTAGCTGTGTCTTTTGGAGAGATCTTTATCATTTGGTCTTGGTACCATCTTCCTGGTGTTAATTTTAGAAAGTTTGGGTTTTTGTTTTGTTTTGTGTGGTTTTTTTGTTTTTTTTTTCCAATCAAGGACCTTTCGGTAACTTCCAAATCTTCTTTTTCATCGTTATAAGAACTCAGTGCAGCTTCCTTAGCAGGTTATCCACAAGACCTTGCACGTGCAAACGATGCGCTCGGGGCGGTGGGATCTTACACCGAGTGATCCAGATAGAGAGCCAAGTTTGGTGTTGGTTTTACGAGGGCTTTTTATTATTTATTTATTTATTACAAATTGGGGTGGTTTTTTTCCCCAGAAGGATCTCTGGTGGCTTGTTAGCAATGCAAAGTGAGTACCGAGATGATGCCTGAGCGGTACGTGCAGGTCGGGAAGCACGAGGGAGTCCCAGCCTCTGCCGCTCAGCCGCCAGCCTCGTCTTTCTCGGGGACGGGAGGGAGGTCTGAGAGGGCACCGGGTGTTAAGCGAAGCTATTTCTGTGCCAAAGATCGTATTAAGCCATTGCTGCTCCTTTTCTCTGCCGCATGGGAGCAGGCACAGAGGGGATTTGCTCGTCAGGCTGGGAGATTACAGCGAGGTTTCTTGTAAACTTGCTTGTGTCCCGGCAAACCCTGCTTTAGTGTTATCCTAATGGCATGTGGTGCTGTTTACTGTGCAGAAAGGGTCTTCTGAAGTTTTCTGCCAGATGACTTCCATGGGGTGGAAAGAGCCTTCCTCCAGGCAGATGTTCTCATCATCGTTTGTCGCTCTAACACGCGTGTTGTGTGCGCTTTGCAAGTAAATAAATGGCTTGAGCTTTCGAAGCGGCGAGGAAAACTAAAGCATCCGTTCTGTGCTTGCTTTCCCAGCCAAAGGTGGGAGAAGAGAGAAACGCATCCGACTGCTGGAGGTTATCCTGAGCCCACGGGGTCGTGAAGAGAAAAAGGCTTGAAGTCTCTCCTCCTCTTCCTCCCTCCGCCGCAGTTTGATGGTAGGATTGCGCGCAGGGCAGCTGGGAGGGCTTGTGGGGTTTTCCGGAAGCGATGGTGGGGATTGGTTTCCTCGAGCTCTTTGGACCGATAAGAGGAGGCATCAGAAATACCGTGCAGTCGGGGCTTGAGCAGCGTACCTTGCCTCTGCAGAGCAGTTTCTCAGGCAAATGCTAAAGGCAGCTGGTAGTGCCCGTCTGCGGGGTAGGAAGCCGTGGGAAACGGGAACTCCTGAGCTGGTTGCTCTTTTGCAGAGGGAGACAGAGGGTGCAAGCGCTTTGGAGAAGCGTTTTTCTAAATACAGGAAGGCAAGCAGTGGCAGGTGTTACTCGGATGAAGAGCACAAGCGAGGAGAACAGGGGAGCGCGCTCTTCCTTTAAAACCCCCGAGGTTTTGAAGGGAGCCCATTTGTTGGAGCAGATGGGTAGAAGGTCTGTCATGCCACATCCCTTTGGGAGCTGCTTCCTGGTGGCAAGCGAGCTGAAAATGTAGCAGTGCTTGTGTTGAAATTAGGGCAGTGTTGGATGAGCAGGGGCTTATTTAGGGGGAGAGGAAGGAAGAGATTAGAGCTTGAAGACAGGTGCTATAAATCATGCAGTGGGAGATTGGCGGGGCGCTGCGAGGATGTGGTGCGTTAGCCCTTCTCCATCCAGGGCTTGGTTTGGTCGCTGGACCGTTAGACAGCTAAAAGCACTGCTGAGCTCAAATGTGTGTTGGAGAGATGCAGAATTTGGGGCTTTTTGAAGCTTCCAGTTTGGAAAACCTGAAGGCAAGCCTAAACTATTAAAGCCTGAATAGTTCCTATTACAGCAGCAAAAGCGTGGTCTTTAATTTGTTCAGTAGGAGTGTGATGAACTGAAATATTTCAGCAGGCAAAAACTTGAATTTGCAAATGAAAGCTTCATCCCTGCTGCAGAAGATCTTAGCTGAACGCTTAGTGCGGGACTGGCTTGAGACAAATCACCCAGTACCTGCTCTTCTCCCAGTGTCTTAAACGCCTCATAAATAGTCTTTTTATCCTTAAACCCCAGTTGCTTGGAAAATGACCCACTAGAGATGTTCTTGTGGATGCAAGTATTCAATGATACAACTGAAACACAATACGGTATTTGATGCAATGGTTAGGAAGTAAAAGGACTATTTCTGAAGCATTCGTTGCCTGTGGATTTCTGCAGGAGGTGGAGGAAGCTGTGAATAGGCAGAGCTCTGAAAAATTAGGCACTTTGTAGCGTTTATATTCCCCAGCTACTGCAAATTCAAAGCTAAATATTTTCCTCGTTTAAGCATGCACAGTTCTGTTGGAAGCATTTAGTTGCAGGGCTGCTGAATTTGGCCCATTACCTCGGAGCGAATTTTCTTGCCTGCAGCAATGTCTTAGCTCCTCGATACTGTTGTAATGTTCTGTAACTTTTTATTGAACACATACCATTTTAATTTCGTGCTTGAAATAACCCATTGGACAGTTTAAATGAACGCTTCTATAGGGGAAACAATTCCCTTTGTGTTTAAAAAAAAAGAAAAATCATGCCTGTGGCTGAAATGGTTGCCATGTTTTAAAAAACAAAAAAAGAAAGAAAAAACTTACAATATCCCAGATTTCTGTAATAAATTCAAATAGCTGGTGATAATGCAAAAGTTGAAGCCTCTGTCCTGGGCAGAAAACCAAAGCAGCTGTATTGCATCTTGCCCATCCAAATTAAATTAAAAGGAGGCTGGCTGAATACAGGCGTAGCACTTGCTGCCGGGCTCTGAAAGCTGCCTTCACGTGCTCATCAACTCCCAGGGAGTTATCCAAGGGATGAGGAGAAGGGAGGACGAGTCTGATGAAGTACTAGCCTTTAACCTGTAGTTTTGCAAGACTTTTAGAGCTAGAGGCGGCATGGCCTGGTACGGGGCACTCCTACAAGGTATTTGGGATCCAGTTTTTCAGAGCTCAGCAGCCTGCCTTGTTCATGATCCTAGGTGCTCTTCTCTATCTGTTGCCTTTGCTGCCCTTTCTTTGGATTAGATAGTAGAGTCTTTGGAGCAGGGAATTATATTTGATGTGCTCAATGTAATACGAATAGTCCTATTTCTTTTTATGATTATTTGTTTGCCATATTGAAGTACTGGCTTTAATTAGAATTGCTTTTAGTTCCAGGTCGTCTGTGCTGTGACAGATAACACCATGCCCAGGGCGGTCAGGAGAGCTAGCGGTCCCCATGCAGAGTCCTCGCCGAAAACAGGTTTTTGTGGAACTACTGTTTTTTGTGTCCTTAGTGAAGTTTAAACATTCTCCCGTTTTGTACTCTCTTTGCATCCCTCCCCGGGGATAATGAAGCCATAGCTGACTATAAGGAGCTCAAATCTCTTGCTGTGTTTCAGCACTTCTGAGGACCTTGACTACCTCATCCCAAAAGGTCCGTCAGCCTTACTCGCTCTTGCTGGCTAGGACAGCCGGTGGGATGGCTGTGACTTGCTGACAGGGAGCTGTAATGTAGAGCAGAACCAACGCAGGGGGATTAAATCCGAGCTACAGAAAGACGAGGGACAGGAGCAAAGTTGGCCAAAGTGAAGCCCGTGTCCTTCTAGATCATGGGCGTTATTCATTCGAGCTGAAAAAAGCTTTATGCTACGTATTTCTCAGGTCGCTTTAATCACACATGCAGCAGAAACATCTAGATGTACTAACTTTTAATCTGACATCTACAAATTTTAATTTTTGCCACTGCTTTTATTTCCTGGTGCAGAAGGTCTGGGCTAGCGATCGCTTTCTGATCGTGGAGGCAAGTCAGAGGTAACCCTTTAAAATTTCCATTGCGGCAGGATCTCCTCAGCCAAGCGTGGTAACTTTGTTGAGGTTGTCTTTTTTTAGCTTCCATTTCTGGGCCGAAGGCTCAAAGAAGAAGGAAATAGGTGAGATGAGAGCACAGGCTCCAGCAAAGAGGAAAGAACAGACATATGTCTGAGTGTAGTCATACAGCCACCCTGGAGGAGAAAAGATTGTTACTAAAGCTGTTGGACTTTCTCGCAGAAAATCAGTTTGGGAGGTGGGTGGGAAGGAAAAGATGTGTGTTCTCATTAAAGAATTCCTCAGATGTTTTCTTTAGGTTCCCTTAACTCTTCGTGCATCTGTCACTGGGGAGCGTTTCCAACCGATGCATGGAAAGTTAAGGCTATTGCCATTGGCAGAATAGGCAAACTTATAGGGCGCTCTTCCTTGGGCAGAGAAAGAAGGGGAGCTGATGTCTCCTGATCCTTGTAGTGGACACACCTGACTGCATTTAATCCTTGACTTGTCTTTTCCCTGGTTTAAATGAGCGGGTCAGGAGTAGCTGCAGTGAGTGCGAGATCTCATGGGACTAATGAGATTTACTTGCACGTGTTCGTATTTGCAACATCTGGACTACAATCTCCAGATCCTCCAGGCCTGCCTGCTTGTGAGCAGACCCGATTTAGTGCAGCCTGTCTAATATGAGAGATCCCAGACCTGGTGCTTGGAACGAACTTGCTTAAAAGTAACCTTGCAAACACTTAATTAAAAGGAGAACCCGAGCTCCATAAAGACTCAGGAGTCTACATGGGGGCAGGTCACCTTTTGAAAGGACCTAATATCGAAGTGTTTTGTTTAGTTACAGCGTGTAATCTAGTATCTCGACAATTTTAAATATGGATATTTGCTCAGTTTGAAACTGAGATATACAAAGTGATGAAAGCTGCTGCTGCACGTAATAAAAACCATAATACGCTTTCAAATCTAGCGTAAGCAAATTGAAATTCAGCCAGCGAAGCCCATGGGGTTGCCACGATTTGCACTAGCAGCAGATCCGGCCCCGGTTTGGCAGTCTTAAAACCAGCCCCAGTTAGGAAAGGAAACAACAGTACGGCCCCCAGAAATCCTGTTTTTAGCCGCGCGGGAGCATTGTTCCCGCCGTCCTCTGCGAGGGCCGAGGCTCGAAGCGGTTTCCCACTTCGGAAGTAGTGTGCCGCTAAGGATTCGGGTCGTGTGACAAACGAGACGTCCCGAAATTTTCCCCTGCTGCGGATTCTGCAAAATCCGTCGGTGGGCATGCGCGTAGGGGAAAGGCTGGGCGCTCCCTCGCTGCTTTGCTCTGCCCTTTGCTTCCCCGCAGTGCTGCTGACCAGTTCCAGTTCCTTGTCCCGCGTGCTCTTTTCTCAGGGATATCGGTTGAGCTCCGCGTGCCCTTCAGCCAGAGGGGCAGAGCCAAAAAGCCACGTTGCTCCCGAAGACGGAGCTTCCTGCTGGAAGGGGGATCCCGTGCCAGGGCTCCCGGGACCATGGAGTCGGCGACGTGGGTGTTTCTGGCTTGGGATCCTTATGTTTTGCCAAGTGATTCGTTCTCAAAGGTGGGATTGTGTTGCCCAAAAGCCTGGGCTGCAGGAGTGATGCTAACCAAGTCAGTCGTAACATGTAGATGGCCAGGACAGAGCCCTCCATTTCTGGAGCACTTTTTTTTTTTCCCCCTTCTTTTTTTTAGATCTCCTTCGGGATATTTTTAAATGTGGGATTTTTTTTTTTCTATAAGCTGTACTTAGTGCTGAAAAAACAGCATTGCTTCCTGGCTGGCAGCGTACCAGTAGATGGCGATTGCCTTTCCATCGTGTGACACTGCAGCCTCTTAAAGCACATACGGTGTCGGTGTCCCCTCTCCCCTGTCCCCAACGGGGGAGGGAAAAAAAAAAAAAAGCACCGTGGAAAAATCTTCCTGCTGCCGAAAGCTTAATTCGAAGCTAATGGTGAGCAAATTTCAGCAAAGCAGTGGTTTTGTAAGCGATGCCGGTAAATCCTTGGCGCAGGAGCGGTCCGATCTAAGCAGTCGCCGCGCTTGCTTGGCCTGCGGTCAGGGTGTTGAAATTGCCCTGGCACTCTGTAATCAGTGGAGGGGCAAGGCACCTCTGAATTTGGGGGCTTTTTTTGTTTGGTTGGGTTTTTTCCCCACTACAAGTCCTGAGTAGGGACTATCTAGTGTGGAGACACAGGTGGAATTTAGGCCAGGGCATTTAAACTCGTCTTAATACAGCTTTTGAGTGATTCCTTCCTCTCCCACTTCACCACCCAGGTTCGTTAGGGCTGGACTTGTGTATGCTGGTTGCTGGAAGCTCTTTTGTAACCTTGGGTTATGTGGAGTCTTCTTTTGCTGTGTGTGTTGCTTCTGGAAGTAAAATATACTCCGTTTCCTTAGCTTGCCTGTGACTTGCTCAAATGATGTTTGTTCTGTCTTGTTCCATTTTGGGTTTGTTTTCCAGAACGGCAGAAGCATCCGGCGGTGTTGGTAGACAAGCAGTTAGGAGCAAGCCACCAAACGCTTCACCTCTGGGCTTTCAATCAGGGTGGCTGCGTCCAGGCTTAAGGGCTTTTAGTTAAGCAGATTTGCAGGTAAGTCACCTTTTCCTTGTATTTTGATTAGACTTTGTTCTAGTATGCAAAATAAGCGCTTTTAACCTTTCTGGCTGACATTATGTGCTGGGCTCCCTAGCATAAAAGTACTTGAGTGTTATAAAATTCTAGGAATTGTACTTCTAAAGTCAAGGTTTTAGGTAAGTCCTGGAGAGGCCAGCAGCAGTCAGAGGCATGAAACCTCAAGATCTTGCACGGTGGTTAAATCCCATTTAGTATTCTTCAAGGATCAGATGCTTTTGCAGACTTGGAGAGTTAATAGGTAGCTTCTAGTCACATTCTGTTTTCACACTTAATGCGGCTGTATTTGAGGAGAAAACTGCAGGATTTATTTTGCATCACAGACCTGGATCGTGAACCTTAAATTGTTTCTCCTCTCTTCTCTGAGAGCAAATCAGCATGTTATCAGCGAGGGAGGCCGGAAAAATGAGTTTGCTTCTTGGCTTTATTTGGTTGTTATTTAGCCCATCTGTAAGACTGACTTCTGTCTAAGGTTTTTAGCAGGAAGCCTGCTTGCTTTACAAAATCTAGAAATGTTATGGGTTGGCATCTTCAGCAAACAGAAGTCTTTCTAATTAGTGAAAAACATATTGGAAACAGATGAAAGTAATAGCTACATTAGCATGTGTAGTGCACGGATAAAAGATAGCTAAATTATTTAGCTCTTTTCATACTGTACATTATTCTGCAGGAGAATTTACTGAGACAGTTGTATTGCTTTCTGGTGGACATGCATCTTGCATCAGCAGAAGAAATCTTAGCCGATACAGGCTATATATCTCTGTGACGGTGTAAAGCACGCTGTCAATTAAATGCTTCTGTTGCTCTAAATAGCATCCCTGTCCAGAGTTTTGCCAGCGGAGAAATATCGATTAGGGACATCAGCTTTTCGCATGCCCGCAGTATAGCAGCGTTGCTAAAACTTTACAGCACAGAGCTGGTGTTTGCGGAGTACTGGGCAGCTCTGGACAAAGCGCCTGTCCAGGCGGGGGACAGCCGGTCCGCGTAGAGTCAGGAAGCGATACATGAAGAACGGGTTGCCGGTTTTGTTGGGGATATGTTCACTTAGGTGAGTGACAGGCTGTCGTTCATGCTGGTATTTGACCTTGCAGCTTTTTCTGTTTGCTTTTAACGTGCGAACCCAGGAAAAGCTGAGGATGCTGAAGCCGTTTCCAGGTGTGAGGTAGGGCTGAAGGGTCAGTGAAAGGATAAGGGCGAGGGTGTATGGAGCAGGGTGCAAGTCCCTCGCTCGTAAGCAGAGTCTGGAGACTTGCTTATAGGCACTTGAAATGTGCCAGATGCTTAAAACTGAGTTGGTTTTCTGGCAGAGGAAAAAAAGGCTTTTCATACTCCTTATCTTTAGACCCAGGACCTCTCGTGGCTTAGTGGAGTAATCTTCTTCAAAACAAGAGATTACAGGGACTTCTCCTTGTTGGGTTTCAGTGCCCTTGCTTGGTGGGGAGTACTGCTGGGACCGTCCTTGCTTTACCTTCCTCTCCTTTTCTCCCCTCCCCTAGTTCGCCTTCCTTCCAGTCCCTCTGTATCAAGTTCGGCGTTAATAACGCCCTGTTGTTGGCAAAATCCACGGTAGCGTGTTCATTGCTCTTCCGCCGTGGTCAAGATTAAAATGAGGGGTTTCTACCTCCTTGTTGGCTCGTATCCATGCGATTGCCACACTGCTAGCTGAGCTTGCCAAGCTCATAAGCGATAGTATTTCCTGTGTATAGAGATAACTCTCTCCGATATGTTTTTTTCCACTTAGGTTGAAAAGCCTTCCTTGGATGCATATGGGTAGGAGAGTGAACCAGAAGTACGTTTTCTCACTGGCTGGGGAGATGATGTTTGTGGTGGGTATGTACTGTATGTAATGCAAGAGTTACCTGTTAGAGGAGGTCCACCGATGGCTGCTATCCCAGCAAAGAAGGCAGAAAATCCCAAGTAGCTGTGGAGTTTTTGCACACCAACTAGGTCTACCTGTTTGTAAAACCAAATTGATAATTATTGGTATAATGTATGTGAAGCACAGAAGATTTTTCTGGGGAGCTGCCTCTTCGGCAGCCATACAGCGTTTTAAAGGACTTTGCCCCTACGGATCTGGCTCAGCCTTGCATCTGTTCGCCTCCTTAAGGTCAGTACTGAAATTGCTAGGATTCCTGTCTCCCAGCTATCTGGGCATCCTAAAACTGGTAAAGGCTTCGAAGTCTTTGAGGAAGGTATTTTAAACTCTGAATGCTGAATTGTAATGAAGACGCCTTCCTAGCCGAATCCTGCCAGTGCAGTCTGCCTGACCTGGTTTATGTGTGTGACGGATGATTTTGCGATCTGGCCTGATAGTCACGACCCTCTGCCTGAGCCCTAGTGCTCGAGACAGCAAATGAACGGAGTTAGTGGGTCCGTTCTGGTTCCTGTGTGACCAAGCACCATCTGCGAGCTGGAGGAAGCTCGTGTAGAAAGGAGGATTTGGAAGGCAAGTAGCTGAGTCAGGTTGCTAGAAGTCCGCAATAAACTCCCAATATTTCTGTTGTCTGGCCTGGGAATACCAGTAGGTGGGTTGAGGGGGAGCTTTGGGGCTCTGCGGTGGCTCGAACGGGGAAGCCTGGAGGGCAGAGGCCTCTCGGGCAAGTCTGCAACGGCCCTGGGTGCTGCAGCTTCATTAAAGGGGTTTGGGGTGTCGTGGAGTATCGCTGGATACGCGGGGTATTAACTTTTTAATGACATTCCCTACTCACCAGCACGGGGAGCACCAGAGCCAGGAATCCACCGCAGAAGATGGCGAAGGCCACCGCGTAGGCCATGAGCAACGGGAACGTGGTGGCCAGGGGACAGAGCAGGTTCGTGATGCCGCACAGCACCAGGTAAGTCACGTGGTAGTGGTACTTCTTGGTCCAGTTCCGATCGGCAATCCAGCCGGAGAGCAGCTGGCTGACCATCTCCGTGATGCCTGGTGGGAAAGCAGAGTTCACTGGGGCATCGGAAGATTTTTTTTTCCTTTTTTTCTTTTTTTTTCTTTTTTTTTGTTGCCACTCTGTGATGCACTACGTTGTTCTGAAATACATCCCGATTCTGCCTGCTGTGCGCATTAAAGATGTGACCACAAAGGACCGAAAAGCTAAGAAGTTACAGGAAGGCATTTTTAGGCTGCTGTAAAATTCATGCTTTTTATTTTTTTTTAATATTATTATTATTTTTTCCTCCTTGCCTTGGTGCCTGCTGTTGCCAAATGCCTGTGGGTGCACGAAAGTGGTCTGTAAAAATTCAATTAAGGGCTGTACAATCAGCATAAACTCCTGAAAGGCCCTTCAGCAAAAATAGGAAAGATCAGTTTGTTGCTCTTTCTTTTTTTCAAGATAAACAAAAATCAGAATATTGAGAAGAAATATGCTTACAGCTATTTTAATTTGTATGAAGAAGCAAAAAAGGACAGAAGCCCATTTTTTTTTTAAAGGATAGGCAAACTTTTTTTAACACTTTTGGATATGTTTTTATAGACTAAATATCAGAGGAGTGTTAACTGTCAGCTAATATCTTGCTGACCACTGTCCTACTCTTAATCAAAATGTCGCCTGCAGACGAATTGCTGTGCCTTCGATCTAGATTCCTTGACAGCATACCTCATTTCTAACTATTATACGGCCGCGTGGAAGTAAAATTTATTTTTGCACAATAAAATATTTTGCAATGACTGAGGCTGGAGCCACTTTCTTAACGTTGTGCGGCTTTGGTGCAATACCACCTTATAACCGGGCATACCTTTCCCCTGCCGCTTTGAGGGGAAAATGCAAAATTCAAACGGCTAGATCCAAGTTATGCCTCTTGGCGCCGCGTTTCTCTCTCTGCTTACGTTCCTCGGGTCAAACCGTGGGTCTTTGGGTGCCGAGCGACTCGGGGTTTGCGGTTTGGGGGCTTGAGTGACCCGGGGACGTCTGTGGGAAGACCTAGGGGGACAGACAGCACCTATATAATTTGGAGCTGGTGCGTGCACTGCCGAAAGGGTGGGTTATCAGCTAGTTGAGGTTGAGAGAACCACCCACCATGTGAGAGAGACGCTGTGCATGTACAGAAGGCAACGCTATATATACGGAAGGTGGGTAAGGGCTGTGAGCGAGCTCTTCTCTGAAGATTTATTCTAGGACATGTTTGGGACTATTTCTTGGCAAAGATTGCATGATGCTTCTGTCCTCTCGTGGTACCGCTGCAATTATAAACCCGTTTAAAAGACTCTCTTGCCTACCAGCCACTGAAATGAGGTAAGAGGCGTCCATGCTGCTTATGCCCAGCGTCCGGGCTCTCGCGACCAGGTGGAAGGTAGGAACGAAGTAGGCCAACTGGCTGAACAAAAAAGACCACGTGAAAATGCAGAAGACCGGATCCTTCAGCGGGGAGAAGTCGAGGCAAGGCTGCGCGCTTTCTTCTCTAGCCTGCGGCAGATATTTGTAGCCCCGCTGGGCATCGGCGGCCGTTTCCTTCCCGAGCCCTCCGGCGGCCGCGGTGTTTGCTGGGACCGAGGAACCTGCGCTCCGGGCCGTCGCGAGTCCCTCGGTGGTGGGGACGTCCTGCGTGTTTTGGAGCTGTGTTTCCCCGCTGGTGGTTTCATCCAAGCGTGCGACGCGGGTCTCCGAATCCTTCCTTGGCTCTTCGCTTTGAGCAGGCGAGGGCTGAGGCGGCTGGGAGCTTACGGGCCGCAGTAACATGCTGGAAGGCACTAGGTTTAACATGATGCCTCCGAATATCAGGAGAGTACCTGAGCGAAGACAGAAGATAATTTTGGAGCATCCTAAGGGAGGAGCGGTAGGAAACGACCTCCCTAGAACAGGATGTAGTTTGTACCGAACACGGAGAAAGCTCTGCAAGCAAGGAGGGTCTTGCAGGAGCCTTGATTTCTGCTTTTCTAGCTGGAAGTCCCTTTGTGAGATGTATATATATCACAAAAAATAGAGCTATTTCTAGGGTGTGAGAGTTTCTGTTCTGTTTTTCGCTCATTAGGAGTCCATTATGCGTGACAGGCTTTCACGATGCCTCAAACAAAGCGTCGTAAATGGGAGAAAGTCGGGATTTTTAGTTTCTGTTTTGGTTTCCGAGGTTTTTGTTTTGACGCTGACTTAACCTTAATGACTGGTTAAGTGTTTAATCATTAACAAAGGTTGTGTCCCCAAGGTGTCGCAAAGAGGCAGAGTTGTTCCTCGATGCAGCTAATCTTAATTTAAAAAAAGAGCTTTGTCTGCTGTCTGTGCAATAGCTGGCCTGTCTGTCCTCTTGATAAATCCTTTCTTGAATGAAAATCCTTTCTTAATGCTGGCGAAGTTTGGGGAGTGGTGGGAGGGGGATAAAAAGGAGATCGGCTCACCTTGCCACCCGTAAAAATCGATGAGCAGCTGAGTGAAGGGCGCTATGAGAAACGTCAGCCCCATTCCCGAGCGGGCGATCGCGCTGGAGAAAGCCAGTCGCTTCCTGCAGCGTTTGGCCATCATCACGGCAGCCGCCTGGTAAAGGCAGGCGAAGCCCATGCCTGCGACGAGGGTGGAAAGAAAACGTCAATGCCCGGGAAGGGACCGCTGTGGAGCAGTTGATGGTCTCTAGTTCATGACCTCAGTCTTATTTTGGCAGATGTGGGGGATTTGCCCAAGGAAATACCTGTGCCTGTCCTTTTTTTTTACCTCTCCTATAGTGAGGTTTATGGTTTCGAAAGCGTGCCGTGCAGAACGTGTTCCCCTTCTATCGGAGCTACTCGGACATGGGCTGAAAGCAGGGGGACTCCTGCAGTTGCTACCAGTGGGGATTTCATATGTGATTTTTAGGATCTGGCTTCTCTGTGCCCTGTACCTTCAGTAAGGGGGTTGAAAGGCCAGGATTCACTGCATATGTTGGGTCCGAAAAAAAAAGCAATGTTAGTTTACTCTGGCATGTTGAAACAGGCATTTTGTGATCCTGAGTGTAAATCCCTGGGGGAGGAATTGGGGGTTTCATGCAACATCTAGCAGAACGGGCTTGGGATACTCTAACAGTACGGGACCCGCATGGATTCCCGTTGAACGAGCTGCCTCCGCTCGTGGTGCTCAGGAAAATTTGCCGTATTGCGAGCAGCAGCCAACTCACCCGAGAGGAGTCCCATGGAGATGCAGAGGAAGGGGACGCTGGTGGCCTGCGTGCTGATCAGACAGCCGCCAGCGACCAGGCTGGCCCCCACGATGGACGTCAGCCGTTCGCCCAGCTTCCCGCAGACGATGGCAACCACGGGGGCTGGAGGAGAAAGGAGAGAGAGCTCTTGTGACAAAAGTAGACTTGCTTCAGTACCGTTTAAGGTAAACGATGCTTTGCTAGCTTGGGACTGGCAGTTACCAGGTTTATTGCCCTGGAGGAAGTCAATTTGCCAGGCTGTGAATGTTTTGCTGGAACGGGTCTATGCTGCTCTTTTACATGAGAGCTGCAAAGAGACCTTGCCCGATAACCGGCAAATTAGGGCAATAGGGCAGGGGAAGGAATTGAAGCCCAGACTTTGATTTTCATAGCCCACTTCCTAATGCACAACATCATTCAGCCATGCTGAATTATTCAGCAGCTGGTTTGCTCCGCCGCGTTAATAGTGGTGCTAGAGGAAAGGTGGTGCTCTGAACGGATCTGGTCTTGTGCAGTAGATCCTCTACGGAGAGATGCCGAGACCTATGCATCTCCGTTCTCCTAACGCGCTACAGCTACAGACACGCTTCAGTGTCAGCGTGTCTTCTGGTTGCAGCAGCTGTGGCGGTAAACGGATCTACGACGCATCCTCAGCGCCTGTTATATCGACATCTGACTGAGCCAAACGGGCTTCGGATGGAAACAACGTGCTGCATCCTGAATTCCTGCTCACCTCCCAGGAAGCGCAGAGAGGACATGATGGAGCCGATCCAGCTGATCTGCTCGGAGGAGCCTCCCACCTTCTCTTGGAAGACCACAAAGAAAATTCCAAAGGTTTTGAGCATTCCCATCAGGAGCACGTTCACCTAAATTCAAACCGGAGTGAGGTAAGAGGTCACAGCGCTCGGGAGTCTGCTTTTGCTTGTCTCTCATGTGTTCCTTAGATGTGTGCAATGCTTTGTGCTAGGGAACAAACAAACTGGGACAAGTGAACTCATGTAGCGTGTGTTGGGAGAAAGTCAGTAGAGCAGGCTTGTGATGGCCCAGTTGCTCTCTAAGCTTGGAGTTTAATCTTAACAGAGCCTCCAAAATCCATCTGTACAGTCCTGACGCAAGCTAGGCCTGCTCTTGCAATGAAAAAGAACTGGATAACATTAGCTCTGTATGTTTTTTTTAATAGTAAAAAGCAAATCTCAACTGGTCTCTGTACTTTGCAATGCTGCCAGTAGCTGATGGATGAGGTGTAGAGCGGAGCACGTATGGATATTACAAAGCCAGGTTTCCCAGGCTAGCCCTGCCACAAGGGCAAAGGACAGTTCGTGTCCTCAAATTTATTTTTAACTGCCTCCCTCCTCCCCTGTAGCTAGCTGGTTAATAATTGGCAGCAAGTTACTTTGTATGGATGGAAAGCTGAGACTGCTTGACCGCAGTTCTCAGCTTTTTTTGTCGGGTCGTGACATTGTATCTGTATAATTGATGGAAAGATCACCCACGCTCCATATTGCATGTGGTATTAAACCACAAAGTGTGGAGGCGTTGGAGAATTACTGCCTTTAAAGGGTTTTGAGACCCCTGGTCCTACTGGAGTAGCGTAGTTGAGCATAACGCTTCTTGCACATTAGCACCCTAAGGAGAAGGTGATCAGATGCTCAGCTGCTCGAGAAGGGAATCTCGCCCTCACCAAAGGTGAAATAGGCCCCTGTTGAGTTGGAAACCTCGGTGTTGTTAAATATTAGGAAGGGGAAAAAAAGTCATATAGTTGCAAGCTGTCTTTTGTCCCAGGACTGCAGGTTCTGTGCCCTCACTTACAGCATCTGAGACAAGGCGTTTTCAAACGGCGTCGCAAGGGGAAACACCCCTGCGTGTTCACCGAAGGCGGCAATCGGTCTACACGGCCTACAGTGAAACAGGGACAACGTCTACCTGTAACGTTTCACTGCCCAGACTCGGTATAGCAAAGCTCTCGCCTCCTCTTAGCAATAGCCTAATTTTGCCCTCAGCAGAATGGGATCAGCAAGGTCCCATCATCCGCTCTGCATGTGCGGGAGGACTTTGCTGGGCGAGAAGGTCCTCGGGGCTTTCTGTAGGCCCCCAACTTCAGAAGCTTCATGGATGAATTTGCTCTCTGCTTACCAGAAAGAAGTGAAACACCACTCCCCATGCCCACCCTTCGTCGGGAGCTGCCTCCGCTTGGTTTTTTTCTTTCTCCTCCATTGCTCTTGGCTGGTTCGCTGTCTCTGCCTCTTTCCTTTCCCCTGTAAATGAGAATTTCGGGACGCATTAGCACCTTGCCTCATTGATCGGGTTGTTTCAATTAACCTGCAGAACTGCTCTCAAAGCAAGCCGATGCTTTCATGTATCCTTCTGGTCCTCGGCTTTTTCTGTTAATGAGGCAAGAAACAGTATTCTGCACTCGGTCATCAAATCTTGAGAAATTTTTTGAGGACGGGTGAGGCTTCTACCAAGCTTTTCCCAAATGGATGCTAAGTAGCATGTTATCATTGGCTGCAATAGTTTCATTTCCTTTGTGTTTCCCTCCAAGTTATTCTGGCTGCTTAAGAAGCCTTAAGTGCTCATAGGGGACAGGCGTCTTGCTGCGTCTCTAGAGCATATAGTTAGGCTGGTTTGTACATGGAGGGAGGTTGTTTCACCGTCTGTCTGTGTCTATCTCTGAACTCTTAGACTTGTTTCCCATCTTTATCTCCTTATCTCCTTTCTGTCCTCTCTCCTGTCCTGGACGTCTATCGGTGACAGGAATCCTCCTTCCCGAGCGGCTGAACCCGAGAGCAGCCGGGTTGGTGAACCTGAAACTTTTCCTTACCAGCTTGCTGATGCATGGTGTGAAATCGTCCAAAACCCAGTAGACTGGAAAGAGGAGTAGTCTCTCTTCATTTGCTCCAGAAATCAGATTTCTGTCTTGGCAACCCTAAGTCCGTTCCTGCATTTGTGTCCGGCTGCGGTGGGGAAGGAACAGAGGGCTCGTTCTTCCCGGCGAGCCGCGAAGCAGAGCTATCCCGGAGCAAAAACTCGAGCCTGTGAAATGCCGGGACTTTGTGGACAAGCTCTTCCTCCTCCTTGGAGGCAGTGCTCTGGCTTGCGTGCCCAGAGGTGAGGGAGTCCCTCCCCTTCCCCAGGCCGGGAGGCAGGAAAGCAAGGCTTTAGCTGAGCCTGCATCCTGCCCGGACAAAATGGGAAGCTCCAGAGGGAAAGTCCGCAAGGACACGGCATCGGGCTCGGCGGCCTGCTACACGTTGAGCAGAGCAGTAGGTGGCAATGGTGGACCGAAGCCAAGCTCCGATTGCGGCTGGCTCTGTAGGAGAGCGGAGCTTTCCCGCCGGCTTTCCCACGCCGCCCAAGCCTCTGGCCTTCCCTTGCTTAAGAGGAGATAGTTTAGAAAGGGTTTATTTTCCAGCTAGCTGCTCAGCTAGACCGGACTGGGACGGCCACGCTTCCGCAGCGCTTTGGCAGGGCTGATAGTTGTGCAGGGCTTGGGCTGGCTCAGCGCCTCTATTGTAAATATGCACAAACGCCGCTGCAAACACAGCCGTACGCTTCCTCCCCCATTTCTTGATTGACCTGTCAACCAAATCGGCGTGCCTGAAATCAGATAAAACCGTCGGGCCGCGATGCCGATCTCTCTCTCCTCCCCTCCCTGGGCAGAGAAGGCAATACTCCGTCTTGCTATAAGATCCCAATAGGATGTAGCTGCCTAGGCCAGAAATATGGGATTAGACATACTGAGGCATCTCGCAGAATGCAGGATTTTCCTATAGTAGGGTTTGTAATATATGCGTTCGTCTTTCAACTTGGAGAGCAGGTTAGAGGCAGGCAGGGGGCCGGGGTGTTGGTGAGAAGTCAGCGGCAGCATCTGGCGTCTCATCTGCGTGCCAAGACGCCAGACACGGGCAAGGAAATGCTCCGGCGCCCTGGCTCGAGCCGCTCCCCTTCCCCGCGTGCTGGCAGCGAGCGGATGCGGGGGCCCCTGCTAATGAACGTCGTGTGCAGCGTTTCGTGTTCGCGGGGCTCGTTCCCTGCGACACCGAACTGCGTATGTGCCCTTCTCTGTTAATTGGAGTGCTGAAAAACGACCATGCGCCCCTGGTCTTCTCCCCTTCAAAGAGCTGCGGCAGCAGCTTTTGCTGGCTTTTGGTATTTTAAAACATGCACCTGCACTCTCTGCTGAACAGAAGGGCTTGCAACTTGAATATGAAGAAAAGCAAAATGATTTAATAGTTCATTGCTTTGTGCCCTGTGCCTTGAGGTGGTGCTAGAAGCGTGGGGCTACAGGGGGAAATAAATAGAAAGGCTGAGTTTTATATTCATCTTTTAGCAGCTGCGTGAGTACAGGGAGAGGGCAGAAGACCTGAGTGCAGGCTGGGTAACAGAAGTCAGCATATTCTTTGCTTAATACTTTGGGCAGGCTCCCTGCAGGGGTTTGGGCTTTGCATCGTCGGGGTAAGCACCTGCGTGCTCCTGGGTGCGGACAGGGTCCGGCTGGAGGATGACATTCAGACAAGCTAATTCTCAGGGGGATTCTTGAGTGTGTGAGTAAAGGATGTCCCTTCACACCGGGCTGCAAGCTGGGGGGCTAAGGTAGGGCTGTTTATCCCATAATATCTCCCTGAGCGAGGTATGCAGGTTATTTTGGTTACGGACCAAAGTGTCTGTTTATTTACCCCAGTGTAAATATAGTTCTACCCTGATCCAGCCCCATTCATCAGAGTTCATGCTCGTGCTCAACCCTGAAGCTTCCCTCCTACCGCTTTAAGCCTAAGGACAGCTGTGGGCCACCTCCATTTCACACTCTTAAATACACAGGCAGAATTTGAGTTAACCAAGACTGCAAGGGGCAAAGGTTTTCCGCAGGATTGGTTCCTGGCAGCATTTGAAACGCTTGCATCTGTAAGATGAAAACAGGCCTGGATTTGTGAAGGTGTAATCAACATCCAGTTCACGCAGAGCAGGGGCAGCCAGGGCAAACAAGTTTAAGTTTGAACTTCAGTCTGAGGCATAGTAAGCGAGTAACTCTCACGCAGGAAGTTTAACCAGAGGAGGCTAAACATTTCCTAGGAAAAATTCCTAGGAAAGTTTTTGTGCCTTTTCGCACTGGAGGAGCCTCCCTTAATTCAACTCTTTATGCACTGGTTCATTTGTCTAGAGAAATGCTGAGAAAGAAGGGGTTGGAGGAGCTACCTCACCTGGCTCTGGAAATAGCCCCCTTTGCTCGGACAGAGCAACAGGCAACAGTTTTTGCAGCGGAAGCAAAGAGAAGCAAATGCATGTTTTTGCAGGTCATTTATTGGTTTCTCCACCAAATAAGGCCACACACACGCGCACACACACCTCGTATTGTCTGATCATTACACAAGCTTGGCGAGTGACCCACATTTCATCCTCGGCAGCACGAGTGCTAGAATACGAGTTGAAGAACCCGATAGCTGCACAGGAGCCGTTAAGTAAAGAGGGAGAGCCTTCAGCCCAGATTTGGTTACTACAAGCACGTTCTGCATTGGAGCAGCAGAGGAGAGTGGTTGTCCAGTGAGGAAGAGCTGGTTTGGAGGTGGGAGTGCTGCACCGGTTCCCGAGAGGTCAGGATGCCAGCTTGTGTACTGCTACAGTGATGCTGTCGTGCTTCTGGATCATGATATTCCTAGGACAAAGAAAAAAAAGTACTGCTTGAGGCAGTTAAGCCAGCTGCAGTGCTGATGAAGCTCTGCCTTGGGTGGGAAACCAGACAGGGGTATCATTTTGTGGCTGCAACAACCCCCGGCTCTGTGCTAAATATGTCAACTGCTTAATCTGCCCACACGCGCCCCAAGGAAGAAATCTTTGCCTACCACCCTGGCAAAAATACCTGCTGAGGCTACAGGATGGGCTTAGTTATCCATGTAGATCCCAAGTGTGGAAGGAGCATAGAGCTGGAGTAGCCACCAGCCCCTGAGAGGCTTCCGGCTGCTTCTCCAGCTCCTGCTGCTGGAGATCCCATTAATCTCCTGCTTTCACATGCCTACATCAGCAACTAGCCTGAGATGGGGCTTCCTCCAAGGCTGCCAGCTCCGCTTGGGATGAGGAGCGTCTCCAGGGCTGAGGTGAAAGGCAAACAGAGGGGAAAGCAGCGGGGCAGACGCGCCGGGCCCGGCCGCTCACCCGCTGTCTGACTCCAGGCACACGACGGGCGTATCGGTGGGGTCGGAGGTGAGCTTGGCTGCCTGCTGGGCGAGGACGGAGATGACGCCGGCGTGCTCGTCGGAGAGCGTTCCTCGGCCTACGAGACGGGGGAGACTCCGGATAAAGCCACGCTTCCCGTGATGCTGCTTCTGCCCTTCCCCTCGGCCTTGCACGTCCCCCCCCCCCAAAACCGTGGCCCGTCGGGGCCTTCCTCAAACCGCAGCTCCGGCTTCTTTGAGCGTGGGGGACACTGAGCACCCCAGGGCAGGTAGGTGCTGGATAGGCCCGGGGCCCCCCCAAACTGCAGGGGGAGGGCTCCAGTGGGGCAGGGCCCCCAACCCCTGGGGGCTCCAGTGGGGCAGGACCTGGTGCCCCCCAAACTGGGGGGGGGGGGGCAGGACTGGGCAGGGCCTGGTGCCCCCAAACCAGGGGGACTCTGATAGGGGGGACTCATGCTGCCAAACCAGGGGGGCTCCAGGGGAGCAGGGCCCGGTGCCCCCAAATCGGGGCGGGGGGCTCTAGGGGGGGCAGGGTCCGGTGCCCCCAAACCGGAGGGGCTCCAGCAGGGCCCGGTGCCCCCAAACCGGGGGGGGGGTGGCTCTAGGGGGGAGCAGGGCCCGGCGCCCCCCCACCCCCATCTCGGGGCTCCGGCTCCGCTACTTACACCCCAGGTTCAGGCCCTGCGAGTCGGTGCACAGGACCCCCACGACGGCCGGGCTCTTCATGCTGCGGGGGGAGACGGCGGTGGGTGAGCGGCCGCGGAGCCCCGGTGTCCCCCCCCCGCCCCCTCCCCGGGCCCTGCCCCCGCCCCCTTCCCGGTCCCCCCCCCGCGCACGTGTCCTCCAGGTGCTGCTCCAGGCTCCCCTCCATGGCGCCGGGCCCGCGCCCCGCCACTTCCGCCCTGCCCCGCCGCTCCTGGCGGCGGCGTCGCTCACGTGACACGCGGGCGCCGACGGCGGCTCCGCGGGGCCGAAAGGCCTCGCTGCGCGAACGAGGGCTCCGTGCACTGCGCTGGCGGCTCTGGCGTCACGCAGGTGGCCAGGCACCGAGCGCAGGATTTTGGGGGGTCGGTTTGCAGCGCGGGAGCCCTGCGAAATGGGGCCGCGGGTGCCCTTGCATAAAAAAACCTAATGCCTTGCAAAAAAAAAAAATATATATATATATATAAAATATATTTTTATATATATATGTATATATATATATAAAATAGCGAGAGATGGGCTGTGGCATGCAAAGGCTGGCGATGCCCCATTGTGCATCTGCGCTGCTCGGGGACCCCCTGGGAGCCCCCTTTAAAGAGGGGCTCGGGACAGGGCAGGCCCCAGAGGGGAGGCACCGGCTGCTCGGATCAGGCTGGGAACCACCACAAACGCCTGGGAGAATTGGAGCGGAACGGCCTTTTCCCCCCCACAAATAATGAGGGGTTTGGGGCACGAATCATAGGCAGCAGGAGAAATCTCGCCGCAGCGCATCCTGCGGCGCCCCAGCTCCAGCGAAGCACCCAGCGCCCCGTGTCTCCCGTCTGGGCAGCGCTGGGGTAACTGGGAGCACTGGTGCTGCCAGCACGACGGAGGGGCTGACGCGACTTTTGCAAATGAGCCCTCCTGAAAACCAGCCGCTGCTGGCGGAGAGGAGGAGGAGGGTGATTTACAGCCCACGAAGCTCCTCGATGCTAATAAAGCAGCAGCAGGAGCTGCTTTGGCCGTCGTCCCTCGACGCATCTCGGCTTGTCAGCTCGGAAAATTAAAATGTTATTGATAGGGGAGGTGAAGCGCAGCGATATCCGTTTTTATCCCGGGCTCGCGCGGCGGGAGCTGCCGGGCTCTGCATGCAAACGGATCCGGCCGTGCAGCCGGGCTCAGCCCCCAAGGCAGCCCCGGCTCACCGATAGCCTTTCCCGGGGATTTTCTTCCACCTTGGGAAACGATGCCAAGCCAAAACACACGTAGCCTGTCCCCGGCAGCCCCTGGGGTCTGTGTCTTCTCTGCTCCCTGGGAACCTTTGGAAGGAAACATCCCCAAACCGGCTGGTTTCAGGCCGTTCCCTGCGCTGAGGCTTCAGTGTTTCTGGGTGAAGAAGGGGGGATTTGGGGAGAGTTGGCAGTAATTAACCCAAGCCCAGGTGGATGAGACCTTTCTGAAGCAGTAGGACCAGCAAGAACAGCTGCCGCTTCCAAAAAATTGCTCTTTGCCAGCGGAGAAAATTGCCGGGCTATTTTTAGCGTGCCAGCTAATTAAATATATAGGCAATTTAGCTTCTCGCGGAGAGGCTCTCCAGGAGAACATGCCAAAAAAACGCGCCGTTTCGCTCGCCCGCCCCCGTTTGCAACTGCAACCCCTGTTGTTCAGCGCTGCGGGTTTCGTGGACCCTCGGCCCAGGCTGAGCCTCTGCCGGTGCAAGGTTTTCCTGCCGCATGGGGATAAAAAAATTTCCCACCAAAAATCCGGCCCCGGGTTGGATTCAGCTTGGTTCGACGCGATATTGCCGAAGGAGGGCGAGCGAGGAGCAAAACTCAGCGCAAAAAATCACTGTGGCTGCAACGACACAGTGTCCGGACGGAGGGATGGTTTTTCTTTTAAAGCATTTACACAAACTCCGGGGAAATTTCAATGTTATTTTGAACCAAAACCCCCTTTTTTCAGGCCCCAAAAAAGCTGATAATTCTGCCTTTCTAATAACTCCAGCAATCCCTGCTCTTGTTTCACTCAGTAAAGTGTCCCGGAGATACTCAGATGCAATCAGAGGTACGGGGGATAGATTTCATACCATAAATCGACCTATCTACACATTGTATTCAGATATAAACCTATTCTCACAACTGAAAAACATCTTATTCCCTCTCTGCTCTCCTGTTCTCGCAAATAAATACAGCCGAGCCTCTATTTCTGCAGGACATTTATCACCGACCCCACTTTCATCCATGCTGTGCGTGCGTGAGCCGGCAAGTACCAGGCTAATTTTTTTTCATGTAGTTTGCTTTGGCTGAATAATCAAAAATCCGGAGCTTAATTCTTATGTGCATCAGTCAAGGAGAAATATATGTCTCTATAGGTACGCTTGCAGAATCCAGCTGTGTTGGCTTAACTGGAAAATAAACCCGAGTGATTGGTGAGGGTGGGATGACTGCTTTCTCTTTATTTATTTTTTTTTCCCCACACTTTGGCAGTTTATTAATATTTCTTTCCTGCCATTAGAGATTTGGGTCTCATCTGCTTCTTCTGAGCTCATCAGAAAAAGGAAAAAAAAAAAAAAAAAAAAAAAGAGGAAAAAAACCGCGTCCGCGGACTCGGAGGGGGGTTATATAGGGCGCAGACCCAGGCTCGCGGGGAAGTGGCTCGGCCCCCCCCCGGCACCATGACGAGGGTCCTGCAGGGCCTCTGCCTGCTGCTGCTGCTGCCCCTGCAGCGGGGTGCCGTCATCACGGGGGTAAGTCACCCCCCCCCCCCAAAAATCCGGGCAGCGCTGGCAGCCGGCCCGCGGGAACCGGCCCCGGCGCGCCCCAGTGCCGCGCAGTGATTTGTGCCGCCCTCTCTTTCTCCCCCCAAAACGCTTCCCTTTCCTGCTGTTTTACCTTAAAGCTGCTTTTTATTTTTTATTTCTAGCAGTGAATGTGGGGATTTTGCCAGCCCCCGACTTAGCGATTCCCGTTTGGCTCCCAGATTCCGGGGGCGACACCTGGAAAAGCTGGCGTTTGCCGCGAGCGAGCTGCGCTCCCTGCTTCGGGCGCAAGCCGCTGCTCTCAGCTCACTCCGTGATTCTCCCCCCCCGCCACGGCGCTGCCGAAAGTCAAACTTGTCCGTAAAGAGACGGAAAATTAACTCCCGGCCTCTTTTATCCCTCTTATTTGCAGCCAGCTCCCAAGAAAAAGAGACGGAAAAGTTAGCTAAGCTTTTCGCTGGTCGCTTTGGGTTGTTTTTTTGCAGGAGTTTATTACTTGCTCTTTTGCTTTTCTTCCTTCAGCAAGTCCGTATCGCTCCCGAATATCACGCCGGAGTCTGCTTTTTCCTCTGGGTTTCTCTTCTCGGTGCAATGTCCAACCTGGCTTTCAGGGAAACGGGACAATTCAGGATGTTTCCCAGCAGGGAAAACCCCTCGCGGGGCCGAGAGCCGGGGGGGGGGCAGGAGCCTGAGCCCCCACTTTGTCCTTGTCCCTCCCCAGTTAAGATAAATCCTTAGTGAGGAGAGAAATACCAGGAGGCAAAAAAGCAGGTTAAAAGCTTATCCTAGAGGGTTAAATGTGCCTTTGGGGCTCGGCGTTTTCCTCGGAGCAAACGCAGGGAAAATAAAGGACTTTTCCCCTCCGGCAGAGACCCTTCGATGGGAACCGCACTTTGTGCAAGGGGAGGGAAATGTTGGGGGGAGCCGCAGGGTGCCGCCCCGGCTCGGGGGCTGAGGACCCCCCCCCCCGCAGCGGGGGTCAGGGAAATGGGGGGGGAAAGGGGTCGGGAGCGAGACGAGCCCCAGTTGGGTGCAGCAGCGAAATCAATCCGGCAGCATTTCCAGCCCCCCCCCCGCATCGCCCTTCCGTGCCTCAGTTTCCCCGGGAAGGGGAGGGCTGCAAACCCAGCGCCCCAAACGCACCCCGAAAAACACAGCCGGGGGAGGGGGGGCTGCAAGCAACCCTCGCTTCCCGATTCGGGTGCACCCCGCTGCTGCGCGGCACCCGTTTTCCGGGGGGTGGGAGTGGGGGGGGGCTGGCGGGCGACGGCTGTTGCGCCTCTCCGCAGGCCTGCGAGCGGGACCTGCAGTGCGGCGCCGGGACCTGCTGCGCCGTCAGCCTCTGGCTCCGGGGCCTGCGGATGTGCGTGCCGCTGGGCCGGCCGGGCGACCAGTGCCACCCCTTCAGCCACAAGGTACCGCCGCCCGGGGGGGGGGGGGGCGGGGGGGGCACCCAGTGGGTGCCGCTTCGCCCTCGGTGGGGCACGGCGGCGTGCAAGAAGAGCGTGGGAAAACCGCCGGGATGCTCCCGGGCGGGTGGCTGCGATGGGACGGATGAAGCCGCCGGCTGTTGGCGCGGTGCAATTGGCTCCACGAAGCCACTGTCCGCCCCCCAGGTGCCGCGGGTGCTGTGGGTGCCGTGGGTGCTGCACCCATCCATCAGCAGGCAGCGCGGCACCCTGGGCGCTGAGCTGCGCCGGCTATTTATTTTCCGGGAGAGAGCGCTCCTCGTCGCTCCCAATCGACCGCTCGCGTTCCCGCCGGTGCTGCCATCGCTCTCGCGTGCCGGCAGCAGGGCTCCGGCGCCGAGGGAGCCGTAGGGATCAGCGGATCATTTCAGACCCGTCGCTGTTAAACCCTCCCCGCACCGAACCAGAGATAAATTCTCTGGGCTTAAGTCGCGTTCGATAGTTTTCGGGCCCAAAGGGAGAAGAGCCCCGGCAGCACGAACCGGCAGCATTTATCCGCGGCCGGAGAGGATGGGAAAAGAGCCGGGCAGAGGGATGGGTGGGGTGAGCGACAAGCAGCAAAGCCTTTGCCACCTCTCTGGAGCAAATCCTGATTTAAGCTCAGCTCCAGCCTGTGAGACACCCGCCGCCACATTTCCTGGCGGGAATTTCTTCCCAAGCGGAGAAAAACCATTTCGCCATGTTTTCCTGGGAAGGTTTCATGGTGCTGCGGTGAGGGTGTTTCCCAGGGTTGCATCTCAACCCGGTCCAAGCGCAGGGGAAAAAAATATCGCTGCTGGATCCTTTCCTGTCTCCGCATCTCCCCTAGGGCTCCAGCAGCAGGCACTGAGCCGAAAAAATCCTCATTTTCAGCCTTTGCAAAATGCTCCAAGTGCTGCTGGCGTTGCAGCCGGGCGGACAGTCCCGCAGCCCTGACGCCGCCGCCTCTCCCGTTTGCCTCCTGCAGGTCCCCTTTTTCGGGAAGCGCCAGCACCACGCCTGCCCCTGTTTGCCCAACTTGTCGTGCTCGAGGTTCGGCGACGGCCGCTACCGCTGCTCGCTCGACTTCAAGAGCATCGACGTCTAGGCGCACGGGGCGGCCACCTCCGCGCCCGGCTGATCCGCGCCGCCTCGCTCCGGAAAGTCCGCGCGTGACCCGACCCGGCCGGCGGAGGCGGCGGCGGGAACCTGAGCCCGTTTTTGGGCGGACGGAGGCCCGTTCCCGCGCCGAGCGCCTTGCCGCAGCATGCAAAATACGGGGTGACGCTTGGCCGGTTTTGCTAGGAGGTCGTTTCGGAGCGGAGGGCTCCCGCTTGCATTATTTCTACGCTTTTGCAATAGGAAACGCGGAGGTTAATCGGGACAAAACGCCTGCGACCAGCCAGTAATTGGCTCAGGGCAATGTCAGCGGGGCAGAAATTTTTGCTTTGTGGGAAAGTTCAGCATTTGAGGGGGGGGTCGATCGACAGCCAAACTTCTGCGCAACGTAACGCAAACCTTTGCAAAATGCCCCCCAAACCTTTGTAAAAATGCACCCTCCAGCCTCCAAGCTCCTCGACTTACTGTCCAATTCCTACTGGAGAACCCGGGGTTGCGGCTGCTGCTGCCGATAGAGTTACAAGTCCCGTCCTCCTGCTGCCTGGTCTTGCCTGGGCAGGACATTCCCGCGTGGAAGCAGCTCACGAACCTGGGGGTGAATGCACAAAGCCCGTTCTGCACTTAAAAAATAAAATAAAATAAAAATGCAGCAGTTATCTGCAGGCGATTAATGATCGGGGCTCCGCTGTGTTCAGGCCCTAACACGGCACGGTGCATTTAGCAGATGGAGCCGCCCGGAGCCGCTTAACGTTGCATTGGGGCTTCGAGGCTCCAGGGAGCATTTTTTGCAGTGGCAGCGTCGGCCTGAGCTCCAGGCACCGGCCGACCCCGCCAGCCTCTATTTACGGTCGCCTTCAAGAGGAAAAGAGGATATGCAATTTAATTAAATGCTCTTCGTTAGCCGAGGCGAGAAAAGTACCGATGGGGAGTCCCTTAGCTCGGCTTGATCCCCCCCCCCCGTCCAAAAACGCGTCGCGGGAAAAAAATCACCCCGTAGCATTCGCGCTTCACCTCTGCCTCCTCAAACGGCCTCCACCGAGGCTGCACGGAGATAAATGAAGTTTCCCCACGCTCCTTCCTCCCCCCCCCCCCCCAGCCCCAACCAAACATTGCAAATTGGGTGGAAAACAATAAACCATTGCACGCACGGGCGGATCTCATTTATTTATTCATTCATTTTTCACACGGCAGAAGCGGTGCTTTTTTATTGGCGGAAACGAAGTGGTTTGATTTCTTTGCTTTGAAAGGCTTTTTTTTTGTTTTTTCTTTAAAAAAAAACTTCAAAAATTGCACGTGTTTCCCGGTAGCTTTTTGCACTCGTCTGTAGGCTGCGAGGCCTCGTTTCTTGCTAGCCGAGGTTCAAAATTAAAACGATTCCCCCTCAAAAATTCAAGGAAGCAGCATTAGGGTCCACCCCGACCTGATTTCTGGTCAAAATAGGATGGAGCGCCTGGATGAGCACTTTGGTGGGATCCGCCGGGAGCGACCTGCCGGTTAGTCCCTGCTGAACGGAAAGGAGTCCCCACACCAAAGCAGAGGGAAAAATAATTAGGGAAAAAACCCTGCTTTTTCATAGCAGAGTGGAAAAAATACAGCTTTATGGGGGGTTTTTTGGTTTGTTTTTAAAAGTCACCTTCCTCCTTTAAGGAAGATTAAAGCAGGGCTCGCTTGGCTTTATGGACTATTTCTGGCTTTCCTCCAGGCTTGGAAAAACGGAGAAGGGGCAGGGGGTGGGTTTTTCATTTAGTTCACGTCCCGCAGATGTTTTCCAGCAGAAAAAGATTCCAAAAAAAAAAATCTCTAAACCAAAAGAAACCAACCAAGCAGCATCCTCCTTTTCTCCATTCCCCTTTTGGGGGAGTTCGGCATCGGCTGCTCTGCTTTCGCTCCCCTTTTCCTCCTTCCCGGAGGCCCGAGCCGGCCCGGTTTTCCCGTCGAAAGCTATATCAGGCTAATCTCGCAGAGGGACTGCAGCTTTTTAAAAGCAGATTAGCTAGAGGCCGAGTTAAGGCTGGGCTTTGCGAGCTTTAGTTTGCATTATTTTCTGGCTCGAAACGGGGGTTGTTTTTTCCAAAGTTCGTCCCGACGGCGTTCCCGGCGTGGGAAAAGTCCTTCCCCAGGGGAGGGGAGCTCCGGGCAGTCCGCCCTGATTTGCCTGGCATCATTTTCCGGGCCAAACACTGGAAAATCCGATAGGGGAGTCAAACAATAAAGCCTGAACGGGAGCCGGTCAGCTTTTCCACGCTTCGGAAAAACAAGCGTTATCAGAGCAGCCCAATCTCCCACTGCGATACCGACCGGGGCGCCGGGATCGATTCGGGCCGGGCAGCGGCTGGCACCAGCGCGATAGCGGGTGACACATGCCGGAGTTGCGGGGCCGGCGCGAGGTCCCCGTGCCCCGCGTTGTCCCCATCCCGTCCCATCCCGCGCGGTGGCACCTGGTTGGGAAGCAGATGCAAAGTCCCCGGCGAGGATATTTGCAGAGGGGCCGTAATAAAGAGCAGGGCGGTCGTGCAAGGGCTTTTTGGGGCCGGAAAGGGCTCGTAGCAGGGCAGAGCTTCCCCCATGGACGCCCCCCGGGCATCTCCTGGGGCTCCTTTTCGGCTGCGCAACCACGTCACCTGGGAGGTGACACGAGGGATGCGCATTGCGTTGCCTTAAAAACCGGGGGGGCAGGTGGCCGCTGCCGGGCTCCAACCTGCAGCCGCCGCGCGACTTCGCCCCGCGGCGCCGGTGCCGCCCCGTTGCAGCCAGCGCGCGCCGAGCCGATGCCCTCGGCGGTTATCAGCGCCGCCAACGCCGAAGCGCTCGGGAGGGCTTTCATCCCGCTTTTCACGCTCCCCGTATCGCTGGGCAAACAGCGCGCTGGGTGGGTTTTTTTTTTGGGGGGGGGGGGGGTCGGCATGCTGTGGGGGTCACCTTTCCCGCGGGCTGTTTGCAGCTGGCTTGACCGGGTGGTTTTGCAGCGATAACGGCGGAAAGCCGGAATGTTTCCCCGTGGCCTCACGTGGGCACCCGCGTTGCCTGCTCCCCGCCTTGCGCAGGCGCCTGGGCACCGGACGGGGCCGGCCCTTGGTAATCTCCCCCCCCTCCCAGCCAGGCAGGACAGACCCCCCCCCCTCCCCAATTTACTCCGGGGACCCGCAAAGCTGGGGATCGCGCTGGAGTTTGCAACAGGTCCCGGCTGCCGAGATGCAAAGCGATGGCCAATTCCGAAATGCAGAAACGGGCAGCTCCAGACCCCTCCGGGTTTGTGAAAAAGGTTGGGGGGGGGGTGTTGGGTGATGGGGGGACACAAGGAGCGATGTTCTCAGGTCCCCTCCTCATCTCCTCGGCTCTGGAAAGGAAAAGCCCGGTCTGCACGGAAATGCATGGTCCCAGGTGGCCCAGCCGCACGTGTAACATCCCCCCCCGTCACCGGGCACCGTATTGACATTGGAGGTTGTTTGCCGTGTGCCTCGGTCCGGGGGTGTCCCCGGGGGTATCTGTCCTGATGCCCTTGCCGTGAAAAGCGGGCGGCGCATGGGCTATATAAGCTGCGGGACGTCGACTGTCCCAGCACCGGCCGTCAGGATGCGCCTCCTCGTGCTGCTCTGCGCCGCCTTCGTCCTCGCCGAGTGCAGGTCCAGGTGAGTCCCTGACGCTCTTGCCGTGCCGCCGGTGTCGATGTGAAGGGGGAAAATTAGAAGCCGGAGTCTTTTAAAAGCTTTGAGAGGCAGAGGTAAGGTTTCGGGGCGCAGCAAAGCCTGGGAAAGCCGCTCCGGAGGCGGCGGCTCTTGCAGGCAGAGCCACGGGACGGCGGCTCCGCTGCGCGTCGCATCCCGCCAGCAGCATCCCGCCATCCCCGAGGCTGTGCCTGCGGCTCCGATTTCCAGAGATGCTCTGGGGATTTGCAGAAATCCCCGTGAGTCGGTGTTTCGGGGAGCCGTTATTGGCTGGTTTTGCACTAAAGCTGCAGCTGTCGAATGCTGCTTGCAGGAGCTGGAGGCAGCGAAATCCTGGATAACGCTCTTTTTTTCGCCCCTCTTCTTGGCGCATCCCAGGGTTCCCTTGCAAAGAGGGAAGAAGCTGCGAGACATCCTCAGGGAGAAAGGGCTGCTGGCGCGCTTCTTGCAGCACCACCGATATGACATCGGCGCCAAATTCCCCCACGCTTTTCCCGATGTGCTCGACGTGGCCACCGAGCCCCTGCTGAACACCTTGGACGTGAGTGCCGGCTTCGCCCCAGGGCACTTTGCGGGATCCCCGTCCCCGTGTCGGGGCGCAGATCCTGGGGGGTTGGGTCGCTCAGCTTGACGGGAGCAGAAGAAGGACTCGAGTCCCCGTGTCCTCAGCGAGTGCATGAACCATTAGGCTGCTCCGTAGCGGAGCTGGCACGGGGCTGAGCTTGGTGGCTGGATTTTGTGAAGGATGGATGGGGGGGGGGATCCTGCCCCGCAAGGCCGTCGGGCAGCTCCGGGCTTCTGTTTCATGCTTTAAAAGCAAACATTGGTCCTGCTGCCCCACAGATGGAGTATTATGGGACCATCTCCATCGGCACCCCGCCGCAGGAGTTCACCGTGGTGTTCGACACCGGCTCCTCCAACCTCTGGGTCCCTTCGATCTACTGCAGCAGCCCCGCTTGCAGTAAGTAGCCACGGGCAGGGATCCCGGCACCGTCCATGCTGGTGGTCCGGCACCACCACCCTTAAAATTGCATGTAAAGGCCTGGCACGATCAAGCCCGAAGCTCACGGTGATGCCACCAGGGGAAGGGAGGCCCACAGCCGGTGTAATAGCCAGATCCCGCAGCCCGTGCAATGTGTTCAGTGCCTCAGTTTCCCTGTGCACCCAAGGGGGTGATGGCATTTCCTGAGGATCCCTGGTATTAAGATGCTGGAGTAGGAGCGGAAACATATTGCGAACGCTCACAGCTAAATCGTTGCTGAAAGCAGGCTAATAAATGGCAGGTCTAAACAGCAATTCAGCAGGGCGCCTGCTTACTCCCACGCTTTCTGCGCATTTCAGCCATGCTTCAACGCTCCTGACTCCTGGCTTTCCCCACTTGCCTTGCAGAGAACCACCAGACGTTTAACCCCTCGCAGTCGTCCACCTACCAGAGCACAAGCCAGACCCTGTCCATCCAGTACGGCACCGGCAGCATGGAGGGCATCGTGGGCTCCGACACCGTCACCGTAAGTCCCCCACGGCCCTCGCACCTCGCAGGGGCTGGACTCTCATGGTGGCACCCCTGGGTGGGACCTGCCGTCTCTGCTCCCCCCCTGTCCCGGGAGCACGCTGATTCCCACTGCCGTATCGCAACGGTCTTCCCGGCTTGGTAACCAGCTCATGGCAGCCTCGACTTTTCCCCAGGTGGCCTCCCTGGTGGACACCAACCAGCTCTTTGGCTTGAGCACCAGTGAGCCAGGCGACTTTTTCACCTACGTCAACTTCGATGGGATCCTGGGCTTGGGCTACCCGAGTCTGGCTGCCAGCGGGATCACGCCAGTCTTCGATAACATGGTGAAGGAGGGCGTGGTGGACCAGAACCTCTTTTCCGTCTATCTGTCCAGGTAGGCAGCACCCATTCCCACGAGGTTGGGATGGTTTCGTTAGCATCATTATGTCTGCTGCTGGCTCCTCTACCCTGTCACCGCTGCCTTCTGGCTGCTTTCTCCAAAATACCCCGATATGCAAGGGCAGGGATGCTCTTGGCCAGTGTGTCATTCCCCGGCCACCAGAATCATTGGGGAATTTTGCCCTCTTTTTGGCTTGTTGGGGGAACGTCTCTGGTTTTCAGCCAGCCGCGTGCCTCCGCCACGATGCCCTTTTCCCGGGCCCAAAGGACCTGGCATTTGTACCGTCACACAAATGACTCACCGATGCTCGGTAACGAGGAAGGGAGCAGATGTGGCTGTGCCGTTACAGGCAGCGTTTTGCCCCCCGGGACTGCAGGCCTCGCCGTTTTGAGCTAACCGCCCCGAGGCTGCATGACAAACCCGGGGCTGTTTTGTCTTTTGTGCATCATCCAGCAAGACAACGGGGAGCGTGGTCATCTTCGGTGGAGTCGATGAATCCTACTTCACTGGCCCCATCAACTGGATCCCCGTCTCTTACCAAGGTTACTGGCAGATCTCCATGGACAGGTAACGCAACAGCTCTGCCCATTTATGCTCATTTCTAACCCCCCCCCCCCCATGAGCCTGACCCAAGACCACCAACATCAGGGGCTTTCTGCTGGTGTCTAATGCCCCGCGGCTGAGGGATGCAGAAGGCCGAAGGGAGGAAACTCCTACATACTTCTGCAATTTCCGCCAGAAACGGAATGCCTTGGGACTCAGCCTAGTGCGAAAGCACCATTAGCATCCGACCGGTTATTTAACGGCCTCCTGTTTTGTCTGTTCCCTCTATCCCTGCTGCCAGTGTCATCGTGAATGGCCAGGAGGTTGCATGCAGTGGTGGCTGCCAAGCCATCGTTGACACCGGCACGTCCCTCATAGCTGTGCCATCCTCAGACATTGGTAACATCCAGAGTGCGATCGGGGCCAGCCAGGGCACGTACGGGCAGGTAAGAGCGCCCGGCACTCCCAGGGAGCCGGTTGCTTCTTACCAGTTGTTTCGTACCTAAGAGCCTCTTCCCTCCGCAGTACAACGTGAACTGCAACGACGTTGGTTTCATGCCCGATGTCGTCTTTGTCATCAACGGGGTTCAGTACCCCGTGTCCGCCTCGGCTTACACGGAGACGGTAAGGGGGGGATCAGGCGGTGCTGGGGCGCAAAGGTATTTCCTGGCTGGGCTAAGCTCACGGCGTTTGTCTCAGCTCCACTCATCTTCTGGTGGCTGTGGGGGAAAGAGAAAGATGAAAGATGCTACGCCACAATTTCCACATTTGCCTTTTCTTGCCCGATTGCAGTCTGGCGATGGAAGCTGCACCACTGGCTTCCAGGAAACCTCTGGAGACCTCTGGATCTTGGGAGACGTCTTCATCAGGGTGTACTACAGCATCTTCGACCGGGCCAACAACCAGGTTGGACTGGCCAAGGCTATTTAGCCCCACCATGATGCCAGCGGTGCCATGGCTTCATTGCTCAACCAGATCACGACCGTGTTTATCGAGTAGCAGGGCCTTAGTAACAAGTGATTCTCTCCTGTACACAACCCCATTGCTGGTGATGATACCCTCACTGGCACATAAATAAATTGATCATTGATGATTCAGAGTTGGTGCCTGCACCTTTATTTGTGATAAAATGGCAAGAATTAGAAAGGAGGAGTTACAGACTTGCTGCTTCATTTCCCTTTGGCCAACACAGTGAGACCTTGGTCTTTGGGAGTTGAAATCTTGTCTAGCGGTGGTTAAACGGAGGTGTCTCTAGAAAGTCAAGGTTGGGTCTTATATTGGGGCTATGTCAACCGGCCAAAAGTGTGGAGAAAACCAGATCTCCACCTGGGGGGGAAGAGGGAAGGAGGATGAATTCACCTACCCAGTGAGGTCCCTGTAGACCCATGGTAATGTCCCACCAGTGGGTCATCCAGCGGCTCCCCATCCGTCACCTCAGGGCTAGGTTAGCCAAGACACCTCCCACCCCAGAATCCCATTTCAGCTCTGTGCATGCCAAAACCTGCCCAGCGTCCTCCCCGTGGGATCGAGCCCCCACTGTCCCCCACATGGGCTCTGTTAGACCTCACTCAGGGCAGCAAGTTGGAGATTTCCCGCGGGCTCACCCAACGCCTGCCGTCCCATCGCAAGGCATCTGCAGAAGCAGATCCCCAGCTGATCCCTGTCTTGTTTCAATTTCTATAGTTCAAAGCAGGTTGTTTATACTTAAACTGTGATCCTTTACAGGGAAAAGAGCCAGGGTCCCTTTTCCAACACCAAACTAGCCTGTGCTCAGAGACAGCCAGTAAGAGCCTGGAAACACCAACTCTGTCAGTTTGCTTCCTCAGTTACAGTCTTTACTACTGGGGAAAAAAAAAATCCTAAAAATATTTATTTTATGACAATTTTCCCTTGCAATGATCAGGACGGTTCCTTCTCTGGTTTTGCTTCATTTCGTTAAAGCAGCAGCTCCCACTTTTTAATGGAAATTACCTCCATCCCTATAAAATGACATTAAAAATGAAGGATGCCTCTTTCCTCCAGAGCAGCTCGCGCTCTCCAGGAGGCTGGAGCTCCCTGCAGCTGCTTAATTTCTGCTGTGCTCGGGGATATTTGCATTATTTGTCGATAAATGAGGCTATATGTTGCCTATGGGACCTGCAGATCGCTTGCTTACACTGGTGGTAACAGCTCAGGAGGATGCAGAGCACCAGGCACCAGCCAGGCACCAGGGAGATGATTTCCAGCAGAGAACTGGGGTGTTAAATGCCGCAGTAGATCTGCCTTAGACAAGCCCTGACTTGGAGAGAAAATTTAGCCAAGGCTGAGCTTAGCCCATCAAATCCCAGGTCTTGCTCTTGGGAGCAGCAGGGGAGGTCCAGGTGCTCGGGGTCAGAAGTGAATCTCTCTCTCTCTGCAAAAGCTGCTCCCTCTTGCAGCCGATGAGATGCAAGTGCGGGAGGTGGGATGTGGGAAATGCTGTGATTTATCCTCGCTGACTCCCTGAGCTCAGACAGCCCGGGCATGCAATAAAGAAATAAATCAGCTAAAAGCTTTGAAACATTAATTGGATATGGGGGGACACGCATGTCATGGTATGGTTTATGGCCAGGGATATGTCTGTCCTGGAGTGCCATCTCGTGGCTGCTGTGACGAGCCTGTACTGCTGCCCACGGCGGGATCCCACAAAGATCAGCCGGATTTTCCCAGATTGTCCGACACATCCACTGCCCCCGGCAGGGTGGGCTCCCCGCAGCCGCCCGTCTCATCCAGGCAGGCTCAGCACCATCCTCTCCATTTCTCAGGTGGGAAATTGAGGCATGCGGCATGCCCAGAGCTCGTTTGTCCCTGCGGATGTATCCAGCAGCCAGATTGCACAATATGTGGCTTCAAAGGACATCTCCAGTGCACTGCTGCCTGGGTGCACAGTAACGTACAGCGCCGTGCACACGAACAGGCGCAGGCGCCTCAGAAATAGCCCCAGAGATGGTCACACGCGACACCAGGTCGCCTGGAGAGGCGGCAAGTTGTTACAACGCGCAGCATGAGAAGGTACCTGGTCCAGCTGCAACCTCCTCCCGAGCAGCTTGCTTGTTTTTCTCCCCAATCACTTCACCAATTCAAGAATTTAATCAACTGAGATGTCTTAATTTCTCCAAGAAATTGCAATGTTAATAAGTTCAATTTCTCAACATTAAATGTGCTTAGTTAAAGTCTGAGCAGCTCATGCCCTGTCTCGTGGGGGATGCGGGATTCAGGCTGGCTGAGGCAGAAAGCTGCACCCAAAAGTGGGCAAGAGGCAAGGGCAGCACCTAAAATCAGAGCATCCCTCTCGGTGTCCGGCTTAGAGCCACGCAAGGCAACAGTGAGCGGGTGCTCAGGGGCTTTCTTGGCTATTCCAATTGGAAAGACAAGGGAGACAAGCACTTCACACTTGGCCATGGGTTTAAACTTGCTCCGTGGATTTTTAAAAAAAAAAAGCCAGGACACCTTTCAGACAAAGCCGAGAGGTTTCTTTACCTTCTCCATGGCAATATAAAATTTCCAGGGGGAGTTCAGCCGCATGCCTGCTTGCCAGAGGCCGTGAGTGTTTTCCTCTTTAGGGCTTGACTCAAGAACCATGCAGTTAATAAGAGCCTTTTATCGATTTCATTGAGCTTTGAGTCTATTTTGGGGGAGATAGATATTAAGCTGCAGGTTGTGCTGGAAATGTGGTTTCTGGTAGGTTTTTATCAAGCACTAGTTGAGAGTTGACACTGATATTCCTTCAGGTTTCCTCGCGTTCACTTTAAGGTGAATCAGAAGTTCACTATTGTGTTTGAAGAGGATTAATGCCTCTGGTCTCATCCCCCATAGCAAAAATCAGGGATATGGGGCTGCTGCCCTGGGGATGGGCTTTAGACGCTTATCTCCTGCTACAGGCAGCAGCGGGTCCCGTTTATGGCTGAAATTGGAGCAACCACCACATGGGTTTGCAGGTGGAAACCAGTGCCGGCCGCCAGCGAACCCGCTCCAGATGTGCAGCCCACGCCCCAGCTGTGCTGCAAATATGCCGGGTCCTATTACATGGCACAACCCCGTTCTCAGCAGGGTTACATGCCGAGGCCAGCACGATACTCTGCGATGGCCACGCTCTGAGGCCAGACCCAGGCCCCAAAAGTCCCAGACCTTGCAGAGGTGATGCCAACAGACCTGGGTGGCAGCAGGGCCGTGGCCAGCGAGAGCCCTCGGCAGGCGGATGTGGAGCATGAAGCTTTGTGGTTTCTCACATCACAACCCACACGCACGATTCCCGCTCATGGACTGGGTCCTGCTGTGCGTGGAGCTGCACAGCACCGAGAACGAAAAGTTGGGCCCCAATAAACAGGATTTTCTGCATGCCACACTTTGAAGCGTCTATTCTTTTATTTGAGAATAAAGTTTACAAGTTAATAAGATTCAGGTTGTTCATCCATCCATCCATCCATCCCTCCGGATACCCCCTATTTCAGGCCCTGCTTTGCTAAGGGAGCAGGAGCAGTAAAAATTTCAGAGAATTTCCATACCAAGCAGGCTGAATATTTTCCAAACCTATTCACCAGGGTTTCTCATGATCAGTTCCCAAGGGATAAACACCAAAAGTGCTTCAGCTTTGATAGACGGGGAGTGAAGCTTGGGGAGGGGAGTTCTAAAAAAAATAAAAGAACGTAAAAAGTTCAATAGTTTCCAGAGGGAGAGGGAGAAAAGGATAAAGAATCTGCTAGGAAAAAAAATAGCAGCGTGTAGGCGTGCAGGAACGTAATGAGGAGTGAGTGGCACAGAGCTGGGGGTGTCTCAGCCCGGCCGCTCTCCAGCTGTGCCCAGCTGTGCCTCCTGCCTCCTGCAGCCGTCCTCGCAGAGGGACGGGGATGCTGAGGCCTCTCCCACGCCGGAACAAGGTGGGAAGGAGGTTAAATAGCTCCTGCTGCTCCTCCTGTCCAGGATGACGGTCTGCGGGTTGCTGGGGACGGGGTGAGAAAGAGGACGGTGGTAGGGACTGGGGGAACCCGGAGGGGAGCAGATGAAAGGCAGGATCATCCCAGAGTCCAAAGCTCTCCGGCGGGAGCTGCGCTGATGTCCCCCATCCGTCTGCCTGGGGTGCAAAAGGCCTCGTTGCAGGGAGACTGTCCACAAAAAGAAAAACCCAAACCAAAAATCCCAGAGCAGAGCCGGCAGGAGCTTTGCAGCAGAGCTGGCAAGAACACAGGATTTCTGCCACAGGGAAAATCCCAGCATGCTCGAACTCACACTTTCCATCAGACCAGGAATTAAAAAAAAAAAGAAAAAAAAGCCATCTTTCACAGCTCCTTTCTGAATGAAATTGCAAACCATTGTGAATAAGACATGCTGGCACATTGCGTAATGAAAATGTCAAACTTTTAGGAGATGAGACATCAAATGTAGCAGATGTGGGATATAAAAGCGGATGTGTAGACACTGCATGAGAAACTGTGATTTTAATGTAAGCAGAAACATCAAAAAAGCCAACTGAAACAGTGAAGCTGGAACAAAATGTTTTTGTCGGAGGAAAACCTGCTGGCAATAGAGGAACAGAAAGAGAACGGCAAGATGATCTGTTTCTGTTTTCTCCCATCAAAAACGTCCATGGAAATTTGCATGTTTCGGAGAAAACAGAAGCGCCTTTTGCAAGGGAGAGCTGAGCTGCTGCAAAACGTCGGTGCACATTACTCTGCGCCCCATTTGCAGGAACAGAAGTGGCAATAAAAGGCGCAAGGTCACAGAGACTCATCTCCAAGGGCATTTGTACCCCTGAGTCAAACATCCATTGTTTTAGGGGAAAAAAATCACCATCCCTCACTCAGAGCCCAGCTCTTCCATCAGAAACCCCAGTGGGCACTGGGTCACGGTGCCCCGGACCTGTCTCGGTGGCCGCGCCATCCTGGCAGGTCTCCATCCCTCTCTTCCTAATCCCCCCAACCAGCGGCTCAGCCTCATCCGGCACTGCTCGCCCTGCTGTGCCAACTGGGAACTCATCCAGCTGCAAAAATAACTTCTGAATATTTTTTTGACGGCTTATTTTTCAGCCAGATCAGTCCCAGATCTGGGAACTGCTCAGATCTCTGGATCTGGAGTGGCAGGTGGGGAGGAAATGTTTAAGATGGATTGAGCAGATCTGCCAGGAAAATCATAACTGATGGCTTTCAAAAAGCAGGGAGCTGGGCCCATCTTCACCTCTAGGCAGGTGAGTGGCCCTGGGCAAATCATTTCACTTCTTTTTGACCTTGTTTCCCCAGCTGTAACTGGGAGAAATCTCTATATAAGCTCCAACGGGGAATTCCGCTCTGATGTCATGACCAGAGAAGCTAAATGTCAAGCAGATGAGCATCAAATAATAAAAAACAGACTGATGGGCAGGGAAGAGAGATAAGAAAGATGGTATTTATTTGAACAGCCACAGGAAATCAGAGATTGAAAAATGTCTACAAAAAAAAAAAAAGCAGCACATTTGGTTAAAAAAAATTACAGCGTGCAGATGTTTTATACCTCAGGTGGCAAATCCCATCCGATAGCGCCCAGTCCCGTCACGGCCACGACCATCACTTTTTGGCCTTGTCTCGAGGGTAAGCCCCATTGGTTTTATTCAGCGACTCCATGCTGCCGGCTCCCGTCACCACACTCGTGAGTATTCGCTCCACCTCGCCGGGCAGAATTTGTTTCTCTTCGTTCTCTGTCTCCCTGTGGTAGAAATAGTTGAAGTTCGAGACGATGACGGGGACGGGAAGCGCAATGGTCAATACCCCTGCAATAGCGCACAGAGTCCCCACGATCTTCCCACCCAAGGTAGTCGGGCACATGTCTCCGTAGCCAACGGTCGTCATCGTGACCACAGCCCACCAGAACCCATCGGGGATGCTGGAGAAATGGGACTGCGGCTCGTCCACTTCTGCAAAGTAGATGGCGCTGGAGAAGAGGATGACGCCGATGAAGAGGAAGAAGATGAGCAAGCCCAGCTCCCGCATGCTGGCCTTGAGAGTCTGCCCCAGGATCTGCAGCCCCTTGGAGTGCCGGGATAGCTTGAAAATGCGGAAGACCCTGACCAGCCGGATGATCCGCAGGATGGCTAAGGACATATTCTGCTGCCCGTTGAGTTCACTCTGCTGGATCAGCTCGGTGGTGAGTGTCACGAAGTAGGGGATGATGGACACAATGTCGATGATGTTCATGATGTTCCTGAAGAACTCAGTCTTGCTGGGGCACACAATGAACCGGACGAAGAGCTCGAAGGAAAACCAGATAATGCAGGCAGTCTCTATGACGAAGAAAGGGTCTGTGAAGGTGCTGTGGGCTAGCAAGGTGTCCGTCACATTCCTAGCAATCTCCTCGGGGGACTTAAACTCCCTTTCTTCCCTGAACTCCGGCAAGGTCTCCATGCAGAAGATGATGATGGAGATGACAATGACGAGGACGGAGACCAAAGCTACACCCCTGGCCGCACTGGAGCTTTCAGGGTACTCAAAGAGCAGCCAGAATTGCCTATGAAAGTCATTGGTTGGTAGGAGAGTCTCAGGGTCCTTGATGAACCCTTCGTCCTCCCTGAACTGGTCCATGGCTTCATCACCCAGCTCATAGAAGGTGATTTCATCAGCAAAGACATCGATGGGGACATTGGCTGGGCGCCGGATTTTCCCACCGGACTGGTAATAGTACAGGATCCCATCAAAACTAGGCCTGTTCCTATCGAAGAAATATTCATTCCTCATGGAGTCGAAGTAACGCATCCTCTTTTCTGGGTCCCCAAGCAAGGTCTCAGGGAACTGGTTGAGGGTCTTGAGCCGCGTCTCGAACCTCAGCCCAGCGATGTTGATGATGACGCGCTGATCCCCCTCATCCATGCCCCCCCGCTCCCCCACCAGGTGCTCGCTGAACTCGGAGGAGAACCTGGACAAAATGGTCTCATTGTTGGCGTTCTCGCTGTTGATGAGGATTCTCCAGTTGGAGAGGAGGTTGGCGCAGCTGGAATGGCCTTTCCGCGACTGGCCGGCGGGGCTGAGGTCATTTGAATAGCAGGGATCCTCCACGATCTGATCAGCGTTGTCAAAACTGACTAGTGCCACCTCCATCTCCTTCCAACTGGACACGTCCATCATATACTAATCAGATTAGCAGCATAAATCCCTGGATCAGATACCAGTGGCTCGAGTCTTTCCCACGCTATGAGGATCTGCAAGCGAACAGACAAGGAGACAGAGATGAATTGTGCATGCGGATCGCTTTTCTCAACTGAAAAGAACAAAATAGATCTGAGGTCAGAAAAAAAAGTACTTTTAACAAAAAAGCTAATTCCATTGCCTGGCAAAAGCAGTAGACTTCCAGCCTGTCTTTCAACTCAGGATCCTGCAGGCCCTTTATATGGCGTCATTATTATCAGTAAACTTCCCAATACTGTGTACAGCACCCCAGGATGAAAGGGTAGGTGGTAGCAGAAGGTGGGGATGAACACAGATGTCCCACCCGGCCTTTCCCCAGCCCCTTCCCCCAGTACAAGGGGCCATTTTCAGAGATTCCCAGGATCATACACTGAATCACAGGCTGCGGGGTCCAGCATTTGGAATGGGATTCAGAGTTATTAAACATCCTCCAGAGCTCTCCTAGTTCTCCTTCATAGCAGATCTGATGTTCTCAGGTCACTCCAAGAGCCTGGAGAGAATTTCATGGATGGTAATGTGAATCCCTCCGGTGTCATCACCGCTGTAAAAGGCACCATGCACCCAAAATACCCCTGGGCGGCCATTGCCCCGACATGCTGCTGCTCAACCTGACAGCAAAGTCAGAGCAGAGCCCAGGGACCAGGCCAAGTTACAGAGCTGGGAAATTACCTGTCCTGCTTTGGGAGAAGTGCGAAGAGAAATTAGAGGTTAACGGGGAACGGTTCTGGGGCGATTTGCCCAGCAAAATGCACCTTTCCGGCAAACTCGGATCTCCGATTTATTGGGAGGTCTCCAACCCCTCTGCCCTCCCACACTTTTCCCTGCAAATATATTTTCTGGGCGTGAAAAAACACAGAAGGACACACAGAAGTGCTCGTTCCTGCACGTGAACGCTAATCACCAAGGGCAAGTTGGCTTTCTTAGCCGGCAAAGTTCAGAGAGAGGGACTGAAAAACACAAATGCCCTGAATTGCCGAGAATAGCAATGCAATTTAGGCCACGTCTGTGCGGAAAAGCAGGGGCTGCTCTCCGCGGCAGCCTTAACCACTTTGCAGCACCGCTGGACCACTCATGGGATGGGGTTGGCCCCGCTGCGGGGACGCAGCTCGGGCCAAAGAGACATCAGTTCACCATCTGCCCCTTTCCCAATTCGGGGAGCACACGGCACTGGATGAGACCCAGCGAGACACCAGGGAAGCCATGCCCACTTCCAGAGGCTCTTGAAATCTCTCCCAAGGCCCTAAACCTCCTTATTTTCCCAAAGTTGGAGCTCTGAAATTTTTCTTCCCCATTTCCCCAGCCATGCCAGAAGCACATTCACTCGCCCACGCCAACATACTGCTGTCAAAGTTGGGGAGGGACAAGCTAGAAACAGCACTTTGCCCAAATCTGCTGCAGAAGTAGATGTTAACATCCTGGCTTGCTACGAATCCTTCTTCTTCTCATATCATTACAGCCTAAGAAAGCAAATCTTCATGGGGTGCTGGTACCCAGATGAGTGCTCAACCTTTCCCTTTAGACAGCAAAATCATGAGATGCTGGATTTGGGGACATGAACCAAGGCACCCCCCCCCCCCTTAAAGCTCATGTTTCCTTTGCTTTGGTATCCTTAAGACTCCATCTCCCTGCAGTTGCTTCTGGCTCTGTTTTTGTGCCAATTTTCCCACGGAGGTGACTGTTTCGGAAGAAGAGAAGTGAGCTGGGAGGAAGGTTTGGGGCAACAGGTGGAAATCACGCCTGGAGAAAGCAACAGCGGGGTTTTGCTCTGCAAGGAGCCTGCTGCGATGATGAGGAGCCCCGTGTCCCCTGAGCCAACCTTCTCCATCCCCAGCGCCCTGCTCGGCAAGGCGAGGCCAGAAGACCTGGGGTGAAAAACGTGCCCAAGGAGCTGCAGGGCTCCATGGGGCTGTATTCAATTCGCGCTTGATGTTCCGACTGCCCAACCAGAGCTGCTGTGGGCACGGTGAGATGTTTGTCCCTCCGGCGACACAGAGGGAGCTTCTAACTTCAGTGGCGGGAAAGCAGCAAGTGGTGCTGGTACCAGAGGTGAGAGCTTGCCGGGGCAGCTTGCTCCGACCCCGGCGCTCCGTGGTCTTTGCAAGCTGGGGTTGGAAAACCATGAATCGGTGACAGCAAGCCAGAGCTGTGGAAAACACACATTTTTGTCCCCTTGTAGTATCAGAAACCGGGTGGAGGGAGAAGGGGTGCTGCTATCAGCCAGGTCCCAACAAAGCTCTTCTGATCTCTCTAGGGAAAAACAAGCATTAAAGAAGAAAGAAAAAGAGAAAAAACACATATTCCTTTCATGTCGAACAAACAGTCAAAACCGAACCAGAGCATTTTAGGGGGTGATTCATCTCCCCGGCAAGTGCCGTGTCCCTCGGAGAGACGAAACGCTATTGGCGACCGCTGTCTTCCCTGGGCAGCCTGCACTCAGCGCCCGGCTGCGGGCTCCCGCTTCGGCCGGCCGACATCCGTCATTAGGGCCCGGATGGCTTGACCTTTCCTCTCTTGTGTTCCTTTTCTTTTCCTAATCCAGACTCCCAAAGCTGATTTTTTTTTTAAACCAGGAAAGAAAAAAATGAAAAATCAGTTTGAATGGGAAGGACCGTCTCGTTTTCAGCTGGACCACCGGGCAGGTCCAACTCCCTCGGTCCTGGCGGAGAGACCCGGTGCCAGCGCGCGCCCAGGACCCCTCTCGGCACCGCCGCGGCCTGAGCCTGGCTTAAGCAGCCCGCGAAATCGCCTCCTCGGTCAGCACCGTGAGATGATCTTGGTATTTTAAGCATTAAGAGTGCTTTGCTCTTAATGCCGCACGCTGACACCGCGTGCGAGAAGATTCACCAGCGCTTGCTCCAGCTTGCTCCTTGCAAGAGGCTTGCGGCAGCGCGGGAAAACGCAAGCGCTCGGCTTTGCTCTGGAGCCACCGGGTGCGCAGGAATGACCACGTTTCCCTGAAAATATTTTTCTGCACCCTTCACCACGTGGGGCCAGGTCTTCCTTTTCGGATAGGTATCCAAAATCTTGCAGATTAGCCCTTCTGCCTCGCTTTAAGGGTAGACTAAAACGAAGGGAGCTTCGCAAAGCCGCAGAGCGATCTCCCGAAGCCGAACCGAGCTGCTGCACCGCCTGCTCCGGGCTTGGGGGTTTGAACTAGAAAGTCGGCTCGTTTTTTTTTTTCCTCCTAAATCACCAAACATCTGCTTTGCAGAATCTGATTAACTAATACCCTTTATCTGAAATCCCTGGCCAGGGAGGGGGGGGGGGGGGAAAAAAGCGAGGGAGAGGGAAGGCGAAAGAGCGAAAGGTCATTTCGAGCGAGCGCTCGTGTTTTTCCTAGCGCGTTGCATTGGCAGATTAGTAAATCGGTGCCACCTTTGCCCTGTTCCCAGCACGGTGGCAGAAACACTTGCAGCCCAGTTGCTCCTGCATCCCGCCGGTGCGAACGTCAGCGATCCCTCGCGGTGCCGGGGACAGAGATGGGGGCACGATAGCTCTCACCCAGGTCTCCCCGGAAAACCGGAGGTGCCGAGTTGCTTTCCCTCCCCATCGCGTCTCCGCTTGGGCGAGACCTTGGGTGACGTCTCCCGTAGCATCCTCCCCTCCCGCCCCGCATCCATAGGGTCACCTACGGGGACTTACCCGCACAGGGCGAGGAGGTGCCAGCGCACTTGGCATCTGGGAAGAGAATTATTAAATCCCCATAGGGATGCCTGGGAGCAGGACGGGAGGGAAAAATGCAGCCATGCCCTTGGAAGGTTCCCTTGGGATCAAGCAGCCAATGTCATTTAAAAGCCTCACCGCTATTTGGTTCACCGTATCATTGGCAGCCCGGTGAGCGGGGCTTTTTGGCAGCACCTCGACCCCAGCGTCGCCCTGAGCAGGGGAAAGCACCCGGGCGGCCCTAAAAGATTTGCGGCGCATCATAAGGCTTTTTTTATGGATTTTTTTTTTAATTAATTAATCCTGCAGCTGCGGGAACACCAGGCTCCTTCCCGGGCAGCCCGTCCATGCCGGTGGTGAGGGGACCACAGTGGCTCTGCCACGCGGGACATCTTAGCCCCCTCGCCAGGCTGCCGGAGGCCAAGGCTGCCGGTGCGGCGGGGATGACGCCCGGGACCCGGCCACCCACCAGCCTTTGGCTCGTGCCCCGGCGCCGCGAGGCTTATATCTGCCATTAATAAAAAAATAAAGCCCGAGCTGCCCCGCCGAACGGGACCGGGCGGCTTCGCGTTAGTCGCTGAAATAGCTGGGCTTCTGCTTACTTGCTTTTTTTTGGGTACTTTTTCCCCCTGTTTTTGCTTTCTTTGCTTTTCGGAACTGGGCACGTGCCCAGGGTGGGAAGCAGGGGGGGGTCCTGCAGCACCGGCCTTCATCCGAGCACCCCCCCATCCTCCTCCTCCTCCGCGCTTTGGGAAAGCGGAGGCGGCGCTGGCACATTTCTGCCCGGACGCCGCAGCCTGAATTGCTCCGCGCTGACGCTCCTTTGCTCCTGAGGGATCCATCACCTAAATTCCCCCTCCTGCTCCAGCTTCCTTTTCTGTCCTCTGAGCTCTTTCGCCCCCTCCGCGTCGCTAATGAGAGCATTAAGCCACCCCGTCCCCGAGGTCCCGTGTCACCGTGTCTCCACCGAGCTTGTTCTCGCACGCGCGCAGACAGCGCAGAGCACTGACCAGCTCGTCACACCGATCGCCCCTGCACGCTGAGCACGGGAGCGAGGGGGGGAGAGCCGGGGAGGCCTCTCGCCTACCTCCTTCTCCAAGCGAGGGTGCATAAGGCGACTTCTTCCCCCCGATTCCTAGACAAAACGAAGCCCCCGTAGACCTCAGCAGACGAGCGCGCGCCGGCTGGGCTCTCCTCCGAGGCAGCCCGGCGCGAGCTTCAGCCCGCAGGCCAATTTACCGCCGCGACGAACCCCTGCTAATTCCCCTCGTTCTTAGCAAAACTAATTAGCTCAGCGATGCTGCAGCCACCCGGCTCCCGGATCGCGGCCAGCTCGGGTCCGGGCAGGCCCCGGGCTCCCGCCTGCGGGCGGCAGCGGCGCTCACGGCGCCTCTCGGGCTGCTTAAGATATTGGGGCGGATTTGCCTTATTTCCCAGCTCCGCGAGAAGCCGCCCCGGCTCAGCGCCGTGCCCAGCGGGCGGCAGGGCTGGGTTTTGCTCCAGCGGCTTTTAAACCTCGGCAGCGGTTTGCGGCGGCCGGCGCAGCCCGAAGCTTTCAACCCGCCTGGGTTGATGGCGGGGGCTCCCCGACCCGTGCTGGCCGCTCCGAGGCCGACGGAGCCACGGATGGGCAGGAATTCAAGGAGCACCGAGCCTGCGGTTTCATGCAACGGGGGAAATGAGGAGCGGCGCCGAAGCCCTTGGGGTTGCTCCGAGGAAAGACCCAGCAAACGCCGCTCCTAAGCTCAAGACTTGGGCGAATTAAAGCTTTAAGGCCAAGGTTTGCAGGCGCAAACTCACTCAATGGCGCATCCAGCCCGGACGCGGCGAGGGCAAGGGGCAAAGAGACCCTCCGGCTCCCCGGGGAGGCTCGGGGCAGCGGCAGGAGAAGTGTGTCCAGTCGGGCATGTGCCAGTGGCCAGGCCCCTTTAATCCTGCTCAGTTTGCATCCTTTATTCCGATTTTTTCCCCCCATATTTATATTTTTTTATATATATGTATATACATAAAAATCAGATTAACAGCAAGCCTGGTACATACTGCGAGAGGGATGAAAACCTGCCTGAGACCCAGACACAGGGCCCAAATTAATCAGCTGCGGATTAACCGGGTCAGGCTGTAATTTAATAAAGAGGAAAGCGCTCGGCGGCCGCCGACGCAAGGGAGCTGCCGGGCGCCCGGGCGCGAGCGGCTGCTCAAGGAGGGCGCGAGGCAGCGTGGGGAGCAGCTGGGATGGTGCGAAACGAGCTCTGCGGAGAAGCAAACGCAGCCCCCGAAGCGAGACCCCCATCACCTTCCCTGCGCTTGGAGCTGGGGCTGCTCGGGGAGAAGATTTAAGCGCATATTTAAGCTTGAAGCGTGCTCAGCCGCTCCTGCTGCAGGCGTGCTTTTCTGGACGGGACTTGTAAAGCCGCCGCGGTTCGTTTGCTCTCCTCCGGGATTAAGGAAGGGGAAAGCGCGAGCCCGAGCGGCGTTGCAAAGGGCTCGACGCGCTTTAGCGAGTGGCTGGCGGGCGGACGGCGCTGCCGCTTTGCGAGCGCGGCGATTAGCCGGAGAAAAGCTGTAGCTGAAGCCTGAGATTGCGCACGGGCAGCTGCGCCGAGCCGGGGCGAACGCCCTCGCCGGGCATCCCGGGAAAAGCGGCGGGATCGGCTGTGCCGCCGCGATCCTTTGCACCCTGCCTGCTTGCAGCAGATGCAAGGCGATGAAGGTGCAATTTGAGCCTGGATCAATGGGAAACTTTCCTGATCTTTTCAAAAGCACTTTGATACCAGGCACGAACAGGCAGGGTCCCCCCCCCCGCTTAGAGCTAGGTCCGCGTCCTCAGCCTGCTCCTAATGCCAACAAACGACCTTGTCTGCCCCCAAAACCGGCTGCTTCTGCCCTGGCACCTATTCAACAGCAAAAACCTCCCCGGAGATTGCGGCCGGAGCCAAAACCGGCACACGCGGCAAGCGATAGGTCACCGATTTGCGGAAAGCAAAAGCCAGTAATTAGGCCACGCTGATATTTGCATCGACCCCGATTTTTGCAACAGCAGCAGCACGAAGAGATGAAGTTTGGGGCTGGGGCGCTGTGCCCCCGATCGAGTGCTGAGCCACCATGTGCCGTAAATATAGCGGCACGGCTCTTTAGCGGGTTTTAACGGTCGCCCGTCCAACCCTCGACCCTGCGGTCCTGCCTGAACCCGTGAATTATAGCCGGGACACGATGCTGCCAGGACCCTCTGCCACCAGTGTTACTTGCGGCACAGCCGGTGCACGAGCCGGCCCGCTCCGCATCCCCCTCTTTTCCCAAGGACAAACTGAATTTATCCCCTGCATCATCATCACCCCCCCCCCCAAAAAAATGACGCAGAGGGAGAACTGGGACCCCACAGCCCCCCTCCGCTCCGCACCCGACTTGGCCCCGCTGCTGAGGATGCCGCAAGGAAGGAGGGAGCAACAAACCCGGCTCGCGCGTGGTCCTCATCCCCCTCCGGCGCGCGGGGCGCCCGGTCCCCCTGCCGCCATCCTCCCGGCGCGGAGGGCGATGGAGCGGTACCCGGCCGCCCGTCAGCTCCGCTCGCCGCCGGCCTCCTGCCGCTCCGGCCCCCTCGGCTCGCCCCAGCGCATGGCCGTGCCGGAGGCAGCGCGGGAAGGACGGCGGTTCTCCTCCGCTCGGCGGAAAGGTGATGCCGGTACCCACGTGAGCCCAGTGGGACTCCTTGCCCTCATTCTCCTCCTCGCGCCCGGGAACGGGCTTCGGCTCCGACGATCCGGGTTGCCTGCCCGGCCTCCGCTTCCCGAGCGAGGGCGACGGAGGAGTGCCCCGAGGCCGAAGATGATGGAGGGGGGTCTTCCAAATTCAGCCAGGCTGCTACCCAACTCAAACAGTGTCAGCAAATTAAATGCATCCTGCTAATTTGCACCTGCTCAGAAGGAGGAGGAAGATGGAAAAGTGGGAGCCCCCTCCCCAGTTTGCTTCTGGGCATGGGAAAATCCACCTTTCCCGGGCACCTGCGGTTCCCGTTACCCGCAGAGGGGCAGTTTCCAAACTGCTGGAGCTTCGGGAACGGGAACTGCACCCCTGGGCGTTCTTTCGGTCCGATTTGCACGCTGCCTGGATAGGGGTGCCCGTTCCTCCTTGAACCTCGGTGAGCCAAGAGCCATCCCGGGCAGGGGCAGAGCAGGGGCTGGATGTGGCCGCAGCCCCTCGGCTCCCTGCGGGCCCTTGGCTTGTCGAGCATCCTCGAGCGGCTTCAGCGGAGACTCGGGAGCTGCCTTTTTCCGCCCCCTGCCTGCTTCATTGTAATGAACGGCAGAGATTTCCCCTTTTCTTTTATTTCTCCAGCGCCTGCACAAATCATCCCCTCCCTTCCCCAGCCACAAAAATGCACACGGAAAGACCCAGCGAGGGCATCACCCTGCAGGACCGGGGGTAAAGCCCAGCTGGGGCATTTCACAGCTGATTTCCAAATGCCTTGCCCAGCCCTTGCCTGCATGACAAATCCTCCCACCACCTCCTAGGGATGCTCCAGGCTGGACTTTCCCCCTGTCCCGAGCCTCATTCCAGCACATGCAATGGGGGCAGGTTTGCACGCTGTGCAGCCTTGGAAAAACTCTGCTCGCAGCAGAGATCGGTTACAAAAGCTGCGGTTCTCAGCCACTTTTGGGCTGCGGGAACAGCTCGGAGGAGGCACGCGAGCTCCCCTGCCCTGCAGGATCAGTGGGTCTGTGAATCATCACTACAATTTTTATTTTTATTTATTTTTTATTTATTCCCCCCATAGAAAATAGGTTTTATTCACTTGAGGTTTTGCCTGTACAGAAATCTGCGTTAAAAAAAAAACCTCAGCCTTTTTTGCAAATCAAGCCGCTAAAAACCGTCCAGTGTTTCAAGCGAGCGCTGCATTTTTTGGATGCTCTGCAATGGGGGGAAAAGCTCTGCTTTTTGTCGAGCGTGTCAAGAACAAGGCAAACAAAAGGCTGATAGGGAAACCCATCCGTATCCGCTTGCCGTTTGTCAGAGAGGGCCAAAAAGAAATACTTCCCGGACAGCTGGCATGCCGAGGCACCCTGCGACTCTGCGAGCGGTTATCTGACACAGGGCTTTTTCGGCTGAAATATGATGATAACCATAACGGGCTGGGCTAAGCGGGAAAGGAAAGGCGAGTTCAGCGTCTGCCAGGTGGTTTGCGCCTGCCAGAAGCTGCCCTGGCGCTCGGCACGCGCGCCTTCCCCCCGAGACCGTGCAACTCATCACACGCCACGCACGGAACGAGCCAAGAGGGGCTTATGGGGTAACTTTGCGCCGATACCGGCTTGACTCTGACCCTGGTGCTAGCCAAGGAAAGGCTCCTTAGTGCCGTCTGATTGCTTCCACCCTGCCTTTACCCGCCGCGACCTCTCTTCAATGAGCTTTTTCGGTCGTGCTCCGATGCCAGGAACGTTCGTTAGCGCCAGCGCCGCAGCGAGCGGGAAAAGCTCCGGCCGTGCTCCTGTGCTGCCCCACGAGCACATCCAGGAAAGACAACCAAAACTGGACTTGGAGTTTTGCACGTTATTCTTAACCACCGGCTACATGCAAATTGTACCAAGTCCACAGGAATTAGGAGCAGGATGGGTTTGGCCCAGGATTGCCATTAACCCTTCCCAAATCCTGCTGCATCGCTGGTGTAAAGGCTGAAAAGTGCCAAGCTCAGCAGGGCTTCCCAGGCAGGCATCCCAGATCCCCCGGGATCACCCAAAACATCCCTTTATTTCCCAGCAAGATCAAGCAGACCTAAGACAACGGCCCATTAACTATCATAATTATTACAACCCGAATCCAGCGTCATCTATTTCCACCTCTCATCGCCTCTGCATTTAATTCACACCGACGGAATAAAGGCTGCCGCTGCTGATTCGAGTTTTAAGCGATCACTTTGCAGCAATGGATTGCAGCCTGGCAGAAATACTGACGAATTATTTCACCCCAGCTCCTTAAGGCTGAACTTGAGCAGGCTAAACGCGGCTAATATTTACCTGTATGTGTTGCAACGTCTTTGCTGTTTCTGTCTTGTGCTTCAAAAAAAGTAGACTGCAGAGGCCGATGCTTTTCTAATGGAAAACTTGCAATGCACAGAACAACTGTTTTAAGTCTTGGGAAAGGAAGGCAGGCTGTAAACATTCAAAACAGAACATATCTGCTAGGGTTCAGGAACAAACCCAGGAGCATCCAAAAATCTTTTTTTATTTTTAAATCATATTAAGCACAGCTTAGTATAAAAACACAAGCCAAGTATTATTTCATCTGGACATAAATGGGAACCTTTTCAACTAGTTGATTCTTCCACATCCCACAGATAATAAGATAAAAGGACCGGCTTAATGAAGGATCTTTCCATGTTTGTTAGGCTCAGCTACATCTCTGTTATATCATTAAGGCCATTCAGACTTTTATAAGCACAGTAAACGAGACTAAAGGCAGCCACTCACCTGCAGTGTGGTGCAGCCAGCCTAAATTACAGCTCCTCCTCAAGCAATGGAAGATCCCGTCTTGGATGGATACGGACGTGGCCGGCGTCCGTTCGTCTCTGACACATGGGTAAGGATTAAGAAAGAGTTTGTCTCAGATAAGACTCAGATTCGGAAATCCTACACCCCCATGAAACCCTATCTTATCTCACTGTCCTTGGCTTTAAAGGCAACACGAGGAAGAAACGCTGTGAGCGGGGCTGCTTTAACAAAACCGGTGGTCACGCACGTAGACAACAACAGTGGCAAACAACCCAAAACTCCTTGAAAACCAGTCCCGGGAGAAGTCTACCCCCAAGAGCTTGGCTCCTGAGCTGAACCGCTGAAATGGTAATTTCTTCACTTGGGAGCAGATCTGGCTCCATTGGTGCTCCATGAGCTTCACAGAAGGTGAGGGAGAAGCCCTCACCTCTTAACGTGGTTAAGAGCGTCCCACCTGGGCAACTAGCAGCAACATCCAGAAGTAGGCAGGTATTTTAAGACTAAAAAGGCACCAAAGAGTCAAGCAGCTCTTACCTGCCTGGGTACGGGCTGCAGCTCGCCCCGCTCGCTGCCTCCTCACCATGAGCCAGGTGGTGGCATCAGACAACAGAAGGGAAGAGCCGACGCAGCCTGCAGTCGCAGAAGGGTCTTTGATGGATCCTTTCCAGTCCAAGATATGGAGACCAGGTCTCTACCTTCTGAATCTGGCTCCGAGCGCTTCCTTCCCCCGGGAAGGCGTGGGATGGGGTAAACCCATCTCCCTTCATCCAGATGAGGAGGTGGGAGGAAGACACAGCCCCAAGCGTGATGACCAGGACAAACAGGTCTTCTCCCCCTCGCCTTGTTACGTTCAGATGACCAACATGGGTTGTCACGCTCAGTCCCACAGTCCCTCTGTAATCATCAACAGCAAGAGCTGGAAGGAGCGGTCCATGGCTTACCCTAGTCATCAGCTTGGCCATTTTGCTTTAACCCAATACACAAGCAAGCCCCAAACAGCTCCCAGCTCCTTCAAGCACCATCCACAGCAGCACCCGCATGCCCAGCGTCCCTAAGAAAAGTCACCGCCTCGTGGGCATTTCCCAAAGGTTTTGGTTACACTGCAGTAACGGGGGAATTTCATTAATTACCCGCGCAGCTCAATGGTGGCGACGCGAAGGCGCCGGCGCGAGGGACATATCAAGAACCGTGTTAGCACGGCAACTGGAACAGGGACAAGCGGCAAGGGTGCCGCGCCGCAGAAAGGGCTGAAGTTGTCACAACGCCGTCGGCAGGCTCGATACAAAAGGCCGGCTCATCAATAGCTAATGGGTAAATAAATAAATGATGCACCCGCTCCGGTGAATCGTGTTTCTCCCTCCTTGCTGCGCCCTCTCCTTTCTCCTCACTTTCTGTCCCGCTCTGGTCTTTCTGCTCCTCTGTCTTCCAGCTTTTCAAGATTTGGGAACTTTTAAAGCTGTAGCTGCTGTGGAAGGATGACACCGTGGCTAAGGCAGGAAAGCACAGCTGCAGATACATGACTCCAGATATACGGCTCCAGCTCCTGCCTGGGAGAGCCACCGTCCCAACCATGGGGTCGGATGCTGATGGGAGCAGGATGGGCTCATCCGGCCCTGGAGCTGCTCTCTGACCCAAACAAGGGGGCAAGAGCAGGACAAACATAAATGAGATTATTCCCTAGTGAATCCCTGCTGCATGCCTTGCTGAGCCCAGCACCAGCTTCACCGCTACCCTCTCGGTTTGGGTCAAAGCCGAATTTGGCTTCTCCCCAGGGTCTTGGTGGCCAACATCCATCCAGACCAGGAGGACGGGGCACCACCAGGCAATGCTAAGCTTGGCCACCCCAAGCCCTTTCCAAGGAGGGTTGACATTGCTCCAACGCATGAGGCTTCCCCGGGCTGTGCTCTTGCATCCCCCATGGTGCCAGGGCTGCTCCCGCTCCGAGGTGCCATCAACAGCCCGTGCCAGTCTCCTCCAGCAGGAAAAGCCGAAAGCGGAGCGCCAGGCAGCGAAACCAAAGCTTCCCGAGGCGGCTCGTGCTCCGCGCCCGGCCCGCCTGCCACCTGCCCGGCACCGGGCTGGAACCGCTCGAGCGCTGCCGGACACGTGCCAGCAGCTCCCCGGCAGCTGGTCCATGCTTCAGCGGGTGCCTGGCAGGGAGGGAGAGGAGGGGCTGGCTTGGGGGGGTTGTGGAGGGAGAAAAAGGGCCCCTGCTTTGCCTGCCCGAGGGGGGATTTTGCATCCGAGCCTGCGCAGAGAGGTGGGGGAGAAGGTGTGATCCTCTCGGATCCTATCCGAGCACATCCTCTGCTGAGGCCTGATAACTTCATCACACGGTTGAGCCCTAGCATCATCCTGAGTGAAAGGAGCAGCTCCCATTCACTTCCAGCTCTGCTCCTGGGCCGAGTCCTTACCGCTCCAAGGGACCATCCCCACCCCAGCAACACACCACCCGGCACAGCCGGGCATCTTCAAACACGTGCACCCAGGAGTTACCATCCCTGGCATCCCGAAACCCCGGACCAGGAGCGCGGGAAGCCGAGGCTGAGCAGAAGTGGCTCTCTGGATCCCCACATCCCCTGCACGACCCAGCCGGCACCGGGAGCCCGAGCCCTGCAAAGCCGGGGACGGAGGCAGATCCGTGTCGTCAGTGTGGCATCGCGTTTTGGCAACCGCTTCGCTTGCCGGCCTCGATTCCCCTCCCCGTTGGTCGGATGCGGATGGTGCCGCAGGGCTCGGCGCCCGCAGCGCAGCAGGAATGCAGGAAATAATAGTCTGGGCTTGGAGATGCTTGTACAGATTAACCCCTCGCTGCCGCTTGGAAGCGGAGGAGCCGGTTCGCTCCCGAGCGGAGCCGGGATGGTGGGTCGCAGTATTTCGGGGGGAGCTCGGGAGCCAGGTTTGCTGGGCACATCTCCCTTCCGCGGGGTTTCCTGCTCGTCCTCCGCATTAAATCACCATCCCCGATTCACCCAGAGGGGGTAAGGAGTTTCGGGCAGAGTCAGGAGCCGTATCCCGGTGGCAGCTCTTAACCGCAGGGCGACGGCCCCTCCATCCCGCCCGTCCCCCAAGGCCTCGCGTCCCGCGCGCTCGCCCGTCTCTAATCTTTCACGATCGCTTTCCCTCCCCGCTCTGATTTCACGGGGCCGCGCTACGCTATCCCTCCGCCGGGGCCCTGCGTGGCAACCCGAGCCCCGTCCCCTCCGCCCCGTCCTCCGGGGCGCCTACGGATAGAGCCGCCGCCGCCAGCCCCGGCCCCCGCGCTGACCCCGGTGAAGCTCCGCTCCCCGATCCTCCCGCGCCCAAGCTGACACTGCGCCGCTAATTGCGCGGCTCCTGTTCCAGGGATATTACCTTTGCTTTGGGTTTGCATAACCCCAACCCACGTCACAGCAGATCCTGGGCACCGAAATCAAGCTGTTCTGTATCGGTAACAAGAAACTTTAACCACCACCTCTGACCCGAGCAGACCTCTGCTGCGGCTTCTTCTCCAGCGTCTCGCCCTAACGCCCGTGAAGGGGACGCAGAAGCATCCACCTCCAGCCAATATTTAACCCACGCAACGACCGTTGCTTGTCTATTCTGTATTAGGGACAGCTGAAAACCCCCCAAAAACCAGCAAAGAGGATGAGAAGCACTCACCTCGTGCCTGTCGCTGGACCAGTCCATGCCTTGTCCTGGGGTGATGGTCCTCTGGCAGGCAAAGGAAAGGGAGATGGTTTCTTTTCAGATGAGCGGGGAGAAAGGAGACACAGATGGAAAAGGAGAGAGCGTGGTGTCGGGAGCAATGCTCTTCCGTTGGTGCTCTTGAGAACTAGGGTGTTTTGGCAACTAAACGTCCCGGTGCCCAAACCGGGATGCGTGGGAAGGCAACCAAATCCCTTGGGGGACAGGTGCTAAGACTGAGTTTAGTCCTCCAGCAATTCCTCCCTCCTCAAATCCAGTCAGACCAAATCGCCCTCCTGCCCCATCTCCGCCGGCCACGGGACTGTCGGCCCGAGGAGGGCTGTAACCTGCCTCTTAACAAAGAGCAGCCAAGAGCGATGCTCTGCAGAGAGCAGCCGGATGGAGCAGGTGGAGACGGCATTGGTGCAGGATGCGGCCATCCCAAGAAGTGGTCCAGCTCCTCTCCCGGCAGCAAAAGCTGAACTCCCCACTGGTGTCCAGAGCCTCGGGTCCGGCCAATATCATTCCTGCAGCCTCAGCAGCTCCTGGGGAAGCAGAGGTGGAGGAGCATGAGGAAAAGCCCAGCAAGGCAGGAACCTGCTAGATACTTGCTTCTTCCTGCTCATGATGGAGACAGCGTGCCTCCCAAGAGCACGTTCCCGCTTTCCAGCTAGCCATAAGGCCAAGCATGGCTTTATGTCATCACCAGACCTCAAAACAGCACTGAAGGAGGGGTTATAGACGGGGAAACTGAGGCATGGGGCATCCAAGAGGGTCAACCTGCAAAAAAACTCCAGGGCACCCTCCATGCCCCTCCACTGAGTGACAGAGGGGCCCATCTGCTGCACCAAGGCGAGGTGTCACATACCCCAAAAAAGTACGCGCCCTCCCCACTGGGGGACTGCTCTCACCATCTTGCCTTCTTTAATTAAAGTTTGAATTTTCAAAATTTTTTATTTTTATGGGAAGGATTCATACAGGATCGGAAGGCCCTTGGCTCTCTCTGCATCACCTTTTCGTCCCTCCTTCGTTGACTTTCCAAAGATAACTGCTTCCCCAAAAGCCCCATGTCCCTGCCAGTTCCCAGCAGGGAAAACAAGCAGCGTGTCTTTATGTCCTGATCCTCGCTCATCTTCCCCTGCTTTAGGCCTTATTTATTTCCCCACATCAAGTCCCTGCAGCATCTAAAGCCCGTAACCTCGGCAAGTGCTTGCTGGGGTCTCCAGAACAGCAGCCTCCATCCACTCTGCGGTTACCGGGGTCTTGCTGGCCAAGGGCGGCTCTGAAAAACGACCAAGAAAATTAAATGTATTGACGAGTTTTCTTAAATTTGCCTTGCAGGGGAATTTGTGCCCCTCTCGGGAAACATTTAGGGGACTGTAACCCTAAAAAGCTCAAAATCCCAAATTCCGAGAATTAAATCCAACAGTGCCCCTGTCTGGGGAATGGAAATATAGCAGCCGAGGCTGGGACATTTTGTTTTTATAGCAGCCCACAGCATTCACATACATCTATCCAGGATGGGGCGCAACCCACTGTAGCACCCTGAGGTCCCTGGCAGCTACCGCCTGACCTCCCCAGGGCCCTCTGCCCAGACAGCCCAAATCCAGGGGGGTTAAAACAAATAAATAAATAAAATAAATAAAATCAAGCCTCCAAGTCCCTTCCTCTGCCCTGAGAGCTCCTGGCCTTACTCTGCAGCGGGAAGGGGTGCACACAGCAGTTTTACATGGGAAAGGGGTCCAGCATGGCCAAGGGGACACTCATGGCTTTGCACGCGGTTGCAGCCAGGACGCCTGGGCAGCAGCAGTATATCAGCGGTGTATCGGCTCCAGCCAGGAGAGGACAGTGCTGCACGTGTTTTTTAGCTACAGACTGCCTGCAGGCACAAGTATATTAACGGGGATTTTAAGGGCTCTCGCCTGCACCCAACGGGGGTCGGGGCTACCCCAGGCAGCAGTATAGGTATAACTGCACAGGAGCAGCTTTGCAAGCCGCTGTCTCCATCTCAACATGCAATCCGAAAAATTTCCCAAGCCAAGGTCAACTGACCCCAAAGGTGAGACCTGCCTGCAGAAGACGGTCCGGTCTATCCCTCCTCCCGGCATAGTTTCCTGTTTGTGGATAAAAGCACTGAGGACTTCAGCAGGGCCAAAAACCTGCTGGGCCCCGTTCATGTACAGGGCTCCCACCGATGCTCTGCACCCCGGGCTATTTGTAAGCTCCCTTTCAATCCCAGCAAAGGGCACTCACTCCATGCCATCCTCTCGTTTCCCAAACTAAAAGCATTTCTACGCACAGGAGTTCAGCGAGGTGGTGGGAACGCAGGGGTGCAGCCCTGCCAGCTTGCATAGGTGGGGAAAAGAGAAAAATTGCACCAATTCTCAAAGTACAGGGAGAGGGAGCAGATCCCCCTATTTGCTGTCCCAAAATACCGGTTTGCAAAACAACCCCTGCCCACCCTTCCTCATCCTTTCCCTGAGCAATGACTCCAGCTCCCTTCCTAGCTCCCAGGCGCCCACCAGATCCATCAGGAAGGCTGATGCACAAAGGAGCTGGCAGCGGCCAAGGGCCTTTTCTAGCCTCAGGCAGGTGGAGCTGCTCACCCTGATATTGCCCTGATTCCCAGGTGCCTGGATTGGGAATGGCTTTTGCAGGCTGCGGCTGGCAGGTCTGAGCAGCTGCCCTGGGCTGGCTGCAAACCTGCGGGTCCGATCAGGCTGGAGGAAAAAGGCTGCAGCCCCCAACCCTGCAAACTGCAGGTGTTTTTGCAGGGATAAACTCATGGAAAAACAGCTAGACCTGGGACAGATGAGGAAACCCCATCCTCGTCCTTGTGCTTTCCCAGATTGCTTTTGGAGACTGAGAGCCAGCAGCAATTCCCGAGCTGGAAACAGCTCCGCGGATGTGCTGCTTCTTCCATGCAGGACAGAGCTGCTTTTCTTAGCTGCGATTAAGGAGAAATTATTATTTTCCTCCTGATAGTAATTGTCGCTGTGGAGGAAGGTGCGCTCCAGCGTGCCCGGAGTCGGCAGCTCTGTGGCTCGGATGCAGCTCCGTGGCTGGCTGCCTCCAGCTCCCGCCCGGCTTATTGCAAAAGCCTTGAAGCAAGAAGATTAAAACTCTCCCCGCCGGCAAATCCCACCCGGAGGGTGCACCACAGCTCCGGAAGAGCAGGCGCGCTTCGAGCGGTGGGAAAATAGTGCAAAAACTCGTCTGCTCCTTGCAAAACGACGTCCCCAGGCCGTTTGGGAGCAGGGTGCCGCGCTGCGTATGCTCCTGCAACCCCGACTCGTTTCGGCAGCTTGCTCCCCTCTTGCTGCTCCGCGGAGGATTTGCAGCCTTCCCTTTCCGAGGCCTCGGCGGCTGGAAAAGGGAGGCAGCCCCCTGCGTTTGCAAGGAAGCTCTTTAAAAAAATCCCCCCCCCCAAATGAAGCCTCCTCTCGTGGCGTCCGCCCCCCGCCTCTGCCTAGCAGACACGTGCCGATTTTGGGGTGCAAACAGGTTGCCCCAGGCTTGCAGATGATCCCCGGTCCCGGGGAGAGGAGGCATAGCGTCGGGTGGGGTTTTTGCCGCCCACTTCTCTCCCACTCGTCCCCTCCAAATCCTGCTCCAGCTCTCCTTTACCTGCTCCCCTTTGGATCTGGCACCAAAATTGCCCCCCAGGTAAGGGGGATTTTCGGGAGACACTGCCAGGGACCACTAGGTCCGTGCACCTATATCTATACCTTGCACTCGGTGCAAAGGCTGCCAGGTCGGTCCCTCCGTTCCCATTTCCAGCCGCTTGGTCCCTGTTTTCCCGCGATGCTCCGGCATCCCCCCCATCCCCATCACTAACGCCGAAAAAGGCGCATGGCCCCGCCGAGGGCCGCGGGAGGACTCCTCCACGCTGAATACAACCGCCGCTGCCAAGATAAAAGCGAAGCGGTGAATAATTCATGGCTCAATCTTTTTTTCCCCCCCACCATCTGCTGTAAATATTTAAATAGCACCGAGATGTCTAGGGCCGGACCTCGGCGGGGACGTGGAGGGAGAACCGAAGCGGTGGGCTGGGGGCAGCAGCGCGGTCCGACGCCTCCGAGGAGGAGGCAGGAGGCCGGCAGGGTTTATCCGTATCTCGATTGCTGGCGTCAGCATCGACGAGCCCCTTCTGCACCTCTGTTTTGGGGGTGCAAACGGGGGGGTGACCTGCTGCCGGCGGGAAGGCGCCGGGGAGACCTTTGGGTGCACCGGGGCACTGCTGCGGGGCCGGAGCGTTATTCCGAGCGGCTTTGCCTTTCCTGTGGCTCCGACACTCGGGAGCCACTTCCCATGGGATAGCTGGGATGGCGGAGGCTGCGGGGACGGGACGGACGGACATCACCGCACATGCCCTGGGCCGGGGAGTCCCTCATTGTGGCCTCTGCCCTCAATTTTTGCAGAATTTGACCCGAATTTACGATTGCTGCAAAATCGATCAGCCACCTGCACAAATTCCCTCTGCGCCAGTCGGCAGCTCCCCGGGGTCCGCTCCCACCTGGAAAACACAAAGCCAATGGGGCTATTTTGGGCAAGGACCTGTCTCTGGGCTCGGGAGCATCCTGGTGGCCGGGGATAAACCCCATCCGGATGCGGCAGAATAGCAGCCGGGGAAGCAGGAGAGGAGGCAGGAGCCTGCGTCCCCCCCAAAGGCTGTGCCTGGAGTGGCCTTTGGGAACGCGCCCAGCTGTTTGTGCTAAAAGAGAAACGCTGGGTGTTTTCCGCCTGGAGATTTAGGTGGTTTTCACCAGGATTGGGGATATTGCAGCTTTGCAAGAGGGCTTTTAAACGTGCCGAGCGCCCTTCCCTCTTGCGCTTCCCTCTGCGCCAGCCGATGGGTGCAAGAAGGGATGGAGACATGGAATATGTGTGCCAGTGCCTTCTCCCAGGGAGACTCCGGTCTGGCAACAAATCCCTTCGGCATCCTCCAGCGAGGAGGCAAAAAAGAGAGAGACCTTCCCGCTCGTGCCGGCGCTTGGGTCGGCAATTCAATCCCTGCAGGAGACCCAGCGGCTTTGGGGCGATCCAAACGGGGCAAAAACGGCCCAAAGCTCCCTCTGCCCGTGGGTGCGGAGCGCGACCCTGTGATCCTTCTGCTGAAACAACTCCCGGTGCTTTGCCCAATGCAAACGGAGCAATGGGACGTCGTCGCGTTTTGGGGGATCTGTGTATATTGGCCCTAGGGATGCCGGTGGGAATGAAATGGCCGGACACGGCTTGATGCCACGGGATGCGATTGCAGACGGCTGCCACGGTGGGATACGTCGTCGTGTTCCTGGTTTGCACCGGAGACCTGCTCAACGGAGCGGGGATGCAAACAGCTTTTCCGTCTTCTAGAAGCTTTCAAGGAATCCGTCGTTTTTCCTCCCTCCATCAGCGTAAATGAAGAGATTGGGAGGCCAACGAATTCTGCAGCTCAAAAATCCGAAGAAGGGTGTTCCTGTGAATCCGAGCACTGCCCTCAGTCTTAACCTTTTAAAAAGCTCTTTCAAACTAATTCAGCATTTGAAACAAAAGAGGGTTGGGGTTTTTTTTTAACAGAAGAAATGGTGTTTCATTTTGAAAATTCCCAATAGGATGTTTTCAAAAACTTCAACCCCTTTTCCCACATGCATTTCCAAGCCAAGAAATTAATCAAAACAATGCATTTCTCACCAAAAAAAGAAAGAAATCCGTCCATGAGTCATCATTTTTCAGTGAAAAAGAACATTTCCCCAGGCTGCTCCCCGACTCCTCGATCAGGAACGGCTCCAATGCTCTGCGCCAGAGCAAAGCCGTCGCAGGGGATCCTGCAGGACTCCCGGCCCGATTTGGGGTGTTTCGGGGTGTAGGTGCAGGTGCAGGTTGGCTGGGCAGAGGTTGCTCGGTTATTTGCTGCGCAAAGAGGCTTCGTGCTGGCTCCTGAACATATGGCTGGGAGGAAAACGGTCCCTGTACGCTCAGGAATTGGTGATTCGTGGTACAGAGCCACTAGACGCCTCCTGGCTGGTCTGACAGTGCTGTAGACCGAAATCTGCTGCTCCTGGAAAAGGGAATAAGCCGGGATAAGGATACGTCCTGCTTCCTCGCAGCACTGACCCCAGCAGGCCACCTGATTTCCCACGGGAGGTGGCGTGTCCTTCGCGAAGAAGCCTGATTTTCTACAGCCGGGGCACTGGTGGGTGGATTCTCTGCTGTCTCGTAAGGGTTCAGCCCCCGGTGCAGCGCCAGGGTGAGGGGCTCTCACTCCTTTGTGGTTGCACAGCAAGATCTGTAACCTTTTCAGTATCCCAGGCTTTGCCAGGTTGCCCAATTCCACCCATTCCCGGAGATTTCTGAGCCCGCAAAGCTGCAGGGGAACGTGCAGCAGCCAGCCGAAAGCAGCACCCGCTTGCGGGTGAGCCGCGGGTGGCTTCCCAGCTCCCTGATGGCTCTCCCCAGCTCTGGAAATGAAGGTGAAGGGAACTGTGCATGCACCAAGGAGATTTCATCTGTTGGTAAGGCTTGAAGGACCTGACGGGGGGGGGGGGTCTTCAACCCCTTCCAGCCAGGAGCTCGCATGGCCACACAGGCCACAAGTTAGCTCAGATGCCTTCTGCTGCACGTGGATCTCACCAGGCTTCCTACAGACCGTGGCCGCTTGTTGGGCTGGTTATCCAGCACCAAAATCCAGGGCTGATGGGGAAAGCCCACCGCGCAGGGGGACTTGGACCCCCCCGAGATTTACACCCGCTGCAGTAGAGGCGAGAGGAGGCTGGAGCCCGCGGGGTGCAGGGTCCCGTCCCCCAGCGGCGCTGCCAGACGCAGGCTGCTGAGGGCGGCCCGGCTCAGAAAGAAGAGCGAAAGAATTGGGGGGGGGGGGGGGAGAAGAAAACGTCGAGATTAAAACCCCTGTCAGGTCAATTTTCCGCAGAAGGCCTCTTGAAGGCTGGCCCGTTCGCTCTGCGCTAAGTGGTTTATAGATTACCTCTAATAGGAGGCTGCAGCTATGGGTACATTGAGGAGGGTACAGATCTGGTGGTGGGGGGGGCACAGAGGACAGAGGTGGCGGCTGCTGGCTTCACCCCTTCCTCCCTTCGTCCCGCAGCAAGCGCATCCAGCAGCTCCGCAGCCAACGAGGGGTTAACGGGGGGAGAGACCCTGAAAAATGCTGCCTCCCACCAATAACGCAATCAGCTTGCGCATAAAGGCAGCACGACGAACCGTTGCGGGGCGGGGGGGAACCGGGTTTTTACAGCGCCTACGGGACTGTGCCAGAGTGACCTGCCCGAGGCCGTACGGGGAGGCTGCGTCGGAGCAGGGCCATTTTGCCCGCTCGCGTGGCGCGTCGAGGCAAAATCAGGTGAAAAAGCCCATCACCGGGGCATCCGAACAGCAGAAAGATGCTCGTGAGGGAGCACGTTGGTGGGCAGATGCCCATCAGAGCAATGTGCTAACGGGTGAACGGATACACCAGGACATGTGCATTAGCAGGTAGAAAGACGGACACCCTGGTCTGATAGGTAGATACCTGTGTGCCCCCATCCAAAGTGTCTGAAGGGCTTCACCAGGACACCAAGAGAGGCAGAGCACCCACCTCGCTGCGTAGCACGTGGCCACGCTGGCTTGTGAGCATGATCCTGCCTTAATTTCCCCTCCTCGGTACCAGAACAGAGGTAGGGTCCCAGCCGCGAGGACCCCGGCGGGTGTGCATCAGCCTCAGCTATGCCTCCTCTTCATCACAGCCCTGCGCCACTCGGGGTTTGCAGCTCAGGGGTGAACCCATGTGTGAGCAGGGGAATGAGGAAGAAGAAGACCCTGCATCTAAACGAGGTGGAGAAAAGGTGAAGGAGAGATTTTTTTTTTTCCGATGCTTAAACGCTACTGGCTCATCCCGAGGGGAATTTCACTCTAGCACCATCTGGAGTTTGGAGAAGTTTCCATTTAAGCCAACAAACGGTTGGGGGTGAGCGGTCTGGAGTCGGAGGGAAGTGACTAATCAATCCAGTCATCATTTATTTATAAATACAGCAGTTGGGAGCATGATCTGAACCGCTGAAGACAGCAGCCGGCCACAATCATTGCAGGAAGATTTGGGAGGAAAATGGACAACAAAGACAATAGCTTTCAGAGGAAGGTCTTAGCTGGAGGGCCCAATCGATAGGGACAAGGACCAAATGAGACTTCTTGTCTCTCCCCAGGTCACCAAAAATCTCTCCATCCCTCCCAATGCTTTTATGAAGGAAGTCACTGAAAATGAGTGGCTTTGCTTTGAGGTGGAAACATCACCAGGTCATGCTGAGAAGGACGTTTGTCACTGCCGAGACACCCGGTTCAGTTCCATCTCCCTGCAGATGGCTTGTCAGCCCCCTTGCAGTCTCTGTCACTCCTCTGCTGAGCAGAGAAATCCTCTTGGGGACAGAACCGGTGGAGAGGACACATCTGCTTTGCTCGGGATTGCAAAGCCGTGAGGCTGTGCCGATGGGAAGAACCTTTGCCCACTATTAAGAGAGCAAGGAAATAGAGGATACCCCTAGAAATAACATCTTGTGCCTCCTATTTAGGAGTCTGCGTGGACCAAATGCTAAATATTCACTGCCCAAAACAGCCTGGGCTCTCCCAGATCAGCCTCCCTTGCTCCTACAGGGCTTGGGAACCCGCACTCTTCACCATCACCCCACTTGCAGCCAAAATTTCACCCTCAATGAAGCCAGAGAAGCAGTACCAGGATGGGGTCCATGATCTTTAGGCATTTTAAGGTCCATTAGCTGGCAACTTAAAGGCCTGAGCCTCATCAGGCAGAAGACTGGATTAATTACAGAGATATCTGCAGGGTTATGGCTAATACGGGGAGAGAAGGCACATACGGGAACCTGGATCCCCATCGGGCTGGTCACCTGGGGGTGGGATTTGTCTCACGTATGGAGGCATCTCCAGGAGGACACGTTGTTTTCAAGAGCCCTGTTGTAGTCAGCAGCGCGACAGAGGAACTCCTATGCATGATTCATCGGGCTTAATTTAGACATGTGCCTCAAGGCCAGGAGAGCCAAGGCCTTAAAAGACCCCATTTCCCTGCTGGAAGGGGCCAGGGAAACAAGCTCAGATGGATCGGCGATGCCTACTGTTGGCGCAAGAGATATCACCTGAAGATACGTGTGAGGAGCCTGCAGTCCTCGATCACCCCCCAAACCGTGGTTGTCCCATGCTGAGAGCCCAGGCCTGCAGCAGACGACGGCACCTGTGGCACTGCGCTGGCTGACCGTGTGAACCAAGAGCTTGCTGAGGGAAACCATCCGACAGCGCGTGATCAGGCACCGAGCCATCGCAACAGCCGGTGGCAGCGCGGGCAGCCAGGAAAGCGCTTCACAAGCACCGAGTGAGCTAAAGGCAGGCGTCCCAGAAGAGAGCATCCAAAGGGGTCTTTTCTCTTCTCCATAGGCATGCAAGGCACCAGCTGCTGGAGCAAGGGGCCATGCTCTTGTGGTTTCATTGCAGAAATATGGATCCAGACCTGGAGCTGGTCACGGGAGATGCTATTCTCGCATATTCTCGCACAGTGCCTGCTCTGCCTGTGCGCAGATCAGAGACACCACGTCACACGCAGCTCCCAGCAGCTAGGTTTTACTAAGGACCTTGCAGGCATCGGTGGCGTGATGAGTGGCAGACCTTGCGCCAACAGGAGGCATCTCCGCTCTGCCTGAGCTTGTTTCCCTTCCTCCTTTCACCACGGATGCGGAGAAATGGGTTCTTTTAAGGCATGCCTCTTCTGGCCTGGAGGCAAATGTCTAAATTAAGCCTGATGAATCATGTGGGGGAGTTCCTCTTTCTCGCTGCTGGCCATGACGGGGCTCCTGAGGTTGAGACCAAAGGGAGAAGTCTCGCTGGAGATGCTTCCATGTGCGTGAGACAACCCCTGCCAGGAGACCCAGCTGCTACCCGGGCAAATGCAGTGGTTTTCCTGTGCTGTTTGCTCCTGAACACCGACACAGTGACAAATCCGCTGTTCCTCCTTGCACGGATGAGACCAGTGTGGCTGCAGGGTCAGGGCCTCTGGTCCATGCAGAAGAAGCAGCGAGGGTCATGTCTGCCTGGGTGGATGTGAGCAGCGGGATGAGGACGCTGATCAATAGGACGGTTGTGTTCCTGCGCCATCAGCAGCCTCTTGGAATATATTTAATACGCTAAAACACATTCCCCCAATTTTCTATTTATGGCGAATGAGTGTCTAATCCTTGAGCTGCGGCGGTGCGCGTTGTGCTGAGCCGGCTGTTCTGCCGATGCCGGCGGGGAGGGAGAGAACGAACTCGCAGGAGCCACAAACTGCAGAGCAAGCGGCGGAGCCAAGCCGCCCACTGAGCCCCCGTGGAAAGCCAGGGAGAAGCCGGCTGAGCAAAGCCCTCACCCTCCGGCAGAGCATCCCCCCGCCTGCCCTGTGCAGCAGCAAAGCAATCGATGCTCTGTTTTTAAAGACGATTTTGTTTCTCTTCCTGGAGCTGTTAGGGGCTGCTTTCTTCCAGGGGCAAGTGCCACCATGGTCAACAGGCTGAGATCCTACCTGGGAAGCTCTTGACCTAAACCCACGGGCTGTTTTTCACTACGGCGTCATCAGTAAAGCTGAACGGGTCTTGTCTGCAGGGCCTGGAGGGGAAGGGACCTGCAATCAGTGCTCGTCGGGATTTAATATGTGTGTTTGCACGTCCATACGTCAAGGAGCGTGTCCATGCGCGTGTCCCGTGAATGTGGACTAGCCGGGCCATGCGCATGCTGGAGAGGTACCTGCTGGTCTACTAAAGCCAGGGAGATTTTCCAGTGCTAAAGGAGCCGGGAAGCAAGGGCAGCCCAGTGGCCACCAACATCCGAAGTCCCGGCCGACTGCGTGCAGCAGGAACCTGCCAGGCCGAGGCCGGGGCCGGGGCCGGGGCCGGGGCCGGGGCCACGCTCTCTGCAAGCCCCGTGCAGGCAGGCGGCAGAGCCCGTGCGCTGCCTGACATCAAAGCAGCACCTGTGCCAATCCTGGCTGAACGTCAGCGGCACCCAGGAGCATTCACGGGGGTTCAGAGTGCGCCTGGGAGGCCCCGAAAATCGGGCACAGGCACCAGCTGCCTTTTGCCTGGGCTTTCGCTGGTGCCCGAATATGCTGCTTTACTTCCCCGCGCGGGCTGCTTTGCCGATGCTCAGAGGACGGAGCAGCATCGGGGACCGTCCCAGGCACATCCGCAGGGTTACGGCGGAGGGCGGCTAATATTACCCGCCTGGCCTCCATCCAGAGCGGGGAGGAAGCTTGAAGGTTGAACTGTGCTGCAGAGCTCTTTGCAATGACCTTGCTCCGTGTCTGCGGCCGGAGCACCTGGACCAGACCCCTCCGGCAGGCCGGACCGCCGGCTCGGCGGTGTCCCCTCCCGGCCACGTCTCGAGGGACCTGGCACTGGCCAGGACTGCTGCCGAGGGTGGGTTGTCGCTCACATAAATGTGTGAACGGGAAAAAAGGCCGGGCTCTTTCCGTCAGTTGGCTTTTCCGCAGCATTTGTCCCAGGCGGGATGAGAGGGGTTAGAGAGGTTTAATTCACGGAAAGGCTGTCCCCCACCTCCATCCCCATGCCTGTTTGTCGGGGACTGCGTCCTGCCAGGGATGTGCTGTGCAGGGAGACTTCCAGAAGCTGAATAATAAATAAAATACCATTACAGTGGCCGGGAGTGGGCAGAGGAGGCCCTTGCATTTAAACCCATAAAACTGCAGTAAGAGCTTCTGCATAAGATCATCACCTGCGCTTCTCTGCTGAAATCACTGCAGACGTTCGGGGCATCTGAAGCTCTTCTTTTGCAAAGCACTTTAGAGCTGCTAATGAAAAGCACTGGGTAAGAGCTACGTAATGTCATCATCATCAGAATAATAATAGTTACTATCAATGTCTACCTCCTGCCAACCTTCCTTGATGCCACAACCGGTTTTTTTACTCTGTCTTCATGAAACTATGCTCTGCTATCCCAGGTGTTTATCTTCTGTAAGTTTTTCAGGCCATTATAGTAACACAAAGCATTTAACAGTGCTTGTGAGTGAAGCACTTTGGGCTGCTGGGATAGGAGATATTATATAAGTGCAAAGCGTTCCTCTTATTTTACTGAGATGCTTTGGGGTTAAATTCTCTTTCTGCCTTTTAAAGAGCTGAAGTTATCACCATGTGAATGTTTAAGAGCATGCATCGGACGAGGCTGCGAGCGGAAGAAGTTGCAGCCATCTGGACCCCCTCTGCAGTTGTTGGAGGGAGACCAACGGCGAGAAGGAACGCAGACAGAGCTACCTCCGAGGTCTCACCTAATTCCGGCAGCAAGATTGTGCCGCAGGAGAGGGTGATGCACTTTCCAGACACGATTCATCTGCACGCGGACACCGACTTGGGGGTGAGAGCCATTGCACCTAGAAACACCTGCCCAGGGATCTGCAAACACCTTCATTTGCCCAAGACATTTCCCACAGCGTCCTTGGAGAGCCAGACAGTCCATGGGACCTCCCTGCGGGTCCATCTCCTAGGTTGTCCCCAGGGATGACTTGGGAATTTAGTCGGTCCGTTCAGCTGATCCCTTCGTAAACTCGGAGGATGGGGCTGTACCTGCTGTCGCCTCCTTCTAAAACTCCCGAGTTTATTATCCCTGGAGCCAAAGCTGGTGAGCCGCAAGATGAAAGTGCTCTTTCTGCCCGGGATTTCTGCAGCTGCCTCTGAGCACTCGCAGCCGCTTTCGAGTTATTAACGCTCAAATCTGAAGAACTGTGCTTTTTCTGCAGAGATTTGCCTTTAATTAGCCAAGGATGAAAGGACAGGGGAAGACAACCCCGAGCCGAATCGGAAAAGGCTCCACTTTCACACAGTGCGCCGTTGGCATTTTTTTGCAAGGAAGGGAGCAGGTGTCTGGCACAATATATTTGTTCTGCTTCCCTTGCCCACCCCCGACCTTCCCCTCGTGCTGGGTAAAACGTGTCCTGCTCGGTGGGCACAAGTGCGCAGAGTGCGGGGAGGCGATGCCGGGGCCGGGTCGGGCAGGGAGGATGCTGCTGACTCCAGCAGCAGCTGGCGAAAAGCCATCAGTTAACCGTGCTTGGCTGATCTCCGTGCAGATATAGGGAGCAGAATGACCTTGGAGCCTCCCGTTTTCCCAGCCCCGGAGCTGCTCTTTTGGGGAACCGATTTTGGCTGCCTAAAAGCGGCAGCGAAACAAACTCCCTGAGTTGCCAGCCCTGGAGCTGCTCTGATAACCCTGACTCCGTGATGCCCGACCGCGTCGGGTCCCGGTGCGTTCAGTAAATCATCCTGCAAAGCAATAGTCTCCAAAAAGCTCATCTGGACCCAGTGAAGCATTGCACAGGTCACGCTTGGCTCTCTGCCCCCGGCTTCTGTTCCCGGCTGGGGCGGTGAGCAAGCTCACGCTCTGCCTCGCCCCAGCGATGGTGAAACGCAGAGAGCAGGATGGGGACAAACCTGCTGCCGAGCCTTGGGTAAATCTCCCACGCACCCCGGACCCAGTTTCTCCCACGCCTGCGTTTAAGGATAAATTGCTCCAGCGTTTCACTAGGGCTCTTTCTGCATCTCTCCCAGCACAGGGCAGTGTCACATCCCAACACCAGCGGCGCTGGGCAATGGCAGGACCTCAGCAAGCCAGGCTGAGAAAGGCATCTGAAGTGTCAAAATCGGTGCAACCTTGGAGCAAGGGGCCTAAATATTTGAGTAGCTCTAAATTTTTGTGCAACTCTAAAAATGTGGGTAAATACGGCTTGCATCCTGTTGGCCCCTGGATTTCGTCTTCTCATGTCTGAGAGGTGGCAGACGCTAGCACACATAAATGCTTTGCGGACTCAGGGCCTCAGCAGTTGCAATCCTGCGTCTGTAAAATGGGGGGCTAGAGTTTCTTTAACGTGCCCCGATATCGCCCTGATGTCTAGAGCAGCCCCCACGCTGCAGCCTTCCCCCGAAGCTCCCCTTCTCCTGCCCTGCCCATCCCACCGGGGTGCAGACCAGAGCTCTGCTCGTAGGGATAGGGTTTTTTGACACGCAGCAGAAATGCAAAGGAGGGAGAAGAAGGAGTAAGAGAAAGTGGGAAGGAGAAAGAGGGACCTGTCCTGATTTTCCCAGCCGCAGGATGAATATGCATCTTGGCAAGAGCTGTGCGTGTGCAGAACCTTTGCCTAGAGGTTACCTAAAGATAGGCTGCGGGGGCCTCGCTTCAAACTCCCACACTTGCAAATTTTGTGCTGAGCCTCTGGGTTCAGGCCACTCCAAATTAAAGGCAGCACGGCAGCAACGGATTGTTTCCGCGCGGCAGCTCCTGCTGGATCCTCGCCGCGTCGGGGGGTCGCGGAGCACTTGCTGATGGGCATCGCCGGCAGCAGGGCAGAGCACCAAGCGCGGGCTCGTTTGCCCTTCTCCTCTTTGCATCCTTTGCCAACCGGCCTTCGCGCTATCCGCGTTTTACTTAATGGCCCTTCCGCAGCCTGGATCTGGGAGGTGCTCTCAGCATCCGGCTGCCCGCTTTGCCAAATGGAAGCCGGCTTGCTAATAGGCAGCCAGGGCAGCTAAAAATTCCCACCGGTCCCTGGGGTCCACGCAATGGGCTGTAATGGGGTTTTAGCATCCTGAGCTTTCCAGGACCAGCAGCAGAGGTAGTGCTTTCTTGGCACCCAGCTCGTTTCCTTCCTTGACATAAGCAGGCAGGATTTCAAGGGTTTGAGCCCCGCTCGGACCCCAGCGGGGACAGGAGCTTTTGCAAAGCCAGCTTCGGCGTGCCTCCCCCAGACGAGGTTGCCTTAGAGGATGCCGTAATTTATGAGCCTGAGCGGATCCGGGAGGGTTTCATGGGGTTTCAGCCTGGCAGCGAGGCAACACTCAGCGAAGAAAGTGCAGGAAAGTAGGTCATTTCCCACACGCGCAACCAGCCAGCCTGCGCTCAGCGGGGATCAGCTGTTCTCTGCAATCAAGATCATAGGCTTGGAGCAGCCACCGCGGGTCGCGGAGCCGAAAGGGCTGCCGGACCGCAGGGAGGCCGGTGGCTTGCTCTGCCGAGCTGCCTTTGCCGGCGTCCTTATCCCACCCATAGCTTTGTCTCTTGGAAACGCGCAACCAGCGGCGGTGGCAGGAGGCTGCAGCACCCAAGCATGCCCTGGACGGTGCGGCGTGCAAACAGTTCAGCAATTTGAAAGCACTACTGGATCCATCTCATGGCCTCCTTCTGATGTTCCTTTCGAGAGCCTGTGCAGAGGACTCCTTGCACCATTTTGTATTTAGATATTTATGAGCCCAACTGGACAGAGACAAGAAAAAGGGTTTGGTGTGAGCCTGCTGGGCTCTCTCCTGGGCTTGGAAACGTGACTGAGGAAAACCAACTGGCCCTGTTTGGACATCATTTCTGTTCAGTGTTATAGCAAAGCCCATGGCAAGGTTATTGCTGATTTAGCCCAAGGTACGGTGCTTAGCAATAGTTCTGTCACCTTTGTGCATCCTACTGTTTTTCTTTGCTTAAACATTTAGCATTGACTGCTCTTAAATACTTCCCTCCTTCTTGCTAAAAACATCTATCCATGGGTTCATCTGCCCACTCACGCATTTTCTCTGTCCCAGTATTGATCTAAGCTTTGCAATTTGCTGCTTCGTTGGACACAGCTTACCGAGCTGTGTTACAGATGGGGAAACTGAGGCACAGAGCAGGACATGACTTCCACTGGCTCAGCAGGCTGCTAGCAGAAGTCCAACCTGAGCCCAAGGACCTTGACTTTGAGCCCTAGCTAATGCATCCTCCGCTACTGATATGAGGGGATTTGGGGGCCACTGAGGTGGTGAGCACTTAGGAGTGAAGCCAGCCAGGACTCATGGCTCATGTGAAATAGCTGAGCATGCTCTGCACCCCAAACTGGGTGGTTTCTATGCACTGTAGAGGAATCCTCCAAGGATTTCCCTCCTCTGAATTTATCCACTCTCTCTTGAAAGCCATGGCAATATTGGCACTCATGACGTCCCATGACATGGAGGTCGACTGCTCAGCTCCAGGCTGGGTGAAGATCCTCCTCCTCCTGGGGGTCTCAACCTGCAGGACTGAGATTCCTGCCAACCTGAGACATCTCCAAGTTGGAACCCAAAGCCTGAACTCATCCCTCTTGACTCCCCCTCTAGTCAGCGGAGAAACTGGGCTGTTCTGGCACATGACGTAAGACAGGTCAGATGAATCATGCTCTGGAGGCATCTGATAAGGCTTTCACATCACTCTGATGCTGCTGGTGCACACGTGCCAGTCCACTCACACAAATGCTCAACGTTGCCCTTTGAGTTGTACTCTTGGATTCTTGCTCTTCTGCAGGGCTGTTGGCCAGAGGGGAAGCACAGCGCTGCTGAAACTCTTCGGAGCTGGGAAAGCAGCCTGCTAAAGCAGTGATGTGATAGGGACGGACATTGGCTTGCCGTGGTTGAGGCTTGGCATCACTGTGCCCCTCCATTCAAAACCAACCTGGTGGCACGGATTGTAGGAGGAACAGGCTGGATCACAGGCAGTTAAGTGTTTCTGACAAGCGTTAGAGGGCTGAGCACCCCAGAGGCCCCGGAGCTGTTCTGCTATGGCACAGCCCCAAGCTATTCCTCCTTTGCCAGGCATCTTCCGACAGAATCGATGTAGGGCTGAAAGCAGAAGTCCTGGCCAGGGTCACAGCTTCCTCCAACGTGATGCATCATCTCCAGAGAGCCTTCACCCACTCTGCCCAGAAAGAGGCTTTCCAGCACTCAGGGGCTATTTTGGCAGCCTCCAACTCCCACATCAGGCGCTGATGTTAAGACGTCGGCTCGCTTTTTGCATGCTATGACTTGTTGCAAAGCGGTAGCGTTGCAGAACAGCTACAGCATGGGGCTGAGTCATCCTGGGTTCGTTCCCTTGCTGCCGAAGCCTCTGTGGGTCTAGAGCTGGCGACGGCCCCTGAGCCAAGCAGGGCCTCTCTGTGAGATGCGATTCACTTATTGCAGTGACACAAGTCGCATCTCAGTGGAGCAGAGTTGGGTTGTTTTTTTTTTTATTTCAAAACAGGCTGTGCCAAGGGTAGGACATTTTCAAGGGAGACAGAGTTGTTGCCATTGCAAGAAAAGATTTATTTTTCTCAATGTGTGGAAGGGCAAAATAGCAAATCTGTTTTCCTAATGCTCAGGTCCAGTCTTCTCACTCCCAGCTCACTGCAAGCCCTCTCCAGCTTGACTGGGACTAACCCAGAGGGACAAGATAGGAGGAAGAAAGCTAACCTCAGACCCAGCTGATGAGCCGAGGCATGCAGTACAGATGTGCAATTAAACTGGCACCGTAGCCTTACGTTTTGCTCCGCACCCCGTGACCACAGCGGGATCCACGTTTGCTGCCCACCGCTCAGTAGACATCTCACCTCCAGCAGCTCCCCAACATCAGATGGCTCCAAGGCGGCTCCGGCTGGGAAATCTCGGTGAGTCACGGGTCCGCGAGGAAGAGAACGAACAGGCTGAAGTTCAGCTCGGCGCTATTCATCTGCGTGCATTAGGTAAAATTGTTGGAAAGCAAATTTTTGGCAATCGGCAACGGACTGGCACCAGAAAACTCGTGGTGTGATGTCAGGCGGCACCATGGCAACCTGGGGATTAATTGCCTGCTTGAACCCAGCCTGAGGACTCAGCTAAGCCAGCGACAAGCTCCGCAAGCCAGTCTCAAACCCTTCGGGGCACAGGAGAGCCTGTCACCGGCGTATTTAAGATAAAGCATTTGCACTTCAGCTCTCATCTTGGTCTCCCTTTGCCGGAGATCGGCTAAAACCCCGAAACACAAGCGCCGACCGCCCCCGCTTCCTTCCCTCCCCTCCGCTCCCCCAAGACGCTCGTAGGGCGAGGAGAAGGCAACGCAGCAGGAGAAAACACTGCCCCGTTGGCTCTCTGCGGACGGAGCAAGGAAACCGTCTCCTTGCAAGGGAGCCAAAGCCTTCCCCGGGGTAATCCATCCGGGCTTCCCGCAGCCCACGAGAAAAACCGGTCTCAGCCTCGATATCCTATTAGGAGACGTCCCCGGAGACGCGCGAGCACGGTTTGCACCCCCCGGAGGACTTGTTACTGCCATCGTCCCCGCCTGTTTGGTTTTCTGTCTTTCGAGAGCGATCGCCAGCTTCTGAAAAACACCACCTCGGTGCCAGGGACCTGCAAAGCTCCGGGGGCTGGTTCACCCGCCCGGCATCGCCGGTTCCCGGTTATCCGCGGAGCTGCATGGTGTTACCTGCCGAGCCGAGCGGATGCGGCCGATATCCAAGCCGGGGAGGTTTTCCCCTCCAGCAGCCTCCGCAGGGCAGCCGAGGATGGGAGCACGCGCGAATTTTTCCACCGTTCAGGCTCTTCCGTTCTTTTCTCGCAGAAAGTTTAGATGTAGAGGAAAAAAACAACCCGCCTGCCACAAACGCGTCCGCTCGTCTTTCTCTTCCCCACCCGCCACAGAACTGATAGCAGAATAACTCCTCAATAATATACATATTTATTTTCTCTTATTTAGTGCTGATATTTACAAAAATTGTGATACTCTATGAAGAATAAATTATATACACTCATGATAAACCAGACAGCAAATGCTCATTTGGAATATGTATGTACACAGATCTGTATACCTATATACAACGTTCAGCCTTATTGACCTGGGTGTCCCCCAGCCCGCACGAGCCCCACGACCCTGGGGACACCCACGAGTCGCCAATAAGAGCGGTAATGTCTATACACACTGTGCAATTCGGATACAGCTGGTGTCTAAATTTGTGCCTAGCAAACGCATGGTTAAATGACTTGAAATTCCCACGAGTCCTCCTTTAACAGTGTATAGGCCTCTCTCCGTTACTGGTCCCATTTCTCCCGTAACCATGGAAACAAAAGGTTCAGTTCCAGCATCGTTATTACGAGTCCTTCTTGGATTTCCTCTTCCTATTGATGCGCTCAGATTAGGCAACACGGACGGATTGGAGCCAAGGCCCCCGTTTTCCCTTGCGCTCCCGGCGATGGTTAGTGCATGACATTGGAGGACAGTAGCGCAGGCTCAAGCAACGAGGGAGCAAGTGCAAATGAATAACTACAGTCTCGTACGCGACGGAAAAATTTAAAAACACCACCGAACCAAAGAAAAAACCCACCAAAACCCAACCCCAAACCAGCCATACAAGTCTGGAAAGAGTACGCGGCTCCTGCGTGGCCGCGTATGCACGCGCAGACCTTGGCACAAGGCCGTTGGCACGCGACGCTCTACAGCTCCTCGAAGCCAAACCGTTGCCCGGAAGAGAAACGCAGCTAAGGAATTTATCTGTCTCTGCAGACAGTCGGGCTGGGGGATCGCGTCAGCTTGTGCACAGCCCTCGTCCCCCCGCGGGGAGGTGAGCAGCAGCTGGCCCCGATGGGGGGACCAAGGGGTGCACTGGACCTGGAGGAGGTTGAACGCTGGAGGAAGGACCCACCACCTTTTGTGGGTGCAAAACCAAACGGCTCCGGGTTGGGAACCAAAGACTTACTGCCGGGACCCCCAGGAACATAGACCCCGAGGTGGCTGTGCTGGCTCCAAACGCTGACACCGTCCCTTCAGCCATCCTGCCCCTCGCCAGGACCATCAAACCAGGATGGTTGGAGGGAATTGAAATTCTGCCATTACCAAAAAAATAAATAAATATATAAATAAATAACACCCCACCCTGTGTGCTACAGCGGTTGCACCGCAAACAAATCCCTTAGATTTCATTTTGGCTTTGCTTGCATAGTCACAGAAACATGAGCAACGGGCCCAAGCTGGGAATTGGGATCCAGATCCAGGTGTTGCAAAGCTGCTGGTTTGGGGACAGACATGAGCCGCGCGCCAACTTGGGGCACCGTGTTTCGGCCCCCACCTCCACGGCAAAATCTGGATCTGTCTCTGTGCTTGGGCCCATCTCGAGACATATTGCAAACTCCGGAGAGGCGAGGAGCCTTTGGCAGCAATTTCAACAGCTGACCCAGGAATCATCTGATAACAAAGCAAGGCCCTTCCCGAAATACCTCCTCCTCCTCTGTCTTTTTCTCTCCTTCTGTGTATTTATGCACAAATATGCCCATATTTATACACCCACATGCTACACGCTCATAACACCAATCTTGGGATCCTTTTCTTGGGAGAGCACAGCGTTCAAATTTGATGGACTTCGACACAAAACGTCGCTGCAGAGATCAGCTTTCCCACTAAAGCACATCTCCACGTACTGATAATTTTTTTCCTAATTCCCTGATGGTGTCCAGTCAGTATACGAACCTCACCTGAGTGCCCTTAGCAGCTATTTTGGAATCTATTAACGGGCTGATGGGTTGCCTGCAGGCTTGACCATGTGGTTGCATGTTAGAAAGGGACCCATGCCGTAATCGCGGCTCTCCAAAACCATGGCCATGGCACAAAGGATAAAGCTCTTAAAATATGGGTACTGTCTCCTCTGCATACCTAACCATGGCATCTAGGAGGGCCAGAAAGTTTTATTTTTCCATACCATCCATGGAGAGAGGCGAGTATCTCCAAGGGAGGAGGAAAGAGGAGCCCAACACCTAGGTTAGGTGGCCTTATGCCTTATGAGCCTAACGTAGATGGTGTCTCGCTCCCCTGCCATCTGTCCCTTATTTTGGCCAGTCTGAGCCACTACGTTCAATCTGAGCCACTTTGCATCTCGTTTTCACATCCTTGCGGAGTCAAGGGGAGTTTTGGACGCTCAGTATCGCTGCAGAAGCAGGCCCAAAGCCTCTCAAACCAAATTCCTCAAGAAAAAAAAAAAAAAAGGAAAAAAAAAAATCACAGTCTCCTCCTGAAAACTGGTTCAAGATCACATCAGTGAGTCAGAAGCAAAGCTAGAAATAGCACTCGAGCTCCGACCTGCAGGCACAAATCCCATTAAAAGCTATAGGGGAATCATTTCTCCACGCGAGGGAGAGATCTGGACCCTCCTGCTTTTTGCAGCTCGACAGCTCGTTTCTGACCGTGGCCTCCCGTGACCCTCACGTCAGGCCTGACTCTTTGGCAGGGAACACCGGTCCCGGCTGGCGCCTGCCTGCTCAGCACGTGGGCTTGGGTCCATCCAAGCCAATTCATGCAACCGCGCTCGCCTCCTGCCCAACCTTGGGAAGTCCTTGGGGCCACCATGCGCCAATGGGGCCATGGGAACCTCTATCCTACTGGAAAACCATGCAACACGAAATCTTCCACCTTCCCGAAAAACAGCCGCCCTCCCCTTCCCAGGACGTTCTCGGCATTTTGGGAAATGCTCCCCACCGCCTCGCCGCAGGCTCCGGGTACAGCACAGCCGGGGCCAGATGCTCCAGGGCTGGAGATGCCGAGAGGTGAATTTTCCAAAGCCCTGGGAGTTAACCAGTGAGGCGCTTTGCAAAGTCGCGCTAAGTGCCAGCATCCCCCGGAAAAGCCCATTGCAGCCTGGCCTTGGCCTTCGGCACAAAGGGGCTGGCAGCGTGCCGTCAGAAATGCCGGGCTGGGAAATCCCCGGCAGCAAGCAGCCCCGAAACACGGGCCGCGACCCCTCGCGAGCTCACCTCGCCGCGCGGCCCGGCTCCGGGATGGATCGATGGAGGCTGGCCGACCTCCCCGGGAACCGTGCCTGAGCGGCCACTTTGCGCCAGCCCTGTTCCGTTCTCCAGGATGAGCTTTAAAATAGAGATTTATTGCTTGCGATTGCATTGCTTTTTTTTTTCTTTTTTTTTTTTCCTCCTTCCTATAGTACTTTTTTAAGGTGTCAAAAGTGATTTGGGCTTCGGGGACACCCGTTTCAGAGCTGCATCAGCGGAGAGGGAGCGAAGGATTCCTAATACAACGAAACGTAACTCGAGACGCCTTGGAGGCCCCATGCTGCGCGGTGCCGAGCACCTTTCAGGCCCAGTGGGCTGCGTTGGTGCCGATGGTGCTCTGCACCCTGCAGAAGCCAGGACTCTCGTGCACTAACCACGGACACTCGGTAATAATTATAGCCAGGCCTGAATCAATCAATCGCTAAGAATCGGGAGCGATTCCGCTCGGATGAGCGGAGCCACGTCAGCACGAGAGATGAATCAGGCCCAAAGCAGCATTTTGAACCATTGCTGTAGAATACGCTAGCACCGTTGTTTTATTGTTATTATTATTTTTCCCTTGAAGAGCCAGGAAGGTAAGATCGACCTCGCTCGCCTGCTCTGCGATGGGATGCCCTCCTCGTACCCTCGCTCCGCAGCCGTGGCGCGGGGCTCGCCAGCCCCGAATTCAGCCAAAGCAGATGGTTTCAACAGGTCGCTAAACCGCATCCTTCACCGGAGATGCTTTACTGGCCGGGGGCCTCCGAGGAGGTTTGCATCCCTCTCCTCTGGCCTGGGCAGAGGATGGGGAGCCTCTTCCAGGGATAGTCCCCCAACGTGGGAAAACACAAGGAAACCCAGAGCAGCATAGGGAAAGCAAATGGGATTCACCGGAAAGTACAGCCAGGGCTACCCTGACAGCTGGGCGGGCTGAAGCCGAGACGGAGCCCAGCCTCGGCCGTGCCCTTGCTCCGGCGCGCGGGAACAACCCCGGACCTCGCTCGCTGGTCCGGAGCCGCTTTCCCGCGCCGCGGGACAGGGTCTGCGGCAGAGCAAGTTAACGGCGGGGGATGACCCCACGACTATGCGGACCCTCTCCCGTGGCGCCGGTCGGGCTCGCTTGGAGTTTTCCAGCCCAAAACGCTCCATGCCCGGCTATCCCGCGGCCCCGAACGGGGGACGCCCCCGAAGCGCCAGCGTTTGCTGAGGATTCGGCCTATAGTCGCTCTCTAAATATCTACATACACACACGCGCAGGAATCGGAGGGGAAAACGGCTGGAGGCTGCTGAACAAACAAGCCGGGGGCGCCTCTCCCCGCCGTCCCACCCGGCCTCCGCAGCCTCCCGGCATTGCGCAGCGGCAATTCCTGCTCCTGACGCCCGGATTAACGGCTAATTGCTCGCCCCGTGATGAGCGCAGGTGTTTCACTTTCAGCTCACCTTCCTTCGACTCGCGGCGCTCGGGTCCGAACGCTCGGACGCGCAGGCTTTGCCTTGCTACCTAGCCGACCGCAGTCGGCCCGTGCCTTCCCCGAGCCGGTTTTTTAAACAGAGATTTTTTTTTGACTCCCGTGAATCTCCGTCAAGCCGCTGGAGAATCTATAAACACTATAAACATGAATACTGTATAGTCTACTAAGAAAATATATATTTGTGTGTGTATTAAATATTCAGATTCATGCAACAAATACCCATGCAGCTGTACTGTATTACTGGTTAAATTTCACTGCAGTATAAATATATTATAGGCCACAGCGTAGTTGCTCCAGTTTTATATAGAGATATAAAAAAAGATGCTTTTTTTTTTTTTTTCCCAACTCATTTTCAATGTGTCAGTGGAGGTGTCTTTGGTGATCCTGGAAACAGTGGTGATGGAAGTGTCATCTAAATAAAGAAAGAAAATCCAAGCGCTTGAGTTGTTTACTCGGCCCTCCCAACGGCTAGCATCGAAAATTTAAGACTTAATAAATAACGTTCTGCCATACTAATTATCCCTCCCGGGGCCTCACGCCGGCACACTGCAGTGGAGGGAACTATTGCAGCATGCAGCATTCTCCGTTACGAAACACGAGCCCGGGAGACGGGGTCCCACCTAAGCCTGCAAGCCAGCCGGCCGCGCGGAGCCACCTTCCCTCGGCTAAGCCCTGCCGGCCCTTTCCCCAAGCGCTCCCGAAGCTCGGAAGCTGCCCGCCGCCCCCTCGGGAGGCGCTTCGGCGGGTGGGCGGCGCGGGGAGACGTCGGGGGGCTGCTCGGAGCTTCCCCCCCCCCCCCCGGCGGCTCCCCCGCGAGCGCGATGACGCGACCGGGACCCCCGAAGTGCCTTCAACGCCCCGTCCCTTTGGAAACCCACGGGTCTGGGATGGGAGCAGGGAAACAAAACAGTTGGTGCATGACAGCTTATTCAGCGTGGAAATCAAAGGTTAAAAGTCACTTACACGGCTATTGCTTCCCATGCAGAACCAAATATACACCGTAGAAAATACTGTGTTGACTACAATGCAGAGCGGCACTCGATATCTGCAGTTGTTCCACTTCAGCTTTAAATAGGGGACTAGGTTTTAGCGGCTAGACATCGGTGAGCATTTTGGTGATATTAACATAGTTTGTGTTAGCTAGGGTGCAATTGGCTGTCTTCAGGTTCTCCTCCCTAAAATCCTCATTGCTGTTGTTCACACCTTCCTGAATCTCCATGTAATCGGACTTACTAATGGTAGAGGCACTTCTGCTTTTCTTTAGGTCAGGGGAAGAAGGGATCTTTGGGCAGCTGGTCACCTGCAAGTATTGAGCCTGCTCCTCTCCCTCCGTCTCCCGGTGGTAGAAGTAGTTGAAGTTGGACACTATGACGGGCACCGGTAAGGCAATCGTTAATACGCCAGCGATGGCACACAAGGATCCCACTATTTTCCCACCGATGGTGGTGGGGACCATGTCTCCGTAGCCAACGGTCGTCATGGAAACCACGGCCCACCAGAAGGCGTCGGGGATGCTGGGGAACTGGGACTCGCTCTCGTCTGCCTCTGCAAAGTAGACGGCGCTGGAGAAGAGGATGACGCCGATGAAGAGGAAAAATATCAAGAGGCCCAGCTCCCGCATGCTGGCCTTGAGAGTCTGCCCCAGGATCTGCAGCCCCTTGGAGTGCCGCGAGAGCTTGAAGATCCTGAAGACCCGCACCAGGCGGATGACTCGGAGGATGGCCAGGGACATGGCTTGCTGGCCTTGCTGGCCATCCTCCGGCTTCTCAGCCAACTCCGTCCCTAAGGTGATGAAATAGGGAATGATGGCTACAATGTCGATAATGTTCATGATGTTGGTAAAAAAACCCGCCTTGCTGGGGCAGGCAAAGAACCTCACCAAGAACTCGAAGGAGAACCAAATGATGCAAAGTGTCTCTACGATGAAGAAGGGGTCTGTGAAAGAGGTGGACTGCTGGTACCCCATGCTGCTGTTGGAGTAGGGCGGATGGCTCAGCCCGCCGCCGTGCATGTCTTCATTCTCATCCCGAAAAATGGGCAACGTTTCCAGGCAGAAGCTCACGATGGAGATTAAAATCACCATGACGGAGACAATAGCTATAATCCTGGCAGGGCCTGAGCTTTCGGGATACTCGAAGAGCAACCACACTTGTCTCTGAAACTCGTTCTCAGGCAACGGTCTTTCCTCTTCTTTGATGTAGCCTTCATCCTCCCGGAACATCTCCATCGCTTCTTCCCCCAGTTCGTAAAACCGAATCTCTTCCGAGAAGATGTCTAAGGGCACGTTAACAGGCCTCCTCAACCTCCCACCAGACTGGTAGTAGTACAAAATAGCATCGAAGCTGGGTCTGTTCCGGTCAAAGAAATATTCGTTCCGGAGCGGGTCAAAATATCTCATTCTCTTTTTAGGATCCCCTAGCAAGGTCTCTGGAAACTGGGCTAGCGTCTTGAGCTGCGTCTCAAAGCGCAGACCCGAGATGTTGATGACCACCCTCTCGCAGCACTCATGGTCGGTCTCGGGGTTATACGTGTCCTGCGGGTGACCGGGAAGAGCTGCAGCTTCGTCTGCAGGATCTCCGGTAGCAACTGTCATATTTAGGTTTAAAAGAAATCCTTAGGCTAAACTCTTCCGAGTGCCCGGCGGTGGGATCGGACTCAGGACAAGGCTACTATCCTGCAGAAGGACAGGTACGTAGGTGTGGAAGTGTCTCATGAAAAGGCGAAGGGATGATAAAACAGAGAAAATAAAAAAGGAAAGAAAATTGCCCCTGCTGAGAAAGAGAGAGATGAAATAAAGTCGGGGGGGAGGAGAGCAGCTCCCTTCGCTAGCATGTCTATCACCCTCCTCGGGGGATTTTAATCTGCCTTCCTTGGGACAGAGGTCAAAAACTCCCATCTAAAACCCCTGGGTGGAAGAGAAGACACCTGAGGAAGCCTTCATCCGTTCAAAACCAAGGCCGAAAAACGGGCATTGGCAAAACAGAACTTTTGTGGCTAAAAAAAAAAATTAAGAAAAAAAAAAATATATAGAAGGGGGAAGGGAAGCGAAAGGAAGGAAAGAAAAAAAAACCATCCAGCCCCAAACGGGTGCGGGGACCACGCGGGTGCCCAGGAGAGGCAGCTACCGTCTCGGCTCGATGCCGGGCATGCAGTTAAGGGTTAACACCGAACCGTGCAATATCAGGCAATCCGGCGCTAGCCTCCCGGAAAGCGCTAACGGCTCCGGCACGTTCCCGCTCCTCCTGCCCCGGCCAGCAAGCCGCAAGGCAACATGCCGCCCTCCCTACGCGGAGCCAACCCGGGGGGGGCCGCAACCGCCCGGATCGGGGGCCGCCGGCTCCTAGGCTCCCCGCGGAGCGCTGCCGTCGCCCGGCTCGGCCGCCGACGTCCCGGCTCCTGTCATTCTCGGCAAACCACCATGGCACACAGAAAACAAATCACATTACCTGGAGCAGGCAAATCTTAGTGGCGCTTAGTGACACCAGGTATCTGACCCTGGGGAAAATCCTAGGGAGAAACACAGGCTTCCAAGATGCCCCTAATTTCCTCTCTCTCTTCAAAGTTAAAAATAATGGTGAGTCATCGCAGAAAAGGAGAAAGGACAGGAAAAAAAGGGGGCAGCTTCCCGGATGGTGCAAGTCGGGTCTCGTAGTGGTTTGGACCGGAGAAAGCGAGAGAGAGAGGGGAAGGGAGAAGGACGGACGGAGCGAGCGAGTCTTCCCGGGAGCTGTTGCAGATCTGCACTTCAGGGCAGACGACCGTCTGTCTGCTGCCTCCGGTACGGCGGCGGCGGGAAGGTGCTAAGCTCAGCAAAACCCGATGTCCCCAGTGTCCTCGGGAGGTGTGGCATCGCCTGGAAAAAACAGCGAGAAGGTAGGAAGCTGCCGGCAGCATCCGCAAAGCCCCCAGGTCCTCCGGGCAGCCCCCTTTCCCCCCTCCCCGCCTCCTCCCGCAAGCTGTTTTCCTGATGCCCGGCTAAGCCTGCACTGCAACACGGGAAGAGGGGGAGAGCGTGCTAGCGGCGGAAAAAATAAATAAATAAAAAAAGGCAGGAAAAAAAATCCCCCCCCCCGGCTGAGCCCCGTCTCGCCGCGGCGGCTGCCCGGGGGGAGCCGGTGCCAGGGAGGAGGGAGGCAGCGCAGGGGGAAGCGCCGCAGCCCCCGCCGGCGGAGGATGCTCGGCAAAGCCGCCAGCAGCCGGGTACCCGGAGGAAGGATGCTCCGGCCGACGCCGCGAGACCGAGGCCGGCTGGTCCCCGAGAGGCTCGGGAGCATCGCAGCCACGATACCTACGCGACCTCCCCAAAAGCCACCCTCTCCCCCCCCCCCCCCCAAATAACCCACCCCCGGGGGCATTCGAGCGCGGCAGGGGACAGCGATGCTCAGGTCACCGGCAGCGCCGGGGCATCGGCCTTGTTGCTCCGACCGTGCACCCGGGGAGACCAGCCCGGCCGCCCGCTTGCAGCACGGGGATGCTCGACACCGAGACATCCAACCGACCTTTTTGGCTTTTTTCCTAATTTTCTCCCCCCTTCCAAAGGAAAAAAAAAAAATCCTCTAACCTGCCTTCTTCGGCTCCAACTCCACTTGCCTACTTTGCGCCAGGATTGCAGAACCAGGGAGGGGAGGCAGGTGGAAAATAACCTCCCGGTCCGCGTCTTCTCGGCAAAGATCTCGGCCGTCGCCAGGCCATTTACGCCTGTTGGTTTTCCCCCTCAGCTGCAGCCAGGCACATATTGCTCCCGACCCTCCTTTTCCCAGCAATTTCCCCTTTCTGCTCAACCCTCCTCTCCCTTCTCCTTATGCACTAGGAAAAAATAGTACAACCCTGACAAGGCTTGCAGCATTCAACCACTTCGCTTAACCCTTTTCTGCCAGGCCCACAGCGGAGCAGGTTAGCGCTTGTCCCAGTTTTTCTCCTTTTCCTGCATTTTCCCTCCTGCAGCGGCTCGCTCAGAAGTTCTGGTGGATGCAACCTTCCTGGGCCCGTAGAAGTAGCAGGCTAAAAAAGCCACAAATATCATGTATTTTCTGCTGCAAAAGTGTCGGGTATTTGCTAGCCCCCATCTCATCCCCCCCTTGAAAAAAAAACCCAACCTTGATTTTTATTTTTTAAATACAGTTTTTCTTCTGCCCCTAGACTCTCTCCTCCCCTTTCTCCCTTCCTGAAGGAACAAGGTTTGTTTAACACCACAATGATTTACTTTTTTTTTTTTTAAAAAAAAACATGTTGATTTTTATTTGGCTGGAGATCTGGGCTTGATTTTCCCCCCCATCCGAATCAAAGCAGCTAGCGCTCATCAGCGACGGTTTTGGTACCAGTGGGGTTGACATCGCCCCTCCCGGTGCCCCGTCCCTGCTGCTCTCCCCCCCTTTGCATGCTTCCTCGACTCCCTTTCCTTAGGGGCAAACAGCCTCCCTCCCACCCCCCAGGTATTTTTTTGGTCTAGTTCATGCAAATTTGGGTTTTGGCAGGAGCGGGGGGGGGAGGAATGCGGAGAGGACCGTTTGCCGGGAGCCCCCCCTCGGCTTTTCCTTGCATGCGCAGACCCGGCTTGGCCCGAGCTCACTGCAGGCGTGAGACATTCCCGGGGGCCGGGCAGGATTTGGGGCTGCCCGTGTCGGGTGCAAGGTCGCGCTCGTTTTCCCCCTTTGCAGCCAAAACAGCAAAGCAAAACACCGTTCGAGGCAGGAAGGGGCGGGGGGGGGGAGAAAAAGGCACCGAGTTGCCCAGGGCTCTGCAGTGGGACATGCAGCGAATGCACAAGCAGCGCCCCGCTCCCGAACCCCCAACGGCAGCCCCCGGCGAGGGGGCGACAGCCGCTCCCCTGGGTGAACCGCCGAGCGCAGCCCGGCTTCTCCGTGAATATTCGGAAGATTAATACGAGTCTTCCCCCCCACCACGAGCAAGAGACCTAGATTTCAACCACTGGGAAGTAATCACATCCCCGGGGATGTGATGCTGCTCTAGCGCGCGGCTCCCATCCACACCAGCCTTGGCAATAGCCTGGATCTGCCCCAGGGAGGTTTGCAGGGGGGAGGATGGCAGTTTGGGGGATGGAAAGGGGGGGGGGGTGGGAGGGCTGGGAACCCAGAGCAAGCGCGGAGGCCAGCGTGCAGCCACAGGGCTCCCAGGCCACGTGCAAACCGTGCACCGGCATGGCCAAGGCAAGGACACACACGACCGAAGAGCCCCTTAAATCAGCAGTTTGCTCATTGCCCACCTTCCCCAAAAAGGGGCGACCACTGTGCACACGCAGCCTTGCTTCTCTCCACGGCCTTGCAGCCTCCTAAAACCCTTGGGCAACCTACGGGTCAGCTCCCACGCTAAAGCACCAGGGGAAAATGATCCACGTGGATCACCCTGCCTTCATCCCGCTGCCCCGAGGAGAGCGCTGGCCAGGGCCACAAAGCGCCTGGGATCCGGCGCAGCCGAGCGCCGGGGAGATTTTCATTCCCGCGCTCAGCGGTTGAATTTGCAGGGGGCCTTTTTAGCCTTTTCCGAAGGCAGATCGGCCGCAGCAGAGAAGGGTAGGCTGAAACCAGAAAATTATTTGTCCAAGGCTAATACTCACGCAATACGCAGGAACTGAGGCCGGGCGGAGAACAGCTCAAGCAAAGCTGAATTTATAACTTGTTAATCCTGCTGCTCCATCGCGACAGTTTTTGCAAAAAAAGTGCTTTTTTCCATATGCACAGGGAAACCGTCTCCTTTTAAAGGGCCAAAACACCATCTATAGCAAGTCAGCAGAGTTTTTCTGAATTGAGTGATGCTCTCCTGATTTACTATCCTAATTGTGGAGCTATTATCGTAGTCGGTGCGTCTGCACACGCCTCCCTCCGCCGCACTGACAATTCAGGATTCAACCCAGCGTTTCAGAAAATTAAGTGAGCCGATACACAGCACCCACTTGTCTATTTTACATGCATTTAAATGGCTGAGGTCTTTGCTACAATAGTATAGCTAAAAAACCATGGAGTGGCGTCAAATCTCTTCCAGGCTGTTCCCACTATTCCCATGGACTTTAGAGTCGCCAGGAAAACTTACACCATCTCTTCTTTTTTTAAAATAAAGATTTAAGCCACACGTTTTTCCGCAGTGCGTGTTGCTAGGCTGGGCAGAGGCGCAGCCAGGCCATGCCGTTCAACCAAAAAGCCAAAATTTCCCCCCAAAGCCCCTTGATAGTAAGAAAGAAAAATCAGCAAACCCCTCAGGTCCATCCTCACCCCCTTACTCAGGGCAGCCAAACACAAGCCCCAAGGTCAAGCCTGGCCCAACCACAGCCCCCTCACAGGGCACAGGACGCCTGGGACTGGCCACCAGGTTTCCTGATGCAGCGATAAGCCAAGCTGCTCCCTTATCCTCTCGTGGGGAGGTGCAGGAACATCTCTGGATAGGATGGACATGCTCCACCCTACCCTGCCATGGGTCCCATGCACCCTTGCAATGATGGCACATGCCTACAGCATCCTTGCTGGGGACCCCATGCCACCTCCTGCAAGGATGGATGGGCTTGGAGGGAGCAGGAAAAGCTACACTGAGGTGGGTTTGGACACATGAATAAGCACTGCTGTGCTCACATGGTCCCTAGTGGATGAGGCTCAAGGCAGGACAGACTGCTGGGTTCTCATCTCCGCTGGAGCTTTGCAGCGCCCAGGGTTGACATGACTGGGCCCCGGGTAATTTTAGGAGCCGTGAAAACCATAAGCAAGTTCCCCAGGCTGTGAGTCAGCCTCGGGAAGGAAGCATCTGCCTTGTCCCCACCACACTGGGGCAGCTGCAGACATCAGAGAAAGGCATGCACATGCCCGCATTTCCCCCAAATCCCTTCGCCACGAGTGCTCATGCCTTGGTGTGCAAGTGCAGGATGAGGAGACACGCAGAGATGTTGGTAACCCCAATGTTACAGCCCGGCAGCTAAAAACGCAGGCAGCCCGGGAACAACCTGACACAGGCACGAGGACCAGACTTTGCTCTTCCATAGCAGATGCTGCCAGAGAATCTCAAGATATTGCTGTGAGGGAGGTCAGAGCATCTCCATGGGGAGACACGGAGATGAAGGGAGATCCAGGCCCAAGGTCATATGGGGAAGGAGTAGCAGAGCAAACAGTGGTGGCCAAGCTCTCCAGGACCTGGGAGAACCTCCCAGTCCATGGGAGGACCTCATGGTCCCCAGTCACAGGAATTGCCCTAAAATGCCATGAGCAGTCCATATTGCTCCTCTTCCGAATCCTAGCAATAAGATAGACCTGAGTCACCAACTTCATCATTTTGGGGGGTCTTCTCTGAGCCAGAGCACATCAGAGCCAAGGGAGCCTCCACCAGGGCACATCACAGCCAACAGGGAAACAGCAAATATCGCCCATCTGCAAAGTTAACATTAAACATGTTCTCCCTGTATTTCTCCAAGTTGCCCTTCATAATTAAATGGGTGATCACTGTAGATTTAGAATCCAGATTCAACTCTGGATTTTTCTTTGGTCAAGACTGTTGAGTTACGACATCTTTGCCTCCAAAGATGCTCCAGTAGGCTGTACTTCTTGCCTGGAGAGGAGGCAGTTTCATTTACATTGCCCAGGCATCGTTCATCGAAAATAAAGGTCATTTTGCCCAGCCAAAACACAATAAGGAACATCAGGTCTTGGGGGCTTGGGAACTCGCCGAGACCATGAATATTTCATGCCACGTGCCCGCTGGCTCCAGGAGAGCTAATGGACATGGTGCCTTTTAGCGCTGCTCTGCGGGGGCACAGCTGGCACGGGGCAAGCGCTGGCTGCCAGCGGGTACCTGCAGGATGGGTGAGCGCCCGCTCCGGCCTCGCCGGTTAAAAGGCTCTCAAAGACACTTCGACATGCACAAAAAGAAAGGAACAGGCCAAATTATTAAACAGCTGAGAAATCAATAGCCTCCTCCCAGCCAGGCTGGAGTGCTCTCAGCTGCAGGAAGAAAATCCTTCCTGCAAGCAAACCTGCCTCGTGCTGCCGCATATCATTGCCATATGAGATCTCCCCAACCCTCCCCAGGGCTGGGACTTTATTTACAGCCTCAGCTGAGCTCCCACGTCCTCTGGCCGGCTGCAGGCAATTGCCTCCCCGCAGAGGGGACCCAGCTGCATCCCTCCCTCCTTCGAGGGCTCATTGCAGAGCTCCAAACCCAGCAAATAAACAAGGTTTCTCCAGGGCGCACGGGTCCGGCTGGCCACAGTGGGGACACCGAAGGCAGCCAGCTTTGCAGGGCACGTTTTGGAAATCTGGCCATCTTGAACACGCCGCTGTAGCTCCCACGGCGTGAGCTGATCGCGGCTCTCGTTTGGGGCAGGTGGTCAAGGGGCGCCGCGATCCCCGTGTCGCCCGAGCCGGAGCTCCGGGTCCTGCGCTCGGAGCGGCGCCACGTGTGTGCGCGCCCATCGGACAGCGCAGTTTCCACTGCCCTCTGCTGGAGCATCCCAGCCCGTCCCTGCACCCAGAGGGACCTTTTGCTCCCCCCTCCCATCTCCTCTCTCTTTTTAATCCCCCCCACCCCGGGGCTGCTGGTCCTGGTCCAAGTGCCTGGCTGCATCAGGCCATGAGGCTCAAGCCCATCTGCAGGGGCCCCCGGGGAGGCTGGGGAAAGCCTTCGTTTGGGTGCTGCACCAAAATAGCCCCCCCATCCTCTGCATCCTGCATGCTTCAGTTTGGAACCCTCATCCCAGAGCAGAAGGGGCTCTGTGTCCCTGTAATATCCCCTTTTTTTTTGTTTTGTTTCATTTTGTTTAAGGGCTTCATATTTAACTCTTATCCCAATTCCTCCCATTTCTGCCCCATCTAGGGCTGCTGGAGCAGTGAGGTCTGCAAGCTCATGCCCAGTGGCACAGAAAATCCACACATCTATGAATATCTCTTAAATGTGCTTTCCCCCAGCTCCAGAGGTGGGAAACCCCCATAACCAGGTGCTAGGACAGGTGCAGGCAGCAGCCCTGGCTGCAGCAGCTCTGTCACAGGCACTGGGGACACCAGCGGAGCCCACCCAAGGGTGCCACCACACCAGGTGGCCAACCCAAACTGCAGGGCCCCACTGGGTCGCAAGCCATGCCAAACCCCACACCATGCCAGATCACGGGCACGCCACACTGCGGGCCATGCCAAAGCACGGGCCGTGCCAGGCAGCGAGCCGTGCCAAGCTGCTGGCCACACCAGCCCGCTTCAGCCACCACATTGACCGTAAGCATCAAAAGCCGGCCTAGCCTGGATGAAAGCTGAAAACCAGGGCTGGAGGACAGTGAACGCAGCCTGCGGTACCCAAGCTGGCCTTCAGCAGGCTCCAGTGGCCACAAGGAAGGCTGCAGCGGCAGCAAGGTGACGTGCCCAAGGCTACGCAGGCGGGCAGTGTCGGAGCCCTGGTTTCTCCCAGGGCTGCGCTGCCCCACGCACAGCGCCGCTCATTACTCCATACCCCCGCAGCATCCTCTTCCCTGTCATTCCTCTGTCTTATTTACTATTTCTTTGTCTCCCACCCCCTCTTTTGGGAAGAGCCAGACTTCCCCGTTGCCATGGAAGCCCTCCCCCTCTCCCCTCGCTTCTTCAAAGAAGGTTTTCATCTGCCGCTTGATAAAAATGGCTATTTTTAGCCCCGGCTTCCCCTTCTCCCCCTCCCCACCCTCCGCTCACGGTTTCCTGCGTGACTGGCCTCCAAAAGCCACGGTTTCTCCTGCAGCCAGTGCGGGGCTTCCCATGGGGCCAGCAGAGAGGCGACCCATCCTCCTCCAGGCAGCGCTTCAGGCCCCCATCTCAGCAGTTCCCCCCCCAAAATCCTGCCACAGAGCTGCTGAATTTCTCTGCAGAGATAAAAAACTGCTTCTTTTCCACAGAAAGGTCCTGGGAGCATCTGAAATTGCCACAGCTCTCAGCATCTCTGGTCAGGATCCTTGGGAAAGACCTCAAAGAGGGGCCACAGTCCCAGCCAGTTCCAAAACAGAGCTCGGGAGCTCCTGCTCAGCTCTCCTTCGGGAGAAGGACTCGACTGCAAGGGGCTGCTGCAGCATTCATCAAGATCTCAGCAAGCTCTTTCCCCCCAAACCAAGCTAGTTTGTTGGCATCTTCGTCCCGCCTGCAATAGATGGGTCACATCTCATCTATGCAGATGTATAAATCAAGAGGGGACTCACATGTGAACATCTGCCTGGAAGACAAGTAGATGAAGACTCCTTTCATGCTTTGATCACAGAAAAGCAAAGACAGCAGAAACCCTGGGTAAACTCTTGGTATCAAGATTGTCCACAAGGGCAAACTCATAGAGACTATTAAAAAAAGTAACCTTAGTAGTCCCAGGGATAGATGTGATAGAAGGAAGAGCAGTCAACAAGACTTTTGGAAGGCAACCACACCTCCCTGCTCTGCAGGAGCTCTTTTGAGGAGCTCTGGGGAAGGGTAACCTACTTCAATGAGATGCCACCAGTTGCAGATGATTCCCCAAAAGAAAAATTCCCCAAAGAAGAGATCTAGATGGATGCCTTGAAAATCCAGGTTTGCTCTGCAAGCAGATTACCCGTATCCCCAGGCAGATTGGGATAGAAAGGAGCACCCAGAAGGAGTTTAACATCTGTTTAAAAGCTAGGAAGCGAGGTGTGGGGGAAAAAAGCAGTCGGCTCCCACTGCTGAGAGGGGGGAAGCCAGCAGCATCTGGAAAAACATGCTGCTAATTTAGGCCTCATTAGCATGGTTTGCTGAGAGAGGAAAATACCATGTACAAGACCAACCCACGGAGCTGGGAGAGCCCTGGAAAAAGACCCAGCCGACAAGACCAAGCGCGGAGGCGGGTGCCGAGGGCAAGCGGGGCTCCCAGCTCCCGCACCCAGAGAGGTGGGAGAGATGGAAAAAAGAGAGAATAGGAGCAGGATAAAATCCTGAATGGTGGCGAGATGGTGAATAGGGAGCGATTAGTCACAATTTCCTCCTAGCACAAGTAGTAAGTGGCACCCAGGGAAGTTTCCAAGCAGCAGACTTAAAGCCAGAGAGCGAAGGGCTTATTCCACATGTCACATGGAGACTCCTTGCCGGAGGCTGCTGGTAGCCGCACGGTCATCCCAAACCTGTTTTGCCTGGGCTCTGCTGCATTTAAATGCTGCAAGCCCCGGCAGCGCAGCGCTGCGCTGGCTCTGTAGGCAGCTCCGCACACTCTCTGCTGTGTTACTGCTACAGCAGCCTTTACCTGTCACCTTTTATAACCTGCGGAGATCCAGCCTGAGACATCCACCACCCCCGGGTTGACCTACATCCCCTGATCTTTGCACTGTTCCTCCTTCCAGAAGGAAAGGAGTCAATAAAAATCAAACTCAGGGGGGTCGGCTGCCAGCACTGACCACATCCATCCTCTCCATGCATTTTATTGCCCCGGGTAGTGGTACGAGCTTCTCCACTGGAAACCCTGCCATGGGCATCTCAAATCCTTCATGGGGACCCAGGGGTGATACTGGGACTAGGCATGGGCATGTTGCAAGTGCAGTGCAAGGCATCTCATCCTTTTTTTCCCCCCCTCCTTTGCCAACTCCAGCAGCTTGGCTAGTGCCAGACCCAGTCCCTGCTCCCGGCTGGTTCGGACCACAGGGACTCACATTGCCTGGAAAGCCAGGCTGCGTCTCGAGCTTTTAGACATCCTGTTTTTCACAGCTGCTGAAGCATCTCCCCATTTAACCACAAGCTCCACGTCAACCAAAACCCACACGCTGGGCTGCCCCAACCCTCAGAGCCACCTGCATCTTGGGGACAGCAGACTTGCAAGCCTCCCTCCTGCAAGGAGCCAGCTCCCCAGCGGACCTCGTGTTCTAGGAAAGCCAAAACCGCACAAACCAGGCCTGTCAGACGCCGCTTCGAGGAACCCGAGAGCGCTGAAGAGGCAGAAGTCAAAATAATCACAAGTCAAGAGAGACAGGGGCAGAGTGAAGACATGCGGGGAGTCCCCGCACCGTCCAAGAGGCCGACAGGTCAAGCAAGAGGATTTGTAAAACACGAGAAGCCAAGCATCCCCATCACTGCCAAATTCCCCCATTTAAGACCTGCTTTCAGCAGCCCGGGCAGGTGCAGGGCTGCCTCACCGCTCCCCATCCCACCGGTTACCAAGCCCCCAGCTCAGCACCTTGAGCCTCCCACTGGGTCCCCCTGGGTTTCAGCCCTCCAGAAGGGACTTTCAGGACACCAAGTCACTGCAGAGAGGAGCCTCCGCAGCTGCATTTGTGCTCCTGGCTCAGCCAGCAGCATGGAAACCCCCTTGCACAAGCCCAGTCTCAGCTTGAGGAACCCTCCCAGCCTGGTCACACAAGCACCAAAACCCACCAGCAAGGCCAGGCTTGGAAATAAAACCAGACCCAAACCAGGCAGATGGAACTTGCTTTCCCCCATCTCCAATTTCACTATCAACAGTGCTTGCATTTGCAGTTGAAACCACCCTGGCACCATCTCTAATCATTTATCCTGCAGGCTGGGTCTCTCTCAAGCAATCCAGATCCCAAACCAGCCCTCCCCTTCCCCACACTCACCTCAAACCTCAGGTCAGGATGGGGTGTTGTGATTTTGTTTTGCTTTTTTTGCTGCACCTTGGGTCAACCCACTTCACAGCATCCCACTGGCTTCCCTAAAACAGGAATGTGCCCCTCTTGCTTTTTAAATGAAATCGGTGAATCTCAGTGACAGGTGATGCAAAAGCAGAAAGAATTGGGAAATCACTTCCAGCCGGTCCTGGAGGCCCTCGCCCAGCCGGTCTCTAATTGCTTGCAGCTCGCCCGACTGCAGAAGCGACACTGGCTACAGCTGCCGCAGATTAAATGCGGCTTGCAATAGCTGAGCTTGTTTTCCTGCCCTTCTCTCCCTATTCCATGTTTTTAAGGCAACCGGTAGCACAGAAGCTCTGACACCGTCTGGCCGCGTTTGCTTCGGGGCGAAGCTCAAAGACGCGGCAGGCGGCTCAGGCGGCAGAGGACGAGGTTTCCGAAACGTCCGTCAGGACGCTGGAAATGGGGATGAGTTTGCCCCCTCTAAAGGAATAAGTTATTTCCTTTGGAAAAACGAGAAGTGAGGTTGTCCGGGGGATGTAGCGTCTTAAACCTCCTCCTCGCAGCACGCTTTGCAACGCCAGCATCTTCCCCCCGCCCGCCTTTCGTTTTAAACCCGTCTCATTACAACACACAGGACACGGGCTTGTTTTAGCTGTTTTATTGCACGTGGCATATGAAATACCGTCTGTAAGGTCTAAGGAAAACCGTTAAAAAAATAAATTCACCATTCAGCTGCTTCTGCGGCACCCAGGTAGACAAGATTTAGCCTCCTCCCGGAGAGGACTGTTGAGTTTCGCGGTATGAAACACTGAATTTCCAAAGGGGCCGATGGGAAACAAAAAAAAGATGAATTATTTCTGCACCGGCCGTCGAAGGTGGTCAGGTAGCAACGTCCCCCCCTGCCCATGCAACGTTTTGGGACCCCAGGCCACAAACGAAGAGCTTATTGAAAGCTCAGGTGCTCAATTCAGCCGTGGGAATATCTCACCTTCGGCACTGAAGGCGATTTTCCTCCCTAAATGCCAGCTTAGGTCCACGCAGACGCGGTTTTTACGTGTTGCTTTACCCGGCATTGCGAGACCTGAGCACGCCGAGCGGCCGAGTCCCGTTCCCAGCGCCGTAACGGCAGGAAAAAAGGGACGAGCCAGCAAACCTGCCCCTTCCCGGCATTGCTACCTCTCCCCTCCCCCGGAGAGCTTGGTAATACCACTCGGCTTAAGAGTCCAGGTATATCGACATTTTTTTAATTGCCGGCTAGGTCGCCCTGCTCCAAAAGCATCCTCAAAAAGTGGAGGAATCCACTTAAAACAGAGCCAGCACGGCCTTGCCTTGCAATGCTCGGAGAAATTAAGTATTATCCAAGACACCAGCCAGCAACGGCGGATTCTCAGACCGCTTTAAAGGTGCACGGACAACGTCGGCTTGGAGAGGGCGGAAAAAATCGCGGAGAAGGAAGGCCAGCAGAGGGAAACACCGGACTCGGAGCTGCGTGATCCGGCTCGCCGGGAGCCGCCCCTCCGCTCTCGTCTTCCGAGCCCTGGGGACGTCTCCGCAGCTGGAGCCTGCCGGAAGGGGCCCGATTCGGCAGCGCCCTAAAATCGGGGGCTCCACGGGGTGGCGGGCGCCGTCGGCTGCCGGGGAACCTATAGGCGCTCGGTCCCTAAAGGGCACCTATAGCGCCCGGGCTCTCGACCAGCAGCCGGCGTTCGGATGATTAAGGGAATAAACGCAGGCGGTTTTCCTGCTCTTCCCTTGACGTCGCCCATAATTAAATCCCTCTCGCACTCTTTTTTTTTTTTTATTAAATCGACTGGATGCATTTTTAATTCGCCTTCCCTCGCCGAATCCAGCCTCGCGCTCGAAACGGCACCTTTGAGTTCGGTTCCTTCGGAAAAGCACTAAAGGGGATTTATAGACCCTAATTCGGGCAGAAGCGTGCGCACGGGGGCTTCGCCTGCCCCAAAACGCTGACAGCTTCTTCTGCCGGGCTACAAACAGGTCCGGAGTGAACCTAACCCCAAAATTAGGGTCGGGAAAACCTCGGTTTCGCGCCGCGAAGCTCCGCTGCAAAGCGAATACGGCGCGGCCTCGCTCAGCTTCCCGGCCGCGCGCTCGGGACGGGACGTCGCGGCCGCTCTCGGACGTTGCCCCCGGATGAACAACTCGCTTCTGCAGCGGTGGGGGGGGGACTGGTTTTTGGGGCGCAGACGCCGAGCCCCCGGCGAGTCCCGCCTGCGTCGTTCCCGCGGAGGATCCCGAAACCTTGGCGAGCGCAGCCTTGCTCCGCCGCTGGCGCAGGTCAGTGCTCCAAGCCGGGACAGCGACGGAGCAAAGACACCCGGCTAATGGATACATCCGTCGCGCTCTGGGAAATGCAAAACCCCTTCGTTTTGCATCCTCCCGCAGCCGTTCCAGCTTCCCGGAGCCGAGGCCGGACGTGGTGGTGGCACCGAGGGACGAGCCAGCGTGGAAGAGCTCGTTCCCCAGCAAGTGGCTCCCAGATCCGCGGCGGGAAAAGCCCACGGAGCGATCGTGGCAGCATGCAAAATAAAGCGGGCAGCGGCCAAGGGGTGAAGCGTTTCCCTTTTATTGCAGTATTAGGGAGAAAATCCTATAATAGTCCCTGGCGACGAAGCACCGCGTAACGGGGGGGGCGGGAGCCGGGGCTCCCATGAAACGGAGCAGGGACGCGAGATGGGCCGGCGTTGGGTTTTATAGCCGTTCCACGCCGGGAAGCGCGGTTTTCCGGGGTTTTTCGCGGAGCGGTTCGGAAAGCAAGGCACGGCTCGTTGGCTGCCCGACACTGCTTCCTTCGGCGCCGGCGGAGCCGCGGCTTCCCTCGGGGTGTCGCGTGGACCGAAAATCAATCCCAGCCTTTGGTACAGAACCTACTGACGAAGGACGCGCACGGAGAAGTCGGGAAAACGGGACAAACGCATGCGTTTCCCCGGCCAAAAGCAGCCTGTGTCACTGGAAAGGGACCAGCACGAGCAGCCGAATTTCCCCCGCTTCCCTCCCACCCAGAGCAAAACATCTGGGCTGCTTATGAGCAGCTCTGCACAACGTTTCCTTTCCGCTGGCTTCACCTTCCAAGAAATTTTTTAAGTTTTTTTCTCCCCTCCCGCCCCTGGAAAAGCCTGAAATAACGTCCCAACGATTTCCACCTCCCCTTCCTCCTGCTCTCCCGGCTTCGCTCGGTCTTGCCATGCCGTGCGCGACTCGTGGATCCTCCTCTGGCCCCGAGGACGTTCCCGTCTGCGCACCGCACTCGTCGGAAAACGCGGATCGCCCGCGGAATGGCCGCAACGCGCCGCCACTTTGGTCCCCGGCGCCCGCGGCATCCTCGGCGGGATCCCGTTCGCCGACGCAGCGCCGAGGCTCCGAGTTTCGCGGCCTCTTCCGGCACCTGTTGGGCAGAGCAGACGACAGCTGGAGCGCAGCCCGGCTTGGGATGCGAGCAGCGCATTCCTTATTTTTCCGGGCCGAGCGGAGCATATCCCGCGGGCTGAGCCCCCTCGGCTCTCAAATCTCTGCACCCCACAAACGGGAAGGGAAAATCCGCTAATTAAAACCGTTTAACAGGCTAAGCGCAACACAGTCTCCGGCTCTATTTAGAGCTAAAGATAGAAAAAGGCCCATTAAAGACACTCAGATCGTTAACTATTATCTGCCATTAATGGCGAGTTCCAAAGCCAATTCCGAATAATTAGCCCGAAGGGGTTTTTTCCCCTCATCACGTTTTTCTCTTAATCAAGCCGGTTTCATTAAGACCTGCTACGATTTGCCCGGTATTAAGCAACGGGCTGATCCTAGAAATTCAGCAGAGAATTAACGCGGGCTGAGAGCAGCCGGTTTCGACGCAGCCGGTCCAGCTGCCCGATCCCCGCGGCCGGGCTTTGCCGGAGGGAAGCGGGAAACGCTAACAGCGCAGGCTAACGAGCGGAGCGCTGCCGCCAAATTGGCTTACGTCGGTCCGAGGCTTCGCTGGCGGCTGGTGCCGAGCCGCGGCGGGATGACGTCCCCTATCCCTGCGCGCCTGCCCGGCCGGGAACACACTCCCACTTTTCTGCAAACCAGTGGTAAAAAAACACCGGTTCAAACCAGCCAGCTCCCTCCAGCACTTCCGGGGACACTGAGGCTGTTCCAGGCTCTGGAAGCTGCCCTGGGAAAGGGGAAGAAACCTCAAATCCTCAAACCTGTTAGCTCCCTAAATTCACCAAGTATTGGGGCAAAAAAAGTCGGAAGCGTTGGATAGATGTTGCTGCTCCGGCTCCTGAAAGGCTCCAGCTGTATTCCCGGAGGAAATTCCCGCTGTTCCAACAGCAGCATAGGACATTAACCAGCAGCCACCGCTGCCGCGAGATGTCTTGAAAGCGGCCCAAAAGGTCGCGCGCGTGAGCTCGGAGCTGGCGGAGCCGCGCGCCCGGCTGTTCACGTTGACCGTCCCTGGAGTCCCGGAGCAGCTGCAATTCCAGGGGCCTGGAAAACAGCTCCCGCCACGCCAGGTTTTTAAGAGAGAAACAAGGCAACCTGCAAAACGATGGGTCTGTCCGCCCGTCCCCGATCCCAAATACGCCGGGACGGCCGAGACGGCCAGCGCAGAATTAAGCACGGAGGTATAACTGAGGCCAGCGCAGGGGGCTGCCTGGTTCGCAGCCGGATATTTTGTGCGGTCGGTGCCATTTTACAGATGGGCAAACTGAGGCCTGGGGGACGTAACCTGCCCAAAGCTCTGCGGATGCCCAACCGCAAATCCCCAGCCCAGTTTTCCTGGATCACTGCCCGCCTCATCCTCCAGCTCCATCCTTGTCCTTTCTGCGCTCCGCGGTGATCTTCGGGCTCCCTGTGGCCGGGCCCTCGCGCGAGGAGCCTCCCCCGCTTCCGCCGCCGAGCGAACCGTGACACAACCCGAAAGGATTTTCCGTATCTGTCCGCCACGGTGCTTCGGAGGACGCGAGCGAAGCAGCTGGGGCTGGACAGCGTCAAAGGAAAAGGGAATGGACTAACGCTGCCGGACAGCGAGGGAGAAGCCGTCAGAGCCGCACGTCCAACCCGGGGCTTCCCGCGTGTGCAAAGATGCTAAAAATTAAGTGCGAGCAGTGTGGAAAAGCAAGAGACGTGCCAGAGCTTAACGCTGCACGGAAAAACACCTGAATTATGAGTCCGGAGGAAATGAATCGCTCCCAAAAACCCGGCTGCGCACGCTGTCTCCATTGCTAATCCAGAGGTCTTAACATTGGTGCGCAACGCGGTCGGGAAAAGATTATTCCAGTTACGAACAGGGGAAAAGCAGCAATCGGCAGGATTTTAGCTGCTTCGAACCGGAGAGACAGCGAAGCTTCAGCTCGGAGCGACGCGAGCCAGGTTTTAATTTGCTCGAGCACATCCCGATTTATAAGACGGAGCAAACGGGAAGGGACAGGCAGGCGGGAGAGTTTCGCCGTCCCCCGCGAGGCCTCCACGGCAGCGGGATGCAGAGGGGTTCCCGCGGGCGTCGCGAAGCCGCGCGCAGCCGGACGGAGCAAGCGCAGCACGGTGCAATTCCCAGAGGGTTTTCTCAGGGCGTTTTTGCTCCAAGTTTTGCCTCAGGATCCCAGCAGCTGTGATGAGCCGGCACCGGGCGCATCCCGCTTCCGCCAGGAGGGAAGTCGTCACGAGCAAAAAATGCGAGTTGCTTTAGCCCGCTGACGAGTAACAGGCGCTCCGGTGCCGACGTCTTCCAGAGCACGAGGCAGCGACCGCGCGTCGCCGCTCGGTGGGATGAATATCCCTTTCGTTCCTCATTTTCCTGCTCGGGAAGCCAAAGGTCTCGATCATGTCTCAGGCTTGACCGCAGCAAAGCCAGGAGCGCTCCGAGCTGCAATGCAGAAGGAGCCTCCCTCCAGCTGGCACAGGTTTCCCATGGCCCCGCACGCGGGTCGGGGCCGGCGGGTGGTTGCTCCAGACCCGGAGTGGCGGACAGACGGACGGCCCTGGGGGACAGACGGCCGCAGCGAACCGCGCCGGCTCCTCCAGCCTGCACGAGAGCCCCGGGCAGCCCCGGGCGCCTTGCTTCAGGGTTGCTTCCCTGTCAAGGGAGACTCCGGACGATGGCCTGAGAACTGGACAACTCGTTTTACCTCAGCTCCCCCATTTCCAGCTGGGTATCCCAGAAAAAAACCCAAAACAAAGCTAAGAAACGTCCCCCCGTCCCGGCAGGGCAGCAATTCCCAGGCCGGGACAAGCTGCCCCAACCACAGGTGCTGAAGCGTCTTCCCGCGGGAGCTGGGATGGCCACGATCCCACCCCGCGGCCCTTCCCAAGTAACTACCCTCTTGGAAAAAACGCATCCAGACCTCGTCACCAAATCCCCGATTCCCGCGTTAAAAAAGACGCCCAACCCGGCGACGCACCCCCGGGGTCCTGGGTGCTTCGCAGCACTTCGGGGTCCCCTGCGTTAGTGCAGCCTCCACCGTATACATGGAAGTAAAGAAAACTAAGGAAAACCGGGAAATGCAGCAGCAGCCCGGCTCCCGGCCGCACAACCCTGCCCCACGGGATCGGCCGGCCAAATCCCTGTGCCGAGCTCGGCTCCCGTCTCCGTGCTGCCGCATGCCACCACCAGGTATCGTCATCACGGTGAAACCCTATTTGCCTGGTTTTCCGCACCGGAGATGCTCCGTTAAAAAAAAAAAAGGGAAAAATGGAAAACAGCCTCGTCTTGGAGCGGGCTGGGCTCGGAGCCTCCCGGTGCTCTCCCGGAGACAGGCATATTTTAAAAGCTTGGCAGGAAGAGGGCTCCAGACTACACAGTTAAACCGATCTCACGAGGAGCGCTAGCCCAAGCCGGACGGCAGCACCGGCTCGGGGCCAGATTCGGGGAAAAAACTGCGGAAAAGGGAAAGATTTCCTTCGTCGATGGAGCAGCAAGGGCTGCCCGGGAGGGAATTCCACGCTCCCGGAGGCAGCGGGGGTCCCCAGCCCTCGCCGTGGCGGCCAGACGCCGTCCTGGCTGCCGCTGCCCGAGCGGCACGTGTTGCGCTGGCAAATCCAAGCGTCTCCCGAAGATTTTAGGTCTGAAAGCCCAAAAAAAGGGCCGGAAAGGTGATGGCAGCAAGGCAGCAAGCCGAGGGGCCAGGCTCGGCGTTGCAGCGGTGCCGGCAGCCGGCGTCGCTTGGTCTCGCAGAGGACGGGACGAAGGGCAGAGGCGCCGCAAGGAGGAGGAGGAGGAGGAGGAGGAGGAGGAGGAGGAGGAGGAGGAAGGGGAGGTTTCGGAGGGCACGGCAGCCGCCGCGGGAGCCGCCGCGTGGCACGCGCAGACTCCAGCCAGGGAAAGCGACGGCGGGCGCTGCCGGCTCCCGGCCTCGCCGGCGCTCCGTTCCCGCGCCGTTCGGAAAGGTCGGCCAGGAGCTTTCGGTAACGCAGTTTCCTCCCTCTAACGGGATGAGGCCGGCGCGGGCTTCCCGGCAGCCCGGCCGGACGACACGACGGATAACCCCGCTCTTCTCCCGCTGCCCCCTCTAAGCACGTTAGGAGCATTCGAGCCGAACGCGCTGCAAGGGCTGCGGCTCGTCTTTAACCGCTAGAACGGTCCTAAGAGGGAACAGGAGGCGCTTTGCGTCCTCGCCACGGACGGGGAACAGGCAGCCGGCTGCAAAGAGACCGATTTTTTAGCAATCGCGCCCGGCAAAACGCGCTCAGCAGCAGGTCGGAGGGAAGCTGTCGGTCCGCAACAGCGTGAAACGTTTATGTTGCGTTAGACTCACCGACAGGGCAGGGAAAAGAGGCAGGCAGCCATGGGGGGGTCCGTAGGAAGGACATCCCCCTTTCCCTGCCAGCTTTCCCACCTGCGCGCGGGTCCCAAAGCCGGAGCAGCAACGCTTTGCGTTTTGCGGGCTTGAGACGCCGCCTTCACTGCGCTGCTTTTCCTGGCCATCCCGCCCGTGTGTTGCCTTTTGTTGTCAATAAAATCGGTTTTAAGTCATTCCGGCCCTGCCGGCGCTCCGAATGAGGCAGGGAGGAGTCGGGAAAGCCGAGGAGCGCCCAGGCACGTTTCCGATGGCGCAGCGAGCTGAAAATCCTACTATGCCACCTACACGCTAACATGTGGTTTCCATCCCAGGTTGCTGCACGCACAGCTGCCGCCGGGAAAAATCCGACGCAAAACTCGTCTGCGAATCCTCCTGAGTGGGAAGAGTGTTTCCACCGCTTCTAAACCCAAATTGTCCTCGGAGGAAGACGCGCGCGTAAAACCTTTAGTCACGATACAGAGCCAGAGCTTGCAGCGGGAAAAGACGCCACGGCCTCCAGCAGCGCTGATGGAGAGCTGCCGGAAGGTTATTAGGAAAGGGCCTCCTGGATCCGGGTCCCACCTTTCCCACCTTGGAAAAGGCTGCCCAGGAGACGCGAGCTCCCTGCGAGCTCCCGCGATGGCAAAGCGCCAGAGCGTCTAACTAATAAAGATTATTTGGTTGGATCTGCAGCCGGTGTAAACTACTGCAGCTCCAATAAAGTTGTCAGATCCCGTTAGCTGAGGAGCTGCTCCAGCGTTTTGCTTCATTATACGGGTTTTTTTTATTAACTGAGCGAGATCCCGGGGCTAAGACGAGGCTAAGCGAGAGCGTTGCATGTTGCAAATTGTTCTGATGCTTTTAAGTCTGGGTAAAATCCCGGCTCCGCTCTGATTTCCGCAGGGCCACGATCTCCCCGGGACAAATCCTGCCTTTCTGCACGCTCGGGAATTGTATCACTCACCTAGGTTAGAGTCCGGCCGCTCTTTGCTGAAAGAGGCATTTAACGGCATTCCCGGGCGGCTCGCTACGTCGAAGGAATCTGTTTTCACTTAGCGAAGGACAAATAAACCTTTTCAGCGGAGAAACGGGGCTGCAACGAGCCGCGTGGCTTCGCTGCCCCTTGCGCCCGCCCAGAGCGAGCCGCTTCGCGACGGGAAAAGCAAGCGGATCGCAGGAGCCCCGGGGCTCCCGTTCCGCCTTACCCAACCCGCACCGGCAGCGCGGTCCGGGTGCTCAACTGCGCGAAACACGAGGTTTCTCCCCAAAAGCAGTGGGCCCTTACGAGGCGCTCGGCGCCCCGTGCAAAGCTCACCTGCTCCCGGCACATGTCCCGCCGCCCCCGGCGTGTAGGGAAGGACGAAGCGGGCACCGTTCCCCCCCCCTTCCCGGCAGGATTTGGGGGCACTTTGCAATCCCGCTCTTTACGGCCCGGTGGCTTTCCGCCTCGGCTCGAGATGCCGGCATTGCTCGGCGGCAGCGGGCGGATTTGGGCGAGAGGGAGCTGGGGCGCCGCGGGCCCGGCCGGGTGCCGACGGCACGGCGGCCGCCCTCGGCACGGCTCGGAAGGGAGCCGCTTCCCGGGGCGCGGGGGGCTTTTTGGTGCTCGTCGCACTAAGCGGGGGCACCGGCCGTCCCGCGGGAGCGGGAAGCGTCTGGAAGGGCGGCTGCGGGCCGGGCACCCGCCGAGGGGGATGGGAGACGGGATGCCATGACAACCTTGGGGGGTTTCCCAGGAAACCGGGGTCGCCATGGCAACTGCATCACTCCGGTCCAAATTAGCCACTTCCGCTGCAAGGCGCCGACGGCCACTCGAATCTCCCGAATCTCCCGGCGAGGAGCGGCCGTCGCTCCCGTCGCTGCGCCGCGGCCGGGCGGGAACCTCCCGGCGGTTCGGGTGCCGAATGCCGCCGCCGCCGCCGCCGGCAGCCCCGGGTCGGCGCCGGCACCGCTCCCCGCGCACCGGCCTCTCGCCGCATCCACACGATCCTGTGCTTTCGCCTCCCCCCAGCCCATGCACACGCTCGCCGGGCGGCCGGCAATTCCCCGTTGGATGCAACAATTCCGTAGGGTTGCAGGGGGACGGGAATTAAGAATAGAAAATGAGGGCTGCTTTTTTTTTTTTTTGCTTTTTTTTTTTTTTTTGCTGTTTAAATCGGAACTGATTACACTCGGTCTCTGGCCAGATTGGAATTTCATAAATGATCTAGCCGGGGAGACAAGGGAATCTGGGATGCGCCCGTAATGGCACACCACATGTTTCAATATTAAGCATCATTTAACAACGTGGTAACAGAGACTCTTTGCAAAATTAAATGGTCGTTTCCTCCCAACCCCCTTCCAGCGAGCTCCGCAGCATGTTTTTCTCGTCTCCCCACCCAATTCGCGGTTGCTAATCCAACAAGTGAGCTTATGGGATGGGAGGGAAAACTGCTACACGCTGCCTTTAGGGAAGTGGGGGGGGGGAGAAAAACAGAAGCAAAGCAAGATGTCCCCAAAACCGAGAAAACAAAAGCAGCCCTGCAACACGTTGCAGAACAAACACCTGTTTCCACGGTGAGTGTGTTTTGCCTTCATCTTCCTCGCCTTTACCCTTTATCCGTCCTCTTTTCCTCCGAGCATTTTAAATCCTCCTTTTTATGACCGTTAGAAAGGAACCATCTAAAAAATAAAAAATAAACGTATAAAACCGAGGGCACACACAGACCGACGATGGTGCATGTTCCACACAACACCGAGTACACAGTCACTTTGCATTATTGGTAGTATTGGTTTGCAACGCCGCCTCGGGTTCTCTGTTTGGTTGTTTGTTTGCTCTGCTCTCAAACGTCCGTAAAGATCTTTTTGATGTTCACACAGTTGGGATTGTTTGTGGCTGTGCAGTTGCCTGTCTTAAAGGCAGCCTGTTTGAACGCACTGTGGTTGATCCCCCCTTCTTCTATCACCATGTACTCCGACTTGCTGAGGGTGGAGTTGCTGCGAGCCTTCCTCATTTCCTCGGTGGACGAGAGGTGCTGGCAGCTGCCGACATGCATGTACTGGGCTTGCTCCTCACCTTCGGTCTCCCGATGGTAGAAATAGTTGAAATTGGAGACGATGACGGGCACGGGGAGAGCGATGGTTAGCACCCCCGCGATGGCACAGAGAGAGCCCACAATCTTGCCCCCGATAGTGATGGGGTGCATGTCCCCATAGCCCACCGTGGTCATGGTCACCACTGCCCACCAGAAGGCGTCTGGGATGCTACTGAAACCCGAACTGGGGTCATCAGCTTCTGCGAAGTAGACAGCACTGGAGAAGAGGATGACGCCGATGAAGAGGAAGAAGATGAGTAAACCCAGCTCCCGCATGCTGGCCTTGAGGGTCTGCCCCAGGATCTGCAGCCCCTTGGAGTGCCGCGAGAGCTTGAAGATGCGGAAGACCCTGACCAGGCGGATGACTCTAAGGATGGCTAAGGACATGGCTTGCTGGCCATTCCCTTGCCTCTCGGCCAGCTCGGTGCCCAGTGTGATGAAGTAGGGAATGATGGCCACAATGTCAATGATGTTCATGATGTTCTTGGAGAAGGTGGCCTTGCTGGGGCAGGCAAAGAAGCGGACGAGCAGCTCGAAAGAGAACCAGATGATGCACAAAGTCTCCACCACAAAGAAAGGGTCGGTGAAGGACGACACCATGGAAGCATTCGAGGACGAGGAATTGGTGAAGACATCAGGTGGGAAAGGGCCACCGCCCGTCCCAAAGGTCCCTCCGGTTCCCTCATAGTCGTGGTCATCCCGAAATTCAGGCAGGGTCTCCAGACAGAAGATGACGATAGAGATGAGGATGACCAGGACGGAGACTATGGCGATGCCTCGGGCCGGCCCAGAGCTCTCCGGGTACTCGAAGAGGAGCCACACTTGGCGCTGAAACTCCTTGTCGGGGAGCGGCCTCTGCTCCTCCCGAATGAAGCCCTCGTCCTCCCGAAACTTCTCCATGGCCTCCTCCCCCAGCTGGTAGAAGCGGATCTCCTCGGAGAAGATGTCGATGGGCACATTGACGGGCCGCCGGATGCGCCCGCCCGACTGGTAGTAGTAGAGGATGGCGTCGAAGCTGGGCCGGTTGCGGTCGAAGAAGTACTCGTTGCGGAGCGGGTCGAAGTAGCGCATGCGCTTGCGCGGGTCGCCCAGCAGCGTCTCGGGGAACTGCGCCAGCGTCTTGAGCTGCGTCTCGAAGCGCAAGCCCGAGATGTTGATCACCACCCGCTCGCAGCACTCGTGCTCGCCACCCTCCTCGGTGGGGCCAGCGCCCGGCGCCGGCGCCCGGTCGTAACGCTCGCCGCCGAGCAGCGGGTGCGGATGCTGCGGCTCCTCCGGCGAGGGGTCGCCGCCGCCCCCCGCCGCCGCCACCGTCATGCCGCCTTCCTCCGCCTCCTCGCCCTCGTCTTCCTCCCCGCGGGCGCCGGGCTGCGGGGCGGCCGGCGGCGGCTGCTCGCTGTAGCCCAGGTTGTGGTGGCTGCTGCCGCCGCTGCCCCGCGGGTGGCGGCCGGCGGCGGAGGCGGCCGGCGAGCGCAGCAAGCTCAGGCGCTCGTCCATAAAGCTGCGGGGCGGCCGGGGAAAAGGGAGGCGGTGGCGGCGCCTCTTCCTCCTCCTCCTCCTCTTCTTCCTCCTGCGGGCGGCGAGGCAGAAGCAGCCGCCCGACCGCTCCGGCGCCCGCCGCCGCCGCTGCTCTGATCGCGGAGGCTCCGCTCAAAAAATCCGCCCCCAGCCCTGGCGCCGCCTCGCTCGCTCGCTCGCCGGAGCCTCCCCCAGCACGGCCCGGCCCCCCGCCGCCCCCGGGGCTCCCCGGCCGTGCCCGGCCGCTCGGTGCTGCCTGGGGAGAGGGGGTTTTTCCGCCTTCCCCCCCCCCCCCGCTCCCTCCGCCGGGGAAGCCGCAATGGGGTTTTTCTTAGCTGCCCGCGAGCCGCCGTGTCGGAGACGGGGCTGCGGGGAAGCAGACGGCGCGGTGCAGAGCAGCCAACAGTTGTTTTGAATCAGCGTTTTGGCTGCAGGCTTAGGGATTTTTTTTTTTTCATTATTTTTATTTTTTGCACAGGGGAGGGATTGAGACGGCGCGGGGGTGCGGGTGCGTCCCCGCAGCCCAACCGACGGCGGAGCGACGTCCAGCCAGACGCTGGGTGAAGGCAGTCGCGGGCTGCAACGCGGCTCTGCGTCTCAGCGGCTCCGGCGAGCGAGCCGAGCGGCTTTTAATCCCCTCCGCCCCCCCGATGCACACACACACCTTGAATCGATCCTCTGCAAACAGTTGCATTTTGATGAAACGGGATTTTTTTTTAAGGAAAAAGCCTCCTCCGCAGCAAGCGGCGCCCAGCGTTGCTCGTGCGAACGCGCCGGCCCCACGGCATTCGCACCCCTCGCTCTCCCAAAGCCCTTTAATCCCAAGGCATGGGCCAAGCGGGGCTCGGGCAATTCAGGGAGTTCCCAGCTGGGGAAAATGCCCAGCCACAAGGGTTGTCCTGCTGCGAAGGAGGTTAAAAGCGCTCCGGCAGATTGGAGCCCCGCTTCGGCTTATTCCCGCAGTTATTTTTAACTGGAACAGCCTCCAGAAGGTAGGGAGAGAAACAGATGAAAAGATCAAACTTATTTATACTTGAAATTAGCAACAAGCTGCACAAAATATACAAAGCCATAAAAGAAGCCAAGCACGGGGTGGAGGGGAAGCGACAATAAATATTGCCGCGAGAGCTGGCTCCGCACCGCATGCGGGAACGCCGGCTCAGCACCGCCAGCAAGGTCGGCACGGGGATAAAACCCGCTGTCCCGAGGTGTCCATGACCATGCGAGCAGTTTTCCGGGAATTAGCGGCACCAAGGGATCCCGCCGGCAAGGTGGGCGTCCCACGCGGCACCCAGCCCACGCGGAGCCTCTCGCTAAGCTTCCCGCTGCGGCTGCATCTCCGGAAAGCATCCCCAGCGCTTTTTCCGGACAGCAGGGCCGGCAGGAAAATTATTTTGCAGCAGGAAAATCGCAGCCGTTTGAAGACGGCCACCTGCGACCATGCTGGCATGGGGACGCGCGCCTTGCCGTGAAGCTAGACGCGTGTCCCTGGTTGTCACCTCCGTCCTTGGCTTTAAACCCCATCCGTTGAGTCCCGTTTCATCCAAGGCTGAGAGCGGGGCCAACGGATCCCTGTCCGCTCGCCTCGTCACTCCTGCGGCAATTAATATCCGCGGCGTGCTCCAGGCGAGAGCAAGCACTGCTGCCTTCCAGCCTGGAGCATCTCCCAAGCTTCCCGGCTCATGGCCTGGGTTCATCGTTAACCCTTGAGCTCCCCGTGTCGCTCATAGGTTAAGAAAGCCAGGAAAACTCCTCGAAAGGGCTGCTCGCATCCAAGGGCGAGGAGCTGTTTCCCGCGCGTTTCGTGGTCGTGAAACCATCCGCCGCGCGCTGCATACGCGTGTGCAGCACTTCCAGACTTGCCCGGCTCTTCTCTTTCCGCTGCCAGGATTTCTGCCAATAAATCACTGTCATCTGGTGTAAGGCAAACAAACAAGGCTGCTTTTATACCCTAAACATTTATTGATGACAAAAGGCTCGCGGCAACAAGGCGTAGCTTCCCTGTTCGCAACCGTTTCGTCTGGGTCTCCCTCGGGGGAACCCGGTTGCCAGCAAAGCCGCGCGGAGAGCGCCGCGTACTGCAGGGTGCTGCCGGGAAAGACCCTCCTCCGAAAACCGGGAGCAGGATTAAACCCTTTCCCCCATCAACCGCAACCCGAATGTGCGTTAACCCCGGGAACCCGTCCCCTTGCGAGCAGCCCTCCGGGCTTGCCGAGCTCCTGCCCGGACCTGCAGCATCCCAGGGCCAAGAAATCCCCTTTCCCAGCTGGGAGCACCACCGGCCTAGGCAGAGCTCCGTTGAGCTTGCAGACCTGCTTGCAGACCTGCTTGCCCTCCTCGTAACCGTTGACTGGTTCTTCCCAGTCAGATTATCCTGGATTTTTAGGATTATTCACTCTGCAATCGAGGAATAAGTCACACAACGCTCTCTCTGTCTCCGGATGCCCGGTTCTGCCGTCCTCCCCTTCTCCCCCGGGCAGGCAGGAGGTGGGAACACTCCTGCGGTGTCTGGTCCACTTTTTTGCTCTGCATATTCAGAGGCTAAGACAAATTCTGCCCTAACCGTCTGCACTGGTGCTGTCGAGGCAGCAGGAGAGCAAGGGAACCGAATCTTCATCTCCCAGGATTAATTTAGTGCTCTAACCGCTGGACCACACCGTCCCTCTTCCTGTTCCTGCCTTAGTCACCGGCCACGAAACTCAGCGGCGACATGAATCTGCGAATGCGCCCGTGACTCAGTTTCTCACCTGTAAATTTGGAGCAGTTCTTGCCTCCTGCCTATGCTCTATTTAAATCCTCCACTGGAGGCTTTTAGCTGTGCTCACGAGTCGAGAAAATGAGCAAGATGCAGAAACTTTGAATAACAGGGAGCAAAAATCAGTGCTATCCAAAAAACGCTGGCTGCTTGAAAGTCAGCGCGGGTGAGGACCGTGGCTGCCAGCTCCGGAAGGCTAACAAACGCCTCCCGTCAGTGACACCCAGCCCGCCGGGGCCCGGAGCCCGCCGGGCTCGTCTCCTCCTGCTGCAATCTGGCTAACGAAGGCAGCAGGTCGTTAGAGAGCAGTCATGATTTTTAATAGATGGGGGGAAGTGGAAATCGAACTGCTAACCTGAAATAGCAGAGCACGGACAGCAGCTATTTTTCATGTTATTTTTTGCCACGGTACTGCGGACTTAGCCAGTGAGTATCATTTTGCCATCGGAGAACAAGGTTTGGTGGCTAAAAGACACCGGCCAAGTTATTCTGCATTGCTCGGAGTTATTGCACTCAATGACTCCATCGGCTTTAATAGAGCTGTCCTAGCTAAATCCCATCCGGCTCTTTGGGAGCCCAGGGGTTACAGCTCAGGATACAGTTAGACCTATTTGAATGCCCTAAAAAATGTGATTACTGGGTGGGATTATGTTGGCCAAACAATGTTAATGCAAATTTTGCCGTAATGAGGATCATGTTCCCGGGCCTGCACAATGACAGCAAAATGATATCCAGCGCGGCCCCGGCAGCTCCTGTTGCACGCCATTATTTTGTCATTAAGAGATAAGATTACATTGGCAGAGCGATTTTAACCACAAATCCACCGAGACGGCATGGCAACGCCACCGCGTTTTCATTGCAACGGTAAAAGCATCCACGCGAGGCTACGACGACCGCGTTACGGCGGGAAGGCGAGCGCCGGCGAAGCCCAGCGCCGGGCTGCGAGAGCGCGGCCACATACCAGGACGGATCCGGTTTCAGCGTAGAGGCTCGAAAGCCCAAATTTGGGGCAGCGGCAGTGGCTCGCCGTGCTTTGCACCGAACGGAGCGCGGCGTGCCGGCGAGGGGTGAATGCTCGCCCGTTGAATTATTTATGCTACGGCTGTCACTTGTTTCGGTTTGATGACGGAGCATTTGCAGCCTATTTAAGCCAGGCGAGCTGCAATGGCATCTGACGGCAGTGAAAACTGCGGTCGCTGAGCCCCGCCGATAGCCAAACCCAGCGATTCCTCTCTCTCTAAATTAATGCAATCGGGAGCCCCCAGGACTGCGGAAGAGTTTTGCCCTAATATACAGACTCGGTCTCTTCCCGACAGTATTTTAGTCTGAGTTTTCAGAGGAAATCAAGGATATTCATTGTGGGTTGGTGGGGGATCAGTCCCTTCGCAACAGTAGGTTAGGCTGAGTTTTAAGAGTGAATTGGTCCCTGACTCCCTTTGGCTGCACAAACGACTCCAACCTTGGGATTTTCCTTTGCGCCGAACTATCGGAGAACCTGCAAGCTGCAGCCACGCCACGAAACGTCCTCGTAGAGGCTTCCAGGCAAAGATATATATTTTTAGAGCATCCACTCTTCACACTTTTCTCACTGTTTAGACAATTATATGCGGATAAATAAGCTGACTCCCAGAAGCCGACTGATTTTTCCGGGTAGCGGGGACGGATGCCTGCCTCAGCCCCTCTCTGCGCTGACCGCCAGGTTCCCGGGCCTGCTGGCAATTAGGTCAGCGCGAGCCGAGCCTGGAGGAGATCTACGGCGGGCACCGAGCTGTCTCTCCAGAGCAGAGCATGGAAAGCAGGCAAGGCCTTTCCGCCGGCGTTTTGTCGCTTGCATCTCTTCCCCCTCCTTTCCCAATCCTCCGAATCTTTTTGTAACTTTTCCCTCACCGCTTCAGTGAACATCGTGTTAGAGATAGGGACCACGAAAGCCGAGCTTGCAGGAGTTTGAGCTATGCAGCCCCGGAGCCAACAACGAGGGACGAGGCGTTGGCGTTACGCCGTGCTCAAGCGGGATACGTCTTCCATAAGCCATGTCTTCGATGTTGTCAGAGAAGAGCCATATTTCAGCAGCTTTGGTGGCAGCCAAGAGCGAGGGTGAGGAACACAGCTTAACGCAAGCATCAGCATGCTCAGCTTCGTGACAAGCCAGCTGCAATCCGGACACCAGCCGTGCAAACGAAAGGGCGGTTTCTAGTCATCGACCAGCAAGGAAATGTCTCCGGGTGCTGACAAAGTTTGCCCCAAACTGCTTCCCACCTGCTAGGTGGTAATTGGAGAGAGGAAGCAACCACCCAGCAACCCACGAGCCCAGCCGGGAGCTGGTGCCCAGCTCTTGGAGAACCAGGCTTGTTCTCCAGAGCATCCCAGTTCCCTCTGGAGCAGCAGGACTGGGGGAGCCTGGACCCCTACCCAACCCAGATCTGAGCATCTAAGGACCCCATCTGATCTGGGTATCTAAGGACCCCACATGACTATGCTAGCCAAAAAACCAAGGAACCTTCATGGTTTCCTCCAAAATCACGTTGCAGATTTCACCGGAGATTAAACCACTGGTGGTTATCGTGGGGAACACGGAGGGCACACGAGAGGTGTGAGGGAGACAGGAAAACCCGCTCTTAGCTCTGCCCTTTTCATCTTCTAACAAACGCAGGAGCCACTCGCTGTGGTGTGATTGCTCTAAAGCCTTCAAACTTCCATTAGGGCTTGATAAAGTTGCAGGAACAAACAGGGCAGCTGCTGCGCTTGGAGGGCAACAGCGTAAGGAATGGGATGCTCCAGCGGCCTGGATCCCCCGGCGACACAGTCCTCGGGCTTGATGTCTCAAAGGAAACGGCGAACTAGAAAATTAAAACTTGCCCACGTCGCCACGCTAAATGCGTTCCTGCAGCCCTGTCTTCCTGGCTTCATGGTTTAAGTGAATTAGTCAATGTTTTTGCAGTTCTTTCAAACCGTAAAGCGCTGCATTAAGTGCTAATATTGTCATCCTTTGCTTCCTAGCTGGCAGTCCGGGGGAAATTCTCGTCTGCCCAAAGGCCCTTTCGACTCTCCTCCACATCTTCGCGTTGAGTTTATCCCACGACCATCCCGCTGGGAACGAGCTCGTTGTAAAAAGCGCTTCCTCCCTGAAACATTTTGCAAAGCCGGGCGTTATTTTCTGCAGGGGACCAGGGCTTACAGTCACCGAGCAGTTTGCAAAACCAGGCAATAAGTTTGCTTGCGTTTAGCTGTAACATCTGGATCCTGGTAAATGTGCAAAGCTGATGCTTAGCGCTTCGCAGGGAATAGCCAAAGGCCCAGTCTCTTAGCTGGGATATCCGAACCGACAGACACTCGCGCTGGCAGGATTTGGGCAGCAAAGCCCTGAGCTCTGCAGCTCAGCCCTGCACTTTAGGCTTGATCATATTTTCTGCTTTCTAATGACATCAGTTCGTGTCTGGGATCCCCCTTCTTGCAGAGCCCATTTCCGAGAAGCTCCGAAAACCTTCTCAGAAACTCCCTGAGCACCGAGGGCGTTTGCAATGAGGAAGGCACCGAAAACAAGGCCTTTTTGGCAAGGCGCAGATTAAGCACAACAGCAGGGCTAGTAATACCGAAAGAGATCTGCAGAGAACTCACGGAGGATTTGCTCAGCCAACTTTTCTTGCACAACCTCCGAAGCAGAAGCACGAGCTTCTGTTTTCCTCTTTTCCATTTCTCTAGCAAGACCAACGTGACCCTAGGAAGGACTGGGGGATAATTTCTTTGCAGCGGCGGGGGGGCTTCCTTGAGTTTTCCCCTTTGCTTTTTCTCATCTATTAGGAAAATGAGGTCCTCGCCCAGCTTGGGGACAGTAGCGAGACGGATCCGCGCTGCCACCTGCGACAGTAACCCCAGCAACAGCTCAGCTCGCAGCAGAGGCAGCAGAGGATGCTGACTCACTGCCTGCTTCTCTTTCACAGTTCATCCTTAATAAAAAGCTTCGCCGGAAGAGCCTTGCTATTCTTTTCCTCCGCCTTCCCTCCCTCCCCACCCCCCGCTAAAAAATTAAATAAAGAAACTCAATTAGAAATGAACGCATGGAAAAGCGGCAGCGCCTATTAATGAAACTTTAATTCCGCGAACGAACTCATTTCGGTTCAAAAGGCAGCGCCCGCCATTAATCCGCTCAGGTCGTTACAAACAGAAATAACTACCCCAGACGCCAGGTTTCGCTGCAAATGTAAATCACTGAATTATTAACAGCCCGGAGATAGCAAGAAAGGGACGGGAACCTGAGAAAACCTTCTTAAAAGAAGAATTCTCCCCAAAAGGACTGAAAGTCTCTTTGCTTTGACCTCATTCCTTTTGTCTGCCGCTCGCTTGCTTTTTGAACGCCAATCTTGCTCTCCAGTTGTTGCTTTCTCCCCCTTCTTCTCTTGGGGAAGCACAAGACAAGATGGAGAACAGGCGAGAGAGAGGCAGTCGGCCGCCGTCCCCGTCTGTCACAGCTTTTCCTCCCAGGAAAGCCACTTTGGAAGGAGAGCAACAGGCCCCCAGCACAGGCACCGGTGCCTGCGGTGCCCGGATGCCACTGGGAACCGGGTCCAAGAGCAGCTTTAAGCATCGCGGGGAAGGACGCGGGGCGATAACCTGGTGCCCCATTGGAGCAGGGAGGGGGCCGAGACGCCGCGGGGGTCTCTGCCAGGATCTGCACCCGCCCCGCGGTAGTGGAGCTCCGTGACACTCTTCATTATAAACAGTGAATCTGGCAACGCAATTTTAATTGCCAGGGTTTGTTTCTGCTTTTGCTTCGTCCATCTGATCCATCAGGAGGAGCGAGGATGCAGAGGTGCTCCCTGACGCACCGTAAAACCGCCCTGACGGTCTTGCCAGATCTTGCGATGTCTCAGGCTGGGTTCCCTCTCCTGCTAACCCCAGCTCCCGGCGGCCGGCAAGGACAGGAGACCCTCACTTTTTGCTTAAAAGAGTGACTTTTTAGCCCACACGTAGAGCAGAGACAGCAAAAACCCCTCAGAAGACAGAGCTATCCTCCAAAATCTCGTGAGCAGTAGAGGCATCTCGTGACTTCGGGGAGGGGGAAGAGCAGAGGGTGAGATCTGACTCACGCCTTTGAAAAGCACGAGGACGGCAGAGCCCTCTGGAGACAAATCAACCCCAACGATCTTTCCTCGCTCAACCATTATCAAAGGTCCTAATTCAACTGTGAAATCCTGCTAGATCCTCCAACTTCTGCAACGCGTACAATCACCCTGGGCACACGTCTACCCCAGCGCAGGACCCCAAAGACGCCGGAGCCCAGCGTGTGGGGACATCGTGGGTCCTGGCTACTGAAGACCAGCCCTGCTGGACCCTACAGATACTATACACTTTGCTACGACACCAACCTCTCTGCAGGCGCCCAGCAGCTCGGTGGACGGCGGGCCGATGCCACGACCTGTACCACGCTCACGGCCATCGCGGTGGCCAGCCACCGCCACGACGGGGACACGGACACTCACGCCTTTCTCCATGCTGGCAGGGGACAACCAGCGCCTATAGGTGAGCCTCACTGGGAGGCCCTACGCGAGAAGGTCAGATCCCTCCGTGCCCGGCCACAGCGTCTGTGCCGGTGAGAGACGCTGCCTTTGGGTCCATCCATCCTCCTCCTCCTCCTGGAGGTCAGGCGACGCGTTTCTTGCCCCGTGTGCCCTCCGCGCTGGGGTGTCAGGCTCTGCCCGCGCGTGGCTGCTGTCTGCTGCCTGCCTCCCCTGGCAGCTTTTAATAGCTCCATTACGGCAGCAAAGCCAGCGCGAGGCCTCTCTGCAAAGCCGAACTGTAAATGCGTTTTAACGAGGATGATTCACGGTGCCTACGAGCCCCGTTGCCAGTCCCAGCACCGCGCGAGCGGGGCGCTGCCTCGCGCCGACGTTTCACGGCGAGGACGCCGGGGGGAAAAGCTCGCGGCTATCGGCAGCTCCGGGCTTTTTGCAGGGCGGAGGGGAAACTGCGAGTGACATTTAGCTTCGGACAAGAATAAATCCCCAGAGCAGGGACAGCAGAAGCTCCCTGGACCTATATTTCGGGGACTGCTTTAAAATTCGCAGATATCTTAACTGCAAATGCTTGCTGGTGCTCTGCTCCCAGCGTCGGGGCACAGAGCCCGGGGGGCTGAACCAGCGCCCACCTCCAAATCTGGATTAGTCCATCCTAAAAGCAACACGACACACGACTTTGTGACCATTTCCACCTCTGATGCACGAAGACGATGCCCAGAGGGGCAGGGTGACTTTCCCCAAGGCGATGCCCAAGGACTAAACCCCCCGTGCCCTCGTCCCTGGCGGGTGCTGGGCTTCCCCCTCCTCTCGTCCCGGGTACTGACGCTCTGCAAAACCCTTCGGAAATGCTGCTGCTGGGGCCTCCGTCTCCCTATCCATAGCGCAGGATATGGGTGTCACCCTTCCTCTGCAGAGCATCTAGGGAAGACGCGATTAAGACGCTGGTTATGGTTATTTACGCCGTCCTAACCACGTTTTAGAGCCTATCTCGGGTGCGGCTAGATTTCTGCAATTGTTAGAAAGATAAAAAGCTTTTTTGTCGGTCGGCCCGTCGGCTTCCAGGCCCTCTTTGACGCGCCCTGTCTGATAGACATTTGATTAATTCTCATTTCTGCCGCTGGCCTTTAAAAGCCGCCGGGCAGACTTTGTGAATGGGCTCGAGGAGAGGCAGCGGCGAGCCCACAGCAAGCCGCTCCAATCCTCATTAATACAAATCCCCGCAGGCCCAACTCCCCGGCCCGCGCTGATGCGTTAGGAAGCCGAAAATAGCAGCGTTTATAATAATAAATAATGGGGCGGGTGCTAGAAACCATGAAGCGCCTCCGAAAGATCTTGTGTGTGTGTGTGTGTGTGTGCGGGTCCCAAAACACCAGCGACAGAAACGACCGAGGCTTCTGTCCAATTGCGAGCGTTCGGAGTGACTGAATTGCTGCCTCGTTACATATGGACCGATTTAGACCCTCATTATGCATTTGGCAAGCACTTAGCATAACGAATCGATTTAAAGCAGCACAGGAGACTCAAGTAATTCACAATGAAACTCCAAATCAAGATTACAAGGCGGGACTAAACCTTCCCAGCTCAGATTACCGGGATGGAAAGGCAGCCTGCGAGGAAGATGAAGAGCCAGGAGCAGGGAGCAGCTGGGGCTGCCGCCATCCTCGAAGCCCCCTCGGCTCTGCCACCGCTTTCTCCGTGGCCTTGGGTCAGTCATTTCGTCCCTTTGGGCTCTGTACCCTCATGCCAAGACTGCACGTGCCGTGCGTGTTCGAAGGACGCGGCCCCATCCACCGCGGCGCAAAGCAGGGCAGAGCTCTGCCGAAGCCGCGCTCGGGTCCGGCTTCGCGCACCCGGCACGGCCGGGAAAGGCGACAACACACCAACGTCCTCCGAGCAGCTGTCTGCTAAGGCTCTACCTCGTTGCATTTTAGGAATTATACAACCAAGATTAAAATCGACTCCCACCCCTTCATATTTAAATATAGGTTTTCGGGCTAACACACACACACACACAAAGAAGACAAGGCTTTGCTCAACTAGGAGCTGAATAAATAGGGATGACTAATATGATGTGCTGTGGGAATTGCAGAAGACAATCCTGCCAGGACGCAGACCCTTGCGGATGAAGGCTGGTGCGTGCGCAGGACGGATCTGGGCCTTCCAGGACAGCGCTGGGGCAGGTCTCGAGGCTCCCTTTCTCCCGAGTCTCCAAAGAGGCTGCTTTGCCCTAACATCGTGTAAAAGATGAGCCTAGAGGGAGCTTGCTGGGCAGGTTAACCAGCCGTCTCCTCCCGTTCCTTTGAAAAGGTCCCAGATAAACCCCAGAGCCGGCCGAGTGCCCTTTACTCCAGGTGGCCCCTGATTAACCCCCAAAAATTCAGGAGAGGATTTTTTTCCATAGCTAATTCCAAAAATCTCTGCTCCCAAAGCACTTGCGCTCCCGTGGCATCTGACACTGCCTTCTGGCCCACCGTGTAGCTCAGCTAAAAGGTATTTTACAGCCTCGCTGCTGCATGCAGGAATTCCCAGTTATATAGGGCTGCTGCTATAGGATCGTGAATGGCAGGTACAATCCTTAACCTCTCCATTATAACATAATTCACACCACGAAAAATACTTGGGAGTCATTCCCACCGTTGCTGAAGCTGTTACCGTGCTACCTATATAGATATCAGGTTCATGCAGTGGCAGCTCTGATGCTGTTTAGCTGCGGAGGATTGCAGCAAAACAAATTGCAGGTGCGCGTGTGCACACACACATAGCGCGAGAGGTTTAGGAGAACAGTGTCATATGATCTCCGAATGATTTTGGCTGGAAGGCACCTCTGGAGGGATGCGGCGCAGGCGCACCGATGCACAGGAACTCCGAAGGCAGTCGAGCGTCGCTAAAAAACGTTCACGGCATCTTGTTAGATGTTGCGACAAATCAAGTCGCTACATGTCCTATTAAGTTTCCAAAGTGTTTTTTGTTTGTTTTTTAAACTAACGGAGCTCTGGGATTTATCCCACAAAGCGCAGCGATAAAGTTACAAGATCCTTTACATGGCAGCGGCTGTTTTTTCCGGTTTTCAACATGTAACAACTGAATATTCTCCTCCTCTTAGTATCACCTTGACATGGAAATAGGCTACACTGGTTTTGTTTTGCACAACAGTCTTCTTAAGCCTCGACCGTGCTATGCCGTGTCACAGTTAAGACAGAACAACAGTTTTAGTGAGGAAAATAAAGCTTTGGTGTGATGGATCCCATCATCTCCAACGTGAGAGTTGCCCCAAGGTCACAGCAGCTTTGCAAAGTTTTAGCACAACTACAGTTCCTGCTGCCCAGGCGGTTGCTCATGTCTCCCGTGTTTGGGTAGCTGGATCCATAGGGAGCTTTATATCAAATGTCCCGTTTTCCAGTTCAAAATGACTCATTGTTTCATATAGAATAACAACAAAAATGCTACCAAAGACACCTTGCAGGAGCCAAAACCAGAATGAAACACTCTGATTTCAAAGTTCCCACATCCTTATAAAATTAAGAACAATTCATGGGCAATCTCGAATAAAGTCGAGAAGGAAACAGTTCAGAGTGACAAACCATGTGAAACAGAAACCCTGATCCTCAGCCAGCTCTGACATACTGCAATCATTGAATCCGTCTCTGGTAAAAACAAGCGACTTGCGGCATCTCTAGGAATATCAGAGAGTTTTGTTAGGAAACCTTGAACTCGGTTATCTAACCCAGAAAGGGAACGTGTGTGTGTACACGTGTGTGTTCACATATGGATTTCCTTCACTGGGTAACTGGGACATGGGGTAAGTGCAGACAGTGCATTTTAATGGAAATTAATGTCTTTCTGTGACGGTTCTCCGTTAATATTTTGCAAGTTGCACCCCATGGGGACTTCTTTGCCCGGGACCAAGAAGCTGGCAGGTTGACACCAGCTGAAAGCCAAGCGCGGGCAGCTAAGGGTCGGAGCTCCTTCTGACGTGCCAGCGCATCGCCGGGAAGCAGCCAGCATGAGAGCAGGTTTATGGGCTGTCACATAACCTCCTGCTGCCATGTTGGGGCTATGTAGGCCACGTGTCCTCCAGGGAGCCTCCGAGGCAGATCTGGTGCTCTTGATTACTGCGAGTTGTGCTGCAACGTGTTCGTTGGCAGATGGATTATCTGGGCCAAATTCTGCACTCGGGGATACCCGGCGTGTCTCTCGCCGGCTTCATTAAGGCTCCGTTGCGGTGGCTGGAAGGGCCTCCCATGTGTCCCCAGCAAGCTGTCCACGTGTGTCACGGCAGGGTAGATGCAGAGTGACGCACACGGGAAGAGCTCGCACTCCTTGCAGGGCAGAGTGGGGTGCAGGCAGCCGCGGAGGCAGGTCCCTCGTGGCGTGACCTGGAGCATCTGCCCCCACCCCAGCACTCGGCAAAGGGAGCTGGAAAAGGTGGAGCTGGTGGGGTGTCCGTCGGCTCCCCAGCATTTGGGTTTTTTATTTTAAGCTAAAGAATTGCTCAGACCGCAGCAGAAAAATCAGCGAGTCCAAAGCTATCTGAGATGGCACGATATTAATAGACCGGCTGGTCCAGAGACGTCAGCCCCTGGACTGCATGATGCGCTGAGCATCTGCCCTGAACCCTCCCCAAAGCCTAAATCTTGAGAAAAGCCAGGTCCCAGACGCGTGAGCTCAGCCTGTAAGCGCAAATGATAATAAACTCTTTACTAAAGAGAATCCATCTTTCCTCTGCCCCCCCTCACACGCACAGATCGATGCGCTCGCCCTCGCAGAGGAAGGAGCTGACCTTGTTTCCAGCTGTTCCCCCGCTCCGGAGCAGCCCTACACCAGGGAAGGTGACACAGTTTGGAGGTCCAGCTGTGGCACGCAGCAAACGAGCTCTTATCTTGGCCTTCGTTATAGGATCCTGCAAGAGCCGCACTGAAAACCCGGAGGGCTAACATTTCCAGCACCCACCTCTTGCTGCAACAAGCTCTTCTAAATATCTGTTAAGGCACCTGAAAAGAGCTTCATACTACTAGAAATTCTTGTCCTGGTCAAAAGACGACCCCTGCTCTGAAATACTCATAGCCTAAGTTTAGCCATTTCTTGGGAAATGGCCAAGCTGTGTCCCTAGAACAGACCAAACCCATTCTCACTTGACAAATAGGTTAAGAAAATGATCTGGTCTTCTCCACATCTGGCTCGACGTTAGGACAAAACAGAGATCTGAAGGCCAGAAGGAAGGCTTTTGATCATGCCTCTCTCCCCGTTTAACATAAAACACATTTTTGCTCTGTAGCTCCTAAATCAAGCCTAATTTGCAGCAGAGCCGGAGATCTTTAACATGACACCTGATCTCAGCACAAAGTTTCCCCTACTTGTTCCGCTCAGTCTTTATCCCCTGGCTGAGTTTGTTTAGCTACATCCTACAGCTGTTCCCCAAAAGAGCCCCTTCCCCTGGGGAAGATCCTCTTCCGACTGCAAATTTTAGGACCCCAGCTCAAAACATCACAGAAACGGAGCCATCATTGAGAAGGAGGCGAGAGCGGGAGGAGCATTTCCCTGCCAAGTATTTTAGCACTTGAGCCTACTGGATGGAGCTTCGGAAAGGCAGCTTGGCCCAGCTTTGTATTCATTCTTTTGTGATGAATGAAAGATGCCATTTTGCTCAGGAAGAAAACTTTATCTCTGCAAGGCAGCTGAGGGAGAGACGGCGTCACGTCACCCAGCACCTTCCCTGAGCCAACACAGCAATCAATCATGGAAATTGGAGGTCATCCAGGAGTTTGTTTCTCATCCTGCTTTAGCACCACTGGCCGCAGGGTCCAGGTGGCCTCAGGACAGGACAAATGCAGTTCACCCAGGCTGTCGATTGAAACTTCTATTTGTCGCCCTCAATTTTGTTTGATGCCAACCCTATTACCTCTGAAACGTCCCACGAAAGCCTTGCACTGCTCTTCTCAGTAAGTGCCTCTGTGCATTATCCAAGCCGAGCAAGCTCAGCAGTGGCCAAATCCTTTCTGTTTCTTGCATTAATCCCCATTATCTCCATTTTGCCTAATAATCTCTGTGTTGCTCTATTTATACTGCTCTTTTGACCCCCAGCTGTGCAGGCTCTCCTGCACTCCCTGTGTAGGAAACCCGGGGATTAGGTTTGTGAATTCTTCAGTCCTGCAGGCATACGCCTGGCCTCAGCGGTGCGTTAAAAAACCTGGCTTCGGGCTCACCATTTCACATGCCCCTTTTTTTCCTTTTTTTCAGAGCTCCGCGGGGCCCCGCACACAGATTCAGGCAAAGAGACAGAGCAAGGGAAAGATGCGGCAACATTCAGGGCCAATGAAGCACCAAAACTTGAGAAAAAACAGCAATTCACCAAATCAGAAAAGGTCCCGTCCCAGACACATCATCGAGACACTGGGGACAAGGAGCTGAGGATCCCAGCGGTGGCCTTTTCATTTTGGATTAGCCCAGATACAGAGGCTCCCTGTCTCAGACTGACCTGCCCATAAAGATACGAGGAGAAAATAAAAGGGAAATAAAAGGAAAAAAGACTATCTTTAATAATTGCTGGGTAGAGGGAACGGTTCACTTTTGAGCCTTGAAGACCTTTGCAGGCCCATGGACTCGCTCAGCCAAGCATAATGAGTTCATCCAAGAAAACCTGCTGCCCTTGGTTGTCAGCTCTGCTTTACCACGGATGCCGGAAAGCGGAAAACCTCCCCGCTCTCCCCGAGGCTTCCCCCTGATGCTGTTGCCACCCAGACTCTCTTCTGCAACAGCATGCATTAAAAATCAGGTGCAAATCTCCCTGCTGCAGTGATATCAGGCCGATACGGGCTTTTGTTCCCTCCCGAGCATAACTGCAATTTGAGGAACCTTCTCCAAGAGAAATGACTATTTAACTTCCGTGCTAAACTAGAGGTGGTTAAACTCCGTGCACCCATCTGCGGCAGCTGATAGCGAAACACCGAAGGAAGCTGATACGATCTTTCATTCTTCATCAGTAACCCCACAGCTAGGCTGCTGCCAGCCAGCTCATTTTCCGTTGTGCTAGGCACCAGCTGCATCCTTCCGGGTCCTAACAGCCCACTTTCACATCTATTCAGCGCCTGTCATTTCTACCACCATCATTAACGAGAAGATTTGGGACAAAATATTTTGCACCTTGGTTTTTGTTCGTTTTCTATTTGCAGCTGGGAGAAGCAGGCTTGGTTTTTTTCGCTTTGCAAAGCGAAAGGAAGCTGCTAGCGAAGCGACAAGGCTTTGTTCTTCCTCGCGCGCCCGGAGAATAAGCGCTTCCACAATTCAAGTCCTTAGGAGGCCATTCAGACACATGGCTGTTAAGAAAATTGATTACAAATTCCATTAAGCAAGTCGAGATGAAACAATGCTGGCACTGCTGATTCCCAGCCCTGCTTCCCTCGAACCGACGAGCCCAAAAGCCCCAGAAATGCAGGCGTTCATGTTCAGAGACACCCTTTCTGCAAAGCTGAGCTGTGCAGTTGAATAGCCCCAAACAGGGAGAAATCCCGGCCCAACCCTTAGTTTTGGCTCCGTATCTATCCTTATCATATCTAGGATATGCCTCTGACACTGAAACAGTTAGCATCAGGAAGCCTGACTGCGGCAGAGCCTCCACCCAAGCCCGTTTCTCCTCTCCTGCATTAACTAAACATCTTGCAAACTCTCCAGCAAGAGCTGAGAGATGAGGGCTGGCAAACAATTGATCCCACCAGCCACGCACGCAGTAGGAAATCTGGCTCTGGGATGGAGATGGGGCATGAAATGGCACGAATCGATCATAGCAGATGCCCCAAGCTCCTGCCATGGACCCCGCAGCTGGGGAGATGCGGTCTCCTCCTCGCCATGGGGCCTACTGGAACATGAGACGTGCCCGTAACTCCTAGAGACTTCCACAGCGCAGTATGCTTGGAAAGCAAAGCATCACTGTCTGCATCCAGCACGCATCCCTACCTCCGTAAGGAGGTCCCTCTTGGCCTTTTATTGGTCCTGCATGGAATGGGACAGTCTCTTGACCTATCAGCTGATACCATTAACCCCCACCACCATGTGAGCGTATCTGCTGTCGTTACTCAATGCCCCAAAGCCCCTCGGGCTCCATCAGCTCATACCTACACGTCTACTGAGAGAGACCACTTTTGCTCCAAACAGCTTCGGCAGAAAGTGCTAACCTTGTTTTACAGATAGGAAACTGAGGCACAAGGTTTCCTCCAGCAGCCTCGTCTCAGGAACCAGGAGCAGATCTCTTGCATTTGACCTCAGCGCCTCTGCCATGAAACCACAGGCACCTTTCGGCCCAGCAAGCCCTGAAAAGCCGCGGTTACAGCTGCTGGGGAGCCGAGCAGCTGCTAATTTCAGTTGCCTTGAGGACATCCACTGCACAAGGATGGCTGAATCCTCCTGATTTTCACCACTTGTGCTGCAGCAGGATCTACTCCCAAACCCAACAGGCAGGCCAACACCATCCCGTCAGGTGAGAATGTGACGGGAGATGGGTGACGCATCAGCACACCTCTATTTTAAGGTGCTGCTGTGCGACTGGCAGAGAGATTTTTTTCTTTTTCCAGACTTTCAGTGGTGTGAACACGGCGCTAGGGAGAAGGTGGAGACAGCCATCCCATTAAATGGCAGCCACAGGAACAACACACACACGCTTTCAACCCGAGTTATTGCATGTGCATGGAAAAAAGAAACTTTCCATGCTGGCCCTGGGTGCTGGAAAGAGCTTGCAATGAGGAGTTTATGATTTCCTGGAGGTGAAACCAGCACCCGGTAGCGTGCAGACCTCCGCCACCCTCCGGCGCAGCCCCAGCCGCTCTGTTTGCCTTTCTCCCCACGCTGCCAACTTGCACAGCCGGACACGGCTGAATTCAGGGAGGGGGGAAAGGTATGTGCCGCAGCAGCCCAGACCTGAGAGGGCACATTGTGCCGCGCTCCCACCGCGGCTCGAGCTATTTGACTTCAGGCATTTGGGAGGGTTATTAATACAGAAGCAAAAATAAGCGGACAATAAACCCACAGTGCTAGACCAGTGGCACATGGTGTTTCAGGAAGCTGTTAAAAACCCTGTCAACAGTAACTTAAGCCCAATGGTAGCCACGCAGAAAGCGTGGTTGTGTTTATTTTTAATATTAGTTCTTCTATAAAAAGCTGCAGTGGTTGGGGGCTGGGGGAGACAGGAAGGGAGCAAAGGGGGATGCTGAACCTTGAAGCCCAGGCGGGCACCTCTGCTGTTTTTCTTAGCAAAATAAGGAAATCAAAATAATCCTGCAGAACAAGAAAAGGAGTTTGTCTCGCCGGCAGCCCGTCTTTTTGTCTGTGGGGGGATCCGCAAACCCTCCGGCACCCCCAGTGCAGCTAAGTCAACAGAGAAGAGAGCCCTACATGCTGCACTGCCTCCGATAACCAAATAAAACCACATTCATGGGATTAGCTGAGCTAATCCCTGCTAAATGCAGTTTTATTGCACTGTGTTTGTATTCAAAAACCAACCAGGCACGAAAACAGGACAAAGAGCTGAGGTGCAGCTTTTTGGATCCAGACAGTGAGAGGCTGAGAAAGCAGGTGAGAGCAAATGCTAAAACGTGGCAGGCAACCGAAAATTGAGCCTAGGGGAGAACTTAGGGAGGATGGAGGGAGTTGCAGGAAGGTTTCAGAGTCTCTGTCACTCCACCTAGATGTGCATTTAGGGCTCAATTCTGTGACCCTCCCAGAACAAGAGGAATGGGGTTGAAGGATTCCTTTTGGCTTGGCTTGAACCCAAAGCGCCCCGGAAAAATGTTTGGACTGGGCCATTTCACAGGTGTCAGCAACGAGATGCTTCCCCTCCTCATACGGCACGCTTTGGTGGAGAAAATAACGCTCGGTACGCCCCGGTCCAGCACTGCTGCTAGCGAGAACGAAGTTAATAATCTTGGCCGACCGACCAGACGCCTCAGGGATGTCTCCAGCCCTCGGCTACGTGCTCCGACACAACCCCTTTCCGCAGCTCTCGGCCGAACCCCACCTGCGCTTCCCCGCTAGGGAAAGCCGCGGTGAGGGATGCTCCTTTCGCAGCTCAGCGCCGAGACTCTCCAAATGGAAACAGCTCGACGCCATCCAGCACGGCCGCACGAAGACCGCGAATCCACTTTGCAGGCAGGGCCGGAAAGGTTTCAAAGCCCCAGAGAGCTCACCCCAGACAGTGCTTTCCTTTCAGACCTGCAGCGACTTCTTCGCTTGCTTTAACATGACTCGACGCGATTTTTTTCCCAGGTACACGGCCTGTCTTTTCCTCTCTCTGCCTGGCTTCTTGACGGCTGCAAAGCTGTCAGCCTCAGCCCGCTCGGCGGCAGGGGGCTGGCCCAGGGGTGCGGAGAGGGCAGCGCTCTGCAGCGCAGGAGATTTGCAAAGGAGGGAGACCAAAATGCCGTTTCTTCCCTTTAATTGCAAGAGGGGTTCAGCCCCTGCTTCCATCTTTGGGGCCAGCTCTTCATGGGTACTAGGTATTTCTACAGCACCCCTCCCGGGGATGCCCCGAACAACAGCTGGGCTCCCAAAAAATCCAGTCTCTACCGATTTCAATGCAAAATAGGGTGTTGAATAGCTGAGGGAGACTCTATGAGTACTCTGCTGTTGCAAAGAGCTGTAGCATGCATAATGCATGGTTATGCATGAGAACCCAAGATTCGTGACGTGTATGGGTTGAGATTTACTTTGAAGACAAAAGCCTCTTCCAGCTCCCACCCCCTTTGCCACATCCCTTCTCAGCAGCAACAGCCTGGCGAGTTCAGCCTGCGCGCGCCAGATGGAGGGCCTTCAGGCGAGCAAGCACGGCCAGATTTAATGCACTGAACAACCCTGCGGAAATCCTGGGCCCAGATCCTACATCTGCTCCGGTAGCCTGACGGGGCGGGCAGCCTCCGTGGGGTCCCTGCATGAAGGGAATCCCTGCACGACACCCATACCCAGCTTGCTATGAGCGTGGCCAGGCAGGGAAATCAAACCATTCCCCCAAAAGCACCTTGGGAAAACACTATGGTAGCCTTGAAGCTGATTTATGTGACACGTGGGGCCACCAGCCGACATGGAGACTATCAGACAGGCCAAGGTTGCTGCTCTTCTCTGGCAGAGGCCATGCATCAGTGTTGTGACGCAGGTGACAGCCAGGCTCGGATAGGACTGAAATAGAAGCGCCAGCGAGCGAAAGCGCCCATGTTTTCGTGCTCTGTGTGTACGTTTTCTAGTCCACTGCAGCAGGGAAGCCAACTCCCAGGAACTCTGGCATCCTTCCAGGGCTCCGGGAGACCTGTCATTAAGGGAGGGCAATGGAGTTGTGAATGCCGAGTGTGGCAGGCTCCTTGGTCCAAGCTACAGCATGCTATCTTTAGAAGGAACACATGCTACGCTTGATTCCTTCTGCTCTATTTCCTACCCAAAACACTGCGCCGCGCACGCTTGCAGGGGCGGAGAGGGAGGAGAGGGCTCTCCGTGTCCCACAGTGCAAAGTGCTAACAAGACCAGTCAATGAGCACCAAGCAGGTTGGCGTTTAAGCTACGATACTGTAATGCATCTCCTCCCGCCGAGGACTTTGCCACCATTGTTTCGCTGCGAGCTGTGGTGGCATGTCACTCCAGCAGGGCATAGACAGAGCCACCCGCTCTGCAGTCCTCTTCACCACCCACAGCCAGCTCTGGGGCAGGATGGCTGCTGCGAGACCTCATGCAACAAGCGCACAGGATCACTTGCCATCCCCATCGTCCAGCATCCAAACTCATCTAAGCCTAGAAGCCGGCAACTTCTGGCCATTTATACGCTCACAAATGACCACCCTTTACTACCAGCTATAGAAAATGTGCCCTATGGAAATCTCTATGGCCAGTCAGTCTCTGAATGAAAGAACCACCCAAGAAATTGCTTCATCTATTTGAGGCGGGTGCTGCTCGGTGAGGTTCTTCCAGTGAGTTTCTCCATCCTTGCCACTGAGATTGATTTGAACCCTCTTGGGCTGGGGGGCAGCTGGAGTCCAGCCTCTGCTGCCTGGCAGAGTGCTCCAGCTGCTAGGCTCTGCTGTCAAAGGGATGGAAACATATTGCCTCTCTTGCAGGGCTTGCGGGAAAGCGCTGATGGTATCTGGGGGATGTGGGTTTGATCTGAGCCTTCCAGATCATGGTCCTCATGAGACGCAGTCCTGCAGTGCCCCAGTCTGCAAACCCCAAAGAAGTCAATGCAACAGAGCAGTTCTGAGAAGCTCAGACTAACCAAGACAACTTTGCTGTTTCCCCTGGATTTTTTCCCCTAGATTGTAGGGGCTTCCACACATTATGGGAACCTGTCTCCGAAACCCATGTCAGGAGAAAATGGCAAGCACTTTCACCGCCTGGAAAGGGACTCAGGGGCAGAGAAACCACAGCCCTGGGAGACAAATTAGAGCAGGAATGAAGAGACACCCAGACCATCCCTGCCCTCCTGCTGCTGTTTCCTATAGTTTTCCGAGTCTGCCATCATCTCTGGGGGGGTTATAATCTAGCCAAACCATATGAAGTAGAAAGCAAATGTTTGGAAAGGAGTCGGAAGCTGCTCTTCTGGGCTGCCAAACCTCATCAGAGCAGCTCACGGGCAAAGCGGGGCTCTGCCACCTCCGTGCAGCGCTGCACGCAGCCATCCTACCAGCCTTACCATGGCTCCAGGGAAGCAGCAGCAGGGAAATATGCTGGCAGTCGAGGTGAGGAGAACAGACTGGTGTCAGACTGGGTCTGTGTATATGACAGACCCAGAGTGGGATTTTTAATAGCAAGACCATTCTCTAAAAAAAATCCTAAATAGAGAGGTGGGTCATTTACTGCCTTCAGTGAATTTAAGCACAATCAATACTGCGCTGGCATGTGATTTCTCAGAGGGGTGACAAGGCTGTCACATGTAATAACCTTGCCTGTTGTGTGCTGACAGCGACCCAAGGCAGGAGCGACTGTGCAGCTGCCGCTCAGACAGGGCTGGCAGACGCAAGGCTGACTAGCGAGACAGCTCTCATGACTTCTGGGCCATTGCATCAGCAGAGGGGATGTGAGCACGGGAGCTCACTGCAGTCAGACATCCACTCTGCGGAGTCGAAATTCCGCTTCTGCAAGATGGTGCTCGTTGCGAGACCCCGGCTCCTGCTTCTTCACTGCTGTAAAGAGGGAATTCGCCTCCCCTTCTCCCCAAAGCTGCACACTGCATTGCTGCAGTCACAAATCTGGATGGGGATGGAAGGAGGTTAGTGGTGCTCCTGCAGTAAAAACATCTGGAGCACAAATCCAATACACCATGTTTCTCGCTGAACCCTGTAGGGATGGGTGGGAAAGAGCACAGTGCTCTTTGCAGACACTTCTTTCTCCTTTTTAAGGAGAAGATAAACCCATAGATCCTCTGCAGCAAGCAGCCCAGCAGACCCACTAGCCAGGCAAGCAATTAACACATTGTCAAGGAAGCAAGAGAACCGCAGCTAATGACTTCAACCCTCCTTAGGAAGAGCAGCCTCCGGTTGCCTCCTTTTTCTTGTGGAGCCAAAGGAAAACAGAGGAAGGAGTTGCTCACCCCTGTTGACCGAAGGGCCTTGATCTCATCAACGCAAAGCAGTCCGATGAGCCTTGCATGCCAAGCTTAAATGGATGTAAGGTGGCAGCAGACATCAAGCCATGAGCTAGAGCCGTGACAGCACGTCCCCCTCTGCCACTGCTCTGTGAGGTGGCATGAGAAAGGCCACTTTGGCTTCCCAAGTGTGCAGATCCAGACAAGTGTCCAACCAAGCAGGGCTGCCCTGACGGTTCTGCCAGCTTCCTCTACCCACCACTAGAACTGCAAAGGGATAAAACCAAGTCTGGTGCTAGGAAGAGAGGAATCATTTCTTGAAGCATTTCTACTGAAAATAAAGTTCTGTTTTCAGATCTCCTCTGGCATTGAGGAAAGCAGACAGCAGACCTGTTCTTATGTTGGACACCCAAAGCCTGCTGAAGCTGTCTTCTTATGGAAGGCATCGGGACCCACTCTGATGCTGGCTCTAATGCTGCTGCATCCCACACAGAAACCCAGGCTGGGCCCAGGATTTCAAACTGCGATTTTCAATCACTGCAGGAATGCAGAAACTCTGGACGGCTTTGCACCCCTGAGCACCATCTGCAGGTGACTCAAGCTGTCCGTCAGGAGCAGAGTGGGGCCAGTATGAGCATGAAACTAGGCGCTCTGACCTTTTGCACACTGGCAATAAAAAAGCAGAATTACAGGGTCACAAAGGGAAGTTTTAAGCCCACGAGACAGCAAAGATCACAATCCAGAGCTGGCTTTTTAGATGATACAGCAGTACCCTTGATTGTACTTTCTGCCCAGGAACATGCTTGAGCTGAGCTGAAACAAAGGGGAGGAGGAGAAATGAAACTGAGGTGGGGGGGGGGTGATTCATTAAATATTCATATGAAAAAGCATTACTCTCCTTAATAAATAAGAGATGTGTTCTTCCACAATTAATATGCATCACTACTAACTTCTCTAATGAACCCGAGCTCTATCCCAGGAACTGAACGCTAATGCTTTCTGTCAGCACCATGCCACAGCACTTAGAGCTTTTTTTGGTCTTTTTTTTTCTGCTTTTCCTCCCAAGGTGATAGTTCACAACTTGCACGTGTCCCTAATAGCTCAAAGATCATATGCAATATATACACATTAAAATATATAGCAAAGAGGTCCAGGCTAGAAATACAGGACCTATTAGGCTGCACCAGGCAGCGTTACCCCTCTGTGGTGGGCTGGGTGCTTTTAATAGGAATCCCCTTTGCTGACCTGTATTTGGACTGGGATATTTGAAAGGAAGAAACACAGAAATCCCCCAATGAGAGCAGGCTGATATCAGAAATAAAGGCTTGAGTGGCAGGGAGAAGAAATATTCAGGCAACATGTACCTCATATTTTCAGTTTGAGAGACCCCCAAATAGTCATTAGCTGGTGATGGTGCTGAGGTCCTAACCTGTAAGCAGTCTAAATCAACTCATGGCAGCCAAGCAGAGCTGAGCCCCATCTTGCACCTAGCACTCAGGACCCCACAGACGGGGTCTCTAGGACTCAGCCGGGGGCCCATACCCGGATACAGGTGGATTACGTGCATTATGGTCCAACCAAGACTCTGCCTGGCATCTCATTGCAGGTCCTTCAGAAGGGTCCTTGACCAGCTGCTTGGCTGAATCCTTGCTCTACATCTTCCACATTAGCTACGCCGCCTTTCATTGAGTCCTTTTTGATTGCACGGACCCATCCTTTCACAAAAAGCCTGTACACTGCACTTGCTGCCTCCGGCAGCTCTCCGCCCCCCTACATAATGCGGAGAGCCAACACGGACGTCTCACGCCTCCCTAGCTGCCGTATGTCACTGCCTGACTTCAATCACTGTCATTTGCTGCCTGTGCTAAGGGGGCAGGCTGTGAACTGCAGCAGCGGGATGTGGACACACGTGAACATTAAGCTGTCCTTCATGCAGGGAGAGTCACCTCCAGGCAGTCAGAAAGACAGCTCCTTCCAGAGCACCAGCAAGATTCAGCAGAGCTGGTCGGCCAAAGTCCTTAAGCCCAGGAGAGCAAAGCTGCTCCACTGAAGTTCATTGATTTCCTCCTAAAGCACCCTAAAATCTCCATGAACGAGACTCACAGTAAGAACTATAGCATCTTTCCTGCTGGTTACAAATTCCCATTGCTTTGGTCCCAATGAATCGGCTCTGTTGCTGACGGACATCCCAAGCTGGTAATCCGTGCCTGACAGCACATCACTGTCATAGCAGGGTGGACGCATTTGCCCTCCACTCCCATAGCTGCTCAAACCACTCCCTCCAGCACTCCCACAAGCCATCTAGAGCCACTTTTAATGACACCTTCCCCTTCGGCACGTGTCCTACTGCAAGCAGGATGCCAAATGCCAGCAGCAGTAGTCCTTCCTAAGGGGAAACTCTTTGAGTCTTTGTAACCAAAGGGCAGATGATGAACCCTGTGCAACCAAGCCATGATCAACTTCTGGAACTGCAGCGCTGGCACCTTCCTCCTCCTCTCTCAACACCTGCCCCATGGAGGAAGGCTATAAAGAGAGAGCAGAGAGGATTGCAGGACCTGGAACTGCTCACAGAGGCTTTGGAGATGAGTCCTTGAGTGAACTTCTCCACTTAAACCTTCAAAATCAGGTTTACACATCTGAGTGAGGTACAAGCCTAATTACTATTGACGGTTTGAACTACAGCAGTGCTTAGGACACAGTGCCAGGGACTGTACAGATAAACAAAAAAGTGGTTGCTGCTTTAAAACCTCCTTGTTCAGAGGGACCTGGAATTGATAGATCCCAAATTTTCTTGGCCTTGCCAGAAACCTTTTATCTGTTTGAGAGAGGAAGCACGCGACGTTACGCAGCAGTAGAGCCAAGAGCAATACTTCTTATCCTGCATTAACAAACATGACTCACCCATTTATTTTCACTGGTATGTTCATGGTTATTTTAAGCTTTGTCTAAAGAATGCCAGCTACTGTATAATAACTAGAATGAAAGATGGCAGTGTTTTTATTTTGCTTTACAACTGAAGATTTATTTTTAGCTCCTTTTAAACAAAACTTCAAGTGAAAGCACTCTTTAAATTATTTTAAACACTTAGGCATTGATTTCCTGAAGTCAACCCACGTGAGCAAACCCCACCTCCAAGGCCAGAGCCACCACAGGAGAAAACTGGTGGCCCAGCTGTCTCTAGCCCTGGATCTGGCTTTGCACTTCCCTGGGAGTCAGCCCGACTGCCAGCACACCCCCAGCAAATCCCGCTTCATAGACGAGGGCTTAAGAGATAAGACCGCGCTTTGCAGGATGAGTTTAGTTCATGCCCCACTCCACAAACAGCCCTACTGCGTTTTCTCTGCCTTTTCCTCGCAGGCCATTTGCACCATGCAGAATGGGCTGCTTCCACCAATATAGCATTGACTTTAGGGAGACTTTTAAGTTTAAATATCATATGAGGAATTAGAAGTGTCAGTTGTTGATTATCTGGGTCCCCATCACTGTCTAATTCTAAAAGGATCCAACTGCTGTCTAGCCCCTGGCCACCCCAGGCTCTGCAACTCTTTTTGGTGCAATCCCTGCCATCTCAGCACGGCTGTTCCCCGCTGATGCTGTCCACGGGGCCCAGCTGATGCAGGTCTCCCTGCCTTGCTGCATTTGCACAGGGTAAGATTAATTCCTGGTGGATCCATCTTTGCTTTGGTCCCCGTCAGGCCGCTTAGCGACCCAGAGCGCTCCCCTGCTCATGGGCTGCCCTTCACTGCCAAGCAGGGTTACGCTGCAAGCTTGTTTCAGGCGGCCGTCTGCTCCTCGCAGTTCGCCATCTGTTCCCGCAGCGAGTGGGAGAGTGTGTTGTCTAGGGGTTAGAGATGAGGAGGGAGGAGGTTGCGAGTCAGGCCTCCTGGCTGCTTTTTGCAGCTCTGAGAAAGACTAATCGATTGAGGAGAGCATGCATATCCAGAGCTCTAGGTCCTCCTTTCTGCCTCAGAAATGGGGAAAGAAGAGCAAGATCCCCGAAACACCCGTTCCAACTCTACAGAGACTTGTTACCTAACAGAGCCAAAGGTGCAACGAGGTTGTTATGAAAAGGGCAGGACCAAAAAATCAGCACTCCTGGGTTCCTTCTCCTTGGGAAGAGCAAAAGATGCTCATCTGGCTCCCAGCTTTGGGAGAAGAAACCAGAACTGGAGCAAGGCCTGTAAGAAAGGACAAGTTGGGACTCCCAGGTTCTTCTTACAAGTCTCTCCCTATTGTGCAAGACTAAGGTCACAGCATTGCTCTGTGCCTCAGTTTCCTCAACGAGGCTTGTTGGATGGATGGTTCAAATTGCTCCGGATTCCCTGACAGGAGCTGGATAAGTGGGGGGTTACTCAATGGGGCCACAGGTGCTTGTTTGCATGTGCAACGGTTTCAGTTTTGCAAACGCAAATTCCTCTTACAGCTTCCTTCTCGTTGGGAAACAGATAGCCCTCCGGGGCCAAGGCTGCTCTCAGCCTTTGATCCAGCCACGGCAGTGTTTTCCCCAAGCCAAAGCACAGGCAGACCCCCCCAAGAACTGCTGTGCATGCTCGAGCTGACGGGACCCTCTGGACACAATTAAAGCAGCACATCCAAAACCTCCAATCTCTCCCCACCTCTCCCACATTGATTTGTTAGGAGGGTGGTTATGGATCAAGGCGGAGGGCAAAGGAATGCACAATCACAATCACAGCTCTTTGCTGACCTTCCCTTGAGACAATCGGCTGCAGCAGGCTAACGCACTGTGCTAACACACAGCAAGGACAAATGAAAGCCCATCCCCAAGCCCCTTTGCTGTTCCTTCCCATTCAGAGCAGCCCACCTCATCCCAAAGAGGTGCTTCTTCAATCTGACACAGACGCAGATTAAATGAGAATGGGCTCAAGGGTTCCTTGCCCCCAGCTCTCCATCCTGCACGCCAGATGAAGGAGTGTGGTTTGCGTGCAGTCAGGACTGCAAGCGGAGACACGCGTCTGCTTCCTCTGTCATGGCAATTTTCAAGCCAGTGCACTGGCGTAAACCACGATCCCTTTCAGTTGGGGAGGTGCTGTAAACAGAAGCAGTAACATGTCTGGGGACAGAGGGGCTGCACTTCAGCTGAGCAAGGGAACGGCTAGCCACGCTACTGCGTCCAACCATCCCCTTCTCCAGCCTCCCACAAACTCGAGTTAATGCCCTCCATCTCCTTCCATAGCTTCGCTTCTCCTTCCCCCTCTTCCCCACCTGTATCTGGAATAAATAACCTTTTGTGAATGGGCATGGACCCCTGTAATCCCCCCCAAGAGACAGAGGGATGAGGGTAGGTGATACTAAATGCGGATAGCTGATACTAAATGCACAACTATCTTGACAAAGGTGCTTGTGGCAAGGATAGTGCTCTTGCTTGTGGTCTCTGCTGTGAGTTTACAGCAGCTCTCACAGCAAATCTGTAATACATTTCTGCTTGAGAGCAAACCAGAACATCCCTAAGAATTTTCCATCAGAAAGTCACTGTCAGGCTCCAAAAGCCACATGCACTTCCTGCAGCCGATTTCTGCCCTCTTGTGAAGCTCTGCAGAAATCCAGGCCTACAGCAGCATTTGCAACTCCTACCAATCCCTTTTCTCATGCTGCTTGCTTTCAGGGCAGAGACCCAAAGAGATTGTGACTGGCCCTAACTCACGATGACAGAGATTTCCTGAGCTTGAATGGAAAGCATTAAGGACCATCACCCTCCTCCTCTGGTAGCATTACTACCAGTTCTATGACAACCAGGACTGGGCTCAACCCTGTTTTATTATTCTCTAACTGATCCTTTTTAAAAGCCCTGAGATAGGAGATCTCCCTCCATCGCAGCTGGCCTTGGCCAAACTCTTGTTCCACTAATCCACCCTAGCCCAGCCCAGGGCTTCCCCAAGTTCCAGTGGGAGTGAAGGGCCGAACAATCTACTGATTATCAATGACTCAAGCGTGTCTCTGTGCTCTTCCTCCTCACAACTTCCCTGGGCTCACCAGCCAGCATGTTGCAGGGTACAACCTTCCCTCCCCTCTTCATGACCCTCTTTCGAGTGTTGTCATCATGGGACTCCAGGATTTGGTGGTTTAACCTAGGAATATGGCCAGGAACACAACAGGGCTGCAGCAAGCAGCCTGGGGCTCAGCACAATCCTGCTTGCTGAAGATGGAAAGGTTACTTGTCCAGAAGGAGCAGGAAACTTTGGCTTTAATCCATGTTGTGTGCCAGGGAGGGCCATACTCACATGGACAAAATTTTCACCTAAATCCCATGTCTTTCCCATTGGCTGCATTTAGGGACAGAAGGGATGTGAGTCATGTAGTAACTGAGACAGAGCCAGGGAGAGAAGGGGAGGTCTCCTGGCTTGCTGTGCCCATTACCCTCTAAGCACGCCCCTGTTCAGACCACCTGAAACCATGCCATGCTGCTATCTCATCAACAACTCATTTTCTTGTTCAGAGGAAGCATTTTTGCACTAGCCCATCCGAACAAGATGGAGATCCTTTAGTCCCTCTGTAAATCTGTATCTGGCACTCCCCTGTGCCTACAGGCTGCACTCTCCCTCCTACACAATGGGGAAACTGAGGCAGAGGGCTGCAATTTGAAAGCTTTGAAAGTACCCAGCCACATCAGAGACCAGAAGATCCAGCCACATGCTCAAGCTATGAAAGTCCCCCCAAGACAGACACTACAGCTATACACAGTGCACAACAATTGCTCTTCTCCTTCTTCCCAAATGTGTCAGTAACAGATGCCAAAGACTCCCTGGGGCCCCTCTCATCTTCCTGAGACATTTAATGTTTTTTATATAAATTGCTACTGGTCCCATCAATCATTTGGCTTTGGCACGATGACGCAGTACAAAATACACGTAGCACAGCCAGCCGATGGGCACCAGGCTCCCAAGCACATTAAATGCCGACTTTTAAATGGCACAGACCAGATATAGAGTACAAACTCCTATTTGATCTCCTCCAGTTAATTTTTCGCAGCCACAGAAGACTGTTCCTTAAGACGTAGTGTTTTATCCTAGACTCTGTGATTGCATATGATGGCATGACAACACTACATGGAGTCTATTTCCTTCCAAAAGCCACTTTTTATTGCTTCAGCTCTGAACTTCACAGGTGCTGCCAGGGAGCTGCTTGTATCAACACCGGACGCATCCCAAAAAGATGACAATCAGTGTGACTGAGCGCATCCAGAGCTATGCGCCAGATGGCATTGCCAACCTGTCCCGCTCCCAGACACTCCACCATCCACAGCCCAACCAGCTCTGACAAGACAGGAGGAAGGTCAAACCATCTGCTTGCTGAGACCTCAGCATCATATTTAAGTGTAAAGCACTTGAAGACTACAAAATTGATCTTAGACTTTTCTAATAAATAACTTTAGTGTTGCTTCTACCTAGCAGGTTGCAATTACTTTGAATGCTAAAGTTGAATAGCCAGAACAGAGATAGGTAAGCTCCAAACACCTATGCAAAGTTGCAGGGCATTTATCCTTCCCCCACTGATACTTTCACACTAAAGCATTATGCTACAAGACAACCAGAAGTGACCATATGCCCAGAACAGGGAAGGCACCATTATTTGTCATTCAAGTTTCAGAAGCCCTTTTTGCTCAAGTATCTTGAATTCTCCCTACAGCTTCCATCCCTTCCCAGTAGAAAACAGCTGCACCTCATGAGACAGCAATTATTGCCAAGTGTTTTAGGGAGCCCTGAGACACACAGTCCCATTTAATGAGGTTTATTAATTGCTCCTGCAAAGCAGAAGAGCTTTCTTCTTTAAGCCTAGCATTCCCAAGTATCTACACAAAATCTTAAGCAGCCTAATTTGATCTGCTAGCTGACTTGGCTTTGAGCAGGAGAGCTGGACTAGACAATCTCTTGAGCTCTCTTTCAACCTGAATTTTCTCATGACCCACTATTTCTCATTCAGACTGTCCCTAGGAAAGACCCCCAGAAGCTGGTTTCAGCCCTAGAAGTCAGTTTGCACCTTTGCCTTCCAGGCCAGCAGCTACAGAGAGGCAGGGAAAGCATAGGGGAGCCCCCCTCCCCAAGGCCTTACTAAAGCCTCTCCTGCAGGAAGCTTTAGGACTAGATCTCTAGCCCAGCATATCTGCCCCGGCCCTACCTACAATATACATACAGAGAGAGCAACCTGAGAACAAGATCTGATTTAAGGAAGAGAAAGAATACAGAGAAAGAGAAACAAGGCCTAAAACCAACCGCCCGCCCGCCCAGCCCTATCCCAGCCGCACACTGAGGCACACCCCCTCCCGCCCGGCTTTTATACCTGCGCCACGGGGCGGGGCCTCCCTGCCCTCACCTTTGCCCTTCTCCATCATGGCGGGCCCGGCAAAACCCAGCTGCGCGCATGCGCATGCCAGACCCGTTAAAAGCGGGAGGAGCGGCAGCTTGGCTCCTTTTTCTCCAGTGGGTTTTTTTCCGTAGCGTATTTTTATTTTCTTCTGTGAGATGAGAGGGGCCTAGAAGCGGAAAGGAAAAGGGAAAAGAAGTGAGGTATAAAGAGACAGTGGTGGCGTGACGTCAGCGCCTCTTGCTGCCTGCTCGCGCGGCGGGCGGGCGTTGCCTGAGGCGAGGGCTGAGGGGGGTGGTGAGCGGCCTCGTCCCCGCGGCTCCCCCAGTTCGTCCTGGGACAGGCCTGGCCTCCCCCCTGGCCCGCATTCACTAGCGATGTTGAGAGGGGACCTCGGTCCCTCTGTCAGGTGGTGCAGCTGGGCATGGCCTTATTGAGGGCCCCTGCGGTGGCTTGGGCTGCCCTGGATGGCTTTAACGGTCAAAGTGGCCGTCTCTGCTGATCGTGGAGGGCTGAGGAGGGCTCGGTACCCCGTGTCAGCGAGGAGTGCTTGTTGCCGTGCCTGGTTTCATGTCACTTTGTTCACACCTGGGCACAGGCAGCTCTGCTCTGACCTAGCTGAAGGTCTTCTGACCTCACCATGTGTTTTCTTGCCCAGCAGCCCTGGCCTCTGCACTAGTAGCAGAGCTCCCAGGTGCCTGCAAGGTGCCAGGCTCAAAGTTAGTCTGGCTCTTCAGCTGCTATGGAGGCAGATGTGGTAAGAAAAGGCTGGGCCTTGTCAGTAGCAGCTGCAAGGTGCTGGTGCTCCCAAATCATGGATGGCCTTGAAAGTATTGATTTTGACTACTTAAATGACTGTTATTCAAAAGCTAAAAGCTTTAATTACAGTAGAAAAGGTTAGAATGACTTTCTCAATGTTGTGCTTTTTGAGGCTTGTTAACATTAGACTTTCCAGATGAGACACTCAGATTCCGCCCCAGAACCTGTAGGTTTCTGCATTTTTGCACTGGCAACACTCTTCAAACTTTTAAATGTCAAAGTTGAACTTTTCCCTGTTTTTCTTACCAGAATGCATTATGGGGCTGCCTGCTTGCTTGCTCCTTGGGTAGTAATAGCAACCCTGTAGCCCAGACCATTGAAAAGATCCTTAGCAGTGCAGGCACAGTGCAGATGATGAATGCATCAAAAGAGTTGGGAGTTACTCCAATTGCCCCTTACTATAGTGATGGGGAAGTGGCTCTTTGGTTTTCTTTCCTACCTAATAGAGAGGAAGATGTAACTTATGCTCTGATACCATGTAAAATCTATTGCCAAGGCAGCCTAACAGTATAGCACGGTGATCTTACAGCTCTGGTAAAGGCTAAAGCTTTTTTCCTAGCCTGAAGTGGCATCTACCCTAACTCCTTCAGACCAGAGGTGGGGATCTGCTACAAACATGACATTTAAGTAGTCTCTTTGTCTTTGACACCCCACCTATGAGCAAAAGCAGAGAGACTGAGTCTCACCTTCTGCAGTGGTCCATTTGTCTGCATGCACTGTTCACTATAGGCCTTTGCCCATACCTTTAGGACATCTGTGAAGACAGTGGGTTTTGTTACCATCAGCACAGTTCATCTGGTTCACCTGTGGCTCCTGTAAACAGTGCCATCTTTAACCTGTGTCTGCATGTGATGCTGGTCACCTGAGCAGGGGAAGGATTTCTGTAGTTAATGTTAAAATTAGTATGGACTGTGGGTTTTGTATGCCATGTTCCTGTTCTAAGAAACCACGTATGGTGGGGCACATTCTGGGAGCTGCCAAATTCACAGAAATACAGGTATGTGAGGCAAGATTGTAGGATGTATTATCAATCCCTGTTTTTTCTTTCTTATAATAAAGGTTATCAATGAACTCAGTGGCAAAAATGTTGATTGTGTTGTCAACTCGGGTAAAACTAGTCTTTTTTAAGACATACTTGCTATAGATTTAATTTGCTTCTTTCTATTCATACTCTAGTAGATCCATGTAACAGGGAAATTATGGCTTTTCTCTTTGCCTAGATGAAGCAACAGCCAGTAGTTACAGAGTGAAGTTGTTGGCACTGGACTTTGGCTACAAATTTATTGCATGCAGCAGGTATCTTTCTGAAGTTGGTGTTAAAAGTTGGTTTGATTATGTGTTGTGTAGTGCTTGGTCTCCTTTCCTGGAAAGGTGTCTAGTTTTGGTTTAAGTTTGTGTGATGAAAACAAATCTGCAATGTGCATTTTATTCCAGTTGAGGATGTTTGCAGCCTGCTCCATATCAGGAAATATATGGAGTCCCTTTGTACCTGTAGACCCCTATGTGTAGACATAGTGAAGAATGGGTTTATTTTGGAGTATTAGCATATTTTTCCACTCCAAAACCCATGAATATTTTTTAAATTCTTGCCCAGGTCTGCATTTAAATGTGTAAGAGGAAAGATTGCCTCTGCCTTGATCTCTTGTGGGTTATCTGCAGGGTTATTCTGACACATTGGTTTACTTCTTCAAACATAAGGCACTTTGGGAAGGTCACTAATCTGCTGTGTCTTAGCTCTCTTGGAGAGATCTTGTTAGGGGTTTGGATATGATGGATTCACAGCTCCTGTTCTTTCTAAGACTTGCCAGATTGGTCTGTGTTGCCATTGGTAGTGGCACTGCTGCTGTAACTCCTGCTTCTGTCGCTGCATGGGATGCAGATGTGGGATTTGGACTCTGATTAATCCTTTTCATCTGAACAACAAAAGTAGCAAAATGCATCTTTGAGGACTTGATTTGCTCACTCGAAAACAGCCTGGCTTGCTATTTTGGGTTGCATTTTTAATTCACTTCTTGATGAAAGCTAGGTGGCTAACTCCCACTGAACTGGGAGCAGGTGTTTGCTGTTGCTAGAATATTGTTAGGAGTTAGCAGCTCCAGAGAAAGCTTCAAGCCCATGATGGGGATTTCAAAGTAGAAGGAGCTAAACCAGGTCATCTGAGAGAGCTGAGGCCACAGCCTGGGAAAACAGGTGAAAAGTGCAAAGCTTGGGGGTTGTGCATTGCCCTCCTGGTGTGGAATAGTGCTAGCTTGATGGGTCTGGGGAGGGAGTGAATTTTTCTTGACCCTGCAAGGGAAATTGAGGCAGGATGGCTACAAGGCCCTGTGGAGCCACAAGAGGGTGCTCCCTGACAGCAGTTATTTGCAGACAGCATTTTAGTGCTGGTGGCGTGTCCCCAAAAGCTGGTCACCCAGGCAGCTCAGTGCCCCAGTTCTGCTGTGAGGTCCTGCGGAAGGAGGACAGGCAGATGGGAGCATGTTTCTGAGCCCAGTGTCAGCCTTTTCTGAAAGAAGACTTGACAAGTCAGTGTTTCCAGGTCGGAGCTGTATGTTGATGCAACACTTGAGCGGGCTAATAAGTAGGCAAGGTGCATGGGCTGGGTATGACACATTGCCAAGCTGGGAGAAACAGCATTTCCCCCTGCATGAGCGAGCTCAGACAGCTAGCAGACACCTTTGTCTCGCACTTCTATTTCAATACACTTGGTGCTGTAGCCAGGGAGGTGCCAGGGAAACTCCTTGATTAATCACCTTAGGGACTGAGTATTTAGACAAAAAAAAATTGGCTTCAGTGGAGGCCGAAAAAGTGACATAAATAGATTTTCACCAAGACTGGTCTTTTACATGAGCAAATTTCAACCTAAAATAAAACCATTATCTTGAATTTCTACAGTGAATTCCCCCTCCCGTTCTTTGCTTTTATCTCCTAATGTAACTGAAGGCAATGCCTAATTTTTTAGGCAATGCCTAAATGTTTTGGACCCTGCAGCATCACAGATTGCTTCTGATTACTCACAGAAGCAGCAGGACAATGTGGCTGGCTCTTTGTATGCAGAGAAGCAGGATACAGACAGATTAAAGGCCAGGCTGATTAATCCTGTGGTGCTGGGAGAGTCTTCCTAGTGTAAATGCAAAGCCAAAGCAAGAACTTTTGCCTTTGAGTCTCAGGCTTGGAAAAATCAGTGAAAAAATCGCCATCTGGGGTGAGTCTCTCTTGTTTGTTCTCAGCTCTGAGGAGTTTAAATGAACTTTTTTCTGAATAGGGCTAAACCCAAGGCCCTTGTGTGTGCTTCCTACAAGTAGCCACAGAGTTGTAGTTGTTGGAGCAGAGACAGTTTTGGGGGAGAAAAGTTTGGCATGATCCTGCAATATCCCAGCCACACAACCAACGGCCCTGGTACTTCAGGCAGCAACTTGAAGCCAGCCATTGCCTTAGAGCACAGTAAAAGTCAACCCCAGCAGCTGGCCCCAGGGCGGCGCTAAAGATGTCTGTGGCTCATAGTTAGCATCTCCTGGCAGTGTGGGGCCACGCATTGAATGAAGAGTCACAGAAGAGGGGCAGGCATGTGGCTGGTGCAAGCAAAACCTCTTCCAGGAAGTCTGAGTGGAGAATACAGCCTGGGCTAATCCCTGCTGGTATCTAGAGACTCTAAACAGCAAGAGGCTGTCTGTGTTTTGGAAATCTCGTAGGAGCTTTTCTTGCAAGCCATGTGCCCCAGCAGCTCAACAGCTTGCAGTCAGTAACCTTTTTTGCAAGTGCCTTTGCATCAGCAGCTTCAGACTTCAGAATATTCCCAGTCCTGCACATGGTTTGTCCCTGACAAGGATCCTCAACCACTGTAGAATTTTTGGGTCAGAAATGAGTGCTGCTAACAAGTATAGCCTGCTTAAAAGATTTTGGGAGGTGACTCGGTGTGCAGCTTGGCTGAGCTCAGCCCCTCCTAAGACTCTACCTCCTACCCTGAACATCCTGATCAGCTAAAAGCTTCCTCCATGAATTTAGAGTATCCAGACACTGCTGTCTAAGGGAATTGATTTTGTTATACCTAGCTTAGTGTGAAAACATTCAGAATGTGACTTGTCCTTTTTTCTGCGACAGCTGACCATATTTCTGCACATCCAGTGGTCCATGTGGGAAGCAAAGCAATACAGCTTGCAGCTAGGTAAATCCCACGAGGCAGTAGCACCAGCTCGTCCACGGCACATTTAATATATTTGTCGAGGTATGTACTAGTGCTTGAAACTTGACAAACTGCGCATCTGATTCAAAGTGGTAAGGTGATTCATTGTTTCACAGAAACATGAGGAAATAGAAATGAATTCCTCAAAGTCTCTTTCTTGAAATGACATGCATATCAGAAACCATATGTAGGTTAGGAGCGCTGCTGTATTCCCAGAACACTGCAGCCTGAGGTCATAATTTTGTCACTGCAGAAGATCTTTGAAAGAAACATTTTGGTTTGGCATCAGTTCAGCACTAAAACATGCCGCCCTGAGGGGCCAGAATAACTTCTGGACACCCATCATGTTCTCTGCTCTGTCCTGACTACATCTCCTGAAGAGCATGGCTCCTTCCTTGGTGCAGAGTTTGAGCAAGGGTAGCTGTAATTCCTAGGATTTTGAAAAATGTCATTTTATGACTCACCATTTTATTTCACTCCAGCTTTTTGGGGTGCTGGTTTCATTTTTAGTTGGTTGTTGGGTGGATTTCTGATTCATTTTTACCTCCCTAGGTAGAAAACCCTACTTTCATCAGACACTGCCCTGCGTTTTCATTTGTTTGAACGCACATTGATTTCTCTCCAATTCGTTTGGTTGCCTGAAGTGGTGCTTCAAGCTGCTCACCCTGGATGGCCGGTTTGCTCAAGGCTGTGCTTGGCTTTCTCTCCAAAGCTGAGATGAACAGCCAAGAGGCAAACAAGCAGGGCTCCTCTGCTAGGAGCCTCTTCTGACCTAGTGATGGAGACATGATATGTGCTAAGCAGCACAAGGGCATTTGGCCAGGTGAAACAAAGCAGGCCTGAAACTGAGGACATTGTGCAGGGATGCATGTGGTTTGTATTGCCTCCTGCTGTGGGCAAAGAGAGAGGCCATAAAAAAGCTTCTGCATTTCCACAGCAGGATTTCTCAATTCCTGCTTAGGCCATCTGGGTCACTTCGATTGAGGTCAGCTGGGTTTCTTTTGCACTACCAGCCCCACTGATGAGATCAGGATTGGGTAAGAAGTTAAAACAAATGGATTTACAAGTTTTCTCAATAATGCAAAGATGTGATTAAGAGAGTAAAGCATGTTACTAGAATGGCCTAAATGATGTGTCTGACTTGCAAGTTGAGCAACATAATTGTCCAGCTGCATTTGGAAAGTAATGCAGTAGTATCTCACATTTCTAGCTCCCTACCCATGCTGTTGATTTGGGAGAAGAGGGCTTGAACCCAGGGCTTGAAGGAGCAATGGGGATGTTGTTGGGGTCTTTGTTTTCTGCAAGGCTTGAGCTATGTAAAATTTTTTCCCTTGTCCTAGAGCTGGGGATCAGTTTTCCTTTATCTCAAGAGCTTCCTCCATGGCTCTCCAATGGGTTTCAAACTCTGCATGCCTTTAGCACCTGATAAATAGCACAGAGCAACATCTAGAATTTACTCTTCTCAGTGCAATTAACTCTTAGGAGTTATTTATACTAAAGGTTAGACTAAAACTCATTTCCAGTGCATTTGTTCTCTTGACTAGGCATGTAATGTGTTTATTCCTCTCTGAGTCCTCCATCTATCTCTGCTCTTTCGCCTTTGTGGTTCATCAGTGGGATCAGCAATGCTCACGCAACATGTTTGAGGAGCTTAGTGGCTTGGCTCTTGGGTGCAGCTGGGCGGTGGTGTACACTGCTCCCACATGAAATTGGGACCAGACTAATAATGTGCTGATGGTGCTTGGAAAACAAGAGTTCAGGGTTAGTGGGGGCTGCAGTACTGTTAGCACCACTGTGTCCACCACATGCTGCCATGTGAACATCAGGGTTGCTCTGCAGCCCCCTCACATAGATCAGGGCTGCATCTGGCCACAAAACTCACCCTGGCACTGCATCAGCACACAGTAGAGGCAGAGAGCCCATCGTAGAAGGTTTTCAAAGCTTTTTGCCCTGCAGAGATTGGGTAGATTTTCATGTATCTTGGAAAAGTATTTCCCCATCTGTTGAAGTTTTATCCTTGTTTGTGTAGAACAGCTGCTTCTGCTCTGCCCGGGTTTGTGCTGCTTTTCCACATAGCAGTTTCCCAACTTGTCACACAGCTGCAAGGCTAAGAAGACTTTACCTTTTTGAACAGATAATCAACAGATGACTGTCAGAGATGCTGCTTTTCCCCTTTGACTGTTTTTAGTAGACCAACAGGTCAATAAACTTCAACGATTTAGGTGGCAAATTAAGCCAGGAATTGTTATCTGGACTCTATTTGTAGCATTTGGAAGCAAACTTGAACCCTGAAATTGTGAAACTAAGTGAACAACCTGGACTGGGATTTCTTTAATAATCCGCTCACCTTTTGCAACTTTACTCCCTAGGACAGGGTTTGGTAGCCACGGGATAAATGTGACAAGATACAGTTTTGAGCAGCATCTTGTAAGAAACTTGTATACAAGAGAATAATTTCTGCTTCCTACCTCCCACTAGGCTGCAAACTGAGCAGTACCTGGGGTCCTGGCCGAACTCAAGGGTAACACACCATCTGTCAGCTCAGGGCAGCAGCATTTTTCCCTGGAGGGCTCGTTTCTGAGCCCATACTGAGTCCCTACTGGCTGCTCCCACCTGCACCACCAGCCTGATGGGGCAGCCCTCCAAGCTGCCTGGGGCTTCTACCCAGCAGCTAAGTGCACACCTTCCTTGGAAACATATTGCAGCATAGACCATTTGTTTTGATAAGTGGCTGCTTTAGGCATTAAAAGACAGCTCACCTCACCCACTTCTATTGTTTTTTCTGGATATTTGGCATACAGATGTATGTCAAACAGATATAAAACAGTGACAGTGTGGCCAGAAACAGGAGCATGTTGGGAACAGACTCAGTTTAGCTATTGGTGAGCGTTGACCAGCTGTGGAAAAGACCTCCAAATCTGTCCTGGGCAGCTGTGTTCCTGTGGCTTGAGCGCTTGGTGTGAACAGAGATGATGAAGAGAAATGGAAATGAGAGAAGACCCTTCTCTCTTCTTTTTAGGGGCTGTGCTTTCATGGTAATCTATCAAGCTGGAGTGTTAAAGGCTTTGAAGGAACTGTCACCTGAAATATTGAAATCTGCATCCAGGATCTATGGAGTGTCTTCAGGATCGATTGTAGCTGCATTGGCGGTGTGCAAGTGTGACATGGGTAAGTGTTGTGCACTTGCTTTTGTTCTGTGTGTCTAGAGAGACCAGATGTCTGGAAACATTGGAGTTGCAAAGGATCTTTTTTTTGAATGATTTTCTTTATTCAGTGGTTAATTCCTCAGAATATTACTTCATTAACTTCTTTAAGAGTGGAAAATATGAGTAAATTAACCAGCAGAGAGAATCTGCTAGGTATAGTTACAAAATAAGTCATTGTATCTTGTTAATTTGAATTAATGAGAAGTATATCTAATGTCAGAAACAGAAGTGCACTGCCTAATAGGGCACTTGAAATTTTTGATAGCTTCCTAAAACAGACAGAGGAGAGAAAATACTGAATATGGAAAGGATCAGTATTGCTGCCCCATGAATTAGAAGTAAAGTTACACCCTCAGAGCTCAGAAATGCATAAAGATGCAGAGCAAATGAGAGGAAGTGTTATACAAAAGACTTCCAGTCAATTTTCTCCCATATCTCCAAAATTTTTTAAAGAGATTTTGTGGAGGGAATGGAGAGAAATGGAAAACAAAACAAAATAATACCTGGTTCTTGCAATATTGAAGAGCCTTGGAAAATCTAGATCCACTTGTAAGAGTTCCAGCACTAATGAATATAATGGATCTTTATGGGTATTTACCAGCATGGTAAAATGCATCTTTACCAGGTGGAAATGTAGCCCAGAAAGTACATACTAATAATGGCATGATTGTTTTTCTTTGCTTTGGCTTTAGATGAGATACTGCCATCCTTCTTCAGTGTTTTGAAAAACACTAACTGGCTATGTCTTTCATCTCGAATGAAAGTCCTTCATACCTTAAGGAACTCCTTAAATAAATATCTTCCCACAAATGCCCACCAGCTGGCTTCTGGGAAGCTGCACATTGTTCTCACCCGTGCGCGTGACTGGCAAAATGTGGTGATTTCAGAGTTTGCCTCAAAGGAGGACATCATTCAGGTGAGAGAAGCCCCGCTGCCCTGCAGGGGCGTTTGGGGGTGATTTACTGCATGTTGGTGCGATGCAGTGTCCGTGGGGGAAGCCTGCCTGGACCACTGGGCCTCGCAGCTGTGTGTGCCACGAGTCCTGTCCTCATGGTTCTCTGAAGTCAGACAGGGTCACAAGCTGAAAATAATCAAAGATCATCCCTGGCAATTGCTGGCTGAATTATCTACAGGGCCTGAGTCTGTATATGCAGCAGGCAAAACAAGTTATTCTATGAATTACACTCCTCCTTCTCCAAACCTGGCTGTGGATTATGTGGGCTGGTCTGCAACAGTCAGTGGTGCCAATTGTGGGTCCTGTTTCAGCATCCACAGATGAGCTGCCATTTCCAAAGGCAGGAGATTTTCATGGTTGTTTGCTCATCTCTGTGCTTTCCATCTCACCCACAGGCCGTCTTCTGCAGCTGCTTCCTCCCTATGTATTGTGGCTTTTTCCCTCCTTTGTACCATGGGGTGGTGAGTATCCTTCCTGTCTGAAGACCCTGTCCTAGGTCAGGCTGAGGGTCCACCTGTGTCCTTTCACCAGTGGTGGCAATAAGCATGTTTGTACCTCAATGTTTGCCACCAAAGCTGCTTGGTAGGTTGGTGCTGTATTTGTGTGGTGTCTGCAGGGGGATGAATTGAACTCGGGTGCCCCACAGGCTGACCACCCTGAAGACAGGACTCGCCTCCTCCCAAGAGCATGTACCCTCAGCCTGTCCATAGGGTCAGCTTGAATCCTTTCTGCTGTACCTGCCTGGCATTTCATTAAATACTAATTGTTTAATTGGAAGGGAGGAGATGGTGGGTGTAGACCCTGGAGCACATAGGGCAGTGGGCAGGGTTGCTGCTTGGAGGGGCATCTCCACAGCCCCAGTCTAGTTTGAGACTAGTGGGGAAGAAACCCTGCCTTCATCCACCTGTATGATCCCCTCATCTCTCTGAGAAGATGACTCAGTATTCCTCATTTTCTCTCCTAGCGCTATATCGATGGGGAATTCTCCATGCGGCAGGCTAACTTCATGTCTGAGACCACAATCACAGTGTGTTCTTTCGCCGGTGAATATGACATCTGTCCCAGAGAAAACCCAGCTGCCTTCTTTGCTTTCCAAGCCTTCGGTTATGTCTTAAAAATATCAAAAAACAACATCTACCGCTTCTTGTGTGCTTTAGTGCCTCCCACACATCAAGTGAGCAGCTTCTACAGGTACCCTGAGCCCCAAGGCCCCTACAGCTGGCTTATCTGCCCTGACCACCAGCTCTCTCCTGCAGATTCTGGACCGGTTTTATTGCCATGGCTACCAGGACACACACTCCTTTTTAGAAAGACTGAGTAAGTGGTTGCAAGTGAGGAGCAGGTAAGTCAGGTGTTTCTCTTAGAATGGCGGTATGCTGACAGAAGGTAAGAGATGCTACTGGTACATCTAGAGTCAGACTGGATGAAAGAGACCCTTGCATTCCAGGCACTGCCAGGATTACGTGAGTCCCATCCTCTTTGTGGCCTCTCCTGAAGCTCCTTGTGCACTACTTCCCCTCTGAATGTGTTAGATCCCTTCTCTTCCCATGCCTTGTTGGGCATGTAAAACTTTCCAGGGAATACAGGTTCCCAGGACCTAAACAGGAGAGCTATAGGCTCAGGTGCCCTGTGTGGTATTGGACCACACACCGATGCACAAAGCAGCATTGTTTGGTCCCTGACCCAGAGACCCAGCTCAGATTAACCGTGCAGTGCAGTCATCAGTCCACTTATTTTCCAGCCAAGCCTGGCCTCACCTCATGTTGCTGGAGACCTGGTAGCTGATCCACAAGCAGTGTGACCTGGAGTTTCTTTCCCCAGGTGAATTTGGTATAAGTTATTTTGCTGAGGACTTTGTTCCTGCTGGACAAGGAATCAGGTCAGAACGGCAAAGAGGCCCTGTGCTGGAAGCCATCAACAAGGATGCTGCAAAAGAAAACCCAGTGACCTGCTGGGCAGCAAACAGAATGGAAGAGGAAGCCCAGCAGCGGCTTCTGCCTCAGAAAGGTAGAGGACAAGCACTTCCTTTACCTCATAGGCTTTCATTATCTAAGTGACAGTTACCCAGGGCTCTCATTGCAAGAAAAGGCTGTCTAGTTTTGCAGGCTCCAGTAGATGAGAACATCAGGAATGGGAGGGAGACCCTCCTGGGCTGTTGGTTATTAGTGAACCCTCATGCTGAGCCTGTTTTGAGTGAGGCTTGAGGACATAGCTGTGATTCTCCTGCTTCTTGCAAGCAAACTCATGACAAATACCACCTGAGTTCCTAGCTGCCCATGCATCATCTCTCCCACAAATGTGGTGCAGGTTTTAGGTTGTGCCCCAGCCAGAAAGGTCCTGTTGGAAAATTAGCTCTGCTTCTGTGACCCTCTTCACTAAAACTCCTTCCATCCAAGGCCTGCTGTGGACTGAGTCCCAGCAGATCGCTTCTCAGACTTATTCCCTTCAGGCCCTATGGGGATTTTGTGCCCATGCAGAGGGATGGTAGAGGTTGAGGAGCATAAATCTCAATGGTGAGCAGTGGGTGATTCAAATCCCTTAGCTGCTTTGGCAAATCTCCTCTTGTATTTTTTTGTTACCAGTGGCACAAGACCAGTATGGGGCAGGTTTATGCTTAAGGTATTGACAGGTGTTTCCTGCCTCTTGAGGCAGGAGGCATGTGCAGCCACAACATGGGAGCCTGCATTTCCTTGTGAGCTCTTGTCTTTGTAAATTTATATTCATTTGTTCCCTTCAGTTTCTTATAGCTACTGACTCTGCTTTGTAGTTCCAGCACCTCAGGAAAAGCGGGATGTGCCTGGACAGCTCAGCAAGTCCACTGAGAGTGTGTTGAAGAGCATCAGATAGTTTGGCTGCCTTATCGGGAAGTCATTTACTCTCCTTGCAAGGTTCTGCCAATGTATCTTTTCATTGTGGGTGAGGGAAGGAGCGCATGTGTCTCATGGTTAAAGGTGATCTGGCTGTGCCAGTCAGAAGCCAAAATTTCTGCTTAGTTGTTCCAGTGTACAACCATGTGTAAATACTTCTGTCTAAGAGCAGCTTATTACAGCTGTAGATAAACCTCTTCCTGACTCAATTTTAAGCAGAATAAGGCAAGCTTAAATTCAAACCTTCCAAATTTTCAAAATCCTGTGCAAAATATGTCAAAATTGAAATGGGAGGGGGCACTAAACTGTTGAACTCTCAGTATTTCACACTTCCAGTTTGTCTTTTGTTTTTTTCCATTTCTGAATCTTTCTACATTTCAAAATTTCTCAACTTAGGAAAAAATACACAGCAGCTTTTTCAAGGTGGTGACAATCTAAAAATATTGCCATGTGAATAAAAAAGTGAAAAAGACCCAAATGTTGTTCTGCTGTGTCTAGGAGGACCACATGAAATGAGGAATATAGAGAAGAAAACCAGAATCTCACCATTCTAGATCTAAAAATAAAAGCTTGCAAAGTATAAAATGAAAACAAAAATTGATTTTCAGTGGAAATATCCTCTAAACCACTGACTACTTGACCTGTGGCAGGGGATGGGGGGGACATACTACAGTATAGAAATGCACAGTTTTAGGCAGTACAGGTTGCTTGCATTCTTGCTCTTTAAAAAGCCTTATCAGTCTGAACTACATAGAGATTTTGAAAGTGATATAGTAGTTATGAGATTTCCTTGGAGACTGAGCAGGGTTTGGGTTATTTGGAGTATTTCCCTTGGTCTCTGGTTAGGTTTGAAGGGTAGGAATGAAGCTGAGCTTTTTCCAAGCCAGCAGCTGAGCTGCAACATTATTCACAAGCATAAGATCATCTGTGGAAAGAATCTAGACTTGCTTGTTAGGCCAGAGAGCAACCAAAAGGTAAGATGGGGCTCTCCTCCAGGAGGGCAGCATCTCAGTTTTTTCCATGGCTGGGAAGGAAAAGCCCTGATGATCCTAGAGCAGAGAAAGGCTCTATTATTTATCTGCACAATGCTCTAAGATCCTTGGTGCTACCAAATAAACAAGGAAATAATCCTGCACGCAATTCATCCCCATTTTCCTGCGCAAGTCAGAATATCTTCAAAAGGACTGTTGCTGCAGAAGGACCTGCACATGAGCAAGGCTCAGAGCGGATTAGCTGGCTAACCACAGTCATTTGCCTACTTATCCATCTGCCCACCAGCACAGTTGCAGAATGAGCTGTGCCCTCCTGAATGTCTAAACTAGAAGCAAAGTCTGGGATAATGCTTGCACAGCCAGAGACTAGAGACATAGGCAGAGTTTGGCACGTGTTCATTTTGATTTGGCTTGGTTGTGTGGATCAGGTCCTGGGACTCTCCTGCTGCATCTGGGGTCTGTCCTAGCTTTGGAGAAAGGTCCTTCTGACTCAGGTTATGTCCAAACCCTCTTCCCATCCACCTCAGGCTTCATGTCTCTGCTGGGCTTGGTGCAGATTAGGCCAAGTAGCACTGGAGCAGGAAAGGAGAATAGAGACAACGTTTGTTTTTAAGGATTTTAAAACCTGCTTATCCCATTGCCCTTTAGGCAACAGGGCAGAGGGATGCAGCCCTGATCAGGTATTTGAATCTGGTTTGTCCAACAAGAATTGTCAGAAGTGTCTGTGAGACTGACCAGCATGTTTTTATGCCTTTTAGGGACTTGCTGACCACTGCCACAAAAGAGCATTTTTGACCCAGCTGCTGCCTTTGGCCCCAGTTCATGGTTTGAAGAGAGACAGAGCAGCTCGAGACCCAGCCTGCAGATTGACACAAAGGCACATTGAAGAGCACACAGTGGCAGTAACATCACCAGTACAGGCAGGCCTATAATCCTCTTCAAATCCCTGTGGGCCCCAGATGATTCCTGTTATCAACCTTTAATTGAGGTATTTCAGGGGGAAGACAGGATCTGTTGCAGCCGGTTGAACAGCTGGGTTTCCCAGCTTGCCTTTCCAGGGTGAAACAAACTCCTGCATGAGATGATTCAAAACAGATGCCAAACTTTGCCTCTATCCATTGCTTCTGGCACAGCCTGTTTTGTGCTGCTAGCTCCAAGCTCACACAAAAGAGGCAACAGCAATGTCAGGTGTGCTTGCTTGAAAAGGTGGGGGGTTAACAGAGCACAAAGCAGCTGATCTGGATGATGAGAGTTATTAAATAGTTATGTCTGAAAAAGGACAAGGCATGGGGCCCTCCTGCTCCAAGCCTGTAGGGATGTGCAATTTTAGATGTTCCTTGTGGGCTGTTTTTGTTAAAAGTTCTCAGACTAAAGTTTTACTAACTGTTCATGACCCAGCATCCTGCCCTGTACCTGGAGGGGATTAAGCACACTTGGGTAGTTCAAGCTACACTCCTGTTTGTGGCTGAGATTTGCAAACGAAATTAGTGGGTTTGAATGTCCAGTTTCTAAAAGAATTATCTTTTGGGGATGTTGAAATTTCCCATCTGAGTAGGGATGCTGTGTACAGCTACCTGAGGCTGCCTGAAATGGTTATACCCTGCTTGAGAGGTAGTGGTGCTTGCTAGAGAGACCAGAAGCCCAGTGGAAATGCTATTGCACAAATGGGGCTGCCCGCCTGGAGGGAAGACTAGAAATGCAGTATCACCAAAAGCAAATGAAGGACTAACTGGCCCTGGGCCTCCCTGGGAAGCAGCAGGTATCTCTGTGCCCTCTCCACTTCCACCTGTGGCATGTAGGTAGTCACAGCTCACAAGCTGGTTTTGAGCAGCCTCAGCTTTGGCTGCAGGGGCTGAGAGATGTAAATCCATCCGGGACGCCACAAGGGAGACAGGAAGAGGTTTTGTTGGAGCCAACACAAATAAGCATCCGGGTCTCTCTTAGCGTGCTCAAAGGTGCACATTGCAGAGGCAGTATTGCCAGGTCATTGACTTCAACCAGAGACAGCAGAACATAATTATATCAGTCTTTTACTGAGCATTCATAGTTAGGTCTGAATCTGTTTACATCAATGCAGCCTTCAGTTATTTGACACTTGTGCCTGTGGTCCCATGGTTCTTTGGATGAAACTTCCCTCTGTGCCATTTTCCTTTTTGCAGTTAGAAAAACAAGCTGCTTATTCAGGTAAATACTGTACTGTTGTGATCCACTGGCTGCCTATTGGGAACCAATAAACTGGGCAGAGTTGGCTGGGGGTACTGCCAATCCATCAGCATCTGATGTGCCGTGTATTTGGGATGATGAGAGTGGTTCCAATTCATTTTACGTACAGACCAGCAACACAAGGTGCGTTTGCCTGGATAACACAATGCTCATAGTAATGAGTTATGGAAAATCAGATGGGGAGAACTAATGTATTTGTGAAATGCCAGCTTTCCCAGCATAATTGGGAGATGCATAGGGTTTCTGCAAGACTGTGATACTTTGAAGTGGGGGGGATGTTAATTTTTGAGTTTCTCCATCCTTCTCCACTGCTGCAAAGTCAGAGGGGTCCAAGAGTGCACCTGCCTCAACCAGTCAGGAGAAGCAGGCCTCTGAGGGTATGATGAAAGTGAGTTCCTGCCCAGTGTGATGCTCCCTGAGACCTTCCTCTGTTTTCTGTTTAGGAGATTTCTCTCAGAGTTTGAGTGAGAGGAAAACACTTATAATGTGACGGTTCTGGCAAATGTATGCCACGTAATCTGCCTTAAAACAGGGTGGGGGGACACTGCTGGTGATGAGCAAGTGGAGAGGCTAAGGAAACCAGTGGCTAGGCTGTGCATACATGCAGGTGAAGATGCCTGATCCCCTTGTGCAGACTGCAGTTGGCTGCAGACGCAGCATTGCAGAGCTTTTCCTCGGCCATCATGTTAAAGCAGGTCAGACCTGGGCAGGGAGACTGTGGCAGCAGCATTTGTAACAAACTCAGCCCATTTCCCTGAGTGAAAAAGCAACTCACAAAAAACCTGCCTAAAAACAGCAGCTGCGCTGCTGTGTGAAATGAGCTCTGGGGTCACCCACTGCCTCCTGGGACGGCAGAACCGTGTGGCGTCGGAGACCCCCAAAGGCCCATCTGTCAGTGTTACCTAAGGGAACAAGTGGGTGTTCAGTGGAGTTGGTGTCAGTGGGCCAACAGGGACAGATAACCCCAGGGACGTTCCATGCTGAAGGACTATATCATGGTTGGGGCATTATGCAGCAATAGCTGCCTGCATTATAACATCTTTATGTACCTGTCCCTCTACCAGCTGCACGCAAAGTAACCTGCGGGCGGGCTTTGGGGAGGCATGGCTTAAAAGCTGTCCGTCTGGTTAAACGCGTGTGTTTAGCACTTGGGTCAGGTGATCTGGAGCACAAACACTTGGTGCAGCAGCATTACGGCTCTGACCCAAGCGCTCCCACGGCTCTGCCTGGTATCAAGGTCTGCCTGCTCACTCTCAGAACGTCCAGCTTGTTAAATGCTTTGAATCTATGAGAGTTTAGCCCCAAAACACCTCCCGGGATCTTGGACATACCTGATATGTCCTGCTAGGACAGAGCCCAACAGATAAATGCTCTGGAACAAGAATGCATTACCCTAGGGGAGTGGTGCTAAGCTGGTTCATAGCTTCTTTGAGATGTCACTAAATAAATGGCAAAACATCCTGGGGGAAAAAAATTAGCCACTTTCAATTTGGAGTATCCAGATTTGGAATTTTTTGCCAAGCTCAGCAGCAGTGACCTATCAGTGAGATCCTCTGGGGTTTCCCTGGATTGTCCCCCTGAGTGCCCAGGCTGCAGAAAAGCTGCAGTGGGAGCTTGTTCCTTTGGGGCCAGTCAGCAGTCCAGGCCCGAGACACTGGGGCTGGAAAAGCAAGGTCAGCCACTGCAGTGCTCCTGGAAACCCCCCTCTTTGCTGGCCTGGCTTTCAATGTGTGGCATGGGAGGAATTTTAAAGCAAGGGTGGTTTAAGGGGGAGACTCCTACCAGTATTTAGTGGACTCTGCTCCTAAATCCCCTGGTAGCTTCTGATTTTCTTCCCTGCTTCCTCCTTCATTTTTTTAACCCTAAAACAGAGCACTTGACCCCTGCTTCTCCTAAATGTCCACATTATTTGAGGCAGGACTAGGATGAACCTTTGATGGCTTAAGTATTGTTTACACATGGACACTAATTAGGAGTATGGTAGGATGTGATTATTAAAGTGGATTAACTGCTCTGAATTAACTCTATGTGTAGATGATTTTATTAAAAAGGGGACCTATTTCCACAGTGTCTAAACAGATTCAGTGTAAAACTCTCTTTCTAAGGCGTAAGAGCATCCCCCTCCCTGGGGTGGAGCAGGGCCCACTGTTGCCCCTGGCACCTCCACTGACGAGCCCATTTTGCCAATGGGAAAGGTGCTCCGCTGTTTGGACACAGGAATCACAGCATGCCTGTCCTTGCTCTGGGAAGGCCAAATGGGATAACCCAAAGCAACACAAAAACAAGGCTGTCAGCTCTGTGGATGCCCACTCTGCCAAGCCACATGGCTGTCACTCGTGTCCCCTCATAGCTAAGGAGGCCGATGAGCCTGATCCATAAAGAATGAGAGGGCTTTGCCTGTGCCTATCCTCCCTCCTCAGCCACATGGGTTCTCTCTGGGACACATCTCAGTTCTCCCTGGAGCTGCTAGTGAAGGAGGAGATCTGCTCCTTCAGCTGTATGAGCAGGAAAACAAGATTATAAAATATTACATGTAAAATCTCCCCAACTCTCTGTGGTAACATGCAGTAGACTATAAGAACAAACTTCTTCAGCTGGCACCACCCAAAATTGCTCTGGGGGCTGCAAAAAAAGTGGCATGATTTGGTACCTCATGATTAATATGAATAGCGCCAGTAACACATCCCCAAATCCCACCTCCAGCTGTGACTGACTGAACCTACAATAGGTTGCTAACAAAAATCACCTTCTTCAGCCCTTTAAGGCATTAGTGCCTGTATTTGTGTTTTGAAACAAAAGTCAATAATGAGAAAATCCAAGCAATAATTCTCTTACTGAGGTTGGTGCCGCACACCGCGGCCGCTGCGATGAGAGATCCGGCAGATGTCCCGTAGACCTTGCATGCTGACCTGAGCAGCTCTGGAGCCAGCTCCAGGAGAGATTGCACCACTCCTACCTGATACAGGCCGAGAAAGCCACTGCCTGAAAAAGAGAGCGAGAACGGGATGCCTGAAGCCCTGATATCCTCTTCAGCCATCTCTAGCCGCTGAACTTGCAGAGATCAGATTTCTGTATCTGGCTCAATATCTCAGTTTGTCCTTCTTCACTAGGCAAACTTCAAGTTCTCATCTCCCCTGCTTTCTCCAGTATCATCTCTAGTTGGTTACACAGGAATACAGAAGATGGATTTTCTGCCTCCTTTTATGACAGATCCCCGAGGTGTTTAGATTCACAAGCTATTTTAATTACCTCCTGCGCTAAAAACAGTAATTTTCGCCCGATCGAAACAGCACTTAAAATCCTCAACTGTAGCCAGTTCTTTGCTCAGGGCTGAACCAAGGCTCCCTTTTATAATAAGCGATCCCAAGTCCTCCTGGAGCCCTCCAGGAGATGGTCTCCGCATTACTTTGCCATCACACTTTGGAAGATCCCTGCAAATTTTCCTCTTTGCTTTGTGCTTTCTTCATCAAGGGTGTTTTTCTAAATAGGATTCTCCTTCAATCCCAGCTAAGGAACAGCTCAGCAGTGAGTGAGTAAAGGCCTGTATAAGACACAAAGCCAGATGGTGTTACACAAGGGGTGTATACAGGGCGTTACACAGAGCACTCTGCGTGGCTGTGTTAGGTTTGGCAATATTTCTTATATTTGCTCCCTACTGGAAGGTTTTACATCTTTGCCAGTTTCTTAGATCTTCCCTGGAAGAAACCTCCAAGGACTTGGATTTGCTTTTCCTCCCACCCAGCACAAGGCCTCCTAAAGCCCCAGAAGGATTCCTGCAGTAGCACAGTGTTTCTCGAGTCCTGGATTGAACCAAAGGGAAACTGTCTTCAGGATATCTTCATTGTCTGAATGAAAATTAAAAATAGCGAAAAATTCAGTACAAATTCAGATTTGTACTGTCATTTCAGCCTTAATACTTAATGCTGCTGCCAACATACAGAATGAAAATTGCCATTTTAAATATATATATATTCATTAAATATGCAGTGAATACTCTGTCTCCTATAATGTTCGTAATACATACAGTGTGCATACTGTATAATGAATACTATATATGTTACATTCAAGATTATGTATATATTACATACACATATGTAATATGGGCATGTGGATAATAATGGGCATTTTTAATCAGAGAGCTTTCATCCTCTGTGTTGGTGTGGCGGTTTGTCCACAACAGTGCAAAAAAAAAAGAATAAAAGGGACTGTCCCAGCATCCTGATGAAACCTTTGGAATGCTATTTTGCCCCAGATATTCGTAAGGACATGAGGGCTTTTCTTGGTCTCTCCAGCCATTCCTGGGCACCAGCTGCTGGGCTTTTGCTAATCCACAACAAGAGACCCTGTCAGGTGCGGTTTCTGGGAGCAGAGGCCCTATCCTTGTTGTGCAAAATGTTTCTTGGTTGAAGTTTCATTGGTACCTTCCCAGGCAGCCTTTCAGCATCACCAGGTGAATATTACCTGCAAGTACTCCCAAATAAATATAGCTCCGCATAGCCAAAACTGCCCTTGTCTGAGTGCTGCCTCAAAGACAGAACAAGAAGCAGCAAGTTGTGAGCTCGTAAATTTGTTAAAATGTGATCTGGACTATCACAGAGATGACCAAAACCTGGAATGAGGACATTTGCATGTGACCATTCCCTGTTGTAGAAATACAGCATTCCTGGATTTGTTCTTCTGTTTTCATTCTTGTCTTTCCAGTGCTTGATTTTTTTTTAATTATTCCCTTGTCAGATGGATTTCTCACCGCACACCCTGTTCTATCTGTCCGACCAGGTGATTTACAGACATTGTCATCATGCAGTAATATCTGAGCTTTGATCTGGCACGATTCATGCCACTGTCTCCTCCAGCTCGTAGGAAAGCAAATTCATTCATCTAGAGGACTTTATGCCATCACTGCCAAACATCTGCCAGTAAAATGAGGGCCAAAAACCCCTCTCACTGTGACCGATCTGAATGTGCAAGTGCACTGGAAGTCTATAAGCCTTTGAACACCGAAAGAAAATGTTTCCATGTTGTCAGTTAATTAACTCTGCCACAGTTAGTTCATCAGGCCCTCAGGGAATTAAACAGGAACTGCAAATACAAGGCGTAGGGTGCTCCTGCTTTGCTCAACGCTTGTGACTTCTCAACTGAGAGCTCAGCACCTGTTGCCAAGCTTCAGGAAAGGTGTGAATGAATCCCATGGGACCTGCACGAAAGCATTCCTCCATCCAGGGCACAGTGTGAGGCAGGTTTCCCCATGGGAGCTGGTCTTGCTAAAAGAGCTTGTGCTCCAGGAGGCCTCTGTTGCGACCAGCTTTGCAGAGCTGCGTGGAGTGCAAACACTGTCAGGACTGTGCTAGGAGATATTCTCCTCCTGTGGTCTCATACAGGCATCATGTTGCAATAGTTTCTTCACTTGCAGCTGCCATAAAGCAACATATTAAATGGGATTTTTCCATTTAGAGAGCCAGAAGGAGAACCTTATGATGCCCCTAAAAAAATATTATCCCTGTACAAGATGTGTGAATAATTCAGAGGGAAGATGGATGGGGAATGCTAGAGGACCCACCTGGGCTCTGTAACAAGGAGAAAGCCTGGCAGACTGGGCCCGGCCACCCCGTCGGAGCCAGCACCAGCCCCAGGATAGGAGGCAGGGGACGACAAGGCAGGACTGCACCAGGATGATCGTCCATCCCCGGGGACAGATGAGAGATGGCTAGCCTGGCAGGGTGAGGGAGAGCCCAGAAAGGCAGCAGCTGAGACTGAACTGGTGCTGCCCTGCAAGGACTTCACGGCATGCCCAGATGCCCCATGCTCTAGTTCAGATCCTCAAAGAATCCAGGCTTTGAGGACAGACCTTGAGGCAGCAGCTGAGGGGGTGTTCAGCCACATTACAGCATTTTCCATAAACTGCCCTAACCGCTCTCCCCCTGCAGCCTGTGGGGCCAGGCATGGCCTTATTGCTGCAGCTTCCTTCCCTCTTTGGGTTACTGTGGGGTTTCTCACGGGAGGCCCTGCAAAATCTGTCCGGTATCCTCGTCCGCTGTAAAAGCCGAGGCCTGGGGACAGGATCCCACAGGCCGGCTGTGTTGTGCTCCCCTCCCTGGCCTGGTGCCATGCTACTTGTGAGACAAAACCTTGTCATCATCCTCTTAGTCACCAAGAACTTTGAATTGATTGATTCGTTAAGTGCCTGGGTGATTTTCTAAGCTGCCCTCCCCCAACTGGCACTCTGCAAGGCAGGATTAGCGGGGACTAGTGACTCCGGAGATGCAGGATCCCAGCAGCACCCTGAGGCGCTTTCAGAGGAAAACTCCTTGCTCACTTTAAGCACCAAGCCAGCCTGCAGTGCTTGCAGGTGGCTGTGGAGAGCGTGGTTTTCTTTCCTTCTCATGCAGGATAACAGCACAGATGGCCGGCTCTCATGATCCCAGGGATTTTAAGGAGAAACGATTGCCTTAGAGGTCTGAAACCATGGCAGGGAGTTTAGGGAAGAACGAACGTAATACTGAGAGTTGGAAACCGATCAAAACTCCAGGGCTAATAACTTGCCCTTCTTTAATACCAGGAGATCTTCAGTGGCCATGGGCAGTCAGGGTCTCAATTTTATAACCAAGAGATTAGGCCAAGATGTCAAAGTCACTAATGAGCAAAGACTTGAACTGTGAGAGCTGTCAGCGCTAGGAGCCAGTGGGAAGCTCTGTATGCTAGTAGTAGACATCACCGCTCCAGCCCTCTTCCTACAGCAGCCAGACCCCAAGGACACAACAGTGTCATTATTTTTGGTTTGATAGTTTGGGAACACAAGCCTGTTGTGCAAGGAGCTGTAAGCACTTGCCTTCATGTTTAACCGGCACCACTCCCCCAATGAGTGGGAGGGAAAAGGGCCCAGCAGCCACAAAAGGAGGATATTTGGTTCAGCTGTGACATTGGAAGCAGGAGGAGAAGGGAATGGAAGAGATGAATGGTTTTCTCACAGTTGTTTTGCCTGGCAGGAGTGTCCCATGCACAGAGGGAAGAAGGTGTCCTCTGGGAAGTCAGTGAGGAAACAAAACCCTTTTCTGCTCAATGCAAATCCAGTCATGCACCCAATACCGCATGATCTCAAATGCAAAACAAATAATCTGGCCAGCAAAGGTTATTGTGTGATCCTCCCACCAGGTCCCCACCGTATGCCCGATACCATCTCAACCTGCCCTGGTCATTAACTCTATAAAAGTTCCCTGGGCTCTTGGTGCTGGGAAGGGACAAGGTAACATCATGAAGGTCTGCAAACGGTCACGACCAGTTTCAGTTTCTCCTGCAATAAAAGTCTGATAAGCCTGGTTCACAGCCAAAAGGAAATACTGCACTTGTGCTGCACTTAGGACTGGCATCACTCGAGCAGGATGGAGGAGTGGGATTAGATGTTTTTCACACTCCTAATCACGCAGGGCTAGACTGGACCGACCCCTGTGAGGTACCATCCCCCGGGGCTTTTCATCAGCTGGTGATTCCCGTCTCTGCTGATCTCTCACATGTTTCCTTACAGGGTTTGCAAAGAAGGGAAGTTTTCATCTGTGTGGGAAAGGGCTGTTTCTTTTTTACAGGGACTCTGTTTCTCCATTTATTTGTATTTGCGCATTTGCAAGAACTGAAAAGATCAATTTCTTTGGGAGAGGAGAGTGAGAGCAGTGCTGGATGTGACCCACAGATTCATATGTCGTGATCACAAATGAGGACAAGGGACACATAAAGCTGAGGAAACCTGGACACACGGAGCTGAGCCCAGCATCAGGAGAGATGTGGAGCATTGGCCCAGTCGTTGGGTGGGCAAGGACCCGCAGCAGCGCCAGGGATGCAGTGCTGTGCCGTGAAGGCTGGGATGTCCCTGGGATGAATGAGGCACCACTAGGAAGCTGGAGGCCCTGCTTGGAGGCCCTCCCCTCAGCTCAGGAGAGCAACAGTTAGTCTCTCCTCCAGATCCCTCCCAAAACAGGCCTGGTCGGCTTCCCTGGGCTGTTTGTGATATGACTGTGCTTCTTCATACCAGAAGGTGTTTCAAGGCCACAGTCATGATTAAGTCAGCCAGTCCAGCCTCTTGCCTACTGCAGGACCCAAAATTTTGTCCCCTTCCCCCTGTGCTTGGCCCAGCAGTCGTGTCTGACCCCAGCAAGGGAGATGCTCCTGTTGGCTCCCACTGAACTCAATGATGGCAAACCCGCAAACCCGGCACGGCCCTGAGCCAAGATCCACAGCCTTAATCCAAGACCCTGCTTAGGGGTTTGGGCAAAGATTAGCTGGGAATGTTCCCAGTGATTGTGGTTTAATCTCTCTGACATTTCACATCTTCTTAAACATAGTAGGGGAGACCCCAGCAGCTATAAATCTCCTCAGTCCACCAGGGAGTTATATCAAGTGCAGCTTCTGGGCCACTCGGAAACAAGCTTTACTCATTTCTTGGTGTCAGCACAATCTGCTTTTGCTAATAAATCTCCTGCTGCTAGAAAGGGATTGGCCATAAATAGACAAAAATGGCTGGACAACACCATGTATCTGCTGCAAAATTCACTTTGTTCCACTTTGCATCTAGCTTGAAAGGAGCAGCCCACAACAGCTGTAGCAAGGCAAACTTTATTCCAAGTATAATGTCCATACACATCTCTCATTTCCTCTAGACAAGACTGGCTGGCACTCAGGAACTGTCATATTTGAGAAATGCACTAGAAGAAGCTGTAGAAAACAACAGATCTTTTGGCACGGAAATTTGTCTTGGCAGAGTAGTTCCAGCCCAAAATCATGGTGATCCATCCTGCCCATATGCAATCCACAACCCCATACTAAATGTGATGCTTGGTAACCCTGAGATTCTCTTGTCTATAGGATTAAAATAGCTTGAAATCAAGTACTTTATCCTGCCAAAAATGGTTTTATTGTGACTATAGAGAAGGCCACACCATCTGCCACAGCCATCCCAGCGTGGCTGCATCACATCTCGGCAGATCTGCATCAGGCAAACTCATTTACAGGCATTGCCATTCAAGGAAAAACACTGAAAAACAAAACAGTCAGTAATGTGGAGACTGCAGGTCTGCATGAGCCTTGGGTCAGTCTTGCCCTGCATCCTGTCTCCAAGAACAGCTGGCTGCAGATGCTCCAGAAGGACATGAGCAGCTTGAGAGTGACAGATACAGACATTTCATCTCCCCCAAGATCTCATCCAGATCACCAGAGCTGGGAGAAGAACTAAAGACATGAAATATAACATCTGCCATCCCTTTCCAAATGACACAATTAACAAAGATGTCAGGGAGCAGCAGGGGTCAGCTGCTCCCTGTGGGACCTCAGGGCCAGATGGGAGGACACTAAGCTGGTCCTGAGCCCTGGCAGCCAAACCCCCCCAGAGCCCCTACAGATGATAAATGAAAGCCATGACAACTGGATTGCTGGCGCTTTCAATACAGCATTATATTCAAGAAGGGAGCATGTGCACATCTGCGCAGCACTTAAGCATTTTTATGGACTTTTCTGAACTGGCTCTTTGCTTGGCAACAGAAGCTATATAAATTATATTGCACATACACACATACATATGGAAAAGCAGGTATATAAATACACATACACAAACAAACCATCAGGTAAAACATATGCATCAGATGAGAGCTAAAATGCAAATATAGGGCAACTCTAGAAATCTGGGATATGTTTGAATTACAGACTATGTCGTTGTCCCAGTTAGGTAGCTTTTAAGCATTTCATGCTGCTGTGTCTATTACCATTGTTTTCCTTAGAGGATTTTAAATCCACAGGTCACAAATTACGGCAGATTCAGATCAACTACAGGGATTGCTCCCCACATTGGTAAATCTGCATCCTTCAGTTCGCAGACACGATAGGCACCAGCCATGGTTGAGAAAGCACACTTTGGAGCAGCCGATTTCAGTCTGGGCTCTCGCAATTCTCTGTGTTGAACTTTCCTCTGTCCTGTTGAGACAGAATGAGACATCCATGAGTCCCTTCCCCAAGTGGATGATGCCAGGGAGCCTGGACAGGCCTGAGCTGGGGCTGGTGCTATTGACATAGCACAGTCTCCTATATATGTTCAGTAGGAAATTTTCCCAGAGGAAGGCTGAGGTTATCCCCAATTATATCTACACTGTGCACTAAGGACAACCTCCAGGCTGCAGAGATGCAGCGCACAGGTGGGAAGCAAACCAAGTCATGCTTGTTGTTCATGCATGGGCCATGGGCCTGCTGGAGACAGGTCAAGGCAACCTGTCCTACAGGGTTTCCAGCCTTTGGTATGGAACAGGATCCAGCCCCAGAGCCCTACCCAAGATCCAGTGCTCATTAACCCCTCCAGTGTAAGCTGACTTGACTGACATCCACCTATGTCTGTGGATCATCCTTAAATTACACCACTTGCCCTAACTTGTTGCTGGCAGCTCAATCACGAACGCATTGCTCCTCCATACCTGAAGAATTTTGCTATAGGACAACGGTGCAAACAAATCTTCCAGGTATCGCGTGCCAAAGCCCATGATCCTGTTCACTGCCTGGTTACAGATGCCTGCTACCTTGGCAGTGAGGTGTACAGCAAAGGCAAACTGGATTTCTTCAGGGTTAATGTTGGACCTGCTGGCTGTCATTTCCTTGCTGACATAGGCATCAGCCAAGTTCTTGAAGGAGCTGTAGGACATTTCTTTGAAAAACATCCGTAGTCGTGCATCTTCCTTTACCTGTTTAAGCAGCAAATGAATACACATATTAAGAGTGAATAACTCAGTGTGTCATACTTGTGTTAGTGCTTTCACACCATGCTGAGATTGCATTTGAGAAAGGGCAGACAGACAGACAGACAGATATGATCACACCCAGTCAAGGAATTAAAAGATGCCATTTCCTTGATTTTATGCAGCTTGCTGCTGCACTATGGAAGTCAGTGATGTTGCACCATTTTACAACGATGCAGAGCTTGGCCCAAATTCCTTCTACCCATCCAGCCGCTAAGAAGTTTCCTCTTACTTTCTTATCCAGCTCATCTCCTGCACTCTGGAGGAGGGCAACGATTTTTCTGATGGCTTCCTCTGTGGAGAGAGAAGAATCATTTCCCACATTATTTCCAGCCTTTTCTACAAGCCCCACACCAAAATGCTCTAAGGAGGTAATGCCGCCTATGTAGGCTCCCCAAAAAATTCTCCAGAGGAAATGCATATACCTCTATCCTTGGAAAATACATTTAAGCCCATTGACAAATGCCTTGTTTCCTCAACCAGGAAAATGACCCTCCTGTCTTTGAATTTCTCTCTTTCAAAATCAAGCCCTGATGCTGAGAATGAATCCAAAGGCCACATACAGTTCTTAGGGTCACATAAACCCTTGGGACAGGCCTTAAGTGGGTTTGGGGTCTCACACAGGCTCATGTCACATGGAGACAAATCTTGTGCCAACATGTTCTTGACCCCTGCAGCAATGGTAGCCTGCGATGAAGCGCTGTTGAGGGCAACACTCACCAACTCCATCCGTGCTAGCCGGTCCCTGCAGCTCTTTGAAACTGCGCTCGCTGTTCCCCTGGCTTTCGCTGCCGTGGACTATCAGCCCTATCTCTTCAGAGACTTGTGCGTAGTAGCAGTCGGGCTGGTCTGTAACTGTTAGAAGAAAAACACACATTCAGAATCGAGGGTTTGGGACGAGTCCCTCACTGATTAAAAGGGAAATGCAAGCATGACGAGCGCCTGACTAGCAAAATTCCTCTGTGTGTTCACTTCATGCTTGTGTTCACCTTGGATTAGTGTAGACCGTTAATGAACTATCAGACTGTGTTTTCTGAACTGTAAATGAGCTTCAGCAACTTGCCCTGAATTGACCAAACCTTCATAAAAACCATCTTGTCAACTTTTCAGCAGGGGAAGGGTGCAGATGGAGTAACTTGTACAGTAACCTGCTGCACAAGTAACCTGCTGTGTCACAACAGCTGTCCCCGCTCACACCCTTAGCCAGCAGCAAATTTAAAGCCACTTATCTTAGACTTTAATAGGTTTAATCTTGGATCCCAAATGCAGGTTTAAACTAAATTGCAGTGTCCCTCATTTGCTACAGGTGGAAAACCTGTGCATGGATAGCTACCGGGGAGCAGCTGACTTGTGGTAACTTGCTGCACTCCCAAGCTTGAGTAATGAACTGTGCCTGTGGACTTCACCCAGGGCCATCTTTAAGCAGAGGCAAAATTCACCCTTTCCTGGGACAGCAAGTTGAGTCAGGAGCCCCAAAAGCCTGTCCCAAGGCCCTGGAAAGCTGGGATGGTTGTTGGTGTGCTCCGAAGGGAAGGGAAGAATTAGGGTTAGGAACTCGGCATTGGACACTCTCCCTTGCTTTGCCAAACACGATCCCACATTCAGCTCCCGTCTGCATTGCCCCATCCTCCCAAGAGGCAAGGGCGCAGGGGCCAGGTCTCACCTGGTGAGGCCGGTCTCTGGATGTGCCTCAGCAGAAGGCGGTTGGGTCTCCTGGCTTTCGCTTCTGCTCCTGCCTCGCCCCGCTCCTCCTCCGCGGCAGTGTGCTTCTTAAATGAGAAAACCTTCTTGAGGCTGGGTCTCTTTTTCAGAGGTTTACCCAGCGGTGGGGATGTGTTCACGTCTGTTCCAGGTCTTTTAACCACTTCTGGTTTGGTGCTGTGAGGAGCTTTGATATCTTTTTCCTTTGCCTTTTGCCCTGCATTTTCCTTCTGGTCATCAGGGTTCTTCTTGAAGAGGAAGTTTAAGAAACTTTTGAACCAGGCGTGCTGGGTTTTCCCCTGGGAGGAATTCTTGCCGCTTTTCCCCTTGTGCTCTGACTCCTCTTTCACGGAGTTCTCCAGAGCTGATGCTTTGCTTTTTTTATCCAGAGCCTCTTCCAGATCTGATGTTTTGGATCCCTCCTCCTGGTCCTTCTTCAGGCTGATTTTGGAGCACGAATAATTGCAGAAGTCGCTTTCTGACCTTTGCAGCCTGGCTGCCTTTTTCCCTCGCCCGCCGGCTCTCTCCTGAAATCTTTTCTTAGCAGTCAGGGAGTTCTCACAGCAGCTCAGCGAGCGCCTGACGTAGATTTCCAGCACTTTTTTCGCCCCTTGCCTGTCTAGTGAGAGGATCTTTCCTGACGGGTTCTTCCCCGGGTCCCACAGTGGCATATCCACATCCATAGTCCGTACGTTGCTGCAGAGAAAAATAACATTTTCATTGTGGTTTTTGCTTTCCTCACCACACTGTGCAGTCAGGTTGGGCATGATGGAAATAACCACCTTTTGGGCTCAACCCAAAGGGGAGCTCCTGGTGTCCAAGACTGTTTTGGTCCTTGGTAAATGATCAACCCTTTTTACAGCTGCTATCTAAGTCCTCCTTATCTAAACACAGGGTTTTATGATGCTATAAGCTGGGCTATAGACACTACTGATTTAGGAAGTGAAACTGCAGAGCAGGGAGACAAGCTGGTCGCTGGTCTCAGAAGGAAACCGCTGAGCCCATCAGCCCCCCCAAGCTGCCTGCCAAAAGTGGGTCCCAGAGGACCAGCTCTGACTGGTCCCACCTAGCTGTGCAGGACGCAGCAGGTTTGCAAGGGTATAATGCAGATAATGTGCTGCTGAGTCTTCATATTGTAACATGTCCCCCAAACTATGATGAAAAGCCACATCAAAAGCACCCATTCTCTGACAAATCACACAACCCCCTAACCCCAGGTTTCTGAGTGTTTCCCCTCAAAGTAGTGTCTGATAAAAAGAACATTCCCAGACAATGCTGGGTGCTTCCAGCCAGTCTAAGGCCTGACACCAGGTTTCTCACAACTGCTGAAATGGGTCGTTCCCCCGTGCTGGCAGCAGGCTGCAGAGCAAACCCTGCACACCCAGGCCAGGAGCTTCCTCGGAGAAGGCAACGTGGGAGCCTGCAAACAAACTCAGTTGCTCCCAGTATTGGCCGAGCACCTTGCGATGACACAGCCCCTTCATGTGCTCTTGCTAGCATAGGACCACGACTGGCGCTTAGGATATCTGACCACAGTCTTTTTTCATCACTCTTTTCCTGTACATTTACAAGCAAAACTAAACAGGAGATGCTACAATTGAAAAAACAGAGCCCAGATTTTTTTGCCCCTCAGACACTTTGCGGGTCTTCTGCTTTTGATAGAGTTATTCCTGAGCTAACCCTGCAAAAATTCAGCCCTGCACAGCCCATCAGTGCAAAGTTTATGTACCTTGCAAGTCCTGCTAAACTGTCTTTTGAACACTTGAGCTGGACTGAGCCATGACTATGCTTCGTGCTGGCTCTGAGACCCAAACCAGACCTTTTCTACTGCCAAACAATGTGCAAGGAGCAAACACCGCAATCCGAATGGCTGCGCTCTTAGCTATACAAACAAGCTGCCCTGGAGCAAGGCAAAAATCTCCGCAACCCAGGAGCAATGCAAGCCACTGCTAGGACAACCCAGATGAGTGCTGCACAACGCACATGCACACCAACCCACCGCAATTCAATCTTTCTCTGGATCAAGAAGACAAGTTGCACCCATCCAAGGCAACTCCAAAACCATCCAACAGCCCAGGACAGTACCATTAATAAATCATTCAAATAGATTTAATCACAGCAAAGCAACAACCCCCTTCTGCTTTGATTGATTCCAGTACATTGAACGTACATCATTTTTATTTGCTCTTTTTGTATTTACCTTTCCATTAGTAATTCTGCCTTTCTGGACATATGTCAAAACAAGCTCCTCGCCAACAAGTACCGAGGGTTGTCAGGCACTCTTAGGAGTTGCCGTTTTTATACCCCAGGCTGGTTGCTTGCTGAGCAACTCCTATTTTTAGCAGCCATTCAGGTATGAGAGAGGGCAACACTTCCTCATGGTATCTCCGCTACCCCCTCCCTCATGGCAGGAAGATACATCACCCATATCTGGAAGGCATGCGCGCGTGAGTTTCACTGGAGAAGAAAATTTCCTGGTGACAAATAGCAGCAAATCAGCATAAAACATCCATATCACCTCGTGTAATGGCTGCCCTTTGAAACCAGCTATCTAAGCCAGCTAGTTTATTTTTCACAGGTGTGTTGCTGTGTTTGGGCTTTGTCAGGTGATTTCTGCAAAAAAAGCAGAGAGAAGTCATGTCTTCCTCAAAAGCCAGATCTCCCCGCTCAGATCCCAGGAGCCCCCAAGAAACCAGATGTCTGAGGCTGCTGCACAGCCTGGAGTCACTCTAGGGCACAATGTTAACAGGCTCTTTCCTAACATCATACACGGCCTGGCTGAGCTGGACTGCAGGGTCTCTGAAACCCAGCCTTGGGTCCTTCAGACAGCCCATGTGCCTCCCTAAAACGTGAAACACAGCTCCACACTAGAGCATGAGCATGGGACAGTGGGTTTGCTGGTTTTAAGCACCACACTAGCCACTAACAGTGAGGACAGATGAGGTTATTTTTAAGATGGGTCTGATAAATCTGTGGTGTTTCTTACACTAGACAATAATCTGGACCACAGCCATCCTCCTGTTCTGGCCTGTTGCCACCCTCCTGCAGACTGCTATCTGTCATCCTCATTGCTATTTTGCCATCTGATGGCAACATTTTGCACTGCACCTTGCAGAGACGGTGATGGGATGAGGAAGTATTTCATGAGCTGCAATGGAGGCAGTGACCTGTGCTATGCCACTCCCAGCAGGGCGGATTTGGAAAACCCCTTGGCAAGATTTCAGCATGAACAATACTTCATTTTCTGTGGTTTTCAGCTAGGATGATGTGTTGACCGGGTCTATCCTGAATAAAAATGATCTTTTCCAGACAATGGATTCAGCTTGCACTTGAATGAATCCATGTTTATTTTCTTTAGGTCTGTTTCTACAGACTTTCTGGGCCATAATTTCCTATTACTTGGACAGTCCTGCAGGAAAGATCCGATCTTCTTCCTTCTTCTTCTCCTTAGCCTATACTGATGAAACAGTGTCTGCTATTGATTAGGGACTGCCTAGCTCTGTTTTTCAGTGTCCTCATCTACTGCTGATAAGTAATTAGTCCATCCATCAGGAGCTCCATGCTGCTAAGTATCATATGACTATGTCCTTTCATGAGAGGGTTGCTTCCAGAGGGTGAGGAGCCTCACAACCAATTTTGTTTGGGTGCTTTTTCTCTGCAACAGCCATATAATGAAGAGGACTTTGAAAGGCTGGCTGGTTCAAGGCCACTTTGACCAGGCCATGTCCACTCTGGCAATGGGGCATAGTTTGGCTATCTCCAGTTTGGAGATGTTGGTGTTGGAGATTGTCCAAGGCTGAGTCCAAACACCATCCCTGTTCATGGAGACTTCCCACGATTAAACTGGGAATCAGTGTTGACTTACGGCCTTGTCCAGGCCTTTCCTCTTTGTAAGAGCATTTGGGCACAGCCTGAAGATAGGACACCCAAAGCAACTCCAGCACTTAGCAGGGATTTGCAGAATAAATCTTGCCTTGAACTGTGATTCTGGAGCCAGTCTTTTATCCACATTCAGGCCCCTTCTGGGATTTTGGAGATGTTCAAACCCAGTGGATGAGAGACATAAGAAAAAACTGTTTGCAGAAGACCCGAGCCAAAGCAAAATCCCATGTCCACACACAGCCAGATTTGGGGAGAAAGGTTTTAAGATCTGAATCCAAATCTGTCTGCTTTTCTCATCAGTGCTGGGAGAATGAGGAAGCTAGCAGGCAGAGAAGTCATGTGGAGGGGGTACACAAAGATGAGATTGATATCTTCAGTTTAGTGATGTTTGAGGGAAAAAGCAGAACTGAAAATGCAAGGATGCAGCATAGGGGGAAACTGGCTTTATTTACAGGAATTTGTTCCAGGAATTGAAAAAAACAAGGGAAAGGAATGGCCACGCATGAGCTGTGAGTTAAAATGTGCTCATGAGCAGAACCCAGGAGTCAAAACACCCAAATTTCTTGAAAACAAGGCAGCCACAGACTGCAGCATGGGAGACTGAAGTTGGACATCAGGAAAAACCTCCTCCGCGGAAGGGTGGAGCAGCCCTCAAACAAGTCCCCAGAGAGGTTGGCGATCTCTGTCCTTGGAGGTTTTGAAGACAAAGCCATGACCAACCTGATCTGGTGCTGGTGACAGTCTTGTTTTAAGCGGGAAGGTGGACTAGGGATGCCAAAGGTTCCTTCCAGCCAACGCTTATGTGATTGTGTGAATGGAAAGCACCAAAGCACAGAAGGATCTGCAATGTCAGATCTGAGCCAAGATGCAGGTGTTGAGGGGCAGCCACTTCTTCCCCCACAGGCCAAGCTTTGGATAGACAGCACAGCAACTCGTAGGACCCGCAGGGCCCAGCAGCCACGATAGACACCACTCAGCCCACCTCTGCAGTGCATCTGGCCTGAGAGGTTTGTGGGCACCAGCCTCCAAAGCAAATCTTCTTTTCCTGCAGCCCAAGGATTGATTTTAGCCCACTTTCCTCAGGAGATGAGCTATGCAAGACAGCAGTGCCAGTGGGGTGTGTGAGCCTCTGTATTTGCTTTTGTGCAACACCCTGCCCTAGACAACACTGTTCAAACCTGGTGTCAGACACATCTGAAGCAAGAATGGAGACCTTCAAGGAATTAAGTGCCTGAATCTCTGAAAAAACTCTTGTGGAGCACCTGTCAGGGTGTATCTGTGCCACTGTCCCTGGACTTCAGTCACAGCACAAGTCACTGACCTGCGTGTGCTCTTCCTCGCTGCACTCCTACGCCAATCAGCCCCAGTGCAAGTGGCAATTACTTGCTGTTTACCGAAGGGGATGGGTCCTGGTTCCAGGAAAACAACATGTTTACCGTCCTTCTGCTTTCATTTACCACCTCTGTTGGGAGGCAGTGAGAAGAGCCACGGTCACATTGTCCTAGGGAGGATGGGAATACTTCCTGGGAGCCGGGAAAGAGCCCAGCACAGTGTTGCTGCCCGTCATTGCAAAAGTGCACTTTGCTTCTTGGCCCCCAAGAAACCACTGCCCCGGCTTCCTCCTAAGCCGTGGCTGCGGTGCAGCACAAGGAGGATTGAATGTGTTTGGCAGCTTCCCAAATGGCAGAGGAAATCCCCGCTGTTTAAGTCCAGCATGATCCTTAGTCATTACTGGAAAAACAGGTGAACTAACAGCATCCCACGTGGCATCAGTGCACGTCACCCACAAGCACCAGGATCACGCCTGGCCACTTTCTCCAACAGCACAAGCCCTGCCAGCCTGAGCAGTGGTTAGACCTTGGGCTGCTCAGGAGCCATTGGGGCTGTTTCCACAGCAAGAAGGCAGGTGGGATGTCTTGTTATGAGAAGACCAAGTAAAATGCACCCACAGGTGTATATCTCAAGAGCGACACAGGGCCAGGCTGGGACAACTTCCAAGAAAGGAGGCCTTCTTTCCTTCCAAAGCTGATCCTCATGGCTAGGCAGGCCTTATGCTAACTCTCTACATGGGACTAGATTTCACCCCCCAAAAAATCTCCTTTTAGTCTTTTCTGCAACAAAATGCACCCTCCATGGAAGGATCATGCAGTCGAGGGTCCTTCCTTGTGTGACCTGCATCCCCAGGATGGGCCTGGCACCTGGCTCCAGGTTGGCTGGATGCTGGACACCGACCACCCCTCTCCTAGCAGAGATTTTGGCCTCCCTCCCTTGCTAGCATCTCCCAAAGGCTGAACATTATGTTCATTTACCCCACCAGCACATCTGACTCCTCATTTTCCTCTCTGCCATCACTTGACTTGTCCAGCCCTTGTGTTTTGCTGATGAGCTGCTGATTTTCTGGAAGTGAAACTTCCCAACCGTGTGTTTCTGGAGAAGACATTGTGCACTGCGCTGTGCCAACACACACTGGTGCTGAGAGTCAGGAGCTGGGAGCTGGAGCGAGGATGTTTCGCCAACCCACCGCTGCGCTTCCCACCACGGGTAGCCCACTAAGCTCTTCAGGTGAGGTGGCTACCAACCGCAACTGGAAGCCAGGCGAAGGAGCAAGTTCTGAGCATAAAAGAGGATTTTTAAATGAGAGTGGGAATTTTGCTCTCTTCCTTGGAAAAGTTTGATTGATTTCTGACCCAAGAAATGTGGCGGGGACTTATGCCAGCATACAAGAGAGGAGGAATCACCCTCTTTGGAGCAGTCAGTTAATTGGTATAAACCATTTTGGTAGCGCAATGCCAGTTTACAGCAAGAGGGGCTGTGGTTTTGGGATGGCAACATCAGTCTTTGATGGAAACCTCAGTTATCAAATCTTGCCAAGATTTCTTTTAAGACCAGCGGTTCCCTGATCTGTTCACAGCATTGCTGCCCCAATGCAGCAATGGGGCTGGGGGCAAGTGTCCAGAGCAAGGATAGAAACCAGGAGGATTAGTTCTGCGCTGGTGCGAAACCAAAGTCTGAAGGAACTCCCCATTTCCCATCAGCCATGAAACATGAGGCTGCTTTCACTATGTATATCTGTGCTTTTCCGCGTAGCTATAAAACACCAAGTGTTTGTACTGCAGTCACCTAATAGCTGCATTCACCCAAATAGCAGTTTGGACTATTGCGCTCTGGTTTCCAGGCTGACAAGCTCGGGGACAAGAACCGGGTTGCTCATCTGGAGCTGGTTACGTGAGAGCTTCTTTGCAGTGCTTGTTTTCTGGGTAAATGAGGAAGGCTTGGGTTTCTCAGTTTCAGATTTTTCAACCAGCAAGAAGGGGGATTTTCAACTGTGCAGTTTCAGAATTTTATTTCCTCAACAAAAAGTAATCCCAAAATATTAATAGATATTTTCAGATTTAAAAAACACATGCACATTTTTCCTTCCAGCACTTACTAACCTGAGGTTACAAAGCCAGCTGTTTCCGTCAGTTGCCCAAATACTCTGTGTAAACTTCAGCCCACTGGGAACTTTGGGTATTCAGAAGCTGAGGGCAAAGATTATATGTGCTACATCCTCCCATGGTGTAAAACACAGCCCAGCTCCATGGATTTCACAGGAGCACCCCAAACTGCACCCCTGGAGCATGTGAGTCAATACCGTGCCCCTTTGTGGGGCATGAGAGTACGCGTCCTGTTTTGTACCCAAAGCAAATAACTACATCTCTAACGCTGAGTGTGATCGTATTCATTACTGGCTTGTGCTTCTTGTCACATTATCTAGTCAGTGAATTACAAAAAGCATTATATGGAGGGAAAGGAGTTAAAATGAGACCCAGCTTAAAGACTCCCTGCAGTCTGGAGCTGCGCATCTCCAACCAGGCCCTATCCAGGCGGATATTTCAGCACATTCCCACCCTCAATCCTGCGAGCAGCTCCACTGCAGCCCTTGAGATTGTAATGTACAGCATATCTGCAATGTAAGTCTGTTCCCCAGTCGGGGGCAAAGGCTCAGTTTCAGACCAGCATGTGAATGCTTCGGGCCACCGCTCTCAGTGAAAGTGCTTCAGTAAATGTGCAACGCAAAGAGTCTGCTCCAGCACTCTCTGCTCATCAGGCTTGGTTTTAAGAGTGGAGCCATCTTCACCAGCAAGTTTGAACCTTGCAGACAAGCGTCGAAACATAAAAAGCAAAAAATATCACATTCCTTCACAGAGGAGGGAAAAGAAGCAAGCAAAAGACCAACCCACACATTCACCTCCATTTTCTGGGTTGGAGGATAATTTTGGTGTGTGAGTTTTGCTTACAAAGCCCCAAAGCTGTCACAGCCTTTGCTCAGGACAGGTTTCAAAATCCATGACCACTGCTCTGTGGCCTTCTGCTGGGAGAGCAAGAGACTCCAGCACTTCACAGTGGAGTACAAATCTGTCTGCAATACATTGCAAATGCCACCCTCAGAGGTTTCCTACGGTGAGACCTCCAATGTGTCTTCCTTGAAATCCTCGTGTTCCTCATTCTCCAGCTGCTCCAGTTTGCTGGGTTTCTCATGGATGATCTCCCCAGGAGTCTTCAGAAATCTGCAATGCATTTTTGAACAGTTTTAACTGCATGGCCAAACCCAGCCCCACAACAGTCTGTAAATGCTCAAGCCACTGCACTTGCCAGCTGAGATCTGGAGCTCCTCATGGAGGCTGTCTGCAGTCTCCGGGCTTTGCTGAGGATCCCAATTCTTGCTTCGCACCCCGAATGCACCAAGCCAGGGAGGTGAAGTGTATCGCACCTCAGCCCTGAGCCCAGCGCTGGCATTTTAAGTTTAAGCTACTCCCAGGCAAGCATCCAGCACTGAAAATGGTGTGAAATTCAAAGAAAAATTGAATTCCCTGCCTGACTCCACAAGGGCTAGTTGCCGCTGGCCCGCAGAGTTCAGCCTGGGGTGGATTGCCAACCTGCTGCGTGGGGCAGCGGATCCAGCAGAAGCACAGCACCCAGGCGTCCCATGCGCCTGGTTTGCACAGAGCACAGCCCGGATACAGACCTGCTGGGGTGTTGCATTTGCAGGGGAGGAAAAAAAGAAGCAAACACAGAAGGAACCACTGAGGTTTTGCAAAACCAAAACCAACCCAGGCCTTTTACTTCAACATGAGGGCTGACTTCAGCACTCAGATACATGCACACAACTGCTGTGGGATTCCTGCATGTGTGGCAGCAGACAGCCAGGTGGGACCAGGCTCCTCACCATCAAACCAGGACAGGCCACATTCTCATGCAGTTGCCCCAAAAATACAGCAAGGACACTGTGACTTCATCTCAGGTCTGGACCATCAAGGATCCAGTGAGATGAAGCAGCTACCAACATCTGGAGCCCGCCAGTTGCCCTCCACTGCTTCATCTTACCTAAACAATAGCTTCTGCCCCGGCTCCTTTTTGATGATGTTGAGTTTGTAGTAATGTCTGAGTGCTCGTGACATCTTTTCATATGTCATGTTTATCCGGTTCTGGAAGGAGAAAAGAATTGGGGTTTTTTTTTGAGTAAACCAAGCACAAACACCTAGTTTGGGTCTCTGTGCAGCAATCGGGCCTGCTAGGCCATGTGTGGGATGCTCAAGGTGATTTCACAGACATTGCAGGTGGTGTCATGGGTCTCCGTAACCTGGGCTTGCTTCTGGGCCCTTGGCAGCAAGCCCCAGCTGTTGCGGTCTGCATCCCTGCTGCGGGACAAGGGGCCAGGGGCCAGCGGCTCCCATCAGACACGTGCCTCTCTTTTAAATCAGCAAGAGGTTGGTGTAGACCTGGGCCCACTTTGCTCTCACCCTCCACTGCCCTCGTGTCAAATGGATCCAGGGAGCAGGTTGTGAGCGGATGGAGCTAAGGCGACATTCAAAAGCTCAAGAACGACAAACTTGGTCTCAACTGAATTTACCTTGTGGTTCCCCCAGAGCTGGGCAAGTCCATTAGGATTAACGACCCGGAAGACCTTGGCTTCCTTGTCTTCCCACTTGATGTAAGGCTCATAGCGGCGGTCAGAGAGGAGCTGGTACACGTAATCCCACAGTAACCTGCAGTCTGAGCGTTGGCACAGAAGAAACAGTCACAGAGCTCCCGGTAAGGCACGTACACTCTGGTGAGGATTGGTCAGCAGCAGGACTTCTTGTCATAGCAATAATAATAATAGGAGCCCAGAGCTCCCGTGCAGCACATTCATTGCTAAATCTCAGAATGCGTGGGAAAACTAGCACTTCTCAGGTGGGGAAACTGAGGCAGAGATGCACTCACTGAAGTGTGGAATAAATGGAAGGGGGACAGGCTGCCAGACAGGAGGACAAAGGCAATGCAACCTCACTTCCCCTAGGAACCAGGCTAAAAATTCATATTCACCTGCAATCTTCCCATCCGCTGGGGCTGATGGGGGTGTAGGAAAAGAGCAGAGGGCATCCGCCCTGCAGCTGCCTTCCGAGCTGGGATGAGAGAGGTTCAGGGGCTCCTCATGGCTGCAGGTCCAGCCGGGGGACAGGGACTGTTTGGCGCGGCTCGAGCAGCTGGGCAGGGGGGAAGAAACAGCGGCTGGGGCAGCCTCTGCGCTGCAGTCCACCCCTGCAAGAAAACCCCATGCAGTGCATTACAGTAGGACTCAGGTGACCTTTGAAGCCATACAACATGCAGAGAAGCAGAGCTGGTTTACTGCCGAAAGTCTGGGTTTGTCGTCACTCCGAGCCCCAGCCTCACACCAACCGACTGACGCTGCAGTCAGTGGAGACAGGCGAAGAGCAAAATGCTGGGATTTTCCTGAGGGAAAAGGAGTGCTGGAAGCAGAAGCAGCAGAAGGTCCAAGGTGGGCTAGTGGCACTGCCAGCCATGGGGAGGGCAGGTGGGAGAGTTGTTAGAGGAGAAGGAAAGCTGGAATGGGAGAATATCAGAGCACATGCATGTGATTGATCCCCTTGGAAACTGCTGCGGCAGTTTAAGAAATTTGTCACCCTACATCCACTTGTTAATGCCAGCAGAGAGGCTCATGAAAGTGCTCCTGAATCCACCTCAGTGCAAAGTGAGCCAGGTCATGTGAAACCATCCTCACTGGCTGTGCAAACTAACCCTGGCAGAGCTGTGGGGAGGGCATTCCCTGAGTACCAGGCAGCAGTGGGCAGCTGGGGCCAGCGATGTCTTCAGCCACTCCAGGTGGTCCCAGAAAAGAGGCTGTCTGCACCCTCAGATCAGCATAGGAGCCATAGGAGGAAGGAAGTTCAAAGCCATTAAGCTGGCTTTGCAGAAACAGGGCACCCAAAATGAGTGGCTATCTATGAACACGCAGCCCTTGCTGTAGGGACAGGAACAGCATCTGGAAAGGAAGACCACCCTGCTCCAGCCCCTAGGTCCTGCCACCCCACTAGTGCTCATTTCTCTGCCCAAACCTAACATCTCACTCCTCCTCTTTCTCCATCTGCCAGGTCTGCGGGGATGGCCGAGCCAAGAGGAGCAGTCGAACACAGCTACTCGTCCCCACAACATTGGAGATTTCCAAGCCACCTCCCTCAAACCGGTGAGCTTCGAACCTCCAACCTGTGCAACCTACTGTGGCCAAGGGCAGGCTCTGCCTGATGGACAGCTGCCATTCTCCATCATACCTTCCACCGTGCTCTTGACCTCCCTGAAGGGTGAGTTCAGTAAAGGGCTGCACACCAGAGCTCTTCTTTGAGTTTTGATGTACTGGAGTAATTCATATAAGACATCACCTACAGGGGAAGGAAAGCATTTGAGTCTGTTCAGATGATTATGTCATTCTATAATAGAGTGTTGCAGAAATACATCATCCAGATAACAGAAGCTGCAAAAAGTGGTAACAGGTTTTATTATTGCACTGGCAGTTCAAGCCATGCAGTCCCTGTTCTCTCCATCACCATCTGCTTCTTTCTTGACAACTCTCTTTCACCATCGCATCTTGTCCCCCAGGGAAGTCAGACCTCTCATAAGCACACAGTAAAGGATCACTTTGTTCACTGTGGGGACTGTAACTATCTGGAACTTTTCTTTTAATGATATGAGGCAAAACCACACCTGACTTTTGGATAGGAAGCTCAAGTTTATTAACTGAAACTGCTGCAGGGACAATATGCTCCATATGTAAGAAAGCACATAGCAGAATCCAGAATAGGGCTTCGAGTGGACAACTAAGGGTGTTGCCATGGGGAAGGACTACGTGGACTGCACATCTGCCTGTGCATGACGGTCCTTTTATCCCACCCCATTGAAACCATGCAAAAAAGAGTAACAAAAGGTGATGCCCAAAAGCCACTATGATTTGCTGTTCCCCACAGCTGGATTTTGATACTGTTACCTATATTTCTGTGCCACTTACAGAGTAGGGGGTTATCCCCATCCCAAAGAATTTCTAGATGGTCTAAAGAAAAAAGAGAGTTGTCCCAGCCTCCTTCATCCAGCTGACTAGACAGGACTCAATCCACATCTACCAGGACCTATCCAGCCCCTCTTAGCAGCCCAGCCTATGCTGTGCTCAGTCTGTCCTTAGAAACACCATTCCCCCTCATCTAACCTGAGCTAGGAGCTCTGTATCTGAAGTCATCCTTGGTGAGAATGCACAGGGCTTTCCCGTTCATTTCAAACTTGCTTTCATCCGTTTGCCGAAGGGAATATTCTTTCTCGGCCCATCTCAACCAGTGGATCACATCCTCCTTGCTCCACAGCGAGGGTTGGATTCCTGAAACCACGGGCAGCCTCTGAAACAACTTGGTCTCCATCTTCAAAACCAGTGAGGGACCGGATGGGACGCTAGGCTTTTCCATCCCCAAACTTCCCCTCTTAAACATTCACGGATCAAATTACCCCAGAGAAAGAAAATGAGCCGTGATGACTGGCCCATCTTGTCCCCTAATCTAGACAGTGGGCAATGGTCACAAGGTGGGAGACCACTGCTGCACCCACTGCGTCCCACCCTGCGGGGACATCTTTTATAAGAAGCGTTGACTTGCTCAACGTCTACTCACTCAGCCTTCCCGGTAGCTTGAAGATTTCCCCCTCGCGGATGGGTGTGCATCTGGCCTGGGGCTGGGGTGGTAACGAAGCTGCAACAACTGGGCTCGAAGAACCAACCATCACTTTACCCTGGCAAAAAGAAATCAAACACATCAACGGGGAAGAAGTTCCCTTTTGTGTCTTGCCTTCGCTTTGCTTTGGAGACACCTCCACCACAATAAACATTGCCCAAATAGTTTCTAGCTAATTTCTCGGAGCGGCATGATGCACTTTAAAGTAGCTCAAGCCTGGCTGGTCACTGAAAGGAAGCCACAGGGGAAAACCCATGTCTGGAGGTAAAGCTGGTGACTCAGTCTGCAGGGAGGAGTGGGTACCCTTCATGCTGAATCAGTGCCACACCAGCTACCTAACATGGCAATAGAGACAGTGGCAGGTTCCTGGAAGTGCCACCTCAACTTCCCGAATGAAGTGGAAATGAGAACTGCAGGGCATATGGAAAGTTCCCCTCTCTTTTCTGCAGGTCAGTGGGAGGCAAGGTTTTATCTGTAATGTAGTGCCAAGTAATCTACCCTTTTTCTCCCTATAACTTCTAATAGGACCGGGGAATCTTCTGTATTTCCTTTAATTCATTCCTGGTTTTAGAGAGGACTGAGCTGCACTTTTTTTGGCTGCATGCTTTAGAATAAAGGATACAGATAAGACATGTCTGCATGACTCTTCAGCATTGATTCCAGATTCTTTACCAGCCCCGGGTTGAATTTCTGGTTGCCCTCAGACAGTGTTAGTAGCTAGAGATCTCCTCCTTCTTTCTCAAGTTCTTTCCTCAACATTAGCACAGGTATCTGCCATCATTAAAGGCTCATCTAGGCTCCAAAAGTGAGTTGTTATTAGGCATCTCCAATGCCCCATAGCTGAAGGGAACTGGAAGATGAAGCCAAGACCAGCAGAGCCTTCAGCGCCCACATGAGCTCCAGGCTTCCTGCAAGATCCTTGGCAGCTCATTGGAGGTCTGGGGTTTAAAGACAGGACTTAAATGCTTCAGAGAGTTATGAAGATAAATAAAGGTGATGATAATGGTGCTTAGATTTTGTCTTGATCACACCATATAAATAGAGGTATCTCCGTCTGTAACTCCTTAGCAATCACCTGGACATAACTGCAAACAGCAATCCCAGGCATTAGCGAGATGTCCCCTCATCTTGCCCTCCTGCAATTGAGTCCGAACCTCACACTCAAAAGAATTACTCCTCGCTCTTGCTTGTTCGTTAATGAGCTGCTCCAGCCTCAACAAAAGCCAAGATGCTCACAGAGCCCGCAGAGATGGTCACTGCTCGGGACTAAAAGGAAAGATGGCTCCAGCACCTCTGTCTCCCGGTCTGGGAGGCAGCATCACACCCCAGCCTGCCTCTGGGCTTTTATCCAGAGCCCGTGAGCAAGAAGCGAGCTCAGATCCTGTTTTCAGTCCCATCTACATCTTGAAATATTATTGATAGCCCAGCAGGTATGTATCCTCTTAGAAATGTGAATCCCAGCAATTGCGAGGCTGATCTGAGCAGCTTAATTCTCTGGAAGATTGACAACTTTGCTTGTAACCAGTATTTTCTGAAGCAATTGCTGATTCTGGGCACTTCAATACACCCTCAGGGAGATTTTCCAGGGTGGTTAAGCCAGCCAGCGCTCCTCAAGTTTATGGGGGGTTGTAGGAGCTCAGCCTCTCTGAAAATCAGGGCTAAAGAAAATCAAGGTGCTAGTGACAGAGCAGACTGTGGTGGTTGGACACACATCTTAATGTGAAGCTGGTGCCCCCAAAGCCGGGGAGCGTCCCGCAGGGATCCACGAGTGTCTGAGCAGCGGATCGCTCCACCTCACCTGGGGAAAATATTCCACTTCTGTCTGGGGGAGTTTTACCTGGAGAAAGGGAACAATTTGGCTAGGATGCCGGGAATGGCTGGAGATTACCGAAGTACTTTATAGTGATGATGCATCTTCATTGTCACGTATTATGTCAAAACAAGAAGGAAACCTTAAAAGAACTATCTTTATTGCTCAGTCTTTTTATGATAAAGATAAGGAGCTGAATCATTCCAAAACTAAATCTCCGGGTGTTGGGTTTTTCTTCATCAGAAGAACCATTATTTACAATTTCTCTGGCAGTGGTATAATCATTGCTAGCTGTTACAGGATCTGCGTTGTTGGTTTTAACAAAGTAATCAGCTTCTTAGCAACGTGTGAGGAAACCTGAGAAGATCCAGTATAAACTCTGAACAGACTTTCTAGCAATGCAAACCATGTTTCAGATTCATTCTAAGCAATAGGCGACAGGAAAAATAAAAGTGAAAGAAATTAGCAATGTATTATGTCTATAACCTCTCTGTAAAGACATTTTATGTTTTTTCCCCCGTCTTCATGGCTCTGTTACAACTAGATTTACTCCAAAGATGATCCAGAATGTTTACGTAGCTTTCCTGCTCCTAAAGATTTCTAGGGAATAAGAGAAGTATTCTTAACTCTTACGACTTTGCACCAATTTTGTTTTGTTGCTTTTTTTCCTGCTTAGCCGCTTCCATGAGTGTTTCTGAGACACAAGACAGTATTTCCTTGTTTCAAGAGGAAATATTGTCCTTGGGTGGTTTGGAGTGGGAAGCTGGGGAAAAAAAAATGGTAAAAAGAAATCCTGGATGTGTAGGAGTACGGGTCAGTCCTAAATGGGGGTGCACCTCCTTTTGGAAGCAGTTCGGGCTTGGTTGCAAGGCCGGCGGCTCTTACCTGCATCCCCGGTGGCGGGGGGTCGCCGCTCCCTGCAGCCGTGCTCGGCGCTGCCCCGGTCCCGGTGCTCGCCGCTGTCCCGGTGCCGGGAGCTGCCCCGGTGCTCGGCGCTGCCGCCGGTGCTGCGCTGCCCTCGGCGCTGTCTCGGTACCCGGAGCTGCCCCGGTGCTCGGCGCGGCTCCCGGTGCTCGGCTCTGCCCCCGGTGCTCAGCGCTGCCCCCGGTGCTCAGCGCTGTCCCAGAGCTCGGCGCTGTCCCGATGCTTCGCCCGGTCCCCGGTGCTCGGCGCTGCCCCCGGTGCTCGGCGCTGTCCCGGTGCTCGGCGCTGTCCCGGTCCCCGGTGCCCTGCGGCCGCTCCGAGCTTCGGCGCGATCCTTCCAGGAAACGAAATCGAAACGAGCCGGAGCCCGGGCAGGCAGCGCCCCGGCCCCGTGGCCCCCCCGGCTGCTGCCCCGCGTCCCCGCGCGGCCGGTGCCTCCGCCCGGGGGCCGCCGCCGCTCCCGGGGCGCCGCCGCCGCCGCCGGGCTGGGCTGCCCGGGGACCCCGGGGGACTCCGGCACCGGGGCAGCGCCGGTGCCCCGCACCGGGCCGGCGGTCCCTGTCCCTCCCCCCGGTGCCTGGCCCGCAGGAGAGACCGGGTCCGGAGGCTGCAGCGAGGCCCAGCAACCCGGACCCTGCCAGGCACTGGGACGGACATGCTGCCGGAGGGTCCCACCGGGGCTGCCGGCCACACCGGGACATACAGGCTCGGTGGCACCCGAGCCTGTGGCTCGCATGTCTGGGTTTATCCTTTTCGGGTAGTGATGGGTGAGGTTTTTGGCTGCAGGGGCTGCGAGCAAGGAGGAAGGAGGCTGCGAGGGCCCCCACGCTGGGCCTGGCGCAGCCTCCAGCTCCTCCCCGGGGTCCGGCAGGGCCTGGACGGTCCTGCAGGATGATGCTCCTTCCCCTGGCTCCAGAGCCTCTTCCACATGTGCCAGCCAGGGCTGCCAGCCCACACTGGCCCAGGAACGACCATGCGTGCTCTGGCTGCGGGGTCCCCTCAGTCCCTGCGGCCCCCCCAGGCGAGAGGGAGCAGCTGTTGTCACCACACCCCTGCAAAGCCCCCGAAACAGCTCAGAAACTGAAGCGTCCCCATGCCCGGAGTGGAAAGCGGCTCTTGGAGCAGGGCCTTGGCACCTGGGGGCCACCTGGGCTGCCTAGGTGCGACGTGGACGTTCACGTGGAGGGGCTGGGGTTGGCAATGCGGCTGCGCAGGGCTGTGTGAAGAAGGGTGCGCGCAGCAAGGTGTGCGCAGGAGGGTGTGCAGGGGAGGTGTGCGCGGGAGGGTGCGCACAGGAGCGCATGCACTGTCGTGCATTAGAAGGTGTGCACAGGAGGGAGTGTGCACAGGAGGGAGTGTGCACAGGAGGGTGTGCACTGAAGGTGCGCGGCGGCAGGTGTGCACAGGACTGCGCGCACAGGCGGGCACACGAGGGTGCGCCCAGCTGTGTCCCCGCATTGCTGTCCCCGCCCCCTCGTCCCCTCCTGCCCCGCCCACCTCCCCGCCCACCCCGCCGTCTCCCCACCCCTCCCGATCCCTCGGCTCTCATTGGCTAGCCGCCCCTGCTCGCGGGGCCAATCGGGGCGCGGCGGGGAGGGGGCGGGGCTTGTCGGCGGGACCCCGCCCTCCGCCCGCCGGAAGCAGCGGCGTCGCCGGGGACGCGGTGAGCGAGGCCTCAAAGGTGGGCGGGGGGGGCCCTGTCCTCCCCCCCCGCGGCGTCGGGGGGCTGCGGGGCGCTGCCTGCCCTCGGGGCCTGGGGGGGGCTTCGGGGGCCTTCCCTGCCCTCCGCGGCCGTTTGGGGGCCTGGGGGGGGGGGTCTTCCCTGCCCTCCGTGGCCATTTTGGGCCCTGTGGAGCCTTCTCTGCCCCCCCCCCGCGGCCATTTTGGGGGGGGCCCGTGGGGCTGAGGGGACGCTCCCTGCCCCCGTGTGCTTTGAGGGAAGCTAATGGGTCGGGGAGGCCTCCGTCCCCCCCGTGGAGGGGGAGGAATGGAGCCGGGGGGGGGGGGCGTTCCCTGCTCCCTGTGGGCGTTGGGGGGGTGTCGAAGGGGCCAAGGGGCCTCCGCTGTCCTCTGTGTGTTTTAGGGGGGCCGGAGGGGTCCTTCCCCCCACCCCCCGCCCCGTGGGCATTTCGAAGGGGGGCTGCGGGGGCCTCTGCTGCTCTCTGGCATGGGGGGCACGTCGGGGGCCGGTGGTCTGAGGGGCTCCGGATGCCTCCCCCTGCCCTGTGTGTGCTTGGGGGGCAAGGGGGGGCTGGGGCTGTTACCCCTGAGGGCCTGTGGGGCTCGTGCCGCGTCCCCGCATCTGCCCCACGGTCCCTCTTTCTGCAGGGCTCTGTGGTGCGCGACTGCTGCCCGTGAGCCCCTGTAAGGGAAAACTGCCCCGCTGTTAGGGGGGCTGCGTCCCGCTGCCCCCCTACACGCACCCTGGGGTTGTAGGCTTGTGCGTTGTCATTATCGAGCGTGTCTCAAGGCTCGAGTCTGCCTTCCTTTCCCTTTCGTCCCTCCTTCCTGCCCCACCTTGAAAGGGAGCAGGAGCTTCTAGGGGCTGTGGGATTTTCCCCTTGGCAGGAGGAATAAGCGAGATCTTAGTCTGCCCCTGCTTGCGGGCACCTTTCTGCATTGTGACTTCCTGCTGTCTCTGAGCCTCCTCTCTGCGCTGCCTTCTCAGTGACCTTAAACTGCTCAGGAAAGGGGTAGTAATAATGCTGATCATCCTGGGAGGTTGTGCGCACCTATTTGTACGGAGAATGTTTTGAGTGACTTTGCCAGGGTTGTTGTAAAACCAAGGCCGGTTGTAGCAGTAGGTTAAAGCTTAAGGCGGAAAAGTCACTGGTACTTCCTATGTGCTTCTCATCCTCCTCTCAAAGTCACAGTCCTTGCTGGCATTCCTGGCAATCATGAGCTGTTAATTGGAAGGAGATTGGTAATGAGAACCAGGCGGTTTGCACTTTCAAGGTGTGTCCTGCTTCACCTCTGTGCCTGGTCTGTGAGACTGCGCTGCTGGGAATCACCTGCATTTGTGGGTTGCAAATATTTCTGCCCTTGGTTCGTGGAAGCATTTTTAGTGATGTAGGCTTCCAAAAAGGGGACTGACTGCGGGATTCGAAAACTGTGGGTTAGCCTGTAGGCAAAGCTGCTCTTGTTTAAAAGCGTTGTTAGTTGTTATTCTTCAGACTGGATTTGCACATGCCTTTAGTACCAGTGGAACAATTTTATTTAGGGAAATGGTCATCTTTTTAGTAAAATAAACAGACTGATACCATTTACAGCTGGTATGTACTTACATCACTAAAAAGCGCTCTTTTGCAAAACAGCCTGTATGGCAATTGCTTACACTGGCCTAACTATATTTTCTATAACATCCACATTAGAGAGTCTCTAATAGTTGAAATGAGCAGTTTTATGGTTACACTAGTTATCAGTGAAACCTGTGGGGAAGACTATGCACAGACTTATTTCAGCTTATCTTAAAGCAATTAACAACAGGTTGAAGTAGGTCATGCTTTAATAGATGTAGGTGTGTGCTGAGTTAGCTAAACTGATGTGTGTTTTAAGACAGACTTACCTGATCTGCAGCATGTGAAATGATTTTTTATCTCTTTCAGTACTGTCTTCTGCTGCTAGTGTTGAAGTGGATGTTTTCTGTTTGGAGCTTGAAAAGAATGACCTTTCTGGGTAGGAATTCACCATGTAGATTTGTTTTTTGAAACTTTCTCTTTTGTAGTTGTTCTGTATGAAGTTGGGTGGACTTCAGTGGGCTCAGACAAGCCACAGGTGTCTACTTGGGAGAAGCTGGAGTCAAAAGGACCAAAGTTGTTGTTTATGCACTACTCAACAGTGATGAGAAGCAAGTTTTGGCAAACACATTTGGGCTGTTTGGTGTAGATTGCATGTAACTGCAAGCAGGGAAAGTGTTAGGTTTTTCTCTGGAATTGTTTTATGACAGTTCTGAGTGGAAGGCAATATACTAAGCCCAGAGCCTCAAAAAAAAAAAAAAAAAAAAAAGCCTCATCTGCATCATTGATCATAATTTTGCTAAAAAACATATAATCTAAGATCATCATTAATGTGGCCAAGTTTGGATATGTGGAGTATAAAATGAATGAATATAAAACACTTTGCTTTTTCTGTGCACTACAGTTAGCCTTACCTGACCTGTATGCAGCAATAATCTTCATTTCCTGGCCCCAACCTTGTTTTTAACCATCAGGATTGGGAAACCTTCTTATTTGAGTTGATAATAACTGTAGTCTTTCTTCAATTTCTTGCCATGTCTTTCTAACATCTTTAGCATGTTCAGTCTTGCCTCTTCAGAATCTGAGAGGTTCCCTAACCACCTGCTTTTGGTTTTCTGTGAAGGATAGGGTAATATTTTTTTTTCATGGCAATCCAGTCTGTCTTTACAGGTCATGAAAAGTAACAACTGTGTCTAGCTTTAGCTGATGCTTTCAATGCAAAGTTTGGGGCATGCTAGGATGTGTTTGTCACTTGACCTCAACTTGAACTCATTACATGTATCCATCACAGGCAGCCAAGTGTTTAGCTCAGGGTTTAACAGCATAATCAAAGGAAGCAGAGTATAAGGTCATTTAAAAATAATGCTTCTAATTACACCTGATATGCCTGAAAAACCTGTAAGTAGAAAATCTGGGTATAGAGAAAGGTAAATAATACTTCACCCTTTGTAATAAATTTCATGCAAGACTTCAGTACTGTACAACAGTTAACTAAACCTTAGCCTCCTTTTGCCAAAAGCTGTGACCATAATGGAATATTGGCAAAGCAATTGGAAACAGTGGTACTGTATTAATAATTGCATCATGAAGTTGCAATGCTGTTAGGAAAGTCACTGCATGGTCACAGGCCACCTCAATAGTCAATTAACTTGTGAAAGGCATTTGTGGAGCTCCTGAAATAGCCTGTTCCTGCGCAGTCTCTCCTAGCTAGCTGTTGTTGCCTTGGACAGCCCTGCTGTACGAGTTACCTACTCAATAGCCTCCCAGTTCTGAAAAATCCCTGAATTACAGCTTCCATAGCCCAGATTGATCCCATTTGCATTCTGAAGAGCTGAATTGCCTTCGGATGCTTATTTCTTACTGGTGTCTGTACAGCGAAGCTAAGACTCGTAATCTAGGCAGCTCAGATTAGACAAATCCAGACCTCAGTGCTTTGGGATAAACAGGACATGCTTAAGGCTGTTTTATCCTGGGGGAAGGGAAGGCAACCGCTGCTGCGTGTAAGGAGGACCTATGGGAGGGACTGCATCCAGCCTGCAGCACGCATGAATGCACATGAGCAATGGGAATATCCAAAATGCTATTTTCTGAGATGAGAAATTCTCGGGGCTGATCCCTGTTGCGAAGCCTGGCACCCTGCCTTTCCTACCACGGGCAAAAAGAGAGGCTCTGGGGGCCACAGCCGAGATGGAGCTCTGGGATGTGTGTGTGTGATGTGAGGCCAAGGAGCAATGGTTTGCAGGGTCAAAGGATGTGCAGCTTCCCAGAGAAGGGTGTTATAACAACAGGCCAGAATTTAGGAATGTGCCCTGTAGTCTCAGGCCTAGAAATAGTGGGGGGGAAAAAATGTTGTTTTTTAATCCCAACCTAGTTTGCTTGGGACACATGGCACCTGGTGAATGGAATTAATTTGCAGCAGCTGTGAGAACTGCAATTCATTTGCAGGACTGTTGACCAAAACAGCCTGGGTTGTAATGTAGCAGAACTGCAAAGGCAGAGTAAAGTGGGCTTTTACATGGGTGTGTGAGTCTATTACAAGGAAATAATTACAGATGCTGAAGGCAGCAGAAATCCTAGGACTTGCCTTCCCTAGGTCTGATTTCATCAGCATTCATGACAGAGTTTCTCCTCCCCTCTCTTGTTGAAATTCTAATTTGTGGTCCTGATTCGTTCTCTTTTGATGAAGCAGAACCTTGACCTGAATAGGGACCATATTTCTGGCCCATGTATTCACTTTTCAGAGCCCGTAATAGAGGACTTTTAATGAGGCTGCTGTTTCATGAGGGTGGGCATGAAATTCAGAAGCAAAACCAATGGCTGTAAGTCTCAGAAGAGGCATTGAACACCGGCTGTAGTCACTGAAGTTCAGCATTCAGTGATTTCTTATGTAATGACTGTGGGATTGTTTTTTCTCTGGCTTTTGCCCTCAAAAAACCCTCAAGGGTATTGTTATGTGTAGCTGTTAAAAGTGGTACTAATCCCTTGATTGCTACCGGTTGTGGGAATGCTCAGTCATTCCATTGATTTTGCTACTAAATGAGCAAATATAGTAATATCCGTACAGCTGTGGTTCGGTTGTGAGCTCTAAATTGGAACAGGTCAGAAGTATCCCACAGTCAGAGTGACTGGAAAACTAGTCAGCAGTTTATTCTGAGAATAAAAACGTGTGGGACACAATAGCAAAATAGATGAAAGAAGCAAAAAAGGGCGAGTGAAATTGGATCAAAACAGCAATGAGCGTAGTTGCATGTTAGGCCTGCGTTTGTAACTGATGCACGGAAATTATATGGATTGAAACGGGTTATTTTCATTGGCAAAAGCATGTGTTGTAAGAACTGCACAACGAATGCAGTTGCCAATAAGCCCTCATAAAGTAGCGCTGTGTCCTTGACCTGTGCATTGAGCTGCCGTCATTTATTCCATTGAATCAGAGGAGAGGCTTTTCAGAAGGAAGCACAGCTCGGCAGCCATAAAAGTAGCAGAACAGAACCATGTGCCTCACGCGCATAACAGCAGAGAAATGCAAGAACGTGCGAGTCCGGTGACAGCTTGCTCTTGTGACTGCAATAAGAAATGATATATAACAACTAGTTTTCGCTGCTGTCCGGTGATAATCTTTGTAAGTAAAGTTTTGGTTGCGTAGCTTTGAAAGATCAGGCATGCGAAAATAGCGAGGCCGTATTTTATAGATGAAGGGTTTCCTTGGTAAAAGTAATTCCAGGTCAGAAAGCGTAGCTGGATTTTTTGGATCCCAGCCCAGTGGCTCCACTCTCCTGGGATGACAGCTGGCCACATTTCCTGACATTAATCTGCGAGTCCATGTTATGTTTTAGATTGTCCTATTAACCGTCTCGATTAAGGACGCACCCCAACTACAGCAGATTTTCTCAGTTTAATAATCACTGACATTATTTTTTAAAAGTGGTATTTGTAGGGAAGCGCATCTGCTTTGTGGCTTGAGCGACTGCAATTCTTGCTCAGTATGTTTTGATACCTTAACATAACCGGAGTGAAAAGTCTGCAGAGGAGGAGAATGGGGGGAAAGGCAGGAGGAGAGCGACTGTTCTGAGCTGCTTTGTAGCAATGGCTGTAGCACTTTCAGTTTCTAGGATTTCCTAGTAGGACTGCGAATGAAAGGGATGAGTTTTACAAGTCTCTCCCAGTTTGTGTGGTTGATGTCATCTGCTAGATCTACATAACTGGGACAAATGAAGGAGGAAAATGGAGAATAAGGAAGCTTTAACCTTTGTGGAAGCTGACTAATTTCTTCCTCTGGGTGAGCAGATTAAAAATCATGGTATTATGTAACCTCTAGCCACTGCAGAGGTTACTACAGCCGGGAACATTATCTACTGTAGCAATTAATAGTTATGAATGAGTTCCCTAATCCATTGATATGAATGTTTTAGCAGGCATTTGAAAACCTTCTTGCAGACCAATGCTTTTTGATAAGGCTGCCTTCGGGTGTTAGTGGCTGATACAGGCTCAGGAGATAAAAGGTCTTTGCTACTGTAAACTTCTATACAAATAAGATGATAAAGACTTACTACATGTCTTGGAGTTTTTGGAATTTCTTGTCAGTTGTTGTTTGCCTCATTTGTTGTAACCTTATTTAGGAGGCCAACTAAAGAATGGGAAAGAAACATACAGTTTATTAAATTCCAGTAAGTATAGATTTGCTGTTATGGCTTGACCATTTGCTACATCAGTATAATTTCTGTAATACACACGTGAGCGTGATCTTTTTTCTTCTAAAAGATGTTTTCTACAGTATTGACTCTGTTCCTTTTCCTTTCAGATAGGCCAGGTTGCATGTATGGAGAATCATAAGATGATTCAGTCATCTTCAAATCAGGTGATTCAAGTACATTTGTTAAATGATTTAGTTTTAAAACAAAGCAGTTCAAAAGCTCAAAGCTTCTAGGGTTGTCGGGGAACTGGTTCCTTGCAAAGCACCGTTTTTGTTAATCTCCACAGTTTCTGTGGGGTCCATAGAAACTTATGGTGTGTTAATTAGCTAATGTCTGAGTAATTTTGGACTAGACAGGTTTCAGATTTTACCCTTAATACTGCTTATCTCTGGGCTAAGCAGTACTGCACAGCAATTCAAAACCTTATTTTTTTAGTATTATTTGAGGCATTGATTTTGATGCTGTACTAATGGAGAAAAATATTGGCTGTGCAAATTTCTTGGGCATTTATGAACATCGGGTAGGATAGGAGCTTTCTCATTATCACCTCCCAGAAGAGTTGATGTTTCCGATCCTGTATCGGGGTCCCCGCCGTGTGTCTGCCCTGTTCCCTGTGGCAGCCTGTGTATTTTCAAATGTGCACGTAAGGCTGAGGTCAGACATGCTGTTCAGGCTGCTGCAGAGTGGTTTGAAAAGGTTGCTTTGACTCAGCCTTGCGTCACTGCTCCCTGCCTGCTGGAGATGGTAGTCCCATCCCGGAGCCGTATGATGTCGTGCAGTCAAAAAGGCCTAAATTAACATAGTTGACAGTGAGAAAGTGCTTTTACGTGCAGCTTTGCTGTCAGACTCGAGCGGTGATAAACAGCTGGCGTTGAGACGGTTAGCGTCAAGTGTGCTATGTGAGATACCGAAGTGAAACCAGTCCGTTATGCGTGTCATCCAGTATTGGACGGAGCAAGGGGGGAACTGGATTTCTGTTTACTGTTAATTATAAAGCTGCGGAGAGCTTAGTGTATTAGAGCTGTGCTATATTTAAGTGGTACCCTGTCCGCCTGATGTTGCTATTACAAAATGTTCTTCGCCAAGATCGCGGGGTGAGCCACTGCTCTTCAAAGCTGTTTTTGAAACTCAGTTGTTTTCCAGAAAAATCATTAATGTGCCAGGGCTAAAGTGTATCTGTAGCTGTCCTCGCTTTGCTCTGTTGTTCCAAAACTGTTCTAAAGGTGTTGCAGACAACCATGGGAAATACCCCTTCGTCACTAGTGGAGGGGATCTATTGCATTTCTGAAAGATGAAACCATTATCAGTGCAGAAAACGGACTGTTCTCCAGTCTTTCACCATGTGTGTTGCAGACGCTCAGTGTTATCTTTAATTAGGAGACTCTCACAGTTGAATTCAAAATAACAATTCAAAACAAACCTCTTGTGACTTCGGTCCAGCCAGGCTGACAGCTCTGGGGCTTAAAGGCTTTACTTATCCCCTGTAAGAGTTGGAGCCCTGGCAATTGGCATCCCAACACCCTGGCACTGGCCCCGCTGTGTCCCACGGAAGGGGCTGGAAGGAGCCTTCCTGCCCGTAACTCTGAGTTTGACTCCGAATTTACCCACCGAGAGGTCACTTGGTGATGGTGGTTTCCTGTAAAGTGCCAGTGCCTAGTTGACATCCAGACCGAAACTATCAAACTCATTTCGTGTGGTCTCTGTAAGAGTTCTAAAACATCAAGTTTTTAGTCCCTTCTGCTCTGGATTGAATCGATCCGAGGGTTAGCGAGAGCTTCTTTATACATTACTAGCCCCCCTTAATTAGCAGGCTCTGCTGTAAGACCTATCTTCTTATTAAAGATCTCTCACAATCATATATAAGCTCTGATACTGAAATATGCTAATTTGTGTGAATCCCTCTGGTTATTCAGCAGAAGAGCAGAATGTTCCTCATAAGGACCAACTTTGGAGACGGTTTCTTTAATTAAAAGAAAAAAAAAAAATCCTAGCCTTTCTTTCAGTTGTTGTCTTTGAGATAAACACTTTCAAAACAGGCTGTAATTTTGACCAGTGCCAAATTAAAAGTTAGCTGGAGTGGACTGTTCTGAAACACACTTCAATTTTAGAACTTTCCACTTCCAAGAGCAGCCCTGTTTGGAGACCAAATGGGCACCTTTCCACTGCACGAGCACCTCGTTATGTGTGTTGAAATAGGCATCGTCTCTGCCTTTTCAATTTTGTAGTTTTTGTAGAATTTTCCCTTTTTTTAAACATCCACAAAATATGGCTAGAGTTGCTGGCTAATTTTGTTGAAACATATGATACTAGCCAAATATTTTTGTGAAAGAATATTAGTCACATAATGTAATGCAATATTCCTAGAAAGTCTTAGTTATTTATATGCTTGACGTGTAAAATGTTTATCCAGCCATGTAAACAAAGCAAGAGGTGTCTTGCCAATGTACCATAGTAAGCCTTAGTTATTTTGAAATCTGGAGCAAGATGTTTTTCAGCCCTTAAAAATAAGGTATCGAGTCCTCTGCTGACATAGACGTAGCACTTATGATTGGCTTTATCCAGCTGAAGTTTTAGCCCCCACTCCTGCCTCTCCAAAAATAAATCGAGATGTGCTTTCCTGAAGAGCTGCAATTGTGCTAAATAAAACTCTTCTGTTTACTTTGGTGCAGGATTACTGTATTATTACTTGTGGAGTTTGCTAATGCTGCCCCGCTCTTTAACCTAGGCCTTATGTTTGTTTTGCTTTTTGTTACTGTCTGTGTTTTAATGTGTATTAAACAACCTGTTTGCTTCATTTAGAGAATTCGGACAATCGTTTCTACTGACAGCGCTGCTAGTCTCCGCTTAGCTCGTGCCTCGGCTCATGGGGAAGCGTCCCAGACCCGCCGCTGGACAGGATAGCTGTAGGTTCAGCTCGGTTAGCTTCAAGCTGCTTGCCCTGACGGCTGTTGCGGTGAGATACAGCAGTGCCTGGTGGGGATGCCAGATAATTACCCTGGCAGGTGTCCTGTGCCATCCCGTCTCATACCAAAGTTAGTTAAAGGTCTGTCCTGACTCCTGTGTTGGGTTATGAAGCTTGTTGCTCGGTGCTGCTGCTGCTAGGACCACATCTCGCACCAGTATGGCCCAGCTGCAGCCAGTGCCCTCCCCATCCCCATGGTTCAGCCTACCTTCAGGCCTCGAAACAGGGGCAGAGAGATGTGTAGGTACAACAGAGCTTGTTCAGGTACATTTATAAGCACTGAACTCCTGACTGTAGTATAGAGGAAGCCTTTTTCCAAGACGGGACACTTTCAACTTTAACTGCATTTCATTAAACAATTTCCCTGTTTTTCTTGACGCTTTGTTATCCTGAGATGTCTTCAGTGAATAGCTGCAGTAACAGTGTTCAGCTTTCAAAAATCTGCCTTCTGTTGTTAGTTTTCTCAAGCTGCTGCCATGTAATTGGTTAAAAATGAATGGCAGTTAGAGTTGTAGCAGATGAGCCAGGAATGAGTTAGCAGTTACTTGTTGGGATCCTTTCCAGAGAAGGAAGGTGGAGTTTTAAGCTGCTCGCAGCCTTTCTAAAATAAGAGTCAAAGTGAGTAAGTGCTTTGTGTTGTGGATGAAACATTGAGCAAGTTCGGTAGGGAACTAAAGGCTCACTAAGTGAGGAGAGGAATTTTATTTTATTTTGAATATTCTCTCCAGTGATATTCTGCTATAAAATAATCCACTCATTGAACCTGTTGTGTATTTCAAAATATGCTCGTTCTTAATATACTGATCCTGACCTCAAGGGGGTCTGCACAGGGGAGTTGCTCTACTGAAAGCAAATAGGGTAGTGCTCAAATGTGTTGAAAGTGCACCAACCTACCTTGCTCTTGACCATCCTGTGTGGAGTTTTAATAGGACTAAATGCTAATAACTTGTCTCACCTGTGTGGGACAATATGCAGCTAATGATTAGAGGCTGCTGCTTTTTCCTTGTATTCCCCCTTCCTCCTTAACAGGCTACAGGTGCTTTATTGATGGTGGTACCTGATTTGTTTTACAGGTGCTTTGTAGCAGACACAGGTCAGATGATTGGACCTTAAAGAGCTAAAAACTTACCCCCAAAGCAAAAGTAATACTGAGTGCTCGTGGTACGTCGTGCTTATGGACGGAACAAACGTGTTACTTAGCAAATTAGTGACAACTTGATTTTGTTGTGTTGGATGGTTTAAGAAGTCTCTTAATGTATCTTTCATTAATATAATCAGGTATTATGTAATGTTCAGACTTTAAAACTTATGTCACTATACACAAACACTTTATCACTGGCGTGAGTCAGGATAAAAATAGTTTCATGCCTCCCCAGATTATATTTACATTTAAAATTATATATTTTTTACCATTAATTTAAGCAGTAAGAATTTAATCCTGTCGTTCTGTGAAATTGCATTTGGAGCCATCTCTGAGCAATCCAGGTATCTTGGAGAGAAGCATTAAGAGCAACAGAATATATTGATTTAAGATTTGAACTATAAAGGGTAACGTTCCCAGGCCAAATGTGATAACGCCTCTGCAGCGCTGTGCGTAGGCATCAGAGCTCAGAGGGACTCAGGTATTTGTATATGGGGCTCATTAGCAAGGCACCTGCGGGGCACTGACGTATCCAAAGGAGACACTTTATCCCCAGTTATTGTAAATTTATGTTTGGGCCCTAATCCAAGGTCTTCTGGACACTGGAATTCACGTGCATGTGGTTAAATACCTATTCAGGTGCTTTAGAAAACTTAGAAGTTAATTCCTTTCTGCCCGCATAAGGGATATGTGGCAGGTGAATGGCAGGAGCGTACTTAACCGTGGAGCATCGAGGGTTTATAAAACTGCCCCTGTTCTATTGGGCTATTCCTGAAAAAGGAAGCTGAACCAGAAATTTGGAGAGAGAGATTTGGTTGTGTTTGCTGGAAATAGGAGGCTTAAAATAATGCTAGTTGTTACCATACAGATTTTTATATGCAAACTTTCATGAATCGGGGGCGGCGGGGAAGAGAGGGACTTTTAAACTGAAATATTTACATGAATCAGACATCTGGGTTTTGGAGGAGTGACCATTGCCACACAAACAGTTTAAACTCCGAAGCTTTGCTGTGACTTAGTGTTTCCCCTCTATTAAAGAAGGATTTCAGGATATCGGTGTTGGTAGCACTGAGAACATATGAGCCGCCAGTAAGTAAGGAGCTGGGGTGTTGCAGGGTGGGTTCTTGGCAGAGGGTTTGCTCCAGCGTTACCGTAGGAAACGTGGGTGATTTCTTTCTGTTCAGCAGTGCCGATTGCTGCAGGTCCTTGGGTTGGGGATTTGAGTCTTCTCAGAGATACTGTTGTTCTTATGCTTTTTTGTGTAGCTTAGAATTGAACTGCTTCGCTTCTGTAGTGCAGACGTAGGAATTGGTGTGCATTTGAAACCAAGTAAGATATAATTGCTGAAGAAGAAAGACTGAGAGAGCAAATAGCATGTTCAAATCTAAAGGGATAAGGTTTTATACATTGGTGAAATACATTTTTTTTCCTGTTAGCTTTTATGAGTGATTTTGCAGGAAATGGTGGAACAGAATACAAGGCAAAACTGTCCGATGCTGTTGCTCCTGTTAAAGAAGCTTTTTGTATAAGAAGTTGTAGGTTTATCTAACACAAGTGAATACAAAGCTTAACTCAGATGTCACCTGCCTAAAACTGTATTTATTTAGTTCAGTATTATGTATGTTAGAAGAGAAACATTTGTTTTCCTGTCTAGAAGTAGATAAAAGGTCTTGCTTATATTAGGAGCGGCTCATCTTTTACTAGGTTTTTTCCTTACTGTGGTCAGATCCATATACTGCATTCTTCTACCTAGAAAAGAGGTATATATTCTGTACTGCCGTGGCTAGCTGTATTTAAATTGCTAACTGAATTTAGTTAGGCAGCTGTAGCGAAGCTGCCATTACTATATATGTGTTAGGATGCTTTTTACAAGCATGAGATACAGGAAACTAGCATTTTGCAGATGACCGATTTTAAACCAGTAGTGTGAATAGTGGATATAGCCTTCATAGGTTGCTTGGCTATCCTCTTAAACAGTCCTAACTTTGAGCCTTAGGGAGAGGGAAATAGCCCTAGCAAAGCAGTAACCTGTTGCCTTATTCAGAAATTTTGCTGTCTTCTGAGATGCCCGGTTGTAGGACACTACTGGATGCACTTAATCTCTTCCAGTTTGAGAATCTGTCATGATGTAACTTTCCTATTTTGGAAAAGTCTGCAATAGGTTGCTTAAAATCAATACCTCTCAACTAGTTTTCTGCATGTGTTAGTCCTGCTGACTATAGGTTGGCAAAAGAAATGATACCATCGGTGTGGAGAATCGCTGCGGTAAGTGCCGTTAGCAGTGGTGCTAGCTTTCGACATGTGAACCAGGCGCTGTCAGTTGCAGAAGAACCTGGCAAACCATGATCCTTAAATCAAGGTGTAGCTGTGCAGAGTTAAATCATTAAAACCCTACTGCAGACTAGTCTTGAATTACATTTGTAGAAACAGTGGATTTTTGTTAAGACTCAAGTAAACGAGTAAGTCTGCAAACTTTGCTAACAGTGAAGCACTATGCACAGAATAGGAGAAAACAATCAAGCGTTTCATCAGCCTTCTTGCATTCTCTTGCCAGAATTTTTAAGCTGTCCTGAATTGCATCAGTCCTGCCGGACATCATTTTCCATCTATAATTTGGAGCCAGATGGAAAATGAATCCACTGTATATTGATAGAGCCATTTCATAACAAGGGAAGACCATTTTGTAATGCGTCTGTGCCAGTGCAGCCTGTAAATCACCCTTTTTTTGGTCTGGTTATATTTGTCTGTAGCAGAAAATGAAACTAGAGTGTCATTAGCAGGGATGACAAAAGCATGTTAAAGGCTCCAGGTAGTTTTTCTTTCTGTTGCAGGTTGGTTAAATGCATTTTTATGTTGTACTTCTAAGATAGAGGCACATCTACAGGTGTCACTGAGAGGACAACATGAGACCTACCAAGTCTCATATTGCACTTACTGTAAAGCCGATGTTTTCCCGTCTCTGTACCCCCCCACCCTGTGCAACTTGCTAACAAGTCTGGGCTCTCTGACCTCAGAGAGGGGTCGCAGGCTACAAGAGATGGTGGCATGGGCCATTGGTCTTCTGATAGGATCCATTACTCAAATCCGTGCTAGAAGGTACTCACGCCCAGGGCAGCCTGGTGGCACCGGCTTCTCTCATGTGACATTTCACACATGGCACTTCACCTTCTGGAAGAGCAGAAAACTGATCCCTCCAGAAAGTCTTATGCTTAAGAGAAGCAGTAAGTGAAGAACCAGATTTGTACTTGATAACTGGAAAAGTTCTTTAAAAAAGAAAAAAGTTGCTAATGAATGAGACCTTCTGAATCTTAAAATGTTTAAAGACTGTAGAATTTGGCTAAAAGCCGGGAGTAGGATTTAAAGGCAGGAGCCAAAAAAGTAGTATGTCAGAGCATAAAAAATTCCTGCTTGTGATTCATGGTGGTTGATGGCAAGCCCTTATGTTAGGTGTCCAGAGTCAAAGTGAGGTGTTACAGAGAAAATCATGTAGACTTGGAATCATGTAGTGTCAGGATAAATTGAAAAAACATAATTACAATGCAGGCATGTGATAGAAGATAATCATAGAAAGAATAGGGCTTTTCTCTTGAAAGAGAAAATACTGGACACTTCTTTCAGAAGCTTTATTTAAATTGGACATTGGCAAGCGAAGATGATTCTAGGTACTAGACTGGCAAAAGGCCATGTTCCTGTGATACAGATGTTTCAATAACAATAGCTTCAGACCTGTCACAATTCATTTTTGCCATATATTTTTGAGAGACAGTTAACTTTTCCTCCATTTAACTGTTGCTCCACTTATTGTAGGCAGAAAATCAATGTGTGTTATGCCCGTGCCATTGCTCTAGGAGAAATGCCTCTTTCTTCTGCTGTAAACTCTGCAATACCAACAACATGGGTCCATCGACTCGCTTTTGAGAAGAAAAAGAATCGATAGAAGCTGGGGCCAAAATTCCCAAGGTCTGAACCTCATCTCTTATGCAAGTTCTAGCCTGCTGTTTTCAGTGGATTTCCTTCATATTTGCAGAAGGAGACCCCCAGCTCTGTTCTCAATCTTTAATAGAGCAGAAAATTTGTACCTTTTTGCCTTTGTTTCTAACGGTAGGATTTTTCTCTCATTTTGTAGAGTCCTCTGGAATACTCCCCTGTGACTGGGGAATTTTTATTGCCATTGGACTTAGCTGACCAGCAGCATTTTTTTCCCCTTCCGTCTCTCAGGGAAAGCATGCATCTGGTGACTGAAAGCAAACATAACGGTTTTACAAAAATTAGAAAATTGGGCTGCTGCCCACTTGCCAAAATGATCTTTTGTCGTAGCGAGTTCGAGTAGTGTGTTCCTCTGTTCCGCTGTTCTTTTAGATACCATCTTCCTCCAGAAAAACATCTACATTGACAATATGTCAAAAGACTCCGTACCAACGGAGCTACTGGGTTAGAAACTCGTCGTGGCCAAGAGCAGACCAGTTGAGAGAAGGTAAATACGAGTAGCGATTGCCAGATTTACAAAACCGTGGTGCTGGGCTGGTACAGCTGGGTGAGCCTGGCCGCGGCCTGCCAAATCTGTGTTGTGAGCTGCGGGGTGAAGCCGTAGCCCGCGGCGCTCTCCTAGCTTGGGTATCTCTGCGCTGCGCTCCGTTTTGTGGTTTAGACGTCCCCCATAGGGATTCGCTCATCCTCATGTGCAGGAAATACTTCTCGTTACTTCTCTCGGCCCAGCGAGATTTCCCTTTTCCTCTCCAGAGGAGGAATTCAATCCTTGCTCATTGTTTCTCTGCTTTTGTATGTAAGGAAGCTTTTGGCGTGTTCCAAGGATATGTTTTGAGATTTGAAAGCGAGGCTAAACTTTTTTTGAAAGGTGATTATATTAGAAATACATCTTGTCCTAAACTAGTACGAACTGCAGAATTAGGTCAGGCACACCCTGAATATGCACGTTTCCTGCTTGCTCATATTTCTGAGAATAATTGTACATGGGAATGTTTTTGTCGATTTAAAGGAGTGTTGTCACCTTAAAAATAAGTTGTTTGGAGTTTTATATAAGTCATCGTGGTTACGCTGTGGTTTAGTAAGAGTGGGAGGTTACTAACCATCTGATTCACTCGCTCTGTAGGCTGATCGTTCTTTGTCATTCACAAACTGAACGACGAAGTAAAGTTACTCACTTCTACTATTTTTACTCTCTTCTTGCCATGCCAGACAACAGTGAAGCAGTGCCTGGGCTGTTGGATGTTACAGGAAAGGGCTCCACTCTAAACGGAATTTGACTGCTCAACTTTTCACGATTTTCTTTGAAGTTCTGTAAAGGTTTTACAAACCCTGACGCCTAGATTATTTTGTAATAGCTCTCTTAATCACAAGGGTAGGGATAAGGACCAGGTAGTAAAATAAAAAGTTAGGAGCCAGCAAGTCTGCGCTGATGTTTTTTTGACCTTTTGCTTCATAAAATGCCCTGCATCTAAATGGGTTTTCTTTGCTGTAAGTGTTATCCTAAGTCTATTGAAGTTTTTCCCTTGCACACATCGCCTACATACTATTTATGTTGGTCTGTGCAAGTTAGGCCTTTCAGCTCCTTAGAATAGCTGTGGGAGAACCATGTACCTTGGGAAATGGTTCTGGATGCTCCTGTGATTCTCTAGGGTGGTGAAGGATAAGGTACTGAAGATCATCCCAGCCTTTTTGCATTCCAGGACACTTCCTTCCTTAAGAAATAGGTAGCACAAGCGTCAGCCTGTTTATCTCTGCAAAAGGCTTATAATATGAAGAGTTTATGCCCAAGATGTGGCATTAAATAAAACTTTAATTTCTGACTTGTGCTTAAAAAAAAAAAAAGGAATACACTCCCGTACTTTTCTCACAACAAAAGTGTGGCCCAGCACAAATCGCTGCAAAGATGACTTCACCTCGATAATCCACACAAAGTAACAGAGATGCTTGTTTAGTTGCACAGCTCATTTTTAACATTGGCATATTTGGGAGAGGAGGGACCTGTGTACTCCAAGCCAAGCAAAACCAGTGCTGAGAGTTGGACATAAAATATTACTTTGATCGATGCTGATTTCCTTTCAAAAATATTATGGCCTATTCAGGAGATAACTCTGATTCTCAGAGTTATGAACATGATGCTGGGCTTGATGTTCCTGGGTTCCTGGCTCCCAAAATACAGCTGGAGGCAATGAGCTGTGGGCCCTCAACTCCTCTGCAAACTGGGCAGCAGGCTGCTCAGGAGCTAAGCATCCCAACAAGCCCGTGGGAAGTAAGGTAGGGGGTTAGTTTAGAGCTCATCACTTCTGTGGCGCTGGCTGATTTTTGCTTACAGCATGGTAGAAACATGCATAGAAACTTGGACCTCAAAGAAGAAGGCAACCTGCTAGTATTCGTCCTGTTAACTGCAAGGTAGTTGTAACACCTAGCTAGTTAGTGGTGCCCATACTCTGACTGGTCCTGAAAATTATGTCCCTTCTTCTGTGTCCCTGCTTTCTGTCATGAAAGACTTCAGTGCTTCCCAGGGCTGTTAGGAGCAGCGAGCAGTTAATATTTGGAAAAAGCTTTGAAGATGAATAGTGCTAATTATTATTTATAGGTATTCATTCTCACCACGGGTAGTCCACCTTGATCCTAGCCATGAAAGGAAACCAGGACATTTGTAAGCTGGTCAGGTTTGAGTGCAGCCTTCTGAAGTCTCACAAACTAGTTTCCCCACTGGGTTGTACGCGTGATTGCGATGAATTTGTCACATTAAATGACTAGTTTCAGAATTTATTGTACCATCTGGTCGCAGGTAAAGAATGCTGACTTGTTTGCCCCTGTTTTGCAAATGCAAAACATCTCAGGGTTTGGGCATGCCAAGAAGGGATAGCAGGGAGGGAAATGGCGTCAGCCTGGCCCGAGTTTGATGATCAGCAGGGCTGAACGTTCATCTTCCTGGAAAAATCAGACCTGATGCCTCTAAGAACTACTGCAATTGCAAAGAATATGTTTCTGAATCTTCCACCATCTCTGAGAGTTCTAGCACCTTTCACCCATGCTAAAGTTAGTGTAATAGGAAAAAAAAAGAGAAAGAAGGTGCCAAAGAGCTGTTTTTTTAAAAATTGCATCTAACAAATTAAGCAGAAAGGAAGAGACTGGGAAAAATAATGTAGTGAGGATGTATCTGATGAAGTCCGAGAAGTGAGGTCTGTGAGATATTACAGTAGAGGATTCTGCTGAGCGGGTTGCAGAGCCTCTTGAACTGTCTGGGCATTTAATTCAAAGTTTAAGGTGATGAAAAGGGATTGCTCGCAAAGTTGCAGATTGCTACGTTCATCAGATCCAGTTTCATCGTTGCGAAAGTGCAGTTGGGACGTGTTTCATGCTGTTTGACTTCATTTAAACATCGCTTATAAGGCAGGCTTCTTGTGAAGTTGTGGAATGTGAGAAACGCTTGATAAAGCTGTTTGCCTCGATCTAAACTGCTCGTTGATCTGATACCCTGCCTAAATTCTCCTCTGAGTAACATATTAAATAATTAAGAGCTTGTTCAGATGATGTAAGGGGAGCTTATTGGCAGACCAGCGGTGATGGAGTACACTCGAAAGAAAGAGGCCTAAGAAATACATTTTATGCTTGTATTTCCTTATCAAACTTTCTTCATAGAGTCCTTCTGAGCTCACAGAGCCAAGTTGAGGGTGTTTGCAGCTTGTCTTTATCAGGGAGCTTGTTTCTATGTAGAAAAGTTGAAAATTTGGGGGGGAGGGTTGTGCAGTTACCAAATTTTGAAACATTTTGGTCAAAAAGTATAGTGTAATTGCAATGTATGCAATTCAGTGAATATGTTTTAAACCACGGCATTGGTTGTGTAAATAGTTTGACACTTGCAGTCTGGAAAACGGTGTGTTTCATTGCAATGATTACGATATATAAAATAGGGTATAAAATATATGTGCTGTATAAAATAGGAGAATGGTTGAGATTTTGTTGCTTGGTTTGAAATTCTCAATTTTGAGATTGATTTAAAAGCTTGATTTTTTGTGTGTGTGTTTTGTACATTATGTGAGGTTGCCTATTTGGGCACCCCTCCTGTGCCCCCAAAAAGGAGGTGTCTGTGTGCCGCCTCGAGGGACTAAGGGCAACTAAAGGCTGCGAGAGGCAGCCTGTGCTTGGGACCTGCGTTAGGCCAAAAAAGAGTGAAGCGGCCCGGAAAGCGTCGAGAGAGGGAGGTTGAACCCGGCCCAAGCTGGGTAATTGGTGTCAGGAGAGCCGCGTAGTGATGCACTGTGTTCTCTTAAATTTCTTGGAACAAAAATGACCCTCCTGGGCCCCTCGCGTTACTGTTCCTACCAGCCAGCGCCTTAAAAAAAAAAAAAAAAAAAAAAAAGAAGAAGTAGTACGGTGACTTTTCAGGTGGTTTTACTGCTGCCAAAATCTTCCTTCTCATGAATATTACATGAAGCATAAGCAACAGATTTTCTAAAAATATGCAGAGGTAATAAGGCTGGCAACTTAGTATTTATTTTGGGAGATGGGAGGAAGGAATTGTTCTCCCCTTTTGTTGATCTCTCTCTAATTAAGAGTGAAATGCTTGCGCTGATTTCCAGTACTGATGAAACCCACTGCTGAGCTGCTCATTAAGGCCTTCGTCCTCAGCAGGTCGTGGCCAGAAAGCTCGCCAACTCTGATTTGCCATTTCGTTGCTTTATTAATGCTGTATTTTATCTGGTTTGTTTTTAGCTGTGCCGGTGTTTTGCTGCGCTTTAGAGATGGCGCCCGCAGGCGCCGGAGTCTTCATTCTCTCGAGAGAAAGACACAGGGCAATTGTTCGGCAGGGGGGAAATTGGAGAAAATTCGTTAATGAGGAAATTGGTGGTTTTATGGTTGAAAGAGTGAAAAGAAACACTTGGAGCCTGGAAAGGAGAGTTGTTTCTTGTCCAAGGCAATAGCAAGAAAAAAACAGGCCAAGGGGAGAAGGAGGCAGAAGAGAGCTGTTAGAAGATACAGAAGAGTTGAGTGACATGAGAGCAGAGAAAGGGAAGAGCCTTAAGAACAAGAAAGATGAATTTAGCTTAGTGTGAAGGGGCAAAACGGGGCAAAGATGTCTCTAACCATATGCAGAAAGGACATTTAAGAGTAGAGTACAACGGGTCAAAGCATCGTGTGTATCGGCCTGAGCCAGGGTGTGATGGACGTGAGGCTGCTGCAGGCGTGGGTATTCAATGCGATATCAGTATTTATTGTAGGACTGTACCGAGTTAAATATTGGGGGTGAATCAAGAAATAGGAAGACAAAACAGTGACTGGAAGCAGAGCACCTCCTAGTCAAACCTCAGGGTGGTGAAGAGAAGAGTGCCTGGGCTGTTAACTGGGAAAACATTAATGTTCAGGCTATAGCCAAGTTACCGAGCTTGTTTTGCCAGTGCTGGGAATCAAGAGGTTCATAAACATTTTTAAAGGGCTCTAGTGGTCTGGAGGTCAGGCAGTTGCCAGGAAGATATTTGAAGGAACATACATGTCATCTAAATACGTCAGTGGTTTTAGACTTACTTTGAAGAAACTGGAGGCTTATAGGTAAAATAGACCCTTGGTTGCTTTAAAACCTTTTTTTTTTCCTTTTTCCTCTCAAAAGGTTAGTGTAGGGGTGTAACTAGCATCGCAAGCCTCTCTGAAACCCAATTAAGTAACTGAATAAATGCCTCTTGACCCTGAGGGACTTTGCTTGCAGTAAAAGATACAGGGATTTGAGCTGCATTGCCTGGGAATTTCTTCCAACACTAACACCCTGGTATTTTCTCTTCTAGCTCTTCTCTTAGGAAGCGCAGCCAGCTCCTCGCATCACGGAGACCCAGCATGAACATTAACTGTGCTGGTGGGACAGGCTGGTCAAGAAATCTGGACTCCAGTTGCTCTGTGGAAAACGTAACTGTAGCAGTTCATGAGTCAGAAGAAAATAACGTGGTGCTAGGAGGTCACAGCCCCTCTTCAGGTCCGAGGTCTGAGGGTGAGGATAATGTGTGTTTACCTTAGAGCAATCTTTAAGGTAGATTTTTTTTTTCTTCAAGGTGTTATGTTCTTGCAAAAATGCCAGTGTCCCAAGGCAGCTCGTGCTGATAAAGCTCACTTGCAGCTGGGGAGTGCAGAATATATATGTCCTACTTTGCCAGGCTGGTGGAAAAGACAAAGGTCTAGGTCCTGCTGTCTTGGCAAGATGGGCATAGCCTGTCCAGCCCGCAGCTCCTCCCAAGGTTGTCCCTGAACAGATGAACCAAAACCAGCTGGACTGTGCTGATGAGCTGTGTGACCCCATGGACCAGGCATCAAGCACTGCTGGTCAAAAACACCTCAAGGGTGACGTAGTCATTATGCTAGAGCGTGGCGCGTTTCCCGCATCTGTTTGGGGGGGTGTGCTTATTCCTGGCCTTGTCTAATTTCTGTGCTCCTGCTCTTTATCCCTTGCATCCATCATGCTTTAACAAGGGGTGTTAAGCACCATGGATTGTTGGGAAGGTTTTTGTCCCAAAATCCAACTGCTGGCTCAATTTGAAAATGCAGCGTAGCCTTCTGCTGTATAACGTTACCCTAAAAGTTAAGTATATGTTGATGTGTGACTCTGTTTTCTCATTACACTAGGAAGTTTTAGTATTAAATGATGTTTTCTAACAAATTACATTTTGTCCTTACACTGTTTTTCTCTTGTGTTTAGATCCTGAATGCCGACACACTGCTTGCCTGGTGAGTCCCCAGATCAGTAGCATGTTGTCTGCTTCTGAAGACACGCACAACTGTCATTTCCAAGACGGGAATAAAAGACAGCCAGAATATTTTAATACCCAAGAACGCCATGGAGGCAGCACGTTGTCTTCAAGCATCAGTTCGCAAACACAGGCTCCGGAGAAAGTGACGCTTGTGGTAGATGGCACTCGATTTGCGGTGAATCCGCAGATTTTCACTGCTCACCCTGATACTATGCTGGGAAGGTGAGTGATTTCTGCCATTTTCAGGACACTTCAGGTGGGTTGAATGTTTGCTAAAATGGAATAAGAACATACTGTTTGTGTTGTGATCTCATCCATATTCATAAGCTAAGCAAGGTTGGGCTTGTTCTACACTGGGCAGTGAGGCCTTGAAAATATGATTAGATGTAGAGAGAAGTCGGTAGATTTCTAGGTAACGCTCTCCCTTCGGTCCAAGTATTTCAACCAATGTGCACTTTTAGCTAGATGTGGCTTAATTTTACCTTCTATCCAAGTGTTTGCTGTGTTCGTGAGCAGCACATCTGTTTGCAGCTGATAACTTCCCTTCTAGAATGGAGAAAATGATAATGCTCCGTTCCCCTCCTTCTGTTAACTTTTGATATTCTCCCAAGAGAGAAGTTGCTCAATTCCTTCTAACGTGGATTAGACTCTGGAGCCTGTTGATGCAGCTACTAAGAGGAAGCGTTCATTTTTCCGTATTGCCGACCATCACCCTGTCTCTGACCAAAGGCAGCCTAGTTCTGTTGGGTTACTGACCTTTGCACAGGTCAGCGTGTAAAGCAAGTGGTCAAAAGCCATGTGATGGTTATGTTGCGTAGCCTCAACGGAAGGGCTTTCTTGCCAGGGAGTTTTCTGACCCAGGGTTGAGTGGTCTGTTCCTCTGAGCTGTGGCTCGTTCCACAGAACGAAGCAGCTTTAGCAACAGTCTCAGAGTCCAGCTGTTGTAGGACCTAGCTGAGACAGCTCTTGTGCTTGCTTATTATGCAACAGATTTGAGTATTGGCTTCAAGTTACTGTATACCTGCGGTACTGCTGGTTTTGTTTAACCTCAGCGCTCCGATTGGTTTCTAGCGTGGATGCATTTACATTTACTTGTGCATTTATGTAGACTTTTATCTGTTCAGAATGTTTGGACCAGGAAGAGAATATAATTTCACCCGGCCAAATGAAAAGGGAGAATACGAAATTGCAGAAGGAATTAGCTCAGCTGTGTTCCGGACTGTGCTGGTAAGATGATGTTTGCAGATGGGAAAAAACCAATTGGTTTGTCAAGTGTGCAAAGCTGATGCATCTCCCAGGCAACTGTGTATCCCCTGGGACATATTCTTTTATTATTGTTTTGTGTTGCGCTAAAAATTCATAGTAGATTTTGGGATGAATCAGCATTTCAGATATTTGCTCATGTTGCCTTTTACCTTTCTTGTGTCACGCTGTTTTAGTTCCTGAGCTCTGTCCTGGCCTCATGGTTGCATGTAAATGCATATTGCGTATGGGATGTTATGAAACCCCATGTCATGGGAAAAGTTTTAACTGGAGTTCAGTTTGTCAGACCCAAGAGAATCTGCCAGGGGACATAGATTCTTGGACAAACAGGGCTGTTTCTACTCTTCACACAGCTCTTTATTTCCCCTGTAACTAGCAAATATTGGTTAACAGAACAAAAAGCTAATTGAAAATGAGTGATGTCCAAGCTGTTCTGAATTTTCTTTCCAAAACTTGTCCTTTTTATTTGCAGGATTATTACAAAACGGGGATCATTAACTGTCCTGATGGGATTTCAATCCCAGACCTTCGAGACACTTGTGATTACCTCTGCATCAACTTTGACTTCAACACAATCAAATGTCAAGATCTAAGTGAGTACAGAAAGAAATCATTTCTGAGGAGATCTGGATGGTGTGGAGTGCTCTGATCCTGATTCAGTGCACTTTTTAATCCTGTGCTTTAGTTTAAGCATGAGGGTAGTTCCACAGACGTCACTAGGACTGGTGTACACATTGCACTTAAACTAGTTCCTTTTTTGCTACATGAAACCAAAGTGAAGTGATTGAATCCCGTAGAATGCAGACATCTTGCTCAAAAAAGCAAACTGAAGTTGTAAAACTCCCTCTCCGCCTCTGTTACAAGAGGAGGCTAGAAGAGCTTGCTGTTACAGCCAAGCAAAATGAAGGCTAAAAGTGTTATAACCCCTGTCTAAAATATACCAGAGAACAGTGAATAATTTAAGCTGAAGAATGATGGGCAGAGCAGGCACTAAAGAGAGAGAGGTCAGAAAGCAGTAGAGAGTTCCTAGTCATTGAAGAAATCTGATTGGGAACAGCTTTTTGGGGATGCTGGCAGGCAGAAAAGTACATTTATGGAAGGTGCTATATTGAAATGTGGCATATGGTATCATAGCACAGGCCTTGGTGGCATTTCCTCTGATGAGTGATCACAGAGAAGGCAGAAAATGTGGTTTCAAGTACAGAAATTGTTGCTGAAAATTTCAAGTTAGGTATCATAATAAATTAATTATTCAGTCTCTGTTATCTCACTGTATTGACTGAACCTTGCCGTTTTTTTAACAGTGAAGTAATGGTCCTACAGTGTAATTTGCATCCCATTTTAAATGCAATCTAATGTACATGTTTTTGCCACTTCTGGAGCTGGAGACAATTGATGCATCTGAACGTATGTTTGTTAAGGAGTTTGTCTAAAGAATGAGAGCTGTGCTCTTGAAGGTGCCAGGAAAGTGAAGAGCTGGGACATGTTTTCATATTGTGGGGGGGAAAAAAGAAAAAGCTCATCATGTGATTCATGTCTTGTTAGGTGCTTTGCTACATGAGCTGTCCAATGATGGTGCTCACAAGCAGTTTGATAGCTATCTGGAGGAGCTGATTCTGCCTATAATGGTGGATAGTGCCAGGAAAGGGGAGCGTGAATGCCATATCGTCGTGCTGACGGACGAAGACACAGTGGACTGGGATGAAGATCATCCACCTCCGATGGGAGAGGAGTACTCGCAAAGTAAGGGCTCTCTGTTGATGCTTAAGCGCACGTCAGGTCATGGTGACTCAGCTGTGGCAGCCGCTTTTCTCTTTTCCTGCACGTGCACCTGATACAGCAGCTCCTGGCTCTGTGCTCAGTGCACGCCCAGGTATCTGGGCCTTTGGGAAGAACCCAGCGCCCAAGCAGCAGTGCTCCTCTGGGTAGGGAAGAGATGCTGGCAGATGGAGTCCTGTTCTGCGCGTTCCTCCTGAGCTGGCCGCGGCTAGAGGCAGGATAGCTGGCTAGTTGGAGCTCTGGTCTGACTGGCTGCGGTGGTTCTTATGGACAGCACTCACTGCGTCCCTTCCTTTTGTTTGCCCTCTCCTCCTCAGCCTTTCCCTGGCTCCCTAGTGAGTGAATACTCTTTGCTTTACACACCCATCAAATTCCAGATGGGGGCAAGGCCTGTGACTTCAACACAGCTAGCAATACAGCTTTTTCCAAGTCTCATTCTATCCAGACTATAACATGTATCAATACCCTCCCACCAAGGAAGTTCAGCTAATCCCAGTGATGAGAGTAGATACATGAAGCAGTTCTGGGAAAACAGACCTGTTATTTTGGCACCTCCATAGCTGAGCATGTCAGAAACAGGCAAAAGGTCCGTCCTTGTAGTTTCTAATCACCCTTTTTATTTCTCAAGTCCTTTACAGTTCCAAGCTGTACAGATTCTTCAAGTACATTGAGAATCGCGATGTTGCAAAAGCCGTATTAAAGGAACGGGGTCTGAAAAATATTCGCATTGGCATTGAAGGTAAAAGTATTTCCTCAACCACGGAAATTCTAAAATGGGTCACTCCGTAGTCAATAAATCCTGCTTTCCTATGAATTTGTGCCCAGGGAGACCTCCAGTGTGGATTCTTTGGTCTCTAATAAAGGTTGACCTTCCCCTGAAGACTTTCTCCAGGCAGGGGTACTAAGAAGTCTCTCTGTTTTATCACACATTGAAGCTAGTAGAAACTTGGTATCTTCCTTCACCTCTGTCATGTTTTGTTGAAATTGGCCAGGTTGTTTAAAAGTTAAGGGGAACAGATAGCTCCGTAGTGCCAATCTGAAAGCTTTCTGTCCTTAGGACCGAGCAAGCAGAAAAGGGGAATCACACTTCCACCATTCCTGCTGGTCCAAACGTTTACCTAGGGAGCTTAGAGAATCTTGTGTGCTCTCCTGGGGGAGACTATCTCATTTTTATAGTAGTTGTTTGCTCACATAATGGCTAACGCTGTGCAGCCTTTGATCGTAATGGCCACACACAATGGCTGCACCCTCATTCTGGAGGAAAGAAAATAGTTTTTCACAAGCCGGTAGTGGTAAATGTGGAATATGAGCATTTGTCTACCAAGTTCCCCTGTGTCCCCTGGTCACTCCTGTCTGGCCATTCTTCTGAGACCCAGTTGTCTCTTTGTGCAAGTCAGAAGAGCGTAGTGCACTGACTGGCTGTCTGTGTTTTCAGGATATCCCACCTGTAAAGAGAAGGTGAAGAGGAGGCCTGGGGGCCGGTCGGAAGTGATATACAACTATGTTCAACGGCCATTCATCCAGATGTCGTGGGAGAAGGAAGAGGGCAAAAGCCGTCACGTCGACTTCCAGTGTGTTAGGAGCAAATCTCTAACAAACCTAGTCACTGTGGGTGATGATGTTTCCGAGGACCATGAGATACTAATGCATCACCCCCCACAGGTAGATGAACTGGACAGGCTAAACGCACCATTCTCCCAAATGGCTGTTAACGATCTACCAGATTAGTCTTGGCTCAGGGTGGATAGGCCTACTTGATCTGGAAACATCTCAGCGTAGTTTCATCCCAGGTGATGGAACACAAACTCACACAAGGTGCTTTATCCTTGTTCATGCTCTTACTACGTTGTCTTATTTCAAGCATGTTAATAAAGAGCCACACTCCCTAGTCTAACTGCAATCAAAAGCAACATCTCCTCAAACAGAAAGAACTGATGCTGTTTGCTTCCACTACAAAAGCTTCCAGATTGGTGGGTGCCGAATCTTTTACATAAACTTCTAAAAGAAGAGCAGAAGTATTTAGAATCTCCTTGTCTGATATGGGAAAGGAAATTCCAGGCCTCTCAAGACAAAGCTTTCCTTTACTTTTAGGCACTTAGGTTTGCTGTTGTGATAATCAGTTACGAAGGACCGAACATCAAAGCAAGACAGATTACACCCTTTCATCATCCAGCAGAAATGTAGCACTGTTATGACAGCAAAATACTGAGGGTGGGGGAATCTGTTTACAGTGCCACCTGGCTTTGCATCCAGTGTGGTGTACTGCTGTTCTCGGGAATGATGGAACTAGTTTAATAGGAAGCGTGTGCCTGTTCACAGGAATTTCCCCGTATATACTTCTGCATAAGAGGGAATCGCACTGTTTTTAGGGATATTGTTTCTGTTAAATTCAGTAAAACGAGCAATCATGCTGAAGGAAAAAGCCAAAAAAAAAAAAAAAAAGACTGTAGCTGATATTTTACAAACTAAGTAAATCTGTTTAGTAGCAAAATAGATGTAATAAGCTCTCTAGAGGTGACTGTGCATGTTAAAGACTTGCAGTTTTCTTCTCCATCCCCCTGCTAAGACAAAAGCCAGTGGAGGAGCTCTCTGTACAGGCAGGTTAATAGCCAAGTAAAACCTTGGTCCCATCAGCCTTAGTCAAAGTTTCTACTGACTTTCCAAGGAGTGCTCAGCTCACAGGGCCCATTGCAGCTTTGAAAGGCCAGCTGCTTTCTTCCCGGTTTGGAACCGATTGGACCATTTTGCTGTCAGGCAGGTAAGAAATATCAATAATAAAGCAGCCTTCAGCAGGGAAAATGCATGTATCCGGGAACAACTCTCCACTGCTGCTCTGAAGATATTATAGTCTGCAGTTAAGGCTTTGTTCACTTTGGATTCAGGTCCGAAGGAGCTGTGACCACAAGTATATGATGTAGTATAGATGTCTTCCAAGCTGGTTTAGCTTAGCTAGTTATTGTAGAGACTAGCTGGTCCTGCGCCTGCAGTATGAAGTTTCCTGTAGGCTTGCTTAACCCACCGATTAGCACACAGTGTTCAGTGCTGCCAGGTTAACTGGAATGGGCCTGCCTTACACAGCTATCATTTCTGATGGCAGTGTAGATTTTCCGTACCCAAAGTAGAGTCATAGCCAACATAGGCATGATGCTGGTGCAAGGAAAATTTGAAAGCCTTAAAAACAAATACATAAAAGGAGAGAGAGAGAGTTCCCAAGCAAAGTTCCCAAGTTCAGGTCAGTTCTGCTCTTGCAGTTGACTGCTATTAAACCTGTACCAATTAGACATCAAGTTACCTGGTCATCCTTAGCAAAATAGAGGCAGGTTATCAGTCTGCCCCTAAATATTTAATCCTTTGTTGTCAGGGTTGCTGCTTCAAGCAGGTTTTCATTGTTCTTTAAAGATCTGTCTGCAAAGTGTAAGATAGACCTAATAGTGAAGATTGTTACTGTTTTGGTGCTAAGGACATTTGTTTTTCTCTGTGTAAGTAACATGACAATATCAAGCACAAGTTACCTTACAGATTTATGAATGCTACTTTAGTTAAAAAGCAAACAAAATCATCTCTGCCAGTGCATACACTTGCTGATGTATTTAGTTCCCATCTGTATGGGTACAGGTTCCGTTATTTGCAATATTTCTGTTCTTAGCTTCTTTCCTAAGTGCAGCAAATAGATTTCTTCTTTTTATAAGTGCCTATGGGAAGATTTCCAAAAGTGCTTAAGGCCCAACTGAGTGTCCAAGGAGTTTAGATGCCCAGGTCCCCCTGGCAACTTTTGAAAAATCCTCCTGCTGTGTCTTCAGATCAGGATGGAGAAGTGTCCTTAAGTGTCTGCACAGAGGTGATGTAGATGGTGTGCAATCACTTTCCATTGTTTCTCTAGATGAGTTTCTAATTTTATAGTAGAGAAAGGTAGATGTATGGAACATTAACCTTCCAGCTAAGGGCCGGACCAAACCCATTACTTGCCTTGGTGATGAGCTGCTCCCCTAAGTCAAGCAAAGGCAGTGGTGAGATTGCCCACCCAGCAGTGATGGAGCTTGACCCCAGGCCCTATGGGTTTTATATTGTGTATTTATTTATTTAGCAGTGTAGGTTTTAAGTAAATGTGTATTGGTATTGACTAGCTGGCTTGGAATTGGAGTTTACACATGTTCTGCTCTATTGACCTGGATGTGCATGTTGTTGAGCACTACCCTACACCTCCTGACCTGTGTCAAGGTGCCAGATGCTGAGCATCTGCCATCGACAGCACCTTATGGGATCTGACAGCTAAGTATCATATTCAGGCACCACAAAATCCATCAAGTGTCTGTCCCCAAGCCCAGTGTTTCTTCCTAGCGAGGCCTATCAGAGGATACAGTCAGCTTGTTAGAAGTGGTGACCCCAGGCACTACTGGAACAGGACCTTGACTGGGGGTTAAAGCCTCTCAATGCCTTGCAGTGACTTAGTACTCTGTGTAACTGGTCCTTCAGCGTGGGATGGAGGGCTACGACTTCCATGCTTTACATGCACTGTTTTGCTGACACTCCAAAAAGCCACTATACTTTATTGGCTTTCCCAGGTAATTAAAGATTAATTTAGGATTTTATTTTTTTAGTAGAGCAACTTCTGTTGGAATGCTAAATCAAGCTGAAAAAATCTGCATTTACTTTCCCCCCTTTCTCTCATCGTCACCTACCATTCAGGTACAAAGTCAAGTTCTGTGTTGTTCTAGCTATACTGAAGTGTTACCCGTGGTATTTACAAACCCCTGCAGATGTACAGTTTCTTTTCTGTATTAAAGTATAAATTATATGTGGCTTGTTTGGCTCTCTTAAAATTATTTTAAATGTGGAGTAGGAGAATGGATAAGGAGGTGGACTGCTAGAAGGTTTTGTTTGCTTGCTTCATAAAGTAGATGTGATTTGTGACACAAAGGTCTTGGAATTACGGAGAGCCTGGACCCCGGCAGCAACCTAGCGCAGCAGCTGCACAGAAGTGTGACCACCTATCGCACTGAGGACCTCGAGAAAGTTTACCAAGTCACTGCGCTGACATTTGGAAAGCAGCACATAGCACAGGTATGAGACAATACTACTTAACCCACAAATTATGCAACATATAAAACAGGCCCCGGCACTATTTTTGGTTAGCGTGCTGTGAAAACATCTCTTCTACCTACTTCTGTCTTTGGAAGAAAATAGCTTTGGAGCAGGCTTGGCAAGTCTGGTTTTTCTTTCCATCTTCAGTACTGGACATGTTTCAAGGGCTCTTTTGCTGAAGCTTGAGAAGGGGGTTAGAGTTTGCGAGCAAGGTGATAATCCCATTTGGGATTAAGTGGAGTTACTGAGGTTGGTGGTGACATAAACTTGTACTCACAAGTGGAACTGGCAAAAATGTGAAGTTGATTTTGGCCTGTTATGACCCTTCAGTTTTTCAACCAGTTCATATCTTCACTTCCACCACCACTTTTCTCACTGCTTATTATCCCTTTTAAAAATAGAAACAGGAAAGGATAAAAACCAACTTGTGCTGAAGCTGGTAAACTGAAGTGACATTTATGCAATGCAGACACTTAGGCATGAGTAAGGCCAGGGTCACCCCCCCCCCCTTTCGCCTGCCTAGAAATGCTAAAATCTTCTGAAGATCAGCACTGCCTTTCATCTTTAACAGGGTGTTTATTCTTCCTATGTCTGCTGTGCATCTTTAGGAAATGCAGTCTTGAACCTGTGTTACCTTAGTGGTCTCATACACAAGCAGCTGATTCTGGAAACACTTTCAAGCCTGTCACTGATTCAAAAGAAAACCTTCCCCAAGAGGGATTCCAGTTTGTAAAAACAAAGCCCGTTAGCAAAATGGTGTTTACTTAAGAGTTTTATTTACACAACACAATGCAAAGATTGTTCCATAAAAAGTTGGCTCCCCCAGCATCGCACACGACATCTGCCAAATTTTACAGTGCAATTTAGTAACAGCTTTTAATTATTTACAGAACACTTTCAACTTACACGTTAAGGCAGAGTCAGGGCACAGTGATAAGAAACACTTAAGTGCAGTTTGGTGCTAGGCATGATACAGAGATGAACTGGCAGCATAACTCACATTCAGATCCACTGGAAATTTAGCTTGGAATTACTCCTGGAAAATCCAGTTGGAAAAAATGCAAGAAAACAGCTGCTTGCAGCTTAAAAGAAAAGAGCTAAAAGATACTTTGACCTTGATTTAGCAGCTAATGAAAAATATACACACAAACCAGCTAATAAAAATGTTTGGCTAACATGTAGGGGGGATGGAACAGGCATACAGAAGTCTTACGCTGTTAGCAGTGAAGTATGGATCCTAGGAACAAGACACTACTCTTTACAGATGTTTACCAACACTAGGAAATAGGAAGCAGGCTTAGGAGGCAACTTTGAGAGAAAACCTACCCCTAGAAAAGGATGTCCAGGACTCCCAGAGGAACGGACTTGTACTGAAAGACAACAGAAGTGAGGTACCCGGCTGCTCTTTGTGCCTTTGAAAAACTTTGCCTTTAACTCAAAAGGTGATAATATGAAAATAAAAAGCAAACAAGTTGAGATTTCAGAAGACAGTTTAAAAAACATGCAGTAAAAATGCATAATACATATTACTATATTTTTCCCCCACAGCAAGTTATCACAATTTATAATTGTATAGCTTCTCTCATCTTTGGTATTTATAAATAAAACCACCAGTCCCTTTAGTAAAGGGCTAATAATGCAACTACTGTCTCAAAATCATTTACTCCTAATCCACAGCAGCTTTAAAGGGTTTTGATTTTTAAATTTTAAGGCAGTAACTAAGCTGTTAGGAATTGAAAGAATTGTTTTGATATTAACAGCTCTTAATTTTCCAATGGTTTTTCTAAGGCAACATTTTCACATGGTTGAAAGAAACCGCAGGATAAGGAGATAGAGCAGTTTGAGAAGTAGGTATCAGTTCTTCCTTAAAAAAAAAAAAAACTAAAAAAGGGGAGGGGGGAGTAGATGATATTACTGACTAGTTGATGAAGAGCCTGATCCTATAAATCATTACTTCAGTTAGCCCTTATTCTTATGAGTAGCCCCTACTGACTGCAGTGAGCCTGGTACTTATATTAAGGCTATTCTTGCATTTCAGCTTTGTCGGATCCAACTAGTATCTAAACTGCTTATGGCAATTCACTTAACTCCTACCACACATACAAAAAGCACAAAGGGGGTTCAGGGAGAGGACGCTAACACGTTATCACCCAGCTTTAGCTATGTACAGTACTTTCACCCCCCACCCCCCCCAATCAGTCCTTCATGATGGCACTTGATTCAAAAGACATCTAGGTAGAAATTCCCTGAAAGCACCTATTAAAAAAAGTTTCACTACAATCCCGTTCTCTCTCACTTGCTAACTTAGAAAGTTAGGACTAAATATAACTGAAAGCCACCATATCACTTTGAAACACTGCTTTAGTTTAGTTTAGTTTTGTCTGTGCTATGTACTTAGTGTTCAGCACCAATAAAAGTTCACAAGAATGTGAAACAGTTCAAATTGATACATGCTTTTAGAAATCTCATTAAATTAAAAAAAATAATAATTGCAAATTAAAGACTGGTACCAGTTAGGCCCAAAGGTTAATGTCACCTGCCACTGGGAGTGCAGAGCTAACTACAAAACAGGTTCAAAGTGGAGCTCATGCTTATAGAGGGGAATTACCAAAAGCTCAACTGAGGCAGAATCCTCCCCCCAAAATGCAGTTGCTTTCTGAGAAAAGTTTAGGCAAAGAAAGGCACTTTGGGGCGCTCCCAGAGAGCGTCCTGATCATGACGGAATGTGCTTTTATAAATTACACGAGGCAATAATCAGAGGGACATGGTGGGTCCCACATCCCAAAACCGACCCCAGGAGGCACTGTCTCTTTGGAACGCTCCAGGGACAGATGGTTCAGCCATGACAGCAAGAGGAACGTGGGAAGGAGAAGCCAGACATGCCACCATCAGCAAGACTTTTAAGGAAGAATGTGATACTGCTCTGGTGGAAACCAAGAGCAAAAATGCCACAGAAGTTGGTGTCATCTTTGAAAGTGATGAAAATGCAGCAGATACTAAGAGTGGCCAAAAGATGGCAGCAGCAGGAGCAGGAAGCCTCATGGCTGACCCAACTGTACACATTATGCCCACCAATGATCAGGTTAAATGAATTTCCCTCCCTCTCTCTGCCCTAATTCCAGATCCACTTGTGTTACCAGCTGCAGTTTTTATTATCTGCATTGTTTGTATATGCGTCCTTCAATGCAGTAACCAAAACTTGTTGCGCTTTGTGGCAGAAGAGGCCTGTTTCTCTTAGCACTGCTTAGGAAGAAAAAAAAAAAAGTTACACAATTTTTTAATTTAGAAAAATATTAAATGGCTTGAGGGTTGCTGTCTTAGTACCAAAAGTAAAGTGCACCGCAACTTGAGGCCATTGCAATAGAGTCGAGAAATGCTATTAAAAGAGGCTTCCAAGTAGCATTATAAAAAACAGCACTACAAACTAAAGTTAAGGCAATATAAGTTGTGTCCTTCTGCTAGATAGTTTACTGGAGAGTTGTCTACCTCAAGCTTTAATTATTGCTTCATTTCCTCTGTACTAAAGTCCTTTGTCACTGGGAAAACAGTGCTGGCAGAATTGGCAGACTGAGTATGTCACTTAATGCAGGACTTGCAAAACAGTTGATACAAACATCACGCGCTTTACAACGTCAAAGTAAAGGCTTGCTCTCATCTCCTGATGAACTGTACAATCTGGCAAAGAATTCACAAAGAAAACAATCTCTTGCTCCTGAAGCAGCAAAATGTGCTTGCAGCACAGATGACAGCAACATTTTGTGGAAGTTTCCAATGGCGCAGAAAGAACAAATCCTTGGTAATAACCAGGGTGCGTAACAAAACCAGCTCCTGAAATTTTCTCCAAGAGTCCATAGCCCTCATGTTTTCTTTAAAAAAGAAAAAGTTCTTTTACGGGTAGAAGCCCGAAGTAAAAAAATGAAATTCCAAGGCTCAGAAGAAGTCCCAGGTAAAGACTTATTACTTTCCTGCTTTCATATAGGATGGTATTGCTCCTCGGGCTGTCAGACCCTCAAAACGCTTGTAGGTGTAATTGATAAAAACCCAGTCTTTGTTCTTATAGTCAGTCTCTGGGTGGTTGCTTGTGGCCACTGTTAAGACAAAGAGAGAAGAGTTACCGCTGGAAGTCTGAAGTTTATTTTCATACACCACACTAGATTTGAGGGGAGGAGAGAATACTTTAAAAAAAGAAACACCCTAGATATCTAGGCAGTGCAGTTCAGTTCTGTTCTTCAAGCCCAACCCAGAAGAACTGCCGTGGTGTGTGGTTTTGAATAGCTTTTGACACAGAGATACAAGGATCCTCTGAAGATTTTTACACCAAACCATACCATCCCTTTCTGCTCCCCCCACCACGCTAGGGGTTAGATATGCTAGCAAGAGCTCGGGCAGTGCCCAGAGGTGCTACCTCGCAGCGCCGGGCTCACAGGGCCTGCTGAGCTCACAGCTTCCTGGGAGCTCTGCTATCCCTCACAGATGCCCTTCCTCAGAGGGCTCCCAGCATCATTCCCAAGTCCGCACGCCATCTTCTGCTACCCAAGTTACAGCTCGCAGGCATCTGCATCACCAGACTACCAGCTAACAATTTGATCATGATACTAAATCTAGCATCTGCTATTTTAAGCCTCACATATACACCCTGACAAATTAAATACCTATGGCTCTATGGAAATGAACAGTAACAGCATGGAAAGTATCTCAATACTATACTAACTGTTATCTTATCTCTTACAACATATATCTAAAGAAAGCCAATGCAGTTATCAAGCACTTCTACATTGCACTTCTGACTTAATATTAAACCAGAGTTATGAGTAAGGCAGAGGAAATAAGAGGCGCATGAAAGAGCCAAGAGGATGTGTCATGGATTTAAGTACAAAACAGTCTTCTAATGCCATTTATGCTTGTATCTATCTGCTGCAGTGAATCAGCAGACCCTCACGAGCTTGACCCCTCATCCAATTTCCTCCAAACTCAGTGTACAGAAAGCCTTGCAGGGTTTAGCCACTACCAGTAAATTAACATTTGTATCACTCCAAAACAACATAATTAACTCTCACTCTGAACTTACTATTGCTTCTTAGTAGATCTAGTAAGACTACTTAATAGTAAGATCCTACTTACTACTAAGATCTTGGGATTCTCTGGTGACAAGAAAGTTGCATTATTCTACTGGAGAAGAAGAAAGATCGTTTACATGCAGAATCAAAGCATTTACCTGTTGGCTTAAGGATATCAGATTCTGGGAATTCATCGAAGTTTGAGGTGTCATCAATGCTTTTAATTTCTATCGAAATTGCAGCAGGTCTCTCTCTGCCAAGAAGAGCAGATTCAGCATTAGGATTTTAAAGGCAGAAGAAAGCAGGATTCAAACACGTTCTACTTCATAATAGACTCAAAGACTGAAGGTACCTAAACCTTAGCAAACTTGGATCGAGGCCCAAACTACTCTCACCCACGCCTAGATACCATACAGAACTCCTCCCATGTCAGTCAAGCTGCTCATTTCTGCTGAACAGGACTAGCTTTAAAGAGTCAATACAGAAGAGCAGCTGCCTTTTCTGCAAGGCATCTTACCTGATATGCTCCCAATCAACCCCTTCAAAGAACAGGTTACTCTTTATTTCCTCCACACCAGATGCACCAATTCTGTGCTCCCATTCACAGCAAAATCTGGGATGGAAGGAAGAATGAAAATGAAGGAAGAATGAAAACGAAAGCATTCCATTTAGAAATGGAACAGCTTTCTGAGCTGATGCTCCTACGGTTTCTTAACACCCTATAAATGGAGAAGGTTAAGAACTCCCACTTCAAAAACAACATACAAAGTTATGGTCAGGAATGTCATGTCAAATGCTGCAATTAAGATGCAGTATTCTTTCATGACAGAGTCATGTGCCTTTTCAGGACCAGTATAAAGCAGGAAAACATATAAAGCCTAACAAGCTAGACATTTATATTTTTGTCCTGAGAACAGATTAGTGATTGAAAATATTAGGTACATGGAGGAAAAAAAAAAAAAGAAAAAAAAAAAAAAGGAGCAAGAGTCAGCATGCACTGGGATACATTTGTATGCTCCAGTGCATACAATGTCAAAACCATTCCTATGTTATGAAGCTAGCTCTGGCAAAAAGATTTAGTCACTTCCAAGAAAAGCTTGCAGAGAAGCTAAAGAGCAGAAACATTCAGATTTTGCCAAACCAGCAGCACTTACAGGGGAGCTCAGCTCCTTTTTAGCACAGTTCAGTCAGGGCTCCACTAAATTAACTCAGACACAAATATCTTTGATTTGGGAGCTCAGCAGTTGATGCATGTGCATAGCAAGGTAAGTAGCACTCTTAAGCATCAGTTTTTTTAATGTGAAACCAGATATGAGAGGTATTTAGTACAGTTTGCATGACAAGAAAATTAGCAATAAATTAACTGGTAAACCTTATGACTGGCACCTTAAAATAAGATCCTTTGCTTTATCAGATATCGGAACTTCTGGAGGAAACGTGAGAGTCTCTTTCCAATTCATTACTTTCTTATATGTTTCTTGAGGAGTCTCAGAACAGAAAGGCGGATAACCTGAAAAGAAATAAAAATATTATCTTGTATAAAGCAAAAATAGTTCCTGTAACTACTGAAATCTACACTGCACCAGTTAGAACACACCTCAAAAACCATGCAAGGAGCGAATGCTTTGAGACTGACCACAAGCACACAGAGACAGCTGATATTCTACAATTCCTGCTTCAAACTAGCGCACTGCCTATTTCTTACCAATTAACATCTCATACATGATGACCCCAAGTGACCACCAGTCACAAAGCTTGTTGTATCCGGTCTGCATGAAAACTTCAGGAGCAATGTAATCTGGGGTTCCCACAGTAGAAAAAGCCTGAAACAAATAACCTTCAGTTACATATCTTTAGAGAAAACTGCCTGCTATGGAACTGGGAGCTTATGCAAAAATGGTCATTTTGAAGACGACTCCAGATTCTCCGTTAAACCTTTAGCAAAGGTGTTTAGAACTTTTATTTCAAGATATGTAGAAACAAAGTCAACATGTTCATGTGAAGGAGTCTGAAAACACCTTCAGAGAAATAGGGAAAGTTATCATTGTCTACATAGAGCTGGGAATGGGCCACTAACCTTTTGTTATATTGAAAGTGGCAAGAACAGTTAGTTTTAGCTAGAAGGCATCATATATCAGAGTAACCAACTATGGCAGCCCCAATCTCAGGCACACAGGTCACCAGCTCTTTGGCAGATGGATGAAGGACAAACTAGAGTCACTCCTCTTTTTAAGAGAAACAGCACAAGTCTTTCTTTCATCATGGTTTAGAAATCTGAAATGAATTAATGCCAGTCATTTAAATACCTGTGCCATTTGAATGCAACAGGCTCAGCAGAGAATACTTCCACACAGGTGAAGTGTACTTACCAACTGACGTCTATTTCTCTTCCATGTTTCTGCTTTCCTCTTGGAATTCATGTTCTGGAAAGCTAAAGGGGATTGGAATATATGTGACTGAATCCTACTGGTCACCCCACATACAGTTTTCCCCCCAAACCACTGCACTGCTTAAAGTCTCCTTTTCCAACATCAAAAGAAGTAGTCAGGTCCTAGACAGACCACCCAGTTTGTATTCAGCTGTGCCAGGAAGAGGTTACAGTCCCCAGGTGCTCATCACTGGCCCCTGCAGCCAAAGGTTACCATCATCCAGATGCTAGAGCTATTTGTAGAAGCACGCCTTAATTCACTCCACAGAAGATAAAGCAACATCAAGCAGAGATGAACTAGTAAAGCTGCCTTAACCTTGCCTTGCTCATTTTACCTGGAACAATCTACGTGGCACCTCCAGAAGATCAAAGTGATCAGCACCCTCTAGCAGGAAGTGGCAGCTAACAGTTAAGAGCAAGCAAGGGATGTAACCTCTTCCACCAGTACAGACAGGTGCAAAGAGCACATCTGTCAATACCCTAAATTCACCAGCAACTTCCAAACCTGTAACTGCAACATACTCATTTTGAGTACTATTGATAAAATGTTGTCAAGACTTTCATTAGAGAGCCATGCTTTCAAAGGTTTTTTTTTTTTTTAATACTTTAGGATCAAAGTTATTCTCCTTGAGAAAACATCTGAATGTTCAAAGAGACTCAGATCTCACTTGTTAATTCAAATAACACATGAAATACAGCTAGCATCTACCAAGTCACGCTTAAGTTTTCATGTGAGGTTTATTACACATGGTAAGGAGGGCTACAGCAGAAATCTGTTTGACAGATAAACTTCTGGAAATGCAGACTCCAAGCAGTTAAATAACTGTCTTGCACTTAGAAATGTTCCAGCAGGGTTTGCCCTGTTCAGCCATGTGTTTAGCTAATTAGACAGTTACAGTATTTTTTTGGCTAGCTATATTTATATAAATAATGTTCCCCTGATAACTTCTTCACAATTTAAGCTCAGTGAGAATTCAGACATCTGCTGCTTGCATACATTAAAGTAACAAATTATTTTTATGAAGATGTTTTACAGAAAATCAAAACTACACCTTAAGGTACAGTGTTGATTATTAGACACCATCTGCGGTCTTCTAAGCTCATACTAAAATCAGTTATGTCAGGCCCCAAGAGGAAGTACACAGATACTGCTTCTGAAGCCAAATAACTTACTGAAGTCACTGGGAAGACTGTGGTTCAAGTTTCTATAAAACTCTGTTCTGTGAGCTTTCTTTAGTCCAGTGCACAGACCGAAATCTGATAGTTTCACGTGGCCCTAGAAACGAAAAGGCCCCAAATACAAAAATATATAAGACATTATCATAACGAGTATACTTTTCCACTTCTTCCCCCTTCATTTTGTATAATAAGTATGTGTAGTGTTTTGGCTTTTCTGGTTTTAGCCTAAGACTTGATGTGTACCCAGAATCAAGCTATTAATACTTTCTTCACTGCTACACAGAGAAAGCCCAGCAGCCATTTACTTCTCTTCTAAGAAACCTCTGCTCCTGCAAGCTACTGACTGCTTCAGACTGAAAGCCAATGTCTCCAGAGGGAGCTGTAGTCCCTGGATTGTGTATTGACATCGCTGGATAGGAGGAAGAATCACCTTAAGGTCAGTTACTGCATCTGTCCTAGTGCATAATGCAAGACCACACTGACTGTGTGGAATTTTTTCTTCCAAATTTAAGATTAACCTCATTTTTCATGCCCTGAATCTATCTACGTCTAGATGCACACATACTGAACTAAAACGGTAATTCAAGCACTGCATTATTAGCTGGCTAACACTAAAATGTAAGTATTTACTGTTGGCAAGCTTTTTCCAAACAAGCTAAATTTTAAGCAAACTTCCAGTTAGCAATAGGAGGAGAATGAAATAGCCAAGCTTTCTGCAAACTGCCTGCAATAAACATCTAGAAGCAATCAAGTAACTTGACCAGCCTTCAGAAATATGTCCTTATTCTGAAACAGAAAATAGCTCAGCTTTCAGGCTCGCTAATCTAGTAGCTACATCCTTCGCATTTGCTATGATCATCTTCTCAGTATCTGGGAAGCATGCGCATAACAGATGTGAGAAGGAAACATCTTGACTAGAAGGGGAGAACTGAAACCGACTGTATGTTTTAAATTGCTGCTGAAATAACCAAAAATAGCTGAAACAACTGTCACAAGAAAATTCATCATAAGCGAGGTACTAATACAGTTGAGGGTGGAGAGGTCAGTCTTTGTTTTTCTCCCCAGGGATATGGCAGAGATGCCCTCGAAGGTTAGGAGGAAGAGGGCTAAGTAAGAAGCGGTGACTTCTTTCACAATTCTCAACACTAGCTCAGGTCAATATTAAAAATTACAAGACCTATTTACCAAGGGGTTAGTACCTACCTTGCTATCCAAAAGAAGGTTGTCTGGTTTGATATCGCGATGGATAAAACCCAGCTGATGAATAGAATCAATGGCTAGCACAGTCTCAGCTATATAGAACTGTGTCTCCTCTTCTGTTAGGGTATCTTTTTTCATCAACAGCGTCATCATATCTCCTAGAAGCCAGCCCCACAAATAGCAAAGGTAAATACAAACTAATACGTGAGCTCCAGTCTCACTAATTTTGAAGACATTTACAAAGAAAATAACTAAGCTATTAGAAACCTCATGAAATCTAAACTAATTTTTTTATAAAGTAGTAAAAAGAGTTGCCCAGCCCTTATGTGACTTAGCAAACTTTGGTATTTTGCTTTGAATCACTGTAGGTGGAAAGGCTTGTCCTGTAGTTGCATTAAAGCTCTAATAAGACAGTTAAATAGCATGAAGATGAAATCCCTGTATAGAAACATCCCTCAAACAAGAGTCAGCTACAGACAGCCACTCTTGACTGCATAACTGGATCACAGATTAAAATATATATTTTTGGCTACAGAGCTGCTACAAAAACCAGACTGCTTTGTGCAGCGTCATATCAGAAGGCATTCTTGTGGTTTCATCAGTCACATATATTACATGTTTTCAGTATGACTTTCTTGTTAAGTGAGCTGCAGTAGCATTATCCTTCGAGGACAAACATCACCTTTTGAAAAAAAAAAGATCTCGAAAGTTATTTCTGCTGCAAGCCAGCTAAAAGCAAAAGGATAGAAAATAAAAAGCTGGCTATGGTTCTGGGGATAGCCATCACACAGTAAGGATAACTAGCAGAACATTAAGGCCAAGCATCAAACATCTGCAGCTAGTAGACACAAGCAGATAACTTTGGGCCTGACCCAACAAAGCTCAGAACCCTAACTCCTAAAAGCAGAAAGCTTTAGGAGTGACTTGTTTCTTCACAAAGTAAGGTCCAGTACAAACAGCGCTGTATGGTACTCTAGTCCCAACAATAAAAGACAAGATTTGTAATTACGAGATTAGACCTCCACAGAACAAATGGAAAGTAACCTTTTGATTTCAGGTAATTACCTCCAGGCAGGAACTCCATGATAAGGTAGAGGTTTAGCTTATCCTGGAAACTATAGAACATTTTCACAACCCACAAACTGTCTGCTTCCACTAGAATGTCCCGCTCTGCACGAATATGGCCAACCTGGAGATATATGTATGCATTTCATTAATTACAAGCCTATGTTTTACTAGATAAATTTATTTCATAGACAATTCAAGTATTATTTTGAAAAGCATTAAATATTGAAAATATAACAGTCAAAACTTCTGCTTGAGGGCAGAAACCTTCAAAACATCCATAGATTCACCACTCAAATATTTTCCAGGTAATAAAATAGCATAGCACCTTTGAAAACAGATTCACAAAGCATGTTTCTGACAGCAGAAAGGTCAGCAGCTTTGGTTAAACTCACTGCCATATTTTTCCAGACTATTTAATTTTTTTAATCTGATAAATTCCACTGAATACCTGCTTTTCATCCTACAACATGAAGTTCTGAAAGACCCTTTATTTTCAAAAATTTCTACTGGAAAACTTATGGGGATTTTTTTCTATGAGCATTTACACCTGAATAAACTTTTGCAGTTATAGTTTGCTTTTGCTGCCATACATTAAGAAATATGTAGGAGGACAAGAGAGCACTAACCTGTTTTTTTTAAAACAAAAGTTCAATCTAGAGAAACTTAAACCACCCCACTGAACAATAAGGTTCCAAAACCCCACATCTACATTTTACTCTTTTAATTGTTAAGAAGTTTGGGTCCCCTTCAAGTCAGAACTGTACATGTGATATGTAACACTATAAAAACACTTAAAACTACTTGGATAATAGGCCAGTCCAAAACACAATTTATTTCCATGTGAAGAATCAGGAGATAGGAAATAAAAGTTACAGAGTTCTGAGAAACATATGGTTGATTATATAAGCAGGTTAATCCTGTATACAAAAATATCCCATTTTTTCTGATCTTTAAAGAACTAGTTCTTTTCTAAGCAGTTAATATGTCCTTCAGATATGGCTTCAACCTACTCGCACAGATTTAGACCAGAGCATTTATTTAGCAGTGCTGCATAAAGCTCGTGTGTGAGCACACTGTTGCTTGTTTTTTAGGCAAGTACTTTGAGAAATGGGAACCAACTCCTGATTTTTATGGAACACACACAGAGCACTTCCTAGATTAATCCCAGGGCTGAACAAGAAATGATTATTTCAGACCACTATATTCTCAGAAGTACTATCAGAGAGAAGCCTAAAAATGTTAAATGCCACTACTTTGGATGTCCCTCAATTAAGTCAAAACCATTCCAGCAGTCTTACCACTTTGATATTTACATCTGATTCCATGAATGAGAAATGCGGTAAACCACTGAGCTGATGTCTGTCCTGAAGCATTTGCACATGCGATGGTAAAAGTACATATAACGTACATCATAAAATTACAAAAAGGAACATAAGTCAGATATATACAGCTGTCCTTTTGTTTTGTTTGAAAGACAAATCTAGTCCTTAGAAAAATGATCTGCTTCACCACGTTTTCAAGTACAAACTGAGTTCAGTCCTACCCTGCTTCAGACTGAAGAGCATCGAAGAAAGTCTGTTACAGTTGCAGCATCCATTAAGACCAAGCAAGGCATTGCAGGCAACTGAGCATTCAGTTACATACCATAGCGTAGAGTTATAGCCTGTCACCGCTACTGTGAGCCTATTTAGATGAAAACTATATATTCTTCAAACATTTACATTTGTGACAAAGAGAGCTAAAAAATAAAAAATAAGCAGACTTGAGAGAAGCCACTAGATGACTGGTCCTTATGAATTCATAGGAGATTTTTGTTTATTCCCTCAATAAAGACAAAAAAAAAAAAAATCAGCACAAGTTTTTAGCTAGGAAACAGACTACAGGTACCCATTACTCCTCTGTACACACCACAATTACCTCCCAAAGTCATCTAAACCAAGGATGGTAATGTTGCTACTTAATATGGTTATTCACCTGCTCTTTTTCAAGCATATCAGCTTTGCGTAATATTTTCATTGCATAAACATGTCCTGTATCTTTCTTCTGGACAAGTCGCACCTGGAAAAGTATGCAAAAATTTGAGTCAAGTACACCATTAGCACCACAACTATTCATAAATTTCAATATCAAGCCCTTAAAACAGATATGTGGCTTCTCTTTCTTGAAGTCCTATCAGATTGCTAAAAACTGGCATTACTTAGTGCATAGTAATGGCATGCAAGTTCTGTTAATTCTAGGACATCAAATCATTTTAATACAGATGACACATTCAGCAACCACTCAACTAAATTAGACGGTCCAAGGCCACTTTCCCAGAAAAAGGCCACCTCAATAGTAAGTGGCCCTTCAGTTCTCACTGTTCTGTAAAACCAGCCCCAGAAGGTCTGAATTCAAAGTACACTGCCCAACTTGCATTTAGCTTGCCTATCAAGTCCTTTGCAACAGTATTAATGTTCATTTAAAGCACAATGTTTTAAAACCAGCATTGATTAGGCATAAAGACAGATGTATGCAACTGTTAAACTAAACCGATCTGCAATTATTGCACAATTTATCTTTGACTTGTGTAAACTATTTAAGTCTTTAACAAGTATCATTGTCTTTTGAAAAAGGACATCTTTTCTGGATTTACCTCTCCAAATGCTCCTCTGCCTATTACTTTTAAGGACTCAAAGTCTTCCAAACCCAGCCTTGTTCTCTTTAGACGAAGAAACTCTGTCTCCTTCTGCGCGTGTGCTGACCTCCTGATTCTCTTCTGGAGTTTACAAAAAAGGCACAGTGAGAATTCTGCAGTTAGGTTCTGTACAGATGACAGCAATCCAAGATGCTAGATCTCCATTTATAAAAAAAAAATCACTTGTATTATCTAACCATTAAAATCATTTTTTCCCATATTCATTACCTCTTCATCTTTTAAGCCTTCTTCTTCCATCATTTGTTCTAGCTTCTTTTGTCTAAAGCAGAGACAGAAATTAGGAAAGAAAAGGTTGAATCTTTAACATTTTTTCTTAATTGCATGCACATATCCAACACTTCTGGCTTTGCTGCTCTGAAAAGAGGATGTAATGCCAGCAAATAACAAGTGTAAATGATCAGCTGTATAAAGGAGAGTCAGGCATAAGATTAATTTTGAAGAATCTAACCTTACAGTTTTCCTGTTCTAGCTCTGTCCTCTCTAATTTCAAAAATTTAAACCTGCCTGCCTGGAATTTCATGCATCTTATTCAAATGTATGTTTTTGCTGCATAGGCACATAAATTGAGGAGATCTGGATTAAATTCTTGGCTTTCTCTTCGACAGCTGAGCAAGTCACTTAAGGCCAGAGCCATATAAATATTAAGCACTGAAGTCTCATTTATTCCCGGGAGAATTAAGCTCTATAAAACCTTTGTGGATCTGCACTGCAGTATCTCTGCATCTCAAACTCACCATGTGCAAAATGAAAAAAGTTTCTCTCTACTTCCTAATACTTGAGATGCTCAAAATACTTGGGGAGAGGGAATGTGTCAGTACACATTCTCCCCCTTAAAGACTATTTCTTCCCCTTAAAGAATATTTCAAGCCTTAGTACAAAATGATTATGTGGGGGCAAAAAAGGAAAGGAAACGAGGCTTCAGAGGGGAGAATGGCTTCAGGGAACGTTTGTTATGATTACCTTGTGGGAACTTTTCCCAGCACTGATCACATCAATAGCTGGCTGAAGTGGGTTTTGTGTGTGTTTGTTTTTTTGGTATGACATTAAAAGCATACCAAATAATTCCTTCTTTTTATGCAAGTCATTCTTTGCAAGATCCCCTTCCGGTCTCTCCTATGCTACTAAGCAGCTGCTACTATGTGATAGTATTGTGGGCTACTGCTTCCAGAATCCAGCACGTTTAAACTGATTTGCCCTTATTTAAGTACCCAGTCAGCACTGTCCGGTCATCCCATTTCACACTCGAAACAGCGACTCAGACAGCAGAAGAGGACTATTCCTGCAGGACACAGCACTAAGTAGCTCAGAATGACTGAGCAAAGCTGAAGTTCTCCTAAATACCCTTAATGGGTCCTATCTGCACTTCAGTGTACATTTTATCAATGTTATTTAAAGTCCAAATTGCACATCCTCATGCACATGTTTAAAACCACACAACTTATGAAAGTCCATTATGTTTCTTCAGAAAAAATCTTGGTCTTCAACAACAACAACAAAAAGTCATCACTGAGGTTTTGGGAATAGAGAGCAGTACTCATAACACAAAGCAAGAACTATACAAAGAGAAAGCAATGAATTAAATCAGCGATATTTTTCTGTTTTCTCTCATTATTAATTTGAAGTCTTGAAGAACTTGGTATTTATTTCCAAATTGCTTCTTCGTTTCTGCCATTCCTGTAGTTAGCAGCCATTCACTTGGATCGAGTTAGCTTTTTTTAGCTCTAAGTCTGACAGCAAAGGAACATCGAACCTTTCTGAAAATTCTGATTATAGACTACGTTGCAAGTTGGGAATACGTCACAAGTCCCAGCGCTACAATTTGAGGGTATTCAGCAAATTAGAAGGTTCCAGTCAAAGGAAAACAAAAATAATACATCTCAGTTAAATCACTTTTTATATTTTGACTGATACATTTCAAGGGATGTGATAAATTCAGCTAATTCACAGGCAAGAAGTTAGCATGAAATGACATTAAATGACGTCCGTATAGCAATTGCTCATTGCCTTTGAAAAGATTAATCTTCCCTTATCAGCTGACTCTATCACAAATTACAACCCAAAATGAAACGGATGCCATGAGTTTTAAATTACAACCAGAGACATCAAAAGGGAAGAGGCAATAAAACAACAGTAGACAGGATAAGCATTTGCAAATGCTGGCTTTTTACTTCAGAACTGTACTTGAATGAGTCTATAGTTTCTACTTAGTCACATGATCAAATATACACTTTTTAAAACTTGATGACCATCATCTCACTTTTGCATTTGCAAGCATGTTTCAGGTTATTTCAGAAGAGACTCAAAAAGCTCCAGCCTAAACTACACTGGGATCCAGAAACCCAGCAGTTGCCTCTGGACGCTCATGCCAAGCCGCATCTAGGTACTTGTCTCATGAGTTTAGGTACCTGCTCAGCAGATTTTTTTTTCTTGCTTTGGACCCAGACAGCTAAAATTCAGTTAACGTTTCTTTTGGGATCTTAACCAATTTGGGATGGAAGCAAGAAAGATTTTTACCTCATCTCCCGTTCTTCATGCTGTGCAATGAGATTGCTATAGAAGTTTTCTAATGTCACCTTTGTCATTGTAACTCGCTCCTTGGTGTGATTACTCATGGATGAGCAGGGCGTTGGGCCTGTCATTGCCATGGCTATTAGAAAGAAAAAGGGAGGAAACATTTGACATTAGAAATGCCAAATAACCTTCAAACGAGAACTACAATCAATTAAGCGATGCTGAATCACAGAAGCCACAGCTAAATTTTAGTATTAACAGCAGAGAAGGTGATAACAGTCCAGTTGTCTAAGCTACAACCAAGTAGTGAAAAAAATCTTACAAAATAAAGGTACAAGTCAAACTTCCTGTTTTGAACATTTTTGATCTGAAAATAAGAGGGAAGGAAACTTAAGAAACACAATGGCTCAAAACCCACAGTTTTAGGCAGTGCTGCAGATGTTTTGCATTTCTCCCAATATTTTCTCCCTATCATTCATAAATACTAAAAGTTCAAAAACATCACACTGAAACATCTAATCCAGAAGTTCCTCTTCCTTTGACCCTTGCAGAAATAAAATCATCAGTTGCATGCTGTCTCCTCTACTGTGAGAGTTATCAAAATCCTGAAAGTTATCCCAATAATGGAGCAACTGAGAAAGAAAAAGAAAGCATTTAGTTGCTTAAAACAAACAAACAACAAATACTAGTTTAAGTGACCTGTATTTACACACTGAATTCTCTTAATATATCCGAGTACGCCAATTCCATCTTGCAGCACAGCCCTGGGGCATACCTACAGCCTAACTCTGCTTTCTAAAACACATTCAAATTCAGAGCCGTCAAATGCAAAATTATATTTTAGCCTACATTTACTGGTCACAATGTAACTGGTAGTAACATAACTGAAGTTTGTAACTAGAAATTGCAGAAAAAGGTAGGTTAGATACATTTCCCCTTTTTACAAATATTAGGTGCTGGCAAAATTGGATTTTTCCTGTTTACTTTTTACAGTTATTTATAAGGCGTCGTTGTATCTTTACAAACGATATTCTTTACAAACCATAACTGTTTGGTTTGCTTATAGGTTTCTTCACAGAAAAGATACAATGAGGGAACCGGTAAGAACCGCTGGCAAGACTTTTCTATTTATTTATTTATTTATTTTTAAAGGCAGAGTTATGCCCTGATGGAACAGCAGCTCTTAAGTGACACTACATGAGGAAGCAGGGTCACGTTCTCCCCGCAACACTGCGGAGACTGTGTTAGAGACCTGCGTGCTGTGAGTGTGTTTTTATGAAACCTGTGCCTCTAGCCTTCAGTTCCTAGAAAAGAGAGTATGGAAATTATCTAGTAGAAGCAAGTTGGAAGGGACACCCAAAAAAAAAAAGAAAAAAAAAAAAGAGAGAGAAAGTATGAAACTCAAACGCAGCGGAACCACCTGTTCGCTGTTAGATGCGCTGACCCCGGGGACGGACACGCAAAGAGCAGCTAGAGGGGAGGCTTTGCCCCAGGACCGTCACCCCGCGCTCGCCCGAACAAACGACCCCGGCGGGCGACAGGTAACTTCGGTCCTGCCCGGAGCGGCGGCGGCGGCGCCCGGCAGCATCGCCGCGGCCGCCGGGAGCGGGCGGGCCCCGCTCGCCCAGCCGGGTGCCCCAGCCGCCCCCGGGCCCAGAGCCGCGCAGCCCCGGGCGGGGGGACCCCGGCCCGCAGCTCCCCCCGGAGCCGGCGGCCTGAGGAGGGGGCGGCGCCCGGCCGGGCGCAGGGCGAGGGACGCGGCGGGGAGGGCCCCGGCGAGGGGTCTCCATGGCAACGAGGCGGGGAGGGGGGGCAGCTTACCGGAGCCCCCCCGGGTGGGAGGGGAGGTGAGGAGCAGGAGACGGCGGCGGGGTCCCGGCGCTCGCGGAGAGAGGCGGAGCTGGGGCGGGGAGGGAAGGGGGGGGGCGAACCGGGGGCGCAGCGGAGCGCGAGCCCCGAGCCGAGCCGCGGCAGCCCCCGCACCGCAACAGCCACCCCCCGCGCCGCGACCGACGGCGACCCGGACGGGACAAGCACCCCAGAGACCGCTACGGCAGCGCGCATGCGCCGCCACCATCCTCCCGGCCCTGCCGCCGCGGCTACGCCCTCTGCTCGCGGGGCGGGGCCGCCGCTGCTGCCACCGCCCCCGCCGCCCTCCCCGCAGCCCCGCGAGCGGCGCATGCGCGCGGCTGCTTCGCGCCAGCTCGGGAGGCGCCAGCTCAGTCCTCCGGCGCATGCGCAGTGCCCCGTGCCCAGGGGCCTCCCGTGCGCAGGGGCCGCGGGGGGGGGCAGCCCCCCCCCCCGCGCGATGCGCTCACACCTTCCAAAATCCACGCGTTTTACCTTAAATCAGCCTTTTTCTCCTCTGGGGTCTTCGAGCGGCCCGTTTGCGGGCGCTGCCGCAGGCCCGGCGAGCCCCATCCTTCCTCTTCCCCGCTCTGGAAAGGCCGCCGCCATCTGCGGCCTGGCGCAACCCCGCGACCCCGCCGTCGAGGGTTTTGCCCTTTCTCACAGGAGTGACGGGCCCTGGGTAACCGCCGGGGCACCACACGGCGAAGACGGGCACCGCAGAAACACCGCGGCGCTGATAGTGACACCTGAGGTGTTTGGGGCTCCTTCGCTGCCGTAACCCAGCTCGGCAAACTCGTGGTTTGGGCCACATAAAACAATTTTCACCTCAGCCCTTTTCTGCTCCCAACCTCTGCTTTATTGGGAACATCTGAAATCATCTCTGTTTCACTATAGTTTTGAATGGGCACCAAGCGGAGGGCTCTGGAATGGCATGGACACGTTACAGCAAGGATAGACCTGGACTAGGACAACACCAGCCGCATCCCAGGCGTTCCCAGTTTGACTTTTAAGTCTTCCCAGCCGGGCTGAACTAAAGATTTAGAATCTCAAATCTTTTTCCAGTCTCAGTGGTCAGTAAATGACATGGGTCAATGCATCTCCCTCAATACATTTAAAATTTGCAAGGAATGTAATTCCATATTCATTCCAATTATGTGTTAGCAAAAGTGGATCTTGCTTCATTTTACTTATATTGCTACAAAACACAAGTGCAATACAGAGTGTGAAAAGGGTTTTATTATTATTACTTTAACAACATCAAAGACTTGGGTATAAATCATACCACCGAGAAATACTCTCTGCACATGCTACTGAAGTCTAGTAGCAGCAGAGGAATTTCAGGGATGCAAGTGTCATGTACAGTCCCTACATGATGGAAATGCTGATATATTTCTAACACGAGACAGATTTCATTTCTGAAAGACCAATTCTGCAATTAAACTGGACCTTGCTTTGCAAGACAGAGCTGGTCAGTTTGACATTAAAGGTGAATAGCAAAACAAAATCTTGTGCCATCTATTTCTCTTTCAGGAAACACAAATGGCCCATGAAGTTGGTTTTCCACCTAGAAAACGTGGTATCCTGTGGGAACTCTTTGAGGGGGTTTCACGGAAAAAGGAAAAGGTAGGACGTCTTGAAACAAAAGGCTCAAGTATGGAGGCTGGAAGCTGATTCTCATCACTCTTCTATCAGCAGAATAGGATGAATGTCTAGGGTTTAGGCTGGGAGTAATGGTGATCAGCTGCTAATTTCTACCTCTCTGGCCTGGCAAAAGTTTGCCACCATCCTAAAGGAAAAACTGAGAGATGAGGGACTTCTTAAAACATTCTAAATGCTTAAAAAGCAAGAAAACAATAAACCTGAGGGCCTAAAGTCTGAGTAAAGTTATTACTACTGCAGAAAGTGGCAGACTGGCAGGCAGGATGGAAATAGAAGAGAATCTCTATTAGGAGTCGCTGCTTCTTTAGGAGACAAAATGTTAGACTGCGAATGAGCCTGTGAATATGGAGATTAATGAACCAGACGTCCTGCTATGCCTGGACTACAAGAGCTGCAAAGAGCTGCTACAGCCTTAAGATATCAGTAACAGACAGGGAGGACCCTGTCATGGAAAGAGATATTTCTGGCCTGTGAAAAATCACCCCATCTCACAATCACACTATTCAGACTGCCTGCTAGGGAGAGAATTGGGGTCCTTATGAGGCTTTCTTTATTCAGCATCTAGGAGTAGTTAATGGAACAAATGAACATTATTTTTCTTTTGCGGTTCACCTTTGCATTAGAGCTTTTCCTCACAACATCACATGTCTAAAGCAATGGATAAACTGAGCTGGATTCAGACTAGTAGGAACAGTTCAGTGGCTGGGCACTAGGATTTCTCTTGCTGCTCAGCTCATTGATTTGAAGGAGGTTAAAAAGGTCTTGTGGTTCCAGTTACCCTTTGGGGTCTTCATATATTGCAGTATACCTGGCTTCTTTAACAGGGGGAAGCCTTGCTCTTTTTCCATCGGTTCCAGCAGCTGCTTCATCACGCTTGAAGTCTCGTCTCTGCTGATGCTGTTTTCAAGCTCTGAGGGATCTCGGCTCTTCTGAGAATCCCACATGGCATTTGAAAGCGAAACATCCCTGCTGCTGGCTGTGTGCACGCTACCCAGGGCATTGTGGAGCCACATCAGGCGCTTCAGCCCTTGAAATGCCCTCCCTTTGTCATGCATGAGCTGATGCTCCGTCACTGCTCTTTTACTGCAACAGGAAGAAAGAGTTCAGTTAGGAAACAAGCACAGCCAGATCTAAGCTCATATTGCAAACATGGCTGATTTGCATCTATCACTCTTAGCTGTTTCCCAAAGCTGAGCGAGGAGCATTGGTGGTGTCTGAACGTCTTGTGGGGGGCAGCCCTGAGGCCACGTCCGTGGCTCAGCTAGTAGGGTGGGCGCCCAGAGCTGGCATGGCCCTTGCACAGTGCACACGCCCCAGATCGGTGTGTGAGCTCCCCCGCACAGGCTACCTCCGGGCAGCCTGCAAGGCAGCCAGATAGCCAGTTCCTGAAGAGGGGAAGCTGAAACACCAGGCATGCAGCCATTCTCAAAAGCCTTGAATCCCCTTAAAAAAAATAATAATAAAGCCAAACTAAGGCAGAGAGTGGCAAAGTGATTTCAGCAGGCTTATAGAGCTCCGCAAATAGAAGCTTGGTCTTTACCCAAATTTGCGTTCTTTTCAAAGCTCCAAATGCTGCAGTAAAAAATCCCTTTTCATGAGCTTAATGTTCTAGGATTGTTGTGTTTGTTTCTTTCCTTCCAGAGCTGTAAGTCAGGAGTAATTTAACTGAAATCAGTGATGTCCGTGAAATGAAAACAAATCTTTATTTTCTTAAGACATACCAAAACTTTTGAGCCAAATATTGACTGGGGAGTGCAGGCTAATTCCAGGATACAAATATTTCTGGATTTCAGGCGGTTTAGATACAGCTAACCCCAGCTATAGGCTCACACTGCAGATTTGGACCTGAATGGGAACCTAAATACGGGATTTCAGTATATGGCATTTCCTTGACTTGCGTTGAGCATCTTTGCATAGTTTGCTACACTGTGTTTAAAAGCCAAAAATATACTGGAAATGGTATAATTTTTGCATCTGAAATGCAATCGGCCTGATTCTGTACTGCATAAAGGGTGATGTAAAATATTGCCGTATCAGATGTATGGAATCTTCCTTCGACTGTGCCCTGGAGTACGTGGCAGCAATGGAGAATACAGCCCATTAAACCAAAAGCAAGCAGTTGTCTAATAGTATTAAGGAAAAAGGTGACATTGCTTACTTTTCAGTGTCTTGCAATGTTGCAAAACAAGAAAGAAAAAGAACTGCCAAAAATGTAACCATCTGCAGAGATCTCTGGGGCAGGAACATTTTCTCTCTTCTTCTTTAAATCTGTTTGACAGGACAAGAAGTGGCTGATGTTACCGAAAATCTTTCTCTTTCTTTCACCTGTCAAAATGAATTTCAACCTATAGGCATTAGTAACAGTGGAACAGTATACTGTGGTACATCACCTCAGAACCTGTCAGAACATCATTGCAGCTTGCAATCTATATCAGTAAAAGATGAATATATTTCATAGTAAATTGCTACATTTCTTTACTGGGAGTCCTGTATCTCCTTTTCCACTATTACCTGTTAAGGTTTTACTTCCTGCTCTTGTGCATTTGCCAGTGCAGGAGATTATTTTATTTGGAAGTGGTAAGATGTCTTCCTGATAAAAACTTAGCAGAAATTTAACAAAAAAAAATTAGGATTGCTGCCTTGAAAATGTGTCAGCAAACTCAAAAAGAGTTTAAGACTGGACTGTGCAGATTAAGTTAAAAGGTGGAGACAGCCCTGAAATTTGGACTTTTACATCAGCAATACACATGATGTTACTGACATCCAAATCTGCCACAGCACATGCAAATGATTTTTTTTTTCTGAAAATAAATGGATTTCTGGCTCAGGGAAGTAAAAATTAGAAAATATAATTGTGCAATGATTATTTTCATCCAAGTTATAACTGCATTCAGTTATTGATCTGTTCCTGGCATTGGTATCCCTATACCTACTCATCCTTTCAACCCCTCTGTTTCTTTTTCACCATGTCTATCATTGAAATTTCTGTCTTTTTTACATTGATGACTGTACCCTGCTTTTAGAATTGACTTAAGCCTTTAGTTCCTTTAGTTACTAGCAAATCCTGGATTAACTGTTATATCAAAACTAAATGGTTTTATAGCAGCAGATAAATTGTTCTGCAAGAATAATCAAGAAGTATTCCCACATAACGAAGATGCTGATTTTTTGAAGAAATAATTTTTTAGTGTAGAAGCAGATTGGGATAATAAGCAACTCCACTCAACATCTCCCCAAATTAATTTTATTTATACTAATTTGGATATTAAAATAACAATGACTGGATGGAAAGGCAAATTAGACCATATATTCAAAAGTAACATGTGATCTACTTACTGTTGATCTTCTAGAGATCACGGTGAAGTCCTGATCGGCACAGATGTGTCTCCTTGCTAGTTTTCTAGTGACGTTCCAGTTGCAATGACAGTGCGTGTCTTTCACCTTCTTTTATACCTGCCCAGAAACCACAGAAACAATAGAAATGATCTCTACAGCATTTTGTGACTAAGACCTTTCCTCTCATGTCAGTGAAATGAGACAGCTCCTGATTTCCAATGATGATAAATCTTGGATTCTAAAATGCTCTGTTCAGCTGGGACTATGAAAAAGGTCATAAGTTTGTGGAAAGTATCTTATTCCTTTGCTGTCTTTCCTATTTTGTGATAACTTTTAATTCCAGCACAATCCTCCCCATGATGACGGAAAATGGATGTTCAAACCTGCTGTTTTACTAGTGATCAGGAAAAGGGTCTCTTCTATGCAAAACAGATCTCACTGCTTTGCTGTCCTCATGGACTCATGTATAGGACAATAATGTTGCATATCAGGAATCTAAATCAGCAATATTGTTGATGTCTATAATGCCAATTATCATTCAGTTAGCAAAACAGGGCAGTTATTTGCAGAAAAACTAAGGAGTTTGTAAATAAGATCCCACTGGATTTTAATATTCAGTACAAATTTCATTTAAATGCATTGGTTGTTCAGTAAAATATATTTGTTTCAAATCTTAGAAACTGGGGAGATACAGAAAAGACTTATCAATTCATTAAACAATCAAAAGACAAGTAATAGCCCAGGCAAAAAGCCATATTCCGATATGCTTTGAATCAGCACTTGAAACCATATGAGTTAATGCAGTGTGAGGTTTGATACCCACTTTATGATCTGTAACCAGGGTAATTTCACTAGAATTTGGATACCCATGACGTGGATGGTCCATTAGGCTGAACCGCTGGCCTATTTAAGATGACCACTTCCCATTTCTGAAAGTGAATGAAAGTGAATGTATTTGTCATCTCTGAGGAAAAATTTCCTGGAAGGATTGAAGGACAATTATAATTTGCTTAAAGTTATCATTAACTATCAGTTCATTTCATATAGGCACAGCCGTACCATCCTATTAAATTCAGTCTTGGCTGAATGCAAAGACACTGTGTAACAGCAAATGGGACAGGCCCTATTAGCAGTCCTCATGCCATCTCATCCGTTCTCGCAGCTTCTATGGACGTCAAATTGCTTTTTATTATATTCCTCATGACAGCTTATTTTGAGCCCGGCTATTTCACAGCAATCAAATAAGTGTTCCTGATTTTGTTAGGTGAGTCCCAGTTGTTAGAGAGAGTGTCACTCATTAAAGAGGACAAAGTTTATCACCAATTAAAAATGACATTTGTTAAATGGTGGTAGAATAGAAGCCTGCTTCTCATCTTAGTTTCCAGGGTAGCCTGCAGATACGCTGAATTATGTCTGTGAAACCAAAGTTTCTTAGTTACATCTTCAAGGACTAATAAGCATTGGCAAAAATCATGTCCAGAACATCTGGTCTAATCCATCCCTGAACTTTTCAAGTCTCCGTTATATAATGGGCTTTCACTGAATGCAGTTACTAGCATCTCCACCGGAAGAACTAATATTGCATTCATCGGAGGGACTACAGGCAGGTTAGACACACTGACATGTGATCATTAAATGGGCACTTGAAGCATTCTGTAGTGGCCAAAGTGCATTGCCCTGGCTACTCCTTTCCATTGGATATTTCTTTCCAACTAAGGACTCAGAAGTCAAAGTCAACCTTGGATGTGACTTTCTAACATCTCTGAGAAGCGTATGTGAGGACAGACTCCACTGAAGTAACGATACATCTTTGAGAAAAGCATCAGGCCCAAAGACTCAATGGCTCTAACACCACTGTAGGGAAGAAGTGTTTGCAGGGCTTGATTTCCATGGTTTGCAACGTATCTAAAGAAAATATCAAATATGTTCATTGCACAGCTTACACCACAGCCACACATATTAGTTAATAATTCTAACCATTTCTATCAGTTACTAAAATGCAGGAGCACTCAGTTCCAGCTTCACCATCCCTCAGCAATTTCCTGGAAAATGTAGAAGCACTCAGACTTCGTGACTTCTTCTTGCACATCTCTAAGCTAGCAAGTAGGACAACAAGGGAGCCTGGAATCAGTGTAACCCTCTAGCTTTGTATGGAGATAGAGTAAGTGATCTATGTTTTGCAAGAGGCGTAGGTGCAAGTATAGCAGGAGACAGGGGTGATGATAACATAGCTAATTTCACAAGGAGAAATCGTACAAACTACACTATCTGGTGAGCTATCCAGCTGGTGTAGATACATCTTTGCAAGAGCCCTTAACAAGCTAGAGCAGAGTAAGAAACCATTTTGTCTACAAAGCGATCAAAAAACCCAGCTGATTGGAATTTGGGTACTTCAGGGCCTCCTGCAAAGCCCACTCAAACCATCAAAGGTTTTACCCTTGGCTTCAAAGACCTTCACTCCCACCCTCCAGCTTTTCCTGGGCTTAGGGCCTGACTTCACATAAGACAGTGCCTTTGCTGTTCTGTCACCTTTTTCAGTGGGAGTATTTGAGTGAGGAGGGCTGTGCAAATTATGGTTTCCCAGTGAGTGATTCTTTTGTTTTGCTTTCCAGTCCTCTCCCCAGGGAGCCAGGTGGGGGAGGAAGGGAATAGGGCTTGCTGCAGAGCATGAAAGAAAAAGGAAAGAGAAAGCCTGGAGGCCCGGTTGAGGGGGAAGAAGAAATGGGGGGAGGGAACAGAGAGCAAAGAGAGTTTGCAAATAGCCTCGTTAGCACAATGTGGGGGATCCTCTTGCCAGAGATTTTAAAACTTAATTAAACAGCAGGCTGTGCTGCATCAAGAGCAATATCTGTAGGGAGATGGACAGAGCTGATGAATCCTTTCCGTGCGCCGTTCTCTGCCGTTCACCAGTAACAGGAGTACGCGCTCCAGAAGATTTGGTGCTTCTCTAGTGTAAAAACCGACTTTGTTGCCTCTTTTTTTCCCCTTCCTAACTGCTCTTAGCCTGACAGACTACGTTTCATATGAGCCGTTCAGCGTGGCGTGTGGAAAGAAAGACACCGCCCTGTTGAGAGGAAACTGTTTGACCACACATGGATGGTAAATATAGTTCCCCCGAGCTGCTGGGGAGGCAGCCGCTAATGAATGGCTGCTCTGCCTTCCTGGCCTCCCTAATTGAGAGATCAGAGGAAATGACACCTCGCAGCAAACCCGGCGGCCGCGGAGGTTTTTGCACCACCACACCCTCCTCGCTCAGCACCCCAGGGGCCATCGGCAGCCCTCTGCCCGCCGCAGGAAGGAGACGGCAGCCGCATCGCCTTGGTAACTGTTGAAGGGAGGTGAAACTCGGCTGCTTGAGAGAGCAGGCTCCAGGCTTCCCCTCGGTTCGGGGGCTTGGAGCTGTTCTGTATCACCTTCTTTTTTTGCATGGGGGGGGACAAATTCTTGTGCAATCCAGAGAGGTGTTAAGTAATCACATTTGGAGTGGCAGGAGGGTGCAGGCTTCAGGGCTAGTGTCTGGGCTGTGTGGGTAGGTTTAAATCCTGGCCCCTAAGCCACTAGCTAGTGCACCTTCCTAGAGAGAACTCCTGTCTTCCAGGGGATTAGAGTGGAATAGCAGTGAGACGGGCTCAGTGTTTTAATTCTCCATTTACTGATTTTTTCAGAAGTGCCCGAGTCTCACAGCTCTAACTGAACACAGGAACAAGGGTAAGTCTGTTGTCCTGCAACACCTGCCCTGGAGCTCAGCCTTGGAGCTGAAAGGGTTCTTTCTTTTCCTAAATCAGTCCTCAATACGGAATATTTTCTATGTGCAAAACAAACTCTGGCAAAGCTGAGGCCAAGTCTCCGCTCCCTTGTGCTGTTTCTGTAAACCCCACTGGGCTCTCCCAGCTTGGTCCTGGTTGCAGCATGCCTGGAGATGTCTGCTGATAACCTCGTCTGAGCAAAAACAAAGTAAAAGGAGGGATATCTCCCAGTACTATGAGGCCTGCTTTCCCTGAAAAGCATCTCTCTGGGATCTGCCCCTACCTGCCCCTGCAAGAGGGGAATGCCGCCATCTGGTGCCCATGTCTTGGTTTTGGCTGGACCAGGTGAGGATGTGGGTAGGTAGGAGCTGGCCCCTGGTGAGTCTAAGGCTCCTCTGTTGCTCAGGGGCAGCCCTAAATCTTGCTCGGGAGCAGGGGAACCCTGAGGTTACCTGAGAACTTACTATCTTGTCCCCAGATCTGCAGGAAGCAGCAAAAAGCTTTATGCTAGAGGAGTTGCCCAGCCACTACTACCTGTAGGACCTGTTTTTTAAAGGATCAAATTGGCCAAGAGCTGGTCTGGATTTCTTATTTCTTTCTAGTGCCAACAAATGGTGTACTGGCTGTGAGGGAGAGTGGTGTGTGCTTGTCACAGTGCAAACATCATGGGCCTCCCAACAGCAGGATCCAGGGATTATAATCCATGTCCTGCCCTCAGATATAAAAGAGGCAGAAAACGGGTGTGAGACTCTGAACAGTGATGAAAGGCTAGCTCACAACTGGAGAGACTGGGATGAAGGTTGAGGAACTAAGAGTCTCCAACTGATAGAGACACGTCAATCAAGTCAACAGCTCTCTTTCTAACTAATCCCTGATTGCTGAGTCTTTGGGGCATGCTGTGTCCCTGCAATGGATTCTGAGTATGTCTTGGTTTAGGTCTATGATTTATAAGTGAAACTGTGGGCTGTTATTTCCATCTCATGTCAAGTATACATATCACCCTTTGTTTGGGGTCTAAGATGCAGCTAAAACCCTTCACAGGAGTATCACTGAAATTTAAACTTTTGTAAACTGAGGGGACAGGTCACAGGGACCTGCAGACTTGCTGTTTGTACCCTGTAAAGAGAAGAGCAGCTGCAGCAGGAATAAGCATATGCAAGCTGGTTTTAGTATATCTAAAGATCAGACAGATGTAAGTCACTGCTTCTTTAGAAAATAGCCTTCATCAAGATTAGTGTATTGACAGGATGTGAAAATGGGCTGAATCCACAAGAACTTCACAACAAGCTAGTCCAGGTATGACTACATGTGTAGTCAGTTTTCTCCTTCCTTTTATGGATGATCTGGTGGATGCAAATGTTATGTACATCTCACATATATTGCACATGAATGGTGTTTTGTTATTGTGAAAGCAAGAGAGAGTTACAGTGCAACAGGATTTTTCAAACATACACTACCTTATAAACTTGGAATAAAGAAGAAAATAATGTAACACAATGCAGCTTTCATATATATACATATATATATATATAAATACATAGTGACACTCAAAGCTGATTCAGGATACCATCTTTTGGGAGACGATCAAAATTTTGCCTTTGCTCATCTGGGTCTGAATTAGTAAAGCGCAGTGTGGCTGTGTTGGGGTATCCTAAAACTGACTGTGAAAACAGGTGGGGTTTGGGTTTGTTTTGTTTTGGCCACAATACAGTTGCCTCAGTTCTGACCTGTCTTTTGTCATGGTCATGTGCCACATTTGGTCTCTGCATAATGCCAAAAGCAAACTGAAAATGGGAAAGTTAATGTTTGGATGATATGCTTCTTATGGTATGTGACTTTAAAACATGGTGATGGACCTAAGCACACGTAAGAAGTGCCTTGACTAGAGCAGGTAGTACTTCCTAAATGAGTGCTGAATGCCTTGCTCCCTTTGCAGGAGGTGAGCCTGCTTTTGAATAAATCCTCTGTTGCCAAGTCTGTCGTGTAATTATTCCTATGTCACATGTAGCTTTGGTATGAAGCTAAAGATCTGGCACAGATTACAAGTTTATCAGAGTTGATCTCTAGTGTTTTTAAAAATTGGTGAGCACTGCAAAACTTAAATCATATTTCAAATGTACAGTATGTGATATGAGGAAGGGTCTAGTAAACATTGCAGAAAGCAGTCAGGAAGGGAGGCAAACATGGGAAATCACCATCTCAAAGAAGCCTTTGAAGTCAAATGGTTAATTACAATTATTTCCTTTGTTTTCATGGTCTCAGGAAATTAACTATCAGCTAATTTAGGTTACAGATAATTACATTTCCTTAAATTAAAGCTGATAACCGTCGGATAACTGTACACACGTCAAAGATTTTAGAGCATCGATTACCTCAAAATTCTTGTTGGTTTTCTGCCACATAGGCAATTTTGATTCTTAAAAGCATTTTACTCGTAAGATGCTCTTAGAACTAATGAGGGAGGCTGTAAAAGGATTTGGGAAAATTCAAATGAATTATGTTAGCTGGTTGTCCTTAATCCAAATATTTCTGATGTTCTGGTAGAACTCCAGTAGACTGAGGATGTCTCTTCCTCTGCAGAATTCCAGGTCGGAAGACACAATGCATGTACATTAATTCATGCCCAAAATACCTTATCCCATTTAATATTCCCAGTATTACTATCCACACGTGTATCAGATAAACTTGTCTTGCTCAGTCCAAGTCAAAAAGGTAAAATAAAGCCTGGACTAGTACATTAAACACAACCTAGTGATACAGCTGCAAAATGGCGTTCCAGTAAATGACTGCAGAAACTCTCCTTGATGTGTTTCTCATATTCCTGGAGATAACCCAGAACGAGAAGTTTGTTATCCAGAGTAACCTCTCCGGAGAAAATTAGTGTATTTTTTTAAAAAATGGATGGTCAGTTATGGGCTGTTGCTAAGTGAGTAGTAATAAAGCATCTCAACACCACTGAAAGCTGTCCTCTGACTGTGCCCTCTGTCACTAAAATTCCTCAGTTTAAATCCCAGCTCTTCTAATTTGCTATCAAGTGGTGAAAAAGCCCCTTCTCTACCTTGCAGGCGGAAGCCAAGGCATAAAATCTACCAGAAACTTTGGGGTAACGCTGGTTTTGCCACGTAGTTATTTGAAGGCCCTGCCCTTGGGGATTAAGCAGCTATTTGTGACTCTAAGCTTTCATATATGTAAAACCTTAAAGTTTAGGGCAAGAAGCTGAAAAACACGACCTGAACGAGAAAAAGAAGGCAAAAAACCCCCTTATTTTTCCTTTAAGCTAACAAAACAGCCTCCTGGGGGTGCTTCCGCTTCCTTATTTCTGGGGCCTGAAGTCCCCCTCCCCCGATAAGCAGTTGCCAAAGCGGGGTGGGGGGCGAGAGGAAGACCTCGGCCCGCGGGAGCAGCCTCCGGCAGCCGAGCGGCAACGGCCGCCGGCCGCAGCGCTGCGGCGAAATCCGCCCCGCCGCCATTTGGGGCCGCGCGGCCGGGCCGCGGCGGCGGGAATGGGTGTGGCCGGTGGGCGGGGCGGGACAAAGCCTCTCGTCAATCAGCGGAGCGGCGCCCTCTGATTCGCCGCCGGGCGCCGTCATGCGGGAGCGGGCTGCCCGTATATAAAGGCGGGCGGGGTAAGCGGCCGCCGCCATTTTGTCCAGTGAGGAAAAGCGGAGCGGGAGTCTCGTTGGGGGTCGAGTCGGCTACGAAATTAGCGCGGGCTCCCTTCGCGCGCCCTCCCTCTTAGCATCGGTGAGGAGCTTCACCTCGGAGGGCGGGGGGGAGGCGGCAGCTGCGGTCCTGGTCCCCGGAAGGGCGGATGGAAGCGGCGCGGCCCGGTAGCGGCGAACAAAGAGCCGCCGCCATTTTGTAAAGCTGGGCCCCGGGCGGCGGCTACCGCTACGCCGGGGGAAGCCGGGCGGGGAAGAGGCGGGTAGGCCACGGATTGCCTTGAGGAGCTCGCTCGTCGCCCTCTCTCCGAAGCGGTGGCCAGCGAGGCGCGGCCGGGCGGGAGGAGCCGTGGGGGTGGTGTGGCGCTTTCCCGCCCGCTCCGGGGAGACGGTGGTTCCCCACGCCGCACACGCAGCGCGGAGCGGACGCTCTCGAGGCCCCTCCTGAGCCTTCCCGGCTTGGTCCCTGGTGGGGATGGCGCCGCTTTTCGCCCCAGCGTGGGCAGCTTCCACCGAGGCCCGCTCCCGGAACAATGGAGCCCTTCACCCGCGCAGCGCTCCCCCTGCAGGCCCGCCCCCCGCTGTAACCCCGGGGGCTGGGGAGGGGGGCGCAGAGAAACACTCTTGTCCAAAGTTGGAGGCAGTAGAAATAAATCTTCCTAAAACATTCTCACTCAAAAGTAACAAACTTAAATTAATTTTAATTCAACAGTGAAGACAAGACAGCAATTTTTTTTTTAAAACACCCCTCGCCCTCCCCTGAGGCACTCACCCACCCACATGCGCACAGTAACATTTCTAGGGAAGTGTTTGTCTTTATATATCGGACCTTGTTGATGTTGCAGCTTCTCAGAAAATAAATCAACTGAATTATTTTCTCCTTAGGTGAATAAACTGTTGTTGTCTGTTCAGTATACATGAGCTTTTTTTTTCTTTTTGTCCTAGCAATGCATCGTGACTCTTGTCCGCTGGACTGCAAGGTTTATGTGGGTAACCTTGGAAACAATGGCAACAAAACTGAGTTAGAGCGAGCTTTTGGCTACTATGGACCACTGCGCAGTGTATGGGTGGCGAGAAATCCTCCTGGTTTTGCCTTTGTGGAATTTGAAGATCCACGAGATGCAGCTGATGCCGTGAGAGAACTAGATGGAAGGTAAAATGTGCTTCTGAGGCATGTGGCTTGCTTAATGAAAACAGCAGAAATTGTAGCTAGTGATAGAGTTTAAAGCTGGGCAGCTTCAAAACCAAGCACTTAATGCATCTGTTATGCAAAATGATTTGTGCAGTGATTTAAGAGCAATCATACTTTATACTGCAGGAATAACATTGGGAGAGTTAATTTTACATTTTAGAGTTAAACTCTTAAGTTGGGCATGGCTTGGACTTCATCTACATCAGTTAAATTCAAGATGGTGTTACTATAAAGAAGCAAAAACTGATAAGTGAAACTTTTCCGGGTTCCTTCTCTGCCTGCTTTTTAGTAGTTTGGCTTGAGCTTTCAGAAGCGGCCACAGCTTTTATTGGTCATGTTGTATTCTGGCTTTTTTAGACTCTGTAAAATGTTTATTTGGCTAAAATGTTTATAGAGGGTTTTTTTCCCCCACGGTTGTTCATTCCTCTTTCCCCTCCAATTCTGTAAGTTTTCTTCTGTGCAAACAGGGTTGTTGCTAGAAATGCTAACTAATGGCAATTTCTTTTTCAGAACCCTCTGTGGGTGTCGAGTCAGAGTGGAGCTCTCCAATGGGGAAAAACGGAGTCGGAACCGTGGTCCACCTCCGTCCTGGGGCAGGCGCCCTCGAGATGACTATCGCAGAAGAAGTCCTCCTCCTCGTCGCAGGTACCCTAGGTCAAAGTACCCTCATAGAGCTGTTGGCACTGTTACCACTTAGCATCGTAGAAGCAGGCTTTGTAAAGCATGTTGATGGATAACGTTCATCTATCTGATCACAATTTGGAGATGCCAAATGCTAAAAACCAAAATCGAGGTGAACATAAGTTGTGTTGAATGTTGGCTTTTGTCCTTAGGTCACTGTGCAAGTTGGTAGTCAGCGCCCTCTGTCCTGGATTTATCCTCTCTCCTCCTAAAATCTGCTCATCTTCTAGTCACGCTTTCCCTTTCTTCCCCATACTTCAACTTAGGCTGTTCCTTTCCTTTATTCCATAATGGCAAAACATTACATACAGCGACTTAGCTTTTTCATACAGATGTATTTCTCCACTCTGTTTGCACAATTTAAATACTCCAAGTAGGCAGCTGTTTAATAATAAATCAAGCAACAGTTGCCCTAAACATCCAAAACCTTAACACTTTAGCATCAATTTTAAATTAAATCACATCATGTGACAGTCCTGTCACTTGAGATTTGCAAACCCAGATCTAAAATATAGCAGGATTTTTGGTAACTGGCGCATTCTTGGACCCAGACTAGGTTGTCTGGCTGTTAACTGCAACGTGGTTTTTACAGGACTGAGTTTACCTGTTGCAGGTGAGTGAAGTCCTCACGAGTCAGGGTCTCAAGCTTACCCTTTTGCTGTTGAAAAATAACACATTAGGAGTATTTGTTAGCTAATAGATGGTTGTACTGATGGCTTGTTTTTTCATTTTTTTTATGCTTTTTGGTCCATCTATTAATAAAAATGAACCCGTTACAGAGTCACCATCATGTCTCTTCTCACCACCCTCTGAGTCTGCATTAGCCAGTCAACTAGCCCTTTCAGCGTCATGTGACCAGCGCGCCCCATTCAGCTTGGCTGGTGTCGTTTCACATGACCCAGGCATGGCCAGTCGTCAGGTTGCACCGCCCTTTGGTTCCCGAGCATGCTGTTTTCTCTCAGCCTTCTCTCCAACCTTAACCAAATCGGCAGCAGCCACCTCGACCGCCCACACATTCCCGGCCAATCAGCTCAGCTGTTTATTTACCAAATGTCTTCACAACAACTACAGCAGCAGCCTTCGGCTAACAAAAAAGCAGGAAAAATCCACAACACCCCCTTCGCCAACCAACTAAATACAACGCAACATCTGGCAAAACCTTTTCAGCAAATTCTTCTTGGCAGTCAGTCCGGCAGCCTCACCTCACCATTTCTAGCTTGTTGAAACCAAAAACTAGTAAGTTTTTCCTGCTTATACAGTTTACTGCTGGTTAAAATAAGGAGTAAGCGGCTTATAAGTAATTACTTTTCTCAATCAAAGGCTGGCTGTGCATAATTTGAGTGGTAACGTACATATGTTGCTTGAGAAAACTTTTAAGGGTGATACGGAAACTCTTACACTGTAAATAAAACAAAGTGAAAACCAGTATATTTGCATGTGAGATGCCAAACTAAATTTTTAATAAAGCTCTAACAAACTTAGCTTTTCCTTGCCAAAAAAAATCCTATCACCTTTAAATGGTTTTACTAACAGTTTTCAAAACTTAAAACAATTACTTTTTGGGATGAACTGGGCCGAGCTAAGTTTTTTTTTTTCTTTTTTTTTAAAGAAAGTCTAAACACACTCTTTTGGCATTAAGAATGACAGTCACAAATATGCAGTTCTAATGTAGCACTTAATGGCATTATCAATATTTACACTGAGCGCATTTCACTTTTTTTCCACTTGGTATCTCTTATGTCTTGTCGTGGACCTTTTTGGCTTGCATGGGTTCCAAAACATTTGGTCTGTGCTATTTTTTTGGAACCACTTGTGGGACTTTGGTGTGGTGTTCTGGGCAGTGTATTTAGTTGAAATGGAAGTGTTGCATTGGACAACTCTGCTATGAAGCATTCTTAGTTAAAGTGATTCATGGTTGGAAACGTGCTGTTCACACTGAGCTTTGTTTTACTGCCTAATCTTTCCATGCGTTTTACTGGATGATGGATGCCAGTTATTCTTGGCACGTTCCCTGGGCCCAACAGTGAGTTTGACAAGTTGGGAAATGCCTCACTCCATTAATGCTGAAAGAATTGGTAAAAAGCCTCACTTCTCTTTTTCTGGTTCTAGATCACCGCGAAGGAGAAGCTTTTCTCGTAGCCGCAGCAGGTATGCAACAGTTAATTTGTCCAATGTGTGTGTTGTTTTTTTTTTTTAAAGCTTATTCTTGGGTAGTATATGTATATGAGAGAGAGAGAGATCCAGATAGGTATTACAACTCAATAAAGGAGAAAAATGGGTTTGCTTCTGTTACATTGCTTGGCTGGAATTGATATATTTGCACAGCTATTTGAGATTAAAGGGTTATCAGCTAAAGTGTATAAGAATGGAAGCAATTAGCTTTTATGTTCTGCAGCTATCCAAAGTCCCCAACAGTTCTTTCATGAAGTTTCATGAAGTTTCCATGCTAATATGCTACTTTTCTCCAGGTGCTGTGAGCCTTAGGTGCAGATTATATGAAACCACCTGGCTAGTAAGCATGTTGTCTTGTCACATAGTATGAAGTGGTAGGTGGCAATTACACAGTGGTACTGCAGTTCTTTGTGAGGATTTTTGAAGCTTTCAGAGTTTATATGTAATTCTTATGTTCATATGGCATAGGATGCTGCATTCCTGTGAGGGAATGTTTAAGCATGCATCAACACGCTGCATCAGCTGAGTTCAGGAAACCAAAGGTTAAGGGGTACAGTTTTCTTCTAGTGTGTTGTTTTCTACTATAGCTGGGGCAGCAAGCACCACTTGCAGTCTGACTCTGAACAGATGCTGGTGCAAAGTACAGGATAACTGTTTACAGCACAACTTAAGCAGTGTTGAATGGCTCAAGCTGATTATCCTTACCTGAAGGAAAGACTAATACTATAATCTGTAACAGTTTTTCCCTGACTGAATAGTTAAAACCTTAACTCCCTAAAGGGAACCTCTTCAAATAGTGTTGTAAGCTAATCTAGTTCAGCTTTGCTTTGATGCTATAGTCATCTTTCATTGTAATCTTTAATAGGTCCCTCTCCAGAGACAGAAGAAGAGAGAGATCGCTCTCACGGGAGAGGAATCACAAGCCTTCTCGTTCCTTTTCCAGGTCTCGCAGGTAAGACCAGTTACATGATAATTAAGTATTTTGAGTAAATCTGTAAAAATGATTTCATTCAGTTTCTTGGTGATACTGAAATAGGCTGCTGAGGAAGAGCATCTCTTTAGTGTCTTAGGATAGTCTTTATGTTGAGGAATTAGATACTCAGTTTTAGTAAATGAGCAGTATTTTAAAAGGCTTAAAAGTCATGTGCTGAGTTGGGCTGGGATGTTTCAAGTGAAATATGCAGCTCTTGCCACTCTGAAACTAACATGTGTTTTCTTATTTAGTCGCTCCAGGTCAAACGAGAGGAAATAGGACTTTCGGAAGGAGCTGTGTACAGGAAGTCATTAGATCTGAGGACAGGAGGAGTATGTACAGAACATTGTTTTGTTTTGAAACTTCATAAAGCTTGGCGCATTTTTAAAATGTTTTAGCTGTTGAACTTGCTTTGTTCCTTGTATCTTGTAACAGGTGGCAAATGTAAAGATGTGAATCTGTATATGGTTCTAAGCAGATCATATGATTTGTAATATTAATTACTTTTCAATGTACCCTTATACATGGTTTTTGTTTGCGTTGAATGGTAATCAGTTTGTCTTGCATAGATAGAAAAATGTTTCTGGTCTTATTCTGGAGTGTCTTTTTCTGGGATTCAGCTTTTGGAAGGAAGCTTGCAATGAAGATACTGGTTAATTGCAAGAATATGGCCATAAATAATATTCAGTCTATGCAGAACAAGAAATAGATGCTTCATAGTACAGTTCTCAGAAAAAAGTCAGGAATGTCAAGCCGATGGCAAGTAAAGGGAATGACTGAGCTGCAATTTTATCTGGAGCTCTAGTTCTGACTTCCCATTACCTGGAACAGAGCTACTTTATATTATGTGAAATGTAAATTTTAAGCCCTGGAGTCAGTTAATTTTGTACTTATTGTGACTAGAGTACTTCTTAAATAGATGATTGTTTGATTAGCCATCTATTCCAGAACCTCTGAATAGACCAAATATGCAACAGAACTGACAACTGGAGTGGATGAGTTGAATGTATAATGGTACATTGTAAAAGCTATGAATTAAACATTTCTTTACTGTACAAGAATTTTCATGTCACTTGTAAAATGTCTTTTGTGAGATCCTTGGGATTAAAGTTTTGGTTACAAATTGTTGTTTAGTATTTAACTTGACTACCCACCATACACTGCAGAACATTTGCTTGGATTTTGTGGTCCAACTCGGTTCAAATCAAATGCGCTCTGCAAGAGGGAGTAAAATTACACTCATCACATCTCATTGTAACACATCTGCAACAGTAAACTGTTAAAGTACTGTGTTTCAGGCGTAAGATGCTGGTCACTACCTGCATTTAACTTGCAACTACCTGCAACTTTGCTCCATACCATTTCACACTTCAGTGAGAGGCAGGGCCTCTCATTCTATTACTACCATATATTGTCAGCTTTATAAATATAGCCTAGACTAGAAGATGCTAGCTTAAATTCTTGCCTAATGGTGAGTTCCAGCAATGCTTACTCAGAAAACTGACTAGAGATTCAAAGGCTCACTGTGTCTTTGCATCCTAGGTATGGGTTGGTAACATTAAGGTACTCTTCACAAGTTTTGGAATCGCTGGTCTGTAAACTGAAGCTTTGCATGAAGATTCTACCCAGAGTGTAAAATCGTGGCATGGCTCAAGTGTAATTAGAGCTCCCAAACTGCTTAACAGCTCCTTTTTTTCCCTGTATCCAAGAGAAGATGAGCTACATCAATTTTGATCGTGTGCATTTAGATTAAATCCATAATACTGTGAATGATCTTGTGGTTTAATTTCCTTCATGTATGATATCCAGAGGGGAGAAGATTATGGCAGCAGCTTTAGTTTCAGAGCTGTAATGGAAGGCAGTTCCACTATTGTTTTGGGCTGCCTAGAAAGGATGTATGTAAGGGGAATGTGGGCGATACATGACTGACTATGCTGTCAAGCAGTTGGGTCAGAGGTGGTGCCCACCCCCTGAGGTATGTGGTTTTTATTTTTGGCAAACAGTGCAATGGGAGTTCTCCAAAAACACTGGTCCAGATGCTTTTCCAGCCCGTTGTGCCACAAGCACTAGTGACCTTGGGTATTCAGTGAAAAGCAGAAAAGCTGGAGGTGGTGCAACAGGTTAGCAACATAGGCAGGCCTAAATCATCTTAAACTTGGAGCGCAGTGAGTTTAAAAGTTATGGACGTATATCTTTATTGCTAATGTTTTGCCTGATGTGTTTGCTTTTATGTGGTGGTTGATGTCATTACGCAGAGTATGGCTATTGTTGAGAAACAATCTCTGCTGTACAAGGTAGAAGTTTAATCTTGACCTATAATGTGAATGTGTTTTAAGAGACCGCTGAAGTACCCTGTTCTGTATGTTTGGCGTTAGTTGCAGTGTTCACAGAAAAGTGCTCCTGCATTAAATGGAGTGTGTAAGAAATGTCGAAGCAGGATTTTGAGGCTCTAAATCAAGTGTGAAGGACTGGGCTGGCTGCCGCCATGCACTGTCTTGGCTACCCAGCAGAGGTCAGCCTCATTGCATGCCGGGGCTGTGTCCTTCAGACAAACAGCCTCTGATTCAAATCGAGTTTGGTCTCAAAATGTTGACAGACTGACTCCTCTGGGGATGTTTGTATTAGATGAAAGGCAGCCAAGGGCTGAGATGATATCATGTGCCATGCACAGCTGGGTTCCCTTTTTTAATATGTTCTTCTGCCATGGTTTGATTTGTGGAAGGATTGCAGCTCTTGTTGCCTGGGAGCTAGTCTCTCTGCTGGCACGTTGGTTCCTCTTGTGGTTAAGCTTGGAGGGCGGACGCAAGCGAGCAGCCTTCCAGTAGTTTAAACTACCAAAGGGAAGGAGGGAGAGAAACCTGAAGTGCTAGCGACAGTGTGCGCTACACGGAAGCAGGTCGTGGGTTTTGTGCCCAAGGGAGTCTGCAGAACTGGGAATATTTCTCAGTTTCAGATTTTTGATTTTGTAGCTTTCTTACTCCTTGCTTGAGTAAATGAAGTAACTAGCCCTTAAACTGGATTAGAATTGCTATTTCGTAGCAGACTACTGTCCTTAGCAGGTGAGTTTCTGATGGGGAACAAAATTGAAGCTGTTTCAGGGGCTGGTTTCATGGTACTTGCTCTGCAGTATTAGGCTGCATTTCTAATTTGAGGAGAGGTTTAGTCACCTCTACTTCTCCCCCTACTTTTGCATGGATGCATCCTGAGGTTAAGTCTACCCTGTCTGAGTTCCTCCGACACTCCTCAGTATAGTATCTAAGCACATCCAAGAAGCATGTTAAACAACATAGCTACCATCTGTTTGTGTGTGGTTTGTTCTTTTCTCACACTCTCCCTGGAGAAAGTATTGTCTGCAAATGGATTTGCTAAGAAAGGGATTTTTTTTTTCCTTTTTTAAGTACATGCTGCTCTGTTCATGGCAGAGAATTTAAGAATGTCTTGCGCTTAAATCAGAAAATGTAGAGGTTAACAATTATTTCAATGTGATATGTTCCACAGACCTTCAAACAGGTTCAGCTAACCAAGCTCTTAGCTGGTTGAGCAATTGCAGTCTTACGAAATATTGACAGTGATTCCAGTTAGCAAAACTGTTTCAAACCACATTTGGGGAGCTACTGCAGTTCACCTCCCAAAATGAATGTGTTTCTCATTTCCAGACCTGTCCCATTCTGTGCTCCAGTCTCACCAACTCTGCAAGAACTAAAATATGTTCTTGACAGAAAACCACTTGTACTCTTCGTGCTCTCTGTCTATGTTTCTTTTTGTTTGGAGTCAAAGATGACATCAGAAAACTGCACCGTACCCTCCGGGTCTTCTTGTGGCAGCAAGCGTTGCCTGAAGCAGGTGGTTATGCCCCCTCTCTGAATGGCGATGTACTTGTACATGGACCTATCAGCAGAACTCGCACATGGAAGTAAAGAGTACCCTATTGGTATGGTAGCTTTTTTCTTCCATGATTAGCTATTTCTGGAACACTCCTTCCTTTTGGACACATTCCCAGTTTTTCTTCTTGCGGTACCATCAGCACGAGATGTCACAATGTCCTGTCATCATGCAGCATCCACGAAGCAACAGAACATTTGGCCAACTTTCTCCTGTTTTGGCTGGCTTTACTCACCGTCTCCAACCTTTGATCAAATCATACTATACCTCAGAAATGGTTCTTGAGCAGCATCCAAAACCTGAGTCAGAGTCACCATCATGAAGTGTCATACTCTAGTGTTGACATGGTGCAGCATTGCTTAACTAGAAAAGGCAAAACTGAGACGATAGCTTCATTTCTTCAGAGAAAGTAAGCAGAAAAGCATTGCGTGCAGGAGTACGGATCTTCTAGGGGGGCTTGGGAGGATCCAGCTATTTAGCAGGTTAGAAAATAAGTATCTCATTAAAACTCTCCCTGTGTCCTAAGGGGAAGAGCAGTCTAATGGGGACTGTAAAGAACTCTTCACCTCTTCTGGGATGGGGAACTGGAGCATCAACCCCTTCGGAAAACAGAAGGCCAAAGGGAAGGATGCGATTCCAATAACTCAGGTTTGACCTTAGATTCCACACAGCGAGACGATTGTTTGTCCAGCATGTTAGACCTGCCCTGAAGTATTTCAGTTCCCCTTTCACTGAAATGCAGCTAGTTCCAATTGCGCACTCCAACCTACCAAAAATAGACAAAGACATTTTTCCCTTGAAAACTAAGTCATTTAGTAACGTAGATGCTTAAGTTAAAAGTAGCAACCCAGCATCCCAAGCCTTGTAAGAAACATTCACACTTCCTAGAAATACGACTGATCGCTCCGTTTTCTCTTTCATTTCAAAAGTTTCAGTTAGGCTCTTCTCCTGGGTCACTTAGGCAGTACTATTAGTTACAGCCTATTATTGCCATTCAAACAAATACATGTTTTGGACTAACTCTATTTCTAGCACTAGATCCAGACCAATATAAAATAGACTGTGCAATAGGAACACGATGTTCCCAAGTGATTCATTCATCTATTATTTAATAATTTAGTAGCAGACATAGCTATTAGTTGGACAAGTGTTTGCACTGACCGTAGCGGTGCTTCTGCTCGGTCCTTAAAGCAATCTTCACTGCCAGTATTTTTGTGGGAGTAGCTTTTATTTGCAGCAGCACCAACTCATTTAACCCAACCCGAACGGCAACTGTGCATCCTCCCCATCCTTTTCTTTTTATAAAGCCCAGCTGCAGATGATTTTTCCACAGATTTCAGCAGTGTTAATCCTCAAATTCCCTTGCACGATCCTGGTCGCAGTCAGAGACTGTCCTTAGGCTGCTTTGGGCGGGCGGCACGTGAAAACGCTGGCCGGCTGCGACGTATCTGCGACGTGCGCAGCTGCGGCACGGTGCCGGCGGCCAGCGCGAGCGGTGAAGGGCTGCTCCGGGCGCGAGGCCCTTGGCAGGCCGGCAGCGTCGCCTTAGGAGCCGCGGTATCAGGGTGGAGCCGCGGTATCAGGGTGGGGCGCCCTGTCACCCGGGGTGTCGCTTCTTGGCTGGCTGGAAGATCGCTCTCGCCAGCTGTGAGAGAGGAGCGTTATCTCTGCCGTCTGCAGAGGCTGCTTCGCACGTGAATATTCAGCACGCCACGTGAGCAGGCGGGCAGCCGTGTCTCCGCGAGGAAGCTGCTCCTAGCAGCTGCCTCCACCAGGGACAGAGCGTTTGGCGTCGTTTGCAGGCCCTGGTTTCTGACTAATAGTGGCATTATTTGCCACTGCATTAAAACGCCGTAGGTTACTGAAGAATGTCTATCTACTGGATTCAGGGCAGCGTTTCCTGGTGCTAGCAAATGTTGAATTGATCGGCTTTTCATGCATGACTATTATAAGCTTTTGGGGAGGAGGTTGCTGCAGCTCGAGAGATAGGGTTCAGGTGTGGTACGCCGGTGCTCCTGCCAATATTACTACTTGCAGGCGCCTAGTTGACATGTCCTGCTCATAAACTCATGGTTAAACGTTCATCAGATTTGGAGTAAGGAGTTTCCCCCCTACATCAATTTGATAGAGACCAGTGCAGTGGTTTTTGACCTCCTCCGTAGCATGGATATTTTCAGGTCTCCGTATTCCTGCTGTCGGTGATGACCTCCCTCCCTCTCTTTGTCTCTCTCGCTCTCTTTGTGGCATATTACAGCTGGAGCTTCTGGTCTTCTGTAAAACTTTTGTTCTTCTCCTACGACTCCCAAGTTTGCTACAGGGTGACGGGAAGGGCCCTGGCTTAGGGTGACTGGTGGCGGGTGAAGGAGGGAGAACTTCCAGCCTACATCCAGCCGCCTGTTCCACTACCGACAGCGACTCCATGATCCATCAACTGTCTTTTCCGTGGTGCAACGTTGATGCTCATCAGCAAGGCAGAGAAACTAGCAAGGGAGGATGAAACCAAAAGGAAAAGGTTTTCTGTTGGCGCTTGGAAATCCCCAGGTTGGATCCTCATTTGGTGGAACTGACCAAAGCTCCGTCCCTGGAAATGGGTCATGGTGGTCCGTGTCGCCGGGGATCTGACACAGTTTTGCGTGTCAGCGCGCAGTGTCAAGGACGTCCTAGGTTCAGCCTGGGGCAAAGGCTGCTCCACTCCCCAGAAGTCCGGGAGTTCCTGCTGAATATGAGTAACAGATGACAAGGAAAGTGCAATCAAGCCTTACCCTGGCGTCTAGGTGGCGGCTGTCGTGTCGTTACCGACGGGTTCACTGCGAGTTGTGCACACACGCTTGTGCCCTGCCCTTTCTTGCTCCATACGGCACCGGGCAGCAGCACGAGCCACGATGCAAGACAGTCCTCAGCGACGGTGCGCGGGCTGGGCGATGCCTCCCTGCAGCCACCAGCTCGGGCGCCCCTTTTCCTCGTGGCACCACGCCGGCTGCACGCAGCCGGACACAGACCTCCACCCCCCTTTCCTGCCTTCGCACTGCCTGATGCATCCCCCTTCCCGCTCGCCTGGCCCCGTGCCCGTGCTGACAGCTGGAGCGCAGCTCCTCGACATGCACCAGCCCTTGCAAAACCCCGTGCAAAGGTTACGTGAAGCACGGCACCGGGGCCGCCCTCGCCCACGTTACCCCGTTTCTGCGGAGTTTGATGCACGCACGGTGCCGGGGAGCAGGGAGATGCCGGGCGAAGCTGCCGGCGCCGGCGGCTCGCGGGGAGACGCTCTGGTGCCGCGACTCTGCCGCTGGCCCGGCTGCCGGCAGCCGAGCGCCTCGTCCCGCGGGCGCCCGGCGCCGTGTTTGACTAGGCTGGGCGGAGGGCGCCCCGCGCAATCAGAGATTATTTTTAAAGTGCCTGGCGTGAGCCAGCCTGAGTCAACAGCTCGCCGTAGTCATGTCCTCGCGCCCGCCTACAAAGGGCCAGAGCTCTGCAGCTTCCGAGCGAATCCGCGGAGCCCTGGGGCCCCTCTCCCGCTGCCGACACCGACTCGGGCTCTCAGCAGCGGGATGCGAATCAGGCCGGCGGCTGCACCCTCGCGGGTGCTGAGCACCCGCGGCGGGGCCGCCGGAGCACTTTGCACGCCGCCAGCCCCCCGTCGCAGTGGACGGCGGGGAGCAGCGAGCAAACAAGCACGTCCAGGCGACATCCAAAGGCAGGTACTTGCTGCAGCCCCTCGGGGACGCGAACAATGAGGCTCTTTGCTGCCAGCCAGAAGGGGAAAAAAAAAAACCCGCCCAAATCGCTCATGGAAAGTCGGTGAAGCAATTACGTTAATGACTGTGAACGGGCCTAAAAAAAAAAGAACAAAAACCACCCAATGTTGGATGAAAACGAGCGCGGGGCTGAATGAAGCGAACAATTCACAGCTCCCGCATCCGGGGATATTTCCAGGAAGCAAAGGCCTCGTTTCGGGGCCTGTCTCATCCCACCGGTTGCGCCTGGTGGGATCCTGCTGCCGGGGCTGATGTCTCATCAAAATGCCTGCATAAATGGAGCAAACGAGGGCTGGAGATGGCCGGGAACCAGTCGATTAACACGATCCAAGTCCTTTTAGGGGCCAAGTTAATCAAGCATTCAGCGTTTTGTCAGTCTTGCCTTTCTTTCCTGGGAAAATCCTATTAGTAGAAAATCACTTAATTGGGCACTTCAAAGAGCTGATGGGAAAACAAGGCTTCGCTGGGATATAAACGCCGTTCAGCCGAACACTGGATCCATTTAGACTTTTGCTGGAGCGTGAGCATTTCATTAAGAGCCTTCGCGTTTCCCACTTAAAAGAAAAAAGAAAAAAAGCTTGTTAGGAGAGATGATTAAAAAAAAAAAAAATCTTGGAGATTTTAATCTTGCTGAAGAGGTTTCTGCTGCCGGGATATTCGGGGCTTCGGCCCCGGCAGAGCCTCTTGCGCCTACGGGAGCCGCGTGTCAGACCCTGCTCTCGTGAGCCGAGCGCTTTCGCACCTGCTCTGCGCGTCCTCGCGCGCAAGGGCTGGTCGAGGGGGTGGGAAGCCCCCGGGCGCCACGTGCGGGGTGGGCGGCCGGCGCCGGGCCTGCGGGTGCTGCCGGCTGCGTTTTGCAGGACCCGCATCTTTGGGGGCTGCCAAAACCCGAGCGCTCGTGCCCCGCGGTCTGCACCCAGGCGCGGAGCAGTAGTTCAGGCCTTTGCAGAGCCTCGGTTTATCCTGCTTGGAAAAAATGCATATTAATGCATATTAATATTGCAAGGTGCACGTTAACGATCTGCGGAGCTGCCTTCGCTAGCCTCGTCTCGAAAGAGCCGCAGGAGGTTTATCCGCCCGAGCCGCTCCTGCTCCGTCCAGTGATACCAGCTGACGCAGCAGGAAAATCACGTTTCCCGACAAACCCTGCTTCCCTTCTATCCTCGGAGCACCGAGGCTCAAACCCGCCGCCGCTGCCGCCGCCGGAGGAGCCGGGCTCGGCCGCACGGGATCTGCCGGTGACGTTGCCGGAGGGGCCGGGCTTGGCGGCGGGGGGACGCGTCGGGGCAGGCTCCCCGGCGGGGCGCGGGGCGCTGCACCCCGCTGACTCACCCGCCGCCGCCGCCGTGATTAACGTCCTGGCATCCGCGACCCGAGCGTCTTCCTCGCCCCTCCGCGGGCTCACACCTACCGGGAGCCCGGCGCGGCCGAGGGCCGCTCTCCCGCCCCGCGCCTGCTCCTCGCCGGTAGCGCTCAGTGCCGTGAGTCACCGGCAACTTTCCTCGCCTCCGTGCCACCTCCGGCGTTAATCACCCGTTTTTCCCCTTCTGTCGCCGTCGCTGCAGTCCTGACCGTGGACTCTCCGACCCGGAGCCACTGCCAGGCCTCTCCCCGCTTCCCGTTTCTGCAACGCCGCCGCGCCGAGGTCCCCGAAAGCCTCTGCTGCGCCCGTCTGCTCCCGGAGCCGAGCCGCGAGCACGGAGCCGCTGCGGCCCCTGCAAAAATCAGGCGTGGGGGGCCGGGAGAGGAGCCGGGCGTTATTAAAAGCCAGGCTGGAAGAAACCTGCCGTCCCGCACGAAGCGGCCCCTAAACCCTTCCCCATCCAGAAACCGTAGAAACAATTACGGAGTCGCTTTCCTAAGGGAAAACCTGCCTCCGCTTTAGTTGTTGGCTGGTTTGGGCTTAGCGAGGGACGCTTCCCTTGCAAAGCCGTGTAGCCGGGGATTTCGCACCGGCCGGACACGTTGCTCGGTTCTCTCTCATCATTTGGCTTTTTTAATCCGGCCTCCCTCACTTCTTGCATCAGCGCTTGCCGCAGTTAGAGCGGCCGATTGCGCAAACGAGCCTCTCCCCTCGCCGGCCGCTCTCGGGCGCTCGGTTAAAAAGCTGCCGGTTTTGACAGTCCCGTCCCCTTTGGCTTAACTGTGGTGCTTTTCTGGAAAAAGGGCTCATTTAAGGAATTCGTACGAATGCCGCTTCGCCTGCCGTCCCCGCGAGTGGCTGGAGGTGGAGGTACCACGTGGGGGGTGCACAGCGCTGCTGCTGCTGCTGCTGCTGCTGCTGCTGCTGCTGCCGCCGTGTTTGTGTTTCTCCTTCAGCGCCGCTTGTGTCTTTATCAAATCGAGGGCGACTGAAACAACACGCTGCGGCTCACACGGCGTTTTGCGAGCAAACGATATGTTAATGTATCACAAAGCATCGAACCTCTCCGCAGCGCAGGTCCACAAGCGAAAATCCTTCCCCCGTGAGAAGAGCAGCGGTGGCGGCTGCCCTTAGAGGCAGGGCTGCTCCAGCCCGCGTCCTTCCTCTCGCTGCGTTACGGACAGAAGGACGCGGGCTGGATTTGTCGTGCTTGTTTTCAGAATGAATTAAACACACGAGTTACAAAATCTGAGCCCGGCGGGGTATGAGAGCGTGCTGGACAGCGGACGCCGGCTCCGAGCTCTTCCGAGCAGGCTCCAGCCTCCGCCACATTAAGCATCGCATTAAACCCTGCAGCAAAATCTTGGGGAATGTTTGGGTCTAGCTTTGCCAGGCCTGGCTTTTTTCTGCCACGCGTAGTATCATCTCGGGTTGCTTGCCCGTTCCCTGGAGGCTGGCGGCTTTCCTGCAGGGCGAAGGGATGCTCCCTCCCCGTCCCACCGTGCCGGTGCGGTGCAGGGAGCTGCAGGGACCAGAGCCGCCTCCGGCCGCGGGGTCTGTGCCGGCTTTGCCCAGGGCGGCTGAGTGGGGCCGGGCGCCGGGGAGCCGCTGAGCGGGGCCGTCTCCAGCCGGACATGCCCAAACATATACCCAACTTGTCCAGACTGATGGCGAAGCTACTGGTCCAGCCGGGAAACGGGCTGGTGTTTTGCACGCTGAGGGTCCCGCGTCCAGGAGGGCGCAGCAGCACCCAGCACCCACCCGCTCCGGGGGGCTCCGAGGGTGCCTGCCGCCCTGGAAAGGCAGCTGCGAGAGAACGCTTTAACTTGTGTATTTGTGGTCACTTGAAAGCGTGCAGGCAGCTTTTTGTACCTCAAAAGAGACAAACCCACCCGGCTTTATTTGCCCCCTTGTTGCCCGTGTCGTGGTTTCAAAGGTGCTTTCCACCCGGGCAGTTTACTCCACGCTAAGAGGATGCTGCAGAATACGACCCCCCCTTGCACCACGGGCCACGACGACGTCAAGGGCATCGGCTCTCCCGCTTTGCGGCAGAAATGCACCCGCTGACCCCTCTCCCCTGCGCCGCTGTGCAAGCAGACAGACGCCCGGCCTAGGTGCCCTCCGGCTTTGCAACCCGCTCAGCCCCGGGCAGGGTCTGGCAGGGCCTGGGGACCGGGGAGCAGCATCCGGGCTGGGCTCCGAGAGGGGCAACCGGAGGGGCAGAGAGCGTCGCCTCCTTGGTCAATCCTTAACCCCCAACCCCATTTAAATCCTCCACACTACAGTGATCCAGCGGGCAGGAAAACCCCTTGCCGGGAAAGGCCTGGGTGGGATGTGGAGTCTCCCCCTGCCCCCAGCCAAAGGTTTGCTCCCTAAAGGCGAAGGTTTGGATTTGGAGGGGGGGGGGTCCCTGCATCCCCTAATGAGGGGATCCCTGCACCCCCCGATGGGGGGGGGTCTTTGCATCCCCAGCCTGTGGGGGTCCCTGCACCCCCCGATGGTGGAAGGTCTTTGCATCCCCAGCCTGGGGGGGGTCCCTGCACCCCCCGATGGTGGAAGGTCTTTGCATCCCCAGCCTGGGGGGGGGGGTCCCTGCACCCCCCGATGCCCGCTGGCAGCGTGCCGGCTCCCGGGGGCGGCGGCGGCGGCGGTGGCGGAGCCCGGCCCCGATCCGCGAGCGCCGCTGCCCCGCAGGGCCGGGCAGGGCCGGGCCGGGCCGGGCGGGGCGGCAGGGAAATCCCGGGTGAGCGAGCGGCGAGGCCCCGCCCCGGCCCGGTATAAAGCGGGGCGAGACGCGCCGGGCACCGGCTGCCGGCAGACGCGACGGGACGCGACGCGGCGGGACGGTGAGTGCGGCGGGGCGCGGCCGCCTCGCCCCCGGGGGGGTCCCGCTCGCCCCGCGCCGGTGCTACCGGGGGGGCCGGTGCTCGGCAGCCGGGGGGGGGGGGGGGAGCGAAAGCACCGGCAGCGGGACGGGGAGGGCGGCGGCGGCGGCTCCGCACCGGTGGTCCCGGGCTGGACGGGGCGGCCGCGCTGGTGACTCAGGGCCGCTCGTGTGGAGGGGGGGGGGCGGCCGGGGCTTGTCGCCCCCGGGGCTCCCCGCTGTCCCCGTCCCCGGGGCGCCGTGGCCGGGCTGCGCTCGCCCCCCGGCGGGCAGCGGGGCGCACTGCGGGGCCGCGGCTCCCCCCTCCCTCCCTCCCTCCGCCGCCGCCTCCGGTGCGGAGCGTCGCTCCCGGCTGCCCGCCCCGTCGGTGTTAGCGGCGGGGTGGAAAACGGGAGCTTTCCCATTGCAGGGTGTTATCTGGAGACGTGCGTGTTCCGCCGGGCTAAGGCGGCCTGGCTCCAAACCAGCCCTTTTCCTTGGAGAGCCCCCAAGGCCTCACCAGTGTCACGAGCGGGGCGTCCTCTGCGCCGTGGCCCCCTGGCAGGGGAGGGGGCGGCTGGCTGGGGGTGGCGCACCTGCAGCGAGCTCCCGCAGCCCCACGCCCGGGTGCTGCCGGCCTCTCCTGTTCCCCGCGGTTCCCACAAACTGGTGTAACTGGTAAAAGGGCAGGTCCCGGTGTCACACAGGTGCCTGCGGTGAGCAGCGCTGCCGGGGGGGGCGTGGGGTGTCTCTTGGCTCCCCAAACGGTGCCTTGATCTCCCGGCCTGCCTGGGTGAGGTTTTCTTAATGCAACCGCGAACCTGCATCACCTGTTTGTCCCAGTCTTGGGGTTCTCCAGCTGGAAGCTCTGGTTTTTGAGATGATGGTAAACTAGTCATCCCCATGGGAGGGAGGGGGGGGGAATTACATCCGCCCCATCCTTCCGGATTTGGTGACTCCGTCGCTGATTCTGCCCTCGTGAGTCAGGGTGCCGCCGCACGGTGCGGGGCCCGGCTGGGAGCGGGGGCTCCCGGGGCTGCCGCGGAGGCCGGTGGGTGTCTGGGCTCGATGTCGAAACGCGTCCCCTGGCTGCTACCTGCCGCGGCTTGCCTGGACATGCTGGGACTTGCCTTGCAATGAGGTCACCCTGGGAGCCGGCCACGAGATAGGAAGCTGAATTTCTATTTATACTCGGGGGTGCTCTGCCCGCTTCGAGGCTGGGCTGGATCAACGCGAGCGGAGGGTCTGGGGCGGCCTCGGGAAAGCGTGCAGGGCTGGAGGCTCCCCAGGGGTCTACTGACACCCCACGGTGGTGTGTGTGGAGAAGGTGATGCCGGTTGCTTCAAAAGGGGCTGAAGTACTGGATTTGGGCAGTTTTCCATGGTAGGTTGGCACCAGCTGAAGCTACCGGGGTTGAATACCCTAATCTTGGGGAAGTGGTGTGAGTCTGGGGGGGGGGGTGTCTGTGGTGGTCCCAGCTTTGGAGCTCCCTGATCGAGTAGGAAAAGACCAAGGACACCCTGTCGTGCACGCAGGGAATGGGGTTTGTTTCTGTGAATCTGTTAACGAGATTTAATGAATACGGCTAGCCAAACAGGGTCAAGTCGTAGCTTGGAAAACCATCGAATCCCAGACAGGGCTATGTTTGCTTTGCTCCGATAAAAGGCTCCTGGCATAACTGTGGGCTGCGTAAGGGATCCTTTAACCCCATGCATGTGCGAGGGTGAGGGACTGCTTGGGCCAAAGGACTCTTTGCTGCTTAACCGTGAAGGTCAAGGCTCTTGGCATCGAGCGGAAGAACAGGGTCTTGTCCCTGGTTACCCAACAGCTTCTTGCAGATAACAAGGGTGGTTAGCAAAAGTGGCCGAGCTTGTGGCATGTTCTTGCTGCTTGCTCAAAGTGCTTCCGTGCCACCACGCCTGGCTTCTCAAGATTAAGAAATGGCCAGAAAAACATCCTGTTGCCTCACTTGCCCACGTGCAAGCGTGCCCTGTGCCCGTGTTGAAGTGGGAAGCCAGTGGGGTTTTGGCTCAAGCCAGCGCACTGAGAGCGCTGCTGGCACTGTCAAGGTGCCTGGAGCTCTGCTCTGGCAGCCCCGGACCTGGTGGAGGAGGAATGGTGAACCTCAATATTTGCCCCTTTCCCATATTTGAGTTGCATCCAGGCTGGATCTGACCTCAGTTGTGCTCAGGTCTTTCCCTCTGCTCAAGACACCCCTGAAATGCTGAATGCCCAAGTCCCAGGCCGTGTTTGGCAGCTGGAGGCAGGGAGGTTTCCACTCTGCAGTCACTTTGCTGCGGGGCCAAGCCTTGCCCAGCCTGGCCACTGCGGCTACTGCATGTTTTGCTCTGGTGGCAAATGTGCTGGTCCTCCTGCTTGCTCACGGCTTGCATGACACCCCCATAACCAGTGCTGCTTTCCTCCCCACAGCCACCACGATGCCCCTGTCACAGAGCAGGGCCGGTCAGCAGATGCCCTGCAGCAGCAAGGTGTGCAGGAACCTCTTTGGCCCTGTGGACCACAACCAGCTCCAAAATGACTTCCAGAATCTGCTGAGGCAACAGCTGGAAGAAGCCCAGGACCGCTGGAACTTCAACTTTGAGACAGATACACCCTTGGAAGGGCGCTTTGAGTGGGAGAGAGTCTTTGTTGACCAGCAGCTGCACAGCCTGTCCAAAGCCAACAGTAGTGAGAGCCGGAGCTGCTCCTTGGCCCACAAGGTACCCTCCAAGGACCATCTTGGCCAGGCCTCCTCTGAGATGCCTCAGCAGGACTCTGAGGCTTGCACGGCCAGTTCCCCGCAGCGCTTGAAACGCAGGCAGACTACCGTCAAGGGTGAGTGCTGGAGACTTGGTGTCCCCCTGTGCTATCGGTTGCATCTCCCTGTGTTGAGAAGGTGTCATGACCACCATGGCTGGTGCCCTGACTCCCATGGCAGGGAGAGATGGAGGGGTCTTGGGTGCCTGGATTCAGAGATCCCTGGCTGTCTTCTGGGCATGGAGAGGGGTGTGGGGGGGGGGGGGATCCCTCTGCCTGGCTGCAAACCAGGCCCTCTGGGGTGAGGCAGGTGATTCTGGCCAGGCTTGGGGGTCTTATAGCTCAAGATGACCTGATTGGTAGTCCATTGCCTTCACTTCTCCTGGCCTGAGCCACTCCTTGAAGATCAGGGCCCGGGGTGGAAGTGCAAGTGAGACCAAACACTCCAGGGAGAAGAAACTAGCTCATGGATTGGGTGGGTACCTCCAAGACAAAGTCCACTTGGGCATCACCTTGGCTGGGGCTTGGGGTGCTGCCCTGGAAATGCCTCCTCCTTCCTGCCCTGCTGCCCCAGACCAACTGAAGGCAATTTCCAACCTGCTCTTTCTGCCCTCTAGATTTCTACAACTCCAAGCGGAGAATCGTCCCTGACAAGCCCAAGCTGTGACCTTGCAGTGCTCAGCTCCGTTTGCAAGTGCCTCTCTGCTGAGGGTGCTGTCATCGGGGATCCTTCACAGCTGCTGACACTAAGATGCCCTGGGGGTGTCCATGGCTTTCCTCAGCCCTGTACTATGTAAGCTGTGTGTATGAAGCAATGTAGAGTCTGTAGTTCCCTATTTATGAGTAGCCCGGGGTCCTGAGGGACCTTCACTTGTGTGCAATGTTTATGGAGTAGCCCATGTTGAGGCTTGTAACCCCTCAGAGGGGATGGAGAAGGACTGAAATGGGCCTGGCAGGCTGAGACTATGGCATTTGCCTACCTGAGGAGGTGGAAAAGAGCCTGGGTCCTCTGCCCTGTGCTGGTGGGGCCAAGCACTGTCGTTGCCCCATCCTACTGTCCAGCTGTGGTCCTCTCCCTGCCTGAAGGCTGGCCATGGAGGTTGCTCATGGAGCAGCAGCTCCAGGAAACCCCCAGGAGAAAGTCCCTGATCGTAGGGTTGGCTTGTGTGTATGGGTCCTGGTGGCCCAAGCCCTGGGGCAGCCAGGCTGTGAGCACAGCCCAGCTGCTGGCACAGGGCATCGGATGGGATGGCCCCAGGGACAGTGAGACCTTGTCCATGCTTGGAAGTGGAGTGACGCAAAGGGGGCTGCTCCTTTCCCCGGTGCTTCTGAGGAAAGGAAATGCCTGGTCCCTGGACAGCCCTTCCTCCAGGTGACTCACTGATGCATTGTGTATGTTAGATGGGCTGGAGGGCAGTGACAAACTTGCTGGAGGTCCCTGTGACTCACCAAGGTCTCCTGGCTCTCACCCCCTCCTGCAATGGGGAGAAAGGCTGCTTGTAGCTGTGACCAGACCTGGGCTTGCCTAGGGCAAGGATGGGTCCCCCTTGCACTGTCCCTCACCTGCAGGGACCCCAGAGCTGCCTGTGAGCACAGCTCCGGTGCTGAGCTCATGCAGCATTTTGGTCAAGCCTGGGGCCACCACTGCCTGGGAAGCTTTGGGATCCCCTGATCTCCCCGCTGACCCCGATAAACCCCTTTCTCACCCTGTTGTTGGCTTGTTGAACGGTGCGTTTGCCTTCCTGTTCCTGCCTTGTTAAATACTGACGCTAGGCTGGCTGCCTGCTCCGGCCCTGTTGGACTGGTCTAGGAGAGGGGAGCCCTGCTCTCCAGCAGGGATGACACCGAAAGAAGAAATTGTAGCTTTGTCCTGGACTGTTTTTTTTTTTTCCTCCTTTGGAGCTGGGGGGAGAGGAGGACCCTCACCTGGCCTCGGCTCGGCTGGGAAACGAGCAGCTTCTGTTAAGCTCTTGGCCTGAGGCTGCTCGGTCGCAGCTGGCTCGCCCTGCGTTGGTGGTGGGTAGCTGCTTGTGAGCGACTCGACACTGTCAGATCTCAGCACTTTGGGTTCGTCTCCTGCCCTGCTGGGTTTGGACTCTGGAAACTGGTGCAAGATGGTCCCAGGCAGAAAAGGGATGGGGTCGACCTCCTGCCTTGCACCGAGATGCACTTTGCTGTCAGTAGAGCTGGCGAGCTGCCAGCACTAAATGTTTATTTATAAAGATGCTGTTAAGTCTGATGGGGGGGTGGGAGAAATATCTGTTTGTCTGTAAATGTAGCTCTGAATAAACACTTGTGTCTGGGAATCTGTGTCACTGGGTTAATGGCAGTAACCTTGCGTGCTGCGTGTTGCAGTCCTTGCTGGGAGGAGGGAGAGGGCCTGGCTGGGGGTCCCTTTGGGGGTGCAGAGCTGATTGCCCTGCTGGGCAGGGGTTTCTGGTGGGTGGAACCTTGTGCTGGGATCTCTGCCTGCTGTCCTGGGGTTACTGGGAGCAGGTGGAGCAGCTGGAGGCAGAAACCAGACTAATTTCCACTTAGGCAGCTGGGGAGGAGGCTGTAACTGCCTTGGGTAAGTGCTTTGCAGCCTGCAGTGTCGAAGCAGCAGGCCTGGGAGCTGTGCAAGAGCTGAGAGGGGCAGAGCCCCACTGCAACCTGTGTTAACCCCTGCTGCCTCCGGCCCGACTCGGAGGCAGATGCCACCTTGCTCAGCTGGGTGCAGGGTGGAGATGCTGGGTAGGGGGTGGCCATCGTGGCCCCAGCAGCTCGCAGACCCCACCACTGCCAGCGCAGGGTCTTGCGGTGGGGTGCTCTGCTGCAACACTGGCTTCAGCCACCCGCAGGGGTGGTTCCTCCTGCACGTGTACTGGTGTGCCTTGGAATACTTGCAGAGCGCTCTCGGGCAGGCTTTTAGCTGCTGCTGAGTCGAGCCCTACGGATTTAGCCTGTTCAATCCCTCCTCTTCTGGCAGTCCTTCCTCCCCCCTTGGCTGCTGCCGGCTGCTCCCCTGGGGTTTGCCAGGAGCAGGGACTGAGGAAGTTAAAGCAGGAGATGGATACTCCCCTCACCCTGGCTTGTGCAGCTCTGGTCCTCCATGGGGAAAGGGAGTTTCGTGCCTGGATTTGCTTTCCAGGCTCCCAAGAGAGACCCTAGCCCTGAGAGATGGGTAAGGGTTTGCTCTGGGCTCTCCCTGACATGGGGCAGGTCCTTCCCTGGGGGGGCTATTTGGCTGTGGGGGATCGGAGCGGGATTTCAGTCCAGCCTAACAGGCGCCAGCTTTGCTTGGGGAGGAGCCGTGGTGCCTGAAACAGGTGAGCCCTGAACCTGGCCTGCAAATGGAGCAATTGCACCTGAGTCAGCTGCTGCTTCATTAAGGTTAAAGTGCTAATGAGCAGGGCTGGGCCGGCTGGGTCTGCAGGTGCACCGGGGCAGGGAACCTGTGCAGCCGGTTCCTGGGCGGCTCCTGCCTTTTCGCATGGATCTGAGCCAGCTCCAGGGGCTCAGCCCAACACGGCAGCTTCCACAAGAGCAGAGCCCATAAAACGCCGCGGCTCTGGGGTGGTCAGCTGGGGCTGAGCATGGCTCGGTGCCACGAAGGTTTTCCCCGGCCTGCGAGTGACGGCAGCACCCAGGGTCTGGAAAGTCGTATCCAAGTGGTTGCACAGCCTTGGCTCCCGTCTACGCTGTGCTCTGCGGTGCTGGCGGCCGTTAATGCTAGTTGTGACCTAAAGATAATGTTTTGGCGTTGCCCTTGCTATCCTTTAAGCGTTTGCTTGGGATCTCTTCCCACTTTGCGGTTAGAAAAAACGGAGCAAAACCAAACCTGTTTCCCCATCCCATTGCAAACGGGAATAGTGGAAGTCAGCGGGCAGCCCAGCCGGCTGCGTTTGCACCGGGCTTAAACCAGTTTAGCAATTCAGGCAAGGTGCATTGGAAACTTCAGCGCAAGGGATGCGGAAGGGGGATTTCTCCCAGTCCTGGGCCTAAGGGGGATTTTGCAGCTTTGCTCCTTCTCTGCTATCACCTTGCATTAGCCACCCGGAGCAGCCGCTCTCGGAGCGGCCTCGGGTCGCCGAGCGGCAAACAGGAAGCGCAGGCGGTTGAGCGTAACCCGAAAGCGGAAAGCTGCCTTGGGTAAGAGAGAGCGAGCGGGAGAGGAGATGTCGGCGCGCGGCAGCATCGCCCTCCGCGCGCGCCCGACCTGCCGGCGAGCCGCGCCGCGCGCCCGGCCCCGAAACTGAGGTTCCCCCCCGGGGCGCTCGGGGAAGGTAAGCGACGGCTTTGGTGCTCTGCAGCGCTCGAGGCCGCCGAGCCGTGCGGGTGGGCCGAATCTTTCACGTCCGGGGATAGTTCAGGTAGCACCTAAAAAAAAAGAGAAATAAGGGGGAAAAAGGCGTTTCGCTCAGCGGCAGTGAGCTGGGGGCTCTCTCGCGGCGGCGGGTGCCGTTTTTGGGGGGCTGGGAGAGGCAGCGGGGACCCCCACTGCGCTGCCGTGGTCCTGCGGCCGGGTGCTTGGCCAGGGCAGGCGCTGGGGTCGCTGGTTCTAATCCCGGCTCCCCTGCCGAGAAAAGGCACCCGATTTTCACCGCCGGCTTTGGGGTCTGCCAGATGCTGGGCGACTCGGCGCTGTCTCGTGGGTGTCGTGCTTCGAGGCAGAGGGGAAAGGGATTTTCTTTTCTTTTCTTTTTTTTTTTGGCATGTTCACGCATTTCCTGTGCACCCCCCGGCCGAACCGCTGGTGCAAAAGGAAAGGCTGAACGCGTTAAAGACACCGGCGCTTCCTCACCCCCGCGGGGACCGGCGGCAGGGAGGAAGCCCCGGCGTTTCTCCGGCCGGGAAGCGCCGCGAAAGCAGGGCGGCATCGCCAAATCTCGCCGAGCCCCGGGGCGGCGGCGGGCGACCCACCGCTTTTTCCGCCCCCCTCCGCGGCAGGGCGAGCCATGGCCGAGCGCCGGGCGGGCGCCAAGGGCCGGCGGCTGGGCTCCAGCCGGCGCAAGCAGCTGCGCGAGGCATCCGGCGGCGGCGACGATGCCACCGCGGTGGCGGCGGCATCGTCATCAGTCCCCGGCCCCGAGGAGGAATCGCCGTGGGCGGCCGACGTGGCGCAGAAGGTGCAGGACTTCTTCCGGGCGTGCGACCGGGAGCAGAAGGGGTTCGTCACCCGCGCCGACTTGCAGGTAGGCAGCCGGGATGCTCCCGGCGTGGGGCCGCCCGCGGTGGCCGCTGGCCCCTAACCCCCCTCGCCCTTAGGAATTGCGGATGGAGGATTTCCCGTGCAGCGGCGAGGAGCTGGAGCTCGTCTTCGACGGGCTGGACACCGACGGCAACGGGCGCTTAACCGCTGAGGAGCTCGCCGCCGGGCTCCGTAAGTGCCGCCGTCCGGCCCTGGAGCCGCGGCCGGGCCGGGAAGCGTCGGAGCCACGGGCTCCCGGCGCTGACAGGTTTCGGCCGTCCCGTGGCAGGGCAGTTCCTGAGCTCACAGCGGGCCACCCGCGACCACCGCAGGCGGAAAACGGCCTCCCGCAGGGACCGCTTGGCCCCCGGCGGCCCCTCGTTGGAGGAGGCGGACAGCGAGGAGCGGAAGCGCTTTGCCGCCTTCGTGGACCAGCTGGGCACGGACAACAGCTTTGCAGAGTAAAGAGCCCGCGGAGCGCCCGCGGGTGTCCGGTGGGACGGGGTGACGGCTGGGGGAGGGCAGGAGCCTCGCCAAATCGGGTCCCTATTTGGGCAACAAGCCCGGAAATGGCTTGGAGCCACTTTTGCCCCAAGCACGGGAGCAGGGTCCTGCAGGACCCAGACCCCAATGGCATGGGCTGATCCAACCGGGACCCCGGACCCGGGTCAGGTCCGGGGGGATGCTCCCACCGAGGGGGTCCGGCAGGCGCTCGCCCCGAAACGCCTCTCCCTTTGCAGCCAGGAGATCTGGCAGCTCTGGGTGAAGCTGCGGCAGGACGAGCCCCAGCTGCTGGGCAACCTGGAGGACTTTTTGGCCAAGATGAGGCGCCGCATCCAAGAAGCCAAGAGCGAGAAGGAGGCCTTGGAAGTCATCCTGAACAAGTGAGCCAGGGCTGCGGAGAGGGACGGGGACAGGAAGGACGGGCCACGGCCCTCCGCTCACCCTAACCGCAGAAATGAATCCAACGAGGGAGGAATCCGGCTGCTTTTAGCATCGCCGTCAGGGGCTGGAGGTTTCATCTGGTGCTGCTGTTTGGGGTTGGGCTCCCTCTACAGTCACGCACGGGACAGCGGGAGTGCCGGATTCAGGCCGGACGGACACATCCTCGCTGGGCGAACGCCCTCCGGCCGCAGCGGCAGCTCCCGTGGGTGCCGCGGGCCTGTTCCCGTGCCTGCCGTGACGGGGACTGACCCCCATCACTCCGCTGTCCCCTGGCAGGCGCGTGGCTGAGCACAACAGGGAGGTGCAGCAGCTCTGCGAGGCCCTGGAGCAGCAGATGCGCCAGGAGATGCAGCAGCTGGAGCAGGAGGTGGGTCACCAACCCTTCCCCCCAGCTGCTCCTCTCCCCCTGGGACAACGCTGCACCCACAGGGTCACCCAAAACCCAGCATCTCCAAGGCCCCCTGCTCCCTCCCTGTCCCAGGGACCCATAGCTAGGTCTGTCACTGCTGCAGGCTCTCAGTTTCCCAAATGTCACCCAAGTGCTGAGCTGGGGCGGCTCCAGGAGGCCACCGAACATCTTCCCACCTCTAAGAGGACCAAAGCTGTGTAGATCATCCTGGTGCATCTCCATCTCGCCTGCTCTGAACTTGTCCCCACTCTGGGAGATCTCCCCCCCTTCCCTCGCCCCCGGTTTGCGGCTCCCGGCGTTAACAGCTTGGCTGTGACCGCAGAGCGAGGCCCGGAGCCACCAGCACAGCACGGAGCTGTGGCGAGCGCTGGACGCCCGGGAGAGCGAAGTGCAGCGCCTGGTCTCGGCGCAGACGGAGGTGAGCCGGCCGCCGTGGGGACCTCGCGGGCGGCGGAGCCGGGACAACGGCTGCCGCGGCCCCGTGAGCTTCGGCACGACTCGAGCGCGGCGGACAAGCCCAGGCAGCGGGCGCCGCCTGCGCCGGTTGCCGAACGGGACGGACGGACGTGCGTGTGCAGCGTGGGGCGCTCATCCCGCCGGGAGCATCCCACGCGGAGGCTGCAGAAGTCTTCGGGGCAAACTGCTGGCGAAACCTGCCTTTCCGCTGCGCTGGCAAAGCCTCGCAGGAGGGGAAAGGGCTTGGAACGGGGGTGTTTTATATCGGCACGAGTCCCTAGCAGGGCTCAGGCCCTTGCAGGTGCGGAAAGGCCTGGTTTGTCCGGCGGAGAGGTGTGCGCACACGTCCCGTCCCCGCCCCGCGGGAAACGCCGCCCCAGGGCTAGAGGGGTTGAGGCGATGGGTTTCGGCACGGTGTCTCCCCGGAGCCGGCCGCCGGCTCGCGGGGCCCGCGCGATCCTCCCCTCCCCTGCTGCAGCTGGAGACGTGGTGCCGCAGCCTGCGCAGCACCCGGGAGGCCACCAGCACCGAGAACCGGCGGCTGGAGCAGAGCAACCGGGAGCTGGAGGAGCGGCTGCAGCGCATCCACCTGCAGCTCCGCGAGACCCAGGGCCGCCTGCGGGACGCCAGGGCCGCCGCGGCGCCCGGAGCCGGGTGAGGAGCCGAGGGGTCGTCGGCACCCTCCCTTTCCTCCTGGCGGCTGCAGCGGGCGAGAAACGAGTTTGTCGGGTCTCAGCCCTTCCTTCGCTGCGGGAAGTGGAGCGATCTCGGGGCGGGGTGACCCCGGCGCCGGGACGGAGGCAGCGGGGAGGGGGGGCGTCCTGTGGCCCTGTTGCTCTTTTTTACCCCTGCGCCGCGTCTTTGCAGGGACGGACCCACGGCAGAGCTGCCCAGCGAGATGCCACCATCCCCGCAGGTACTTGAGCGGGGCAGCGAGGGGGGACGCGTGCGCACGTGTCGGCGCGCTGGTCGGGCAGGGACTGCCGGCAGCCCGAGGGAGCGGGGCCCGCGGAGGGGCTCGAGAAGGGAGCGGGGAGCAGCGTATCGGGGCTGGCACCCCCAAAATTTCGTGCCGATAGGTCTGGATAGCTGCTTCGACGCCTGGGGGAAAGGCAAGCAGCGCCGCGTGTCGACACGCTCTCTCCACCATCCCTTTTTTCTCGCGCGGCAGATGAGTCCGGAGAAGAGCGAGAAGTACCGCTCTGAGATGCGGATCAGCTTCGGATCCCAGAGCGGCGAGCGGCCACCGAAGAGCGGCCACCACGTGTAAGGGGGCCTCAGGGCGCCGGTCGTGCTTAGACGGAGGGGGCCGAGAAGCCTCGTTCACCTTCTGGCCTTGCCGCGGCGGCTTTGGGGCTCTGGTGCGGTGCAAAGCCCGGGGATGCTGCAGGGCGGCTGGTCCCCGGATGGGTTTTATCCAGCGCCAGGCAGCCTAGGGAGGTCATCCTTCTCCAACAGGCTTGATATTCGGAGCAGTGTCTTTTCCTAGGGAAGCCCCACGGAGGGTAATAGGTACCACCGTCGCTGGGCAATAGCTGCTTCTTCAGCTCATGCCCTAGAGGCCTGGGAGCTGATGCTGAGCACCCGAATCCCCACCAGCACCTCCAGGCAAATCACTGCATTTACCTCTGCTATCGCTGCCTCCTCTCCCACCCACCCGTCTCTCGTCTCAGTGCTTAGATCACCTCCACAGCATCCGCTCCCCTTGGATCGGGTGCTCATCTCCTGCCGGAGCGAGCTTGGTCTTTCCATCTCCCTAATGCAGATAGCAGAGCCCGGGAGGAAACACGCTCGCGTCTCGCGCTGCGTGAAGGCGCCAGCTCTGCCCCCCGCTTACGCGGCAGCTCGAGCACAGCTTGCCAAGTTTATTCAGCACATCGAGCGTGCTCCTATTTCCTCCATCCCCGGTCGCTGCCTGTATGAACTTCTAGTGCATATAGAGGATAAATACAAGTGGGCTTGCAAAGGGATCGGATGGGTTTGTGGAGGACAGACCTGGGAGGGGATTGCAGCTCAGGCTGTCCTGGCATGGGCTGGGGGGAGCTGCGGGATGGCTGTGATTATACCCTGCGCTCTGCTATTTCCAGAGTTTGGGAAAAGGTGCCGGCAGAAATAACCATTTCGGGACCGCTGCCCAGAGTGATCTCTATAGAAGAGGATCCCTTCCCAGAATTTCTGAAAGAGGAACGGTTTTCTGACCAAAGCTCTTTGCTAAGAGAAATGAATGATGCAATAGCGGCTCTGAGCAAAGAGCAGAAGTCGCAAGGCCCAGGTGACCCCGTGCCAGCGGGAGACGTTCCCCTTCGCCTGCGGGAGGACGCTACCACGCACAGCGCAGCCCCCGGAGCCCCGCAGGAGACCCTCGCCAGCCTCCACGGTCGAGAGCCGTTGCAAGGAGACCTTCTGCAAGAGGGACCAGCCCAAGCCGCACTCGGTGCTCGGGACGTGACACCGGCCGGTGCGTCTGAGAGCGCCGGGCACCGCACGGCTCAGGAGCGGGGTGGAGAGCAGGGCGAGAATCCCGGGAGAGCAGGGCAGGGCCCGGAGGACCCTCGGAGGATATTTTTCGTGCAGGGACAGGGCACTGCTACGGCGGAGCAGATGCTGGAGGAGGCTGAGGGTTTGCAAGGAGCACAGGGAGAAAGCGCGGAGGCAGGAGCGCAGGCGGAGGTAGAGGAAGCAGGATTAACGCAGGAAAAAACAGGTCGGGAAGCCGCGCAGCCCCCAGGAGACGCTGAGAAAGCAGCCTTAACCCAGGGAGAAAATTCGGAGGCAGATCCGGGGCCAGTCGAGCCACAGGAGCTAGAGCTAGCCCTGGGAGGACGTTTCACCGCAGAGGTTGCAGCCCCAGCAGGAGACGCGGCGCAGGGAGAGCGCATGCAGCCTGCGAGCGAAGGTGCGGAGCTAGGGGATGGGGCTGACTCGTGTGTGTGGCGCTCCGAGAAACTCGAACTAGAGCTGGGAGAGCACCTCGATCCAGAGGTGCAGTCCCTGGGAGAGGCCGGGAGAGCAGGAGTAGTGCCGGGAGAAAGCGCGGGTGCAGGTTTGCAGCCGCCGGCTGCGGGACGAGCCGTGGAAGCCGGGCAGGCAGGGAGCGGAGATGCAGACGGGCTGGATGTGTCCCAGACCCCGCAGTTAGCACCCGCCGAGGGTGCTGCGTGGCCCTCCGAGGCTCGGACGCCGGGAGCAACGCAGGGACACGTCTTAGACGCAGGCAGGCCTCTCGCCCAAGCTCAGGTGCAAGAGGTGAAGCAAGGGGAGAGCAGCGACGCAGCGATGCAGCCCTCGGCCGAGGCTGCGGAAGGAGAGGTAGCCCGGAGCGCGGAGGCAGAGCTGCAGCCCAGCGGTGAGTCTGCGGCGGGCGATGCAGTGCTAGGAGGGAGAGGCGATGCTGGGCTGCAGCCTGGGGATGAAGCTGAGCAGCTAGACGTGGCGCAGGGAGGGAGCACGGGTCCGGCTCTGCAGCCCCCTGAGGCTGAGCCGCTCGACGTGATGCAGGAGGAGGGAGCTGGGGCAGATGTGCAACCAGGGGAGGAGGCCAACAGCGCAGGGGGACTGGAGGGCCGGAGCAGCGATGCAAGCATGCAGTCACTCGCAGAGGCTGAGGAGCTCGAATTCACCCCGGGCGAGAGCGCGCAGGCAGAGCTGCAGCCCCTGAGTGAGGCCGGCTCTCCAGATACGAAGCAGGGAGGGATCGTGGTTCCGCATGTGCAACCTCCAGATGAGGCTGATAAAGCCAAATTAGGGCTGCAGGAGGGAAGTGCTGCTGCTGCTGCTGCTTCTGTGCACTTTGAGAGCCCTTCCCCAGTAGAAACCCTCGTGGGGAGCTCAGGTCCAGATGTGCTGCTCCCCGTTATGGCTCGGGGCCTGGAAATCGTGGAGGCGTTGGAGGTTGAGACAGAAGCGCGTCTGTGGGGGGTTCCCAGTGCAGAAAGCCTGGAGGGAGCAGAGGGTCGTGCAGCCACCCCACCGCAGGAGGAGGCTGTGCACGGGGGGCTTGGAGAGGGCGAGCGGGTGCTTCCGCGTGAGCCAGACTCTGATCCATGCGGGGTGGGAGTCAGGGCTGCTGCAGATGTGCAACCAGTGGAGGAGGCCAACAGCGCAGGGGGACTGGAGGGCCGGAGCAGTGATGCAAGCGCGCAGTCACTCGCAGAGGCTGAGGAGCTCGAATTCACCCCGGGCGAGAGCGCGCAGGCAGAGCTGCAGCCCCTGAGCGAGGCCGGCTCTCCAGATCCACTCGGGGTTGGAGTGGGGCCGGGAGAGGGGGCTGCTGCAGGTCCACAGCCACTCGAGGAGGCTGAAAGCCTGGGAGCACGGGAGGCTCTGAGCCCTGACGTGGAGGTGCTGCCGCTCGCAGAGGCCGAGGAGCCCAAATTCACCCTGAGCGAGAGCATGGTGGCAGATCTGGGACCGCTGGGTGCAGTGCAGACGCAGGAAGGGATGCCAGGACAGATGGTTGCTTTGGAAGCACGTGTGGTTCCCAAGGGAGATGTCCCAGATGCAGCGGCCGATACAAAAGTGCAGCCCCTGGCTGAGGCTGCAACACAAGTTGTTCAGCCCCATGACAAGGCCACCACCGATGCTGAGACTCCTGATCTGGAAGTAATGCTGGGAGCGTTCGCTAGGGCAGACGGGCAGATCCTGGAGGAAAGCCAGACACTAGAGAGAACCCAGGGAGAGAGGGTTGATGCATGTTCACGACCTGAGGAGGGGGCTCGGAAACTAGAAGTCGTTCAGGCCGAGATGATTCACCCAGAATTTTTGCTCCAAGCTCTGGGGGCTTTGAATGGGGAAAAAACACGGGGAAAAAGTGCTGAACTAGAAGTGTATTCACTGGAGACTCCTAAGGCAGAAGTAATGCAGGGGGACAAGGCTAGCACAGATGTGCTAGAGCAGCCTAAAGAAGCGATGCTAGGGGAGAGCACCGATCCAGCTCTCTGCTCGTTCAAGATCCACGGAGTAGAAACGCTGCAGGGAGAGAGGACTGACGCAGAGGTGAGGCCTCTGGATGTAGCCCAAGATCTAGAAGTGGTGCAGGGAGTGGGCCTCGAGGCAGACGAGAGGTTTTTAGCCCAAACTGAGGGTTTACAACTAAAGCAGGGCCGTGATGCTGGTGCAGCCACACTGGCCTCACCAGTTTCAGAGGTGCCGTTACCAATCAGGGGGCGAAAGCAGGAAACACTGATGCAAGAGGACGTTCTCGTTCCAGATCTGCAACGGCTAGGCGTTTCGGGACAGGAGCAGGTCTCAACACAGGCAGATAAGGTGAGGCCAGATGTTGCTCCCGAGCAGCTGCTGCCAAAGGAGAAGCCGCTGTGGGTGATGGAAACGGAGCAGATAGCTGCTGAGCGTGCTGAGCCTCCAAAAGAGGAGGTGCCACCAGGGTCTACCCTTTACGCAAGTGTCCGACGCAAGGAGCACGCAGGGAGCGATCTGGCGGGGACACTCCTCGGAGATAGTCTGCTGAGGGACGTAGCCAACAGTGGGGTGCAGCCTCCAGGGCGGCTCTCAGAAGAACCGAGAAATGGTCTGGATGTTGGTCAATGGGATGGGAAGCAAGACATCGGGCTGAAAACAAGTCAGGAAGCAAAGCCCAGCCCAGAAGACCCAGGGGCTGCGTCGGCTGACGGGGCAGGAACTGCCCCAAGAGGCTCTGCTGAAACCTGGACTGATCCAGACCACCTCTACAACGTGCTATTTGTCGGGGACTCCCACGTGGGCAAGACGTCATTTCTGTACCGGTTACATGCCAACTCCTTCAACCCGCACCTCACCGCTACAGTAGGTAGGCTTCCTTCAGCTCTTCTCCAGCACGGCTCGGCCCTTGCTCAGATAACCGTCACAGTTCCCTCGTCTCCACCCCTCAGCCTTTACCCTTAGAAACAAGATAAGAATCAATTTAAATTCCCAATAACTCATTGTTCATTGCAGTCGGGGCACAACACAACCTGCAGGCAGTCATTACATGCACGGCACAGCTCACATTTGGCATGTGAGCCCAAGTGTCACCTAGGACTAAACAGGAGCACCAACCTAACGCACCTGGATGCTCACTCCTAGGCTCACCTGGGTCCTCCTAATGCTCTCCAGAGAATTAGTACTGATGTGATTTAAGCAGGGCTTGTTTCACAGCCAAAGGCCCTAGTGTTTTTTCGCTCCTCTCTGCCTTTCAGCTCTGTGCTCCTCTCTTAACCAACCTGCTTTTACTTAGCCTGAAGTTAGAGACCTTTCCAAAATCTGGCCATCAGAGATCCAAAAGCTTGAGGGATCAGCTGCTGCCACACTTGCACCGTGTGGTTGCTGCACCCATCCTATATCTCAGGGCTGAACCCTACAACATCGAAATGTTCCTGTTGGGTGTGTCCTAGGGCTGGATTACCAGATCAAAAACCTTGTCGTGGACGACAAACTCTTTGCTCTCCGCCTGTGGGACTCGGCTGGGCAAGAAAGGTAAGGCGCTGTGCTGCGTGCTGCAGGGAAGCAACCGGGATTTTTTGGTAGCTTAGTGGAAATAAATGTTCTTGGCTTGGCTAAGCAAAGCAGCGTTGTTTAAGGAGGGCCTCCAAATAAGCATGAGATGAGATAAAGAAGAATAAAGGAAGTAATGAAGATAAAAATAAGTACTCAGGCTGTCTCTATGGCCTCCTTCATCAATATAGGAGCAAAATCTGGTGTCTCCCTGAATTTCAGATAAATCCCTGCTGATTTCCGAGAGGACAGATGTTGATCTTTAATGTCCTCACGTGTGTGCACACATGCCTTTAGAGAGGTATTTTCAAGTTCAGTATTTATATGCATGCCTAAGTAAAACACCTGTCAAGCTCCGGAAGATACTGCTTTTCAGCCTTCACCCAAGCAAGTTTCTGCCATTTTTGTACACGTGTATTTCCACGTGAAACCTTCTTACTCCACGCTGGTGACCATTTAAAATGTACGCAGGTACCACAGCATCACCAAGCAGTTTTTCCGGAAAGCAGACGGCGTCGTGCTGATGTACGATATCACGTCGGAATATTCCTTTGCGGACGTGCGCTACTGGCTGAGCTGTATCCAGGTGGGTGAATTGGGAAATCCTCGGTCCTGCCCCCGTGGCTTGGAAACGCCCAGTGACTCCGAGATCAGCAATTCACTGACTTGACTTCCAGCGCTGGGTCAGGTCCTGACGTCTGAGGGCATTCGGCTTTGCTTTCATTAGAAAAATCACTTTTCTTCGAGGATTTTAAAAATTCAAATGCCAACATTTTTTGCAGTTTTGCAATGTTTCCAGGTATTATCTGTTGCTAACAGCACCATGATGATTATCAACTATTTTTTTTAACTGAAAACTGGCATGGAGCAATGAAAAATCTTGAAAGTGTTTTCAAAACCATTTCTAAAATCAAGAATAGTCCATTTTAAATAGTGGGAAACGGGAGGTAACTGGTGTCCTATAAAAGCTTCTCATCAGAGATTTTCAGTGAATTATAAAGCTAGTGTTTAAAAATACTGGAACAAAATAGGTTGTCGCTTTGCTCAGGGTCCTTAAATCATAGCTGGATCATCTTCTGAAGGATATCACAAAGTCAAATACAAAGTGAGTCCACTATAGGCATAACTTGTCCAGTTCTCTGTACTATTTAAGAGACCAAGAGAGGTGATTTAAGGAAAAAAAAAACAAACAAAAAAACCTTTTCTTAAGTTCTTGAACTAGGTTAACAGCATTTAAGGTTTCGTTATCAGCCCAAATCCATGGGTACCCTTGATGGTGCTCTAAGATGTGTTTACACAGTGTGTCTGGCCATGCTTCAGAGAAGATCTAGATGCAACCCTGCTTCTCCCCCCTTTAACTGCACAGGAAGGAGCAGAAGACGGAGTCGCTATTCTGCTCCTGGGGAACAAAACCGACTGCGCTGCAGAGAGACGGGTCCCTACGAAGGAAGGGGAGCGCTTGGCTCAGGTAGGTGCACAGCCCTGCGAAGGCACGACGATCGCTCCAGCTTCACCGTTAGCTGAATGTGACCAAAGTTAAGCAAGGACAGCTGAAAGGATGGATGCCACCGGCTCCTACCTGCCTGAGGACCTAGAGGAAAGTCGAAAGCCCTTAACTCATCTTCTGTTCACCGGTGGCCAGGAAAGGGACCGCAGAATCTATCTTGCCGTCCTTACCCCCTTGTTGCCCAAAGGCTGATTCATATCAACAGTTTGGGATTTGGGCCAGTATCAACTGAGCCGTTTTACATATGGAAACACCGGGACAGAGAGGCTAGATGCTTTTTTCACAAACTAGTTACCGGCAAAGCTTGAAAGACCTGGGAACATCTAGTTATCATCTCCACATTCAGTTCTCTAACCAGACTGCATCACATCTGCTTCTGTCTGTAGCGTCTGTCTTTTCCTCAATATTAAATATTGGTGTCGTAGCTATGAGAAGAGCTGGATTTCATCCTTCGCATTCCTGTAAATCAATAATTATTCAGTTACTTGTTTCCTTGAATCTGTGAGGCCCTCTGGTCCTTGTGTTTCTACCTGACCATGACTTTTCCTTGGATATTTACCCCCATGTCTATGAAACTATTCCAAGCAAATGCAATAGAAGTGCATTTCTAGTTGGCATTTTTGTCTTCCAGGAGCATCAGCTCACGTTTTATGAATGCAGTGCTGCCTCGGGCCACAATGTCTCCGAGTCCATGGTCAGCTTAATCAGGTGAGCCAAACACTTGGATTTTGCCCAGCTGCCCTGAAATTAATAGGCAGTGAAGGGCCAGGGTATGCTGTAAGATGTGGCCTGAATATTCAGCATTGCAGCAAGGAGCTAAAAACCCTCACTGGCGTATTTATGTTCCTATGAGACACATTAGAAAGTGAGATGGGGAATAAATCCCGACGGAGCAGATCCATTTAAACGTCGGACCCCTCCAGTAAAAACTTCCAGTGTCACTTCCAGATGCTGCCGGTCCTTTCTGCTTCCCTCGGCTCAGGGATTAGCATGATCTAAAGAATTAAGACGGCTTTAAGCACTGAAATTACTTCTCCTCATCTGGGAGTTCAGCACTGATGAGGCAGATGCCTGGTGGGAAGCAGTAAATCAGAGATCGGCGTACTAGATGGGTTCGCTTGCTCTGCTTGGAGTCGCTTCCAGCCCTCGCCCCAGCTCTCAGGATGCTGCAGATTTCTCCCTGGGTCAATTGACATCGATTCTGCCCATGACTCAATTTAGGCTGGTATTTTCAGCCGAGTCCGCAGCTCTCGCTGGAAAGCTCAGAGCCTCCTTTACCAACATTTGTCAGAACAGAAACGCAAAACATGGGGAAAAGTAACAAGCTTAATTTGCCTCTTGTCCTACCAGGTTACTCAAAATCCGTGAAGATCGACTGAAAACCAAGGTAGAAGAGGAACCAAAGCCAGCTCGGAAGAAAAGGGGCTGCTGCTGATGGTGGCTGGTTCCCTGTTTTGATCCGAAACTGCAGCGACAGCCAGAAAAGCATAAAAACAGCCCTCGGGCACCAGCTCTGCTCCCCACGGACACCGGCTCTGCTCCCCATGCGTCCGACCTGCCTGCTCGCTCCCCGTTGCTCAGAGCAGGAGCCGTCGGGAAGGAGCAGGCTGTCATCTGTCTCCTTCCCTTGTAATCAGCTTCGATTCGTCCGGCCCCAGAGTACCGAAGCGCTCCAAAATACTTATCGGGAAACTTTACCACTTGGATTTGGAGACTGAAACCTGGCTAAGGAAAGAGGCAGAAAAGGAACCCAGCTAGATCTTGAGCTCCTAGAGCAGCGTCGGACCAAGCAGGCGGGAAAAATCAGTCTGCAAATAAAAGAAAGAAATACCAGAAGGCCAGTGTATGAATCAAGAGGTTTTTAGGACTGTTTGTGCTACCATGCAGCAGCGACTTTCTCTCTAGCTTTACAGTCTGCTAGTGTTTGATCTGGAACAGCAAAATACGCGGTATATCCTAAACGTGCTCTGCAAAACTGTCCCGTTAGGCAAGGTAAAGCTAGTTTTTCCTCTTTCATGGTTCACCATGCCAGTGAGCAGTAACGGGTCTCAACAGAAAGCTGCTAAAAACTTTGTTCAAAATACATTAAAAAGAGGGGGGAAAGGTCCAGGATTATAGAAAGAGCACTGAGGTGATGAGCTCATTGGATATATGATCCGACAAATGCTTCCGAGTGTCCACTTCATTGCCCAAATCTCAGGACAGGCAGGGAAAACGCAAGCTCCTACAGCCAGCCCTTTGAAAATGATACAGCTTCTTTCTGAAGTACTAGTTTTTTCTTCTTTCTTTACAACTTGCAGCAGAGAACTGTGTCTTGGCAGAGAAAGCCATGCAGACTAATAAAAATGAAAACATTATATTTTAGGTTTTTTTAACTATTACAGGGAGAAATGTATTGCTTCCTCCCCCAGCAGTTCAACAGGTTTATTTAAAGACTATGCATATGTGCAGAGTTTGGGAAATAATCGTGCTCAGATTGCTTTTTGTTGCCACTATTATTTAACGTATATTCAGCAGAGTGTAGTAGCCACAGGAAAACCAAGGACCTGTTTTGTTAAGGGCTTTACAAAAATATAGTTGCAATAAGAGTTTGTTTTTTTAATAACACTATAAAAAATGGATTTCATTCTGGATGTCTCTGGTTCTGTTACAGCTCAGCTTTCTAAGGAAACGAGGCTTAAGGGCTCATCATACCCGTGTGTGTGTTTGTACCTGCTTTCTCTTTCCCTGCTTTTGAAGCCTTGGGCTGTTTCTCTTGCTAGCTGTGCCTCCCTATCATATTCCACTATAAAACGTTTTTACTGAATGAGCAGCGGGACCAGTTTGAAGAATTTCGTTACTAAGGAAGAGTTTACACGGCTCAGGTCAGAGCTGCATCCGGATTCAAAAATCTGCCGTATCCAACAGCGGGGTTTGTTCGGTCCCATCTTCCCTATTTCTGCTTCGCTGTTTTATCTTAAAAGCGCACGTAGAAATCCAAGCACACTTTGCAAGTCTGGCTGATGATAAGAGTTGTATCGTCTCCGTTTAAGCAACCCAAAGAGGCTCCTTTCCCGGGGTCCGCAGCGGTTGCCAGCTGTGTTCGGATCTCTGCTGTCCATCAGACCAGCTTTTCCCTTCGCCTCAATTCGCCGGGATTACAGGCGGGAGACGGCGCTTTTCCTGTGTGATCCTGCTCCCGCTCGGCAAACGTTTCTGTTTGCCTGCAAGAGAATATGGAGTTGAGGTCGCCCAGGCTAAATTCTTCCGTTAGATGGCAGCAAATGCAGCAATACCTTCGGACTGTGTAATATTGGTGTTGCGAATAAAGAATAGCAAGCTCAAACAGGGCCCGAAACGGAGCCCTGGAAAAGAGATGGCTCCGAAGACCATCAGATTGAAAGAAACAGCTGTTTTATTCCACTAGAAGTTATGTCTAAAAAAGGGAATTGAACTGATAAAACAAATTTTGCTGTACTAAAAACCTCCCGTCCAAACTTGGAAATTAATCTTTTGTTGCCAGGCTGAGGGAAATGCCACAGAGCCAACAGAGCATGTTGAGAAATCTGCTGCGCTGTGTTTTAAAGCATCTTTCACCTTTAATAACTGGGAATCCCAGCTCTGCAAACTTTTACATTTTAGAATCAAAGGGACTCCTCATTTGCAAACTGTTAAACGCATGCATGAGTATTTGGAGGAGGATCAAGGCCTAAGATATTAATAGCAACGTGGAAAAGCATATTTGTTTGTACCACGAGCATTTTTTTTTTTATGCCAGGTTGCTTCCCTTCGAGCCATTCATAATTACTAAAGGCACCCCACAAGAAACAGAGGAACTTCCCAAGTCAAGTCGGGAAGGCAAAATATATATTCCCAGCCCAAAGCCATGAGGCATCTACCCCTGCTTGGCTTTGTTGTTCGCGCCTTTAAAGCAGAGGAGCCGGATGAGATGCGGACAAGTTTTAACAAATCACCGGCTCTAGGTACATCGGCTCCTGGGTTTCAGCCGGCTCCTTGCCAGATTAGCTGTGGTTGCCGTCGTTTAATGTTGACAGTCATTTATTCCGGTTCGCAGATAAAAAATTCAGACCAAAGCGAGAAGAGCGCCTGACTCTCAACAGCATTTTTTTTTTTTTTTTATAGCTGAAAGCGTCAAAGCTGTTTACAGAAAAGGTCAGTTCATAGCGGGGAAACTGAGGCAACCGAAGGGAAAATAGCACTTGCTCTGGCGCGCTCTGGCCAGCAGCATCCCTGAGAAGCTCCTTCCCTTGAAACATAGGCTCTGAGTAAATATCTGGAGGCCGAGCCCTTTTTTCACTTCACAAGCTAGGATTTAAAAGGCAGGAAATTCAAAACTGATAAGAGGAAGTACTTTTTCTCGCAGTGTTTAATTAAACTGCAGAATTCATTGCTGCAGGAAGTTGTTGAGGCCGAGAACTTAAACAAGATTGGAAAGGGGACCGGCGAGTCGCACAGACAGCGAAAACAGCCAGCCTCATCCCAGCTGCAACGGAGAGATGCTTGCGAAAACGCATTTAGCCGTGACCAAGGACCGAAACCCACCTCTGAAATCGGGGTGAGGCTCCGACCGCCCGCTCCCGCTTTTTCCCCAAACTTTTAGCGCTGCCGGCGGCGGCTCAGGGGAGCTCGGCTCGTGCCGTGTCCCAGCGCTCTGCCTCTGGGAGCCTTTCCCACCCTTTTAAAGATAGTCGCTGCTTTCTGTGACCCCGGCCAGGGTTAAGAGGCGCCCTTCTCCCAGACGCCGCGTTCGAGCAGCGCCAGCCGCCCGGCACGCGTTCGCCGCTCCTCTCCGGAGCCGCGTCCCGGCAGCCGAAGGAGGGTAAGGGGCAGCGAAGGGGTTGGTGGGGTTTAGCAGGGTCCTGGGGACGCCGTGGGGGCTGGCGGGCCGCAGAGGGTCTTAGGGGTGCTCAGGTGGGTGCTGTGGGCTCCGGGTATGAAAGGCCTTGGGGTCCCTGTGGTTTCCGAGGGGGGCTGGAGGTGGCCTCGGGGGGGGTCCTGGAGGGGTCCCAAGGGTGCTCTGGTTGCAGGTGGGCGCCGAGGGATGTCCCAGGGGTGCCGGAGGCTCGGGCGGGTGGGCTCTGGACTCGAGCGGGTGCTTTGGGGGGGTTCAGGGGTGTCAGGGGCCTGGACAGGTGCTGGGGGGGGGGTCTCGGGGGAGTCAGGTGCCCAGGTGGGTATTGGACAGGGGTCTCAGGGGTGTCACAGCCCCGAGCGGGTCCCGGAGGGGGGTCTTGGGGGTGTCATGGGCCCGGGGGGTCTCGGGGAGGGGAGTCTTGGGGATGTCGTGGGCCCAGGCAGGTGCTGGAGGGGGCCTTGGGGGTGTCGGGAGCCCGGGAAGGTGATTAGGGGTATCTCGGGGTGTCAGGGGCCCAGGCAGGTGCCAGGGGGGGTCTCAGGGGTGTCAGGGGCCCGGGCAGGTGCTTAGGGGGGTCTCGGGGAGTCTCAGGGGTGTCAGGGGCCTAGAGGGCTGTTTAGGGGGGTCTCGGGGGGGTCAGGGGCCCGGGCAGGTGTTTAGGGGGGTCTCAGGGGTGTCAGGGGCCCAGGCAGGTGCCGGGGGGGGGTCTCGGGGGTGTCAGGGGCCCAGGCGGCTGTTTAGGGGGGTCTTGGGGGGGCTCAGGGGCCCGGGCAGGTGTTTAGGGGGGTCTCGGGTGTGTCAGGGGCCCAGGCAGGTGCCAGGAGGGTCTCGGGGGTGTCAGGGGCCCTGGCGGGTGTTTAGGGGGGTCTCAGGGATGTCAGGGGCCCAGGCAGGTGCCAGGAGGGTCTCGGGGGTGTCAGGGGCCCTGGCGGGTGTTTAGGGGGGTCTCAGGGGTGTCAGGGGCCCAGGCAGGTGCCAGGAGGGTCTCGGGGGTGTCAGGGGCCCTGGCGGGTGTTTAGGGGGGTCTCAGGGATGTCAGGGGCCCAGGCAGGTGCCAGGAGGGTCTCGGGGGTGTCAGGGGCCCTGGCGGGTGTTTAGGGGGGTCTCAGGGGTGTCAGGGGCCCAGGCAGGTGCCAGGAGGGTCTCGGGGGTGTCAGGGGCCCTGGCGGGTGTTTAGGGGGGCCTCAGGGGTGTCAGGGGCCCAGGCAGGTACCAGGGGGGTCTCGGGGGTGTCGTGGGCCTGGGCAGGTGTTTAGGGGTATCTTGGGTGTGTCAGGGGCCCAGGCAGGTGCTGGGGGGGGGTCTCGGGGATGTCAGGGGCCCAGGCGGCTGTTTAGGGGGGTCTTGGGGGGGTCAGGGGCCCGGGCGGGTGTTTAGGGGTATCGCGGGGGTGTCAGGGGCCCAGGCAGGTGCCAGGAGGGGTCTTGGGGGTGTCAGGGGCCTGGACGGGTGCTTAGGGGGGTCTCAGGGGTGTCAGGGGCCCAGGCAGGTGTTTAGGGGTGTCTCGGGGGTGTCAGGGGCCCAGGCAGGTGCCAGGAGGGGTCTCGGGGGTGTCAGGGGTCCTGGCGGGTGTTTAGGGGGGTCTCGGGGGTGTCGCGGCCGCGGGGGGAGTCGCAGGCGGGCGCTGAGGGAGGCCGCGGCCCGGGGGGCTCCGCAGCGGCGGGGGGGGGGGGGGGGGGGGCGGCGGGGGGCAGCCGGGCTCCGACGGGCCGGGCCGGGCCGGGCCGGGCCGGAAGCAGGAAGCGGCGGCGCGGCCCGGCCCCGCGGCCCCCCGCGGCCCGCCTCCATCGCGGGCGGGAGGAGCCCGGAGCCGGGCGGCGGAGCGGGGCAGCCGCCGGGCGGTGCCGGGGTGAGGCCGGGGGGGGGGGGAGGCGGCGGGAGGCGCAGCGGGGCGCGGGGGGGGCCCCCAAGGCACCGGGCCCCCGGCCCGCGCCTGCCCGCGGCCCCCAGCCCCTGGCGGCTGCGGAGGCCCCGGGGGGGCTTGTGGGGCGCCCCCAGGCCTGGGGTGTCGGCGTGGCCCTCGCCGGGCGCCCAGGTTTTGGGGGGGGGGGCGCCCAAATTTGGGAGGGCGCCCAGATATTAGAGGAGGGTACCGGGTTTGGGGGGAACACCCAGGTTTGGGGGGGTACCGAGGTTTTTTTGGGGGGGGGGGGCACCCAGGTTTGGGGGGGGTTCTGCCAGGCCGGCCTGGATGGCGATACCCTGCCTTGGAAATAAATGAGGGGGGCGGCGGGGTTTAGGCCCCTTTCTGGAGGGTTTTGCAGCTCGGCGCCGAGCGGGGCCTGTTCCCGCAGAGCCGGGCAGGCCTGGCCGGGGGCACCCGGGCCGAGGGGGGGGGGCACGACCTGCGCCGCCCCCCCGCTGCCAAGCAGGCAGCACCAAGGGTGCCAAAGCAGCCGAGAGCCTTTTTTTTTTCTTAAACTGCTGTCTCAGGTTCAACGGCGCGGCATCAGCAACGTGGACCAGGTTGCCCCCGTAAAGCCTCCTCTAGCGCGTTTCTCTCCGAATATTTGGCTTTTTCAAAGCCTCGGCCCAAATACTGAGGTGCGCGCTCCGTACGCGGAGCGTGTGCTCCGTAAAGATGTGCCTGAAGTTGGTAGCGTGGGGCGCTCGGACGGAAACCCAGCAGGCAGCGCTGCTTATTCTTCTTGGGATGCTGGAGTTAAAAAAAAGAATATATATATATATATATAGCGCTAAGCATATTGGTTCGCCAGGTGAAAAGGCCCATTTTTGAGATGTTGCTGCGTAAAAGCAGTAAGACTTAGTCGCTACTAGCAGCTAAGTCCATGCAGTAGCCTGTTGTTATTTTGTCAGTTGTATTGTGCTGATAGGAAGGGAAGTAATGGATTGTTATTTTTTTAAGGCCTCATCTGTTCTCAAAACAATGTCTTAGAAAAACACTTTATTTCCTGGCTGAGGACATGGCTTGCTGTTGAATTTGTCGAGGAACGGCAGCGGGGGTTTTTTTAATGTCTGTCTGCGACTTGCAGGGGTTATCTTCAAACATGTTTGCTCAGAGTTGAATACAAATGGAGAGGTGGGGAGAACGAAGCTGCATCTCTGCGTTTTATGGCCGTGGGGAGCTTCTGCTATTCGGAAAAGGGGAAATTGCCTTGTTTGACAGCATTTCTGTAAGGATAATTGTTCTAAGTGGTTCCAGGCAGATCCTGTAAGCCTCACAAGCAGAGAAAGCTTGCCGAATCTGCTGCAGTTCTGTATGGGAGAGGCTCACAGGCTTGAACTTTGGCACACGGGAGCTAGAGGAAGCTAGATAACCCTTTAGACCATTTACTGTAGTGGTCTTGCAGTGTCAAGACAACTAGAGTAATCATAAAAGCTGAAAAAGAAAAAGGCATTTAATATCCTGCAGATGTGCTGGCTCTTGCTTATTTTATGAATCAGGTTATTACATAAATGAAAGAGTTAGTAAAGCAGCGTACTGTTTTTATAGAGCCGAGCGCATGCCAGGTGCTTTGCGGATCAGAAGAAAAGTTCCCTACCTTGGAGAGCTTGTAATCCATAACAAGATATTGATAAAACCTGCTTTTGGACAGCTTGCTAGCCCGTGAGCCTGCGCTGGTGGTAAGATCTGGGACAAATATTTGCGGAGAATGCAGGGAATGGTGGCAGAACAGGGCCAGAGACTAATTAACCCAGCAATGTAGTGCAGCGTGTTCTCATTGTGTGTTTGGGGTTAGGTTTTAATTTGACGTTTTACTCTTTTGGTGTTTCTACAGCTGTGGTTAGATATTTGACACTAATGTTAATGTAACATCTGACATTAACTGCTTGAGCTGGATGCTTAAGCAGTTGCTGCCTAAACAAATAGGGGTTATTTTTCAGCCAGATAATTTTCCTGATCTGATTCACCATGTGACCACATAAACAAATGTGCAAGAACAGAACAGGGAGTCGATGCTGGGGAAGCGGAAGGGAGTTGGGGAAAAGGAAGCAATTGCTGAAGCTGGTAGTCCTGTGGAAAAGTTGCTTCTGAAACTGCACCCTAGCACTGCAGAAAAAGAGATTAGAAATGCCGTTGCTTGAGTTCTAGTTTGTTGTGGAAGCCCACTTTAGGGTGAGAACTCTCAGTGCAGTCGTTCAAAGGCAAATCAGATTTCACATTTGGTTGCCTAACAGGAGAATCTGATTTATATATATCTATATATCTATATAGTGTTGGCTGATTTGTCCTGTGGTAATAGCTAGAATGAGTTACAGCTGAGCAAATCTGAGCTTAAATAGCATACTACCCAGTTTCTGTCAGCTTGTTCTCAAGTGAGCAAAACTGATCTGTGCTCAGGCTATGCTGAGAGGTGCATGCAGAGAAGACTTGTTTAAATAGTTAAACTCTTCTTACAGTGAGGCAACAGACTGAGCAGAGCAAGGTGTTGAACTGGGTCAAGCCGTGTGCTGTGTTCACAAGCTGTCCTTTTCTCATGTCAGGTGGTACTTGGAGCAAAAGGGAGACAGGGGCCTGATTTCCATTTTCAGCTGCAAGCTGGAGGTATCAGTCCCACGTCTTGGGTTTTTATGTGATGGGCCTCAGCCTGTGCTTGGGCAATGCATTGCTAAATTGTGTCTCTCCAGAAGGAGTCTGGCTGTCCCAGTTTGATCCAGGTTAGAATTTTCCCAGCTCAGAAACAAGAGGCAACACGAGACCTCACAGGTGCTCTCTTTCCCTTGGTACTGTTTTGCCAAGGCTAAATGTCTCTCTAGCAATGGCATTCTCATATTTCCAGCTATTAACTTGTCCGACTGCTTCTTTCTATCTTTTCTTCAGCCCAGCTGCTGCTCTTGGTATTGCAAGCTTCTGCCCTTGTGACAGACAGGGGGAGTGCGAGAGAAATACATTTCTTTTATGGCACCTTTATGTTTTTTGCTCATAGGTATATTCTTACGAGCGTCGCTGTTGCAATTTCGTGGTGGGAAATAATTTGGTATCAAATGCCATTTTGCCTCTGTCTAGAAGTTAGCAATGCAATTCTTCCTGCAGTACTTAGTTACGCAGCATTTCCCTATGTGAATGACCTGAAGGCAGATTTTTGGAGGAACTTGACTGTAAGAGTTTTTCTTGCCTGCAGAGCATGCCACTATCACATTACTGTTACTCAATAATCAGTTGGCCTGGACATTTTGTTGCAAAAACTTAAATATATTGTAAAATCTTGAACTTTGCCCCACACATACTGTCTATTTCTCTGTCCTATTCTTATGGTTAACGGGGATTTAATCAGAAAAAAAAATCTGCGTTAAAGTAAGTGACTAAAAATTATAGTGCAGGAGTGCTTGGCTTGGCTGCTGGGTATGATGGTCAGTTTTGCATTGCTGGCCCTTGTACTTGGTGAGGAACCACATCATGGTTCAGACTCATTAGGAAAAAATGAAGAAATGGGGTTTCATTGATTTCAGGGAAGCTTTGTTCATTTGTGAGCCGAGAATCTCAGCAACTTCTTTCTCTTATCAGTAAATTTCGTTGCTGCTTTTGGTCCCTGGGAGATGCTGAACCAGCAGAGGCTGTTTAGGGCTCAGCTAACTCTTGTGTCTTTGGCTGCAGACAGGTTTGCTCCAGAGAAGCCTTTCTTCTCGCTCAGACAGAACAATGTTCTTGTGATTTCTTTGCACATCTTGGTGTTGAGCTGTATGGCTGCGGTGTGTTTTCTGTTGACGTGTTGAATCTCTCTGCAGGGATTTTTCATCAGAGGCCATGGAGCTTTCGACCAATGAACTCAGCATTTATGACAAGCTATCAGAGACAATTGATCTGGTGCGGCAGACTGGCCACCAGTGTGGGATGTCAGAAAAAGCCATTGAGAAATTTGTCAAGCAGCTCTTGGAAAGAAACGAACCCCAAAGGGGACCTCCACGGTACCCTATCTTAGTGGCTCTCTACAAGGTAAGATGTCTTTTGTGCAAGCAGGGACCATTTGAGGGTCTGAAGAACTTCTTTTGCACCAGAGCCTTTTATTTCCCTTTGCATTTTCTTGATGAATTTTTCTGAGTTGTATTTTTAAAAAGCCATTAAGTGTAGCTTACCTCCTTCCTCCCATGAGCTGGTTTGAAAACAGAAGGAAGGCTGACCGAGGCTTGGAATTGCTCGTGTGTGTTGAAAGTTGAACATGTCAACACCCCCTGCTCCTTAAGTTGTTAAAGAATGAGGCCTTTGGCTTGATTCTTCAGGCAAAGATTTCCAGTGTCAGCACCTTCGGTGGAAATGTGAGGAAGGAAGGAGAGTCTTAAAGTTCAGGGTTGGGTAATCGAGAGATCGAAGTTCTGTTTCTGATCCTGTCACAAGCTTCCACCTGTCTTTATTCTGCCTCTAGTCTATAAAATGGGCCTACTGCCATGAAATTTGATGATGGAAAAATCTTTTGAGAACATTAACTCTAAGATGCTATACAGAGTATTACGAAGTGGGTAAAAGGATGCTGTTTTGTTAGGTGATTTGGAGATATTTGCTACAGGATGAAAAAATTACCATGAAGATAATATTCGGTAATGTTGTAATGTCTTCTTTACAGCTCAGTCATCAAAATAGTTTCCACTTAGAAAGGAATTCAAGATGTCTTTTCCCCCATCCTATAAATGCTGTATAACGAGGCAGGAGAACAGGAAACTGGAAGTCGGAATTTCCAGTTTCTTGGAGCTTCTGTTCTTGTTTTTGCTGCTGATTCATTTAGACTTTGACCAGGGGGAAAAATGCATCATGTCATTTCTTTAAGGCTTATTTGGGATTCTGGTATGAGGGAGGGAACTGGTGCCAACTCTGCCAAAGTGTTTTGAAGCTTGACTGATTTCTGCAAAATGCCCATAAAACCTTGTGTAATAGGTATGGTGGAAGTACAAGCTTTTATTTGTTTAGGTGGGAGGAATCTGAACTGTCTGTAGATGTTTCTCATTGCTCTGGTGCCAGCTTATTAGTGAGGCTAAAATATATGTATTCAGAGTTTGGGGGGGGTTGGTTTTGAAACTTAATTAATTTCATCCTTGGACAGCCCTAGCAGTGGAAGCGAGTGACAGCTCTCTGGGTGTGTAAATAGCGTTGCAGTTGAATGAGGAGCCACAGCAAAAGTTCAAATGTTCATCTGATAGTGCACAGTCACAGCTCCCTGATACCAGCCAGAAGATATGTTCTCTTCTGAAGACACAACAGCTCACTGCAGCGTAATTAATTACGTGCCTGTCTTCTCTCGCAGGGCCTGCTCACGCTGGGACTGGTCTTGCTAACAGTTTACTTCGTGATCCAGCCATACAGCCCATTGCCGCCTGAAGCTCCGCTCTCCAGAGCCCATGCCTGGGGCTCCCTCATCGGTCACATCCGGCTGCTCTCTTTGCCTATTGCCAAGAAGTACATGCTCGAGAGTAAGGAAATGATTTCTCTGCTGTAACATAAGCACAGCAAGAAATACCAGGTTAAATACCAGCCATGCAAATCATTTGAGTGTCTCCCTGGGCACCAAACTAACAAATGTGTTACTGGCACAACACCATGTTTTTGTTTTTTCTTACCACTGTAGTTAAAAATAGCATCCTGTATTTTAGCAAGAGCAATTTCCCAGCTATTGCTTGGGACTGTAGTATTTTTTCTTTCCAACTTCATCATTTTCTTCTTGCCTGTTCTCTTTTCCTTGTTTTTAACACCTCAGTGTTTTTTCTTTCCCCAAAGCCGCCCTTTCTCTAAAAAATCTCAGTGAGGTTCTCGGTACTGTAGAGATAGGCGTACTGGGTAAAAGACGTTTTTTTCCTGAGTAAGCAAGCAGAAACAGTTTGTCAACCAAATCTTGGTACTTGTGAACAAAGTGTAGAAATGGCAACACATGACCTGGGTTTAAGGAAAAGCAGTTTTTGCCAAGTGGCATACTGAAAAATTGGCTACAGTGTTTGTAGCAGTTAAAGTAACATTAAGGGTAATGTGTGTGTGAGGCAACTCGATAACTGGTTCCCTAATTACGTGGTCCCATCATGGGAGATGAAGATAATAGATGTTCCGAGGCTGGTATAATAGAAATGGAAAGGTCTGAGTGTTTCCCATTCCTAGTTAATCGTTTCCACTGACTTAGACTGGCAAATGGGCGTAAGTATGGGCTCTGCCTCTGTGATAAAATACAAAGACTGTCAGCAATGATAAAGCCGTGAATTATTTTGAGCAGGGAAGTGGCACAATGTTGATCGTCTGTTGGCTCCCTGTAAAAACAAACTCTTGTATCCGTGCCCTTGGCTGGTTTATATTTAGCTTCGGCGGCTCATTGTGTCAGAGTTCTCTGTTCTGGCTCTGACCTTCCTGCCATAGCTAAAAAGGTCGCCCAGAAACGCCAGCACCATTCTGCATTTTCTGTGTGTGTCTCCCTCTCTTCCGCTGACATGTATGACTGTCTGTTGATTCAAGTTCATATGGGTGGGCCAGGGTATCCCCCATTGTTCCTTTCCTTCCTTGTAAATTGGGATCTCCCACAGGGAGAAAAAAACAAAGGTGAAGAGATGGCTCTGATACCCGCTTGACATTAGCAGCCTTCTTATCTCATGCATGCATCTCAGTGCTGGCACTAGTCTGTGAAGACCTCTCTGCTTCTGTATCGAGATGGAAACCAACAGAAGCTTGTATGATCTTGTTTGTTTGATGTAATTTTGTTCAGAAAGCACTGACAGATTCTTCCTTCAAATGCCACAGTGTGTTTGTACAGGGTCAGCTTGGATGTGGAGAGTCCAGTGGGGTTCCTTGGGACACCAAAGGTTTCTAGGACAGGGGCTGCCCTAGTTCCAGTCCTGAAAGTCACGAGCATCTTGCTGTGAAGATAAGCAGGCGATGGCTACTGATGTGAAAACCGGCTGAATGGGGAGGAGATAGAGAAATATCCAAAGAGAGCAAGGGAAAACCAGGGCTTCTGGGAAGGCAGGATGTGAGGTTGTTGTTAAATGCACATAAAATCCTTTATGCCTCCATAGTTCCTGGAAATCTCCTGAAGTGATTAGCAATATGGTTGGGCAGAAAGCCAGATCTGGGGGTAGGAGGGAGGTACAGATGGGATGAGGCTGTTCCCTCTCTGCTTTTGCGATGTGTTAGGTTGTTAGGTGAAAATTACAGCATGCCCCAATTAACAAATATGCTAGGGATGGCTCGGCTAACTTTCATCTTGCCTCAGCAAAAGGAACTGGACTAGACCATGGGTATTTGAATGGGAGAGTGCAGCACCCAGGCTGAACCTTGGCTGGATTCCTGTGGGAATCCCTTGTGTCCTGGCTTCCCAGCGGGCAGCTGCAGCTCGCTGGGGCTGTCCCAGCGTCTGGCCGGCCCAGCAGCGCTGGTGTCACTTGGCTGCTTTTTGCTGAATGGGCCCTGGTAAAAAAACAGGGATGAGTAGGGATGAGTAAGAGCGAATGGTGTGATGCTGGGCTGGGTGGTCTCTCAGGCTCTCTTTCAGCACTTCCTTTGCATGATGTGACGTTTTGCCCTTTGTTTTGGCCTTATGGTCTCCTGAAGGGAAAGGGTAACGCTACGTCTGTCCTCTTGTTTGTTGCTGTGAACATAAGCTGGGATGTCTTGTAAGCAGGTCTAGCATTCTCCAGTGCGTGCCTGCATAGGAGAAGAAACCATGCAGGGAGACAGAGCAGCAGAGGAAGACACTAACCAAGGGAATCGGCATACAGACTCCTCTTCCTTTCTCCATATAAGTGGTAGATTAATTTTTTGAGGGGGCTGAGGATGAAACGTGGAGTTTTTTGTGCTTGGGCACCCGTTCAAATCCAGCTCGGGCTGCTCATGTTGAAAGCCACCTGTTAGCTGTTTGGAGGTTTCTCGGCCCACCGGCAGTGCTGGCAGACTTCCCCTGTCCGCACAGCCCAAAGTGGTGTGGACAAAGCGCGGCCGTGGTGAGCATGGGCACGTGGGTGGTCCGTTTCACTTCCTCTGGACCCGAGGTGTCTGGGGCAGGCAGGGACAGCCCGGCTGCCCGGGGCTGCGGTTTGGGGCTGAGCTGTCTCTCGTGAGCCGTTCTGGCAGTAGTGGGTTTGGGGCAGTTTTGTCTCCAAGGTTGGAGCCTGTTGCCCTGCCAGACGTGGGCTGAGCGGCCAGGTTGTGGGGCAGAACAAGGAGACCCTTGAACGCCTGGGTTCTCTGAGAGGCAGCGTGGGTTCGAGTGGCGACAAGGCTCCGAGAGGAGCAGGGATGCAGGATATTGCTTCCTCTCCCTCCAGCTCAGAGGGTCCTGCCTTCTCCCTCACCTTCCTCCTAGTCCCTCCCACCCCAAGAGCCCTGTTGCGGATGACAAGGGTTGCCTGTATGTCTGTGGCTGTGGGAGGACCTTTGAGCCATTGCGGCCCAGCTGAGGTGAAGAGCGGTTTGTGCAGAGGGGGGAGTTACATCTCTGGCGTTAGGTTTGTAGGATCACATCCAAAGTAAATTTCCTTTTTGCCTCTCTTTCTCTTCTGTTGCTTGCCTGCTTTCTCCTCCAGATCAATTCCCATATTAAAACTAATGTTTCCACCCCTTGTTTCTTCAAAGCTGTCTGTTAGAACCTTGGGTTTGGCCCCTGTGCCTCTTTTTCAGCTGTTTTCCCAGAACTGGGAACCAAGGTCCCTTTGGTTGGGGAAAAGTTCTGTGGAAATGTGGTTTGCATTTGCTCTTCCTGAGCTTGTGTTTATGCAGAGCTTGTGAAAGCCCCAGCGCGGGTCACGGTGCCTGCTCTGGGTAGGGGAAAACGCCTCTCACTGCGTGAGCACGTTTTACGTAGGCTGGATAGCTTGGCACATTAGGTAGCACCCATGCCCGGGGAGGTGATGGGTTCACAGGCCTCTGGACTTAGCTAGGGCTGTAGCTGTTTTAAGAAACAGGGAATTTTGAATGGGCACGTGGGTTAACACAAGACTTCCTAGTGTGCTTCCAAGGAGAAGGTAGAGCCAGTGTGCCTTGGATTTGTTTCTCTGTCCATATCAGTCCCTATCAGAAAAGAGAAATCACTCCCTCTGTTGCTCCCTACCTGCAAAGTAGGAGTAAGAGCACTTCTGTCTCCCTGCAAGCATTAGGAAGAAATGTAAGGATAGTGGAGCACTTGGAGCCTGTGGTAACAGGGGCCATGTGAAAAAGGGTTTTCTCTTTTTCTAATGGAAGTTTTAAAACCATAATGGTGGACACTCTACGTATTTATCTATGATTCTTCCCTTCATGGCACTGTGACATCCTAATAGCTTTGTTCATATCTAAATATGAACTTAGATGTCCCTTTGACAACTGGTTGGTAACTGTTCCTTGCCAACCGTGCAGATACAGCAACAAGATGGGTAAGCAGAGCATAAGTTCCTCTTACATTAGCTTGTGTGTCTGCCCATGGCCAGTTCACTCCTTGCCTCTCAGAAACCTCTGCAGAGAGGGTCAGGCAGTGCTTCTGCACCTTGTCTTGCATGACGTGGGCTCCTGAGTCACAGTCAGAGTCTCGCTAGACTTGTCTCGACTTAAGATGGATGTTGTCAGGTGAGGCTCTTCTGGGCTGGATTTCTGAGTTGGTGAGATAGTGAGGAAAATTTCATCCATGCCCCCCTCTCAGTCTCCTGAACCAAACTCTTTAACTAGAGATCCTCTGTGGACCTTGCTTTGTCTCCTACTCTGATCCCATGCTAAGCTGGACAGCACAGTGAGTGTATCTCCCTGGAAGTATAACTTCTAGATTCTTCGTAGAAACCTAAAGAGTTACAGACCCTTTCTAGAAGGGTGGTGAGGTTAGGCTTGCGCAGTGGCAGGCAAACAGGTTCTCGTTGGTACAACGTGCAACTTCATGTGGTTGGGCAACAACCCCTGTAATGACCAAAAGACAAATCCAACTTTGCTCCTAGTAATGAGGCCCAGTCCTGGCCAGATACTTCTTGCACAGTTTAAAATCAACTTGGTCAATAGCTGGCACCCCTAAAAATCAGGTGCACACATGTATGCGCAGCTCAGTGGTGGAAAAGTGATCCTGTATAGGTTACCCTGGCTCAGAGAAGACTGCTTGTGTTAAAGACTCCCTTTTGCGTAGACCAAAAGGGCTAAAAAGCAGAGAAATGAACCTTGCTGGAGGAGCTGTGTTTAGGCAACACCTTGTAAATGGCATGTCCCCGTCATATTGCAGGGCCTGTCAGGTGCATCTGAGAGCTATTTGTGGGGATGGGTCACAGCAGGCTGGCTTTCTGGAGCTGCTCAGCTGGGAGAAAACAGCAGCCTCTGCCTCTTGGCTGGCCACCTTCAATTTAGCTTGAGGCTTGCGTTGGCACCTGGCCAGATTCTGGCTTCTTTCTGGACTTAACCCTTTGCAGGGAGCTCGTGATGAGCCAGCTGCAGGCAGATTTCTCTCCACTTCTCGCACTCGTCTCCCCCATTATCCTTGGCTCAGCTCTGTGCAGGAAGGGTGCGCACAGCGTGTCTGTCTTATACACACTGACATGGCAGGGGAGGACACATGCCTAAACTGGCAGTGTTCCTGAACGAGGGTGGACTCTGCTTCCTGAGCCCCGCTCAGAGCTCAGTGTGGGCTAGAGCACCAAGGAATTTAGTCGGCTTTTCCCGGTGGGTTTTGCAGTCCGTACTGACCTACCTGGGTTCACTGATGCTCATGTGCACACAGGCCAGCTCTGATTGGAAAGGTTGCACAAGAAGGCTGCTTGGAAGGATAAAGCAGAATCTGACTTCTAACTTGCCTAGTTCAGTGGTCTGATCACTAAGCTACTTTTCTTTGCTGCCTTCAGCACAGCCCCTCTCCACTCGCTCGCAAAGGATTTCACTTTGTTCCTAAGCAAAATTCATTTTGGCCTGGTCAGGCTAGTTTGCTCTTGTGTTGGTGCATGTCCTCATGCACCCATTTGTGGGGCTGGAGCATTTTGAGGTGTATGTGAGCATGACGTGGGTTGCAGCTCTGTGCAGGGCTCCCTCTCATCCATGCAGCTGCCAGTTTATCTGATCTTTTTTTCTTCTTTTTGTAAACAGCCCTTTAGTGATATAACCTGAGACTGACCAACAGACACGTGTGTTGGCTCATTCATGGGGAGGAAAGAAAAGGCTGACTTTGCAGTGCAGGGTGGTGCCAAGCTGTTTTCATATACTGCTTTACTTTGGCCTTCGTTCAGCCAGTGAATTGTTTATTTGGCTTTGCTGACAGTAAACTAACTCAAATAACTGTGGGAATCTGGAATGCTAAAACTCTTCCTTTTGCTTTTACATTTTGAAGCCTTCAGGATTTCTTGTTTCCTTGTTTGCCGAGCAAGTGAACTCTCAGTTCGGGTTTCTTTCCTTGGAAAGAGTGATTGTGCCATACAGAGCCTGTTGTAGAGGCATTTGGTAGACTAGCAGAGCCCTGTTTTCACTGGTGGCACAGGCATGTCAAACCTTTTAGGGACTTAAACTACGGTCAGGCGAGTGGAAGCAACTGGGGGGGAATTTGCTTCAAAACTATGCTATTGCTCTGAGCCAAATTGCTCACACAGACACTGTCAGAGCAGCACAGACTGCTTTCTTGAGTACCTAACTAGAGACACAGGCTGGAGGGGACTTCTTAGGAGGTCTTCAGTTTTGCAGGTTGGAAAGTGCAGGTTTGTCCTGGAAACAGTGCTCCTTTGTCCACGCGGACTGCGAGTTCCTCTTGAACTAGGCTGAGCAGACTTGATTTCACAACGTCTCGCTTGATCAAAATCATTTTTGTCCTTTGCTAGGGATTGACTAATCATCCTTTGGTTGTTTGACCAGCCGTTACCCATTAGTGAAATGAATGAGTTCTTCTTCGAACTGTTGACTTTTTACCTAGAACAAACCCGGGTTTCTTGGGCGGGGGGGTTGTAGTTGTTATTTTGTTGCTAGCTTTTCCTAAAAATGCTATGAAGTAAACTGGGAGGTGCTTTCTTGTCCAGTCATAAATATGTCCAGAGTATTCAGAGCTACAGAAATGTCCAGTATGAGGAGGCGGCGAGGGTCAGTGCACTGAATAGGGACCCTCCTTGTAGTCCGTATTTAAAACCCCACTGTGATGCATTCCTTAAACAGGACTTCCACACTGTGATTAATAAGCGCTCCTTATGATTGCTTTCTGACTTGCTCAGGAGCCCATTGGTTTAGTCTGACTTTGACTTGACATTAAAATGATCAAATTTTTAGCCTGGTGAAAAACTTCAGGAAGATGGAGCTTTGGGGAAATGTTGCTTTTGGTCCAAGTGCTGCCAATGTTTCCCTCAGAACTGCACAGCACAGTAACTGCATAGGTCTTAATTTCTATATCTGTAAAATAAGAATGATGAGATTTACTCATGTCACAGGCTGTAATCATCAGTTAATGTCTGTAAATTCCTTTGAGTTTTTAAAATACTGCTTCATCTTTCTATAAAGTCCAGGGGAAGGAATATGTTGATAAGCATATAGTAGTATATCCTGCTGCATTGACATAGCTGTACAAGTAGCAAGCTATTTTGTTGAGGAGTCTAGTATCTTTAAGTCTGCAGAGGTCCCAACATGGCAAGTGGTTAGTCATATCTCAGGAGCAAGAAAAAAATGGCCTTCTTTGGCTGTCAAAGCAATAACAGTATGTTATGAGCTGCAACTTCACTTCAAGGTTAAGGGCTAGACCTTGCAAATCCCTATCCTTAAAATAATGGAAAACAGCATTATAAAATCCAGCATCTGGAAGCAAGATATTTCCAAATGGAGGAAAAGCTGCAGCCCTTCTGTAGATCACTATTACAGATAGTAATTGGACACTGGAGCCCTGAGGATTTTGTGGGCTCTTCATCGCTTGGAATCTTACAGGTGGGTTCAGATGTCTTTTAAAAAGCTCTGCCCTGTGTCAGCTATAAGAAACAGCCTGTGGTTAACCTTTTGCTGCAAGAGTGACTGAAGGAGGTGAGTATTCCAGCCTGCCCGCAGGCTGTCAGTTACATGTCCGTAATGGTCCCTTTTTGCCAAGGAGAAAGTATGGTCAAAGACAGCAGATGGTAGGCTGAGGTCTTATTGATCCCTTCTTTTAAGGGGTCTGTTCAGGTTTGCTTTGAAAAGCTCCTGATTTTGATAGATGTGCAGCTGTGGGGAGACACTGTAAGAGCAGAGATCAGCATCTTCTCATTTTTGCATCTAGCACGTAGACACGAGGCTGTGGCTGTCAATGTAGCATCACAGTTGAGTCACTGGGTTAGGCCCAGGTGAGTCCACCCCCATCCTGACTTACCTTTGAATTGTTTCATATGGAGTTAGTCATGCTTTTTCTGAGCTCTGAGATTTACCTGATGACCCACCCTGATTGCTAGTATTTTTGTAGTTTTCGATGGTGCTTTGAATCCTCTGAGGGATGGTCCAAAAGCACTGTGGATGTTAATGAACATTTGCAGCCAGGCTTGCGCATTGGAGCTGCAGGAGAGGGTATAGAAATGTCTTGTGCATACGCAATGCACAGAACTGTCTTTCTCAAGAGCCCTGAATTCATCCCAGGCTTGCTGAAGTTGCTTGAATACTCCTAGGACTGGTCCCTAGTGAGTAATGTGCTGGGATTGGGAAATATTGTCAGCCTCGGAAGAATCAGGGATTTGGAACCAACTTATCCAGGTCATGGAGCTGCTTAGTGCGTTCGACAGCCTTCTGGGGAGCTTTCTTCCATTTATTGTGGGTGACGGTGGCAGCAAACAGTGCAGAAGACCTGGAAGAGTCCCCCTTTCCCCTGGACCAGATTTTCCTGTGATGTAGCTGTCACTTGCCCTGGGGGAAGATTTCTTCAGCCTTACGGTCCTGAGTGCTGGGGAGCAAACAGGCTTGGAGGGGAGTCGGTGAGCTGCATTCAGCACCTGCAGCTCTACATGCATAAAGTTTTACATCCTGCGGTGCCTGAGCTCCAAACTGGCTCCGTTTCCACAAACGTAACATTTTCAGCACTTCATTAGGGTCAGCGGCAGCCCTTGGCTCCGTGTCTCATTGGAGCAAAAAGTCCCCCTGCTAGCTGGCTCTCCTTTGAACCTGCTGTGATGGCTGATGGATGTTTAGCCCTCTGTTGCTGAGGCCCAGCTCCTGCTCTCAGATCTATATGGGCAAGTTTCCATGGGTTTAATTGCTGCACTGGAACTGGCAGAAGCAGGACCATATCTTTTCAATGATCTCTTAGCATCCAGTTTGGTCATCCACACCCAGCATCTCTGGGGCTGTGCGCACATGCGCCCCTCTGTAGTTCTAGGGACAGCCAAGAAACTTGGGAGATCCCAAGAAGGGCGGGGTGCTCATTTTAAAATGATTGTAACTCGACAATTACTTTTCTGCATAGTGGAAAGTACACTCATAAACTCTTAGCCTTAATCATAGATGCAGCTTAGGGAAAGTTGTTATCTCTTCATCTGTGCTGCGTTAGCAGCTGGAAGACCTCAGCTCTGGCTGTAGCTAGGAACTATACAGACACAGGGGAGAAGACAACTCTTGTTCTGGAGAGCTAACAAAGTGTAAACACAGATATTCAATGATATGACAGACAGGGAAGCAAGGTTCTGCTTGACAAGCTGAAGGCTGCTTCTCAAAGAAGGGTGTGAAAGTAAAAGCACGAAGGAGGAGTTGGTTGGGACTGGCTTGCACTTCTGTCATGTAATGGCTAGTTGTACGTGTCAATATTACAGCTGCTTTCCTGCAGTCAAGCTCTGCAGGGATAATTGCACACGCCCAGCACTTTAACATTTGAATGCAACTGGATAGGACCGTGGTGTGACAGTTGCACGTGACGGTTGCATTGAGATGAAGAGTGCATCCTTCTTTTCAATCTCTATGCAGACTGTGCGTGCGCGCAGACAGTGCGCTTGGCTTAAACCAAAGCAATCCCCCAGGGTGTCTGGGCAGGGTGATAATCTGAAAAGAATGTAGGGAGTGTAATCGAAAGGGAGAACAAGCATCCCTGGTGAAACTCCTGCGCCGGTCCCCCGTGTGCAGTTGCGTGCCCTCTTCTCTACGCACGGTCTCTTCTCCCTCCCTCCCAGGGAAGGGCAGGCCCTTCTCGCTGCCCATACTTGTCATGCCAGTCACACGCATGCTGGTGCACAGACTAACACCCTCAACAATAAATCTAAAAGATTAATTACAAAAAAAAAAAAAAAAAAAAATCCCACAGCCCCACTTGCAGCATTTGAAATGCTTCTCAACCATGCTCCGCTTGGGTTATTCATGGGGAAAAGAAATAACCTCCTGAATCAAGCAATTGAGAATGCAAATATCCCAGACCAGCTCAAAAGAGGAATCAAGCTCTATACTGTCAAGCTGATTAGCATCCAGTTTTGTGGGCTACTGCCCTGAGCTCAGGGAGAAAATTTCAGGACCACAGCTGGACTTAACCCTCTGGGATGAGGTTTCTTAAGTTTTCCTCTAGAAACAAATTATAGTAATGTTCCTCCCGGTATCGTGGCAGACCATAAGATATGTTTTCTTGTTCTCCGTTCATGGCGACTGCCCTTCCTCTGGTGAGATCTTTCAGCCTTTTGTTTCCTGTCACTGACCAGCTGTTTTTTGTGAGTTGAGTTTTTTGTTGTTGTAAAATTGAAGCTTTCTACAGCCAGTGGAACAAAGATTTTCTTTTTTCTCTTGTGAGCAGGGAGGGAAAGTACGTTGGAGCAGTTTCTCATGGGAGTGGGACTTTTGCTTGCAATAAGAATTTTACACTTTGTTTTGCCTTTTCTACCCCTGCACTGAAAACAGTGTAGATATGTCTTCCAGAAAGATTAGGAATTATATCCTGATCCTTTTCAGTCTGTATCCCAGCAGTAGGGTGGGAAATCCAGCATTTGGGAGTTGACTGGAGATATTCAGAGAGAGGAAAGCAAAATAAATCCTAAACTGCTCCCTTGTTGTTATCTCCCAATGAACCTTAATCCTCTATACCATTACTGTCTGCTGCAGATGTCGGAAGGAAAAATAAAACAAATGCTTTCCTATTAAGTGGTGCTCGTCAACTGTGACCCACGCACCGAGCGTTAGCGTGGCTATAAATGGAAACCACTGGGGCAGTGGCACCCAGGCTGCCTGAAGGTTTTTTTTTCCCCCCTTGAAAAGCTGCTGTGCATCATTGTTTCCCAACTTCATTTTTTTAGACAGGCTTCACTTTCTCCTCTTTCTCCCCTTTCCCATCCGCTCCGTTTCCCAAGTGGGTGGTCTACAGCGACGTCCAAGAGACATGAGCTGTTTTGACATGTGCTGGCACTGGACGAGCCGGGTGGGCCTGTCGTGAGGCCAGATCTCTGGACACGTCTCGTGTGAGGTGTGTCTGGGACCCTGGGTTTTTCTAACCCACCCTCCCGGATCAGCAGATCAGGCGTTTGGGTGGGTTTCCTGCCGCTGTCCGAGTTCAAGGTCTCCCTGCAGAAATATGGCTTTTGAACCAGGGCTGTCGCTGCTGTTAAATAAGAGCTGGGTCCCCTCAGTGTGATGGTTGTTCCTGAGGATCCCTTAACGTAGAAATATGTGGGGCATTCAGCATTATCTTCGCTTGGACTGTTCATTCAGTGGTGCAACAAATCACTCCTGTTAATGTTTACTTAACTTTTTGTGCTGGGAGAGCTGCTAATTTGGAGGAGGGAGGCTGGATATAGGCCTCAAGTAGTTATTTCACGTAGAAATCTAATTTCTGAAGATGTAAATGCGTACAGCGTTCAGCGTAGGCCAGTTCAGCTGACTGTGGTATAATGATTTTTGGAACTTAAAACAGATATAGCTGTGGTTGGGGGTGGGGCTACGTATCAGCTTAATAAGTTGTATATTAGGAAGCTTTTCCTCATGTTGGGACCTTCCTCCCCATTTCATCTCCAAGCGAGTACAGGAAATGAGTGAATACATCAGCAGCACATCTTGGTGAAACCCCACGTTCTCCAGCAGCCTCTGCGTGTTGGAAACTGTCTACGGGGCTTTGGGGTTTTGCCCAGGGCAGAGTCTTTTTCTTAGTTAACACAGGCAGTCAAGGGGAGGGCAGTGATTTGAGGGATGTCTTAGCAGGGTTCATGGCACCAGTACTACAGCTTTAAAGTTGCCTGTTTTAACCTGGTGCTTTCTTCTGCCTGCTGGGTGTCTCCTTGGTAACATATTTGGATTGCTCTTCTGCTTGTGGAGTTGTTTCAATTTAACTGCACTATATATGGTGACTGCCACCCTATGATTAAAAGTGAAAGAGTAACTTGCCCTGTGTGCCTCATATATACAGATAAATGGAAGTTCCATAAAGCTCTCCCACTTCTCACAACCCAGAAACGGTATCTCCAATATCTTCAGCCTGTGCTAGAAATGTTCTCTAATGAGTTCCCTGCCCCAGTGAAGCTTGCTCAATAGTTCTTTTTGAATAACTTAACTGGGAAGCTACAAGAAATCTCACTGTTTAGTGTTAGGGATAATGAGTTAATCATAGAGTCTGTCTCCTTTCCATTTCAATTTCTGTCTCATTAAATGTGATTCTCTTGTTTCCTACCAAGAATGCCAGGACTGGTGGGCAGCAGGTTGCAGACAGAACAGTTCTACACTTCCTGCAAACTGCACAGTCTGTTCTGCTGTGAAGAGCCTTCAGATAGTGACAGACTTTGGAGAAATATCAGAAAAACTCCAGAGGTCTCAGCCTTTTCTAATCAAGGTAATGGATTCGTAAAGCTGGATGATTAGTCCAAGCTCTTGCATAGCACCAGCTAATGAACTCTGCCCAGTATTTTCAATGACAAACTCATGACTGTGGTTTGAGCTAGAGCATATGTCTGAGAAGGCGTTCAGCCCCTATTTATGGGATGAAGAGTTCACCACGTCCTTAGCAAGTTGTTCCAGTAGCTAATTACCACTGTGGTTAGAAGTGTACTAAGCTAGATAGCTGTCACTCTTGGATCTTCTTTGGTGGGGTGGAAATGGGAGAGGGGAAAAACCCCAGGTGCACAGTTCTCATCCTTCTGTCTTTTGTTGTTTAAGACAGGGCAGTATCTTTCTTATGAAGAGCTAAAGCATTTTCAGTCCCAGGATCCAGCACTGGCAGAGGTTATAATAGAAGAAAATTCAGCTGAGCTGTGGAGCTGCCTTCCAAGACAGAGCTTCCCATTTTTCTTTCCCTGGTGAGTCAAAGACAAAGCATGCGACAGATGTACACTTCCCTTCTGCAGGGATGCCCAGGCTTTGCCTGTATGAATTACCAGGAGTTTGCAAGTTGCAGTTTAACTGGAGGGAAAGGGAAAAGGAGCAGATTACAGGCTTCTGTCCACCTGCTGGCACTGTCTGGATTCAAGTGGAAGGCTTCTGAACTAAAGATGATGTGTTGTGTGTTGGGACTTGGTATGCTGCTCCCCTTACGACAAAAATATCCCAATGACTGCTTGGTCCTGCTCTTCAGTCCATACACTGATCATCTGGGTTGTGGTCTGATCGCCTATGGCAAATGGTTTACATTTCTAACATGGTTAATCACCTCTGCTCAGTGGAAATCATCTACCATTAGCTTTGATCAAGAAGCAGTATCTTGACTTTTGCAAAACACTGAAAAGTAACAGAAGGCCAGAGGATCCTGCAATTTGTGCTTGGTGTCACGGTGGAAAAACAGTCCATCTTAATCCTGGCCCTCTGTTAAGCATACTAAAACTTTTTATGGTTACAAAATGTTTGAACAGTTCAGAGCTCTCTAAGGCTGCAGAGGAACCCAGCACGTTAGCAAACTCTTCTCATTTGGGTAACTGGAAAAAGTAATGCGGGAAGGTGCCACCTGGTGTGGAGCAGGCACGCTGGCACGTTCATAAGAGCAAAGGAGCAGTGTCCTGCTTGACGATAGAGGGATTGCAACCCGACTTGGCCAAAGGCATGATGGAGTCAGTACTTTGGCTAATGCTTTAGATGGTTCTTGTGGTGATTCTCAGCCACAGTGCTGGTGGATGGATGATCATGGTACAGAACTATTAATCATGTTAAGCCACTAAACAGAAATGTAAAAATAACAAGCCCCACCCTGCCTGTTCCAGTTACATTCCCTGGCCTAGAGAATAGACTTGGATTCCCCCCTCCTTGCCACGTGGTTTCAGTTACTGTTGTGTACAATGCCACCTCTCTGCACTTTTGTAATTGTTGAATATGATCAATGATTCAGATTGTTTTAAGGGAAGATGGGAAGGAAATTGTTTGGGTATCCATAGTGATCTGTTTGTTCCCTGTTTATGTGGTCATGCTGCAGGTACTAAGAGGAAGGTAGGAAGGAGCCCAGGTTTAGAAACTAAGAAGTTGATTTTTGCTCCCAGGACTGATGTTTATGCTCGGTTAGCAAAATGCTTTCTCTAGTCTCTGCTTCAGTCTCCCCCTTCAGAAAAGGGCTAGCCTTTTAAACACAAGCATTATCATCATGTGATCTCTTTTTTAATTTAGTGTTTTGTTTTTAAGGAACAAATCTCTGAATAAAACTCGGATTCTGCAGGAATTTTTCCCTGCTTCCTCTTTGCTGTCCTTTCCTAAGTCGGTGTCCTTGGAGAGCTGCTTCCTCATCCGCGATCCAGATTTGGGGAATAAGGTGAGAAGTTCATCCCAGAGACATTATCTCCCTGTCTGTGGGCCTGTGAGTTGTCACTCAGAAGCTCCAGGCCTTTCTGGGATTTGCAGCAAACCCTCCTGTCAGGATTATATCAGCTGAGTCCATTCCTATGTAACGTGGCATCTCAAGGTTGCTGTACCACTCGGGAGGAGGGACGAAGTGTGAGATGCCTAGTTCTGTGCAGGTGGTGCATTGTGTCTTGGCTCCCTTGGCAGTTAGACCCTCTTTTAGTGGTTCATATATGGGGAAATGCCTGTGGGGAATCTCAGCTCTGTTCCCGTTTCTGTCCTGGCCTTGCTGTGTGACTAGCGAGGGGATGGTCTCCTGTCCATCACTCCCATAAGAGGAATTGGGCACAATTCACCTAAGAGGCACATTAGGAGAGCTGCTCCTGGCAGTAAGTTTCACCCATTCTGATACACCTACCACAGAGATGTGTCAGGGACATGGGGGCTTCTAGCCTGGTATCCTCCCTTCTTCTCTGGTGGGTTTTCTGGGTGTGGAGGGCCTGCATTGCTTGGGACAAAAGAGGGGAGGAGAACCCTTGTATGCAGCTGAGCCAGAGTTTGCCATGATCTACTGGTAACAGGGGGGAGCAAGTAGCAAACCTGTGGTTTGCACTGTCTCACCTCGTGCAAGGCTGTGACTTGCCCCTTGTTTGATCAAGCAGACCCCAGAAAAGCTGGCAAGGTCTCTGAAATATTCTCCTCTCCTCCTAGAGCTACAGTTTGCACAGCCTGTTTGCTGTTGGAAGCGGACAGCTCACCCTGACTGTTGTGCCTCTGGACAAGTGTAGAGAACACTGCAAGATGTTCAAGGTGGAGCTGGAAGCTGGAGATTTTGGTGAGTACCTGTGTTGCAACATGCAGGGTCCAGGAGGTCATTTGGAGCCAGGAGACTGCTTCCAGCTGAGTCTCTTATATCTGACACCTAAGAAGGTGGTGTGTGCCATTACCTCTCCAAATTGGTGTGTGCCTTCAGCACTTTTGTAACAGGAGAGAAGAGTGATCCTTCTGGATCAGGAGTTTGTGGCCTGGAACACAAACAACCTGCTGCCATGAGATGCTCAGTGTAAAGGTGCCTAAAATGGAGCAGTAGTGTCTACATGAGAGACAATTAATGCTCTGCCGGGTGTTACAAAACCAACATGTCACTGAGGGCTGTGTCTTTTCAAAAAAATTCCTGTATACCTATCACCTCATGGGGAACGTGAGCAGTCATTAGGGATGGATTCACCTAATACAGCCTCTTCATTGCATCTCCCAAAGGTTATGCCAGCGCAGATTACTGGACGATGAGCTTCACTGCCAAAGGGACAGAGCCTGCGGTCGTTTGTGATGGAGCTGCTAGCTAAGGACAGTGGGGAGGGAAAATGGAGCTGCTTCCAGGACAAGAAGACTTTCAGCTTTGCAGCCAAAGCAACATCTTGAAAGCGATAGAGCCGGGGCAATGGGGCAGGCAGCTATGCCACCCTGCATGTTTACAGTGTTTAAAAAGCGACTGTTTTCCTGACCTTTGAGGTAATTCTTTGCCTTTCCTCAGATGTATTTTGGGAGAAGCTTGAGCTGCTTATGTCCTTCCCTGTCCCCTCAGGTAAGCCCTGGGTTTGCAGCTAAGGATTTTTCCAGGAGCAGCAGAGGGATTTCTCAGGATGAGATTCACCTTGTGTCCTTTGTGGATTATGGCACTTCTGAAACTTTCGGGGAGGGTTGGTGGTACAGGGGGTGTGTGACACTTCTGTGTACCTTCCTCCTGGGGAGGAGGCTTTGAGCCTGTCTGTCAGGCCAACTCTGTAAAGGGAATGAATCGGTGATGTGTCCCAGCTCTACCCCATCTCTCCGTTGCATACGTAGCTACGTGCCTCAACAGTGTGCCCCGCAAAGCCAATCTCAGCCCCGTGCTCCGGGGCTGGGGTGAGCCTTACAGCCTAGGGGCAGAGATCCTCACCCCCTGCATCGTTCTTTTACCAAATGAAGCTGTTCAGGCCTCTTTGTGTCTTGTGATCACTCTTCTGTGGTACTCTATCAGCAGGTTGTAGGTGAGTCAAATAGCAACTGTGCTTTTTTCCCCCCATCTCCTTTCCTACAAAAATACTGGTGCAGGTTTCAGTGGTCATGGTGCTGAGAGTGCAGTAGTTTCGGATGGAGACAGGGCCAGGTACAGGGAAGCTCTCCACAAGTTTCATCATCTGATTGTGCACCTAAGGCACCAGCGCTGCTTGTCCATTTTCATATATTCCTTGTTGTGAGAGGTGCTGACTGCATTCCCTGCCCGGGGTACCTGCGGCAGCACCTGAAAGCTTCCTTGTCCCTGGCTTTTTTGCACTGACTCCTTCCAGACCTGAAACTCTGTCTTCAGAATGAACGTTGGTTTTTCCTGAGTCCCTTCCAAGCTGCCTTCGCATGCTTCCTGTTGCTTGAGCACTGCTTTATCCAATGCCCTGAGAGAGGCTCGGTTTCAGTGTTTGCAGGCTGCGGATGCTGCGGTCCCTTCCAAGTTTGATCCTTTGGGTCTGTTCCTGCTGTAGAAGATCATTCACAGATGTGTCAGGCTGAACTCATAGGCCAGGGCTGGGGTTCAGGACATACTCTCACACTTGTTAATATGGAATTGGGAGGGGTTTTGTTTGAAAGCAAGTTAATTCTGTTCTCAGGAGCAAGAACCTTTTCCTTTGTAAATATTTTACGTACATTTAAAATGACAGATTGGAAAAATGTCTCTCCAGGCATGGGAATTTTTTTTTTTGGGAGGGGGGAGGGGAGGAGGGTTGTTTTTGAGCAAGACCAGAAGAATGGGAGCAAAATTCTTATTTATTAATCTTAGTACGGTCTGGCAAAAGCTGCCGAATGGGATGACCATGTCTGGCTCCTGTGCGAAGATAAGACAGAGGACGGTTCCTGCTCCAAACTGTTTGGTCTGAGGCCTTGACACTGCGAACATTTCTATGCATAACCCTTGTGTTTCTTCTGTTAAGTGATGAGAACAACCCCAGCACCTGTGTCAGTCTGTACGTTTGGCCCTTGAAACTGGACAAACATGCACCAGATTTAATAGAACCAAAGGGGGAGAGTTTAACTCTCTCAGAACAGAAAAGGACTGATTTAATTGGTAGCAAAGTATTAAAGGGAATTGGATTAATAAGATTTCTGTTAGTGTAGTTAGTGCTTGGGGTATGTTTTACACTTGTGTCACTACATGCAACCCTGTGCATGCCAAGACACACACGCCACCCCCCTCTCCCTTCTTAAAGCTGGATTGGATCTTAGTTAATGGAAAGTCGGGAGTTCAGTGATGGCAGGATTAGGTCCTATGTTGGTGACTGTTGCTATTTACACTTTGGCAGCTTCTCAAGTCGAACTCAAAGGCCGACAGGGTTACTTCACCTCTTACTGTTTTTGTACCTGATCCATTTCTGTAAAGCACTCAGAGATGCATGCAAGAGAACCTGCCGGACCCATTCTTATGGAGATTGCGGGTGGTTTGGTGATGCTGTTACTTCTAAGTGTCCTTGAATGTAACTTGTAAAAGAGCTGCAGAGACAATTCTCAAGCGTCTGTGAAATGCCTGTATTTTGTGAGTCGTGCTTAAGCCGTTGTGGCTGTCTGGCTGCTTTGGGAAGAAGCAGAAGAAATCGATCTATTTGCAATTGCGGTTTAGATTGGGGAGGGGAGGGCTCTAGGGCAAATTTGTGCCCGCTTAGCAAAAGTGCTCTCACGTATGGCTTCTCCCATGCTCAAAGCGTTGCAGCTGGTTGGACAGAAGATGGTGAATCTGGACTGTTTGCAGATCAGCTTTCCAAGTGCACTTTATGGTTTCTGCATAAGTTTCCAGATCTGTGTCTAGGCGATACATTGCATATGTCCCAACCTTGCTCCCTTTGGAATTTACATCATTTGTTTTTAAACTTCCAGTATATTTTCTCTTCCTCTTCCAAAAGCTGTAAGGAATTAGCTGCTAAACTAAAACAGGAGGGCAATTCTCCTGCTGATAAAGAGCCGATTTTGGCCCTAGCTGCTGTTGAGTGCAGAGCCCCAATCTGCAGCACAGCTTCTGGAGCAGCTCCTGTTTTCAGCTGCCAGAGAAGTAGTGCAAATGCCTTTCACATTGCAATGTGGGCTTTGCATTTGCATTTTGCAATGCAAAAAGAAGTTTGACATCGTGGCCAAATGGCTGCAAGTGAGCTCTTGGCCATCTTGCCTGCTCCCAGAGGGCCTTTATCTGGGGCTCCAGCTTCATTCAGCCTTTCCAAAGGCTACAGGAGGCTGTTACTCTTCCCCGAAGAGCCAGCCAGCTCCTGGTGATCCAATGAGATTTGAACCAAATCGAGAGAATGTGACTGTTTTCTCTGCTATCGAGGCATCATGGTGACAAACATGATCAGATGAGTCACAGACGGTGTGTGTCACATTGTCTCGCTTGCCTCTAGCTTCACTTTGGCACTTGTGCGTATCCAAGTGTATGTGTTGTTTCAGACAATCCCTCACCCTGGCCAGCTCAAAGAGGTGCCCACTAAATCTGTGCATCCTGTCTTTTGAGATCTATTGGGTGCTTCAGAGCTCTTTGCCTGTGAGCTGGGAGACAGGCTCCTGCTCACCTGACATCCCAGAGGCTGCAAAGCTGCTCAGAAATCACATGGCGAGGCACAGAAATTGGTGCTGCCCAGAACCTAGTGGGCAGAGATGGTGGAAGAGTCATTTCTCTGCTTGTCCATGTGAAAAGATGGACTGCCACCCAAGACTTGGATAGCAGGATTGTGGTCTAAAGCTGGTTTCCAAAAGCAAAGGTCATTGACCATTGCTCTTGGTGACTCCTGAACTCAGGGTAACTGGAAAGGCAGAAAAAAGGAGTATTACTGCTTACTTTGGTACCAGGAAATCAGCATCCCCTGTGGGAGCTAAGCTTCCAGTTCCTACTGATTTCTTTCATTGGTATTGCACACAGAAATCCCCGCTAGGCAGCTCTGCCCATCGCAGCCTCACGCTCCCTTTGCAACACCTGGGAGAGCTTTCTAGGATTGGGTTTCCCTGGAGTCTCGGGCCTTTAGCTTCTCCTGCTAGTCCTCTCGCTGTAATGGTCTGGCAGAGAAGTTGGTTTTACTGCAAGGGACTGGGCTGGATCAGAGCACCTCCCTCCTCCCGTGGCTGGCCTCCCCGGCTTTCGAGCAGCAAGTCTCGCCCGGCTTTTTGCAGCAAGTCCCGCTCCCAGCGTGAGAACGCGCCGCGCGAGAGGAGGTGGAGGGCAGGAGAGCACGTTGCTGGCGGTGCGTGCCGCGGCAGTGCCCGCATCTCTGCAAGGCGATCACCCGTCGGTGAGCAAGCGCTTAAATTCTTCCTGCTCACGTCAGTAACTCTGCTCCCGGGAGTGAAAGTTGCAGGATCTGCCAGTCCCGTGCTCAGCGGTCCAGGCTCCTTGGCTCCCGTTTAGCTCAACGGCCCCCAGGGGAACCAACCGAGCACTTTCTGGGGTCGGGCGGTAACAAGGAGGCCGTTTCGGCAGGCCCTGCAGGGAGCGTAGGGAGAGCTCTCGCTTCCTGGAAACCAAACTTTCTCTTCGTAAATTTTGTATTTAGAGCTATATATTCTCTTCAGGAAACTACTTCTTGTAAAGGATAGATTTACTGTCCTGCTGAGTTAAACAAGGGAGATGCTGGTCTTTCCCTTTGCTTTGGAGATTCGAACAAATGACAGTTGATTTATTTTTAGCGTTATCTCTTTGTCTACAGGGAGGGGAGGCATATTATAAAGGCTCAGGGGTGCTGGGAAGTAAAGCTATATATGCATAAAGACTGTTTCAATTCTGTACACTATAAATTCAGTGGTGGATAAAAAAAAGAATGTAAATATGCAATTAATGCAGAATTTTATGGATGGTCATAATTTAATATATTGCAAACTTTGTAAATACTTGGAAAAAGCCTGTAAAGTGTGTAAATAAATGAGATTTGTATGTAAGAAGAATAAAAAAAGTTTTTACTTTTTGCAATTAAATAGAAGTGTTAATGCACACTTTCCCCCTTTTCTAATTTTTCTTTGTTAAAATGTTGTTGGGGTTATTTAACCCTTGCTAGAGCACTTTTTTCTAAGTGGCAATGTCATTTTAAGGGAAAGTTGGAATCCTCTTGTTTGAAATATGTCAAAAGAAACAGATGTTTTGCCAGTTTTAGCCCGTTTCCCTAAACAAAGTTGATGCAACAGCTCTGTCTGTCCCTCCTTCATTTCTAATAACAATCTCTGTCCTTCCTTCATAATTAGCTTATTTCAGTCAAGCTCTGACCCAAGGGTAGAAGATGGTAAGTTCTTCCAGAGTTCATAAAAACAGGCAAGTAAAGGAGAGAGATCCTGTTACTACCAGGACAGTGTGTTAGCCTTGTTAGAAAGCAGAGAGGCCACGTTGAAGACCCTCAAGACATGAGTCAGGAGAAAACCAAGCTTCACTACTTCTGCACTTCAGACTTCTGGCATTATGGAGCCCACCGGCGTTGAGCTGACCCCTTTACACCCCATCAGGTATCAGCAGCATGTAGCTCCTGTCCCGTGTGCTGAAGCTGTTGGGTCCCATGGGCTGTGATGGACTGGCTGTTTCTTGATTGAGCAGAAGAAATGCTGCATTCCTCACACACTTACCTAATGCCGGCTGGACACGAGCTTGTCGGCTCAAGGGTGGGGCTTGGACCTTGCACAGTTAATCTTGGTGCTTCAGATGTTGGCTCTAGAAAGAGCCGCTGGGGCAGGTTAGAGAGTTGAGAAATTGTCCTGAACCCTTTCCACCAACAGCTGCTCCTGACCTTGCCAAATGCACTGGCTATTACTCCCATTGCCCCAGCCGAATGTGTGTCACTGCCCCACAAGCTACATGCCCGAGCTGTGACTCTTCCAGGTCTGTTTTCTCTCCCTGAGAGCATCACATCTCCCATTTTCATTATTTGTTGCTGTCCTAGCTCCTCAGAAGCCTGGGCAGGATGCTGTAGTACTTGGGGCTAAACAGACTCTCCCCCTTTTTGGAGCTTGCTCCTTCATCTCTGCTCACAGTTGCAGACACCAGTGCACGCACTGAGGTTTTCTCAGCACTGCCTTGTTCCTCATAAGCCAGGCCGGGGTGAGCTGGCTGATAGGAGTTGGAGCTAGTGTTGTTGTTTTCTAGTTGTTTCTCCAGGTCTCCAGAGATGCAGCGGCAGCAGAGCTGTTGAGATGTCTTGTGTTGGAGGCAGGTTTGCCTTGACTCAGACTCCAGGCCTGCAGTTGACCTTAGCAATAAATGGGAACCTCCTGGTTTGAACAGATGAGTTGAAGATAGCCCGTTGAGACATTAGGATCAGACCCTGCTTGCAGAAATTGATGGGCTGCTGAAAGCATGATAGACCCTGGACCTTGCTGCCTAATGAAGGAAGAGGTAATATGCAGAGGTAAGAGATTTGGGGGGCAGCAGGAGAGCTTTTGTGGCAAGAAAGGTTATCAAACTTGTCCAAAGCAAAAGGAAACAATCACAGAGCAGGACCTGGGGAGATGGGAGGGGAGAGGAGGAGGCAGAGCAGACAGTGTGTGATTAACTTGGCTCTGCTAGCCAGAGCTGCCCACCCGCTGATCCTTCTTAATAGCCTGGGATCCCCAAAGACAGTTCCTGGAGCAGAGCCGGAGTAGTTGCACAATCGCAGATGGGGAGGAAGAGACCGCAGGCAGGAAGGTCTCTGCCAGACAGTCTCCAAAGTAGTCAGTGTGCTGTGCAATTCGGGAGACCTGATGTTGAGCCCTCCAGGTGTCCGGCTGGGGGTGGCGCACAGCCAGTCCCTGCAGGGTTACTGGTCTGGTTATGCCAGCCAGAGCCGAAGGCATCTGCAGACCCTGTCTCCCTTGACTCCCCTTTCTGGGGCAATTTCAGCTCCAGGTCCTGTTCACCCTCTCCCACTCACCCTGCTCCTCGGGGCACGGGGAAGGGACATAAACCCTCTGCTTAATCACCCCCCTTTCCAGCAGGGTTGGGGGAGGTCTGGGGCTGCTGTTCCTCAGCTGCCCACTGCCTTTCCCCCCCGACGTGACCAGTGCCCAGATACAGGGGCTGGACATGGTGGGCTCCGACTCCCGGCTGGGCAGTTACAACGCTGCAAACCATTCAGCCATTGCATCTTGTTGCCTCCTTTCTAGAGGTGGCTGCGTTCCAGCCGCAGGGGAGGACCCTTGCGTACAGCAGGGCTTTGTATTTATTTGCCAGTTGCTTAGGGATTATTATTATTATAGCTTAAGAGAAGAAGGGCAGGAGGTAGAAAAGAGACCCCATAACTGAGGGCTAAGACAATGTCTTACGTGTGGAGCAGCAGATCCCGACAGAGGCTTGGATGGAAATGCCAATCCAGGGATTACGATTCACGCATGGGCTCTGTCTCGGGGAGTGGACCCTTGTGCGCTCATTGGCATTAGAAGCGCTGCTGCTACTCCATCAAGGCTGATATGTGAGATGGGTGTGTTCCATGTGGCTCCGAAACCGCTCTAATAAAGAAATACGTTTCCTCCCCAATCTTCAAGCTGTTGGGTGTTCCTTGCTTTTGGGAGGTGCTTTAAATCTGACTGCCAGAGCCGTGGGCTGCTAAGAGCAGAAGCTGGCTGCACAATGCTGAGCTCAGGTCTTTCTCCCGTTTTCCTGTTGTTCACAGCGCTGGAGCTAAGCTGGTCCCTGAGTGATGAAGAAAAGAAGATAATCGTGGATGGGCATAATAAATACCGCTCCCAGGTCTCTCCTCCTGCTATGGATATGCTGAAGATGGTAAGTGGCTTTTATTGCAGTGAATGTCAGTGGGTGTCTGTCTAGTCCAAGCCTCTACCTTAATGCTAGAAGGGATCGGGGTCTTCTTTAGGGGAGGCAGAGGAATTCTTTTATAGGGCTACAACTAGACATCCACAGAGGAGGGCCCTAAATGGCCTCCAGAGAGATGAGTTTCCTTTCACCTACAGAAGCAACTTTGATTTTTTTTTTTCTGCAAGTTCCTAACTGTGATCTGAGTCCCCTGATGTGTTAAAACAGCACAGCTTTCACTCACATCAGTGCCTATCGGAGCTTCGTATGATGGGACAGAAAGGCAGGTGCTTGCGGTGAGACACTGCAATAAGCGGGTGCCCCGCAGTGAAGTCGCCCCACTGGCAGGAGAATCCCTCTCTGAGCACTGTGTGGAGCACAGCTCTGGTGCTTCGCATGCACTTTATTTGCCTTTGCAGGTGAACGGACCTTTTATCTATAGGAGAGGATGTCAAACTAGAACCTGACCAGCAGATCACAGTTGTTTTGGCTTTTCCTCATGCTCCCAGTCCCCACCACTACTTGTGCATGGTTGCCTTGGCAGTGAGGGATCTCCTGTTTTGCTGGGGGAAACTGAGGCACAGGCCTAGCATCACTTGTCGCTGCAGTGGGACCCAAAGCAAGCTCTCAAGCCAGTGCTGCTTTTTGTCTTATTTGGCCCCTTGATTTGGTTAAAATTTGATTACCACGTTCGTCTTGCACCTCATGTGATTTTCCTCACTGTTTGCAGCATACTTGGAGGAGCACTACTGTTTATCATAGCTAGTTGGAGTGCTTCACTCTTTCGGTCACAATGCACTTGGAGGAGACCTCTCTGTCTGGACCAGAACTTGCATAGACTGAACTAAATGTTTGTGGGTTGGTTAGTAGGAGTTTGCCTGGCAAAAAAGGCAAAAATGTTCAGGCATAGAGAGTCCAACAGGTGATTTCAGAGTCAAAGGGAACAGCGCAAGGACCATGCGCAGCATGATTCCCATGGAAACCCACCAGAGCAAGGCACGCAAAACTCAAAGAATAAGGGCTTTGGAGCCAACGTCTTAGTGAAAGCCTGAGGGACACAATCTCTTATGTGTCAAAAATGTGGGTCAGGCTTCTTAAGTCAGGGGCAATTCTGAACAAATGAGTGCTGCCCTGACTGCAGCTTTGATTGCAGATCGTGTGCTTTCAGAGATGCTCTCCTCTGCAGGGCTGCTTTGTTTCTTAGTTTAGTAGGATCTGCTTAAATCTAAAGGTAAAGGTAAAGCAGGTAAAGGACCTGCTAACAGTCCAGAGTGGAAGTAGTTTTCTGAAGCGCAACAAATGTTTAGCATAGAACAGCCCGGACAGTTTCTTGGAAGAGGTTTTCCGTGAAAGCGCTGTCCTTGCCTCCCTCCCTGGGACATTTGCTTGTTCTGTCTTCGCCTCTGCCTCCGAGTTCACCTGCTGCTGTGGCACTGTGCCCGGCTGAGGTCACCCTGGGCTCCTGTTTGGGACACGGATCTGGTTGCTGTGGAAATCAGTTAGACGATGGGGGATACATAGCCTAAAGCGACTTTTTTAATGAGGCGAATTCTGCAGGTGCGAGTCCCCTGTTTATGAAGCCCAGCCCCGTGTCAAAGGGAGGGCGGTGTGCGCTCCCTAAGCAGGGTTTGCAGCCACCGCTCTCAGCCTGGCTTGGGGCCATGGTTGGAGATCACCTAGCTCCCTGTGCCCCCACCCAGAGATTTCGGTGTTTCCTGCCTCTTTCCTGCTGGTTCTTCAGTGCTGCTACTCTGCCTCAGCACCCCGGGGTCTTCCTGCCTCCCCTTGAAACCCCAATGATGAAGTGCCCTGTGTCGGGGCCGTGCTTTGTCCCCGTCGAATCCAGCCCTGACTCAGGCTGCAAAGGTCCCCCTTAGGGCCTGCTGCTTGCCTGGGCTGCCTTCCAGCCCGCTGCAGAAGCAAAGCTGCCGTCTCCATCAAATGGCGCGAGGACGGTCCAAACAGCTGCGTCGTAGAGGGTTCCCTGTCTGCCTCCTGGGCAAGAAAACTTCTCCCTCTCCTGCCTAGCAACGCGACTAGTGAGGGCCCGCAGGCCAGGGGGCTCAGCTGGCAGAGGGGCTGCTGCAGCTCCGCGTGCTGGAGGGGTCTCTTGGCAGGCAGCCGTCCAGCCATGTCTTGGATCCAAGCGAACAGATGATGTTCCCAGGACTGTGTGCTCCCTGGCTCTGTGCAGCTGCTAAGGGAGATGTGCCCCGCTCTCCTCCTGTCCCCATCCCCATCTTGGTCAAAGAGGGAGGTCTCCTTCCCATTCCTGGGTGACCCAGGGTGAGTTTCCTCCCTTGCTCCATTGGACTTCTTGGTTTCTTCACCCTGAGTCAAGGATACTCTGTACCAATGTTACAGATGCTCTGAGACCCAGGGAGGGGGACCCATGTGGCAGGGTTGTCAGATTTGTGCTGCTGCACTGACCCTACCCTGTTTGATCTGTAGGCTGAGGTTTAGTTTGTGCTGGAATCGACCAAGGAGCTCCCTTCTCCCGAGGGCTTTTCAGAGGGCGCTAAGAGAGACCCACATATTAGTCTGGGATTTGAATTTTCCTCATGAATCATGGTGAGAGAGCCCAGGGGTCCTTGGTACCCATTCCTGCCACCCCAGGGAGGGAAAAAGCAGACATGTCCTCGTAGACATCAGAGAGCCCAACACACTCAGTAGCGTCCTTCTCTGTATGCTGATGCTGAGCTCCTTTCAGAGCTGGGACACGGACCTGGAGGCCTTTGCTCAAGCCTATGCAGAGAAGTGCATCTGGGACCACAACAAGGAGAGGGGCCGACGAGGAGAAAACCTCTTTGCTATGACCCCAACCCTGGACCTGGAATTCGCTGTGGAAGACTGGAACGGGGAGGAGAAGTACTACAACTTGACAACTACCACATGTGCCCCTGGGCAGATGTGTGGCCACTACACCCAGGTACAGGGCTACTGGGGGCAGAGGGCCTGGGTTCTTGACAGGAGAGCTCTAGAAGAGCCTGAGTTTTCCCAGAGCCTTTGCAAAAGGATGTGGGACCAGTGCTGGGCATCAGCACAGGAAACAAGGAGAACCTGGGCATGGTTCTAACTATGACCAGCCTTTCAGATCAGACCTCTTTAAACAGTCTCTGCAGCCCTTTTTGGTTACTCAGCAGAGCTTGATGTCAGCTTCTCTTGGGCAGAGACAAGGTCTGAGCGTATCTTCCCAGCTCCAGTTTCTTTGGGTGGGTAGGTGGGAGTGGGGAGGAGCAATGACGTTGGTGATAAATGTGAGGATGGCTCTATGGAGACTCCCAGGGCCAAAACAGAGCTGATGATGCTCTGCTAGGATGGATTATATGGTAGGAAAGCTGTGGCACCTGGATATGTGGGGCTGTAGGCCTAGGCTGGGGAGGTGGGTATGTGGTCCAGATAGGGGCAAGGAATGCAATCCTGAATGCTAATGCAAAGGGATGTGGGATCTGGGGCACACACGAAGAAACAAGGGTGACACTGGTGTGGTGACAGAGCAGCCTTGAGGGTCATGGAACAGGTTGCCAACAGGGCATCTGCCTTCAACCGATCACCTAACATTCATCTCCGGTCCTTGCCTTAGGTGGTCTGGGCAAGCACACATCGTATCGGCTGTGGGGTGAAGTTTTGTGCAAAGATCGACGGTATTGAAACAGAAGACATGTACCTGCTTGTTTGCAACTATTATCCCCCGTAAGTTCCTTGTTTCACATTGCTTGGTGTATCTTGACTGGGTTTCTTTACTGGAAATGTCCTTCCTTCAGGCCCCATAGCACAGGAAAAGCCTTTGGCGTTGTTCAGAAATAATAGCAAACCCATTCCAAGGAAGGCCTTTGTTGTTTTAGGTTGGTCACAAAGGAAGGAAGGGTTGTCTGGTGATCCTTGCCCATGATTGCAGTTCCTGAGACCTGGTTCAACTCCTGGCACAGACCTACAGAGGGAGCTCCCCCCTGGAGAGCTGCCCAAGGCTGATGCCGCAGTAACCGAGGGTTGAAAACAGCAGCTCTCTTCTCTGAATCTTGTTCTTCCCTGCCAGGAGCAGCCATACGTTGGGGTGGGGTGGGAAGAGCGTTCACACCAGCAGGACGTGCCATGCTGAAGTGACTGAGGTGGGTGGAGGGGTGGGTGCTCACTTGCTGCGTGAGGGCGAAGCCCTGAGACTAGCCTTGGGGATGACTTAGTTGGAGCTGGTGGAAAGCAATCCTAGCAGTCAGCTGCTGCAGGTGTTCCTGAGGGCGTTTAGTAGAAGGGAGACAAAATCACTGTCCCAAATGCCCATCGATTACCCTTTTCTAAGTAGTAGTAAAAGATCTGTCTCACCTTCTGCTGAGGCTCATGGAGCTGTTTCCCCTGATTTCAGTGGGCTTTGGGGGTCAGGCCACTGAGTAAATGGTGTTAACAGTTGAGGTGCCTGTGACAGGGGACCAAGACCTGTTTTTTACATTAACTTTGAGTTTTATCCTGGTGGGGATATTTCAGTCAAATCAAACACTCTCTGTGGGAGGGGTGTTTCCTCTTCTCTCTCACAACTTTCCTCTTTTTGTTGGCCTTTTCTGCTTCCAGGGGTAATATGAAAGGCCGAAAGCCATACAAGGAAGGAGCCTCATGTTCCCAGTGTCCAGAGGGTACCTTGTGTGTCAACTCCTTGTGTGGTAAGTGAAGAGAAGCGGCGCGTGTCCCTAGACAGGCTATTGGGACTGATACCCCTGGGTTGGGTCCAAGCTCTGAACCATCCTGGAGCCATCAGAAAGCCCTGGGCTGGCAGCTCCAGGGATGCATGGACCATGAGACAGGTGATGGCAGCCCTGAGACAGGTCAGCTGCCACGGACAAGGAGGATTGAACAAGGACCTTGTACCCCTAGCCAACGTTTGTTGCCCCAGGAGGATGCCCCATCCCTAAGGGACAGGGCTGTGGAGTTCTTGCAGCATGTTGTGTGAGGGAGATGAGACATCTCCAGCTTGGGACCCCAGACTGGGGGACATCCCAGAGTGACCTGAGAGGGGTCGGCTACTGCTTCTCCATGCAGCGGATTTCTGTGGACCCCACTCAGCGGTGGGGGATTCAGTTGAGCTCAGTTGACTCTAGTGCTAACCCGTGGCACTTTTCATCTCTTACCAGAACCCACTGTAGAAGAGACCACTACATCCTCTGTGACAACAAAGGCAAGCCCATCCACCACAACCACGGCCAAGCCAAAACCCACAACCACACTACCAACCACAACCACACCACCAACCACAGCCAAGCCCAAACCCACAACCACACTACCAACCTCAGCCACACCACCAACCACGGCCAAGCCAAAACCCACAACCACACTACCAACCTCAACCACGCTACCCACCACGGCCAAACCAAAACCAACATCCACACTACCCACCACGGCCAAGCCAAAACCCACAACCACACTACCCACCACAGCCAAGCCAAAACCGACATCCACACTACCCACCACGGCCAAGCCAAAACCCACAACCACACTACCAAACATAACCACGGCGAAGCCAAAACCCACGACATCAGCACCCACCACAACCACAGCAAAGCCAAAACCCACAACACCAGCACCCATCACAACCACAGCGAAGACAAAACCCACAACACCAGCACCCACCACAACCACAGCGAAGACAAAACCCACAACACCAGCACCCACCACAACCACAGCGAAGACAAAACCCACAATACCAGCACCCACCACAACCATGGCCAAGCCAAAACCCGCAACCACAGCATCTACCACAACCATGGCCAAGCATAAACCCGCAACACCGGCACCTACCACAACCACACCATCAACCACAACCACATTAGCAACCCCAGCCAAGCCAAAACCCACAACCACACTACGAACCCCAGCCAAACCAAAACCCTCAACCACGCTACCAACCACAACTACAGCCAAGCCAAAACCCTCAACTACACTACCAACCCCAGCCAAGCCAAAACCCACAACCATACTACAAACTACAGCCAAACCAAAACCTGCAACCGTGCTACCAACCACAACCACAGCCAAGCCAAAATCTGCAACCACACTACCAACCACAACTACAGCCAAGCCAAAACCCACCATGCCAGCATCCACCACAACTGCAGCCAAGCCAAAGTCTACAACACCAACACTCACCACAGCCAAGCCAAAACCCACAAAGCCAGTACCCACCACAAGCCTTACAGCCAAGCCAAAACCCACCATGCCAGCATCCACCACAACTATGGCCAGTTCAGAACCCATAATACCAGCAACCATCATTATGGCCAAGCCAACACCCACCACACAAACATCCACCACAACCACTTCTGCGGCCAAACCAAAACCCACTGCTACAACATCAGCAAAGCCAAAACTCACCACCACAGCACCAGTACCTACCACAATGATGACAACCCTGCAACAGAAACCCACCACAACTACAAAGCCAGCACTCACCAAAACAGAAAGATCCAGTCCTACTGAGGCAGCTGGGCTAACGCTGTCCTTTGAGCCCACATTAGACTTGGATTATAAAATATCTCCAGACACAGAGGCAGGCACTGGAGAGCCTCTTACCCCCTTAACAACTGAGGATCCCGCCTTATTAGAAATGGGCACAGCCTTCAGCCCAAAATCAGTCCCAGAAACAAATAAAGATGTGAAAGAGAGTGGGAGAGAGAAGCCAGTCTTCTCCTTTTCCAGTCCATCTCCATCCCTCAGCCAAATTATTCCAGAGATCAAGTTAGGTTTCAATAAAACTGAGCTCATAACTCCCTCAAAGTCAGTGGTCTTCAGCCCTGAAGAGCCCACCTTCTTGCGTTTAACGTCATCTTCCAAAGAAACAAAGGGGCAGAGCCCCGCTTTCCAGACCTCCCTCTCAGGTAAGGTAATTGTGGAATCTGTCCTGGCATGGACACACAGATGTTAAGTGATCCCCAAGCAGCATGGAGAGCGCTTGGGAGGCACCAGTATCAGACTGGTCCTCTGGATCCTCTTGTATGTGGCACCAACCTTTTTCCTCACTCCTTCTCCTAACATTGAAAGGGGCCATTTGGACCTGTCTCGTTTGTGAAGCATGGGTATGTTTCCAGCCTGCGCCCCACTAACCCACCAGCTGTGTTGTGCCTTCTCAGGATCTGTGCACTGCTGCCTTGCACCTCGGGTTGTCTTGGAGCACGTCACTGATGGACCTGCATGAATGGGAGTTTCTCTTTTGTCTGGCTCTTCCCCTCTAACTACAGGTTTTTTCCCTTCTTCCAGCAGGTGCCCTGGACACTGAAGAACTGGAGACAAACTCAGACCAGACAAGCATGGAGCAGCCTGTGGCTGGAGCCCCCAGCACCTCCTTTGGGCTTTCTCTCTTCCTCCTGCCCAGTGCCATCCTGGTGGGCCTTCTGCTTTGAATGGTCTTTCTCAGCTGTCCCTGCACCACTTGCCAAGGCTTTCTTCAGCATTGGTTGTCCCACAACCCTGGTAGGCTTGGGAGGCACCACGGACAGTTCAGGTTACCACACTCTCTGCTGGGCCTTCTTACGCTGGCTAACCTGCTCCAGCCCCATTGTGCCAAGGGTGGCTGGTAGTCCCATAAGCACTAGGTTCCCTGCCTGAGATCCGAGGGCAGGAGGGTGACCATGGACACTGACACCTCACCTTTCTTCCCAGCCAGCCTGGGTTTCCAGTCCATTTCCAAACTGGAAATGATAAACAAGCCCATCTCCCTGTGTGGCTGGCAGGCCCTGCCTCACTGTTTCCACAGGGAAAAGCAGAACACCTTGGAAACCCAAATGGAGATGAGACATGGTTGTTGGTTTGGGGTTTTTCTATCAGGATGAGTTTCCAACAAAAATGTTCTTTTTTTTTTTTTTCTCCTGATGTGTCTGTCTGTCTCAGTTGTGGTGAAGTTTCACCCCTGCCCTCCTTGTACAAAAAGGGTGGCGTGTTTTTTTTTCCACAGGAGAGGCTTTCTATTTACTTCCTGTTTCTGATACAGCCATGGCCAGTACTATAAAGACGTGCTCCTTTCTCCTCCTCACACCTCTACAACACTTGCCTCCTTCCTCGCTTCTGTCTGCTGTATGTATCCATTCCACAGTTAGTCCATTGCTGTGACTTTATTTTACGCATGTGCGTGCATCCGTGTGCATGCATAGAAGAAACTTGTCAGCACTAGAAAGGAGCTACTGGCTCCTTCATAAAGTGTTTTTCTGCATGACTTCCCTCTTTGTGTAACTTAAGTGTACGATGTATTTGAAGTTAGATACAGATCCTGGTTGACATATATTTCACATGTGGTGGAACCTGGTCCAGGAGAAAAAACTGATCACATGCCTTTGTACAGTTGGAGCTTGAGAGATCCAGGTGAACGATGTTAGAGGTTAACAGTGGTTCCAGGACTTGTTGCAGGACAGCTTTTGTTCTCTGGGACACTCGTGTCTTCTTCCCCCATGTCTCTGCTCTGTTCATCTTAAGATTTCCAGAAAGGTGTGTTAAACATGTGACAAATTTTGCAGAAGGGACTAGGAGAAACAGTCCTTCCTCTGACTGTTGCATCCTTTGGTTTCTTAAAGATGAGGTGGAAAATGACCTGAAGTCTAATATTCCTGTCCTCCCCCAGGATGCTGTTTTCTGTGCATCCCCAAGGGCATGCACTGAATAAATCCTGTTGCGAAAGCCATGCCGTGGGGCGTGCAGTGTCTCACTGTGGGATCCAGAGGCTGGGGGCTTGCTTACAGTATCTGAAAGATGCTCTTGGTTGTGTGCTTAGGTAGACTTGCTAAAAGACATGGCTCCTGGGAAGAGCTGAAGGTTTCTTTGGCTTTCCAAATGCATCTGGGTGCCAAAGTCCCAGAGGAGCCATGGGTTCTGCAAAGTTGCAACTGTATGTTTTTAAGCCTGTCTAAAAGCACCAGGAGGAGGAGATTTAGCATGACGTGGGGAATATTCCCCTAGCTCTCAGCTGAGTGCAGAGCAAAAATGCCACCAGGAATTTTTGGGCAAGGAAAGCAAGAGGAAGAGAACTCTGAGTGAAAAAGATTGAAACTGGAGCACTTCTGGTTCCCTGTTCAGAGGGGCCCAGCAGCCAGCCTCATCCCGCCCCTGAACACACACACACACATGTTTTCATCTTTACAGCAAAAAAAGAAGTTAAATGCAAGTGTCCCTCCTCCCCCTCCCCTAGGCACCATATTTATGCAGCATTTTTGCTGCAGAACTTTATTCAGTGGCGAGCAGCACGCAAGGAAATGGCCTGGCAAGGAGTAAACCCATAGCATGGGAGTGGGGAAGCACCAGCAGCGCTGAGATTAGATCTTTGCTTTTGCCTTTCCCCATCCTTGTGCCCCTGCTTGGCCTGATAAGGCTGCCTTGAGGCTTTGTATTTCCCCTCTCCCTTTAATCTTGCTGTGCGAGACCAGCGGCACCAGCTCTCTTACAGGAAGCCAGCTGCTTGCGGGGTTTTTTTAGGTCATGGTCACCGCTAGCCCTGCTAAATGGTGGCCGGCAGATGGCGGTGGGAGAGACACTGCAGAAAACCGGGCAGCTTTGAACTCGCTTCACAACCCTACAGAGAGCTTAGTGCTTTATTTAATCAGAAGCATCAGCTGTATTTAAGAATCAGATTAAAAATAACCTCCTGCCCAGGTGCTGTGGTTGCTACATGGTCTCCTTGCAGGCTGAGCTCCTGGAAGCTGTTGCCGAGCTGCTTTCAGTAGAAAAAATCAAGCCTTGGGCTAGTGACAGATGATGAAAATACAGCCGGAGCTTGTTGTAATGGGCCACAGCCTTGCTAGGGGTAAAGCTGGGCGAGCGTTTCAAGACTGCAACCGTTATTCTGTGTGGGCAAAGGAGGGGGCCATAGCGTTAATTCCCTACAAATGGTTAAAGGAGGAGAAAAAGCATTTCTCCTCCAAGCAAAATCAGAGCATTTGGGTAACACTTGACTTTTTGCAAAGCGAGACCCCTTCCCTCATTGCGAGAGCCCTCCCCAAGCAGGGAGCAGCAGCATTGCTGCCTAACAGTGTTAGCACAAGCCTATCAAGATAATTGCAAGACTTGCACATTTTATCATGATTTGGGTGCTCCTGATCCTAATAAGAACGGTTGGGTTTCATTTTCCTTAGAGCTTCAACTTCTAGAGCCAGGCAGTTGTGCAAGAACCTATTTATATAAGTTCCTTATTGCAGAAAATTAGAAACCAGCAGCCTTTCCTGTTCCCTCTCTCTCAGCATCCCCAGGACAGAGGGGCTGAGAGTCCCCTAGATAAGGAGGGTTTGGGTTGGTTTGTTTTAATTCCAAATTATGGGTTTTTAGGGAAGGTGACTCCTTGGCAAAGGCAGGTCGCGGTGTGCTGTGGTGCGCAGGGAAGGCCACAAAACACTCAAGGGAGACCTTGGCAGCATTTCCAGACTCAGGTTTCTGCCGCTGATTTCTGGGACTGGTCCAAGGTGGGTATGAAGGATGCTCTGGCATCAGGGCGCCAAACCCACTGGTCCAGGGAGGGGGAAACAAGGTGAGACGTGGGCAGAGATGCTGCTTTGGAGCTGCTGGTACCGGGCCAGCCCCATGGCCGCACGCGTGGCCGGAGGAGGCGGTGTTGCACACGGCGAGTCCTGGCTGACAGCGAAGAGGAGCCGTGCGGGAAAAGAGCACGTGGAAAGGGCCGGGACTGGCTCTGTCCGGAGACAAGTAGCCAGCTCCGTCATGGGGAGCCCCGAGGCTAAACCATGCCCGGAGTTATCCGAGATCAGCCCCATCCCCGGGGCTGGGGAGGTCGAAGGAGATGGAACGAGGCCGGGGTAACTTTCGGGAGCAGCAAGGGGGGATGCCCCATCCGATGGGGAGCGGGGAGCCGCCGAACGCGCCGTGTTGGGATGCCAGGGGCCTGCTGCTCCCCATCGCCTGCGGGGCGCAGACTGGGGCGGTTCGGTCACCACATTTATTTATCCCCCCCCCCCGGCCCCGGGCTGGGTTGTCATGGCAGCTGCCTGCCAGGAACACAACCCCTTTTGTTAGCGGCGGGCAAGGGCCAGCTCCTGCCCTCCCCGTCCGCCCCCTTCCCTCCTTCCCGGCTTCTCGGCGCAGCCAAAAGCCTTGGGCAGGGCACAGGGTGTTTCTGGGGTGACAGATGGCGCTCACCATGGTGACCAGCAGGGAGATGGCCGCCTGCCACCAGGCCCCGAGGCACCAGCCATCTCCGGGAGGAAGGGCCGACCGCCATCATCCCTCCTCGGCCTCCCTCGGGGCCGGCGGTTCAGCCGAAGCCCCATGTGGCCCGGTTGGCAGCACGCCATGAGGTGTGGGGCAGCAGCTCCCTGGTGCAGGGCACCGTCACCATGGCAACACTGTGCCGCCATCTTCCCTCCCGCCGCCTTCCCTCCCGCCATCTTCCCTCCCGCCATGGGCCCTGGGCTCACTGACATGAAATGCCTCGGGCATTTCACAGCCAGCCACGGTTAAAACCACAGTGTCGCGACAACCCCAACAGCTGATTTCCACCCGCCACCCCAGGACCTGTTTCCCAGAGGGGCGACGGACCCGCTCAGCATGGGTGAAACGTGAGGAGGTCGCTCGGCTTCGGCTCCGGGAGCTCCTGCGAAGACGGTGAGTCCCCAGGGCGAGGGGCTGGGTCGGGGCAAGCCGTCCTGGGTAGCTCTTCGTGGCAGGGATTTGCAAGGCGGGACGGGCCTGACGCCGGCGCGTTCGGCCAGCTGGGAAGTGCCCGTCGCCCTGCCGGGATGCGAGCGGCCATGCGGGCCTGGCTCTGCAGGGAAGGGGTGTTGGCGACGGGGCTGCGGGGGTGAGGGCCCACCTTGCTAGCTCTTGCTTATTAGCCGCTTTTCTATAAAATACTGTGCCTGCCCCTCCTCGCCGTTGCAGCTGGTCATGGTGTTGCACCCCTGGTGGTCTCAGCTGCTTGGCCAACCCAGTCTGCCCCCTGTCCTTGTCACCTCCCGGCTGTGGCCTGCTCCAAAGTCCTCCTTCCCCTCCGTGCTCCTGGTCATGTGGAGCATTTGGTAGGTGACACACAGAGTCAGGAACGCCGGCCACCCCTCTACTGGTCCCAACTCAGCAGCCACGCTCACGGCGAGGCAGTAAAAAGGCACTGTTGAGAGAAGTCAAAATAACTTTGTTTTCACAAGAGAGTACCGCCAGGAATGTTTTATTCATGGCTTCCAGCTCACACAGTTTCACCACTTAAGAGCCCCTGCGTTAACATCAATGCAATGGAAGGGGGAAAAGTGCAACCCAAATTAATTTCATCTGTGACACACAAAATCAAGCCTTTTCCAGGGGATACCGCTCAGATATGAATATGTGCTGCCCTGCTCACGAGTTTGTGCTGCCATTTTGGTAACTTCCAAGCCATTTTGGGGTAGGAGCCCTGCAGCCCTTAGCAAGCAGTTAGAGGATAATAATGTGTGTAAGAGGACCAAGCTGTAGTTTTGTGCAGCAAGGCACCAGGACTGCTGAAGAGCCGGATTTATGGTGAGAGGACAGCATTCCTGTGCTGCTAGATACTGCAGCATTCCCACCCACCAGCTGCTGCTCAACCTGAGGAAGTCACGTCCCAGCCTCGCTGCAGCTACGTCCCATCCCAAGAAGCAGAGGAGCCTCAAACAAACTGCTTCACTTCTGGAAGTCCCATAACCCAAGCAGGCAGGTCTGTGTCTCCTCATGCATTCCTCAGGCTGAAATTGGAGGGCTCCAATTTCTTTTTCCAGCCCTCTTCTCCCCACTTCATCTGTGAATGTGTCCTCTGCTTGCCCTTGGTCTCTGATGTCTCAGATCTCACACGTTTTCCTGACAGTGAGATGGCAATGATAATGGCCTAAGACGTCTTTCCCTCTTGAAGAGCTGGTGCAGCCCTGATCAGGTTACAGACCCACTCATGATCTTGATCCTATTTGCGCTGGAATATGGCAGAGGGATGGTCCCATCTGCTTCTAAGAAAGGGAAGAAATGATTATTCCTTGTTCCTTGTCAAGCAGCAGAGCTCTGAAGCATGCTGCCTTTTCATATGTCCGTTATCAGATATCAGGGCTACTGAGCTGGGAGAGCCCAGAAGGATTAGGCCTTATTCCCTTTGGCTCATACCTTTTCCTTAACTGTCTCTCCTCTAGGACAGGGCTTCAGTCTGAATTGGTGGCTCTATCATATGTAAATGCACAGGAGCCCTAATCTCCTAGCTAGAGTTTGCATGTGAGTTAGGTTGACATGGGTTATCAAATCAGAAAGAACCACCCTCTAACTCCATACCCTTGAAGAGCTGGGAACCAGTCCAAAACCAGAATGCACTTACTGAACAAGGAGCTGGCCAGCCAAATCAGAAAAACTCCCAGGGCTTTGATTTCACAGGCTAAGCTTGCTCTTGGATCTAGTTCTTGACCCAAACTTCAGAGTTGGGTGCAAAAAACTTAAATCCCAAGCTCAGATCTATCCTCTTTGTACCAAAATTTCCACTTCCCTCCTGACTCAGGAGGATAGACCAGAAAAGAATAGCACCTCTAAACCTTTCCCAAGTTGATCGCATCTTCTGGAAAAAAAGGATAGAACTGAACACCAGGAGCTGATGCACCAACTCATTTCACTGTTTATCTTGCACCTATTAAAGAGAAGAGATAGGTTTTCTTTAAGTAGATGGTTCCCTTTTCATATGCCTGAGGCACGGAGCAATCCCTGGAATAACATAATCCTGGATGCTGTAAGAGAAGACCCACTGAGTTCAACAATTCCACGCTGTAGTTTGGGATTCTCTTCACAAAGAAGTGATGCTTCAGGAGCTCTGTGGCCGAGCCAGTCCCCAGATGATTTTGCTGCTCTTTAAGGAAGGCAATAGACTGTATAGTTATCACCTGAAATGGGATAAAATCCCTCCCACCAAACTATACAACCTACTACCTCACCTCCACAGAGCAGTACAGAGGTCTCACGTGATTCACAGCCATATCACTGGCCTTGAATAAGGACAGGATTACTTGCACCACCTGCCTCCCTGCTTGTTGAAGTAGATGAGAACCGATGACCTGACTGTCTCCTTAGGAAAGACAGTAGATTGTATAGTTAGCTCAAAGGGAGGATAGGACTCCACAACTATTCAATCTACTACCTCAGCCTCAAGGACAGCTTGGGACCATGGTAGGCTAGGCCAAGGAGATGATCCTTATCCAGGAATCAGCTGCTCTGAGGCTCCTGTGAAGAGAAAAGCACAAAGAATTCATCAGATTTCATGATGTTAGGGGAAGCGAGTCCCATCCCCAACCCTGCCCTGGAGCTCTCTTTCCTTCTTTAAACCTCCTTCAGTCCACTTGGACTACAATTTATCCTTGGTAACCACACTGGCTGCAAAATTTATGTAGCCAAGGGCTTATGCAAGTACCAGCCCTCCCCTTCGAACCCAGAGCCATACATGCAGACAGTGTGGCCATCCTGGAACTGTAGTAACACCAAGTAACATACAGCCAGGCTGACCTCACCTCTTGAATACACAGCATATCTAGAACAAACCTGCCAGACCAGATAAGAGAATCCATCAATTTAGCTGCTATGCACTCCAGGGAATTGAACAGATTAGAAATAACTGAGTACAAGGAAGCTTTTAGGCTGCAAATGTAATGGTATCGAGTACATCAAGGCAGATCTCATTTCCTAAACAAATGAGTGCAACATGCAGGCTTGGTGTCCCTTTAATGCTATAGCATAGCCAGGCAATATTAGCATGGATATGAGACAGACTGGCTTCCCCCCAGCCCTTGGCTCACCTTCTGAGACTTTTTCATTCTCTGTACACCCAAATACAGATGCAAGGTATTAAGTTGGTAGCTTAAAAGAAACTTGTGAGGTTTTCTTGCAATGAGAAAGAATTCCTCTTGAAGATTAAAGAAGGTCATAACAAAAAGGGAGCTACCAGTAGCACATTAAATGGGCTGCATGTGCTGCACAGCAGAAACCCAAAGGAGGACTTCCCATGAGAGCTCAGCTCCTTGAGGCAGGAGGGGTCCCCAGCCTTTCTGAACATCTGCTGAGTGTGGTGGTGGGAGATTCAGAAGCCAAGGCAGATGTCCCCAAAGGGACAAAGGCTGCTTTGTGCTTCCACAGCTAACAGGGACCAGCTTAAAGGAGTGAGACTCCCAAATGTCTGGACAGCTGTTTTAGCTGGGATCCTTGAGGTGAGAGTTTAGGATGGCCTAGGGTACAAGGATATCTTTGCAGATAGGCTTGAAAAGTGCCCCCGTTCCTTTGCAGAGCAGTCTGGATGTCCTCACCAGCATTCAACACAGTCCAGGTAATTCTCTTAATTTCCTTTGACAAACTGAGCCTTCACAAGGAATGGCCTACTGTGTAAGGCCATCTGGCCCAGGCTTCTCCTAGTGCGAGAGAGTATAAACAACATTAAAAAAGCAGAGTCTTGCAGGCCTTATTCCTACAGCATTATAAGTATCCAGCCTATCCACAGTGCTAAGTACCTTGAATCTAAACAGCCTTCTGATGGGAAATAAAACTCTTCCCGTTTTATTGGCATAGAAAGTGATGCACAGAGGTTAAACGTCCCTCCTTAGCGCATGCAACATCAGCCAGAGCTTCACTGAGATTACGCTCAGAATGAATGATGCATCTAGTCTGTCACAGGCCCTTCTGTTTCCTCAAAGCCAGAGATATGAATTTAGACTACAGCATTTCATCCTCCAGATGAATAAGCTAGTGCCACAGGCATGAACCAGAAGGGATCATGGTGGCAAGAAAGACACAGGTTGCTGCAATGGTAGAGGACTGGTGAGGTGAGTTGCCCAGATGTTCCCACCATGTGAAACACATAGCAGAGGACAGTAATCTTTTCCCAAGAGGCCATTGACAGCTGACCTGGAGGAACAATTCTTTACTGATTCCAAGTCTGCTGGTTTGTATTATTTTAAGCATATAAGCAAGATGTACGAGACCAGCATCTAAAAGATGGCTTTTGATACCATTGCAGAAAATAGGAGCTTGGGCCAATTTCAAACTGTGGATAGGCAATTACATAAAAGCATTCCTCTGATTATACATGGGGAGGAAAAAAAAAATCTCTTTTGACTCCTGTATGTAATCCTGAAAGCAGGAGATTTAAATATATTTATCTTAATGATTACAGGTGTTGGGAATACCCAGCTGCTGACTCTGCAACCCTGATCTTGCAAGGATCCACAAAGAAAAAGTCAAACAGGCAGATTCAGAAATACCTTGCCTGGTAAGCATCATTCTAACCATCCTAGCCTTTGTATTACTGTCATGCTTGGTTGCGCTAGGTGCTATGCAAATTATAACAATAGCTAGCCCCTCTCCTGGATGGTTTATGGTCTAAACCATTAAGATGAAAGATGGGGAAGGAAGCAGCAGCAGAGAGGTGACCAAATTTGCCAGAGATCCCATAGCAAGTCCACAGTAAAGCTGGCACAGGAACCGGCCTTGGCAAGTTCTGCTCCAGTCTCTGGTCACATTGCCACAGTGATGGCTAGCCTGGGCTAGCCTAGCCAGGGTCAAACAGGTCAATACCCATCTCTCCCAACTGTTTTCAACAGAGAGGAAAAAAACATTGCTCCATTTTAAGGTCTGCAGGAGAAGCTTAGCTCCTAGGAGACAGAAGATCATACACATGTTGGATAACAGCTCAGTGGTATAAACCCTGCTGGGGTTGTTTCAGAAAGACACATATGAATTAGTCATATATCTGTGCAGCCGTAAGATTTGTGCAAGCTCTCTATCTGCCAAGATTCTCAGGAAAAACCCAGGGCAATCACCAAAACGAACTGCATTCCAGCCTTGCACTGGTTTCCAGACGTGAAGCTTTCTCTTCCAGCACATTGCTGCTGAGATGTTAGATTTATAAGAACCTGAATGTGATGCGGCTATGTCCAGTTCTGGATAAAATAGTCAAAGGTGTCCATAAAACTCAGAAGCCTGTATCCCAAAGCCATTCACTGATTTCTAAGTCATTTAAGCCCAGAGTTTTTGAAGATTTTTAGATACTTGATTCCTAAGAACAAGACCTTTTTGAAAAATACCATTTTCTGTACATTGAGTTTAAGCTAGTGACACTGGTATTTCCCCTTCCAGATCCATATGAATAGCCAAATATGGTTTCTGGAAAAAGCTCAGTCAGTGTCTGAGAGGCACTGCAAGAAGATCCCCACGTTCAGAGTATGCCACAGCATAGTCCTGCTGTCTAGATGAGTTTGGAGAGATGAGGGAAACTGGCAGGTAAAAGATTAGTATGTATCTTCACAGCAAGATCCTTCATGCTGGAAAAAAATTGGCATTTCCAGTCCAGCTCTCATACTCATTTTTGGGAGGGAGAGGTGCCCTACGGCTGTTCTTCAGTTAGCAGGGCTCAATGCAGCTCATGAGGATCAGCTGCTCAGACCCCTAGAAGACAACCCATCCTGGTGCCCCCAAGTTTATAAGCACCTATGGACAAAGACGCCCAAGCACGGTCAAGTCTCTGCCTTTAAAATATCAAAGGCACCGAGAGGTACGGAGCCTGCCTCGGAAAGGAGCTGGAAAGGCTCCGAAGCTTTGAGGTGCTGATCTGGTTTATTAAGGAGAACTGAATGAAATGGAGGAGGGGGGAGGAAGAGGGAGGAGGAGGAGGGAGGAGGAAACCATAAAACAACAAAGTCTCTCCTTTAAAAGCAGACACTGCTTTCAGCTTTTGTATAGTCGCAGTCCTGCACATTGGTGCCAAAATGTGCCGGGGACAGGCAAGGCTTCTCAGTGGGAAATCAGGGCCCTGCGTCTCTTAAAGCCCTTTCAGCCTCTTGGAGTAGCGGCTGAATTGGGACAGAACCAGCCCCGACAGACACAAAAATCTGCATGAAGTCAGCTGTCTGCATTGACACAAAATGGCTGACCGTCAGCCATTTTGTTTCCTTAGCTTCGCCTATAAGGAAGCATGTAGCAACTTAATGTCCTCGCCTTGCTGCGTTGCTAGAGTAGAAAAATAAAAAGCAAACGCAAAGAAAAACTGAGATCGGCAAAGTTTTCCATAGCTCCCCAACATTGCCGGGGCGCAGGGATGCCATGTGCCTGCACGACTCCTTTTGCTCTCTCCGTTCCCTTTCTGGATTTGTTTCCTTGAGTCACAGCACTGCCTCAAATATTTTGATTTGCTCCAGACTCGGTGGAAACGCTGTATCGGAGCCTGCGTCCGTGTACAGCACCTTTCGGGGCAGTGCGGCACCAGCGCAACTCTACCTGCCGGCAGCGAGGAGCCTAGATACAGAAAAAGCAGCAAACGGTCCAAAAAACGTCTTGAATGCACCCAGTGCTGCTGGAACGCAAAAAAAATACATTTGCCGAACCAGCTGAGGGGACAAGTTTCTTTTAAGTTCTCACAAAACACATGCAAAAAGCAAGGCAAACCATCTTCCTAGACATCTGAACCTGGATTTTATCTTAAAATATCATGCTTCAGAAAAATTAATCACAGGTGCTGCAAACAGGCAAAGGGGAGAAGGGAAATGGAGGTAAAAATATTTAAAGTTCATTCTTATGACAGCCCTGTGTCTCAATAATTTTTTTCTTCCATGCTGTTTTAATGACGTAGATAGTATTTTGTATCAACATAGTAGTAGCATTTGTTTATACAGGATTTATAAAAGATTATTAAAAATTAACAGATATTTTAATAAACACCTACTGATTTGTTAGGGATTGTCTCAAGTCCCATCATATGTTTATAAATATCTAGACCATAATTAATGCATGTGGTTTTGCTATTATAATGCATGCATCTGCAACATGCTTGTTATACTACTTATCTTTTATTAACCCTTCATAAATTTATTATTAAAGGTGGCCCCCAAAGTAATGCTTTTTCTAAACGTTCATGTATCTTCCTTTTCAATTAGCATATAATTTACACTTTCCTGCAGAAAAAAAATTCCAGAAATTTTTTTCTTAAAATTAAAACAGGTGCTATGGACATTTCATAGAATAATTTCTTCAAAGTACTAAAAATAAAGAGCTATAACAGAAAAAAAATCTTTTTTGTTTATTTTTAATTACCCCCTATTCAGTTCTATAGGACAACTAAAAAATCTACAGAAAGAAGGTCCTTTCCTGTATTATTCTATACAACTTTTCCATTAATGTTGTTTTCCTTCAGGCTGTTCAGTTCAGAAACTGCTCTCAAAAGGTGTACAGGACACCCCTAATGTATATTCAGACCAAAATATTTAATTTGCAATGAGACCCATCCGCCCAGCGCCCACACATGCAGCACCAGCTCTGAGACCACCATTTCCACCACAATTGTCTACATTGTCCTTTTGTAAGAAAGCCAAGCAGATATGGAGGCAAATACCTTTCTATAAAAGAAAACCGATTTCCCTGTTTCTGCTCTCCTTCCCAGCTTCTCTCTGGAAGTGTCTGCTTCTCTCCAGATGTCCAGACACAGTCCCTCAAGAAGGATAAGGTGATCACCCCAATACTGATGTCTTATCAAAGCCTGGTCCCCCCATGCCTCGGGATGGAGCTCTTTCCCTCTGAACGTCCGTGAACGAAGAGATGTGACTACTAACTGAAAAGACGTCCGGGCTACTGAGGGAAATGCAGAATCACTTAAAAAAAACAATCCCTGTTATTTGGCGCATGTTCTGGTATTTTTGCCATGCTTTTGCGCAAAATTGTATGGAAACGCCACCAAGTTCCCTTAAACTTTCAAGGCATGTTACTTTTCATGGCGTCTCTGTTGTGTATCACACCTTAATGTGTGCAGGATATGCACATTGGTGCAGTAAACAGCTTGTTATCATAATACCGCACCCTCCACGTAAGAAAAACAAGTGCTTAACAAGCCAGAACGGTTATTTCTTTTAATATTTAAATTAAGATTTTGTATTCCCGAGATGAAAACTTTCAAGGCAAGAAGGTAATAAACAAAACAACCCCCCCTAAAAAAATCTTCCAGATCACAGTAGCTAAATCCAAGCACTGCCAGATCAGTGGAAAGGTCAAATATTATATTCACCAAAAACAAGAGGACACACAACAGGTTAAAATGCTACCGTCCGGCAATGACCGGCTCTAATCATACCAAGCCGATGTGTAAAACCATCCGCCCGTCCAAAAACAAATTAGACAACAGTGCTCTCTGGTACTTTATAAATACACAAGAAAGGAGGGCTGTTTTATTGAATATAGTGAACAAACCTTTCCGTCCGGCTATACCGTGCAGCCCCACGACTCTGAATGCACCGAGTAGCCTTACTCTGCTAATACAAAAGCTCAGTTTGGCAATTCCAGGCATTTTCAGTGCTCAACATACGCCAAAACTACCCACTCTCTGTCTCTGACTTTGGTCTCATTCCAAAAGGTCCTTTTTTTTTTTTTCGCTACAGCCGGTGCCACGTAGAGACGGGAGAGTTGGGCTCGAACATGGCCGCAGCCTCCAAAAAAGAGCCAAGTCCCAGCGTCCTTGCTTCTCCCTTCCAGGCAGAAAACAAAATGGCCATGCAGCAGCCATTTTGTTTGCTTCGGGATGGGAGGGAGAAGGGAAGGGAGGGGAGACGCAAAGCAGGAGAGAGCGCACGGGAAGGATGGGGGGGGGAGAGGGAGGGAAAGGGGAGGGTGTAAATTCGACAGGAACCAAAAAGCTTTGCAGAGATACCCGCTCGCGTCCTCCCTTCCTGATGCTGGGGGCTGAATGGCCCGTCCAGCCCCGCAGCAGGACCGAGAGAGACCAACAGATGCGGAGGGGCTGATGCGGGGTCGAGTTTTCCAGCTTTCCAGAGCCGGTTGAGCTTGAATTGTCTGGCCTGAAAGGGGTTACGTTTCCTTCCCGGGGCCTGGCTGGGCGCCTCCATCCTGCCTACTGGCACAGGGCAGGCTCCAGCCCCAGCCATCGGCAGCACCGAGGAGACGCACAGCTCGGTCTGTGTAAAAGCTCCCGATGGGAACAGGGCAGGAGAACGGAAACCAACCCGGTAACGTCAAACTCCTGAACTTCCCTGGACAGGAAACTGTGTAAATAACACCCACAGGAGGGTGTGGGAGGGGGGAGAGGAACCCGGAGCCGGCAATGAGGCCTTTGGGACAGAGGTTCGTAGGCAAAAGGGACAGTATGGACCCTGGAAACCAGATCCTAAATCGCACCTGCAGCGAGGTGGCTCAAAGAGAAATTATTTTAATAATGTTTCTTAGCTAAGCTCAAATCTCCTCCTCCTCTTCCCTCCAAATCCCCTCAGTCCTCATCCAGCAGCAACACACAACACCTTGACACAGCAAATGCCGCAGTTCTGTCCGGCCAAGGCCCCATGTTTAGCTGCAACTCAGCTGCTGGAAGCATCTTCAACTCGGGCCTGATCCAAAGCCTCCAGAAGTCAGTGGGACAGTGAGGACAACAAGGTTCCCCACTGAAGGAGCTCACACTTCATCAGCCATGTCTGCCTAGCAGGGCTCCCTGCAGCTCTACAGAAAGCCCTTGAGGCTGATTCTGAGTCCTTCTCGCAGGCTTTCTTTGACTGCTGCGGATGCTAGCAGGACTGATACAGGGATGGATAGTGATGAAGGATAAAGCGTCTGTTCCAGATGGAAGCTGGAACCACTTCTCTGGCAAGAAGGCTTCTTCTCCTATTTCCAAATGGTGGGCAGGCAGCAGCCTAATCCTGCTCCTCCCATTCCTGGAAGTAAACTTTCCAGTTGAGAAAGTTAACAGGATGCTTGCCCGGGACAAGTCTACATAAGAAACAGAGCTGCATGGCTAAGATCCGTCCATGGTCCAACCACTCAAGAGTCAGACTGGCCTGGAGCTACCATCCCTCCATCGTCAAGCGCAACAGGGGACAGTGCAAGCAGCTGCCCTGTATTATCCCACATCCCAGGGTGCAGGTCTGTCTCCCATCCCTCTGAGTATGCCAAGAGGAACAAAAGACTGGAAGCACGAGGAAGGATTGGGCTGAGGCACTCTGGAAGGAGCAGTGCAGCAGGCAACAGGGCTCACAGCTTCCCACTGCCAGTTCTGTGGCCAGCTGACTGCCTCCAGCAGTGCCTCACACCTGCAAAGCACCCCTCAAGCTCCAGTAGTTTTACCTGCCTTTATCCTGTTCTACAGCATGGCTTCACACCTTCCAGTCTAGACAGCATGTCTATGGCTTGAGGGACAAGAGGAGCATGGAGTGAAACCAGCTCAGTGCGGGACCTTGTTCTCCCTAAACCACAGAGCTGTTAGCAGTCTTGGTACAGAAGCCAACAAACTGCAAAGCTGAAACCCCTCCTCCACCATAGAGGTAAATCCCTTCAAGTCCTGACTAAAACCAAAGGACAGCAGGTTGCTAGAGTGGGACAACCACCTAACAGTGTCGCGTGAGACTGTCAGACATGGGAAGAGCCTTCAGAGCACACAGAGCAAACGCCACCTAGACTTTCTGCTTTGCAGTAGGCAAGATAAATCAGCAAGAATCAGGACTGTTCCCAGAATTTAGGATGGTTTAAAGTTCCCAGTTACAAGCCTAAGATGAAGGGAAATGCAAATGCCAAAACTTAGCACAGTTTTGAAGCTATTAAAGATCTTGTAGGAAAAATTCTGTAAGGAAGGGTGTTGGACAAGTCACTTAGCATCAGGTTCACATGGGATAAATTTTGGAGGTTAGACCTGGTAAGTTTTATCTAGTCACTGGAAAGGGCATTTTCTCTGAAGAACAATTCAGAGCAGGAACCTAATGCCAGCATCTTGAATTATCCTGTGAAGAAACCTACAACCTTAAGATTTTTAATAACCAATATTCCTCACAATATGACGGAATGGAGATCTTGACCAAACTCCTTCAAATTATCCTAAAATCTCCAGATGAAGATTATTACAGATTGCTTGCTTAGTAAACTGCTGTGTTTGATTATTAAAATGTCCTTGAAGATGAGCATCACCTGTAACAAACTCTATCAATGCCTGCCTGTCCTAACTTCTCATTCAGGCTTGGTGGGCAGCTGCAAGACCTCTTTCAAAGGCAAGTTTGTGCTCTTCATACCAACTTAGTATTTTGGAAATTTTGAAGGTATTTGAAGGACCAATTCCTGTTTAGTTTAATAGGATTTGGCAAGTCGAGGTTCACTTGAAAACCCTAGCCTTTGCACTGAAAGAATTTTGCATTTATTGTGCAAAATTCTTTTATGAAAAACATTAAGGCGGTTTGCAGAATGAAGACGAAAAAGCTCTAGGTGTCTATACCAAGAGATCAGGAAATGGCCATGTGCAACATGTCAATATGAAGCTAGGAATGAGAAACAATTTGAGCTGCTCAGACACAGACACTCTCTTCTAGAAAAGCCCAACCTACAGGTATCCTGACAGACTGAGGATCTTTATTTTTACCCTTAATCTAAGTGAAAATTTATTACTTATGGGACAAGCTATGATAAATTTACAAGACAGTGTTTTACCTTTCCCAGTAACAGAGCCTCTGGATCAGCTAGGCAGCATCTTCCTTGTGAGTCCTGAGCTGGAGAGATAGTGGATTATAGACAAGAACGCCATGGGGCTGGGATCATTGAGGACCTTAATAAACCAGATACAATTGCAAATAATTCCTCAGCACCATTTGCTTATTCAATATATCTTGGTCATAGTGGTGGTGTGTGTTTATGAGGGGTGAAAGATGGGAATGGGAATCTAAGAGTAAGCAAGGGAGTGTGCGTACTCGGACTTTGGAGTCTTCTTAGCATGGAGGGGAAGGTATCTGACTGCATAAGCAAGGGAAGGATATCATGAATGCACAGGTTTTGTGGACATGAGCTACTGAGAGAGCTGCGATGTTGGTTTGTATTAAGAGAGGGAGGTGTGAATGCCATTGTAGTGCTGGACCATAACAAAGAATGAGGGAGGAGCTGGTGTGCGGGGGCGTGTTCTTGTAGCCTCCAATATGCAGATGTGCTGTCTATGGGCTGCTGTGGGCTTTGCTGGTGGTAGATTGAGATACGGTCATGAAAGGTCTACAGGACAGGCCAGTTGCTCTAGATGCTTTCTGCTTTCAGCTGCTGCTGCTGTGACCTCACCAGAGCTCTCGTTCAAGCACATCCTTGACATTGTCGTTCAAGCTTGCAGCGCTGTGATGGGCTCGCTGCCTGAGCAAGAGTTGATCAAAAAACAGGAGTGAAGCACTGGTAAGGCACATGGGCCCATACTCAAGCCCCAAGAGATTTTCTTCTTCAGGGAAAGAATCATTCAATGCAAGGGTCGGTGCTCATTCTTCCACACACTTCTACTTGCTGCTAAGCTTTTGAAAGGATTGTCTTTTGATGGTTGGTGTTAGGTAGAGCAAACAGTGCTGTCTGACTTTGGATCAGAGGTGGGTGGGGACAACAAGACTGCCCGTTTCTGTTTGTGATCAGGGCTCATGAGACAGAGTCCGTAATGCTGCCTTGAGTCTTGAAAAGAACTATATCCTTGTGTTTCAGCTCTTTTTTCCTACCACATTGGAAAGCCGTGGAAATCAGCTGCTCATCATCATGTGTTTGAGTGTCTGGGCTTCCTCAGCATCAAAGCTTTTCCTCTGGCTGTTTGCTGGAGTGTCTTCAGGACTTATCCTTCTGGTTTATTCGTGTCCCTATGAGCCTGTACAAACACAGTCCCACTGTCATCTCTCACGTGCTCTCTCCTCCCCATGCTGGCTATTTTGCTTCTGGTTCATGAAACTTAGAGTGGTTGAAAATGTGAGTAAGAAGCAAAGGGATTTTATTCATTCACTGATGAGGAAAACTTTCCTTGTGAATGGGGAGAAATGACATCAGCTTTCCTCCTTAGCTGGTACAAGTGTCTGCATGAACCCAACTGCCTTCTCTGAGTATATCTGGATGGATTCTTTTCTTCTCCACATTTGTCCAGTGGCACCTTTCCCCACTGGGCTTGAGCACTCTCTCAGGAGACTTTAGGACTCCTCCATTTCTACCACTGGGGTACATAAGGTCACCACATCAACAACAAATTCATTTGGGAAGGAAAAACAGACTTAATGCAGCTGCATTGCTGAGCTCATGCATCCAGTCTTAGTGAGTCATTTTGCCTTTGTTTCCTCCTTTGGGAGATAGATGCTCCCTACCTGCAATGCTGAGAAGGTTAATTAGTTAATGTACTAATTAACTGAATGTGCTTTGAACAATGGAATTGCTTGAGGCAGCAGATCTCATAAAGGTCTAAGTCTAATACTGGCTTTAACAAGGATGGGCTCCCAGTTTTTATCAGCCAGGGCACCTTGCCCTCATCTGGAGAGAAAAGATTTAAACTTATCTGCATTATTCACACTATTTCCACAGCATGTTTGAATGAAATGAAAATAGGCAGAGTCCATCCTAACTCTTCCCTGCCAGGTTCTCTCAGCAAGGCTGAAGATGTTGACTTTCTTCTCCTTGAAAACATGGTTCTGGACTCCAGACCAAGGAAGCAGAGAAAGCCAAGGTAGGGTTTTTGACAACATCGCAAGTCTTCTCAGTACATGCCCAGCAGTCTGTTTGTGACCCACAGCCCACCTCACTCTAGAAGACTGGACATGCCCAAAGCAATTTCTCCTCTCTCTTTCAGAAGATATGTGGTGATAGAGCACTTTGCCCACTAAAATGAGAAGTGACTTCATTTTCCACATCACTGGGACCCACTCCAAACTGGATTTGGAGCTGCAGCTGCAATGAATCCCACAAGTCAAACCATTTTAGACTTCAGCCAGTCCTGAACTCATCCAAAGGCCATTTTTTGCAGCTTCAAGCACCTTCTGTTTCTGCCTATAGAGGCAACTTAACAGTGAAGTCAAACCTCAGAGCAGGGACTGTGACCTAGTTCTGAAAGGTCCTAACAAAGATGTAACCACTGGAGCTGACTGAGGTTGTTTGCCTTCCTCAGGCATGATTATAGCAATCCGTCTAGATCCTGCACTTCATCAGGGTGCCAAAAGTTGCCCCTTAAGAGCAAAACTCTCCCCAGGCCATCCAGTGTAGGCTGCATAGAGGAGAAGTTCTGACAGTTTTGTCTGCTCAGGAAACTGAGGTTTAAATGTGAGACCAAATTCTCCCTCCATATCAATCCTGCAAGCTCTGAAATGCTGCAGATTTAGCTGTTTTCCTCCCCAGCTGGAAAAGAAAATGCAACGGCTGTGTCACATTTTTACAATGCAAAGGCCTAATCTTAAGAAGCTGAAAATTTATAATTAGGCAGACAAGAACCTACAGTCTGAAAAGTGCATCCTTCTTTCTAGTCATTGGGAGTCTCTGTTGTGTATTGGATTAGATTCTTGCGGGCTGAGTTTTCAGCAATGCATTTTCAGAAATGAACTGTACCAAAAGCAGGCCCCCTACATTAAGCAAGATTTGCAAATGTTCCCATCTCCAGCAGTTCCCACTATGACACCAACAGACCGATGCTGATTCTCATCACTCAGTTGGCTGAGCCCTTCTGAAATATGGACATATTTTCTACAGGCAGAGTCCTTTACAAAACTCTCCTTTTCAAACACACAAACTATATGGATTCCTAGTTGCAGCCAAGTTTGACCACAGAGACCATAACACAGATTCATCTCTCTTTCCTCTTTGTTGATGCAAAACTGCCTTGGAGAAATGATATCAATATGTCTTTGCTAATTGATGGTGTCATGTTGGCTTTGACCCATCATTTGATTGGCCATCCTCAATTGTCATTTCATAAAAACAATATTTTGCTGGTTGTTTATCTTGCCTGGCCTTGTTTGCACATAGCCACCACCCAAAACCCCTCTCTGTCCAGGGAGTAGGATTTATCGTTTCTGTTTCAGTAGCAGCAGAACACAGAACAATGTAGGGCCTATGCAAACAAGTACTGCTGTTTTCTTTTGCTTTTCATTTATTCCTCAGTGGTAAATCAATGTGTTCCAAAACAAACAAAAATCACAAGATTTAGGACCCAGAGAGCAGTCCAGAGCAATATAATAGGGGCTGAAGGCAGGTTGCATTTAGAAGTTAAGCAACAAGTGCCCCTTAAAAGCAAATGAAATGCTTAATTTGTGATGCATACCTCAAATTATTTCTGCTCGGTAGTGATGTTTTGGCACTCTGTGCATGGTAGTGATGTTCTGGTGCTCTCTGCAAATGGCAGATGCTCAGGTGTCCAGACTGTTTAAAACTACACACAGGTGAGATCTGGGCTGAGCACATAAGCTGCCTGAGGTAGGGAACATCCTTATCTTCTAAGTTTGGACAGCACTTAGTGCAGTGGATCCCTCAAGGAGCTCCAATGACCAAATGCAACAGAAGTAAGAGCTAATATAACTGCAAGTTCACACTGTTTGAGTATACTGGACACCAGGATTTGGGATTGTAACCCTTAGATTTTGTCCTGATTCTGTCACCAAGTTTGACCTTTCAGAAGACCCTTAAGGACCATGAAAGCTTGAGCCACTGTGTTATGAAGAAGGATTCATCTGCAGGGCAGCTGCTCCTTTGACTTCACTTCAGTTCAAGCCAACAAGCTGCCTGGTGTTTGCAAGCCAACGCAAGACCATCACATGCTTTTTGCATAGTTGGGCAAGACTGCCAAGGAAAAAAAGGTGGAACAAATCCTCAAGATCCTGCATTGGCACCTATCAACTTTAACCAGCATTGCTATGCAGCAGGACTGAAAGCCAGGTCCCTTCTGCAGACACGTTAGGACTGTATAGCCTGTACTCAAGATCCCACGTGATCAGCAAGACTTTACAAGCCTGGAGTGCCAGCCAAACATAATCCACCTTTACCTGCTCAAGGTAGAGTTGAGCTCAGCTGAGCAGCTGGTGTCTGGAAAGCTGAGCTTATCAGCATGTTACAAAGATCACTCCGGAAAGTTCAGAGCCCTTTGGAGAAGACACCCGCCCTCCCTCCAAAGGAGAGTGTTTTCCTGGGCTTGGCCCACCTGCAGCAATTGCAGCCGTTCTTTCAGCCATGGCTCTCCTGGGGCTCCCTCTGGCCTGACCTATGCTGCAGAGCAGATACAGTCACGGCACCCATGGTTCAGAGCGAGCCTTGTTTCCAGGCTGCCTGGAGCGGCCATTGCAGATGCAGATAAGAACAGTGCCCGGGAGGCATCTGCCTGCGATGGGGCATGTGCTGTTGATGTGCAAGGATGAACAGATGGGTTGATTACACAGGGAGAAATGGACACTAATCGTATCCAGATTCACCAGCTGCAGGATTTCCTCCTGAGCCCTAAAGGACAGGAAGCCCTTACCTGCTTCGTTATCCTGTCCCCCTTCATTAGCCCCTTCCCCCATCCTGGGAACCACATCTCAGCTAATCCCATGAGGAGGGGAGGTCCCAGACTGCAAAGCTGAGATCCAGATGGGAACTTCCACAGTGCTCAGGCGTGGCTAGCTCCAGCCCGAGGTCAGGGGCCTATCTTGGCTGTCAGCTCCAGCACAGCCAGGCTCCAGTGGCTCAAGTTTCCCTACTTTGGGAGCTCGTTGTGGGACTCTTTCTTTGCCACTGCCTCTCTGAATGGCCAGGAAGCATTCAGGACTAACAAGAGCAAGTCCTGCAACAAAGACTGTGTTGGGGATCAACGTATTATGTGGTGGGGTTCACCGTATCCTCCACTGAGATGTGCAGCCACTTCTGGGGTGAAGTCCACTGTGTGTTTAACAGCACACAGCTGACCAAGCCAGGAAATGAAGGAGCTTTTGCAGATTTAAAACATCAGAAGGAATCCCCCAGCAAGCTGTATAATGACTGGCCACACTGAAGTGGGATGTGATGTTGGAAATCTTATCTGCATTTGTGCAGTACTTGGAGAAAGGAGAAAACTCTCCCAGACCTCTTTATCTGTGTCTCTCTGCGTCCATCCCAGCTGTTCAGCCACAGTGACACGCTCCCAAGGCAGCACGGCTGGATGGCTAGCCCCAGCCGTGCTTGCCCTGGGACTGCTCAGCTTCCAGGGTCCTACCCCAATTCTTCTCCCACAAATGGGAACACCGGGAGCAGATGTGTAGAAATTCAAGACGTTCATCGTGTTGTTACCAGCACCAGCCCTTGCTTTTGGTGGAGTTTTTATATGAGGAGTGCAGCCTGCTTGAAAACTCTTATAACCCAAGCCATTGCTCCAAGCAGGGCTTTCTTAGGACCCTCTCTCCTTGCATGCCCTGGGTGCCTCCGTTTCTAGGTCTCAGGCATCTGTTGCCAAAATCAATGCAAGAAAATTAGCCCGCTCTTACGCCACTGCCTGTTCCCAAGCCATCCCTGGCTCTGTATGCCAAGGCAGCTCTGGGATGCCACACGCTGCCCCTGCGACTGCCATTCCCCTCAGCAGATCCGGTGCGCAGTGCCGAGCTGGGGGGAAGAGAACAAGCCAAGACCGAAGGAGAGGAGAACCACTCCCTGAATTCTTGGTGTTATTCCCAGAATCTCCCAGCCCAGCTGAAGCCATTTGAGGTCCCCACGCCTGGCATTAGAATGTCGGCACAGGCCATCCTGCAAGTTTAAACTAGACTCCAGAGATCCTGGCCAAGCAGAGTTGACCAAGTCAAATGTGGTCATGGCTACCCCCCGAGCCCTCAAGCCAAGAGGAGGAGGAGGACTGAGGAAGCACACAACACTTGGCACAGTCTTGCAGGTGAGGAGAAACCTCCTTCTCAGTTCCCCATGGGCCAGGGCTGCCCTACTGGGCACAGGCATCTCCCTTGGGCTGGCTCCTTCACCCCTGAGCCCACTGGGACGGTGGCACAAATACGCTGGCAGCAGCCGCAGGAGAGAGTAGTGCTGTTAGAAATAACTGTGAGAGGTGCTTGCAAAGCATGGACCCCCCCAAAATCACAGTGCATTGTGCACAGAGGGTGATTTTTGGTTGTCATCATTACAGTAGTATAATACCTACCTCAGCCTCCTCAGAGCACCTTATACCACATGTTGGTTGTGCCCTTTGCTGGGCTGCTTCTTCTCTTACATTTTCTGCAGCTGGGACTAACTCGTGAGCGACCTTAGCATGACAAACCCTGCATGTATAGCCCTGCATATCTCACAGGCTTTCCAACAGCAAATCCAGACAGCACAGCTCAGTGCCCATGAACAACCCTACAATAACAAACCAGCTGCCTCGCTTTGTCCTCCCAGACCTCACCTTTTGCAGCAGCCAAGTAACATCAAAGATAAATAGTAGCCATGAGCAACTCCACAATAGCAAACCAGTACTACGGAAGAAGTGGAGGGAAATTTGGGAATGAAACACATGACACAGAGAAAATTGTAGCAGGTGAAATAAATGATATCAATTCTTCTAAGGACCAGCTGTTGGGCGGTACAGAGGATGACTCGGACCTGGGTGCATCTGGATACTCCATGTTCCCCATGGAGCATGAAACCATTAGCATCAGCTCTCACTGGGATGCATTTCTACCAGGATCCCATTAAACATGTGCTCCCAAATCCACTGGAACAAGCTAGCAATCAGTAGAAAGGCTAAGGACTGACCCACAAAGGCTGAATTCAGTCTCCCTCCCTCTCACCTCCTCCTTCCCCACCAGAAGTGGTCACTGGAGGGGCAAAGCTGACTACACAGATGGTCCAGTGTGGGGGCAGCCTGCTCAGCCATGGTCCCCGTGGGAACTGGCCTGCAGAGAAATAGAGCACAGCACAGCACTCTGCAACTGTAAATCAGGTAATTTTCACCAGGGTGAGTTTTGCTCCAGTTAAAGAAAAAAAAAGGGGGGGGGGAGGAAAACACAATCCAAACTCTACTTTGGCCAAACCTGGCCCTTTTAAGGAAAAGAAATTTCCCAGAGTCACCCTCGACAAACCTGGAGGCCTGATCCTGCTCTCAGGAATGTCACTGCAAACCCAGAGTGGCTCCTCTCAACTGCTGGGGAGGTTTATAATAGCCAAGCAAGGCTCGGGCCTTGGAGAAAAACTCCTGATCTTCCCTCCTGAGATGGAGCAGAGCTCACACCAGAACAGCCTGAGAGCAAACTCCAGATTCAAAGGCAATAAATGGCAAAAAGATCCAGCTCCCAATTTCAAGAATTTATCCTTTTTGCTGAGCCATGTTCTGGAAGCATGAGCCCTACTTTGCTGGGAGCTGTGTGGAATAAAACAGCTGCATCCCTTGGCTGCATGGGCTCTTACAGGGGTGCCAGATGTTTTGCTTAGGACACGTCAGAAGTGTCTTCCTTGAGTTGGGACTCTCTGTCCTCTCAGGAGCTGCCCAATCCAGAGCCCACTGGAGTCACGCCATCGGTTCAGTGGCGTTTTCGTATCAGTCCTCCACCGGCTTTTTCCAGGGAAGCAACAGAAATTGGCGGCGAATTGGGAAATGTATCGTTCCACCCCAGACTCTGTTTATATGAATAATCTGCAAGGAGAAAGCTCAACCAACTAGCAAAAAAACTAGTGCTCCCTTCTCATTAACATTAAGCATCTGGATGTAAACCAGCGTGCAAATCAGCTCCGCTGAAGAGGACATCGCAACACATCTTTGGGGCCCGATCCCAAGAACTACTGATTGCCCACAGCTCCTGCTAAGGGCAACAGGGGAGTTTCAATTTCCAAACCAACCGCTGTGTCCTGTGAAAGCCAAGGACCAGTTCCCAGAGTAGTGCAGGACCTGCAACTTCCCTCGCCTTCGGCTGCCCTCGCAAGTGTGTGAAATACATGCAGGGCAGCCTTAAGGGCCTGCGGAGTGAAGCGTTGCTCTCAGATTTGTTCAGATCATGCTACGTCTACTGTCATGCTGCTGGCACTTGAACGATCGGTGACAGTCGTGAACTCCAGAAGACGTCTTGTTAGAGGGGGCGAAAGCAGACATGACGGGCTAATCGTATGCCGAACTAGACCATTTGACATAACAGGAAACTGAGACCTTCTAACAGGAAGGAATACATTCAAGACGGTAAAAACCAGTATTGCGCAGGGGTCAGACTCACCCCACGAGGAGTTTGGTACCTAGCTGCCTTCGAAAACCCCATTCAGCATCTTCCCACGTCTGATCCGGCCCGTCGCGAGCGGTGTTTTGCCTCATGGCCGCACAGCACCTACCTACAGGAGGGCCCTGGCCATGCGGACCGGCAAACGAGTGAGCGGGGACGCCGAGAGCCGAGCCCAGGCGTCCCGGCAGCCTGGCCCTGCACGGGAGGCCACGCGGCTTGCTGCAGGGCTGATAAGCCGCGCAACGCCTGGCAAAGCATCTCCGGGAGGAGAGCGGCGGGCAAGACGACCTCAGGGACGTCCATGAGAGCGCGGCCAAAACCGCCGCGCTCAGTGCAGGCAGGGAGCAGGCGGGTCGCGGAGGCAAAGTGGGGTTGGGGAATTCAGGCCTGGGCGTTTTGTGGCGGGTTTCGAAGGCTTTACTGTACGGCCATGCATCACTCACTGAAAGAGGTTTTTTTCGGAGGAGGGAGGAGGAGGGGGAAGCCGGGAGGGGGGAAGGAGGAGGAAAAATTTGGTGAGGGAGGAGGGGCGGTTTTCATGGCTCCCGAGCGGTTGCGAAGTGCGTGGCGGTCGGGAAGGAGGCAGGGGGACTGCGCCCTGCAAACAATCTGCTTTTGTTGCGTCCCGAACGGGCCTAAATTAAGTTTGACAGAAAGAGGACAGATTCGCACGCGCTGGGGCCAAAGCCCTGAGCTCAGTTACAGCCGGGAAGACCTGGAGAGCTTCGGCGTGGTCGTGCCAAATCTCGCCCGAAGCGGCCAGGGGACGGGAGCTCACCGCCACGAGGCGGGAGGCTTCGGACGGCAACGAGGTGCTCCGTGCAAAGCGCCCGCTTTCATCTTCCCAGATGCCTTCGCAAGCCAACCTGCTTCCTCCCAGGAGCGCCCTGGCTCCGTCCATCTCCAAAGCCTAAAGGCCGCCATTGCCCCACGAAAAATATCCTCCCCTCTCCTTCCAGCTCGCGCTCTCCCCCATGCCGTCGCCGGAGTGCTCCCTCGGCCATCTTCGTCCGCCGCGACCCGCCAAGCCTGCCGCGCCGCTCGCGGGCTTCCCCGCGGCCCCCCGCCCTGCCGCCCGCCCCGGCGCGCCGTGCCAACCGAGCCGAAGGCATGAAAAACGAGCCAGCTTCTAAACAGTTAATGCCTCGCAAAACCAGACCGCTTGAGTTCCCTCCTTCTCGAATCGCTCCTGGTTGAAATTCATTCCCCCCCCCCCCAAAAAAAAATATATATATATGTGTATATATATCCTTCTCCTCTGACCTACCCCGGGCACCCTCCCTCCCATCCTTCCCTCTCCCTCCTTCCATCCTTCCCGTGCCCCCACCCTGCCCTGGCACAGCCGAAAAGGAGCACGCGTGCCCGTAGGGCTGCTCGGCACTACGAGCTCCGACCACGTTAGCTGCGGCTGCCATGTTGAATTGCAAATCCGACATGATTCGACATATTTTTTCCCCCCTTCGGTGGTGCCCGGCGTGGAAATAAAGCGGCAGCAGCGGCGGCACGCCACGCGCCCAGCCCCGAGCGGCTCTCGGAGACGTCGGCAGCCTGGGCTGCAGGGCGAGGGCAGGAAAAGAAATCGCCCTCGAATCCTGCTTCAAACACTGCACGTCGGTATAGGGCTAGCTGCTCTGCATCCCTCTCCGGGGGAGAGCGATTTTAAAGTCAGGCGTTTTAGCACCAAGGGCCGGAGGACTCGAAGGGAAGGGGTTTTGGGGAGAAGGAAGGTTACAGCCACAACAAAGCGCCTGAGCAATTGGAGAAATGAAACGTTATTTCAAATTAAAGGCAAAAAAAAAAAAAGAGCCAACCGAACAAACAAAAAAAAAATTAAATAAACCCCCAAAATTAAGAGTGAGGTTTGATTCCGTACCAAGGCAGCAAGAGAGACGCACCGTGGAAGAGAGTGGTTTTGTTGTTGAGTGGTTGCTGGATTTAGCTCCGCTTATCCGGACAATCATCAGGGAAGGATCCTTTTCCGAGAAAGGCCAGTTTGAGTGAGACAGCTTTTTTTTTTCCTTCTCTCGCTCTCTCTCGCTCTCCCCTTTCCTTCTCCTCTCAGCTCAACGCCAAGAAATGGGCGGTGCCTGGATGCCAGGCTTCATCCGAACGAGACACCAAAGGCCAACGGAGAGGCTGGCACAAAGGCGAGCTGGCAGGAATTCCTGCACTCGGAGCCGCTCGCCCGCTCGCGCCCGCGGGACAAGCTGTCTTTATTACCGAGGCGGCTTTGGAAAAAAAAAAACCCAAAAAACAACAAAAAAAACCCACCAACAACAAAAAAAAACACAACGGCCGCCGCCACCACCCGCTCCGCCGCAAGCCCCGCTCCGAAAAGTTGCCCGCTCCGGCTCGGGAACGACCCGCCGAGGCGCGAGAGTGAGGGGAAAAAAAAAAGGAAAAAAAAAAAAAAGGCCAGAAAAAAGCGCCAAGATCTTCCTTTTCATCGACGCAGGTTAAACAAAAGGCCCAGGGACTTGGGTTTTTTCTTTCCCCCCCCTCCCCGTGCTGCTTTTCCCGCCTGCCCCCCCCTCGCACCCTCCGTCCCCAACTCCCTGGCCCGCCACCCCGGCGGCCACACAAAAAAACGAGTCCTGGGCTCCCTCCTTCCTGGTTTGAGCACGACGGGAGGCGGCGGGTCCGTGAATAGGGACGCGCACACCCAACGCGAGAGCGATCCGACGGCGAAAGGGGGGGGGTGAAAAAAATAAAAATAAGGGACAAAAAAATAAACCCACCCGCCACGGAGGAAGCTTGGGAGAAGTCGCCGCCCCACGGAGGGGTGGGGGGGGGTGGTTTGGATTGGGGCTAGTTTGGGTTCGCGGGGATATTTTTCGGCCTTTTTTCCTGCCTTGAGTACCTGGGTCGTGCCGATGATTAAAAAGGGGGGTAGCGGCGGGCTGGGGAAGGGAAGGGGGGGGGGCAGTGGTGACGCCGCTGGGGAGATGCCAAAAAACCAAAACAACAACAACAACAACAGCAACAAAAAAAAAAAACCCCAGCCGTTTTCATTTCGTCTGCACCAGCCGAAGGGAGAGGGGGGAAAAAAATAGCAAAGGGAGCGGGCGCCGGCGCGGGGGAGCGAGGGAGATGCACGCCGCGAGGAAGCCGCCGCGCGCAGCCCCGGGCCTGCGGCCGCTTCTTCCCTCTCGAGAAGCCTCGGCAATAATTCTCGCTCCTTGTTCCCCTCGGCCTGCCCACTCCGGCTCGCCTGCCAAGTCCGAGTTGGCACGGCTTCCCAGGCAGCGCCGAACAAAGCCGTCGCCCAGCCCCGAGCAGGCGCTGACAGTAAGCAAAGTGACAGGCGCATCTTCCGCATGTTAATCCAAGCGGCGAGCGGGCGGGCGGGCGGGCGGGCGAGCAGGCGGGTGGGCGCCGCGGCCCCCCCCCCCCCCCCAGCTTCCCCGTACCCCCCCCAAAAAAACGCACCCCCCTCCCCACAAGGCGCGCACCCCGGCCGCGGCGTTCCCCGGGGCGCCCGGCGCAGGCCGCGCGAAGGCCCCCCGCGCCCAAGCGGCGCCGGCCGCGGTGGGAATCCAGAAATCTCCCTCGGCCTCGGAGGATTTAAATCAAAACAAGCGCTCGAGCCACCCCGGGCCGCGGGCAAACAAGGCCGCGCGGCATCGGCGGTACCTGTTCCCGCTGTCTTCATCTCGCCTTGGAAGCGTGACAAGAGCGAACTCGCCTCTGGTGGGCTCTCAAAGCCGCGGGGCTGTAACCCTTTGCAGGAAGTTGGCACGGATCCCAGGTAGGACTTTACTCCCAGATTTCTCCCCCCAACCTCCGCCTCCCACTCCCTGCCCTCCCCTCCGCTCCCCCACCCATCCTGTCCCCTTTGGGCTCCCCCCCCCCCGACCCCAGCACCGCCGCCCCGAAACCCCTGCGCGCCCCGCGCTCTCCGGCAACTCACCTCCGGGGCGCCCGGGGGCACGCCGGCGAGCGAAGGCGCTCGGTGCCGCCGGCCAAGAAACACACGCACACTCGCCCTTGCACACACACGCTTTAAGGATGACCTGGGCAACACGGCGAGCAACAACTTCCTGCTCCGGCTCCCTAAAAACGCCTGTTTCCACGCAGGGGTTAGGCTGGGCGGCGAGCCGGGGGGAGCTGGGAGGAGGTTTGGGGTTTTGTCGTCATTGAACCGCTCTTTCTTTTTTTTTTTTCTTTTTTTTTTTTTTTTTTAAAAAACGTGTATTTTTGCCCAGCACGCTGGACCCAACGCGAGGGGAAGGAGCCGGGGGGGGGGTGGGGGGGGGGGGAGAGAAAAAAAAAATAATTAAAAAAAAAAAATCGGATGGAAACAGCGCAGCTCCAACTCCGCAAGGACAATGCCCGGGAAAACGTCGAGATTAGCGGAGCTCTCGAAATCCATCGCGCCCTCCCCGCTGCCGAAGCACTCGCCCCCTCGCCTCGCCTTTTTAATACTCCCGGCGCCTGAATTATCCCAGCCCGCAAGCAGGAGGGAGCGTACAGTACCGGGTCGCGCGGAGCTGCCGAGAGCCTCGCAACAGGAAAGCGGGCGGGCGGGCGAGCGCGCCACGGCGCTCACAATCGGCCAGCGAGAAGAGCAAGGAGACATTAACATCCAATTAGTGCCGTGTTTAACGAGGGAGACAGAGGCGGCTGTTGTTTTATTGCCCTGTTCTTTTCAGTCGCATCTGACAGGCAGCAGGGAAGGCACCCCTGCTCGAAGTGACGTCATCATATTTTATTTTTTTATTTATTTAATTTTTTTTTTCCTTTTTCCTCTCTCCCCCCCCCCGGCTTTCCTCCTCCAAGTTTCTCGGCGACGTCTCGGCAGCTCGGCTAAGGGAAACTCGGCGCTTTCGGCTCCCCCCTTCTCCGCCTCCGGCCTCCTTCGCCCCCCTCCCCGACGGCGGTCCTCGAAAAACAAACACGCCAACCCACCCCAAAGTCTTTGTTCTTCCAAAAAGCGAAAAGCGAAACATTCAAATAAACCCGGACGGAGGCTCTCTCCGCGCGCAGGGCTGCGTGTGTGTGTGCGTGCGTGCCCGTCTCGCTCGCGCTCCTCTTCCGAGACGGCTCGCGCGGCTTGTAAAACTTTGAGGCATGTGACTCCGCTCCCAGCCTCCTTTGGCAGCGTGACAAGAACCGCTCCGGTGGATCGGAGAGAGCGGGCGGCTTTTAAGGAAGAAACTCAATTCAGAGAGATTAAGGAATTACGGCGTTTTTTTTTTTTTTTTAATCGAGGGACCACGCAGGCCGGGCGGCGGGCGGCCGCCGGGAGGGAAGGAGCAGCGTCAAGCAGCGGCGGCCCAGCCGCAGCGGCAGCAGAGGGGGGAGAGGAGTTGAATCAGGAGCGGGAGAGACTTATTTAACGGTTCCCGGCTCATCGTACTTCCCTCCTCCCCCCCGTGGGCCGTGGCGGCGGCAGAGGGGGGGCCGCAGCACCCTGTGAGCGGCAGCCCGGGAGCCGGGACAGCCCCTGTGCCGGCACCGCGTGCAGGTAGCAGCGCCTTCGCCGGCGCCGCGGCCCGGCCGTCTGGCTCATCCCCCTACGGCCTTCTCGCGGCTTCCCACGCCGCCGCCGCCGCCGCCGCTGGGGGCTCGTGGCCCTCAGCAGCCGCCGCTGCACGCTGGGCTGGGGGGGGGACACACGTCTCGAGCGCTGGGGCCTGGCGCCACGGAGCTCCCGCCCCATCAAACCCCTCTGGAGCCAGGTAACCTTCCTGCTCCGGAGGTTTTTCCTAACGTCCCACTGCAATCTCTGTCGGTGCAATTCGCGACCTTTGTTCTGCAAACCTGAAGACTTAAATTGCGCCGTCAGCCCAAAGCGCTGCGCTCACGGGAGCGCGGAGGTGGGAAGGGGCGTGCGAAGGCCAGGCAGCGCCGGCTTCGGGCCCTGCCGGCCGAGTTTGAGCATCGCCGAGGCCGGAGATGCCCCCTCCTCTGTCCCAGGGCTGCACTACGCTCATGGGGAAGAATGACCAGCTGTAACATTTTTTTTTCCCCTTATTTCCAGCTGAAATTTCCCGTGTTGCAGCCTGTGCCCATTGCCCCCCAGCCCTTCGCCATGCACCTCTGACGAGATCTGGCTCCATCTCCTCTACAACCTCCCGCTTTGGGCAAAGGCTCTCCTGGAGGCCAGGATCACCCCGCTCCCCTCCGTTACCGCGCCACGGAGGACGGAGCCGTGCTAAAACAGGGGAACGGACCCGGTGCCACCGCGCCAGCCTGCCCGGCCGGAGCGGAGGCTGCGCCTGGGTCCAGTCCAAGTCCCCACCCTGAGTGTTTCCCGGCAGGAGAGAGCAGAACCAGCCGGCTCCACCTCCCCGTCAGCAGGATCGACGCCGAGAGGGTTATTTTTTAATTATTGGCCTACGTGGAGCTCTCCGCTGCCGGAGAACAGAGCAAACAGTCTTATCAAGGGCAGCCGTGCTGCGGGGACACTTCCTCGTGCGCGGCCGCAAGACGGGGGCCCCCACCGCTGCCGGGGTTGGCAAGGGCTGGCGGGGGAACCGCGGCCCACGGCCTTCCTCGCTGCTCCCGGCGACCAGATACCCGGGTGAGAGGCACCGTAGAGCCATTTGGGGAGGTTTGCCTGGCTGGCTCCCTCCCAGCTCTGCAGAGAGGAAAGCTGCAGGGCTGGATGCGAATTCGGTCTTAGCCGAAGGGTCTTTAGCGGGATGGCTCTGAAGGGGGTGAAGGAAGGAGGACGAGACGATTGCAATCAGTCTGAGCTCAGTTGTTTTCAGGTCGCCAGCAGCTCACCGCTGCCCAAAGCCTGCAAGGGTTGAAGCACCCTGAAGAGCCACCCGGGAGCCTGCGGGACCGGGGCCCAAGCTCGGCTCGGAAAACCGGCGTCCACGCTAGCCAGATCACAGCAATCAACCCTTCTGCGAGCCGGGCGCCAGCGTGGAGCAGGATCAGCTGGATCAAACCGCCCAGGCCCCAAGGAAAGTGAGGGCAGCTTTGACCTCAGTTTCCCTCTCCCGTCGGCAGCTGCCGTCCCTGCCTCTCCTGTTTGCCCGGCAGCTGGGAGCAGTCCAGGCCAAAGTCCTGGCAATCTCTGTTTTCCACTAAGGACTGATAAACACCGCGCGGGCACGGAAAGGCAGCAATCTCCGCCCATCGGATTTTCATGCAGGCGAGAGTCAATATTTAAACACAGGTTTGTTTCCTTGCTAGATAGGGAAGAGACGTAGGGGTCTGAGCTGCCTGGCTCTGTCCCAGGCACCGGCCCCACACCGCTCTCCTGTCTAAACCAACCACACATTTCAGCCCGGATGCCCCTTCCTGCGGGAACGGGACCCCTGTCTCCTGTCAGCTGTGCTACACGAGCATCAGATGCAGGGCAGGGCACCCGCTAACGAGCTGACGAGGCCCCAGCACCCACTGGGCAGCAATTTAAGAGCAGTGTAGCAGCCCAGTTAGGGCTTGGGCTGTTTCCTAGCCAGCTCCTGGTGTAGGCACTGTGCCTGTGGCAGGTCACCTTGACTGAGGCAAGGGGTAAGAAGAACCCAAGCTAGAAAGTAGGAGGAGGTAAGAAACTATTTAACTGTCCCACTAATACCAACCCCTGCTTTGAGCTAATGCTGAGGTTGTGCATCACCTTGTGCATGTTACTTGCAGGCCTTTGAAACCCAGTTTAGTTATGTTTAAATTGACCAAAAGTTATATTTAATAGTTGTTTCCAGCAAAGCTTGCGGGCCTGAGGAAACCTGTTTCAAATTGGAGGTAGAATGCTTGCTTTGGTGCAGATTTAGGTGAAAAGGTTAGAGGAAAAGCAATAGCATCTTCCACTGAAGTGGCTGCAGCCAGGCTGCATGGGGGAGCTAGGAGGCTTTCAGGTGTGTGAGCAGCAGAAAGTGGTCTTAATTTTGAGGATTGAGGGATGGTTTTCATGAGTGGGTGCTGTGATCTGTGAGATACAGAATTGGCTATTGAGAGGCAAGAAAGCAGCTGCTGACATTAAAAGGCAGGTGCCCATGTGTGGGGCTAGGATCTGGTGAGGTGAGGATGGGGTCTGTGCCTGGGACAGGGAGCTTGATCCCCCTTCCCCAAACACTTCATCTGAGCAGCTGGGCACTGACAGCAGCAAAGGGTCTGTATCCCTTCCAACCTCCAGCTATCCTTGTCACCCAAACAAGCATCTAGCTCCTCAGACCGACCATGGGCTGCAAAAGCTTCCTCTGACACCCCTAAAGCATGTTGATAAAGGCAATGGCTTCCTGGCCATCTTCCCAGTCCCACAACCTGCTGCTTCTCCTCTAGCCAGCTTTTGGGAGAGGCTGTCACCTTGCTTGGGGTCTGTGTGGCCCCTTTTCCAGGCTGGCTCCCACCAGAGCAGCTCTGTTGGCTGCTGTTCTTGCAAACATATAAAATACCTTTTTTTTCCAATTCAAACTGGACTGGCTTTTGCTGCCTTTAAAGGTGAAACCTGTGTGTAAGTGGAGTTTCAAGCAGCCACCTCCACACTCAGTCTAGACGCACCCAATGCGGCTTGCTCAGCCTAAAACCCATGCTGCCAATCGTGGATGGAGCAACAGGGCTGCAGAGGAAGAGCAGAAGGGATCTTGGTTTGCAACAACCATTTTAGCCCCCCTTTGGGGAAGAAATGGATTGCCTGCCTTAAACCAAAACCTTCCCTGAGCAAGGAGAGCTGTTATCCAGCAGAAATGAACATCTTTAAAAAGGAAACACCCAAGAGAAGTTTTTATAGCTGTATTTCAGAGCACAGTTAAATCCTCTTTGACATAATCTCTCATGTTACAGAACAGGACCATGCATTATTTTACTTGTGTGACTGTAACATAAGCTGTACTGGAGGAAGGCTGAGGGGAAGGAAGGAAGGAGTGGACTGACTGCATGTCACTGAAGGGAGCTGGGCTCGGGACTGCTGGTCCCAGCATGTGCAAACCCTGTCAACTGTGTCCCCCAGGCCCTGGCCTGGAGGTGCAGATCAAGCCCATCTGGTGGAGTAAAGCCCCTGTGCAACAGCAGGTCCCCGAAGGACACACATGGGATGTGACCCCAGCTACCTCTCAAATCCCTGCAGGTATTGAGAACTGAAGTCACCCAGGGCACAGGAGAAACACCTGGGAAATGCCCTGGGGCTGCTGGTCAGGACATCAGTGTGTGTTAGCAGCATGTGGGAACCTGCTCCTGGCCCCCAAAAGCTCTTCCTGGGTCCTGTGGCAGGGAAGTGCAGCAACAAGCTGAACTGGATGCAAAAGACTGCTTCGTAGAGTAAGAGGGGAACCGAAATGGGGGAAGTCTGCCTGGCTGCAGTAACAGCACAGGCTGGTGCAAAAAATGCTCTCTGGGGAGATGAGGACAAATCCTGCCCTGCTGTTGCAGGTGGGCTCTGCTATGCAAAGGCCCAACTGTGTCTGAGCATCTTCAAGTACTTGCATGTGTGAAGAGACCTTGATGTCTCAAGTCTTTGGCCAGCTAAAGGTCTATTCCTTTACTCCAGACAGTAACACACCTAATGTCCGTATTGCAAGGTGAGCCCTTGTTTCCTGCCTATCAGCAGGAAAATACCATGCAGCAGCCCAGCACAGTATTGCACAGCTCCTTGTCCATCAGGTGAAGCGGTGATGCTCAGACCTGCCTCACCCTTAGGGATGTTTACACCCTGCTTGTCTGGGTTATACCCAGCAGGACTGAGCACCATTGGTTATATCTTAAATACAGCTGATCCCACTGAACCAGACTACTGCAAAAGGCTTTCCCAGAGCAGTTACTGTGTGCAGAGCACATCCTCCCTGAGTGCTGCCTTCATTTTTGTTCAAGTCCCAACACTGCTCTGGAGACAAATTTTATCTGCCTCTTTGGGATGCTGTTTCCCTTATCTGTTTCAATATCATTATTTCCCTTTCATGCCCATAGGAGGTGATGCTTTCCCTAGTGCTCAGGTGCTCACAAAACCTCTAGATATGGGTCCCAGGGTTGATCTTGCCTAGAATGAGCTACCAGTCACCCATACGTGCTTACCCAGAAGGGATGAGATGGGAGATGTGTTAGCGTGGCTTTCCCAGCAAGGCAACCTTGGATCTTTTGCCTCTTCTCAGCTTGGGCAGAATGAAGCAGTCTTTTGTTCCTGCACTGGGTCTCAGCAAATGCCTCTGGGGCTGGTTTCTTTAGTACCTGGGCATTTTCCACTTTAAAACAAGCTGCTCCAGTAACTCCAGACCAACAGCCTGGACCAAAGGGCCAACTCCCTTCTGCTTTCTCTGCTACACATCACAGTCGAGTTAGCTGTGAAGAAGGGGCTTTGGCCCAGCTGGAGTCTGAAGCCAGCTCTCTGCAGGCCAGTTTATCACTGGCCTTGCTGGAGAGGAGGTGGCTTGTTCTGGCACTGTGGACTTGGGATTGAAAAGAAACATGTATATATCAAAACAAGCTTAGGGTTTCTTGAGGAGTCCGAGTTCATCACCTCTCCCCACGAGCCGGGGGAGTTAATCGATGGGGAAGCAGGCCGCTCGCACAGGCGCTCTGCGGAAGAGCAGGCTGGAGCCGCGGAACAACTGGCCCTGAGGAAGAAGAGCAGGCAGTTTAAGGGAGCCGAGCTGCGACCTGTCCCCTGCACCAGGACTGCCAAGGGCAGTGGTGGCTGCTGGATGCTGGAATGGGGAATTGCCAGAGCTGAAGCTGTTCTAGTGGGGCCAGGCTTGTGGCTGCTCTCTGCAGAGGAGCAGAGATGTCTCTGCTGTGTGCAATGCATCTGCAAATGGGCTGGGAACTGCAAACTGCAGGTAACTCCTCAGGCCTGCAGAAGGGGACATCTAACAGGCACATCGGTACCACCATGCCTTGTACCAGGCCATACAAATGCCATAACTGGAGGGGCAGAAACCAGTTAGGGATCACATCAAGGATGCAGCACAGACACTGCTTGGGCAGTGCTGGAGCCCTTGGGAAGGAGCAGCGCTGCCGGAGGAAGCCCCATGAGCAGCACACATACCGCGCTCCCTCACCTGAGCCCTGAGGTACCTCCAGCAGTGGATCCAGGATGTAAAGGCAGGAGCGTAGGGAGGGAGGCCAGCGCGCAACCTGCATGGCAATGAGAGACAGCTGAGACGGCGTCTGTGCAGAAGTCACATTATCCAGGCCAAGAGGTAACACAAGAGCAATGATAAGTGTAAGTGGGGACACAGAAATAGTGTCCGTGCTGGGCTGGAGGCCAAACGACTGGCTCGTTATTTACACTGCAACAGATCATGTAATTTAATTACCCCTGGAGTGTACAAACAAGTAGTGTTACCTGGATACATTAAGAGTCCAGCACTATATGCTACATCTACACCTTTGAGGACAAGCAGACATCGAGGCAATGTTGCACTGAGGTGCAACAGTCTCCTTCCCATAAACACGAACACAAGAAGAGGAGCAGGCAGGAGTGGGATTGGGAAAGCAAGCCGGGCCAAAGGAGGCATCCCTGCTTCGTTCAGCTCCCTCCCAGGTCTCCCCTTGCTCTTGCAGCTGCATTAAGAGCTTTGCTTTCCCTTGTGCTGCTCCCCTGAGCTGCTACAGTCCTTCTGATCCCTTCTGCTTCTGGTCTAGCTGAGAGCAGACTGTACCACCACAACTCTCCCTGTTCCTCTTCGCTTAAGCTTTTATCCTGCCCTTGTCTGATCTAAAATTATAAGCAACCTGGGACAGGAAATGAGCCGGCTCTGCAAGGTGCCATATAGTTTATGGTTCTGTATGAAAGCTTTACGATCGTTAGCAAAGGATTCGGACAACAAGGGGGTGGAAGAAAGGAACAAAAACGTTAGATCTCAGCGTGACCAACGTACCCACAGTTGTTCACTGCCATGAGATCTCCCACAAGAAGGAAGGGGTACGTCAGCATACTCACAGCAATCTGAAAGCAAAGAAAACTGGTAGCGTCTCTCCAGTGTCCATTGTGTCAAACACTAGCTACCGCTGTTCTAGCTTTTGCACATTAGCAAAGTTATCCCAATCTCTGGATAAAAAGCACAAGCTTCAAATGCTACAGCCTTTGCCCCAGACTCTCACACCACAGACAGGGGCAGGAAGAGGTGGAAATGATGTTGTCTACATACCCCCATCACGAACTTCGTGTAGCTCCGGATCACCGATGCCTGGCTGAACTGGAAAGACAGAAATCAAAGGGACTGTGGAGGAGGTGACTGAGAGCAGGCTGTCACGGTCATTGCATGACAACCCTCTGAGAGCCTGAGATGATGGGGTTTGAGGCAGGGGACCAAGGCAGAAGGCCCAATGTCTGTGTGTGTTAGATTAGCCCCTGCTTCCCATTAGCGCCTTACGACAGTGGATGCTTGGCATGGAGCCCCCAAACCCTCCATCGGGCCCTTGCACTCACGTTATCATCCACCGCATATGTGTTGATGAAGTGAGCCAAGAGGTTGCAGCACCAGAGGAAGATGACATCCCCCAGGATGTGAGGAACTAAACCACTAAAATGATTAAAAAAAAAAGAGAGGGGGGGGAAAAAAAAGACATAAGGTGCAGAAGGGTCCCAGTGCTGCCTCTGGATGTGCTGAGCCCTCCCCTTCTCTGCCAGCACAGAGGAACCCTGCTGCCCCAAAAGGCACCTGCCCCCAAGAGGCATCTTTATTTTGGGAGGCAACTGATGAGAGAAGGGAAGATGCCATCGAGTGAGAGGTGGCAAGGGAAGAGCGCTCCAAATATGGTCAAATGCATATGGCCAGGAAAGGATGCCTGCAAGTGCTACCGACTGCTCTGGCTGGGGGATGCTCTGGTTTTGGGTCTGTCGTTAGGGGCAGGGCTCAACCAGGTCCCCTTGTTCTCCAAGTCCTTTCTCGGCTCAACTCCCATTTTGAAACCCCAGCAAGACACAGACAAAATGGGTTTCTGTTAAGGTTGTTTTCCCCAACTGTTACAGACGCCCTTCTGGATGCAGAATGAGGAATACACCTCTTGGGGGACTCTGTCCCCCTTTAACCTCAGGGGAGATGGGGAACTGCCCTCCCCAGCTCAGGCTCAGGGATCAGGGCCTGCAGGCCTCTCCAGGCTCTCAGGATGTCCCCAGCGGCGCAGCATCCCAGCCTGCGGGCGCAGCTTGGCACGATGCTCTCAGCTGGGCTCCATCCCCTGGTCCAGATTTAAGTTTTTTCTCCCTCTTTGGGTGTTTTAGAAATCAAAATGGGAGAGGTGGTTCCTACAAAGCCTGCTCTAGTGCAAAGATGGATTAGCTGCAGGCAGTGCTCTGGTCCCTCCAGTGTCACAGTCCCCAAATCTGGACTCAGTCCCTGCTGCCTCTGCTTTCACCTCTCACTGGTGGCTTTGTAAGTAAAACTTCACCCATCTGATACAGAATTGGATCATTTGTTCTATTTGCAATACGGATCACATCCCTCCATCCTTAGTCATCAAAGTAATGATGTTTGGCCTGCAGTTAAGGGATAACTGGAGATCAGTGGTCTAAGAGAGCCTCAAAAGGTGACCGAGAAAATCAAATTCATTTGTGCTACAGCTCTCAAGCCTGGTGAGATGTTCAAGGAGATGTGGACTAGGAAAAACATTTTTAAAAGATGACAAATCATTAAAAGCTCAAAAGCCAGAGCAACAGATGAGGAAGCCTGCATGATGTACAGTGACACAACCCATCTACTTCTATAACCCAGCAGAAGAAACACCAGTGCTGGAGGACTGGGAAAAGCCATCTTTGAGCTATGTGTGACAGTTTAAGTGTCCATTTCAGAGCCCTGCAACCACCTTTCTGTCCTGCTGGCAGGCAGGAGGCTGCTGCAGATACGAGGGGAAGTGAGATATAGACTTCAGGGAGCATAACTCCAAAGCATTTCAGGGGACGGATTTATCTCTAGCCAGGCACACACCCAGAGTGAGCGTGTGCTGCTGATAATGCTGCGTACAGGTTATAAGGACATGAGAAATAAGTGAACTTCAATGATTTTTAAGGGAGTGGATATGTTTGGATTGCACTGGGAGGGCTGAGAGCAGAAAGGCAGCAGTTTGCTCCTACAGATGCAGTTTGCATTCCCTCCGTGGCAATGTGACTTCCTAGCGGAGCTGCAGAGCGCATATAACTTCAGAGCCCTCCTGAGACATTTTGGGTTGTGTTAAAGCCTTTCCTATGAACTATTAAGTTTAATTAGGCTACCAACAGTGTTTATTTTATGTGGGGGAAGGGAACACGGCCGGCTCCTTTCACAAGCCGTTTCCTAGCACGGTGCCCAGACGGGAGGAGAGGGGAGCGTCGGCGAGGGCTGATGGGCAGTGCGCTCCAGCCATGCCGTGGGCGCAGGGAACATCGACCCCAGTACTCAGGAGAGGAGGGATCTGTGTTTAACGGAGGCAATTTGGGGCTGTGGAGCCCAGAGCTTGGCAGAGCAGCTGCAGGGCTGCGAGAGGAAGATCTGGTGACACTTGGCCAATGTGGTCTCTGCAGACCCCTGGACTTTCTCTCCGGGGAAAGAGGGAGCAAAGACCCCCTGCGATTGCTCTCCTCTTCCCAATGTGTTCACATTTCATGTCAAGGCCCAGATTCCCCATCTCTGATTCCAGAGCAAAATGCATCTGGCCCGAAAGCCCTTCCTGGAATTTCGGAGCTGGCTTTACTATTATTGATGTAATAAAATGAGTTACCTACCCGCTGGGAGCAGAGGCAGCAGGTGGCTCCGTTTTATATAGATGTGAAAAAAGGCAAGAAGTGCTAATGAAGGGTTGAAGTAAAAATGTATCCGCTAGACTTCTGCTTTAGCAATGCCGCCAATTCGCCATGCTTTCTAACTGGGCAGAAGCTCCTTTGAGCTCTGCACAGGCCAGTTCAGGCAGCGACGCATCACGTGCTCCCAACGCACGGGCAAACCTGCTGCCAGCGTGAACCACCTGCTAATTACAAGCGCCCGCAGTGCTCTAAAGAGGCATGTGTTTCTTATCCAGGCCCTGGCTTTTATTTCAACAAGGGACCTTGTTGTTGCACTTGCTCTTTGTGCCTGTTGCACAAACAAGTGCTTTAAATGCCCTGTGCTAAAACACAAAGAAGCGCCAAGGGAAAAAGGTATGAAGGGGAAAAAAAAAAAGGGATTTCCCTGGGCTCTTTTGAAGATATGATCTGGCCCTTCCCTTTGGCCAAACCTACTGGTAGAGCTGGAGCTCTCTCAAAGGCACAGATTTAATCTCTGCTCATCGGACCGATGTGAGAGTCCCATGGACAAACAAGATTTCAGATAGGAGGGAAGCCGAGCATAACTCCTTTCGATGCAGTTTGCAGAGCAACTGGGAGAGCCATCAGCACCTTCCAATTACAGGAGAAAGTATTTAAACAAGAACTCACGTACACGAAGAATCCCAGGATCCCTTCTTCCTTAAATATCCTGCCAATGGAGCTGAACACACCGCTGTCAAGAAAGAAGAAGCGCTATAACCAAGCAGAGTTATAGCTCAGTCTGCCTCTCTCCTGCACAGCTTCACATGCACTCTGCAGCATGCAGCCACAGCAGCGTCCCCCCACAGCGTCCCCAGTTCCGTCACTGTGCCACCAATGCAGCTGGGCAGCACCGTTTTCCTCCTCAACCCACCAAGGAGGGTCACGTCTGCAGTTTGCCAACCTGCAATAAATCCTGGGCTGACGCTCAACTTACAACTGCGTTTAATAGCTGAGGCCAGAAGAGTTTGCAGATGCACATGCCCCCAGCATGGCATGTAACATGCTTTGACTAGGCCGATTCTCAGCAGAGGAACCCTGTCCTGCTTTTGGGAGCTCGTGCTGGGAGTTGTGGGTTAGCCGCAGTTGTCTAGCGTGCTTTCAGGTGGCTGCGTGCGCAGTTTCACCCCGCAGAGAGGCACTGTCATCATGGGAGCTCAGGTACTACCGAAAAAGGATTATAGAAAACATGCGGATCTGCACAGCCACAGCAATGCTTCGCGTTACCCGTGCCGCCCTACTCTGCCTCCTTGCTGACTTCGCTTTCTAATAACAGCTAATGCAAAAAGGCAGGAAATCCACTGTGTAGTGAGCAAGGTGCATTACAGCCACGAGAAAACCCACTGGAATGAGGCTGAATTAACAGGTATGCCAGGGCACAGAGAGACCCCAGCCTTCCCACCTTCCTTCACTGTGCAGTCACTCACTCTCTAGCCACGGCTCAGATTTGCTTTTTGGTCTCCCAAACCTCCTGGGTCACTGTATCCCCCATCATCTGGGAGCCTCTGGCATGCCTGACTCCAGGACTTGTGCTTCTGCGCACCCAAAACCTTCAAGCTGCAGCCATTCACCTGTATTTGACTTCCCGGCCTATGAACTGGACCATGCAGCGCATAGAGATCACTAGGAGGAAAGAAACACAGCATTGACAACCCAAAAGTGATCAAACTTGATTTGTTTCTGATGGATGTGAAGGGAAATCCAAGCTGACCCTTCCGCCTTCCCTTCCCTCAACTCGGATCACCTCTAGCTCCTCTCAGTTGTCCTCATCATCACAAGATTCATTAGAAACCGTCTCTCTCCCCTGATCTGAAAGTGAAGGGAGGATTTCCTGGCCCCCAGCCCCAGCGGGATCTCTAGGATGAGCTCTCAGATGAATGGGAAGAGATTGCCTCGATGCTCGGTTGGGTTAGTTCCTGACAGCCATGCTGACCATTAGGCTTCCCAAGTGACCGCTCCGGACCCGCATCCATTCTGCAGGTTCATACGGAGCCATTTCCCATAGAGTGGAAAAAATGCATCAAGTAAAGGGGGTTTAGGGGCGATGCTCGGTCTGGAGCAGGCTGCCAAGTGGAGGAGTAGGACTCACCGTGCAGGGGATGTGAGACAACCCGGGACGCGCACTGCATCATCATCTCATGAGATGTCTGTGAAGGGGAGAAAAAGCCACACACCTGCATGAAAAACTGCGCAGCTCCATCCGCACAGGTCAGGTCCTGTTCCCTTTTTGTAGGGAAACCAGTCCCAGACCTCTTTGGAAATCTGTTGTTAGTGGTAAACCTCCCACTGCTATTTCTATGAAATATTTTATAGCTGATCCCAGAGTGGCTACTAAGTACCAGGGCCTGTACCCACAGAGTTTCTTTCCAAGTAATTTCACCCACAACCTGCTGTTTTAGCATCCTCTGATCTGTAGGTACATCCTCAGTGTGAACTCCCCCGACCACTTGTTAACATGTAATATTAACAGAAGATGTTCTCCAACCCATGCCCAGACGCATTCCACATCTCTCACCTCTTTCACTACCTTCCTAAGGGAAGTCTTCACATCATCCTTGTTAGAAACATGCTCCATGTCCTCCAGTGGAAAGGCCTGAGCAGGGAGAGAAGAACCATATGGACAAAACTGACAGAGATGCTGACCCACAAACTCTCGGGGTCTGAGGACAGGAGGAAATGATGAGCGGCCTGTGCTCTAGACCAGAGGAGAAGGAAAACAGGCAAGAAGGAAGACGGAAAGGAAGGATGGAAAGTAACAGAGAGGAAGAGATGGGTCACGAGACTACTTACGAAGGATAAAAGGCAAGCAATTGGCCAAATTAAAATAAGATTATTTAGAAAATAAGTTCTGGGGATATGGGCACCGTTCTTCTGTCCTGGAAGAACTACTCAGAGCTGTTAGTGGTGGAGAGAAACCGGTGCTTTAATCTTCCCCCTGCAGCCGTGGCTGGGAGCGAACACATGCAGGCTCCTTAGCTCTGCTGCAGTAACACCAGCCGACCCTGCGGGCTGATTTATGGAGAGAGAAGCTGACCTTTACCTTCTTCACGCTCCCCCTGGTGATGGTGGATAAAGTGCTTGAGATGAGCCGAGGAGTAAGACCGCGGAAGAGGCCTTTTTTCCCATCCACTTCCACAATGTGTCTGGCTGGGTAAGAAAACACCAGGCTGCTGTCAGTCAGGAATCGGCCGACCTGCAGCGAGCACCCTGAACGCCTCCGGCGCTCGGCCGAAACTGCACCAGGGATGGCAACAGCTCTGCAGTACCCCCGTAAGTGATTTATTAGAAAAGCTCTATTTCAGATAAGATACAATAGATCTTTAAGTATTCCATCATATCTGTCTAAACTGGGAGGATAACTCCAGATTTTGGGGCTAATTCTAGTCTTTTGATTATGTTCTGCCTACCTGAAAGGGCTACGAGGTGCTTTGAACTGAACTAAGGCAGGGAGGGATAATCTCCCACGTGTTGCAAGGCGTCACCTCCTCCCTCTGCCCTGGTGTCGGGGTTAATGTGTATCTGACAAACCCAGGTTCAATTCCTGCCCTGCTCCCTTCTCCCAGATGGTGGACAAGTTACCTAATGTCTCCAGCCCCCAAAAAACCAACAGATCCAACTTATCCCTGGTGTAACAGGGTGGAATACAACCTGCTACGGGATGTGCAGGTACTGATGCTCCTGCCCCGTGCTGTAAATCTATTTGGAAAACACATTTTCTTCTAACAGAGCACTGCCAGAGCACTTCCAGCCCTAGAAGCCCTAGGACAGGTTTATGGTGCTTTTGTACTGCTCCTGCACCAGGTCCCCCTGTCCTTCAGGTACTGCTGTCCGATTTTGGGATTGGCCCAACTCTGCTCTCAGGGCTACATGCTCCCCTTCCCCTACAAACAGGCACTACAAACTTTCTGTGAAAAAGGGAAAGCAATGCCCAAAGCCACACAGTGTTCACCCACCTCTCCCATGCTGCTCCACCCGCAAAGAGAGAAAAATAACACTTTTTTTTCCTTCTAAATATATTACCTTCCCTTTTTCTTGGTATTTCTGTCCCTTTAGGGCTCCATCTACAATACAAATGAGCAGGGCAGGAGGCCAAGTTATTGCAGGACTGTTTTGTAGTGAAGAAAGGAACTTAACCATCTCTTATGCATGCAAAACCCTCCACCGACAAACCTACATCGTACAAACCCCTGCTGTGTCCTCAGCTACGGCGCAAACCAGAGTGCTGCCAAAACAGAGCCGAGAGCTGGCTCACCCTGAGCATGAGCCTCCTCCCGTTACAGTCTCTGCCCCTCAGTGAATCAGCTCTTGCCCAAACATCAGCCCCAGCTGAGGAACGCGCTTCCCATTTGGCAGCAACACAAGAGACCAGCCAAGACCTTTAACTGCCACTCCCTGATGCCAGGATATGTGCTGAAAGTAGAGAGCTCTGCAGAGCATCTTCTCCGTGGTCCATCCACCCTATGGCAGCCAAAGCTGCACTGCAGAGCCGCTGAAGTGCAACGGGCCATAGGAAGAAGGTCCAGCGCCTGGGCCAACACCTTCTTTTTCCCTCCTTGCAACAAGAGGTACATAAATCTGATGGCTTTTCAATTAGTTGTAGTATTTTATGTCTCCTCTGAACTTCAGGCTGAGTGCAGGGATGCCACCGGCAAGGAGATGTGGGAGCGCTGCTAATGTTTGGCTTGCACAGGCACTGGCCTGTGCCGGGTCCAACACTGCACTGGGTCTACCTGGGCTCCTAGCAAGCAGCTCCCACCCCTGTTTTCATCCCGTTTTCGGGTCACGGCCTTGCGCTGGCAGGAAGAAAAGCTCACCGTAAGTGAAGAAGCCAGGCAGGTACAGTACTTTTCTTCCCAGAACATTTCTTCCAACAGTTGGAGGTAGTGGCTCGTGCCCGACCTTCAAGAGAAACCCCGTCAGTCCGTCCCTGCCACTATCCCCACATTCCCAATCTGCCGGTCCCACGGCTTCGATCACGTCTCCGTGAGCTGCCGAAGGGCCGCGTCCCTCCCACGAGGCTCGGACGCAAGCTGAGGGTCCCTCTTGCCCCCATTACACAGGGCATCCTCGTCACCTGTTATATTAGGGGGTCCCCATCCCCCCTTTACAGAGGGGTCCCCATTGCATAGGAGACCTCATTCCCCCTTTTATAGGGGCCCCCCCGTTATAAAGTGGTCCTGATTATACAGGGTGTGCTCATTGCCCTGTTACATAAAGGGGTCCCAACTGCCCCACTATATAGAGGGTCCCCCTTATATAGGGGTCTCCATCCCCATTATTTAGGGGTCCTCACTGTAGAGGGTGTCCCTAACCCCCCCCCATATACAGGGGTCCCAACTGCATAGGGCTCCTCACCCCCTCCTTATATAGGGGATCCCCATGCCCTATATTGGGGTCCTCAATGTACAGGGTGTCTTCATCCCCCATGATCTGGGGGGGGCCCTATACTCCCTTTATATAGGGGTCCCCGTTGCATAGAGGTCCTCTCCCCCCGAATATAGGGGTCTCCCTCCCTCCAGCTAATGGGGTCCCCACTATACAGGATGGCCTCATCCCTGTTACATAGGGGGGTCCCCATTATATACGGGCCCCCCCTTACACACGGTGTCCCCTCCCCCGAGCTATGGGGTCCCACCACACCGGTCCCCCCCCTCCCCCGCCACGCAGGCCCCTCCCCGCGCCCGGCGGCCCGGACCTGGACGAGCAGCTTGACGTAGAGCAGCGGGTGGCTGAGGGCGGCGAGCCCCGCGCCCAGCGCCACGAACAGCCCCTCGCCGCCCTCGGCGCGGCCCCCCGGCGCTGCTGCCGCCGCTGCCCCCGCGCCGCCGCCGCCAGGGGGCGCCCGCGCCGCCGGGGGCAGCGGCAGCGCTTCCGCGCCCGCCATGGCCCGCCGCGCCCGCCCCTGCGCCTGTGCCGCCCCGCCCCGCCCCGACGTCACCGCGCCGGGCGGCACCGGGGGGGCGGAGCCAGTGTGTGACGAGAGGGGCGGTGCTAACGTGTGACTGACGGGAGGCGGGGCCAGTGTATAGCAGATGGGGGGCGGTGCTACTGTGTGATGGGCGGGGGGCGGAGCTACTGGGATGGAACCATTGTGCGACGGGCCGGGGGGGGGGAGCGGGCGGAACTACTGTGTGTGTGTGTGTGTGGGGGGGGTTGTTATGGTAGGGTCGCCCCTAAGCGAAGAGCAGTGTCCCCAGGGCACAGCATGGCGGGGGGACAGGTCACGGTGCCACCATGCAGCCCCAACCGCAGGGCCTGGCGCAGGGAGGCCACGCCAAGGCCTGGTTGTAGGAGGCGGCCGCCGCACTGAACACGGGGCTGTGGCCTGGAGGGCAGCTCCTGCAGGCTGGGGGTGCTGGGCGACGTCTGCCCCCACGGGGGTCCCCCAAAACCTCTTTGCTGTCCCGGCGGACGGGCACCTGCTCACACAGGTCTCCAGCCTGGCTTGCACCGTCGCACCGTCCCCGCTGCTGCTCTGGGCTCGGTCAGGCAGCCAGTGTGGGGCACGCAGCGAGGTCGCCCAAACTGAACGAGTTCCCAGCGTTTTCCTCAGTGTTTCTCCTGCTCGCGACCTGCTGTGCTTCCTCTTCCCTTTTCCTTTGGAGGTCAGCCCAGATACGAGCTCTCCTCCACAGAAGGAAGGACGGACGGCAGATGGTCCCTGTCTTGTGCACGTCCTCGTGCCCAGGCAGCATCGCGGGTCCCAGAAACATCTCCAAGCAGAGAGGGGGAGAGGAAGGCTGGGGGGCCATCAGCGTCCCCCTGCGGCTCCTTAAGGCCCCGGATCCGCTCTGAGCGGATAAGGCCAACGCCATGCAGGCGGATAACCGAAGGAGCGTGTTGAACCTGGTGGCCGCGTTTGAAGAGCAAAGGTAAGGAGAGGTCGATCGGGGAGCTGCTCCACGAGGCCTGGGCGGTGGAAGGAAGAAGGCCCATGGTGGAGATGGTTTGAAGGCCTCGGAGAAGGTGTTTAGTTAACTTGCTGTTCTTTGGCGCTCACATCTGCCCTGGCTTCTTCCTATGGCTCATAGGCAGAAGTCTGAAAACCTCAACGGGATGCGACTGACTTTGGTGGAGGTTTGCGTGCTGGGTTCACGGTCAGACTGTGGCACGCTTGTTCTCCCTTCTGCCCTCGAGCACCTTCGCAGTTAACCTGGCTGGTAAACGCTCTTTTTTTCCTGCTGCCAGCGAAAAGGGTTTTGGTTTGCAAATATGCAGACAGCTCCGGCGTGGAGGCAAGCATGGCTTGGGGCGGTAGGCATGCATGCTTCCCTCGACGGCTCCTCCAGCACGCTTCCACGCCGGCAGCACCTCCGGCCTTGTCTGCAGCCTCTCCATCCAGACCGGCCCCACCAGCATCCGGGTTTCGAGGTGGATAGTGGGGTTTTTGCAGCCTTTGTGCATCAGCTGCTTTAGTGTTTGTGAGGATCCGAGTCTCCGACACTCACCCCAGACTAACCAGTTATTTGCAGAGATGTAGCTCCTAAGAAGGGGAACAGAAAGAATCGTGTCATGGGAGACAGCACATTTCTTTTGGCTGCAAGGCTGCCTGGTAAAACAGCGTCTTCACTCGGAGCGTGAGCTGGGACCCACGGACGGCGCCGGGCAGCCGTGCGTGCCAGAGTAGGAGCTAGCGGATCCGCTTTGCCCCTGTCGGGGTAATTCTGTGGCTTGGGGTGAGTCAACTTTGCAGGCTGCGCCTCGGCGTTCCCATCCGTGAAACAGGGATAGCAGATCCCGCCCTGCCGTGTATCGGTGAGGTGCTATCAGCGAGCCGTATGAGGCTGAGCGGTTGGGCAGATGGGTTTTGCAGCACTTCCTAAAGATGGTCAGACCCTGGGTTTCCCTTATTTCCCTCTGGAAGTTTCCTCCTTCTGCTCCAGACGCTTGGCGTGCACCTCCGCTGCATGCTTCACCCCAGGCTTTGTGCTCTGCGTGGCTCCAGCGGGATGTGGTTGCCCCCATGGTCCCACAGTCGAAATTTGGCCTTTGATGTTGCTGCGCTGGAACCGTCTGTGGTGTTTGGTATGCCTCTGTTTCGCTGCTGCTGCATATTTGTTGTTTATCATAACGGGTGAGAGTCTTGTTTAGAGGAAATAAAAGTAACTTTTATGGCTTTTGGAGGAAGCTGGAGAACCTGGAAGCAAGTTCTTTCTGGAACAGAAAACAGTTTAGCCCAAGTCAGCACAAGTCATACTGCAAATAGAAAGGGAGAAGTTCTCTGATGGATCTCGGTGGCAGATTCAGACCGGCGTGGTTCTGGGGGGCACCGGGAGGGAGGGGTGAAGTGTCTCTCTCGCATGAAGGATTATGCATGCCCACACGTGGGATGTATGCATGGCTGGGGGAGCGTTCACCTGCTCACAGATACGTGCTTACCAGCATGAGGATGGACCTGTCACCCCCTTCAAATGGCTGTCTGCAACTCGAGACATCTCCTATCTGCAACTTTGCAGTTTTATGTCCAGTTTCATCCTGCTTTTCCCCTTCTCCTCGTCCCACTCCTGTCTGCAATCCACCGACAGCTGTCTTTCTGGTCCTTGCCTGGAGTAATTTACCGCAGAAACCAGCTCTCGGATGACAGATGACCCACCACTGTCATCTTCAAAGCCTGTGCCCTGTGTGGTTTCTCCTGCATCGCTGCTCTGTCTTCCTTGTCTTTGCCAGAAAAGGGAAGAGAAAAAATGACCAAAAAACCACCCCTCCGCAAAATCACCCACACATACCCCTTTTCTTGGCTAAGGCCTCTTGGCCACTTGGTTTTTGAAGCCTCCTGCTCAATGAAGCTTTGAAGGAGGCCTTCAGCTCCGCAGTAACAGCAGACAGAAAGCCAGAGCCGTACCAGCCCCGCAAAGGGCAAGGCTATGCTTTGGACAATAAATTGCTGTGGACAAGAAGAGATCCAGATGTGCCATCTGCTGAATGATGTGAGCTTGAAGGGGAAGAGGATCCTGCAAGGAACAGGGATAAGACCGCTCTACAAATAAGCAACACAGATTTTGTCTGATGTGGATCCAAAGCGACAAAGCCAGGCCCAGAGGTGGAAGTGGTCTTCAGGTGGGATTTGGCCTGTCCCTGGGGATGAAGGATGAAGTGGTGAGGTTTTGAAGATAATGGGATGATCAAGGATTGGTACTGCCTGGAAGGATGTTAGGCTGGTGAGAGACAGGCAGGTTTCTCAAGTCAGGGCCTAGGTGAATTAGTAAAACAAGTTTTAAGCTAGAAATTCAGGTTGGAGGCTGCTTGGATAGCAGCATGCCTGAGCCAAGCCTACGGAGAGATGTGGAACAGGTAGGGAAAGAGGCAGCTCTGGAAAGAAACAGCCTGAGGAGGGAAGGGAAGCCCTCCAGGCAGTATATTGCATCCCACAGCTTTGGCTGGAAACATTCAGCAAAACCCACTGGTGCGTTTCTGCATTATCACAAGGAGCTGGCATGAGAGAGGAGGAACTGGAGCCTCGGATGGGACAGGAAACCCAATGAAGCCTCAGATTTTGGATCATTTCCATCTAGTGATGCCCAAGAGGAAGAGTGGGCTGTGCCAAGAAGACATGTGGCTGGTGGATGTCTGGGAGATGTTGCTGGTACCAGGGAGGACTGTCTCTTTCCAAGGAGATTGAGGTAGCTCACGTTGCCTGGAGATGGGTTAAATGGCAAAATCCTGCTCTTCTGGACCAGAAATGAGAACAGGGACCGACCCCATCAGCGGGAGGCACCAAGAGGAGAGAGGCTGGAGTGTGGTGCTGTTGGAGGATGCATGCGCTTTCAGACCCTGGTTTGTATCGGGACGCCTGTAGCAGAGGCAGAGCAGCACCAGTGCTGGGAAGCCCTGCCGGGGTGTAGCCGGGTCTTGCCACCTCTGTTCAAGGAAGGTGGCCTTAACCCAGTGCCGGCGCAGAGCAGGGCTGTGGAGGTGCGTGGGGAACAGCGTGGCGGGGGCAGCCCACAGCGCAGAGCTTAGGAGCTGGGTGGGACGAGGCTTGGCCGCGCTGCACTGGGGGAATGGACAAGCTAATCGTGCTGATTCCTCCATGGCAGGGTCGGCAAATTTCCCTGGAGCCCGCAGAGGGTTCAGCACGCTTCGCACGCCCAGGCCAGCCCTGCAACCAGCCATCTCCAAGGGCTCCCGGGGTCCTTGTCGAGCCGGGACCAGAGACTCTGCCAGATGGCCAGCATACTCCAAGCGGAGCGAGGGAGCGAGGAGGAGGAGAAACAGCCTTCCTTGGCAGCAGGGCAGGAGGAGCAGCAGGGTCAGCGGAGGCTCAGCTTCAAATGCCTCCGCTCTTTCCAGCGCAAGATCAGTGAGGACAACTGGAGGAGACAGCAGGACTCAGGCCTCGAGCCAGGCGGCAAGTTAAGCTCTAGAGGCAGCACAAGCCAGGTTGGCTGGTGCCCACGCTCAGGCAGGGAGTCGCGTGGGCTGGATCGGAGCTGAGGTCTCTGCTGGCTCTGAGAAGTGGCTTTGCCCCTGCGAGGGCTGGAGCGCATGGAGATGGAAAAGTAGCCACTTCCCAGGTGCCATGGGCATGAGTTCCCCATGGGCAGAGAGATCCAAACAGGGCTTGTCTCTTCCAGCTCTGATATAACTACGCTGTGGGGGTCAGATGCTTAAATGGGCCCAGTCAGGACCGTTGCAAGGCACCCCCAGGGCTGTGCCACACTTTGCCAACTGCAGACATGTTTCCGCAGGACTCTGCATTCAGAGGCCTTGGCGGGATCGCAGATCATGGGGTTAACCCGTCCCACCCTACCCCACTCCTTGGGATAGCTAGCCCTGTGTTGCCGAGGGGAAAAAAGGCACAGAGAAAGGGGTCACCCAGGAGAACATGAGCCAGGCTTCCCCGTGGCCCTGAGACACCTTCCTTTTCACCCTCAGTTTTGCTGTACGCCTTGTTGAGATCTGTCCTTTGCCCTTGCTCGGAGTGAGGTCTGGGTGATGGTGGACTACGGTCTGTGAACACTGAGGCACAGAGTCCCCTCAAGCTGGCGGGGACCCCTCGTGTTGCTGCCTGCAAGATTGTGAACCCTTCTCCCTCCACAGGACCCAGAGGAAAAGAAAATTGCTCTGGAGCTGCTGGAGACAGAACAGGCTTATGTTGGCCGCCTCCACCTTCTCGACCAGGTCAGCTGGGGAGCAGAGTGGCCCACGCAGGCCTGGGAGGTGATAGCCCTGTTGCCATCCACCATCAGCACAGCTCAGGCACCCCTTGGACTGGGCCTACGCAGATAAACTAGGCAGGGCCAGGCAGGGGTTCACACTCATTAATTGTCCTGTGCTCCTTGGCGGGGCTGGGATCCTGTAGCCATGCCTGGGCACAGTTCAGGGTGTGCACGGACTAGGGATTCTTCCCTGGAGGTTTTGGAGAGCATGAAGCCATACGGATGAGAGCCATGTGGGGCCAGTGGTCCTCAGGGCCAGAGAATGGGTCTGGCCTTTGCCTGTCCCGTGTCCCACACTTCCAAGGAGCACCTTTGTCCACTTCCCAGCAAAGCCCATTTTATGTTTTACTCCTGCTTCTCTCTCAGAGCCTGGGCTTTCCCTCCTGCCTGGAGTTGGTCCTCTCCACTGAGCAATGTGCCAGTCTCGGAGGGGACAGGCCCCTGAGCCCCTTCCTGACCCTCTTGTTCACCCCTCCTTTCTTCCAGGTGTTCTATACGGAGCTGATGAAAGAAGCCAAAAATGGGAAGATAGTCCCGGAGGAGGTGGTGAAAATGATCTTCTCCAACATCTCCTCCATCTACCAGTTCCACGCCAAGTTCTTCCTGCCAGAGCTGCAGAAGCGCATGGAGGATTGGTGAGTTGGAGGAGGCAAGGGCAGGACACCCGGGTTTCTTTCCCAGAATGGGGGAGCAGTGGTGAATTTGGTGTCCTAATGGGACCAGAGAGCTCAGAGAGCTCCTAATGGGACCAGAGAGATGTCTTTGTGCTGGAAAGTACTTCCTTAAAACACTCCAGCCCAGATCAGGGTATTCCTGAAGACACCTCAGGTGACTCAGGGGTGCTGTCAGGTGCAATCGCCTAGGCTGGCTGCAAGCTGGGCGTGTGCCTGTTTTGGAGAGCAGGATGGTGTATGGTCACAGTGGTAAACCTCTGTCCTCCACCGTGCCCGGGCTGCCCCTTTGCTTTATCCCTCACTGTCCATCTTCCCCACTTGGCTGAGGAAGGCGCTTGTCTGCAATCTCCTCCCACAGGAGTTCCAATCCGCGGATTGGGGACGTGATCCAGAAGCTTGCACCGTTCCTCAAGATGTACGGCGAATACGTGAAGAACTTTGACAAGGCCGTGGAGCTCATCACCGTCTGGTCGGAGAAATCGCCACCCTTCCAGGAGCTCATTGCCGACATCCAGGTGATGGGCCACAGCGAGGTGGGGGACCTCAGCGCTTCTCCCCAGGGTCTCCCCGCAAGGGGGAAGCAGGGCTGGGGAGGTGGGAGCCAGCATGGTCACTGTGTCTCTCTCTGTGCACGGGTGTCTCTCCCCAGAAGAGGAAGGTCTGCGCTAACCTAACGCTGCAGCACCACATGCTGGAGCCTGTGCAGAGAATCCCACGCTACGAACTCCTTCTGAAAGACTACGTCCGAAAACTGCCACCCGAGTCCCCAGACAGGGCCGACGCGGAGAGTAAGGGCTCCAGCTGGCTCTCCCCCTGGTGGGGAGCAGAAGGGTGGGTTTGTAGGGGAAATGACAGCCCTGAGGTGGTACATAGGTGTCAGGACACCTGGGTTCTCTCCCCAGTCAACCTGCGCTGCTGGATAAACCTCTCAGTCTTGCCCTTTTCTGAAAGGGGGGGATTATTCTGCCCGTTTGGGGCGTGTGGAGGTGAGTGAGGAAAGCGGGTGGTGGTTCAGCACAAGGATGGTCCCTGCCAAGCATCCCTCGGGGAGATCTGCAGTGACCGGGAGATGTATCAGACCTCTACAGGTAACGGCAGTGCCCAGTCCTGTTAGGATGAGAGTGATAAATGACCAGCCTGTCCGTCCCCCCCAAGACTGGTCTGTGCTGCGCAATCCCGCCGGATCCAGACGCCTGTGCAACGTTCAGGGCCATTCAGGTTGTGTCCAGGGGAGGGCAGCAGCAGCCAGCGACATGTGGCTCCCCAGGCTGGGAGAGACCAAGGAGTGTCTCCTGCTCACTCCACAGCAAGTGGTTAACCCTCCTCCCTTTCTCTTCTCATTGCAGAGGCCCTGGAAATGATTTTCATGGTGGCCAAGCACTCGAATGCAGCTATCGCTGAGATGGTGAGTGCCTGTTCCAGCTGCTCTCAAAGATCAGTCCAAGCAGCTGGCCTGGGAGGTGGGGATGGCGGGGACGCAGGTGTGCCGAGGTTGTGGCTGAGCTGTAACCCCCTGTCTGGGGTGATGGAGAAGCCTGACCGTGGCCCTGGCACCCTTCTGTGGCTCTTGTTCCTCCCCACTGCCCCTCCCAGCCCAGCTTCCAGCTGCTCCAGCGAGTCTCCGTTCTGTCCCTGGCACTGTTGTCCCACTCTGTCCCCTGCATCACCATCCTCCTCCATTCCCTGCACTGCCACCTCCAGCCAAAGATGCTGGTGAGCAGTCAGTGCCTTCCAACACCTTACCCGGAGGCGAGGGGACCAGAAAATGCTCAGATTCCCCCAGAAGCAGGTCACTGCAGTGTCCCCCTGCCTCCCCCAGGAACGGCTGCAGAACCTCTGGGAGGTCTATCAGAGACTGGGCCTTGAGGACGACATTGTGGATCCCTCCAATGAGCTGATCAAGGAGGGGCCGGTCCTAAAAATCTCCTCCCGCAACAACACATCGGAAAAGTACCTGTTCCTGGTGGGAGCCGGGATGCACTGGGAAGGGGCAGGGAGGGCGGATGGGGAGAGGGGCAGCACGGCCTGGCTGGAGGTGCCAGGACTGCTGCTGGGACGTCTCCGCTTGGAGAGGGTGAATGCAGAGCTGGGAGGGTTTGAACCCCTGGTGCAGGCACCCTGTAAAGGACGTGGTTGGGACACTGCTGATGCCCTAGGCATGGCAGCCCTTTAGGGATGTCACCCTCCCAGAGGACTTTGCCTCTGCAGGGCGGGAGGGGGCTGAGACAGAAATAGTCACTTTTGGGGCCAGATCATTCCCAAGAATTGGATCAGTCCGAAGAGGGTGAAGGACCCCAGATGCCAGGGCGACCCCCAACCCTGAGCAGGCAAAAGGCAGGTTGCTGGGCCCAGACCGACCCTCTTCTCCTGCCACCCAGTTCAACAACATGCTGCTGTACTGCGTGCCCAAGGTCATCCAGGTGGGCGCCGAGTTCCAGGTCCACCTCCGCATCGACGTGGACGGCATAAAGGTCAGACAGGCGCCTTGACCTTGCGTTTTGCCCCATGCCCTGGGACACAGTTTCAGAGGCTCCCCACAAAGTGTAGCCAGCTCTGTGGCTGCTGCCCAGCACCTCCGGGGAACGCGGAGGGAGGAGCTGGAGCCTGGGGTGGCTTTATGGATGTGCAGGACTGGCTGATACGGCCTGATCCAGTGAGGTTGCAGTGCCACCTTGTGCACGTAGTATTTGAGGGGCTGAAGGGCTTGTGCCCAAGGGAAATCCCTGTCCCCCCATTACAGAGGAAGGTCCCAGCGTGCTGGATGTGGATTCAGCGCTTCCCCATCCCCTCTTTGGTCCTTCTCTCAGGTGCGGGAGCTGAATGACACGCAGTTTCCTCACACCTTTCTGGTCTCAGGCAAGCAGCGGACGCTGGAGCTGCAGGCCAGGTAAGGGGAAGGGCGACGGTCCTGCAGTTCCTCAGGGAGGAGGGACACCGGCTCATCTATCTCCTCTTTTGCATCCAGGTCCAGGGAGGAGATGAACTCCTGGATCGAGGTATGGCTGAGTACTGGGAGAAGTCTCGCCCATCCCAGATGAACGCCTGGGTCCCGGCCCAGGCTGAACCCCCACCACAGGACATGTGTCACATGCTGGTGTGTCCAGGGATGCCGCTCCGGCTCCCAAGCCAGCTGCAGCCCCCCACTAGGACCTCGCATTTAAGGACTCTCATGTCCGCAGCTTGTGGCTGACACTACCTCCCCAGCCATCCCTCCAACCCCGCTTTCCCCTCTAGGCCTTCCAGGACGCCATCAACAGGAAGGAGAAGAGCAGTGAGAGCTTCAAGACAGCTGTGCACGGGCCAGAGATGGGGCCTTCTGCGCTGAAGGTAGCCCTTCTCCTGCCCTCCCCGTGCCTTGCCTGACTCCAGCATCCCCCTGCACTGAAGCACAGGGAGTGCTCACCTTGCTGTGCTTCAGTTTCCCGAGCTAGACAGCCCTACGGAGCTAGTGGGGGGAGGCTTGGGAAGAGGAGAAGGGCTGGGGAAGGGAAGGATGAGAGCAGAGGAGCCAGGGAGGCTGAGTGGGGCATGAGCACGGCCGCTGCACCGAGGCTAGCCAGCACCAGCCCCTGCCCCAGCGATGCCGTCTCCCACCTCCAGACGGAGGAACTGGGCCGTCGAGCCCCGCAGTGGGTGCGGGACAACCTGGTGACCATGTGCATGCGCTGCAAGGACCCCTTCAATGCCATCGTGCGCCGGAGACACCACTGTCGGGCTTGTGGATACGTGAGTGACCCTGTCCCCCAGTGCTCCCTCCCTCCTGGCCTGCTCGGGTGGCAGCTGGGGCAGGAACACAGCCCTCCTATGCCCTGTATCCTTGCCCAGAGCTCAGGGTTGCTTCTGGCCCTCAGCTCTCCGTTTCTGCTCCTGTGGGGATGGAGCTGTCCCTGGGGTCCCCCAGCCCTGCCCCAGTCCCACCAGTGTCCGTGTCTGGGGGCCATAGGTGGTGTGCGCTCGCTGCTCCGACTACAAGGCTGAGCTGCAGTACGATGGGAACCGCCTGAACCGCGTGTGCCAGGAGTGTTACATCTTCCTGACGGGCCATGTGGTGCACGAGGACCGGGAGGGGAAGCACAAAGGCATCCTGGAGGTGAGCTTTGCCGCTCTCTGCCTGTCCTCCCTCATCCTCTGTCCCTCTGTCTCCGAGCTCTGTTGCCCACCCCAGTCCCCAGCCCCTCTGTCACTGCCCTGCCTTGCTCCTGCCTGCTGGCAACTGAAGGCAGGGGCTGGAGTAGCTTCTGCAGCAGTCAGAGAGGGTCTCTGCACTTGTGGGGCTGGTGGACATGCTAAACTCTCTCCCAACCCTCCCTGAGCCTTGGGACCCTGGTATCTGGGGTCCCGCCACTGCAGGATCGCAGCAGGCCCCCCACAGCCAGAACTGGCCCTCCCCTGCCCCGGGTTTGGGGTGTTTTGTGGCAACTCAAAAATCTCTCCCAGCCTCAGTTTCCCAAGACGCAGCAGGAGTCCCTGAGGCTACGTGACACCGGGCAGAGCAGGGGGTTCCGAGGTGGTGGCTCAGGACCATGCTGGACCAGGGCCTGAGCCCACAAGCCTCCCTGGAGAGCCCTGCGCGGACATCAGCATCCGCACGAGTCCATGCGCACAGGCCAAAGCAAAACCACGGGTGCCTGCAGGGATGGTGGGAGGCTGCAGCCTGCACCAAAGCACTTGTTTAACTGCCCAACAGTGACCCCAGCAAGCCTTTCCCAGCACACCATTTTTATCCTGTACCCCAAAAAGGATGAAGATGTCTCCTCTGTCTTCTGCAGCTCCCCACCTAACTTCTGGGAAATCCAGGAGTAGGGAGTTTCCTGGGAAATGGCCCTTCGATCAATCCCTTTTCTGCCTCGCCCCATGCCTGGTTGTTTAGGGGTTTGTTTGCTGGTGTCTCGGCAGAAGGAAGCAGCGGAGATATCGGGCAGGAGTTTGCTCTGCAGTTCCCTGCAGCTGCTGGACAAGAACAGCAAGGGAGGCACGCGGGGCTGGTTCGTGATCCCGCGGGATGACCCCCTCGTGCTCTACATCTACGCGGCCCCCCAGGTAAGGCCGGCCATGGCTCCGTCCACAAGGGGCTGCCCGGCGTGCCTGTCCCCCGGTGTCCCACCCGCTGTCTCCGTTCTCCCGGCAGGACGTCCGAGCTCACACCTCCATCCCGCTGCTGGGCTACCAGGTGAGGGACCTGCCCCAGGGCGACTCTCGCCACCTCTTCCAGCTGGTGCAGTCCCGGCAGGTCTACACCTTCGTGGCCGACACGGAGGAGCTGAAGCGGCGCTGGATGAGGGCCATGGCACGCTCTGCCGCGGGGATCACCCACCCGGAGGAGGACGAGGACGCGGACTCCTTCGACGAAGCAGAATGAGCCCCGCAGGCCGCGGCCGCCTCTGGGGCTGCCCCGCAGTGCTGCCGTGCGGGTCGAACCTCCTCCCTGCTCTCCCTCACTTGCCGCCTGGCTTTGGACAGATCCCCCGATCTCTCCACGCTTTGGTTTTCCCTGTTGCAAAAGGGGCGAGGCGGAGGCGCGTTTGCTGCCGTCCGGACGACCCCGATCCCCCTTCCCCTCCTTCCTCGCGCTCTGCAATGGGGAGCTGGACCCTGGATGGAGACGATGGAGGTACCTGAGCGGGGAGGTGGGGGGAGAGCCGGGAGATTTAGGGTGCAGGGAACCTGCACCCCTGCAGCCGGCAGGCCCCTTGCCCGCTGTGCCGTGCCACCAGCTGCCGCCCGAGGGCAGCAACGCCTCAGCCTTCCTCCGAGTATGGTGCAGGATGCCCAGGTTTGTGAAAGCATCTGTGGAATAAATCCCCCCTGCAAACCCCCTGTGCAGACCAAGGAGTCTTTTTGGGGGGGTTTCCGGAGTGGCCTGCGGTGTTGTCACCAGGGGCTGAGCCCCGGCGTCGCCTTATAACCGTAACCAGCCCTGGTCTGGCACCACCTTGCAGCTCGCCCTGCTCCCGCTCCGGGGGCTCTGGTTACGGATGGAGGTCGCCCCTCTCCCAGCCCCATCGCTGCTCCTGGCCTCCACCCACTGCTGCGTCCCACGGAGCGGAGGGACCCCCCAGCCTGCGTCCCCGTGCCAGGCTGCGCTCCTGCCCCATCCCAGGCTTTCCCCGGACCCCCATCCTGCCCACCAGAGCCCTTACACCTCTCTCGGTCACCCGTTCCCTGGGGAGAGGAGCTCTGGGACAAGGCTGGGTCCAAGGTGCCCCGGCCGGGCCGGCACACGTGGTAGCGCCACGCTGGAGCAGGGCAGCGATGCCGGGGAGACGCGACGGGTTCCCCTCTACGTCAGCAGCGCAGCGGACACCTCTGGTCCCTTCACCCCTGCGCTGCAGCTCCAGGTCGCTCCGTCCACGTCCTCCGTAGCTCCCCCAAAAACGTTGCCCAGGCAAAATTTGAGCCTCTGGCAAGCTCAGAAGCGGCAAAGGGGGAGATGGGGAGGCTCAAAATGGAGATGGGGAGGATGCTGCCGGAGGGGGAAAGCGCCGGCAAGGGGGAAGCCCGCGGGGCTGGAGCATCTGCGCAGCGGTGGCCTCCTGGCGCGATCCGCGTGCCGGGGAGGAACGAAACGAGCCCGGAGCGCCGCGCTGCCGCCGCCACCGGCCCGCGGCTCATGAATGGGCCTAAGAATAGATTTCCTGTTTACCGAGCGAGAAATTGCTTCTGGGGCAGAGGGCACCTTGGCTGCTATTTTTAGCAGCTTTTGCCCACCCCGTTCCTGGCGCTTTCCGCCCGCCGGCGCTTGCAGCTCGCCCCGAGCCGGGCAAGGTCGCCGGCAGCCGGGGGAAAGGGGCAGCCGGGGGGGGGCAAGCGGCTGCGCCGGGATGGAGACAGTGATGCAGGGAGAGACCTACCTCACCTGGCACTTTGTGTGTCCCCCATGGTTTTGTTTTGTTTTTTTCCGGGAAAAAGGAGCGTTTTGCACCCAAGATGCAGCGAACGCACCGTTTTGGCAAATGCATGGGGTTGGGGAAAAAAACGGGGGCTCGGTTTGTACCCGCGTCCTTCGTGTCCAGCCCCCCAGAGCGGGAGGAGGGCTGCGTCCCCGCGGCGGCTCGAGTGGAGCCCGTCGGCCTCTCGCCTGCCGGGGCAGCAAGCGAAACCCCGCGGCGAGGTCGCGCCGTTTCCTATTCTCGAGAATGAGGAAGGCCCGGAGGCCATTTACTGGAATTCCCCCTCGGCGCGGCCCTCCCCCGGGCCTCTTCTTGTAAGCACTGACCAAAATACGTTGTGAAACCCGCACGCGCGCCGCGGCCGCGCCGGGGGGGTGAGGGGGGGCCGCCGTCATTGAGAAAACCCAAGCGAAGGTGCTGGGCTCGGTGCAGAACTTGTCCCATCCCGCCGTAGGGTGTGGGATCCCCCCTGCGCCTCCGGCACGGGGCGAAGGCAGGCGACGCGGGGGTGGCCGGCGGGTGCCACCCCCCCCCCCACATCCCAGCTGGTCCCCAGGGCCAGTCCTGTCCCCCCCCCCCAAAACCCCAGGTGTGGGGCAGCAGCGGGACCGGCTGGGGCTTTGCTCCGCGCTGGCTCTCGCGGCTGCTCCGCGGGATGGGGGCTCTTGCTCTATAGGGTCAGGCGCTATAGGGGGCTTCTGCACCAAACAGGGTAGCTCTATAGGGGCTGAGCCCTATAGGGGCTCCTTTCTCCGGCGTGTTCTCTTGCTCTCGAATCGCCGGGCTCTCCGGGCAACCGCTATAGGGGACTGCGTGGCTGCTATAGGGGACGGGGGGTTCTTGCTCCATAGGGGCTGCTCTCCTGCCGACTGTATTTCTGGGGGCAGCAGCTCATACTTTGTAGTGGCCCCTATAGAGTGGCTGGGCTCTATAGGGGCTGGCTCTGTGCAAGGGGGGGGGGGGGGCTCTTGCTCTATAGGCGTGGGGCTCTGCAGGCGCCTTGCTGGGCGCTGCGCCGGAGAAGGGTCCTTCCCACCACACCCTGCCCTATAGGCGCCTCTGCCCCATAGGGGCCTGGGGGTCACTCCTGCACCGCGGGTCCCCAAGGGCCCCCCCCCCCACGTGCCCTGGCCCTGCCGCAGAGCCCCTGCAGCCGGCGGGGGGGGGGGTGTCCCTGCCCCGCTTGCACCCGGCACCTTAAATAATACATAGGCCGGTGCATCGCCCCTCACCCCGGCGTCTGGTCGTCCGCATCCCCTCCTGCGTTAGGGCCCCCGCGCGCCGCTCGCAAAGGGCGTTTCGTGCGCCGGGGAGCCGGGTCGTGCGTCTCGCGAGGCGCCGGGCGGGAGGGGTTTCCCGGCGGCGCGTGTTCGGGGGGGCAGCGGGGGGGGGGGGGAGCGTTATTATTCCATTTGCTTTTGCTGCCTCCATCCAGGAATCTCTGCAATGTGCCGGCTGCTCGCCGGGAGGCTGGGGCGGCCGTGAGTCACCGCTGCCGCCGCCGCCGCCGGAACGTGACTCGGTTCTGCTGCTCCCGCCGGCAGGACATGACCGGACTGCCAAGCGCCGGAGAACCCCCGGGGCCCCCGCGGCGTCCCATACGCCCCCGGCCCAACCCCTCTCTTATTTTCCTGTTTTCCCCGGCAGGGAGACCTGGTGCACCAGGATCCCAGGCGGCTGCTTTTTCCCGGGGAGCCGGGAAAGCCCTGGAGCGCCCTGCTCCCGGCGCCGCGGCGGGTTCCCCCTGCCTCAGTTTCCCCATCCGCCGGGGAGCGGCGGCGCCTCCCCCGTGCTGAGGCGGGGAGGGTTATTTCGGGTCGCGCTTGGAGCGGCCGCGGGGTGTTTTATTAACGTTAATCATCGGGGCTGGCGAGGGACCAGGACGCGGTGGCGGTGAAGCCGTGGTGGCGGCGGGGGGGGGGAGCCGGAGCGAGGCGCAGCCCTTCGGCCCCGCGCTGAGACCCAGCGCGCTCGCTGCACCCCAGAGCCAGCGAGCCGCCAGCTTGGGGGGGGTGGGGGGCTGCTCATCCCCCACCGCCAGCCCCTTCCCACCCGGGGCTGAGGCCGTCACACTCATCTCACGCATGGCCAGGCGAAGGGGGGGGCAGCAGCAGGGCAGGCGCCGCGCCGCAGCGCGTCCTGGCACGGCCGGGACCACGCCGCCTCGCATGCTGATGAGGAGGAGGAGGAGGAGGAGGAGGAGGAGGGGGAGGAAGCACCGGGGTCTGCGTCGCGCGCAGCCGGGCCGGGAAAGCGCCGCTCGGAGATGCGGTGGGGAGCAGCTCGGGGCTGAGCACCGGGCAGCTCATCACACCTCAGGCGGGGCCGGTACCTGCCCCCCCCCCCCCCCCAAAAAAAATTCAGCCCTTGCCTGGCCGCAGCTGCCTGTGTCAGCAGTGATTGAAAGCCCGGCCCGGCTGGCAGGCCTCGCCTGCGAGCTTGTTAATTAAGAAATACATTTAATTAGCAGCACCCCAGCTGTGACTCAGCTAATAACCACGCGGGAAACGAGAGCCGGACCCGAGTGCTGGGGCAGGGCAGCGGCGCGCGGGGGCTTCGCCGGGAGACCCCCCGCGCCGGGCGCCCTCGGCCCCCAACCCAGCACCCAGCACCCACCCGGGGTGTCATTCCCCCCCCCCCCCCGGAGGCAATTACCCACCGCCAGGCTGCAAATAATAACACCAATAAGCCGTTAGGCTGCTATAAATAGCAGCGCTAATAACCCCCGGATTGCACGGAGCTTTCCAGGAATAGACCCGCAACCGCAGGGGAAGCCGTGTCCGTCCCCCCCCAGCCCCCGGCTGGCCTGGGGGGAAACTGAGGCAGGGCCCGTGCTCGCCCGCCGCGCGGCAGCCGTCTGCCAGGCAGCTGTGGAATTTGCTCCCAAAGAAACCGGCATGTAAATGAGCCCTTATGTATATTTATAGGCGCCGTCCTGCCAGCTGGAATCGAATAGGGGAGAGAATCAACTGCGAACGCGCCCGGCACAGGAGGGCTGCGCGGCACCCCTGGGCCGTGACACCCGGCCCCGCACCCTGGGGTGCTCGGCCCCGGTGCTGGGTGCCCAGCTCTGCGTCCCAGGGTACCGGTCCTGCATCCTGGGGTGCCCAGCCCTGGTCCCAGGTGCTCAGCCCTGCATCCCACGATGCTCAGCCCTGGTCCTGGGTACCAACTCTGCATCCCGGGGTGCTCAGCCCTGGTCCTGGGTGCAATCTGGGTGCCCAGATTGCATCCTGGGGTGCTGGTCCTGTACCCCTAGGTGCCCAGATTGCATCGCAGGGTACCAGCTCTGCACCCTTGGGTGCTCAGCCCTGGTCCTGGGTGCCCAGCTCTGCATCCCAGGGTACCAGTCCTGCATCCTGGGGTGCCCAGCCCTGATTCCAGGTGCTCAACCCTGCATCCCAGGATGCTCAGCCCTGGTCCTGGGGTACCAGCTCTGCATCCCGGGGTGCTCAGCCCTGGTCCTGAATGCCCAGCCCTGCAGCCTGGTCCTGCAACCCTGGGTGCTCAGCCCTGGTCCCCGGTGCCCAGCCTTGCACCCCGGGGTGCCCAGGTGCCGGGGAGCCGACGCCGGCGGCTCTGCAGGTCCTGCAGCCTGCGGTGGCCTTTGGGGGCCAGCGGTGAAGCCGATGCCAGCACCGGGCTGCGGGGAGACGCTGGAGGCTGCTGCTCGGGTGTCACCTCTCCCGACCACCTTAGAGAAATTCCTCTTTCCCTGAGCAGAGCCTCTTTTCCGGCCCCGTCCAAATCCCGCCTGGAGCAAGGGCCTCATGGGGACTCCCTGCTGCCCGTGGATTGGATCGGTCCTCCAGGGATGCTGCCCCGCTCCTCCAGGGTGGCGGTGGCAAGGAGGTGCACATGTCCCCACGGCTTGTCATGCTACGCCAGCCCCGAGCGCAGGGGACCGGGGCCAGCACGGGGGGGTGCAAGCTGGTCCCCAGCCTGCGGGGGGGGGGGGGGGTGTGGCAGCAGCCTTGTGCACGTGCACACGTGAGTCCCATGCAGGTGTGCATATGCGTGTGTCCCATGCAGGTGTGCATGCATGAGTCCCGTGCAGATGTGCATGCGTGTCCCATGCAGATGTTCATGTGTGTGCATGCGTGTCCCATGCATATGTGCATGCATGAGTCCCATGCAGATGTGCACGCGTGTCCCGTGCAGATGTGCATGCATGAGTCCCGTGCAGATGTGCACACGTGTGCACACCCGAGCAGCACAGCATGGGTGCAGCCCTGGGGGTGCAGAGCTCCCCGAGCCGGGGCTGGGAGCAGAGGCGAAGGCCCCGGCATCCCCACGCCTGGATTTCCCCGCAGCCTCCGCAGCCGGCGCAGGGAGGGGGAGCGGGAGCGGGAGCAGAGGGAGGCGGCGGGAGCGAGGCCCATTAGAAATGCAGACAGCGCCGCGCGGCTAATGTCTTCCTGTCTGGAGGGAGACGGCGGCCCGGGCGCAGCCCCGCCGCCGCGCGCCCTCCCCTCGCCCGCGCGGGAGGCACTGGGTGCCTCGCGCCCCGGGGCGCACGGGGAGCCCGGGCTGGTGGCAGGGACGCGGGGGCACCGGGGCTGCCATTCGGCAGAGGGCTTGGGTGCGAGCAGCCCGTTAAGGTGACGGATCTAAAAAGCCCCCGGAGAGCAGCCCCCGCCGCCAGCCGCGCGGGGAAACTGAGGCACGGCGGGCCCACGGGCGGCTTTGCTGGGGGCGAGGGGCCGAGATCGGCCCGGCCACGAGGGAGACGGGAGCAGCTCCGGCGGGTGGGGGGCTGGCGGCGGAGCTGCGTGGGGAGGTGGGTGACAAACCCCTGGGCTCACGGCACGCTTTTAAGTCACCTCCCTATGCAACAGCTCCATCCCTCTGCATCGGCTCCATCCCTTTGCATCGGATCTGTCCCTTTGCATCGGATCCATCCCTGCATTGGATCCATCCCTCTGCAACAGATGCATCCCTCTGCATCAGATCCATCCCTCTGCATTGGATCCTTCCCTTTGCATTGGATCTGTCCCTTTGCATCAAACATATCCCTTTGCATCAAATCCATCCCTCTGCATCGGCTCCATCCCTCTGCATTGGATCCGTCCCTTTGCATCAAACATATCCCTTTACATCAGATCCATCCCTGCATCAGATCCATCCCTCTGCAACAGATTTATACTTCTGCATCAGATCCATCCCTCTGCATCGGATCCATCCCTCTGCAACAGATTTATCCCTCTGCATCAGATCCATCCCTATGCATCGGATCCATCCCTCTGCATCGGATCCATCCCTTTGCACTGGATCCGTCCCTTTGCACTGGATCCGTCCCTTTGCATCAGACATATCCCTTTGCATCAGACATATCCCTTTGCATCAGATCCATCCCTCTGCATTGGCTCCATCCCTCTGCATCGGCTCCATCCCTCTGCATCGGATCCATCCCTCTGCATTGGATCTGTTCCTTTGCATCAAACATATCCCCTTGCATCAGATCCATCCCTCTGCATCGGCTCCCGCCGCAGAGGAGAGCACAGCAGCCTGCAGGGAGGGGAGCTGCGCCGGGCGCCCTGGCGAGTCCCATCCGCCCCCGGCAGGACGGGCCGCTGGGCCGGAGGGGGCAGGAGCACCGGGGGCGGCTCACAGCCCCCCGCCCAGATCCATCAGGATGCATCCCGCGGGCTCGCAGCGCTCCTCCCGCCCCCGTCGCTTCCCGTTATCGCTGGCTGCCTGCGAGCGTCTCGCTCCGCGTCCCAGCCCACCCCGCCGGAGCTGCCAGCAGCACAGGGCAAACGGGGACAAGGCGGGAGGGAGCGGGAGCGCCTGGTTTCCGTGCACATTTATTTTTCCTGGAAGCTCCATCTAAATCCGTAGGATTGGGGGAGGCCGGGGAAACCCATGCGGGCCTGATGCCCGCGCCAGGGCACTGCCCCCCGCCAGGCCGCTTCGCCCCACTGCTGCGTCTCATCCCGGCCCCGTAACGAAGCTCCGGGATAAGAGGAGCGTGCCGGAAGCTGCCGCCCGGCACCGCTGCCGGGAAGCTGCTCCAAAACACGCATCACCGCCGGGGAACGACGGGAGGCTGCCGGACCGGCCCGACCAAGGAGGATCCCATCCCGGCGCTGGTTCGTCCCCCCTTCCTCCTTGCTGGGGGCAACTGGTGCAAACTGGAGTTTAACGGGAGCCGGACCTGCCGGCATGTGCACGTGGCGGGGGCTTCCCGACGCCAGGAGGCGGAGGACCGGAGCGGGCGTCTCCGGTGCCGCCGGTCACCACCGCCGGTTCCAGCAGGTCCTTGGCCGTCGCGAGCAGCTGGTGCAAAGCTGTAATTACCTTAATTAGCTCGGGGATTGCGTCGCCTCCCCGCGCTCGTTCCGTTTCTACAGTAACGAGGCCGGGAGGTGCTCCGGCACTCGGCCCGCCGGGAAGCAGCCGGCAGCCCGCCGGAGGCGCGACCCCGCGGCGAAGCCGGGTGCCCCCCAAAACCCCCCCCAAAAGCAGGCATCCCGGCTGATTCCCACCATCCCGGCAGGGAAATTCGCTGCTGTCGGCGCCTGTCCAGCGCACGGGAAGGGGACGCAGGACAGACGGGAGCGGGGAGGGATGCCGAGAGGCGCTGGCACGTCGAGGCGCTCCCGGACGCCTGGGCTCGCCGCTCGCTCCCGGTGTTTGCCGTAACCCAATATCCCCCTCGCTCCCGCTGCAACGGCCGTTTGGGAGGAAACCGTAAAAGCTTCAGGAAATGGGTATTAATTCACACGGAGGCAATAAAAGGGGAAGCAGGGCTCCCGGGCAAAGCAGCATCCTCCGGGAGTGGCGGCACGCCGGGCTCCGTAACACCAGGAAAAGGCCACGGCATTGGAAAGGACCCCCGGCTTCATCTCCTCTCCGTTCCGGGGCGGATTTCTCCCCTGGCGGAGGCGAATTTCGCTGACTGGCCGCTTTTTAAAAATAGCTCTGCCGTTGTCAGCAGGTCAGGGATGCTCCGGATTGAACCGTCGCGGCCGCCCGGCCCTTCCTCGCGGCGGCACTGGGATGCTCCCTCTGGGTGCAGCCGCATCACCGGTGGGATCCGCGGGCACCCAGCACCCCGCAGCGCCCCGCTCCCTCTTCTTCCTCGGCACCCGTTGCCCTTAAACGTAAACCCGCAACGGCAGCCGCATCCCGCGGGATCCGGCCCGGCCGGGTGCCCCCTTCCCCAGCTGGTCCTGATCCGGCCGATCCCTCTCCCCACCCGCCCGGGGCTACATAAGCCCTGAACGGCCCCAGCTGCCTTTTTCCTCTGCTCTTTTCCTTGATTCCTGCCTTCAAACAGCCCTGGAGCTGCTTCGTTCCCGTGCCCGAGCTGCGCCGCTCCGTGCTGAGCGGTAGCCGACGGGAGAGGGGCCGGGAGCGGCGGGGATGCTGCGGGATGGGCTCCGAGCATGCAAACACGTTGCACGAGCGGAGGTAGCGGCTCTCGCCCCGGCGCTGGCCGGAGACGCCTGGTGGCTCCGAATAAAGGAGGTGAGAGCAGGGAAAACGCTGCAGGAAAGGCCCTGGAGCAGCGGTGGGTCTCTCCACCATTCCCGGGGAGGAACCGGAAAGGAGACCGGCCGCCTGGGATGTCCCAAGCGCCGCTGCCACCGCGGGGTTTCTTGCATTAACGCATGCGGCTCTTGCATAGCCTGAGGGCCGTGTTTGCTGCCGGCGGGCACGCCGGGATCCGGCACGGAGCAGCCGGGATCCGGCCGAGCACGGAACCGCCTTCACCACACTGACGGTTCTATCACAGGGAGCGCAGAGACGATGCCGAAGCGTTCCCGGTGGGAGCCCGGCGCGGGGTGGCGGCACAGGCGCCTCCAGCGGGGAACGAGGCCTTTGCCGGCAGATGGGCAGAGCCGATAACGCCCGGCCGCCCGCGCTGAGCGCCGGGAGCCGCGGATAAACGCCGAGCGGGGCCCCATGCCGGCGCCTGGGGCCAGCCGATACAGTCCGGCAGCCTCTCCCTTGTGCCCGCCGCCTCTCCCGATTCCCCTGGGGTTCTTCCCCCCTGGATATGCAATTTGCCTTGCTCTGATTGCCCGGAGCGATGTTTCCGGGTGCCTTTTTCCCCTCTCCGATGCTTGTAGCCAAACTGCCCTCATCCGCGTGGCCCTATAGCTCCTCCGGCGAAAGCGGAAGCTTTTCTGGGGTGGCTTTTCCAATGCCCATCCCTGGGACAGGATTTCCAAGGAGAAATGCCCCGGGGCTCTGCAAACTTGGTGGACAAAATTCCAGAGCGGGGAGAGGGGGGAAATCTCACTTTTATACTGCCGAGACTCGTGGCCGGCTCCGAACGATACCCAAATCCGCTCGGAAAACCCCTGCCGGAGCCTTCGGCCTCCCCCTCCTCTCCCTCCCAGCGCTGGCAAGGCCGGGCGGAGCGAGCGGGAGCCGGAGCGGGGCCGGGGAAGGGGGGGGGGGGAAGCAGCTGCTTTGGGGGTTATTAATGAGCAGCGGCTGATGGGAAGCGCGCGGATCGATGGGAACGAAGGGAGTTCGATCGCCAGAAGAGCCGCTTGCGGGGTAATGGGAGGCCATTTGCGCAGGCGGCCGGCGGAAGCGCATCCCGTTAAGCAGCCAGCAATTATCCCGGCTCGCAAAGGCATTAAGGTAACGAGGAATTATCCAGCCGATGCGCTTAAAGCCGGTGCCCCCCACCACCGCCAGCCACCAGGCAAAGAGCGGCTTCGGGAAAGGCAACCGGCCCCGGGATGGATGGAGATGGCAGGGAGGGGGTGCCGGATCCGGCCGCGCACCCGCTCCGTGCCTCGGTTTCCCCGGGAAGGGAACGCGGTTCGGAAGCGCCTTTCGCACCCCCTAAGTCCAGTGCGGTCGGTAGTGCCGGGTGACGGAAAGGCTCTTCCCCTTTCCGCACTGGATGTGCCTCCTCAGGCCATGGGGTTCCCCCACTGGCGGGATTTCGGAAGCCGGAGTGGTGCTGAGGCGTTTGGTGTGGATTCTCCAGTGTCTAATATAGGGGTTGTGCGCGTGCTCCCGCCTCCCGCTTCGTGCGGGGGAAGGACGGAGCAGCAGGAGCCTCCTCTCCGGGCACCCGCCCGTTTGCAGGCACCTCGTGTCGCCGCGACTGTTGCTCTTCGGGTGAAATTGTGCTCGGAGCGAGCCGGCAGCTCCGGCAGCCCACAGTCACGGGCTTCATTCCCTTCAGGAACAGGGAGCGAAAACCACTCCCAGGCTCCGCTTTTTGGGGCGATATCTCCCTTTCCCCAGGCTCTCTGGAAGCTTAGCCCTGGCACAAGCCCCAACGGCATGTCGGAGCTCTGCTCAGGCCGGTGGCATCCCAGGAAAGCTGAGCTTTCCTGGGGGATGGAGCAAGGATGATAGCAGTAACTGCCATTAGGTGTCACAAGAGCATCGGGTCTTTGCTCCTTCCGGAAAGATGAGCACCAGCATGGGACGGGGCGGCTGGGACAACCGGCCCTGCGATGGCATCCTGGAGCCCTTCCACGTCCCATTCCCGGTGCTGGGAACGGGCATGAGGCAGGAGCCGGTTCCTGCCATCCCCGGCAGGACTGTCCCAAAGCCACGGGAAAAAGTCGCCGGTTCCTCCCGGGAGCAAGCGCAGACTGCTGGACACCCGGCATTCCCCCCAAAATGGGTAGCGCTCATTCGAAGGCTGCTCCATCGCACTTGTGCAGGAGGAAAAGGGTCATTCCCACCTCTGTGCTGGATCCGGGTCCCCAAATCCTGGGAATAAACCTTGCCAAAGGCTCCAGCTTCAGCTCCAGACTCCGCTTGCCTCCTTTTCCCCCGCAGGTTTGTCCTTGTCCTGTGGCGTGGTCTCGTTAGCTGCCGGCACTGTGGATGAGCCCGGAGTGGGGCTGGCTGGTCTCCTCCCCCCCCAGGGATGCGCCGGCCTCGGATAACCCGCCGGGAATTTGCGCTTGGGCGCACGAGCGCCGTTTCCATCTTGGATTGGGAGGCGAAGCAGCAGCAGCTGGAGCTTGGCGCCTTGGGAAGACGCCGCCAGGAGAAAAACCTCTCTCTCCTCTCCAGCAGCGGGCGCGAGGCTGCCGGGAGCTGATAAAACGGCTGCTTTCCTGGGAAAAGGGCTGGAGCAGCGTTGCACTCCTCTCCCTGCTCTGGCTGGAGGAGCCGGAGCTGGTTGGGGATTTGGGCGAACGGGAGAGGCGTGCAGGGCTCCCTCAGTGACACTGGTGTTGGTGGCGTTCCCACGGGAACAGCCCCAAGTGCCAGGCTGGGATCGCTTCCCGGCTCTGCCAGAGACTCCTTGGGTCACCTCCCGTGAGTCACCTCATCCCAGCCCGCTCGGAGAGGCCGAGATCACGTCTGGCCTCCCCAGGCTGCGGCTGCGCTCCTGCCCTGGACTCGAGTCTGCCGGCGTCAGCTCCGGGGGCAGAGCGGGAGCCCCCAGCCCAGACGCCACGGGGACGGCCGCCGCCACCTGCGCAGCACCCGGCTCCTCTCCGCGTCTCCCCCAGGGCCCTTCCCCTCCATCGTGTGCGATAAGTGGGGTGTCCCGGGATGCGATGCACCCCTGGGTGCCCGGAGCGGCGATGCATCGGGATCCCGCGGAGCCCCCCGGCTTTGCATTCCCGAGGTGGAAAAAAAGCGCACCGGCCCCTGCGGAGAGGCCGGGCCGGGAGGCGAGAGGCTGGTGGCGGCAGCGGCCAGGATGCTTTTGCCGTGAGTCACGGCATTCCTGGCGGGTCAGTGCCGCCGCGGCCGCGGGATCCCCCGGCAGCCCTCGCCGGCAGCAGCGAGCTTCCCCTCCGTGCCGAACGCCCGGCTCCGCGGCCGGCAGCGCTCCGGCAGGGGGGAGCCGGTGCGGATCCGTGCAGCGCCGGCCGGGGATTTTGCGAGAAACGCGCCCAGCCCCGGGTGACCCGCGGGTTTCCTCCTTTCGTCGCTTCCGAAGAAAACCAAAGCGGAACAGGCGCTCGCCAGCGCGGGCAGAGCCGGCAGCGGGCCGGGGGGGATGGCGCTCCCACGGCCCTGCCGGCCTCCGTGCCTCGGTTTTCCCATTGGGGAGCAAGGAGAAGGGCCAGCGGTCACTCCAGCAAAGCCTGCTGTTTTCTTCCCAGCGTTTTTTTCCGGGCACGTCCCTCCCCAAGCGTTTCCCCATTTCTCTTCTTTTTAACACCAGCCCTTCGCGTCCTCCGCAGGGGCCCCTCTGCCCTTTCCCAGCGCTCGGAATATCCCCCTTTTTTTTCTTTTTTTCCCTCCTTAAGCGAAAACCCCTTCTCCTTCCACCAGCCCCGCGGCGCCCTTTCTCCTGCCGCGATTCCGTGTCACGAGCGGATCAGTTCTCTCCCCACCGTGAGCGGGAGGCGAGCGGCGGAGCGGGGCTCTGGGGAGCGGAAGGGCTCCGGGCCGGCAGCGCGCGCGGCCCCGGGGCTCCCGGCGCAGGAATGCCGTGAGTTTGCAAAGTGGTTTCAGCGAGACATTATCTAATGGAGGAGGAGGAGGAGGGTGGATAAAGCCGAACCCGCAGCACCGGCTTTCAATTAAAGCCGGGGAATTTACGGCTGCTCCCTCCCGACGCGGGCAACGCGGGCTCGGAGTGCCGGCTGGGCTCGTCCATGGGATCCTGGCCTGCCGGCAGCATCGCGCGCCGGGGCCGAAACCTTGCGGGAATGCCGGCAGCGGCCGGGTGTGTGCCGGGATGGCGTTATTCCCGCACGGGCAGGGAGCTGTCGCGAGCTCCGGCGCCGGGTTTCGGGGCGCAGGGCGGATATGGGAACACGGCCAGGCCGGTGACGGAGGAGCCCGGCGGGGCTCCCACGGTGACGTGCCGGCGCTGCCGCTGACGTCCGACCCCGGGAAAAGCCCTTCCTAGAGCAAACAGGTGGCGGAGCTGTGCAAACCCGGCTCGGCGGGCGGCTCCGGGCTCGGCCGGGCGCCGATCTGGGTCCCATCTGGCCGCTGTTTACCTGCCCACGGCCGCCCGCCCTGCAAACTTCCTCCTCGCCTCCGCCCCGGCTCCCGCTCCCCGGCGGAGGGGCCCAGGCGTCCCAGCCTCCTCCCGAGCAGCCGGCGGGGAGTGCGGGATCCCCTCCGGGGTCCGGCTTTCTGGGGGACATGAGCCGCCTCTGGGTCGGATGCTGCCAACGCCGACCCAGCTCTGAGCCGCCCCAGGAGCTGCAAACCGGTGTCCCGGGAGCAGATGCCTTGGAGCCAGGACTCCTGGGCCCCCTTTCCGGGAGGGTTTAGGCAGGTCTTGGCCTCTCCTGCGTGACGTCGGGCAAAGCACCAGGGACGTGACGGCTCCCAGGCACGGGCACCATGTGGCTCCGTGGGCTGAGGCCCGACACACTTCATCACACACACAGTGCAGCGAAGCACCTCCGCGCGCTCCCACTTCTTGCATTCGCCTTCCCACCGCTGCGAGGGGGGAAACCGAGGCACGAAGCCGGCCGGCGAGGCGGTGCCGGTGGAGCCGGAGCGGCCAGGGTGCACGGGCGCGGGCGGCTTGCGAAAGCGGCCGGTTATCAGCGCGCGAGCGTCACGCTCGGAGCAAGCGGCTTCCAGGAAAGGAAGGAAGTGTTGGGTCACCCAGCCCCGCTGCCGCCCTTTTCCAGCAAACAACCCGGCCGTGCCGATAACGCGGCCGCCGGCGGTGCCGCCGCGGGATGCGGGGCGGCCGGCTGCTCCGCGCTCCCGACGCTCCGGTTTTCCCCCCCGTACCGGTTGCTCTCCCGTAAAGGGTGGCAGGACGCGAGGACGGCTCGGCGCTGCGGCACGGGGACGCCGCCCGCGGCACCAGCTGTCGCCCGGCCGCCCCGCGAATCGCTCCCGAATCCTGGAAGCGAGGCCGGATCCGTCTCTGCCTCCGGCTCGCGGCGGGGCAGGGCGGCACAGGGACTCCTCCTTGGGCCAACAGAGGCGGGCGAGCGGCCGCGCCGCCAGCTCCGGGCGGAGGCCGCGCCACGGGCCGAGCCGCACGCAGAGGTTCAACGGCCCCGGCTGGGGCGAGGGGGCGAAGGGATCGGACCGAGGCCGCGCAGGGCGGCGGTGGCGGAGGAGGAGGAGCAAACGCGGAGCGGCCGCCGCGGCTTCCCGAGGCAGCCGGTGGGGGAACCCCGCTCCCGGGGAGGCAGCGAGCATCCGTGCCCGGCTCTGCCGCGTCCTTCCACCCCCACCGGTGCAAGGCTAGATTTCCCACGGGATTTCTCCAGGCAGTGCCCTGGCTTGGCTCCCTCCGGAGTTGGGTATCCGGAGCGCTCCCCTGCCAGGGCGTGCGGTAGCTAGGGAACGCAGGACCAGGGGAACTGGCTTGTTGTGGCGCTGGAAAGCTCCGGCTGGGCAAAAGCCGGAGCAGCGCGGTTATCCGCATGGCACTGCCGGGGTCGCGTGCCTGCCAAAGGCCCGGGAAAAGCAGCGAGGGATTTCCCAGGTGGCCTCCTTCCACCCCTCCCCACTATTTGCACCCGCTTTCCTGCACGCAGGCGGGTGTTTTTCCCAGGCTCGCGGGGTCAGCGGCCTCCCTGCCCTCCCAGCCGGAGCAATGCCAGGAATGTACCTGGGAAGAGGCAGGGCTTTGCGGGATGGGAAGGGGGGAAGCGGAGAGCCGGGCAAGCGGCTCTGCCGGCGCAGGGTGACCTTGGGCGTAGCTCTGTTTCGTGTCCTTTCCCCTAAGCGATGCCGTTCGGGTCAACCGCTTCCGAAACGAAAGGGAAGCGGCTGCCCCGGCATCACCCCTCCTTTTGCCCCTTTCCCAGCGCGAGCCTCCGTGGAGAAGCCCCGCGCGTAGACGGCAGCCGCCGGGCGACCCGCCGACTCCGTCGCCTCTTGGCGGCTCTTCAGGCCCGGCCGAGCTCCGAGCCGCCCCCTTTCCGCGCGAGGCACCCCCGGAGCGGAGGAAATTCCTCAGGCCTGACGTGATGCGAAACGCCAGCGCCGCGGCCCCGGCCGCCCCCTCGCCCGCCCCAACCTCGCCGGGCCCTTTCCCAAACCCAGGTTCCCCCCCCCCTGCTCCTTCCCCGTAGCATCCCCCCTTCCCCAACCCCCCCCCTTCCCTCTTTTTTTTTTTTTTTTTTCCCTGCTTTTTAGACATTGTAACCCGAGAGGCTGGAAATGCAGCGCCTTTCATCTTCCATTTCCCACATCCTGAGAGTCTGGGGAGCCGGAGCCCACCCAGCTGCAGGAATCCCAAGTATGTGGCTCCCTCCACCTCCCCGCTGCCCCCCCGGCCGCCCCCCGCGCGCCTCCATTCACAAAGCGGATTAGGCACGCCGCCGGCCCCGCGCGCCCCTCCGCCGAAAAGCCCGCGCTCGGAGCCCACCAAAAAAACGCTAAAAAAAAATTTATTTTAAATATTTCCCCCCCACACACCTCGGATCTGGGCCTGGGAAACGGCACCCAAAGCAGCCGGAGGCGGTGGGGAGGGGGATCAGGGGGCTCGGTGCCCCCCAGGGCTGCAGGATCCGCAGCCGCCGCGGAGGTCAGAGCATCTTTGCCGGCGAAGGGCCGGCGTTTTCCCGCGGTGGCTCGAGGCTCGCGCCAGCGAAACCGCAGCCTTTTTTTGGGGGTCGGGGCCGTAATCCCCGGGGAATGCCGCCCTCCCGCCTGCGGGGTGGTCCCCTCCGGAGGGGGGATGCTCGTGCGGCCGCTACGAGGTTGGGCTCCGCTCGGCCTGGCGGCAGCTCCGCTGCTTTGGCCCCGGCGCAGTCCAGCTACGGCACACGCCGCCTTTTCCACCCGCTGTGGCTGCTGCAAATCTGCTCCCGGCCACCAGCCCCGGGGAATTGCCCCTCTCCCCCCCCCCCCCCCCCCGGTTCCGGCCCATTTTCACGTCGTTGCTCATCCTGGAGCCGAGCCTCCAGGGCAGGGCAGGAGGGCAGGGAATGCAAAAAAAAATAAAGAAGGAAACTGGGAAAAGCAACACTGCAGCTCCAAGGGCCCAGCACGGCAATCAAGCGATAAAGCAGTAATTAAGCCTGATTATCATGCAAGGCAGCCCCGGTTAGACTGGAATGCCGCCGAAGAGCCCCGAAAGCTGCCGGGATTGTTTGCGGCGCGGAGAACTGATCTTTTTGATGTCTGCCCGGAGCTGCTCTCCGGCGGGATCTGTTCCCCCGCGGTGCAATGTGCCACCCCAGGGGGACCGGGTGGCAGGTCCTGCATCTCCCTGCTCCCGGTGCATGGTCCCCCTTGGGTTTTTCCTCCTGGCAGGCTCCGTGCGATCTCCTCCCGGAGCTACTAGCGTGCTGCCAGCTCCCTGGGGCTCACGCCAGGCCTCGCGTTGGCCCCGAGATGGCAAAATCGCCGGCAAAGCAGCGCCGAGCGGCCTGGCTGGCCGGGGCTGCTGCCGCCGCCTCCCCCAGCTTTTATCCGGGTGGAAGCAGGTTGGAAAAGAGGTTGTTGCTCCAGGGAGGCGCAAGGCAGGTAGCGAGCGGGATGGGGTTTGTTTCATGCTGTTCTGAATGACACACGCTGATTGCATCAAGCCGGGACCGGCAAAGCCCAGGCTGACGGAAGGGAAAGGTGAATATGCAGGCCGAGCTTTGGGTGAAAAAGTGCCTCTGAGTCCTCGATTTGGGAAAACTGAGGTGTTTCTGGGTGGGTTGTTCTGGAGAGGGAAGGATGCAGCCGGGAAGGAGGACAGAGCGCCCGCAGCTCAGCTGTTCCCATGGCTCAGCCGTTCCCTGGGAGCAATCCGCATCCCTTCCCGGGCACTACTTTAAGCGTGCTCAGCCCTGGAGGTGTCTCATCTCCGAGACGCGGGATGGGTTTTCTTTTTTCCCCCCCGATCCGGAGGGTCTCGCCGGCAGGCTGCAACCCCTCGGCGCTGGCAGGACGAGCCGTCCGCTGACTCAGAGAAACGAGCGCTTGGGCAGCTTTACGCACACGGATGATTTGGCCCCAAATCATCCGGGTTGCAAGACGCGCTGCTCCCTCTGACACTAATTAGCAGCTCGGCCGGCGCGAGGGAGACGGATGCGCCCGCCTGCCTGCTCCGGAGGAGGTCGGAGGAAGGCAGCCCCTAGGAAAGCCCTGCCGCTCCCCGGGCGAGCTTTGTTTGTAAATAAAGAGCCTCCGTTTCCAGGGCAGCCCGTTGGGCACCTTTCATCATCGCGGCAAGGAATTTGATAATGAGTTTTGGGGCCAGATGCTGAGTCACTTCACGCCGGTGCTGAACGTTGACTCACGTAAACCAGGCGCCTCGAACCTGCCCAGGCTTCGGGTGGGAATAACGCCGGAGAAACGCGTTTCCCTGCCCTCTTTCTCCTCCGCCCTGAGCTTGCATCACCCCAAATCATAACAACAATAATAATAATAAAAACAAAACAAGAAGGAAAGGAGAAAGGGCTGCTGCGTCTTTCCCAAAACAAAAACGTAGAAACCAAACTTGGGGGACAGGATGGGGGGAAAAAAAGGGGTTCGAGCCCCCTGCAGAGCATCCGCCGCCCCCGAGGCCGGAAGGGCCTGAAAGGTGCAGGACGGGCGTGGGAAAGCGCGGGAAGCGCGGGGCATCCGCTCCGGCATCCGTCCCGCGCTGGGCAGCCGGCAGATGGGGAAGAGCAGAGATGCTCCAGGAAAAAGCCTGTTTGGAAGCTGCCCGGCGTGGCGCTCGCTCTTGCGGCGGGGCGAGACGAGCAGCCGCTTGGCGCTTATCTTATTCTGGGGAACTGTTTGCAAATCGATAACGCCGTTGGGGTTTTACTCAGTAAGCGGCCGGAGCAGCTGTGTGTTGTTGGGTTTCTTTTTGTTTTCTTTTTTTTTTTTTTTTGAAGACGTACTAAAAGAGACCGGCGCTCACCAGCCTTTCCAGTAAAACCCATTAGATTTCAGCAATTCATTCCACAAGTATGTGTGGGATGCTGGGAACTCCTTGGTCTCGCGCAGGCACAGCAGCCCAGATGGGCTTCGTCTGTAATAATTTAGCTCCCAGTGGCTGGAGCTCTTTGCTCTAAATGCTAATAGAGTGAGTAATCAGAAACCTACATCCAGTAAATTATTTATCTTATCTCTGGAACTCAGCAAAGCATTTCAGCCAGTAACTTCTGTGGAAAAGGGGAGGAAAAAAAAAAAAAGGGTTGTTAGTCAAGAACCCCCAGCTGGAATCTCCACTTTTACTAGAAAAGGGAAAAGTTCAGGCACCGTTTTGCTTGTGGGTACTAGGAAGCGATGCAGTAATGACAATACCGGCGCGAGGCGAGCCAAACTCTTCAAAAACGGGGCCTGGGCGATGCCGGCTGCTATCGCCAGACAGTCCCTTAATGCAAAAAGTCAAAGCCACCTTTTGGGATGTTTCCCTGGATTTGGACCAGGAAAGGAAGCGCCCGCATTGCTACAGAACAGGATCCCAAACAGGCTGAACTGCTCGTGCCGCCGTCTTCCACCCGCTGCCAATAAAAACGGTGAATCGTCTTTTACTGTCCCGGCCCCAACGCGGCCGGGGCGCTTTTACGGCCCCCGTCGCTGCCTGGGTGCACAGGGGGGTCTGTGAGCCCGGCCGCAGCCCGTCGCGCACGGGGCGCTGTTCCCATTTTACAGATGGGAAGGTGCGGGGCACGGGGGCTGCAGTTTCCCAAGAACCGGGGAAATTTCAACTCCTCGCGTCCACCCGGCCTTTTTCCGGAGCAGCGGCGGGAGAAGCCAGGGGGATTTTCCTTCTTTTTGCCTCCATGGCCCGCCGAGTCGAATCTCCCAAGCTACAGTCGTCCGGCAGGTAGGGAAACCCAACGTCCGCTGAGGAGCAAATCCTGCCGCAACAGCCCAGAAGACGTGGTGGCCCCGACGTCCCCGGCGGAGCAGGAGCCCTCGGAGATGCTCCTGGGGACGCCGGGCCCACTCGCTTCGTTCACCTTTTGCACTTCTCCCGGTCCAAGGCTTAGTCAGCGGCACCGGCGTTGGCAGCCGGTTTCACTTTCAGGTTGATGCAACCTGCCGCTGCAGCCAAGCGGCGTTTGTTTGTTTTGAAAACAGCTGTTCCTGCCCCGACTTGCTTATAATAAAATTCCGGCGGGCGAGATTTTGGGCCGCCCTTCGGAGTGGCTCCAAGGCCGCTCGGACCCAGCGCGGATTCGGGGGCCGCAGGGTGGGAAGCGTGACCTCCCCGGAGCCGCTGCGGACCGGCCCGCTTCAGGCAGAGGCCACTGCGTGGAGAAGGTATTTTTAAAAAGGAAATCGCCTTAAAAAGTTTTATTTATTTCCAAATATTTTTATTTATTTTTTAACAGCTTGCACACACGTGCGCTCGCACCTGCAGGGATATTAGGTACACCCAAGTGCGTGTGCACAAGCGTACGGCAGTGTACGGCTGCACACCCTGCCCGTGTGTATCCACACACACACGCACACGGGTACACACAGACACCCCCACGCCTGTGCACACACACACGCACAACCCACGGAGGAATCGCACACGCGTTCACAGTACCCATGTGCCTGTCAAATGCACAGTATCCATGTGTTGCACAGCCTGTCACACACCTGGTACCCCCGTGTCTCACACACAACCTGTCACATGGCACCTCCATCCCTCACACACAACCTGTCATGAACATGGTACCCCCATGTCACACACAGAACCTGTCACTCCCATGGTACCATCTCACACATGACCGGTAACACACATGGTACCCCCATCCCTCACACGCAGCCTGTCACACTCACAGTACCCCCATCCCTCACACACGACCTGTCACACGGTACCCCCGTGTCTCACACACAACGTGTCACACACACGGAACCCCCGCGTCTCACACACAGCCCGTCACCCCCGCCCCCCCCCCCCCCCGCGCGCTGTGCGCTCACACAATGCCCCGCACGTCACGCCGCCCCCGCGTGCCCTCACAATGCCCCCCGCGCGCGCCGCCTCGCAACGGGAGCCCCGGCGACCGCGTCCCCCGGCGACCGCGTCCCCCGGCGATCGCGTCCCCAAACGGCGGCCCGCACGCAGCCCCGCGACCCGCGGCGCGCGATGCGGCCCCACAAAACGCGCTTGCCCTGCCCCCGCCCCGCCTTTGGCGCCTTTTCCTTCCCGCCACGTCGTGGCCGGCCGCGGCCCCTCCGGCGGGCGGGCCGCGCCCGCGGCGGCGCCCCATTGGCTGCGGCACGGTGGGGCAGGAGGGGCAGGCGGGGCAGGAGGGGCGGCCCCCGCGGCGCGGCACGGCGCGGCACGGCGCGGCGCCGCCCCGCGGCTCTCCCCGTCCCGTCCCCGCCCCCCGCTACTCCCGCGGCCGGCGCGGGGCCGCCGCGCCACACGGGAGCCCGGCAGCGCGCGGAGCAGCCGCGCCGCGCCCGCTCCCGCTCCCGCTCTCGCTCTCGCTCCCCGCTCTCGCCCCCCTCTCCCGGCCCGGCTCCTCGCCCCCTCCCCGCCCGCCCGCCCCACCTGCCGCGTCGCTGCCCGCCCGCCCGAGCCGCGTCGCTGGCGCCCCGTCCGGTTCGGGTGGTGCCGGCGCCGGCGCCGGCCCTGGAGCCGGGCGACGGGGCCGGGATGCTGCTCTCCAAGATCAACTCGCTGGCCCACCTGCGCTCGGGGCCCGGCGGCGAGCTGCATGCGGCCAAGCTGCAGCCAGGTGAGGCGCGGTTCGGTCCGGTTCGAGCCCCTCCGGGGAGCGGGAGGAGGAGGAGGCGGCGGGGAGCGGGGTGGGGGGGGGGAGGTTGTGTCCCGGTTCGGTTGGGCTCGTCTCGGCGCGGTCCCGCGGCGGCGGCGTGCTGACGGCGCTGCCTCGCCCGCAGGCAAGGAGAAGGAGCCGCTGGAGAAGCTGTACCAGGTGGGCCCGCTGCTGGGCAGCGGCGGCTTCGGCTCGGTCTACTCGGGCGTCCGCCTCTCCGACAGCGCCCCGGTAAGTGCCGGGCCGGGGGGCGGCGGGGCGGCGGGGAGGGGGGGGAGCCCGGCCGGGAGGGCGCCGCGCTCAGCCCGCCGCTCCCTTTGCCTTGCAGGTGGCCATCAAGCACGTGGCCCGCGACCGCATCTCCGAGTGGGGCGAGCTGGTGAGTGCCGGGGGGGCGAGGGGGCACCGGGAAGGGAGGGAGGAGGGGGGGGTCCGTGCCCCGGTGCGGCGGCGCTGACCCCCCCCCCCCCTCCCCGTCCATCGCTCCGCAGCCCGGCGGCACCCGCGTGCCCATGGAGATCCTGCTGCTGAAGAAGGTGGGCTCGGGCTTCCGCGGGGTCATCCGCCTCCTCGACTGGTTCGAGCAGCCCGACAGCTTCGTGCTGGTGCTGGAGCGGCCCGAGCCCGCGCAAGACCTCTTCGACTTCATCACGGAGCGCGGCGCCCTGCCCGAGGAGCTGGCGCGGGGGCTCTTCCGCCAGGTGCTGGAGGCCGTGCGGCACTGCCACAGCTGCGGCGTCCTGCACCGCGACATCAAGGACGAGAACATCCTCGTCGACCTCGCCACCGGCGAGCTCAAGCTCATCGACTTCGGCTCCGGCGCCCTCCTCAAGGACACGGTCTACACGGATTTCGACGGTGAGCCCGGGGCTGTGCAACCCCCCCCCCCCCCCCCCGCCTCCCTCCCGGCTTGCGGCCGGCTGCGCTGCAAAGTTTTTATATTTTATTTCATTTTATTCGATTCTTGTCATGGGGTGCGTGTTGTGAAACGGGAGCCGGCGCTACTGGCAGCATCAGCCCGGACACCCAACCTGCTTTTTTTTGGGGGGGGGGGGGGGGAACCCTACAAAAACAGCCGCCGTGGGGTGGGGTGCGGTGGGGGGTTGCAAAACCCGGGTGCGGGGCCGGGTTGCATTGCAGCCGCGGAAGGGCTCGGGCTGCTCCGCGCCCCTTGTTTGCCTGGCCTTTATTTTTTTTATTTTTGCCGTTGGGGGGGGTGGGGTTTTTCCCCCCCTCCCTTGGGTATTTTTTTTCTTTTATTTTTTTCTCTTTTTTTGCATGTAACGGTCGGGGCCCCGGGCCTTCCCCGCGCCAGTGCTGCCCCCTTCCGGCACCGGCGGCTTTTTTTTACAACCTAAAGTTTGTAAACAAGAGTCACGTGGTGGCGGGCGGGTCGCACCGATCCCGGTCCCTTCCTCCCCCCCCTCCCCCCCCCCCCAACCAGACCCGGTGCACAGCGGCGCCCGGGCAGGGGTCTGCGCCCCCCCCGGCCCCCCCGGGGCTTTGGGAGGGGGCCGCGTCGCCCCGCGCGGCATTTTGCATCCGGCGGGTTGCGGTGCGCAGGGAAGGGCGTTTGCTCCGCGCGCCGGCTTCGGTGCCAGCTGCCTGCGCCCTGCCGTGACGCCGCTGTTGCTAAACGGCAGCTGGGAGGTGCGAATCTCGCCATCGGGTGCTGAAGTGTCAACCGGGGTGAACGTGACTGGAACTACCCTGCTGACGTTTAAAAACCAAACGTTTCCTCCCCGGCACCGGTTCGCGCTGGCGCTCTGAGAGATGCCAGCTCTTCCCCGCGTGACGAGTCCCTCCGGTCTCTTGCAGGCACTAGGGTGTACAGTCCTCCGGAGTGGATCCGCTACCATCGCTACCACGGCCGCTCGGCAGCGGTGTGGTCCCTGGGCGTGTTACTCTACGACATGGTCTGCGGAGACATCCCCTTTGAGCACGATGAAGAGATCGTGCGGGGCCAGGTGTACTTCCGGCAGAGGGTCTCTCCAGGTGGGCACGTGGGGTTTTTTTGCCTCGGGGAATAGCACGCGTTAGGAGATGATGCTGGATACGCAAGCGTCCAGCTCCTACCAGCTAGGGAGGGTTTTGTTCTCTCCTTTCGGTTAGCTGGAGGATGGAGAAGGGGGGCACTTGTCTTGCCATCCCTGCCTGCTCTCCTCCAAAAATGGTAATCGATGTATTTGGGTGTTGGGAGCAGCCCTGAGCGCAGCTGGGATAATGTGGATGGTGACACGAGAGGGGCAGGAGTCCCAGCCTTCCCAGCCTGACCCTTGGTTTCTCTCCCCAGAATGCCAGGATCTCATCAAATGGTGTTTGGCCTTGCGACCCTCAGACAGGCCATCTTTCGAAGACATTTTAAACCATTCTTGGATGCAAGGTGTCCACCTACCGCAGAAGACAGCAGAGATCCACCTGCACAGTCTGCTCCAGGAGTCCAGCAAATAACTCCTTGCATCTCTTGGCTGTAAAAACAAAAGAAAACAGAATTATTCTTCATGACTGTACAACTGAGTGGGGATTGTCACATGGGAACATCTACATCTCATTTTAGAACTAGACCACACTGAAGAGTCAAGTCATCCAAGAGCTGGTGGCCACGATCCAACCCAGGTATCCTGGACTTGAACTTAATGGACCTGTCTCCCTTGAAGTCTTGCCAGTCAACTTTTGGCGGTGTTTTATGGACGCTCCCACGAGTGTCCCTGGCCTGCTGAATTCGGGACTGTGAGAGGATCAGAGACGTTCTAGCGAGAAAAGCTTCAACCAGGGGAAACTGTTTTGGGGGTGGGGGGAGGGCGAATACCGTGTCCGAATAGCTGTCTCTCCTTCACTGTCACCGTATTCCGAGTGCCTTCAGTTGCAATCTGGGCTGTGCTGGAGGAAATACTTGAATCTTCCTACACTGCTGCTTTTTCCAAGACTTGCCTGGGTATATAGCTACTTCTTCCCTTTTCGACAAGGAAACAGGTCAGAAAAAACTTGGTCAGAAGAAACGTGGGAGCGAAGCGGACGACATCTCCTGGCTCCCGTGGCTTCCATCTCCTGGCTCCCGTGGCTTCCACAGTGTGCTGTCTTGTGTGAACTTTCTTTCTTGGGCTCCTTGCTTCCCATGCCCTCACGAATGCACAAACAATGCAACCCAGCTGAGCTGTAAATGTGTGTACAGAATTATACAGGAGCAAAGCTTGGTGTACAGTTGTTAATAATGGTAACATGTTACCTTTTTTTTTTCTTCTTCCAGTTTTTGTTTTTAATTTATTTTCATGGATTTGTTCGGGGCTTTTTTGTTTTGGTTTGTTTTTTTGTTTTGTTTTTTAAAGGAAAGGTCCTAGCCAGTAGAATAACTTATTTATTTATTTATAACTCATGTGGGTCCTTGACCCGTGCCTCGCTTCTACAGCTGCTGATCCCCGGGTTTCCCACGTGGGTCTCCCCTCCGTGTCCATCCTGCGTCCCTCTCCAGCCTCGCAGAGCGCTACTGTTCGATGTCCCGCCGCTGCGTGGAGCAGCCGCCTGCTTCCCGGCTGCCTGTAAATAATTCTGGTTGCTGTCGTTCCCTTCCACGTGCAGTTCTCAGTTTGCAGATGAGTTTTGGTTTTTCCCCCCCGGCTGGGGCTGGGGGTGTCCTGTGCGCGTGGGTACCCAAGCGCTCTTGTCGCTGAGCCGTGGGGGGAGCGGGCCGGGGCTGTCCGTACTGTCGAGTCTGTACGTGTAACCAGTGTGTAGCCAGCGGGTTTTTGTTAATAGTTAATATTGTACAGGGGAATTCAGAAAACTTATTTTTTTTATACATGCGGTTTTAAATAAAAATGAGTTACTTGATTCCATGGTGACATCTCTTATTGCGGGCCGCGCACCCAGAGGAAAGCCGGGAACAAGCGAGCAGGCTACCAGCGACCGGAGGATCCTGACGGCACCGTTGCGAGCGCATCAGGTTGTCTCTGGCTGGAGCGAGCTCGGGTTCGCGCTCCTCCCCACGGAGAGGTGAGAGTAGGGAATGAGAGTATCGCCGCGCTCGCTGCAGCCGAGACAAACTCCAAAGGTCCCACCCAGAGACCGGCCAAGCCGAAAGCCACCCGGCAAGGGCTGGATCTGGCCCTCCGCAGGGTGCGTGGAGTTTCCAGCGCCGGCCGCTCCTGGCGAGTCCCCTGGGAGAGATCAAAGGGGTGCGGAGCCCTTCTCCTTCCCATTCCTCCGCAGGTGGCCGCGCTGCTGGTGGGGAGCATGTGCCAGGAGCAGCACGTAAACAAACATCAAAGCGACCTTGTGAAATGCCGGATGTTGTCAGCCAAATTAAGCTTCGGTAACGCGGATCCTGTTGCTCCGGCTCTGTCAGCGCGCGGCGTGTATTGCATGCTGGGTGCCGGTGGGTTAAGAAAGCCGCCCGAGGACTGTCCCCACCTCCAGAGCGGCTGCGGCTAGCGCAGAGTTAGAGGAAGCCGATGTTCAGATTACGAGAAGTTGGGTGCTATCAGTCAGCAGTGGTAACTCCTCGCTCGAGCTTTTACCCTTCAAACTGTCAAACCCCATTGCCCAGCTCCACGGTGCTTTGAGTTTCGGGGGTGTCGGTTGTTTTGCTCGTGTGTTTTAATGAGCCTAATTTTAAAGCCTTGCTCTCACTTCCCTGGCCTCGGTCTCTTCCCCTTCGGTTGTACTGGGGAGCACCTGCAGCCGCCCCGAAGCGTTGGGAGGTCTCCGGTTCGGCAGTCATCCGGGCTCGTGCATCTTTGGAGCCTGTTTCCCTCCCTGCAGGTCACGTCGCAAACCTCCCAGCCAGGTCTGACCCCGAGCACCGGGACCGTCCTTCCTGGCTGCGCCTCTCTTTGCCCCGCGGGTTTCTCGTTGGAAAACCCAGGCGCCCTTTCGGGGGCCCCCTGCCTTTGCCCCCTGCGACACCTCGGAGCCTCGTGGGGTGACCTGACGCCCGCTGCGTCGCTGCCCTTGGAGGAAAGCGTTAACTGGGCTGGTTTGTTTTGCTTTGCTCACTCTCAGCTGCATCTTTCATCTCTTCCTCGGGGCTGCTAGAAGCAGGAAGCGCAGCTCCAAACGGCTTCAAAGTTTTCAGGCCTATTTTGAGCTGTGGTTTGCATTTAACCTCCTCTCTCTCTTTCCCTCTGGACCATCCGGGAAGTCGCTCTTACACGAAAGCAAAACTCTCCGCGGCGCTGCCTGGCCTGGAGAGGAGCCCCAAGCCCTGGCACTGTGGCTGTTGTCCCATCCTGTGTCCCCCCCCGCCCGTGCTGGGGCCTCCGGACCTCGGCGGGCGTCGCTATCGCAGCCGCCCCTGCTCCGGGCCGAGCACGGCCCACCCTTCCCGTAAACACTCGCTAACTGCTGCCGCCTTTCTTGGAAAACCCGCGGCCGAGCGGGTCCGGCGCGCCGAGCTGCACAGGGGCTGCGGCACCGATAGCCGCTTCGGTTTTGCCTTCTCTAGCTGCTCTCATTGCATTTGAGCCGGGGTGATGGTTGCTGGAGACTCGGGTGTCCGGAAAGGTTAAATCACCCCCAACCCCCCCGGCTGGTCTGCAGCGTTGGGGTATTTTCCTGTCTCCCCTCCAGCAGCAAGTGTCCTTTGCACGCTCAAAGCGTGAGCCGGGGCTGGGCTCTCCCCGTTCCCTTCACCTTTCTTCCTCTCTCTTTTTTTCTCTTGGCCCTCCCTGTCTCTCATTTTTCCTTCACTGTGTCTGTAAGGAGCGAGAGGCCCTCGGGAAACAGCGCTTCTGCCACCTGCGTCCACTCCCTGGCCAGCAAGTCCTGAACCTGCTGGCCAGCTGCCACCAAACCCGGCAGCGGGTGCAGGGGGCTGGAGAAGAGGAAAAGGCCCTTTTAGCCACCCCCAACACACACATATGTATGTCGGGGGGCTACACTTAAATATTGATTTCAATAAGCTCAGGGATGAGGGTCTACGTGGGATGGCACCGTTGGGAAGCATCCGTAGGGAGGGACCTGGTGCAGGACAGTTCGGTTCCTCCTCCCGGCAAGGACTCAGTCGTTTGCTGCCCTTCGGGGCCGTCAGCCACCCCAAGAGGGGACAAGAGGTTGGTCCTTCCCTATAGCCCCCTTCCCTTTGGAAAGCAAAAAAAAGGATGAAACAGGACCAGGATGAGATTTCAGGCCCTTTGGCCTCCTGTTCTGGGAGTGCTGGAGTCGCAAGGAGCATTGAGGACTTGTGAAGGGCCAGCACTCATCACACCTCTGGCTTCCTTGGGCAATGGATGGGGCTACCAGCTACAGCTGTGAACATCTGTCCCCAGCGGAAGCTGCTCGGCCGCTTGGAAAGGACTAGCCAGGGAAGCCTGGAGTCACTCGGGGAGGCAGAGCAAACGGGACGTTTATTTTCCACGTTTTTCTGGGGACTGAAGATCAACAACAGCCAAACGCCCGACACAGCTGAAAAACAGCGCGTGAGCAGCGAGCAGAAAAGCTGCCTGGGGAGCGGGCCAGGCTCATCGCGGGGACCGTGTAACTGGGTCACCTCCGGAGAGGCAGGAGACTCCCAGGGAGTTTGCCCTGCATCCTGTCACGGGGAAAACATCCAGCTGCCCCCAAGGCAGCAGCCGAAACCCTTTGGCCGGAGCCCTTCTCGGCACCGTGAGTCACACGAGCTATTTTAGACGCCTGCCTCGGGATGAGGTGGATTATCGGCAAACCAGGTGTCCCATGGCTTCAGCTCCCCGGGAACGAAGCCTCGCGGAAGCCAGTCTCCGAGTGCTTTCCAGCCGGCCCATGTGGCAACAGCATTATCTCCGCAGGGCACGTGGGGAAACTGAGGCACGGCATCCCGACTTGCTGGAGACCTTTTGCGGCTGAGCTTAGGAGCAGGGATCAGGCCTGCCCTATCGCTCCCGCCAATTAAATGATAGATAGCCTAGAGAAAGCGCAAACACCCAGCAAAAGTGAGCGCTTCCCGGGTTTTTTTAGGGGTGTCCGGGCTCTTTGCACAGAGTGGGAGAGCCTCGGCTGAGCTCCCGGTGTGGCTTAGCCCCTGTGTGCTTTTGGTCTGCATCGGGGGTCCCGTCCCCAACAGCCACCGAAAGCCCTGGGCTGCAGAGGCGAGTGGGGCCAGGTGCTGGTTTCAGGCACCTGGAGCCCTGCTCGAGACCGCGTCTCGTGTTTCGGCTTGGTAAAGCCGGGGGGATTTTACACTGACCTTCCCGAGAGCAGGATCGGCGACATGCTGAAACGGCATCGCTTGTCCCTAGGGTTGCTGGGGTTTTGCATGAGGAAAAAACACTTCATTGACGTTTGAAAAAAACAAAAAACAAAAAACCCCGCCTTTCCACTGCGTAAAGTTGAGTCAAATTAGCAACTTCAGCTATAAAAAGATATTTTTGGAAGGGGGGGGGAATCAAAGTGTTTCTTTCACCTTTTCCCAGGCTTTTTGTCCCCTTCCTCCCAGGTAATATTCTCATGTCCTTAATCACTATGTTTATTGCGGTTAGGAGGGGGTTAAGCGACCCGAAAAATGAAACAAAAGCTCTGGTTTCAAACCGAAGCAGCCATTTCAGTTAACCTGAAACGACACAGAGGCTCGTGCATGCGCGCGCGTGTGTTTGAAGGAGAGAGCGGGCTGCGGGGAAGGCGCTCGCCCCGCCGCGAAAGCCGTGAGAACAGCAGCAGCAGCAGCAGCAGCAGCAGCAGCAGCCGCAGCAGCGAAATGTCATTTCAGGTCAAGCCGCGCCGAAACTCTTCCCCGCCCCGCTTCGCCTGGCCGCGGCAGGAGAGCGGGAGGCCGCGCAGTGCCGCCAGCCCTCGCAGCGAGGCCGGGCCCCCCGCTGCACCCGGCCTCCTGAGCCGGCGTTACCTGCCCCGGCGGAAATCGCCCCCGCGCTCCCGGCCGCGCGGCGCTGATGTGCCGCGACAGCCGTCAGCTCCGTACCGGGCTGCTGCGCGCGGCAGCTTGCTCTGTGCAACCCTCCTGGTGCACGTGTGCGCACGCGTACACGCGGGTGCATGGGCGCTTCGGTCCACGCATTTCCCCCCCCCCCCCCAAAAAAAAACCCACCCACGTGGGTCTGGTTCGGTTTGGCCCAGCTTGGCGACTGCAGCTGCCAGCTGAGACCTGACAGCACTCAGTACTCTGCTGGGGATGACAAGGATTTGATTTGAGTCCGTGGCATCCCTGCCGCCATCCCCTGGGTGGATTTTCTCTGCTGCTCTGCGTTTGGGGAGAGGACAGGGATGTGCGCAGAGCAGGACCAGGAGCCACCTCCCCCTGCCAGGGCGGAGGGGACACTCTCCTGTTTCCAAGCAAAGTCTTGGATAAAGGCAAAAGGTGAAGCGTGGGAAGATGATCTGTGGATTGCAGCAGAAAAGCGGGAGGTAAAACTCTTCCACCAAGCACCTGTCCCTCAGGCGGGTGACAGCAAAACCAACCCACCCAGCCTGGACGGAGGCGAGCGCGGAAAACCGAAGGTTTTCCAGGGACATGGGGACGCTGAAAAGGGGCTCGTGCAAATGAGCCCTGCCGAGCCCCAGCCCCAACCGCATCCCATGTCAGGGCCAATCCCTTGCAGAAATGTCGGGAGCGAGGCCTCCCTGCCCGGCTCGCTCTGCGGAGAGGGATGAGACCTGATCTCCCAGGGATGGGTCCCCTGGTGGGTCATGCTACGGGATGAAATGATTTGCAGTAACCCTGTTGGTCTGGCGTTTTTCAACCATGCACAAACTCCGGGTTGAAGGAGTGACTTTTCCACCCTGGATACCCGCACATTTGGACCAGATCCCTTCTGGGACCTTTGTTCATCCAATGCACCAGCTCCGGAGCAGGAGGGCTACGATCTCCCTGCAGCCGGGAGCCTTGCAACGCGCTGTTTTTTGCTAGCTATGAGTTTCCCTTCTCCGCTTGAGCCTCAGCATGGGAAAGGGAACCGATTCTTCGCTCCGGCCTTTCGTTCTTGTGCAGAATCGAAAGCTGCCGGCGCCCTTGGGCCACGCTCGGGGCTCGCTTCCCCTCACAGAGCTCTCCCCAGCCCCCGAGGGACAGGGGAAGAGCCATACCCGGGTCGTGGCGAGGCACCCAGGTGCCAGGCCCGGCCGGGCAGCGCCGCCAGCCGCGGGCCTGTGCCGCCCTCTGCCGTCAGCCGCCGTCCTCCCGGAATAAGGGGGGAAAAGATGCAGAAATGTTCCTTCTTTTTTTTTAATTTTTCTTTTTGAGCACCCTTTCACTTCCGGAGAGGCGCTCTCCGGGTAACAACTGTGCTTTTCCAGCGGTGCCCTTTCCTCCGAGCGTCCCGACCTCATCCCCGAAGGACTCCCCGGGCCGCCGCTGCTGGGGGGCAGGCTGCCCTTGGCACAGGTTGGGGAAACTGAGGCATTGACTCACTCGCCATCAAAGGGGCATGGCCGCGCCGGGGGTGCGACGTGCGGCCAGGCGGCTGCCCTTTAATGCCAGGATCGCGGAGGGCAGCTGTCTGCTTCCTGGCGCCCTCGGGAATACGAGCACCCTCAGGGGTGAATGTTTTACCCCGGGGCAGGCAGCAGGGACAAATGCAGAGGCAGTTTCTGGGCTGGTCAGGGCGATGCTGCCATGAGGCAAAAACAAGCATGAGGCGGCCCGTGGGGAAAATGGCGCGAGCGAGGCCCCGCTCCCGCCTCTGGCAGACGGATCAGACGGAGGAGAGACGAAGCCGAGCGGCATTTGGAGGCCGGTACCTCGCGCCTTGCCCCATGATGGCCACTCCCCTCACCCTGCTTGTCCTTATCAGGGGACACCCTGACAGCGGGTTGCTGGGGCACAGCCAAGCAGTTGGAAATGGCCCCAAGCGGCCTCACATCCTTGAGGGCGCCACAAAAACCATCGCGCTGGGCCGGCCGCCCCGAGGCGGCACAGGGATCCTGTCACGGCCCAGCCCTGACAGGCTCCCCCCCTACACCCCGCATGGTTTGGTCCAGCAGCAGCCAACCCCCCCCCCCGCCCCGTGGATGGTTTAACCCGCTCCCTCCCCCCGGCCGGCCGTTTACCCGCCTCTCCTCTGTGCCACCCCCCGCCCTCCGCCGATGGTTTCGCCCACCCACCCCTCCGCGCAGGAGGCTGGACGAGTCCGCCCGGTCCCCCCCCTCCGCAGCAGAAATGGTTTGTCCCCTTGCCCAGTGTGACGTTTAACCCTATCCGCCCGTCCTCCCCTCTCCAGGGCGGATGGTTTCTCCGTGTTCCCTAACCCAGGGAGGCAGCTCAGCCTCACAGCCGATTTTGGGCCCCCTCCATTCCCCTCAGTGCGAATGGTTCGCTCCATCCTCCCCCCCGCCCGGGGCGGAGATGGTTTATCCCCTCCTGCCCCGCATATGGTCTCTCCCGCCTTTTGCAGCTCCGCCCCAACTCCTGCTCGCCCCGCCTCTACCCGCGCGTCACGTCCCCCTCCCGCTCGCGATTGGCTGAGCCGCAGCGCCTTGAGCGAAGCGGCCAATGGCGGCGCTTCCCCCGCCCGGATCCAAGATGGCGCCGCCGGGGGCTGCAGGAGGGCGGCGGTGAGGCGGCCTGCGGGGGGCCGCCGCGTTCCTCCGCGCTCCGCCGCTCCCGCCGCGGGGCCGGCCGGCCGGTGGGCTCGCTCGCTCGCTGGCCGGCCGGGGCCCGCCCCTCCGCCATGGCGGCCGAGAGCGGCCGGCAGTTCTGGAAGCGGAGCGCCAAACTGCCGGGCAGGTGAGTGCGGGGGCCCGGGCCGGGCCGCCCCCTCCGGCTGGGGCGGCGGGTGGCAGCGGCCCCCTCCCCGCAGGCCCGGGGGGGGCCGTGTCCTCCCGGCTGGGGGGCCGGGGCGGCCCCGGGGCCGTGAGGAGGGGCAGGGGGTGCCAGGGGCCGTGTCCCTCCCCCCGGGCTGTGGGGCGGGTGGCTTCGTCGTGGGGGGGGGGGCAGCGTAGCCCCCTGCAATGGGGGGGGGCCGGGGCAGCCCCCTCGGCTGTGGGGCGGGGGGGATTAGTTGGGGGCCCTGGAAAAGCCCCCTGCGCCGAGAAGGGCATGAAAGGGGCAACCCCCTGGTTATGGGGCAGGGGAGTCTGTTGGGGGCCTGGGGGACCCCCTGCAATGGGAGGGGGTGTCAGGACATTCCCCTCCCCGCTATGGGGCAGGAGAAGTTGGGCTGAGGGACCTGAAGCAGCTCCTTGCACTGGGAATGCCCCTGACAGCCCCTTGGCTATGGGGCAGGGGAGCCTATTGGGGCACCCCCCTGCAATGGGAGGGGGTGCTGGGGGCAGCCCTGCTGGCTATGGGGGGATTTGGACTGGGGGAGGCCCCCTGCTAGAAAGGGGGTGTTGGGATTGTTTCTTCATCTGTGGGGTAAGGGAGTCTGGGGGGGGCTATAGGGACCCCAGCCTGCACCCCTGCCCCATGGAGAGCGTTGCAGAGGGTGTCAGGGCCTTGCAAGGCTCCTCCGGTAGCTGGGCCGCCCCCAGGGCAGCCCCGGAGCCAGGGCTGAAACGCGCTCCTCTCCACAGATGTTGAAGAAGCCTCCTCCCTTCCCGAAGCCCTTAGAGGTGTCTCCTTGGGCGGTAGCTCCCCTGTCCCAAACAGGTGCCCCCCTCCTTATCCTCTGCTCCGTGGGGTGTCACTCCTGGTCCACCTCTACTTGATACCCTGCTATTTTTGAGGGTCCCTCGGTTGTTTGGGCCTGTGGGGCATCTCTGTGTGCACCTCCCCTGCTTCATTTCCTCTGGGTGTGGTGTCCTGTTTTCTGTTGAGGCATCTGTGTTCACCTGGGGGTGGGAGAGGGAAACGAGTAAAATGTCTTGTTCAAGCAGAGTTTGGGAGGAAGGGGCTGGTGGCAATGAGGGAGATGCTTCCTACGTGGCCTTGAGAGCAAGGTTGCCATGTGGAGCCAGCCTCCAGGGAGGCTGAGGAGAGGGCACCCACCTCTCTGAGGAGGCTTTCACATGTTACATTTCAGTCTGGTGGCACTCAGGCTTTCTACTATATTCACGCTCCCGTTTGCCTTGTCTGAGCCCTGCTGTCCCCTCCTGATGTGCAGCATGAAATGCTTAGTTGGCTGTAAATCCTGCTAGGCCAGTTAGTTCTCTTTCCAGTGTGCTTTCACTCTTAGTCTTTGTCGCTGCTCTAGCTCTCGCAGGTTGGTGGGACAGTCCAGATCCGTGGCAAGCAAAGGGCAAGCAGTAAGCGTAACACGTTCTTCTTTTCTTCATGGGGGGAGAAAACGCTGTGCCATCTGTGGGTCTTCTCCCTGTTGCCAACCTCCCTTCTCTGGAGGTCCCACCTGTGCTTCTAGCTAGTGGTCTCTACAGCAGCATATCTCTTCCATAGCTGATGACTTCAGGCTTCAGCTTGGAAAGCTCAGACTAGGTGAACCGGTTTGGGAGGCAGTCAGTCGTGCCTAGACAGTGAGCTCCAACGTCAAATGTTTGGCAAAGTTCTTCCCCGCTCCTAACAGGCTAATTTGCGATTATCCTGACCTCTGGTGTCAGGCAGGCTGGTTGCCACCTTTAAACATCCTGTGTACCCGTCCTTCCCGGGGGCAGTTACTAACAGGGATCTCGAAGACTGCATTCCTAATGGACAACGCGACTGCACGGGGTGGAGGTGGGACGTGCTGTGTCCATGGTCACTAGAGGCGACGCTCCTTTTCCAAATTTTGGTCTGAACTTTGAGGGATCTTTCCATACAGATTCTTGGCTGTTTCCATTCTTTGCCCTGACAAGCTGGCAGAGGAGGACTTTGTGAAGATTCGGAGACCGCACTAGGTTCCTTTTCTGTGATATTTTGTGAATTTGGTTGCTTAGTTTTATTAGCTTTTACTTAGTGCGTTTTCTCTGTAGATTTAGTGTTGTGGCACTAATAGCAAATGCTGTTTCATGTTGCCAGTATCATCTTATGTTCTTACCAAGGGAATTCTCACTTCAGTAAATTTTGGGGAGTGCTTTGTCAGGTTGGCTTAGCATGTTATCCTGTGTGATGCATTCTGCTTATTCCCTGCTTTTTAGCGAGATGGGCAGCAAGACACCAGGGAGTTTTATTTAATTGCTGTTTTAAAAGGGGAGATGCAGATTCCGCTGGGAATAAAATATGTTCTGTCTCTGAAATGGCACCGAGGTTTCATGGATATGCTTTCTGCTGTAGTGTCAACAACCCAAACACTGTTATGAGCAGTGTAAAGCAGATACCGCAGCAGAGATCGGGAGCCTGTTGTCCTGGGCGCTGAAGGTACAGCTAATGAGAAATGCCTCGTCCCAAAGAGCATAAGCTAAAATAGGACAGAAGAGAGCAATCGACTGACTTGTCCAGCCAGTTTAGTGGCACAGGCTTAAGAACACAGTTTAGGTCTCAACTCCTGACCCAGTGGGGGGTTTGCTGAAATGTAGTGTCTGCGCTGAGCTTTCCATCTGCGCGACAGTCGGATGCAAACAGCTAGAGACAAAGTTCAGCTTGGGGACAGTCAATTCATCTAGCAGATTTGAGCTGCATTGGGGGGGGGAGAAACAGATAAGAATGAATAAATAAATGTTTACAGAGCATCACTTGGTGGCATCGCTCCCCCGCCTCGGTTTTCTCAGTTGTAGAAGCAGGGATGTGCTAATTCACCTTTGTGTGGAGCTTTAGGATCTGCTGAGAGTCGGTTACAGGGACATGAGCTGAAGGAGCGGGATCAGGCATCAAGGGTACCACAGACGCTACAGCGCAAACTTGCCATCTGGCAGTTGTGCGTGTGTTTGCATATTTTAAAGTCACCTGTTGCATGTCTCTGAGCGTCTGCGCTCGTTCCCACCCGGCTTCTATCCTCTGCGCGGAGGGTAGGGGAGAGAATCGTTCAGCAAAATCAAAGATGGGGGAAAAAAAAGCACGGAGAGAACCTGCTTCGTGCAGCAGTTGGAGCTCAGCGACGCCGGATGCTGGGGTTCAGCCCTGCCTCTCTGTAGGCTGCCGGAGAGGTGACTGTCACCTTCAGCTGGCTGTGTGGAAGCACAAGCTGGTGGGCTGGGCTGCTAGAGCAGCTCGGGATGCTGCGTTTGTGGGAGGTTAGGCTCAAATTCTTTAAAAAGAGCCGCTCAGGAGGTGGGACCCTCTGCTATTGTATCAGCCGTTGGTGGATAGCGAAGGCATCGGCCGATTGCTTCAGAGCACCAGGAAGGGGTTTCTTCATCCAGAGCGGCTGCCACATCCCCTCCTCTGTCTCCAACACGTGTCACTCGTTTGGCTTGTGAACTTGAGGCCAGCAGACCAAAAGGTAGCTGCTGTTCCTTTGCGTGCGCTTGGGAGCGTTTGCCTGTCTGGCGCATGTGGGTTTTCCCCGGTGATGTTGATCCCTGTGCAGGGAAGAGCCGTGTTGTGACGGCTGTCACAGGATGGTGCGAGCTGGGTGCTGGGTTTTCGGGAGGCTCCGCTGGCTCCTCTTCCGAACGGAGCTGCTGTAAGTCATTTGGAAGCAGCACTGATCTGGAGGGGTTGGGTTTTTTTCTTTTTTTTCTTTTTTTTCTTTTTTTTTTCCTTTTACTCCTGTTAAACTGCTTGTTATGGGCACCCACGGGGGCGCTTCTGTTTAATAGCTGTCCTGACTCCTCTGCTAATTAGTCGGCAAACTCTTTCCTGGCCCGGATCGCTGGTGGGTAAACACAGTGAGCCTTTTGAGCGCTTCCAGCCCCGAAGGGCTGCTGCCGTAGCGGTGAGGCCACCCCTCGCCGGGTTTCGGCACCGGGGTCTTTCTGTGCTACGGTTGTTTCCAGCCTCTGCCCTGCGTTTCTGCGTCCTTCCTCTGCCAGCTGGGCCTGCCGCTGTCGCCTCCCCAGCGTCGCAGCAACCTTTTCTCAATGTGCTTCGCAGCTGCACCAAGCTGCAGCCCCCCTCCTACACTGCCAGGCTCTGCTTGTTTTACTGCCGGGCTCCATCTGCGGCTCCTGGAAACCAGGCCAACTCCCTGGACCCAAGAGGAGCCGTCCCTTGTGTGCCAGCTCTGAATGGGCCCTTGTCTTCGCGGTTGGACACAGGGCTATGCTGTGTACCAGGAGATGGGGAGGACTTGTTTTCTAGAGATGCAAGTGTAGCTTTTAGGGTGGGCAGGTTGTGACTAGTTGCCCAAATGGAGCTAATAACTCAAGATCCCCATTTCATTTCTAAAGCCTGTAGACCTAGTGATGAGCACTCCTCTAATAGCTCCTCTTCAAAGCGACGCTCATCATGGAGCGCCTGGAGCCCTGAAGCTCCCCGTCCCCTGGAGCACTGGTCCCCCTCCTCAGGGAGGGACGCCGGGGTGCTGAGACGTAGTGACTCACTTCAGGCCACGTCGGAAGGAGCTGATAAAGCTGGTGTTTGGACCGGAGTTGAACTGTGTACCGTACCGGATCCTGCCTCGCTGTAGCATTGGCTGTGAGCCTGAGAGCCAGCATGGGGTTCAAACTCTCAAATGCCTCGCTGAGGAGTCCCAGTACTGCTGCCTGGAGTCCTTCCCTGTCCCTGAGGGCTCAGAAGTGTAAATCCCCAAACCTGGGAAGCCCTTTGATGGGAAAGAGAATGGACTTCAGTTTATAAGTCTGGAGGAAACTGAGGCACGTGGTTACTCAGAGTGAATCGGCAGTGCAGCAAAGACCAGAGCTCTGCTCCTTGCTCAAGCAGGCTGGAGAGAGCCAAGTGGTTCAAAAAGGGTCTTTTCTGCTGCAAAGAACTGCAAATTCACTTCAGCTGAATGTGGCACTTCTGATCTTTGAGGTCAGAAGCTTATTGAAGTTGCTTTTGGCTGGCATTTGACTCCTGACAGCAAGCAAGAAGTATGACCCCAGCCTAGGCTGAGGAGACTGTTCATGGGTCCTCTGTGGCTTTTGCCACTTTTCTTTTATTTTCTTCTCCTCCCTGCAGCATTCAGCCTGTCTATGGAGCACAGCATCCCCCACTGGATCCCCGGCTCACCAAAAAGTAAGTTTTATTTATCTCCTGGAGACACAGACTACTTTGGAGTTTTTGGGCTCAGTCCTGCAGTACCTGGGGGTCTCCAGCATGCCCTGGTGTTGTGGTATTCCACATTTTCCTGATCAGACTGGCCCATGTAGCTGGGAATGTAGAAATGACCCAGCAGCTACATTTGCGTTTCCGGAGCAAACTCCTGAGGGGGTTTCTGAAGTTGCTGCCTAAGTGCTGTAGGTTACGTCGTGGCAGTGCCCACTGGAGTGTGCACCTACTTGCAGCGTCCAGGCCAGCGTGTACCCTCTGCCATCTGCAGCTTAAGCTCCAGCTCTGGCGTGGCTGAGCTTCGGGCACGTGTTCCCATCTGCCTCCGGGAGAGAAGGGCAGCAATGGGGTGCTGTGCTGTCTCGAGCTCTGTGAAAGCTTGCCGGGGTAGCTTATCTGCCGGCGCCCTTTATGGCCAGAAATCTATATCATGTCGGACACATCAAAGGAGATGGGAGCATTCTTGAGCAGTGGTGTCTGAGCCCTTCGCTCCCCATCAGAGGGAAGAATTAAGGGAAGGGGGGAGGTAAAGCCGCCTGGCAGCACGGTGGATCGGCAGCCCTGCGGCTGTGGGGCTGCAGAATCGCAGCGCCCTTCCTCGCAGGAAAAGGCAGAGCTGATCTCCTGAACTGCCTCCTTATCCCTGTCTCGTGCTGTGTAGCGGTGAAGGTTCCCCCTTTTCTGCCACGCTTCAGCTGGTGGACTTTGACTCCTGCAGCTTAAGGGTAAATGCGAAGGCTCCTCCTGTGCCTGAGAACAGAAACAGGCCGGTGCCTGTGCGCTGGGAGCGATTACAGCTGCATCAGGAGCGTCTGCGAGCGCCGATCGGCTCTCTCCAGGCTCTGACATGCCTCTCCCCAGGTTGCAAGGGGTTTTTGTGTTAATCTTCCTGTTTTCTGTAGGGTGGGTGGAGGTGGAGCTGGAGAAGTTGTATGTCTCTCTCATTTGCCCTTTTGGGCTCATAAGCCTGGCACCTCGCCAGCTGTTTGCTGGCACTATGGCCTTCCATGCCCTGAGATCATACGGGCTCAGGCTCTGCCTCCTGGCAGCAAGCAGCCCGGAGAGACTTAACACATTCCTTGTGTTTGGGAGGAGGGGCAGGGCAATTGGGTAAGGAAGAGGCTAGCGGATTGGAACAAGTGCGTAGGGAGGGGAAGAAAACGGACTTGGCTAACACCAGGGCTCTGATACTGTTTCTCTCTGGCTCCCAGTTTCATCAAGGACCGCTCCAAGGCCAACGCGTTGCCTATGAAAAGCAAGAAAGCCTCCAGCTTTCATGAGTTTGCCCGCAACACCAGTGATGCCTGGGACATCGGTGATGATGAAGATGAGGAATTCTCTTCTTCCTCTGCCCAAACTCTGAACTCTAAAGTGGCCAAGGCCACAGCAGCCCAGGTGCTGGAGAACCACAGTAAGCTGCGGGCAAAACCCGAGCGGGCCCAGTCTGCTCTCAGTGACATGCCCACCAACTGCAAGGTCATCAAGTCCAGCAGCGAGGCCCAGCTCTCCAGGACGTCTGGTAAGAGCCATTTTCAGGCACAGTCTAGTGCTCTTCTAATTGACTGTTGAGCCCAACCTCCTGCTGCTACCCACATATTATGGGTAAGAGGCCACAGCACAGCCCATGTGCCTGACAGAGCCTCTTGCCTCCTTCTACTGTCCTGCACTCCAAGGAGCCCTGTTAGAAGACCTGAAGCTAATGCTTCAGTCTCCTCTACTGCTGGATATCCTACATACGGACGTGTCTGCCCTGTAGGGTCCCTGTTTTGGGCACTAGGAGATTTTGGAGATCTGTTAAGTTCTTGTTTGGGCTTGCTCACCCTCTGCTTGTTCTGTGGCCCAGTGTGCTGCTGGAATAACCTAGCAAGTCCCTGCTGCCAGCAGGTGGCATTGGTGGCTCATCACCTCCTCTCTGCACTGGCAATTAGCTTGATTATTATTTAGATCAGAGACAAGCAGGGCAGATCTGAAGGTCAGTTCCTCTGGGATTCCCGCACGCTCCTTGTGCCTCTGTCTCATGTTGTCCTGCCACATTCCTTCCATTACCTGATGGCGGAAGTCTGATCTGTTGGTAGCCAGGTGCCTAGAGGCAGGAGGAAGGAATGAGTATTGGAAGAAGAGGGAGGCGAATTGGGGGAGAAGTGATGGAAGAGCAACAATAGACTCCTGTGAACCAGTTTGAAGTGCTGATCTGTTAGTGGGCCAGTGATGCTCTGTGGGCTGAGGCTAGGGAAGAGACAGGTGAAACTTGCAGTGGCAGATCTCTGATGGTGGCTAGTGGGGCAAGGTGGGGCTGGAGAGGTGCTGTCTCCTTCACTGTGTTGTCTGCTCCTTGCAGAGGATGCCTGTGTGCGGACCCCCCTTCCGAAGCAACAGTCCCTCCCCCTTCGGCCTGTCATTCCACTCGTCGCCCGGATCTCTGACCAAAATGCTTCGGGTGCTCCCCCCATGACAGTGAGGGAGAAAACACGCCTGGAGAAGTTTCGGCAGCTTCTTTCCAGCCACAACACGGACCTGGGTGAGTCCTGCAAGTGGGAAGGGGAAGGCAGAGGGGGCATGTTGCCTCAGTGAAATGTGGTTCAGGTTGCAGTCGCATCTGCTCCAAGGTGGAAAAAGTTACTACCTATAGCTGCTCCAAGTGGGATCATTCCAGGTGATAACCTCTTCCACCAGCAGTGCCGTTTGGGGGCTGCCTGTCTGTTTCCAGTCTTTCCCCATCACACAGATGATGGTTGTGATCGCTGGGATTCGTTGGGCTCTGCTTGAGGACTGAATGCTGCTGAGAGGGGACTGGTGGGTCAGAGCCCCTGCAGCCAGCAGTTCTGTGCCCAGGCTGAGTAGAAAGCGTCTCTACTCCCCTTGCCCTAGACCCACATCCCCAGTCATTGCTAATGTGGAGCCTTCCTGGAGGCTCAATGTCTCCAGAGCCTGCAGGAGCAGACTGGGCTTTCCTCTCCTTCTAGGTGTAGTGGTGCCTGGACGTGCCTAGGATCTAATCCATTGCCACCACTGTCCGTTTGCAGATGAGCTGAGGAAATGCAGCTGGCCTGGTGTGCCCAGAGAGGTCCGGCCCGTGACGTGGCGTCTCCTGTCAGTGAGTACTTAGAGCTGTGACCCCAGGAGCATGGGTGGGGGGAATTTGACAGCCTGTGCAGACCCAGGGACACACACTCCTAGACCTTCGTGTGTCCCATAACCAGGTTTGTTCATGTCATGTCTGTGCCCAGCCTACAAATGAGCTGTAGTTTGAAATCAGGGAATGTAATAGCTATGTCGTCTTTGAGCCCAAAGCCCAGACTGGTGCTGGGAATGTGGTTAGCTCTGCTTGGGAAACAAGCTGCTGAATCCCATGAAGTTAGGTTGCCCCAAGATCAGAAAAGATGTCGGGACTGGTAAAGCCAAAACCCATGAGAACTTTCTGCAGTTCCCAAGTCTCTGTATCTGACAGGACTTCTGGGTGTACAGCTGCTTGGCAGGATTTCAGGGGATGGTCAGTGGCCAGGAGAAGTGGGGCAAGAGGGTCTGCCCTGACATCTGTTTTCCTGCTGCAGGGTTATCTCCCTGCAAACATGGAGCGGCGAAAGCTGACTTTGCAGCGCAAGCGAGAGGAATACTTTGGTTTCATCCAGCAGTATTATGATTCCCGGAATGAGGAACACCATCAGGATACCTACCGGCAGGTACAAGCCCTCTGCCTGTTGCCTGGCTTTCTGCATTGGTGTATTCCTTGCCTCTCTCTTGTTGCTGCTTGCCCCTGCAGCTGGGGTCATACTAGCTATTGAGTCTTCTCCTTGGGGGCAGGCACCATGCCTCTGTCCATCTCCTTCAGAGCACTGGATTAAGCCTTCCCTAAATTGCTACCAAACTAGATTTCAGACCCCAACTCTCTCCCAGCCCAGCTCTGAGCAAAGGAGACTGGAGATGTAACTGCAGATGCTTTTTTTTCTCAATGTGGCTGCTACCTGTAGCCCTGGCCGTGCTCACTAGCAAGAGCAACTCTCCCTTGGGGACACTGGGAGGATGGATTCCCTTCCATTGGCCTGTGTGAGTTATTGTGCCCCTGAAAAGCAAGGCTGATGTGTGTAACCTGCGCTCTCTTCCAGATCCACATTGACATTCCAAGGACCAACCCACTCATTCCCCTTTTCCAGCAGCCGCTTGTCCAAGAGGTAAGGAGGGGATGAGGCTTCTCGCTGCGTTGCGGTGAGTCGGGCTGATTGTGTGTGGAGTTAGACCAGCACTACCGTTGGACTGAGTTAGCTTTGCAGGTTAGCTTTGTACTTCCCAGGCTGACAACTCCTGACGCCTTCTACAACTGATCAGCAAATACCTGCTTAAACTGTCTGGTCTTGTCCCATGTTTCCAAAAGATGTCAGTCCTGGAGCTCATGGACTATGAGATCAGTTCTGTGCGACATGACTGTCTCTGGCAAAGCATAGCCAAGGATTAGTAAGAGACCTGAAGTTCCTGTTTGGAACGAGCACAGGACACCAGTTGTGCTTGGCTATGAAACCTCTGCTGGGTGAAGCAGTATGTGAGAATCTTGGGCAGTGATGGGTTTGAGAGGTGGCCAGGAGGTGCAGGCGTGTGTTGTCTTTGGAAACAAGCTCAGCATGTATATGTAGGATGTCAGAGCATGTTGTGTCCTGGGGCCTGGGCTGGGTCTGGCTGGAAATAGCACATAGTTTGGTTGTCTGGAGGGGCTGCTCTATTGGGAATTATCCTGACCTGTGATGTGGAGCTGGGAATACTGTGCTGATAGCTGATAGTTGATGGCTAAAGAGCACAGATAACAGCCTGAGCTGTTCATGTGACATTCAGCAAGGTGTGTAGCTCTGGTAAGAGGCAGCTCTGCCCTGTGGATGAAAGGGTCTTAAGTCGCCTGGATCTTGGAAAGCTGACCTCTACTTTTCTTCAAGCTGAAGCTTTGGTGAGGAGACTGGGGGCTGCCTTATTCTGGGAAGTGTGGGCTGGCCTGTGGGGGTGGGATCTGTGGATCGTACAAGAGAATACCCTCCAACTTGTATGCTTCTTATCTAACAAGTATTGCTGTAGAGGGGCCTGCCAGTGCATGACCTCCGCTCCCTGAGCTTAGCAGTAGTGCTTTTCTGCCTTTCCTTTGCGCACGGCTAACACAGGTACCTGCTTTCCTTCCTTCTTCCCCTAGATCTTTGAAAGAATCCTGTTTATCTGGGCCATTCGACACCCAGCCAGCGGCTATGTACAGGGAATCAATGACCTGGTCACTCCATTCTTTGTTGTGTTCCTCTCGGAATATGTTGGTAAGTGACACTGGCTGCTTGAAGGCACGGTGCTGCCTCTCGACCACAGTGTTTGCAACGTGAAGTGCTGGCATCAGAAAAGCTTGCCTTGCTGGAGGGGAGTCTGTCTCTAGGCTCCTGTGCCATGCTAAAGATGCATCTTGACCTCTTTCTGTGTCTTTGCTGCCTGGTTGAATTGACTTTAGCTTCATAGCCTTGCTGAGCTCCACAGAAGTTGAAGTGCTAAGGGTGGATTTTCATTTGAATGTCCTTAATGTAGTTGTAGCTTTGAAGAAAATAATCTTTTAGGCACTGAGGGAGTTGAAGCAAAGCCCTGAACTACAGAGTTGGGAGGGGGTTGAAATCTTGCTCTCAAAGCTTGAATTTGGAGCTAGTTCTTGCTCTACAAGGAATGAGTGAACTATAAAGAGACCCTGTTGAGAATTTAAAATAAACTACTTAAATATTCCTGCCCTATGCTGCTAGTACAGGTGTGTCTGTCAAGCTGAGAGCTTTCAGAAAGCAAATTTACTTCTCCCTGCTGCTTTTGGCTTTGTTATTAGCCAGTCACTTTTACTCAGAGATCAAGTCGTTTTTGCCCATAGAATTTTTATTCTTTCTCCAGCTCTAGCTGTGTTTTGCAGTTTACATTAACACTGGGAGGCCATAATCCCTATTCCTAAAGGCTCTTATTTTTCACCTTAAGAGAAGGAAAAAGGAGTTTATAAGACCTTACTAGTGGCAGAGAAATTCTGCTTGACAGAAGTATTTTTAGAGTCTCATCCAAAGCTTCTTGAAGTCATTGGATGCCATCCACTGTCTAGCTAAGGCTTTGTAAACGCATACTGATCTGTCTTTTGAGGATGCTGCGAAGAGAAAAGCCACTCCAGTTTCCCCTGTGGCAGCCAAAAGTGGTCGGTATTGATCCCTAAGAAGTGTCGGTGCTGCTTATAGTCTGAAGGAGAAAGCACAAAATGAGGCTTTGCTTCCAAAGCAAAGTGGTAGGGGTTTTTTTTCCTCCTCACCTTGAGTGAATTTTCTTTCCTGAGAGATAAAGAAAAAAACTGTGTGGTAAGGAACTGAGCAGGCTCCTCCTGGGTGGCCCCTCCTGGGCCTTACTGCTTGAGAGACATTAATGGCACTGAGCCTCGGTGGAGGCTGGCTGCTCAAGATTGATCTGCTGGGTTAGAAAGCGCTGTGCGCAGTGAGCTGTCTATGCAAGAAAAGAGCTGGTCTGGAGTGTCGGAGCTGCCTGCAGGTATCGCTCTGACTTCTTGCGGTCACTTGCCATGTTGGGTGTCGGTGCTCAACTCCGTCTGCTCGTGACTGTGGAGCTCATGCTGTGTCAGACCTGTCTCGCCAGGGCTGTGCTTCTCGCAGTCTTCCAGGCCTGTTTTCTCCTCTGACTGAAACGTTCTCGCCAAATGTGGCCTTCTTGTTTCCAGCTGCCTCTGCAAGTTGCATTGGAGGAAAAACTCAAGTGCATGAGACGCATCGAGTTGAATTTAGCTTAGCAACATGTGCGTCCCCTTCTGTCTCCAGAGCCAGGGATTCGAAGCCAGCCTTTAAGTCAGAAGCACCGTGTTCCTCTCTCTCAGTGGTTAACTGCCCCTTGATCTGACTGTGAGGCAGGCTAAGTATAAGGGTGAGATAGATAATTCTGTTGAATGTATGTGGGAAAGAAGTGGCACCGCTCAGTGCCCCATAAACCCTGTTGCAGTAGGATTTAAGTTAATCCACTTGCTGGTTTGGAGCACTGGCTCTTCTGTACAACTGCCTTTGGCAGGCTCCCAAACAGCTGGTGCTGCGCACTGGCGGGGCTGCTCCGGAGGCTCTCCGTGTTGGATCGCTAATTCTCAGCATCCCTGGATTGGCCAAGTCTTTACAACATTCAAGTTTTTGCAGCAGGTGAGCCGAAAGGGGCCTTGCGCAGTTTAATCCTTGGGCAGCGTGTGCCAAGGGAGAGCTCCCCTTTCCGTGGGGAGTCTCTCATTCAAAGGGAAGTTCTGCTCATGCTCTTCAGGCCCTTTGTCCCCGGAAAGGGGAACAATCTTTATGGCACAGACGACAACTGCCCACAGAGCCCCTGAGGGCCTCGGACACCTATGGGTCATCTCGGGGCATTTCCACATTCAAAGGTGTGTTGGAGTATGTGTGCAGCTAGCCTGGCAAAGTTTGCCTTCCCTTTCCTGGGAAGCTGCCTCTGGGAATCGGCACCAGCACTTGCCCTAGCCCTGCTTAGGTTCCTGTCCCCTACCAGAAGGAGGGGTGCCCAGGACCATGGGTGGTTTTTGGCCTGACCTTCTAGGAGGTGTGGACCTGTATCTCAGGCCCTACTGCAGGAGACGGAGTCCTTTTCGGAGCTCCATCCTCAAACCTCTTGGCTTTCCCGCCCCTACTCTTTGAGAGTAGGAATTTTGTTGACTGCGGGACGCAAAGCCTCAGGCTAGAAGAGACCAACTCTGCTGCCAGCTGGCTCCTCTGCTGAGCTGCCCACCACCTTTCCCTGGAGGTTTGCATTAGAGCTTTTGAAGGGCTGCCTCCTGCGGTAGCAGGATCTGGGGCTGGCTGACTTAACAAGACCAGCACGGCTCTCCGGGGAGCGTATGTGATTCAGCCGGAGCTGGCAGGCAGAGGTGGGAGTTCACAAGCTGTTGACTTCGGTTAGCTGTTCAACACAAGGCCAGGCTCGCACTGCCTCCTCTTACTGTCCGACTTATTGGCTTCTTGCATAGCAGTCTCTCCTCCAATAACAGTCTGGCCCCTGCGTCCAAGTTGACTGGGCTTTTTAACCCATCCCATGCTTGGGCAAGTATTGAATTCCCAGACAACAAACAGGCTTTTTTACAGATCAATTAAAACCTCTCCTTCGTGCTCATCAGCTGATTAATGTCTCTGGTTGATTGATGTCTCCGCTGTATATCAAGTGCTAGAGCAAGGCTTAAAACAAATAGCATCGCTCGGAGGGCTTGACTGGCTTCCCACCAAGGGCCAGAACGTGTCCAGGGCTCTAGGAAAGGTGGATGCTCTTGAGTAGAGGCTGGTCTGTAGCTTATCAGACACATTCAGCGGCCAATTTGGCAGCTTCCTTGCATTGAAGTTCATGTGAGTAATGAAGCAATGGTCGACAGTAACCTAGCAAACTCCTGGGGCCTTGTGCGCAGAGGGATTAAACCCAGCTTACTCAGGGGAGTAGTTAGAGCAGTTTGGCTGGATTTAGGAGCAGGGCCATACTGTTGTGTCTGTGGGATGTGGTGGTTTTTCTTCCTCCCTGCAGAAGGTGTGGGGAGGAAGCATGTATGCCACTCAGGGTCCTGAAGAAGGTGAACAGAGCAGGGAGTGTAAAATATTCATGGCAAGATATTTCTTGTAGCTGTGCTCTGATGTTCAGGGAACTGGATGACCCCGTATTAACTTGCATCTCCCCAGCCTTGGTGTGTTTCTGAAAGGGCCCTGCTGATGTTGCTTCCTTCTTTCTCTGCAGTGCCTTGAGTCCGGTGAGTGCCTTTGAGCTTTAGAAAATACCAATTAAGTTAAAACAGTGAGAAGCAACTCTTTCTGAGAGCTTCCAGTCCCTGTGGCTGGACTCTGCTCCCTTCTCCAGTGCCCTTCAGGACCTATTGCTTTTCCTGTTCTTGCACCCAGTCTGGATGCAAAACTTTCCATTGACTTTGCAGGTGCTGGTCAGGAGGAGGCTGGCTAGATCCTGCAAGTGCCCTTCCCTAGGGTCTCTGGGCTCCTGTGCTGGGCGGCTGTTAAGAGTGGCATAACTCACCAAACACCAGCTCTCCCCTTCCTGCTCTGATGCTCTCTGCTTGCAAGAGCTCATGAAGACATGTCAAACCAGAGCTCACAAATTCTGTGCCCCCCATACCTGTACCTGTTCACTTCCCCCAGTTGTGAATGGGCTGGAAAACAATTTCCCCCTCCCTGTCCCCATCCAGACTGCTGCGAGCCCTTGGCAGATGGGCTGGATTTACCTGCTATGTTTCCCCTTTTACCCCAGCGTGGCAAGCTGGTCCACCTTCTCCTGAGATGTTCTACCTGCCTCCTGCACGGACACGGCTGCTCGGCAGCAAGCAGGGTGCTCTGGGCCCCTGCCACTGTCAGATCCTCAGCCGGAGCCATTCCTGCTCCCGGCTGATCTCTGGCTTCTGCCACAGATGACTGAGCACTGCTGGCTTTCAGCTGGTGCTGTCTTGAGGAGGAGCTCAAGCTCCTGCTGAGGCTGCGGGAGCGGCTGAGCCTGCTGTTGTCGCCCTTCGGATGGGACAGGAGAGGCAGAGCCGAGCGATGAGGAGGGAGAAGCAATCTGACATCTGAGGAGCTGGGGCAGGTAGCTCATCTCGGCTCCTGCCAGAGGAAACCGCCCGCCCGTTTCTCTAGGCGATGCTGATAACGGGTTTGCAGAGCTCCCCGTGTCCTTAACTTCCCTGGGCTGGCCCCGGCACCAGCCCGCAGCGCCGTCGGAGGGGGCCTAGCGAGCGCAGGGATGTGAGCTGATCGGTCCTGCTAAAACTGCTCCTCTTGGCTCAAGTCTCATGCTTCCCCTGTACTGAGTCAGTGGATCGCACTCCCGGATCCCCTGGCCTTTTTTTTTTTTTGCCATTAAAAATGGCAGTGACAGAGGAGGGGACTGCACTGCCCTTGAGAAATGAGATTGGCACCCCCAAATGGTACCGGTACTGGCCCCTGCGCCCTGTCCCAGTGCTCTTCGCTCATCTTAATATATGAGGCCCTTTCTGTCCCTGGTTCAAGGCCTGTTTAAAGGATTGTCCTGGCTTGGGACCTGTTTGGTGTCTCAGCAAGTCTGTAGAGGGGAGCGGTGCCTTGGAAAGCTTTGCTCGATCTTGCTCGCTCGTAACTGGCTTTGTTGCTAAATCCTAATGATTAAATGATTTATGATTAAATTAAGACCGTTTCCCTGTAGGCAGGATGAGAGTAATAGCCAGATGTTGCAGGTGGAGCTTGGATGAAGGGAAGGAGAGCCTTGTACCTTGGTGTTACCAGTCACGCTGTGGCTAGCTCAGGTCAGGACGTGATGTCAGGCTTGTTCTCAGCTCCGTTTTTGTCCTAGAGCAGCTGAACCACGAATGTCGATCTGACCCGTCGCTCACAATATGCAGCGCAAACTATGCGCTGCTCTGCAGAGCTGTGGAGCGAGAGTCTTGGTTTAACTGTTCTCCGCTATCTTGTCCTGCCCCTGGGCCCCAGCTGGCACAGAGTATGGGAGAAGAGACATCAACCTCCCCTGCAGAAAGCAGAGATGTGGCAGGCTGGAGCCCTGCCTGGAATTTGAGGCAAGGGTTCAAGTAGGACCACGATCCCCCTTCTCCTGTGTCAGCCCTGAGCCCCGTTGAAATGTCACTCAGGGCAGCTTGACTTTCCCTTCTCCTCTGCCCTCGGGCATCCTGTGACTCTGGTAGCGGTATCACCACTGCCCCAGCCCTGCCACAGCTGGATGTCACCAAGCCTCTGGCTCCCTTTCAGTTCCTGTCAGAGCCATGTGTTGAGTATCTCCCTCCTTTCTGGGGGCCCTTTTATGATGCCGTGAGCAGATGTTTGTGCTGAGCCGTATACTCTGGAGCCCGGGGTTTTTCAAAGCTCCTTGCCATGTGTGTTGGCTTGTGCTGGGGATCTCCTAGCACTGGTTTCCTCTGCTGGGGTGCTGGTGGGGTTGCTGTTCTTGCTCCCGTAGCAATGCAAGCAGCAGGCTGTTCTCTGTCACCTGGGCTTGTCACTGCATCCTCTCCTCCTCTGGGGTCTTTCTGCTAGACTTCCCACCTCTGGAGCTGTAGGGGGAAGTCTTCTGCCTAAGGCTGGTTCCTGTGTGGCTGAGCCTGCCTCCTCCACCAGCCCTGGCTGGATGCACGTGGCTTTGTCCTGCTCCTTACCTGTCCATCCTCTTCACACCTCTCTTTCTCCTGACTGCCTGCTCCTCTTCTTATCTCTGGGCTTCGTGTTGTCCTGTCCCCTTTTAGTCTGTCACCTGCTGTCTTCTAGTATCAACCCAGGCCTCTGCATAGCACCCTTCCCTCTGTAGGGGAAGTTATCTGGCAAAGGCAATGGGTATTAAACAGGCAAACCCCTCTTATTATCTGGAACACTTGAGGGCAGCTGTGGAGAAGCTGGGGAAGTGACTGATGATTTGGGGTGCTGCCCTACAGCTGGAGAACAACTTTGCTGCTCTTTCCGCAGTAGAAGATTGCCAGATTAAAGCAAGCTTAAGCCTGTGCTTGTCCCTAAAGGCTCCGTGCGGCAGTCTGCTCCCGAGCTGAGCGCTGTCCGGGAGGAGGAGCAGAGGTAGGAACAGCGCTGGAGTCGCCCACTCTTGACACTTCACATCCTCCTGCGGGGACGATCCGCTACTGTCGGTTCTCGTAGCGCTGGCAGCCTGCGACAGCCGCCCTGCAGCTCCTCTGAGCTGGGAGGGCGGCTGCTGCTGTCTTTACCTGCCTGCTGCCCTCGTACAGTCTCCGGGCGAAGGTGAGCCTGGCCTGGAGCAGGTGATTGCGCTCCAAACCCGGCCAGCATCAGCACCGTGCTGCTCTCAAAGCCTCTCCTCCCTCCCTGGCGGCTTGCGAGCCCATTTAAAAGTGAGCGCAGCCCTTTGCCCTCTGGAAGCGCCCTTTGGGGACGGAGCTGCCGCCAGGCGCTGCGCACGGAGACCCTAATTAGCCGGGTTTGAAAAATGAGCTCGTACAAATCTCTGCTTCCCCCGCAGCCAGGCTCTTTCACGCGCGGGGCTGCTGCTGTTCACTGCAGCTCGGGGAGGAGGAGAGGCTTTGCGAGGCTGAGCAGTCCCGCTGCTGCACAGCACCACTGTCAGGCAGTCACAGCTCCATGCAGAATTTAACTCTGACTTTTGCTGGCCAGGAAGACATTTTGAGGATTTGGGGGCCCTTGCAACTGTGCCCGAGAGCCCCGCTCTCCCATTGCAGTTTATGAGGCTTTGGCAGTTGTTTCTGATGTGTCCTCGCAGCCGGCGGCCGCTTTTCCAGCACCTGTGTCCTGCTGCCCGGCTCCTTCTCATCCCTCTGAAGCCAGAGTGTGGGGTTGGAGGGGAAGGGGGGAGGCAGTCCTCGAGGGTGGTTAGCCCAGGGGAGTTCCCCTGCTGTGAGTTCAGTCCTTTAATCAGATTGCCGAGTCCTAGGGGAATTAGGTGCCTCATCTGCATCCTGTTCTGCTTCCCGGGGAAGGCAGGCACGGCTGCTTCTCTCCGCTGCGCTCCAGCCCTGGGCTGGCACTGATAAATCCTCTCTTTACTGCATGGGGAGTGGGAGCCCAGCTCCTCGTGCTGCCCAGGACGGAGAGCAGTGTTTGCTTCCATTTGCTGGCTGCAAGGAAGGATTCGTCTCTCCCGGTTCTCCCTGCGGTGCTGGCAGAGACCTGCCCTCGCCCAGGAAGGTTTGAGCTCCAGCAGGGGCGGTCGCATGTGTCGAGGGCTAACCGCAGAGTTAGCAACAGCAGCAGCACTGCTGTAGGATCCTTCTTGCGGTCCCTGGAGGATCGGGGCTGCGTTTGGATCGCTGCCACCGAGTCTTCTGGGCCCCGCAGCCCTCCGCCCGCTGCTAGCCTGGTTCGGAGAAGTAGGTCAGCGCACCGGTGGCGCGGGCTGCGCCAGGCCGGCCGCTCGCTCCGTCGGTGGCTGCGTGCAGGGAGCCTCCTGCCCGGCCTTGGCAGCACGCGCGGCCCTGAGCGGGAGCACGTGCCCCTCTCGCTGACTCCAAGGCCTGTTAGCAGGGCGGTCAGTGTAGAAAGCGAGGAGCTTGGCAGCTTTCTGAGGCTTGCTGAAGCCTGGGAGAAGCTGCTCGAGGCAGCTGCCAGGGAAAGGAAGCTGCAGGTTTTCCACCGAGGGAAAGGCTGGGAGATGCTGACGATGCTGTCTGTATCCCTACCCCACTCCTGGGCTTCACATCTCCTTCTTGAAAGATCTTGAGTTTTGTATCTTTGGGGGCGAGAGGAGGGGCTGTCCTGCCAGCCCCAGCGGTGGAGGGGGATTGCAGATGACTCCTGATAACGTGCAGTGAAGAGACCCTCTATTAGCTGCCTGCCTTCCTCTTACCCACTGCTCCCTGCGCCAGCTCACTTGCCTCCAAGCAGCCACTTCCCCAGGGCTTGCACTGAAGGCTTTGCTAAAGACTCCCAGTGCTCACCTGAGCCATCTGGTGTCTCCCTTCCTCCTGACTCTCTTCCCTGTCCGTTTTGCAGAAGAGGACGTGGAAAACTTTGATGTGACGAACCTGTCGCAGGATGTTTTACGGAGCATCGAAGCCGATAGTTTCTGGTGCATGAGCAAGCTGCTGGATGGGATACAGGTGAGCCTCTGGGGCCGTAGAGATTTACCTTGCGCTCACTGCGGGAGCAGCACAGCCTTCTCCTCTCTGTATCAAGGCGAGAGCTCTGCATCCTGAGCACGGCCAACTAGAGAAGCCCAGCAGACCTGCAGTGCTCCTAGCATTTAGAGCTTAGGGAGTCTATGCCTAGATGTTTGTCATCTTACTCTGTTCCTGGAACAGGTATCTGTCTTAGCGTGAGGGAGATTTCCCGACTTCACGCCAGAGCAGATGATCCTGGCACACAAGAGCCATCTCTTTGGCTTGTAGCAGACTCAACTCTGAGTAGAAGACTCTCTTTGATGATTTCTAGCTGTTGTTACAGCTGGTGCCTCTGACTCATGGCCTCTCCCCACAGGATAACTACACCTTTGCACAGCCAGGAATCCAGAAGAAAGTTAAAGCCCTGGAGGAGCTAGTCAGCCGGATCGATGGTAGGAGACAAAGGGACCTGAGCAGGGCAGGGGCAGAGGACAGCCGCAGGTGGCTGGAGTTCAGGGAGGTGGGAGGCATCAGGGCACGTGCTGGCATGAAGCGGGGCATGTGCAGGAGCACAGCAGCGTGTAGGGGCTTGGTTACAAGGCAGGAGGGAGGGCAGCGGGGCAGGGTGCAGTTAGCCGGAGGGCTCATGAGGGCAGGGTTTGCCTGGCTGGGTAGCACAAGGCGAGGGTCAGAGGCTTGGGAGAATGAATAAGGTCTCAGTCTGAAAGTGCGTGACAGCGGTTGTGTTGGGGGCCGGACGCTGTGCAGGAGCCGGGGCACCGTGATCCCCAGGTGTGTAAGTGAAATGTGCTGTTTCAGAGCAGGTACATAATCACTTTAGGAAGTACGAGGTCGAATACCTGCAGTTTGCCTTTCGCTGGATGAACAATCTTCTGATGAGAGAATTGCCTCTTCGCTGCACCATCCGCCTCTGGGACACCTACCAGGTATGCAGGCCCCCGTGCCTCCCTCCTTGGCTCCGGAGCCAATTCTCCGTACGCTGGGAAGGAGGTCTTTTGGCAGTACTGTGCAGCTGGGGAGGTGGGAGAAGCGAAGTAGCGTGGCCCCTGGAGCGTTTGTAGCCAGCGGGGTGTAAGGGTGTCCCAGCAGAGCGGCCGTGTACCGGGGGAGCCAAACTGCAGCTGAGCTGTGGGAGCTGACGCAGAGTTTGTTGTCCGCAGTCGGAGCCAGAAGGGTTCTCTCATTTCCACCTGTATGTCTGCGCCGCCTTCTTGATCAAGTGGCGGAAGGAGATTCTAGACGAGGAAGACTTCCAAGTAAGTCCCTGGGGCAGAGTCGATTCCCTTAGGGAAGAGGGGAGGGGATTGCCCCGGATGGTAGCCCAGCGTAGATGCAGTCAACGACCATCTCAAAACTGGCTCCGAGATCTTCCAGTCTCGGGATCTCTGCCCACAAGTAACTTCTGAGCCTTGGTGCTCAGCACAGACAGACTCGAGCTTTGGTCACGGCAAGTCCCTTCACACCTGCCTTCTGGTGTCCAGCTGAAACATGGGGTGGCAGCACCCTCTCACCAAGAGGCTCAGGGAAGTCTTGAGGTGCTGTGCTGATTCAGAGCTGGACGCGAGCACGTCTCAGTGCTGTCTTAGCCTTTTGGGCCTGCGAGAGCAGTGAGGGAGAGTTAGTTCATGCTGCTGCCTCTGTTCGTGCCAGCCCTGAGCCTGCTCTGGAGGTGCCCTCTGTCTTCGACTGCCCCAGCTAAGTGCCTTCCCCTCTTCCAGGGCCTTCTAATGTTGTTACAAAATCTACCGACGATACACTGGGGCAACGAAGAGATTGGACTGCTGCTCGCCGAAGCCTACAGACTCAAGTACATGTTTGCAGATGCCCCCAATCATTACCGCCGATAGGTGCCAGGACTTGACTTCCTCCTCTTCCCCTCCACCTTGCGCCCACCCCTCGTCCTGGCCCGATCTAATCACTGTGGCATTTTGTCATCCTAGTCCTCGGACACTCCAGCCGGGAGCTGCTCCTCACTGTACAAAGCTCACATCGACTGTTGTCTTAACTCTTACGTGTGCCTGTCTGCCACTCCATGCGCCTGGATGTGCCACTCCAACGACCGTCAGTATTTCAGGCCGTGCCAGTGGCCTGAGCCAGAGAGGCGTGAAAGGGGCTGGGGGGACACAGAGCAGCTTTACAGAGAAACTGAGCCAAGGACGAAACCCTCCTGTCCTCTGCCTCCCCCTGCCCTGGCCTCGTCCAGGTGTGACTGCCTTGGCTTTGCCGCCCCACGTTACCCCACCGCCACACACGTGCTCACGGATACACGCAGGTGTGCGCTGTCCCATCTGGTCCATTTGTTCTTCAGACACCAAATTTGATCCAACTCCCCCTTGAAAATGCCTTATCAGAGACCTGCCTGCCCGGGAACCTTCCCTCAAGGGCAGCAGGGCAAGAAGTTTCTCTCGGGCCGAGCTTTGCTCCGAGTGTCTGAAGACCCCAAGCACTTTGCGGGTCAATGAGAGCCGCTCACGCCTGCCCTCTCTCCATCTCCCCCCTCTTCTGCCTCCCCCGTGTAGGTGGCGGGCCATGCGTTTGGCACGGTGGGGGGACCAAGCTATCCACATGGGGGTTGAATGCCACACGTCAACGTGATGAGACTCCTCCTGTGACCAATGTGCTGTCAGCACAGCCCCTGCCGGCGTGGGCCGAGGCGCGGGGCTGGCGGGGGGGGGGCAGCGGCTCCCGACCCCCCCGGCTAGGCACCTGTTCCTCCGAGACGTTCTGTGTATATTGTGTTCTTGTGTATATGGGTCAAAGATGTACAATATACGTCTTCTGTTTGTAGCAGATATGATTTTATATTTATAATGTGCATCCCTTGTTCTCCCCCTCCTTTCCCCGCCTGTGAAGGCTGCCTGGGTACGGTGTAGTAGGGCTTCGGACCCCGCCGGAGGTGAGGGGATCGGAGCCACGGCCATTTCTTCTCTCACCTATTTTCAGAGTGTTGGACTTGTCAGCAAGACGTGCGTTAGACATCTGTGTTCCAAGGCCTCCCCTACAAAGAGGGTTTGGGAATTTGAAGGGTTGGGAGAGCCGGGTTGAGGAAGCACAGGGTATCCGGGCACCTCGGCACCTGGACGTGCCTGCTTTTAAATCGAACTAGCTGTGAATGTTTTAAGGAGCTGTTTGCTTGCTGCGGGTGGGCGCGGTGGTCTCGGCTGTCTCGGCAGGCCCTGGAGGCTCCCACTTCCTCCACTTTTTGTTGCTGTTCCCCTTGGGAAGAGGCGAGGGGCTGGGGCTGAGCGCGCACAAGGCAGAGCCCCGTTGCCAAGAAAACTCCAAGCAGTGTCTCGAGAAATCGCTTTTCTAAGCCAGAGTTGTTCTTTCTCAGGCATTTGGACTTTTACTTTATTTTTGTGTGTGCCTTTTGTTGTTTTCTCTGAGAGAAACGGACCTGGTGGTCGTTAGCTTAACATGACTAATTAAAAAAAACAAAAAAACCCCACCCAAACTCCAAACCAACAACCGAACCGTGTGGTCTGGATACTCTTTGTGGCGGGGTTGCGGGCGATGAATCCTCGTTTGGCCTCCGGCGAGGCTTTGGGCAAGTGGTCCCTTGGTTTTCCCATCCGTCCAAGGAGAAGGACGTTCTCCTCTTGGCGACACGTGTTGCCATCGGCCGGGGAAAGCATTTATTTATTAAGAGAGAGGAACAGCCCCCAGGGCCTGGCTGCAGCTCTACCAGCCAGCGCGACCCGCGCGGGGTGACGAGCGGCTCTACAAGCTCTTCTCCGAGCCCAGCTGCGTTGTAGCCGTTTCTTTTGGGTGCCAAACGGCTGCTGCTTTTTGGGCGGCGCAGCCCAAGAAGGCCAAGGCTGGCACCCGGGACCTCGGTGTCGGCAGAGCATGATGGTGGGACGAGCGTGGCCCGAGGCAGGTTGCGATGCCCGGAGCGAGGACCCCTCGTCATCATCCTGCTGCTAATGGTGGTGATTTCTTTTGGCCTTCCCTGCTACGACCTGGGTTTGACTCTGGTTTCTCAAAGGCTTGAGAGGCCCCGTGTCTCATCCAGGGCCCTGCCAGCCGCTGCAGGGCTTGTACCACGCGTCGGTCCGAGGCCTTGTAGAAGGAGAAACCCTTTGACAGGTCATTTCAGCAGCTTCCACTTGGCTGCGTGAGCCGTTTCCGGCTGTGCAGAGCGCGTGGTTGTCCTCCTCAGCAAGTACATCAACCTCACGAGCCCTCGAGGACCTTAAAGGATCAGCAGCCAAAGGAGCGTGGGGCTGGGCAAGTCCTCAGCGCCTCTCCTGGATGATGCCCAAGCCGGGAACCTCAGCTCGGCAGCCCCTCCGACTTCACTGCTGATCGCGGGCAGGAGGACAAGTCTCCTTCCACCTCCCTGCCGACCATGCTGCTCCCAACAAAGTTTTGACCCACTCCAAATCTCTTCCCACCCCTGCCCTTAATTACTATTAAATGGCCAATGGAGTGGAACAAATGTAATTACTTTGGGGGGAGCTTAATTACCTGCATTTATTGCCTGTGCTTTGTTATAATCGATGGCCGATGGCTCGATTTCCTCCAACATCTTCTAGTCCTTATCCCCGCGCAGGGCAGAAGGGCACAGGAGGTCTCTCCTGGGGGAGCCCCGCTCCCTGCTCCGCCGGGATGCTGCTGTTTTCCGGCCATCTGCAGTCTCATCTGTGGCCGCATTTCTGCTGGAGCTCAGCACCGGGGGGTGGGTGGATCAGGACCTGCACCGGGGGGGGGGAGCCGGGACCTGCACCGGGGTGGGGGGGGGGGGGCAGGATCCACTTTGCACACCACAGAGTCCCGGGAAGGGGAAGAGGCGGAGGACGAAGCGGCGCTTGCCGGGACGCCCGCGCACATCCCGCGCCGCCGGAGCGAGCGACAGAGGCTCCGGGACATCAGGACGCCACCACTACGACCGCTCTTGCGTTTTGGGTTTTGTTTTTTTTTTTTACATTAGAACATTTATTTCTCAGAGAGAAAATATAGTCTCAGACAGTCAGATTATAGTAGGTAAAATTAGCAATTTTTTTTCTTTACAAGCATAGATTTTCTTATTACCTCTCTTATACCATCTGATATAAACAATTCTAGAAAGCAAATAAACTCACTTTCTACAATAAATAGAGCAATCTGTGCTTTACAGCAGACTGACAGTAACGTTTAGGTCCCGTAGCAACAGCAGGATATTAGCCAATTCAAATTCTAAAATGTCATTTAAAAAACAAAAAGAACCAAAAAAAAACCCAAAACCCCAAATCCCAAGATCTTAAAACATATACACAGGTCACAAGTCCACAGCTGAGCTACCACCTGGAAAAGGGTATGTTCCTTTAAATAAATTACACTGTGTGCATATAAAAGACCCAGCAACACAACTGAGGACTTCAAGAATGGTGACAATAGGTCTAAATAATTTAGAACAATATTTTACAACTATGTACACAACGTCCTTCCCTAGCCACACTCCATAGGCATTATTATTATTATTATTATTTTTACAAAATCCTATGCCCCATCTCTATATGTTACAGGTATCATCCTTAAAGTGTGGTTCCATGTCCCAACGTATAAGAAGTGGTATTTTAAAAAAGTAGACCAAGTAGAAATGGCAGTGATTACTCCCCACTATTCATTATTATTATTATTAATTATTATTATTATTTTGACCCCCCACATTCTCTTCAGTATGAAAAAGTTAAAATAATAAAAAAATACTGAGTTAAAAAGTGAAATGATGATATTCAATCTACAATCTTGCTCTGCACCTTTGGTTCTTAAAATGGAAAAGCAAAGAGGGAGACGCAACAGAAGAGATCCGAGAAATTCTAAGTCCTTGGCTAATAGAAAAGCTTTTGTCATCGGTTTCCCAACCTCAGTTGTCCCTGTTTTTGCAATGCAAACCCCCCCCAAACCCCAGGGATTATCTGCAGAGCTGGATTTGTTTGCTTTTTAATGGATGACAAAGCTGGAGACCCACACACTAGGGACGGGATATAGGGATACACGTGCGTGGGAGAAGGAAGAAAGGCAAAATGGTTGTGTGCTCTAGGTAGCGCTTGGTTTCAACCCAAACCGAGCCAGAGGAAAACGTTAAAAGAGACAGGAAAAAAAAGAAAAGGGAAGAAAGGAAGAGGAGCCTTACACCAAATGTGCATAAAACGACACAAAAGATGCATCTCCCTCCAACCCTGATCAACCTCAGCACCTGCAAAGCTGCTCCAGCTCCTCAGACACCTCCAAAGTTAGTTTTGTTTCTTAACTTTGTTTTTTTTAATCTTTGCTTGGACTCAATACTGCACTAAACCATGATATGAAATGTTACTGGACCAAGCATCGTCACAGAAATCAGGATTTAAACGCAAAACTAGCAAATAAATTTCTAGGACGGACACACACACACACACACACACACACACACACACACACACACGAAAAAAAAAAAATCAGGTGATTTGTTTTTCATATTTAAAGCTCTGTGCATGTGAGTAAGTGTGTGCAGCGGAGGGGAAGGTTACCAAAATATCTCGTCTGCTCTAAAGGCAGCGCGAGAAAGGTGACACGAAACCGCCGTGCAGGCAGGCAGGGAAGTGTCACGCGCACGCCCGGCTCCGGGTCTCGCAAGGTGGTGGGACACGCAATGTCATTTAAAAAAATAAAATCAAAAGGCCCATGACGGTCAGGGTAAATTTGGCACGAGAAAGTCCAGGTGGAGATTCACTAAGGGATCCCGGTTCATTTACGGCGGCGCCGGGCTCCCGGGAATGACCGAAATCGCCCAGGCCCAGGGGAAGCAGGGGTGAGGGCGCGAGGTCCGTGCGCCCAAGCGCCGCCATCCCCCGGCAGCTTTTCCTACCGTCTCGCTCCCGGCCCCGGGGCACTGGACGTTTCAGGCTGCTGCCAGCTCTTCGGCGACACACATTCAGAAAGAAGCTGGACAGGCTTTTTTTGGCACATAGCAGGGTGTTTCGAGGAGCACTGACGGCCGCTGGCAACGCCAGGCAATTCCGCTCCTCGTCCCTACAGATAGTTGGACGTGACGAAGGGATGATCTCCCCGCACGCGGCTCAGGTGGATCATGGCTCGGTCGTAGGCCACCTGGACAGACTTGCGGATGCTGGTTTTGCGGCCTTCCATCATCTTCAGCTTGTCCACCGTGTCGTCCACGCCGAGGGGGTAGACCTTGTCACGCGGAAGCCACTGCCTGCAAGGCAAAGGAGAGCACGAGAGCCCGTCAGAGAGACGCGGGAGAGGCACCTGGAAAGCAGAGCAAGCACCCGGAGGCCTCCTGCCCCTTGGCGTGACGCCTGGGCTCGCTGCAGGAGGCGACCGCTCGGATCTTCCTGGCTCTGACGACTTGCACAGCCGCCAGAGGGAAAGGAGCTCATCCCAAGAGTTCCCAAGATGTGGCCACGTCCTCCGACTCCTCCACCTCTCCCCATTAGTATCTGGTTGGCATCTCCTCCAGGGGAGCCGTTACGTTCGCGTGATTTATTTGTTTAAACTCCCCCCAATGATGCTACAAATGCTTAAATGCCGGCGTTTGACCAGAATACATGGAAGTTAATGTCTGCAGCCAAAACGCCTTCCTACATGAGCACAGATTTCTCTCCACTGTGTTCACACAAGCCTCCAGGGGAAACGTGGAAACTCCTGCGTCCCACCGAGCAGCAAAAACGGGCACTTCCATGGCGGAAAGGAAGTTTTCCGCACCAGGAAAGCTCTGCCTTGTTCCAGCAGGCTGCAGGCACCAGGATTTGGGTAAGCACAACTACCTGAGCGTCCTCCAGAAACAGGCAGTTTCCAGGAGACAAGTCCCAAGCCCAGGTTGACTCCAACCAACCGATGACTTAAATTGCAAGTGCCTTGTCCATACCAAGCTGTTATCGTGTGGGCACTAGCACAGATCAGCTAGCACGTTCGGAAACACGCCGTCTCTCCTAGCGAAGTCCAGCCCCTGGGCGTTAAACCTCCGGCACTGCTTGCTCAGTTCAACGTATCCCCTAGCCGGCCCGCGCCAACCGCCCAGGGTGGCTCAACTCATCTTCGTCACAAGGATCAGTGGCCAAGTTCTGTTCTTGTGACGTTTCTGCAGCTTCACTGAAGTCAGCAGAATTTGGATCTGGCACCAAGAAGGGTTTTATGACTTTCCTGCGAAGATCTAGCTTCCTACAAATTGCAGTTGGCGATCTAAGCAGCGGCCACCTAAAAATGCACACATCCTCCAAAGCCCTGGCTTCAACACGAGTCGGGCAAAGCGGAGGAAACGCTGATTTTTATTGGGAAGGTAGTTTCAATTACAAGCTCGCACCGAGATTTTTCAAAACTGATGACTACAGCAAGAGGAAGCGTGGCGCCGCCATTGATTTCCAGCTAAAAATCATTAGGACCGCTTTGAAGAACGTGCGCTGTACCAAGCGCTTCTGGCAATCAGAGAAACTGAAACAACGCAGCCTACTAATGAAAAGCTACAGGAGCGTGTCCTTGGCATCTCTCTTTTCCCCAGAGGATGCAAAAATACTCATCATCAAGTGCTGCAAACTTCTCAGCTCGCTGAGAAGACAGCACGCACTTCTCCTCTGCCTGTGTTGCAACCTTGCCTCCAGCTGTTTAACAGCAGAAAACACTGCAGCAGCACAGAAGCGCAGGAAACAACGCTCCACCTTGCTTTTTTTGCCACTTTTTTCTTGGCTCTGCTTTCTCCCCGTGATGCACCTTCCCTCTGGCAGCGACCCAGCTTCCGGGCAACGTTCACCTCCTTCCTCCAGCCCTCCCCCTGCTCCAGCCCTCTTGGGAAAGGCTCTGCCAGGGCTGCCTGACCGCAACCTCAGTTGAATCCCTTCCAGAGAGGCAGGCAGCAGCCTTCTGCAGGAGACTACGGAGGAGAAGGGCTCACAGAGGACCAGGAGGCTCCTTCCAAACTCTTGGCATCTTATTCCATAGAGGCATCTTATTCCATAGAGGCAGCAGCAAAAGAGGTGACTCCACTGCGTCCTCCGTTCCCGTGTGTGCCCCGACCACCCAACACCAGCTTTGTCCGCAGGACGAGCTCTCCGGAGCTGCGATCCCAGCTGCGCACAGACGTCACCTCCTGTGTGACAATTTATGTGCTCGGTTCCTGTCCCCATGTGGCATCTGCTGGTTCGAGCATCCAGCTCGCTGGGAGCGCGGCTGCCTGTCTCATCACGGGGACTCACCTCTTCCAGCGCAGCGCTCCAATTTTACAAGCTTCCCGTGGTTTCACATATCGATCTCAAAGCCTTATTGCTCATTTTTAAGGCATTTCGCCGGTTTGTGGCTTGTTATATCTGGCTGGGTTTTTGTTACTGCATGAGTCTGGTCAGCCACTGATACTAAAATCAGCAGATTTAGTCCGTCCGAGACAGAATGATAACAATCATTGAGATATCTCACTTGCCCTGAACCAGGTGCTTACACCTACATTTTTCCACCTTTTAAAACAAATAGCTTGATTTGAAAAATGCAGGTACTTGGCACCTCTGAAAAAATCAGGCTGCTAGTTTAGGTCTAAATACGGAATAAACCTAACGTTTTGAAAATGTTACCCTGGAGATTTTTGGTGAATCTCTTCTGCAGCAGTGGAGCTGGCTGCTCAGTCTGCTCGTGTTTTAAAGTCAAAGGCTCTCTCTAATTTGCTGCAGATTTTGCCTATTAAATTGGTTCTTTACCTGCCTTGGTATTTTTATGGTGATGTGACCCTGGGTGAAGGACGTTGTGCCAGTCGTCATGTAAGTGGGGCGTTCGGATGTCATGCTCTTGGGCCAGGGAGAAGCAGGCTGGCTTCCTCATTCAGACTCTGACTGCTGCATATTTAAATCCACCAATTTACATGCAACATAATAATCATCCCTGCACGCTCCCGTATACCAAAGATGTCGTTAAATCTTCCTCTTCTGCCACTCGCCACAGGCGCCAGCCTGTCCGCACACACTCACCAGGTTCTCTTGTTGTCAAAGAAGAGGACGAGGAAGAGCTTCTCGCCCACCTCCGTCTGCCTCTGCTCCCCCAGCTTCAGCACGTCCATGGGGGGGACGGGGATGGGCACGCCGTTGTGGAGCAGGCCCTCACGCGGCATCTTGGGATCGATTATCTAGCGACACGGGGAAAGGATAGTTAAGCACAAAACCCTTCAAGAGCAGCGGAGAGCGCAAAGTTTTTCCTCCTCTTGCAGTCTCCACAAGCCCGACAATTAAGAGCACTCAAGACGGGTCAGGAAAATTGCCCGCTCCATCTCAGAGGCTCTTTTTAAAGAGTTTTCTTGCCCTCAAGGCACTGGCAATGTGGAGCGGAAGCCAGTAAGAGCCAAGTACCTGATCTTGAAAGGGAAAGGACATAAACACGTGGTTCTGCACGAATGGAGATACATTTACGTTAATTGGTAATTGTGTACAGACCCAGTATTTCTTGTTCAGGAGAGGATCTCCCTCCCTCAGCCCAAACTCGTACCATAAATGTAACACCACTGCTGCACTCAGCAGGCTTAACGCAATTTCACAACAGCTTCAATCTGGTGTGATCCGATTGACCTCAGCGGCATTGCTCAGATTCACACTGTTACGAGATCAGAATCAGGCCCAATATTTTGAGAGCGTTGACCAGCACCGCCAGGCCAGGGGAACGCAGCCCGCAGCCGCTGGGGGCAGATGTAGCGACAGAGGCATCAGTTCTCCTCACGCGAAGCAGAAACATCAAAGCATCCAACATTGGTGCTCTCAGATCACAGGAGGAGGATGAAACAGCAAAAAGCAGATACAATACTGGGTTTAGTCTTCTCTGCCTCCTGACCTTGGCTCCTGCTGGCTTGAAGCAGCAGCTTGGCTTTCACACTGGCCAGCTGTAGGAATTTATTAGGCTGCTTCACCACCACAACAGATAGTCCAAAAATAAGGCACCGTTTACAGCAATCTCACTGCTTAAAACCATGCTAAAGCACGACGTAGCTTTGGCTGCGGCCACATGGGAATCTCAAAACGTTTTGGCTGGCCAGCACGGACAGCAGATCAGTAACGGCGCTCTCCGCTGGGCTTCCAGCTAGAGGACGAGCACGGATTCGGCTCGCTCCTCTAGCGGAGTCTGCCTTTTCCGACAGCATAAAATGCTGCTTGGCCACGGCCGAGCGTGAATGCTGCGTCAGCTTGCGCAGGGTTTCAGAGCTCCGCTGCGCGGAGGTAGAGACCTTTGCCATTTCCATGAAATTACGCGGAGCAGAGATGGCAGGAAGATCCACCTCTCAATGCAAACATTTAAAAGCCGCAGAAACAACAAAACAGAGCCAGACTGCCTCATATTCTTACTTACATACAAATCTCAGCAATCTCTCTCTGTTGATAACTTAACAAGCACATAAAAGCCTGCAGTGCTAAGGGCACTTCCTTGCAATAGCTGCATGTAATGTCTTATTTTGGAACTGAGCATGGTGCTCTTTGAAGCCAAATTTATGGATTTCATAGCAATAGTCAACTATCCAAAGAGGGAAAAGTATTACGGAAATATTGTTCAAAGGACTAGGTGAAAAAAACATGCGTATATTCTCATATGCTAATCAAACATACGATTATTGCAAGGGGCTATATATATATATATAGCACAAGGCCAGCTGGGCACCTACATATGCAATTGCAGTCACTATATAGGAACACGGATAGGCAGTTAGACACCAGTGGCATCGGGTTCCTGCCTTTACAAAATTTAGGTCTTCTCACGCCAACAGTACCAATAGCTTTCCCCACACCTGCAGAGCGAACAGGAGAGGAGAGGAAAGATCTCCTTTCCCTGGCACCAAGGGATCAATGTTTTATGAATCCTCTCCAATGGTCTGAAACAACGAGTACAGGCAAAATTACCTGTGTAAAGGAGAAAATATGTCTTGCATGCTTTGGGGAAGTTTTCCTTCTGTCTCTGGCTATATCGCACGCTAGTGCTCTGTTCTGGGCTACCTGCGTTGCTGCTACCGACTGCGAGAGCCGCAGGTACTTACCAAGGCCGGATAGGAGGGATAGCCGCGGCACTTGGCCCACACGAGCTCCAAGGGCTCCAGCTCAGCCTGACTCTCAAAGGACATCAGGAGAGTCCTGCCTAAGGGGTCACAAGGAGACACGGCTTAGGAGGGTCTGAGCACCAGCAAGGGCGTTGTAGTAACCCAGACACAACGGCCCGTACAGTCTCAGCAGCAATCAGCTACGTCAGATGAACTACTGCCGTAGTTAAAATATACCGACAATATTTGTATCTTTTAACCTCTTTGCTTTCGCAGCAAGCACAAAGCTGGAATTTCACTTTGTTCAGAATAAACCTGCATTCGCCCAGCTTTTTGTCCCATAAAAACATATATTTAATCACTAATGTGTGCACATGTGTGTAATTCCAGACCGTTCCTCCTAATTAAGATCCAGAGCAAAGTGAAAAGCCACTTATTGTTTGTAACCATATGCATTATACTTGGTATCCACACCCACGGGTGACAAGATAAGCATCGCATATGCAGGAAGTTTATGCTAAAATTTAGTATGCAATGGGATCTGTTTTGGCCATGGTGAAAGTCCAGCCTTTTTTTTACGCTTTGCCAGTACAGTCATGTTCTATATTAAGATAAAGCCACAATCTCCTAATTCATGGGTCCAGCATCTAAGCCAATGCATGCATGTAGCATTAGGATGAATTCTTTAATATGGAAATATTCATCAGATTCAGTTCTGGGGTGAATGGCTGCTACATCACTGAAATCAGCCTGGTTATGCAAGCGAGGCATCTGGTCCATTAGGTTCCACCAAGCCAAATCCATCCTCAATGGAACTGATGAAGCTGTATCCGAGATTAATTTGGACCATTGTTTACAGAGTTCCTTTTATTCCTCCTAAATACAAATATCCAGACTATTCCGATGTCACATACTTCGGGGCCATTTGATCCCCGCAGGAAATGGCTGGTTTTCATTGACAGAAATTTATTAGCTATTAATTTTTTCAAATCTACATTAAAAGTGTTGCAAAGGTCCATTCAAGACACAAATTCATGTCTGCTAGCTCCTGGCTCTGGGAAAGGAGGAATCCTCATTTACGTGACCTTTACAGCAGCAGTGCAAGAGAATCTCTATTTGCAAGGCACAGCCAACACACTGAGTTTACCGAAAGTCAGACTGAATCTAGGAAATGCAGAAGACAGCCCAAATGAGAGCGCTGCCAAGAAATATCAGATGCGTCTCTTCGCTACTGCATTCCAACTTTCTTCTTCCATTAATGAAATGATGTTAAAGCACACAAAACTCTGCCCCTGCTCCTAATTCCCCCTGGAAGTGGCCCCTCTCGGTAAGCTTATCTCCAGAGCAGACTGCTGAGCACGCAGGGTCCCAGGTAGTCATGGTTCCCAGAGCACGGGAGCTGCACGGAAGGGCACAGGCGTACCAGGCAGTCACAGCTGAATTCTGATTTCAGCAACACCAGCATAAACCTGCAATAACTCTATCAATAACACGCTGTAACCAAGGCGAGAATCTGGTCACACGAGTGCAGCAGGTGTATTGCCTTGGGTAGTATTAGGAGAATATGACTTAATTATACTGAAGCGTAACACAGTCTGACAAAGACGACTTCGTTACAAAGACCTTGAAAGCAATGATAGTAATACAAGAGGGAACAGCTATGAAGTCATCTCCAGAGAGACCCCTCTTACAATTATGATTTACTGTTTGTATTGCAGTGTCATTAAAAAGAACTAGTCCTGAACCCATCCGAGAAGAAAACAGGCACCTCCAGGGCACAGGCAACCAGCAAAAGTGAAAGGAGGAAAAACCTTTTATGCAATAACCCAACTTTGTAACAAAGCAGGTGATAGCGCATGGGCAGTTCAGCAGCCTGATCTTGCAATCGTGGGAGCTCATGCAAGACAGGAGCACTGGGATCCGCTTGCCCCGGTTCAGGCGGGATGTCAGCCCCACGGTAGCGCGGGACCAAAGCGGGGTGCTCCCCAAAGGGGCTGCTGCGCAGCCTTCCTCACCCGAGCCGCTGTAATCGGAGTCGCCATTCACGCCTTCCAAGAAGGGCACCCGAGAAAGAGCTGGCTTCCCTCGACTTCGCTTGGGGGGCATCAAACCACTGTTACAAAGAAATGGAAAAAGACGGTATTAGGAGAAAACACGTTACCCTAGAAAACACAGCCAAGTAAATGCGTTCCCCGGCTCTGCTTCAAATGCCAGAAGATTACTGGCCTGATGCATCCTTGACATGAAAAAAGCACTGAAGACTTGAGCAGAACGTTATCAATATGTCTGTTCTGGTGCGAGTACACTGGACATCATCCTGCTTTTTCCGGGAGCAATGAAATGGACCTAATGAAAACCTAGCTAGAAACACGAGGAACAAAAAACAAAAGAATTCATGCTGAAGAGCTGATGCAGCGATGTTTGGAGCTAGCGTGAGTTCACCCAGCTGCGTATAGACTTCAAAAGCCGATGGAGCAGCCCTCCAATATTATTCTAATATATACCAATTAGGCTCTATCAGCCTAAATCCTGAACATCCTTTTATTTCACTACTATAACCACTTTGGAAAACAGACCATCTCCATCTCAAGCAATCATATTTTTTGACTTGCAAATACCTAGCGGTCATTTTTTTTTTTTACACCATAATACTTTTCTAATAACCAGCTCACTTGGAGTGAATTTGGTGCTGAGAAAGAAAGAGCAGAGACAAAGCAGTAAACAGAACTGTTCCTAAATAGAATAATTGCCTAAGTTATCCATGAGACATCAGCTCGTTTTTAATTCCTTGTTTTGTGGGTGTCACATAGCTCCAATGTAATTTTTGCTCTGTGAATTGCTTGCAATTATTATAATAAGCACTTGCATGCCACTTTTCATCTTCAAAGTACTTTACAAACATCAACTAACAAATCCCCACACTCCCCTGTGAGTTCAGATTTGTCTCCTCCTCTTATAGACGGGGAAACTGAGGTAACCTTGGCCCTTTGCACGGGGACACAACGGAGACCTTGAGCAATGTCAGGAAAGGAGACGACAACAAACCCCTACTGAAACGCAAGTCAAACCTTAGCTACGACTGCAAAGTTATACATGTCTTTTGACAGCTAACATTTAGGATCGCTCTGCATAGCGGAGCGAAGTTTTCATTTAGAAAATGCTCCCGGGATCCAGCCCTGCTGCAGCATAATTTGTTACCAAGCGATTGGTCTTAGACTGTAGCCTCTGTCCTGAGGAAGGGTGCGCATGGGGAACCTTATGCTTTTAAGCACCCAAATAACGTTGCAAGCTTGAGGTCTTGCAGGACTCAATGAGCATATCCATCGGAAGGAAAAACGGCTGAATATTTCCCTAGTGATGGGCTGTCACCATCAGGACCATAAAAGACAAGTGGAAAGACAATGACATGTTCAAGGCACTGAAGACAGTGGTGACAACCTCAACCAAGAAAGGTTTGCTTCTGCCTCTCCTGGGTGATGTTGAGCATCAAGGTCATTTATTCTCAGCCTGCCATTCACAACACGCACACACATGATACCGGCACAACACCGTTACGATACAGGTTTTACAGTGCAGTGGAAGGGCTTGGGAACGACTGCCTCAAAGCAGGGTCACAAGGCTGACAAACCGAGGCAATGTTAGGAGGGCTGGATAGCTAGATAAAACCAGAAGATGGATACGGTTCCTACGGTTCCTATGCATCCTACTGCATCTGACCAAAAGGCAGGCAGATGTCTAAGTCTATGCATTCCTGTCTGAGGTACTCAGTTCTGCTTTTAAACCTCTGAAAGGAAGAAAGCAGCAAGGTGGTAGAACTTCGACTTCGCCTGTGGTGCCAGGCTGGACATTTGAGAGAATATATGTTTCTAACTTTGGCTCTCGGGACCTGTAACAAGGTATACATCAGCAGCGAACACGTGTGTGTGTTGAGAGACGGAAGGGTAATACATAACCATTTGTTTGAAAAATCAAGCACTGCTTCGGGACCTACAGCTTAAGAGAAAAGGATGGAAGCTGAGAAGCTTTTTGTCTTTAGAGTCAACACACAAAATGAGTAACAGTCTGAGCTGGGTTTTAAGCAATGAGGTTGGATTATAGAGACAGGCAGATTAATCCAGAGAACAAGGCGTGCTGAGGAATGGTTTGGCATGGGGAGCCTACCTGCAGGCTTCAAATGCCAGGCCGGTGCCCAGGCCAGAGCTGCACTCAGAGTCCGAGCCACTTTCCGCATGCTTCCCAAAGCCGTTGGTCACTCCTGCCATGGAGAAAAACAGAGTCCTTTACTCATTCCCTTCTGCACAGGCTGCAGGACGCACGCAAGCACCCTGGAGGTGCTGCTCTGCCTGGGCAAAGTGCAGTCCACATGGAGGGACACCTACACGGAGACGGGGGATCATCTCCGAGCTCAGACAAGATCCCAAAATCAACCCACTGCAGGACAGGCTGGGATGCACAAGGAATGATCCCCAAGGCCATTCCCATGCCCAGTGCATCCCTGAGGCCGAGCGCCAACCCAGCGCCACACACAGAGGACCAGAGCAGGTTCCTGGGTTTGCAAATTTCTGGCAGCTGTAAAAGCTCGTTGACCCTAAGAAGGGTGAATTCATGCCATGGCCACTATTATTTCTCCAGCTGTAAATACAGAACTGCCAGAAGGAGCATGTTTCGGGAAACACCTCCTTCTAACAACCCCGATCACGCTGACCTGCTGCGGCGGTAACACAAATTCGGCATACCAGACAATCCCTTCGGTTAGGGGAAATCAACTGTGTTGGGAATTGTGGAAGGAGCTGAATCACAAAAGCAGTGCTGCAACTCAGGAAAAAACATCAGTGCCTCTTCAGCAGAGGAAAAAATATCCCCGCCTAGCTGTCAGGGATTTTCCAGCACTCTGCCTTTATTTTTCCTTTCTTAATTTCAACACATCATTCTTAGCTTTATCCATTATGGGCAACTTCTCCCTCCTTTAATTACTGGCAGATGATGACTGTGAGTCCTTCAACTAGCAGCCTCTGGAGAAGCTCTCTGTGTTTCCTTTAACCTGCCCTGGTAAGTCAATCCCAGCGTTCGAGTGCTTTCCTCCCACTCTCCAGTTTGTTAATGACCTCCTGACAGCCAAATAACTTTAAGATATTATTTGAGGTATGGGCTAAGTCAAGCCTTACACATGGGAATTCGTCCCGTGCTTGTTAGCACACAATTAAAAAGCAATCACACTGCCATCACTCAAATCTCACCCCACATCTCACCTTGTGCCTTTCTAAACTTGATCTCAGCTGCTTAGTCCTGCTTGTAATTCTAATCTGAAAAGGAATCTGCTCAGTACTCCCACTAATTTCATCTGAACCCCAGGACTGAGGCTATGGTTGGACTTAATAGGAATATTTAACCAGGTGCAGCTCATCTTACACAGGTTTTGTGTTACTGGTCCACCGCAGCCGTTGTGGGCTCAAGAGAAAGTTCACTCTCGCAAGTCAATGGCACCCTGGCACGCTGCAAGAGCGCAACGGCCACCTCGCCTGGGCACCCTGATGTACCAACAGCCTCTTTTAGAGGCTGAGCACAGCGTCATCCGTCTCCAACCCGGCCATCTACGCCCTTGCCAGCAGCTGAGCACGAGGGCTTGCCCTGCAAAAAACTGCAAATTATCTCTTAGAGAAACAGCCCCGCTGGCTGGCAGAGGGAAGGGTTACTTGCGACCCAGCCCAGGTTTCATCTTGCCACCTTTAACACCTACAGCGTAGGTGTCTAGAGCTGAACTCGTCATCACAGACTCCGTTTATAGTCAGCAGAGGAAATCATTTCAATTCATTTCTATTTAATTTAATCATCAATTCATTACGGACGTGTTTCGTCTGCCCTATTTTAGAAACCTGCAGAGGAGACGAAGCTTTCCTTAGACCCCTCCAGCTACGGCAACTAGGTCTCCTCCTGAGCAGTTCAGATGCAGATGTCTGTACTTGGCCTCGTGATTTCCACCCCCGTGGCCCTACCCAGCAGTACCCCGAGATACAGAAAGCAAAAGGCCGCGAAATCCCACCTCTCTGGCCTGCCCGCCTGGGCGATTTCTCGCCGTCGCTCTCGCTGCAGCTCCTGCTCTGCAGCCGTTTCCGGCCGTGTCGCTCGGTCTCCGGGCGGGAGGGCGAAAGCTGCCCGCTCTGACCGTGCTCCTCCCCGTTCTCCAGGGAGCACTCCAGGCTTCTTTGCAGCTTCACCCCGTTCTTGGCTTTTTTGAAAAGGACGGATGTCCGGCGGCCCACGCCGCTGAAGGGGGGGCTGGCAGGGGTGTCCGGGGCCTGCAAGGCCAGTCCGTTCAGGCCGTTGTCGCTGAGCAAGCGCTGGAAAGCGTGGCTCTCCCGCTGCAGCGCCTTCTTGTCGAAGAGCTCCCTGTCCGCCATCACCCGCTTCGGCAGCGGGGTCAAGGACTTGCTTTCGCTGATGGGCTTGAGCGTTGGAGGGTCCTGCAGGGAGTCCAGCTCCGAGAGCGAGGGTGCAGGTCCCGTGGGCTCCAGGGTGGGAGGGTGCCGGGGCTTGGCGTCATCTGCAGAAGGAAGAAAGAATCTGCTTGAACATTTTAGGAAGAGTGATTTCCAAAACTCTTCCCAACAGCCACTCCGGCTCTTCAGTAGGGCCACAGGCATGGGAAACAGCCGGTGCCGACTGTCAGGGAAAGGCAGGCTGCTGAAAATAACCTTTTTTCCTCGCACTAGAACTGGCTTCCGTCTCTGAAATCTGCAGTCGCTCTCTGTACACTTCATAACAGCACAGGGAAAAAGAACCCACGGGAAGGCTCATCTGTCCTTACAACCTGTCCTCTCCAGCCCTTTGGAGAAAAGCCCGTGAGTGCAAGAGGATGCAGGCTGAAACACGCTAGAACTGGGACTAGAGGTGACAGGGGCATATAACTCTGCTTGATCCCACCTGGAAAAGAGCCACCGTCCCTGAGAACAGGCACTAACACCCCACTCTTCCTTGGGGGAAGGCAGTTTGCAGCGAGAGACAGTATCGTGTATTAAGTCACCTGATACGGCTGGAAACAAGATTTAAGTTTTCAGGCTAAGCATCCCTTCAGCATGTACAAGTGCAAAGGAGAGATGCAGCCACCGAGCAGGCCTGGCCACCCCTGTCTGCTCAGGCCGCTGCAGGACTCACAGCCTCCCCCTAAAACCCTCCCGCAACCTCTCACCTTTCTCCCCTTCCTCGTCCCCTTCCCTCGACGTTTTATCCAGCCCCTCTTCCCGCGGCACAGGCTCGCCGTTGGGCATGGTCTTGTTCTGCTGCTGGGCCAGCTTCTGCCGAAGGGAGTTGATCTCCCGTCTCAGGAGGCGGATGCGTCGTGTCCGGGCGCCGCTGGACCGCATGGTGCTCACCATGTCTAGCTTCTCTAGCAGCTCCTTCAGCTGCGCCTCCAAAGAGAGGTGAGCCCGATTCTCAGGCAGGAGAATGTTATCCACTGCATCAAAAGAGATTGCGACAGTGACTGCTGACGCCTTCCAGGCAGGGCTGACGGGAAGGAGCAAGGCTTCTCGGAGGAGGGAATTCCACTCTCGCCATCTGCGACCACAGCCAAGCCCATTCCCGGCGATGCTACTCATGAACCAATTGCTTCGGTTAGGGGATTGAGGAATCATTAACCTTAGAGCTCGGACGTCCCTCCGCTGGGCAGAGAGCGGCTGTGATTTAACGCGCACCCCGCACGATCCAGCTCACAGTCCAGGTTCTTAGTAGAAACCTGTTTCATTGCCACATGAAGCTACTAAGTCAGACTGTGAACTGGGGTGGCCAAAAAATAACACGTATGCCATTCTGCCGGCTCTGCTGAAGGATCAGCAACCGCCAGAGCAAGGCAGACAGCTGAGGGCTGTGCTATTGTACACCACCACAAATTTCATAAGAGACCGTCCGTCTGTGTCTGAGAGGGCTGCAATATTTGGGAAAGGGACCGCAGACTGTGAGCTGACCACGAGACCACACAGCTCTGCGTGCTGGATGGCAGCAGCTTTTTGTATTAAGTTTAGCAAAGTTATTCAACACTGTTGCCAGCAAATGCTTTGGAGCTGCATCTCAAGGTGGCTGTGGGAACCAAAGCGGTCTTGACGTGCGTGGAAGGTCTCACCTAGATGGACTGTTTGAGTCCCAGCCCCTTCACCCCGCAACATCCCTCCCAGCTCCAGTTCTCCATCTAACTCAGTTCCTTTGTACTTTGCCCATTTGTTGCCCACCCTGAAAGGTTTTGCATTTCTTGTGCAATCCTAGAAGAAGGGTGAAATCAAGTTAGTTTTCCCATTCAGTTCTCCTTGGTTGTTTGCCACAGTTGTGACCAAGGGAAATACAAGAATTGAGAAGGAAAACACAGTCTTACCCCAGCCCCTGAACAATAGAGTCGGCTCTATAACAAACCACAAGTACATGCTAATTATCACTTTGATTTACAATGAAATATATGATCTTCCCTCAGAGCAAAAAATCCTAGATCCACCCTCCTAAATTAGGCAGACAAGGAAACCATTGCAGGTCAATTATCCAAGTACAAGATAACCAGCATCAATTCACCTTCACATTGTTCTTTAAAATACAAAGTTTATATTACAGCCATGGCACAAAGCAAACAGCAATGCTTGATCTTGTGATAAAAGCACTGGAATAGGAAGATTCGATATCCAGTTCTACCGGTAATTCCCTCTAATCTGAGCTTAATCTTTCTTTGCCTCCATTTCTCACCATACAGCAGGGATTAAAAATACTTCCCTGACTCCAAGGGGCATGGTGAGAATACACAATTTAGGAGGGGTCCCTGGGCATCTTTTCACACATCAACACCCACAAACTGGAGCAGCTTCTTAGCGGCTTTGACTTGCATTTAGACACCTAACTGAAGGCTGGATTTTCCATGAGAGCGCAGCAGCCACCCCCGCCCAGTGCCATAGGCACAGCAGTCGCAAGGCTCTTCCAAGAGGCGGACGTACGAGGAGAGTTGGGATCTTCTGAAAGCTGCATCTAGCTCTGAGCGCTGGGCTCACCTGAAATCCTGCTCTTTGAGGCTATAAAGGAGTTACATATATGTTTTGATAAGTAGATGGATAGGAAAAATCTTATATTTTGAATGATGGCTATGACTTTCAGGTAGGCTGAGTAACATGGTCAAAACAAAGAACAGAGTTACGATCTGTCATTTCCTATCCTGAAAATAAAGGTTAATAAACACTCACCATCCTCCCAAGAAAAGCGGTAAAAGTCCTCGGTTTTGGGTGACTCGGGCAGGTGAATCCCCACATCAGTGTCAAAGCCGATGTTTTCAGCCTGCCGCCGTGCATGACGCAATATCGCTCCTCCGAGGTCTCTGAGCCGGACAGCTGCTCGGTGGAAAATCGTGTCTTTAGCATTATACCTCATGCAGTTGGTAACTATAAGGTTAAAGTCTTCCTCAAACTCATCCAATGTTCGGTACAGGTGGGACTCCAGCTTCCGCCTCATGGTGGAAAAATCCATTGGGTTGGAAATGAATTCCAGGTAATCTGGAACCTAAACATATAAAACCTGTACAATTACAAAAACCATTTACTAGCCAACTAGAGCGCATCCATCATAAGCACTCTTAATGCCCTTTCCACCTGCAAGGGGCAGTGCCAGCAGTTGTTCTGTGTCACCCAGTCAAGCCAGACACATCCTGCTTTGGCAAAACATTACTTGTCTGAGACGTGCTGAAGCTTCCAGAAAACAATACCCTGTTTTGGCCTGGAAGGAGACCCACCTTGTGAGTCCTCTTTGAGATACTCTTTAGTCCACCAGCAGCTTGGGACAAGGTGGTTTGTGCTTCCACAGGTATGACAGCATATGAGCTTCTGCCCAGTCATACCTCATCTCCAGCCCATTAGACACCTCTAGGAAAGAGACTTGCCTCGTTCAGGTTAACGGGCTCGGCAAAGATCTGGGCAGCATCCTTCTCCTGCAGCAGGTCCAGCGTTGTGCGCAGAAGCACATTGAAAGGGGTCAGCTGTAGCTCCATAGCAGCCTGCTGAACCTTGACCTGGGAACGGGGAAACAGCGATGAACACAGTTATCAAGAACAACATATGCGAGCGGTGTCTCCCCCCAGTTTCTCTTGAATCATCACACCAGCTCTATTCGCTGGAGGAAAACTTAGGTCATCATATCTGCTCTGGTAAAGTCACTGCTGAAGAATTTCTGGTTAGGAGCTTGTCCTCTCCCTGTGCAGGATGTACATCAGCAGACAGCAGTCTAATTGCAGAGTTTAAACCTTCTGTATGGGGAACTCTTATTTATCCAGTCTCATAGAGCCAAAACAAGATGAAAACCCATAAAATTAAAAGAGAATACAACTAAAAATGAAAACAAGAAGAAGCTTTTCATGCCTAGCAAATTATCCTGCCTCAAGATATTACTATGCCAATTAGCAATGATATAAAAAAAGTTAAAAATAAGTAGGCATTTATGTGAACAACCACATGCATAATTACACTAGATAGCATAGACAAATTTTAAGATATAAGCTCTCACACTTCAAGGCAGAAGCCATATAACAACATAACAATAGCGGTTAGAAGTTTCTCACACCCTTTACAAAGTACCTAATGCTGTCTGATTTCAAGCAAACAAGGTGTAGTACTGGCATGATCTACTGCACTGAAACTCTACTCCATGGAGAATGGAATAGGATAGAGATATTTATTTCTCCTTTAACACCTTAATTTCTTTGATCTTATAATCCCTCACTATGTCATTAAATCAACCACTTCAGCAGCAAAGGAAAGCAGGTCTATTTACACAAAAGCAAATTAGTGTGCTCAGCAACAAGACAGCATACAGCATCAGTAAGAGGCAGAAAGTCCTTTAAATCAACAGCATGACCACACTATTCCCCCAAAACATAAAAGAGTCTGAACAAAGATCAACAGCTAGGGCTCCTCAGCATCCTCTTGTACTCACCTAACAGCTGGGCTGGCAGACAGCTCCTGCTAGATACGTATTTCTGTGATACCTCATCCTTTTCTAAAGCACACTGGAGTTTCAACAAGCTTTTATGGATTTAGCCAGCTGTGATGTGAATATATCAAGATATCAAAAGCAAAGAGAAACAAAGCCAAAGAGCAATTTTTTTTGATCCTGCTACCCAAAATATGTCTGCACAGCAAGCAGGACTGAGCCACTGCTGTAAAAATCAGGGCCAGCTGATTTTAGTTGTCAATCAGTGCTGGCATAAAAAGAACCACAGAAAAAGCTGTGGGCCTTCTCTGGCCACCAAAGAGCAGCATCTAGAGGGGCTGGGATGATGGAGGACTCTGCTTTCCCTGTGCTGGCTCCTTGCAGACAGCCCATGTGCCCAGCAGCAGAGTGAGTGCTCAGGCAGTGCCTGAGGCCACGCGTACAGGCTCGTTGTGCGCAGGGCAAATGAGGCTTTCACGAAGCTGGCCTTGAAAGATACGTGTGCCAGATGGTACAGATGTGGCTGCTCCATCCAGCCAGGTATGGCTAGGAAGGACCCTCAGCGGGCAAAGCTGGTAAGCGTGGGAAACAACTTTAACTGGTGCAATGTTGAAGAATGGCATACAGATCAAAGAGGAAACTGGAAAATTTAGTAAATGATCTCTGTCTTGAAGATGTTTCTTCTCAAAAAGGTACTCAGAGGGCAAAACACAGGCGGTTTTAGCTTTAGAAATGCAGAGCTATGATGTCTGCAAAACATCTGGTCCAGGCCCAGGACAGAAATAGAAGGGGTGTTGTAGGTCAGGATTAAAATTCAGTTAGTTAGTTATGCAAATACATTTTTGCAGTGCTTCACAGCCCAGCGCTGGTTCTGAGGGCAGAGGCTGAGCAGTGCAAGCCGCAGCAGGTCACACTGGCCAAGGTGCCGAGGGAGATACGGCTGCTCTGCATGGCCAGAAGCCTAGGAAAAGTCTAGGACAGAGCAGGAGGCTTAAGAAAGATTGCTGTGTTCTTCCTCTGCCTCCTGCAACACAGGGTGCTTGCATGGAACTGAAGCCAAGTGTAGCAGCTTGATAAACCAAACCTACCTACCTGCTCCCGTTTGAGTTTTTCCCTCTTACGGATCAGCTCGATGAGCAACCGTGCCCGCTCCAAGTCATGCCGCAGTTTTTGCCAGTACTTCAGTTCTTCCTTCACTGCACTGGTCTTCTCATCTTGCTCTTTCTGTAACACATAACAGGGGGGTGAGATGAAAAACACAACTGGTTCCCTGTGTTGTCTTCTTTCTGGGTATCCCCCATGCATTGCTCTCATAGTCTTCCTCTTCTCTACTTCTATTTAGACTGTGACCCCTCCCTCCTACAAAACTGGTTGCACTCAAGCTGTATAACATCAGCCTTTTTGGATGTTATTATCTGTGATGTTAGCCCTAAACCACACTGCAGCTATGCTCTGGGAACACGCTTTGGTGGGGCTCACTTACACTCTCACTGCTTTGATATCAATGTTCATTACAGAGGCTGGAAATTCTTTTTGCTAGTTACTGTGCATAGAAGAGATGGCCCAAGGACTTTACAATGTAAAAGCAAGCAAAAGTATGCGAGGAAAGAGTCATCTTCTGTGATGAATAGGAAATCAAGCCACAGAAACATTTGCTGAAACGCATAGGAACAGCCAAGGCTGGGAGATGAGCTCACACCTTCCAAGCCACAGTTCAGTGGCTTCACAACACGAACATCCTTCCTCTCCTAAATCTGTAGCTTTTCAAATGGTTTTGAGGTTATACCTGAAGTGTATGTACTTTCTCATGATTGCCAATAGAGGACAGATGCTACACAAAATCTTGATGGTTTCTGTTTGTTTTTATGAACTTATTTACGGTAAATTCCCCACTTAACATACCAAGGAAATTCTGCATTTCCCCAAGCTCCAGACTGAGGAGCGGGAAATGTTTTTTTTATTAATCATCCAGAGGAGTCTTCATGCAAACCCAAAAGCCCACAAATTCCTCCTACAACAGCAAAAAACACACGTGAACAACATAAACAACACCTACTAAAAAGGCTAAGTTACAGGGGAGAGAATGCTACTGCCACCTGCAGTGCTGCTCAACACCACTGAGTGACTCTGGATGCCAGCTCAGAAGAGGAAGCAAAAAAGTCTAGAGCTGAAGCTTATATATAAACATACATATGAATGTGCAAGGGAGGGTCAGAAATCCAAGCTGCAGGAAGAATGATCCAAACTGGAATTTGGCCAGGGCTCTGCAGCTAACACCCACTTTCTTGAGGAGGGGATCTTTAATCACTAGTGAGGAACGTGGTTTTATGATTCATCTGGGAGATCGGTCCACCAATGGCTCATCACACCCTTGCAAAATCCCAGGGGTCCTGACTCAGATGGAAAACTCCTACCTGCTGGCTCATCAACACCAATGCTGGTGGCATGATGGACATCACACTGACACACTAACTGGGCTCTCAGGGAACGTGCACACCGAGGGGAGGCCAAAAGAGATTCAAAAAGAGCTATTTCTCTCCACTGTTAAGGCTCTTATTTTAAGGAATTTACCCAATCCTAATTAAAACTCCAGACTCATTAGCTGGTTCCCTCCTGCAAGTGCACCAATCGGGTCACCCTCTGTTCACTTCACCCTAATTCCCCTTCTCCGGGGAGTTGCATGCACCCCTCTGTCCTCCCGTGCGGGTCTGGCCGGAGCCAGGCCCGCAGCGCTACCTGCTCCGCGTTCCTCTGCGACTGGAGGTGCGAGTGCAGGCGCCGGATCAGGGGCACCCCGTTCCTCGCCTGGCGCTTCAGCAGCCAGTAGTTGTGGAGCCTCTGCATGAACTGGTTCTTCCTCTGGAGAGAGAGGCCACTGCAGATTTTGTTCAGCCTAAAGGAAACAAGGAGGTGCTGTGGAGCACAGCGCAAGGCAGCCGTTCTTCTGGTGACCCTGGTGGGACGGCCGGGTTTCCCGCTGAAGCTCTGCGGGGCTGTGGCGATGCACACGCTGACCTACGTGTGCAACCAGCATCAGCCCGGAGCAACCTGGGGGCCTCTTCACACGTGTCTACCTTGCACAGTATGTCGCTATTCCAGTAGCAGCTCGGCAGAGGTTCTTCCCAAACACCAGCCACAGCACGGTCAAAGTATCCTTTCAGCTCCAAGAGTTAATTTCATCACCAAGAATTTTATTGGGGGTCATTTAAGATTGAGGTTATTAAGCTGGAGTCTGGCAAACTAACTTGACAGGAGACCAAGAATAATATAGCATCTATTTTAACCCTTTCAAGCCATTCATTAGGTTACATACGGGGCCTTATCAGCGGTTTGCCAAGGCTTAGCTGTTAAAGCACTGGTGACACATCACCACACCTCCTAAGGTACCAAATGAAACCTCAGCGCAACCTACCTCTGCATGAGAGACAGCTGGGAGAAAAAATACACAGGCAAATTCAAAGCTGCCTGCAACACTGACGAGTTTGACATGCTCTGTAAGAAGAGGAGGAGTTAAGAAACTCTGAAATGAGAAGATTAAAAACAATTTTAATAGCAGGATGACCCCTAGTCACCTGCCAACTTGTAATGCCTGAAGTATTCTAAAACCACATTCACAGCCATCTATGTAAATTCAGATGACAGCTGGGTGTTTGCCTGTTAGGGACCACCAGGGACTGATTCTGCATTACGCTGCAGCTCGGGAACACTCCTAAGCAAAGCAGGGAAACCACAGTGTGCCAGCGACACTCACGGGGAAGAACACTGGTCAGGAATGAATCTTTGAACACGGTTATTGCTAGGTCTTGAGTGAAGACAGCGTTTCCAGGTGCCCAGTTCAACACTGGGAGGGACTGAGTCCTCGAAAGAGAACCTGCCTGGTGCAGCTGCCCAGCTCCTGCCGCGCTGCACCGACAGCACTCACCTGTAAGAAGGGATCTGTGTGACTGTCACCATGGGCGCAGACGAACGCCCATCAGTCACATCACCGGGCTCCTTTTTGATCTTCTGCTTCAATTTCACTTTATTCTTTTTCAGGGACCCTTTGGGAGGGCCAGAATTGGCTTCCTCCTCTCTGTCCTCCTTCACAATGTCCTCCTCCCCCTCACTGGCAGCAGCTAGAGACCCTTTTTTCACTGTCCCAGGTGGGGAATGACTCTCACAATAGGCAGTTTTGCGCACCGTGAACGTCGTGCCGTTGATGCTGGTCTCTCTCATGGGTTCAATCTTCATGAAGAGACCAGCCCGCTGGGCACAGGTGACGTGGAAGGCAGTGTAACAGTTCACCTTGTGGCATTGGATAGCAGCTCCCATGCCCTTCTGCTTGCAGATGTAGCATGTGAGCTTCCAGCGAGCAGGGGGGATGTTATTTATACCTTCAATGGGCTCCAGAAACACAGTGTTTGCAAAGCAGACCTCTGGGATCCAGATGGCACAAACCACATGAGCCCAGCGACCGTCGCTGGTCTGCTTGAAGGCTCCACCTTTGTTCGGACAAAGGACACAATCCACAGGGCGAGAAGGGGACTGTAAGCAGCAGCGGCAAAGCCACTGCCCTTCAGGGATGTAGGGCACTCCATAACACTCCTGGTGCACGGCCAAATTACAGATATCACAGAACAGGATGACATTGCTGTTGTGACACTCATCGTCCATGCAGACACAGCAGAAGGCGTCCTCATCGATCAGGGACTGCTGAGCCCCTTTGTTCCGGCTCTCGAGGTATGACTCCTTTTCCAGCCGGTCCACCAGCAGCTCAAAAGTGTCAGCAGAAACTGTCCCATAGCCATCGTCCCTTCTCTTCTCATTGACCATTTCTAGCCAAGCCAGATCCTCCTCATCCATGTCATACTCCACCTCTACATCGAGGTCCTCAGGAGGCTTTTCAAAGTATCGGTAGTAGGCAGCAGGGAGAGGAGGGGCATCCAGCTGGCTAAAGGAGTCCACTACACGGAAGTTGGGCTGGGGTAAGTGTAAAGATGTCCCTGGCGCATGTTTGGAGCATGACTCCTTCTTCTTGCCTTTGGAAGGTGTTTTCTTGGATTTGGAAGGGAAAAGGGGCTGCTCACTGTTTTCCTTGTTGCTGTTGCATTCTGTGATGTCCTGGGCGGTCAGCTCGTCCTCGGTGATGATTTTTAAGGGATCATAGATGCTGATGCGATGAAGCCGCCCATCAATATCTACTTCCACTATCCGCTGGGCCTGAGCGTACGTGAGCGTCTCCCGGGTCGGGGAGCACTTGAGACTGTAGGGCGAGGGCGAGCGCCTCCCCTCGAAGTTCTGCCGTGACCTCCTCCGAGGCTTCCTCATCGCTGCAGTCCAGAGACCCTGTAACAAAGCAAGCCAGACCACAGCGTAAGCCAGCGAGACGGGCAAAAGGGAATCAAAAACTTACTCGGTGTCACAGCATAGCAACATTTCTACTAAAGGCTCCGTCAATCTCAGGCTTGCTGAAGCACCTTCACCTTCTTAGATACAAACAGGTATTGGACATATTACCCGTTTCTCGTGGTGTATATCACAGCAATGCACAGCACCCCCCAACCTTCTCTATTTGCATGCCAGGAGATGTATATACCCCCATACCACCAGACGAGAAGAGCTGAAATGAGTTGTATAGCATCTTAGACTGAATTAAACGCTCCACCGTGACTTTGTCTCAGCAAACCTTTCAGATCCCTGGAAAATCAAGTTACACTTATTACACCTGCTCACAACTCACATACTAAGTTCACACAGGCGAAAGAATTTTCCTCCGTGTTCTTTTGCCTGTAACTACTCTTTTTTATCCCCAGTAGCGCACACAATGTGCTGGATGTTTTCCAGACCTAAAGGAAAGCACTGTTCCTGCCCTATGGCAAGCAGTTCCCAATTTTTTTTTGTAGCTGAGCTCCATGCGAGAAAACTACCAGTACTCCCTCAGCCCTGCCAAACGTCGCTTCGCACCTCAGGGCTGCCGCTGCCTCTTCCTCCTTTTCCATGCCACGGATGCAAAAAATCCTCAAAGCAATGGAGCTGTGGCTGCAATGAAACCTGTCCTCCAGCTTCTTTCTTACAGGCGTAGCTGGGAACGAGCAGCATGGATCCAGGTGGACTTACTAGCTCTGGCTCAGCATTAGCCCCCCTGGAGCTACAATCGCGGGAATGCCGTGTTCGGGCATCCGAGCCGGGTCTGCGCATGGGATCCACGGCGTAATTAGCAGGAAAGCAGCTAGGCGGCTCCTGGACCAAGCCGTCCTGGGAACGGTACAACTGTATCCACACAGAGCCTTAACTGAACGCCTGAGCCAGCTCTGCCCTCGCAAACGGCTAATCGGCAACCCAGATGATTGCGAGTCGGCTGCTGACGTTAAGGAGGTGCCGATCAAGGGGGAGCGAAGCAGGAGCCCGGAGCCGGCTAGGGGGGAGGAACGAAAGGCGGCGGCAGCCTGGCGAGCCGAGGGCGAGGGAGGGAAACGGCAAGGAGGGAAAGTGGGAAGGAGGCCCAGTGAATAACGCAAGAGAGAAGGGCAGCGTCAGGGACGGGAACACGAGTTACGGGAAGAGACGTGCTGAGGAAGAAACAGCCCAAGGAAAGAGCGCGAGGAGAAGAAGAAAAGCAAATGCAAAACCTCCCTGAGAAGATACGTGAGCCCAGGGCTTATCTGCTGCTCCGCAGAGGGCACGAGAAGGGCCTGCCCCAGTGCCTCACCCACGGTCAGAGCGCTCCACACCTTCAGCCCCTTTCCATGGGACCTGCAGACATGGAAAACCGCTGCAGAAATGTAAATTGTGTTTAAGCTGTTGCCTTATTTCTGCTCTGTGATGGACATAACACTACAAAGCCTCAATCGCATGAGTCAGAGCAAGCAGCACCTTACAGGACCAGGACCCACAAGAAGTCAGGGGCTTATTCCAGAGAGGAGAAAACTAATTCCAGGAATGACACTTTTCTCTTGAAAGTACCGGCTCTACGAAACACAAAATTAAGCAATGACTGATGCTGTATCCTCAGAAACAAACAGGATTTGGGAAAAGTTTCCGAGGTCCCCTTTGCATCCCTGGAAATAAGTCACAGGTGCCGGTTTCCATAAGCATCCCCGTATCTACGGAGCCTGTGGGCACAATTCAATTTCAGAGGCAAAATACAGGGCAACAACTCCCACTTGCAAATGAAGAGACCGTGATTTTCCGTGTCTTTGTCTTACAACGCTAATGAGCCGCTTGCTCATCGGCTTGCGGAGCATCCGACTGCTCTCATCCTGGCCGAGACTGCTTCAATCAGCAGGAAAAAGGAATTTTAAAGTAAGGGTATGAAGGCAGCCTGATCAACAAATGAAAACATGCCAAAATCCTGATGACAAACAACTCCTCTTAAAATTCAGGCTGATGTAAGCAAAGATAAGTACAAAAAGACACTGGAGGATAAGGTAATTAGTGTGAGCCGACCACAAGCATTATTAATACGGTGTTCAGGAAAAACAGGGCGCTCACTGCTGAAAGTGATGAGAAACGGGCAAATTTCGGAGAAACAGAGCACTCCAGGAAAGGTTATTTGACCTGTCGACGGGAAAATCGATGGGGAAAACGAGGGTACCGTGTTCTTGCTGCTTTAGCGAAGAAATCACTAGCTTGCCTAGCAAAATTACTCAAAGCGGGCTCTCCACCACAGCAACCGACTGCCATAAAACAGCCCATTTGTACAGCGTACAATGACTTAACGCTAGGCAGAAGCGTCGAAAGCGGTACGGAAGTTGCTGCTGGTGAGAGCCGAGCGCCCGGGAAAAGATGTGCCAGGAGAGACGTGGCGACCCACCTCCAAAATGCCTTGGAAGCGGCGGCAAAGCGAGCTCAGACAGATGGAGCTCAGCGCCGCGACCTTGTTTGCAAAGAGACGCTTCTAAGGAGCAATGTAGGAATTTTTTGATCTTCTTAGCGCGCTTGAAAACACCTCCCGGCCACACGTGGAAAAGAAACTCCCGGCAAACGGCAGGCACACATGCTGAAACACTGATCAGACTCGACTGCTGCAGGGTTAAATGCTAGTTGGGTCCCGGCTCTTTCTGTCCCACCACGGCCAAAGGTTGCTGATGGGAGAGCAGCAAGCGCAAAGGGTCGTCCCATCGCTCGCGGCTCTCCCCAACCTCCCCCAAGCCGCTTCCGCTGGGATTTGTGCCAGGAGCAGGTTCCTAGAGAGCACAAGCGAACAAATAACCCGGCTACAACGTGCGCGGCCGCCGGAGCTTAACTTCATCGCACCCCGCGGGGCCGCTCAGCAACGGCTCAGTTCCTGCGAGCGGCAGCTTTTACGCCCGCTGGCGCCTGGGGTCTGCAAAAGGCGACCAAGAAAAACAAGCGCGGAGGCGGGAGAATTAACCTCATTCCAAAGGGACCTGTGGCTCCGCTGAGGAAACCGGCAGCATCCAGGTATCGGGAAAAAGCCTCGCCCAAGGCTCAGACTCCTCGTGGCTGCACCGGAGCACACAACGACCTGCGCCAGTGCTCAGCAGGGACCACGGGGTGCCGCAGAGCCTGGGTTCGCCCCCACGCACGCACAGATCTTTATCAATCCCACAGCGTTTTGTGGTCAAATGAAGTTATGGTACGTGCCATGATTGCGCCAGGCCTCAGGCGCGGCGCTCCTGCTGCAGCAGGGAGGATGCAACGCGCTTTGGCAGGCAACAAACAGGATGCTGTTTAAAATGAACTCTGGACTCAGCAACAGATGGTACGTGCCATGAGCTGTGTCAGCCCTCAGCAGCTCTACCTGCAAGGAAGCACTGCATGTCATGATCTGTGTCAGCCCTCAGCAGCAATGCTCTGAGGGAAGCACTGCATGTCACGAGCTGTGCCAGTCCTCAGCAGCAACGCTCCGAGGGAAGCGCTGCATGTCACGAGCTGTGAGGCGGCAGCTGGGAGCTCCTCTCAGGGGAGCAGCAGTGTGCAGCAAGGGCCACAGGATCCCTGCGGGGAGCCCCCCGAGCAGCCAGTGATCTGGGTCAAGACACAGCAGGGACCCAGCCAAAAATAAAGGAGCGCCTGGGGGCGGAGAAGGTACCGCGGGTGCATGCGATGAGTTGTGCCAGCCCTCAGCACGGGGCGCTGCTCCGGCGCATCAGCCGGGCCGCCCGCCCCCCGGGGAGCGAAAAAAGTCCCCAAGGAGAGAGGGACCGAACGGGAGAGCGAGAGAGAGTGCAGCCAGTGCCCCGCGGCTATTGGCTGCCCCCGCCGTCCATCCCACCTCCACCACCAATAGCAAAGCAAGGCCCCTGCCGGTAAAAAGGGGAGGGAACCGCTCAGCCCCGCCTGGACCAATAGCGCGGGAGAAGGTGGGCGGGGCCCCCAGGGCGGCCGTGAAGAGGGGGGCCAAGATGGCGACAAGGGGGGGGCCGGTTGATACGGTGCTGCCCGTTCCCCTTCTCCAGGCGCCCGCCGCCGCCGGCCGCTCCTCGGCGAAGGGCCGCGGGCCGTTCCCGCCGTGCGGGGGCCCTGCCTGTGCGCGGGTGGGGGCGGGGGGGGCAGCAGGCACCGCACACCGGCCACCCCCGGCTCCTTCCCTCCCGCCCGGTCACCTTCCCGCGACCCCGGAGCGGGGGTGTGCGAGGGAGGAGAGACCCCCTGAGGGAAGGGTGTCGCGGCCTCCCGCTTAGCGCTTTACCTGGCCGCCTCAGCGCCGCCGCCGCGGCGGGTCTCCGCCGTTGCCGCCGCCTCCTTTGGTTTTTTGGGGGTGTTTTTTTTGTTTTTTTTTTAAACCCTGTTCTATCTTTCCGCCTTCCCCCCCCCCCCTCCCCTCCCCTCCCCCTTAGGGCGGACGGGCTCACCCAGCCGGCGGCGGGAGGGGAGGGCACAAGATGTCGGCTCCGTCCGCTCCGGCTACCGCCGCCTCCTCAGCGCCGCCTCCTCATGCCGCTGCCGCCGCTGCTCCCGCCGCTGCCGCTCCGGCCCCGGTGCCGCTTCGCCCCCCACCACCCTTCTCTCCCCCCCCCCCTCCCGGCGCCCGGGGCCCCGCTCGCTCCAGCGCCCCCGCCGCTCCCGGTGCTGTGTGGAGAAGGGGGGGGGGGAAAGCAGGGGACACACGCACAAGATGGAGGCGGCGGTGGCGGCGGCAGCGCAGCCCGGCCGAGCGGCGAGGGAAGGCGGCAGCCAGCGGGCAGGCGGGGGAGGGGGCTGCCGCGCTTCGCTCCCCCCCGCGGGCAGGGACCGCCCGCCCCTCCCCGGTCCCTTCCCACCCCCGGGCCGCGCCGAGCGGGAGGCCCCCGGGGGCTGGGGGGGTCCCTCCGCGATGGCCCCGCGGCCGGAGGGGACGGTGTCGCCCCCCCCCCCCCCGCCTTGGGGGCTCGGGCACGGCGGGGGGGGGGGGGGCCCTGCGCCTGGCGGCCTGGATCTTGGTCCCGGGCTCGTTAGGGGGCCGCGCACCCCCTTTTTTGCACTCGCAGCCCCGGGGGTCCCCGAAAACGCGGCCTCCATCCCGGCCGCACCCCCAGGGAGCCCAGGGGCTCGTCTGTGCCCGCGTTCCCCGAAACCGTCGGCATCAAGCACGCGACCAGAGCCGCAGAAGCCGTATTTATTTTCCTCGCGTGGCATTTCTCGTACAAATGGCCTCCTAACACGCGTAGGTGTCGCGGGGTGGAAGGACAGCACGAGAGGCACCGAGAGGATTGAGCGAGGATGGAGTTATGTTTGCAACTGCGATAAATGATGAGACGGGAGCTGCAGAGGCTCCTACACTTGTTTTTTATAGAGCGTACCACACACTTGTGCATATGTACACTTCACCTCCCACTCATGATCATGCAGAGTATTGCATAATATTGCTGCCTGAATTTGTAGAATTAACTAACTGAATTGTTTTCAAAGGAAAAAAAAAATTGTGTTATTTTCTTTCCTCATTTGCAGGCCAACTACAGATTTTTGTCTTTTAACGTATGCTAACTGTGGAATCTGAGAGCAGCCAAGCAATCTGTGACAAGTCAGTTTTGCAAAGTACTCAAGTTGGACAGGAGCTTGTTGAAGCTCTAAAACCATGGGAAAACATGTTACTTAATGCTGAAGGTTGAGAATGTAACAGATTTAACATGTCAACCTCTAAGTAATCCTTTCAGCGTATGCTTTTTAAAGAAGCTAGTGCTAATACATCAGAAGTCAAAAAAAATGTGTATTAATCATATTCTTTGTCCTGCATGAAAAATAATCTATCATTCAGAGAGAAATAAAAGTCCCAGTACTCTGATTTCTCTAGGATCCCAACTGACTCCAAAAAAACAGTCCTATCAAAGAAGGATTAAAACAATCTGTAAAATAGTGTTTCAACAGCTGAGTTAAGCGTTGGGAAGACAGTTAAACAGTAAAATCATTTCAATAACCGTGATGAGTAATTTCACTCTCTCATTTTCCCTCTTTATGTGAGAACCTGATTTCAACAAAGGGGTTTTCTTTGTTTTTTTTTTCCCCTTCAGTATTTTTGGTATTTGCTTTTTAAAAATATTACTATAACTTGTGCAAACTTTCATTTTGACCTCAGTTTTGAAACTCTTTGTACCCTTAGATTTGCACTGAAATTGGCTTATTATAATCACATTAGGTCCCAGTCTTGCAAAGATTTGCATACATGCTTAATGTCAAGCATGTGAATAGCCCGATTAAGCTCAGCTGGATGACTTGTTTACAAAGTGAAGTATGTACAGACATCTCTAAAGATTGGGGGCCACACGTTACAACATCAAAACAAGTTATTCATCATTTAATTTTATAATAGAGCTGTGGAACTAATGTGTTATTTGAAAAAACATTCTGAACTTATCTCAAATCCCAGAGGCACAACTTAATTCAATTTATTCGCTCTCCCAGTTTTTAAAGGGTGCAAGCTCAAAACCAGTAATGTCACTTCAAATGAAAACAGCAGCCAAGACAGTTCAGAGTCATGCACCTTCAATCGTATTATAATTTTCTTCATCTTTATTCAAATATATATTTCTACTTAAAAGGGGAGAAAATTATCATTTGGAATTCAAAACTGACCTTTTCTTGTGTGTTAATTAAGTAAACCTCAAAATGAATACGCAGGTATTTATTTTGCAATATGAATATATTTAGCTGTTTGTTCTGTGGCTGTTTTCTCCAGAATTGTTAAAAAACACAATTGCTAAAATGGACCTGTGCACATTAAAGGTTAAAAGCCTGATATCTAAAAGTGATTAGCCTGAGCCGCAGTTTATTTCAGTTGGATTTGCAAGTGCTCAGTTGCCCTTTCTAAAACCTTAGTTTTGTGTGGAATATCTATAGCCCTGTTCAGTCCCCCTGACTTCAGAGAGGATGACACATGCTCGCAGCAGTATGACCCAAGTGATATATGTGCTTAGAGCATTCTTTTTAAATCTTAGCATGCATATCATTGTTTTAAAAAGCTTTTTTAGTTAAAGTGTTCTGAAGAAAGATCTGAAATAATGGTTGCTAGCGGAAGGACTTTAATTTTCCCAATGACATGTAGCTAAAAGGAGTTAAATCACCTTTATTCAATGATAAATGAATGGGGCTTAAAGATATATACTAACCTTTCGGTATTATTTAATAGAGCACAATCCAGCAAAAAGAAAAAGGAGTTATCAATCATCCAAAGTGTTGACTGAATCAATTGTGAAGCAGCATTGGCTGAACATTGCATTATTAAGCTACATAAATGCTTGTGCTCAGAAAATGGCCTTGTGGAGAGAATTTAGGCAAAACATCACATATACCACATTCATTTGGAAACGCTGACATTTTCAGAGTGTAGTGATGCTGACAGTCTTGAACATAACTGCAATTAATGCAGCGAGTATTCATCCATTTGGAGGAGAGAATGAATTAATACTGGCTATTTTGGTCTTCATTCAATCTTTCTCTTTCATCTCTTGTTTCTCTTAGTAGGAAAAAGAGAGCCATAATCATGTTAGCAGCCAACACTCCACTGACCCATAATAATGGGAACCTGCAGAGGATTAGGAACACTTTCCCTGATAGCTTAGGCAAGACTGAGACATGGAAATATGAAAACATATTGTCATCATTCTTACAATACTGCATTAGAGCTTCTCAGACATATTTATGATTTCTTGTGTTTTCCTTATATCCCATTATCACATATTTTAAAAACCTGAAAATGATCTAGTCGTGAAATGTCTAGCCTGTTACTTAGAATGTGAAAAGGTTAAATATAACTATATTCTTTTTTTGTTTTTTTCTCTCTGGGACAAAATAAACTTGCTGTTTTCTAAGAAGCTGTAGATATTTTCCAAAAGATCTGCACTGAAAGGTTTCTAGGTGGTGTCCAAAACCTGGTGGGTATTGTCCCTCTGTCAAAAAATTCTAGTAACTTTGCAGTATCTCTAGAAAAAAAGAAAAAAAATCATTTCTTCATCTGTTTTTTCTTTCCCACTTACATCTAAGTACCTAATAAATAAGTCCCATAAATTTGCAACTCACAGAGCTAATGAGCTGTCAAAAACCTTATGCAGAAAGATCGTTTGCAATGAAGGCTTCACTTTCCAAATATATAAAAATAGTGCTTCCTAAACTTAGAAATAAGTGCAGGAGTAACACACAAAAATTTCACGATGAGCATCTGTATGTTATGTGAGGTAGGCACAAAGAAATTGTACCTGTATAAATTTTCATCATACATCCTTAATATAAACATAGCAAACATACTTCTTGCTTGTGGCTTAATTTATGGAATTTTGGATGTTCACTGAATGGCTGAGTGATTTTTATCACCCAATTTTGTATTTAAAAGTATGTAAACTGCGCAAGGGGAAACAACTAACGAAAGGAATGTGCATCAGTTATGTGTCAGCATGGGTCATCTAATAGGCGCACCTGCACCTCAGTTTAAGAGCATTTCTTCCTTTGACTAATAGCATCTGTCAGGTCACACACACACCCTGGGTTTCTTGTGCTGATTCTTAAGTATTTTAAACCTTGGCCTGAGTCACTGATTCTGTCAAGTAGGTATTTTTCAAGTACCTTTCATAAAATGTGAATATGAACTTTTTTTTTTCTTTAAGTAAGTAGTTCATTCCTCTTGAGTAAAAAGTGTTTTTAAGTACTATATAGACACTGATATACTTAGTCTTAACAATGGAACACAGTCTTTCTACTATCAATCCACTCCATTTCCTACTATCTGTCATTTGAGTTCCTGTTCAGGACATGGCATAAAAAACAAATATGTGCATGCATCCACAGATCTTGGGCTTGCAGAGCAGGAACTCAGCGCACTTGTCAAGACACAGGAAAATGCAGAGAGAAGCGAGCCTCCAGCGCCTAAACACCAAGCCACATTTTACCAGGGCATAAGCAGCTTTGGGCATGGGCAGCTTTATACCAGTGCAGCTCTCCAAGATGTGTGAGGCCGCTGCGCAGAACTCTTCACTGACCTCTGTGAAAGATTATACAGTGGACATGGCAGCCAAGTCATATGCCAGGGTCAAAAAGACAGTATTTCAACTGCTCTCTGACTGATGTGGCTGCAACTTCTCACTTCCACTCTTCAGGGAAAATACAGTTTGCCCCATGCTTACAGGAGGAAGAAGAAAGAGTGGTCCCTTAGGCTCATGAAACCACGGTTCTCCAAGACGTATCAGCAGGACCCCACAGTGTGCCTGCCATCCCAGCTTTCTGGAGTACTTTTTGGAGTAGCAAAGATGTTGAATTTCAAGGGAACTGAGGGGATGTCACAACTGCCCTGTGCTTGATGTCCTTACCTAAGAGCGCAGTGAGGCACAGGGTGCATACATGGCCCAGAGAGATATGAGTCAAGAGAAACTGCATTTCATCAGCGTGGGGCATCTGTGCAGCTACAGCAGGATAACATCAGCCCCGGCATATCAAAAAGCTGCAGTCACTGTAGGGCTAGTGACTATCCTGAGTAGCGCAAAGCATAAATTGCAACCAAGAGACAGCCAGGAAATACAACATCACCTTGTCCAGTTCACAGTGCAGACCAGAGCTCAGAAAATTCTGTTAATGGTGCAATTTTCCCTTATTTGAGGTCTGTACAGTAGAACCGGAAATTACAGGCAAAGGAAAAAAAACTACAGAGACGAGTACTGGAAACACACGTCCTGCCTAAACCAAACCAAAATGACTCAGCAGCTTCTGAGGCTGCTACCAAAGGGGCAAAGAGCTGAGAAATACTGCGTGTATAACTGAGCTCGTACACCTTCTCAATAAATACTTTCATATAGCCATGGGGACTGCGTGCCCTGACATCCTGCATGGAGACAACACTTGTCTCTTGGCACACGCACCTTGGGGTGAACTTTGGAATCACTGACTGGATCTGCCTGACCGTAATAGGGCAGATGCCAGCTAAGAAGATATTTATGCTGCAATCCAAAGGTGTTATCACAGCTCACATAAACATACTTGCTTAGCTTTGAACTATCCAGTGACTATATTAATAAGCAGCGGATCTGCAGAAATACCAGATTCAGCACAGGTTGCAAAACTTTCCGAGGATCTTGCATAAATATTCAGGCTAGCCAGTTTTGAGCTCCGTGCTACTTTACAGATTGTGCTATTACTGCCAAGCTGGCTAACTTAAAGCTAGTTCAAATATTCTTGCATGAGCTGCTATCACGCTTCTAGATTGCACGGTAGGTCTGTGCTTAGTCACCAATGTAAAGGACAGGTCTTAGAAACCAACGGTAGTAATTCAGAGTAGTTATGTGTAGCTTTTGCTGTCAACCGCAGAATATACTGGCAAGAGATCTTAAGTGCTGGGCAGCACCAGAGCCACCGCGTACAGCACGTTGGTAGCCAAGCAGCTCTAACGATAGCATCTGCAATTGCAGGGAAAGACTGTTGGTCTAAAACAGATCTAATATTCATGTACAGACTGTAATCTGACAGCCTTCCGTATGTCAGTGTCAGTGAGCCTTATGCTTGATGTCTTCAAGACCACCTCTGTAAAAGGGTCTGATTGCATAATTCTGTGCTCCTATGCAGACACTTTCAGACCATAAAAGACATTAAAACTAAAGGAATCACTGCTCTATTACAATTTGGGCTTTCCTCTGCAATAACAATATGTAGGAACGTGTAACCTATCCAGAGGTTCATTACAGTCCATTCAAGAAAACTAACAATTTCCATCCATTAAGAAAGCTGCAGGTAGATGCCTTAGACAATCGCTCCTTACAAATGGCTATGCACTTGCAACCTGCTCAGAATATAGCCAGCAGATAATGATGGCTTTTTGTTGTTGTTGTTGTAAAGTACCTCTGTAAACTTTGGTTTAATAATTAGCATTTCCAGGACTGTGAGTATTAACCAAAGTGGTGTTTAAAGGAATATGTGACATGATGGGGGGAGTCCTAATACATATTTAAAGATTTTTTTTGTGAGGGGTGAAGCTTACTCATTCATATTTCAAGCAGGAATAAATAAAGGACTGTAAGAGAAAAATCTGTTCTGTAGCACTGCAGAGAGGGCATAAATAGCCCGAAAGACCCTATTGTACTTCGGAAGCTCTGGCAATTAACTGCTTAGCATATTAACAATAAGGACTTCCAAGCACAGAGGAGGGAAGGGAAAAATTCTCAAAAACCACTGTCAAATCTCCTAGTCTCACAAATGACACAGGATCATGACATCACCTCAGATACCAGTGGTCAAGACAGAGCAGTTACGTTGCTTTAGAATAAGCCATGCAAACACATATGAGATGTATTTCGAAAGTACTAATGAGAGTGTCTACAAGATCATCCAGTCATATCAGAAAGAGGGCTGTCACAGCAAGCAAGGGATTTAAATAACAAAAATACCAGACTTTGACAGGTAAGGTGACTCCAAGCTAGTTTCAAAAACTTGCTCTCCTATATTTGCTTTCTTGAAGTATCTCGTTTGGGGATAGGTTACACTTGGTTGCTAAAGCACAAGTGTTTAGATGCTTATATGAGATCTAAATCACCAAGGTAAGAACCTACATACATAGCTGTAATAATGTCACAGTCACTCTCAGATCCCATTTACGTATTTTTTTTCCATCTCTCTCCTGTTCTAATGGTAAAAACTTTTATAACAAACATCTATGTACTTGAGTGGTGGCTTAGGATGTCCTAATCCAAACTAAAAGCTCAGATAAAACCTATCCATTGGAAGGTGATACACACAAGCATAAGCAGGCTTCAGAATACATTAACATATCTTCAGTAGATCAAATTACTTTAAAGACCAAAACACGCATTTAAATTTGAATAAACCATTTAGCATATTACAGAATCTAAAGATGGAACAAACTTTCCCAAGAGGGAGGATCCAGATGATTGACTAGTTAATCGGTAACCAGTAGCTAAGTTCATAAAACAACCTCCCACTGTTTATGTATCATACTCTTCTTATCATGATGCTGTCTGAACACCTCTCCAAACCAACTAAATCCAGACAAGTTTTCTGGAATAAACATTTTCTCACATGGTCCTAAATTATTCTTGTTCACATTCAGGAGTGGATAAAGATTATTATGCTGTTTTTTTCCACACGAAACTCTACATCTACTACAGAAACGGTGTATTAGAGCAGGACTGGATGCAGCTGGATAGGGACATGGGTACTGCACAGTAACCAGAATGCGTGTCCCTCACTAGTTCACGCCCACTGGGATGGCTTTCCCTTAGGAAATCCGCAGCAGGTCAGAAGGTCCCTGCTGGAGCCCTTGGCCCACGACTGCATTCTTCTCAACCTGAAAAATGTACTGAGAACAGAAAATTACATGGTGAGACTCCAGAAGCTTGTGATTCGTAACAGCATTTGAAACCTTGCCTTCCAGCATGCCTTCTCCAGCTGAGTGCCAGGAGCACTGCACAGTCCTGCTTCAATCACACACTGAGAGACTCTGAGTAACTCAGAGAAGGCAATTTCATGTGGCTACTGAGAATTATTTGGTAAAGTAAAAGAATGAATTGAAATTTGCATTTACAAATGAGAAATGCAAAACCTTAACAAAGAAAGTGCAGTAGAGGGAATCTGTGACATTTTAACTTAGCCACAAAAAGATGTTTTCTACACTGTCATAGTTTTTGTGAGATATTCTGTTTACTAAGATTATCTTATGGATGCTATTTATAAAGATACTGAGTGAAGGAGCTAATCTGATAACTAGAAGTTATCAAGAAACCAAGAAACTAAGATACCTGAAGATATTTTCTGTGCTCACTGACCAAGCTGAATTATCGTGTTCCTTTTCCTGCTTATGCTAGATTGTTCGTGCAACATATTTTTATGCTTTTTTCTCCAATATATGATTTTTTTGTTACTTACTTTGGGAGCAAAGCCCTAGGCTGGCATTTGACTATTAAGATATTTCCAAACGCTCAGTTTAAATGTCCCTTCATATTGAGGAATGAACAGCCCTTTAAGGCGATAGAAGCAGAGGATCCCTAGTTCAGCTGATCCCTCAAAGCGGAGGGAATGAGAATATAAGGGGTCACATCACTGGACTGTGTGAGAAAATACCAGACCTGCTGAGCGATAAAGGCAGCCTGTAGCAGGCAGGCAGGGATAAAACCAGGGAGAGGATACTCGGTGAGAGATAAGCACAGCTGAGAAAGAACCGTTGGAGAAACCAGGCTGAGGATAAAGGAAGAGGCCCTGGTAAGGGCAAGCAGGACTGTCTGCATTATAACCCAGCTCCTTGGGATTTGAAGTCTACAAATGTATGAAAGTGGATGTGAACTCCCAGGTTACTGCCCAGCCAGCAATAAGGAGAAGGCGACACTGATCAAAATCCAGGGATGGGAGAAGCAGAGCGAAAAAGAGGAGCTAATGGCTGTCCATAAGTGGAGGCACCCCAGTAGGGAGTTTTGTGTATAGCAAGTGGCCAGGTCAGAAGTTTAGAGCCTCTCCGAATGTAGACTGATTCCAAGAAGGATTAAATTCTGATGATGTTCTGGGAGCCTAAGTCATCACAACAACCTCACTGTGCTGGATATAGTTTGTCTGCTAAGAGAAAGGGGATGGCATCTAAGTTAGGTTGGATAGTCTTGTTATGCTTAATTTCACTATTTTGGATTATTTTGCTTGGTACACACTTCCCAGTTTTGCCTTTTTTCCCCACCTTGTCCATAATTAATGTACAAAAACTTGTTCTTGGAAAGAGTAACAAGAAAGAAACAATGACACCTCTGATCTCTCAAGTGGATGAATATATAAACAAAGAAACACCAAGTAAAATTCTCCAATTTGGAAATTCAACAAGAGTATATTTATCTTTAGTGTTGAAAACTGTTTGGGTTGCATGCCCCTCTGTTAGAACAAAGTCCAATGCCCACAGCATGGTGTCATCCTCATGTTCACACACAAGGAAGTCCTACAGGCCAAATGATGATTAAGAGCAAGGCAGTGTGGTGCAAATCCCATCTGTCATCCAGCATGAGAAATGAATTCCAGTCACAGCTGCTTCAGTTGCTATAATGACATTCCACTTCGCCTCTTTGAGTCCTTCCGTGCAATTGGACTGAAGGACAAGATCTCCTTGTAAATATGCTCTTGAAAAACAGAACAAAATAATCATGAATATCACTACCATATTACTGTCGTTTGATTTCAGAGGACACAAATGAAACTTTGATCATTACATATGCTAAGAGGAAGTATTCAGCTGAAAGGATACAACAGGTATGAGTTGGGAGGAAGAGAAAGACAAAGCATAGAGATCTTAGGTGAATGCATAAAGACAAGAGCAAGGAAAGGGAGATGTACACTGTTTATCACTGAGGCACTAATAGGCAATAGTAGTAAAGCCAGCCTTACTCAGTGTGTGCACAAGAAACAGAAAAAAGAGGCAGGAAAGTCCCATGCTAGCCAGGGACAGGATGATGGGAACTTCAAAGAAGATAAACTTCTTACTTCTCCACTCATCTATTGAAAGCTTTTCATGTTCCAGGGAATCATCATAGGCCTGTTGTGCTTCTGTCTCCTCCTCAACGTCTCGAAACTGATCAAAATAGGGGTGGGCCAAAGCCTCCGTGGCTGTAAGGCGCTTTTCCACGTCTAGCTGCAACATCTTGTCAAGCAGGTCCACTGCTGTAGGAGGAGACAGGAATATTGCTAAGCAGGTAAAATGGAGAACAGCTATCCTGTGCATGAATCCCCAAAGTGATAGCACTAGTGATTCCGGACATGAAAATGAAACAGATGCCTCAACCTGGCCAAAGCGTGGAATTCCCATTAGTCAGGATGCAAAATCCACCAAACAGCATCCTCAAGTAGCTCTTAGCTAACAGAAGTCTAGTTCTGACTAAGGTGTAAAACAGGCAGAAATAACGCATTAATCTTGAATAGGCCTTGCTGCATGGATGGAGCTGCAAGAACACAAACAGCAAGCCAGTAACTTCAAGATAGATATTTTCAGTTTTAATCATTTGCTTTCACTCTGACCCTTGTAACTCAAAGTGGTCTTAACATGAGTAATCTATAAAGAAATCTATACCCCCCTGGTAAACAGGAAGGCAGGAAACTCAGACACCAACCAGTCTGTCAGCCCTTTTCCCCCTTGTTTTTAACAGCTTAAAGCTTTCTTTCTCTCAGCTTTTAGAAGTGTTTTTCTCACCCACATCTGTAAGCTACCTAAGGAAAGAGCTACTTGTAGGAGATCAGTTCTTACCCTGAAAATTGCACATTTCAATTGCCTGTTAAATATCAAAAGGTACAGGTGTTTAACACACAGTTATGATCTAAACTGTACTCTTCCCACAAGAAAAAAAGAATACTTGAATGGACTGTGGAAATTTTTTGGCTCTTTACTAAAACTTATGATGCCTCGGATTCAGGGCTGGGAAATAATAATGAAAAAGAAGGGCTGGTTTGTTCATTTGAATGCTATTAATGGCAATATCACCTGCTTGGCTACAAGCAACAAGCCTGGAAACCAGTATTAGCCAAAATTCATCCTAACTCACACCAAACGGAGCTGAAAGTGTTAAAAGATTACATGCGACTTTCCTAGTCCCATAATTTGCACCCTGCAACCTAGACATCCTGCTATACATCACGTGCTCTCTTCTGGCTGGTTGATGCAAGAGTCAAAAGTTTACCTTTTCCTAAAATACTGTATGTCACTGGCCATGTCATTTTAAAATAATAATAATAAAAAGAGAAATGGCCAAGAACGGCAGAACATTGCTATTGTAGTGCTATTTTATCTCCTACAAGATAAAGAATTATTTTGCTTTTAGCTTACACACATTTGCCCTGGGGAGGGCTAGCCTGCTGCAGGGGTATAATCTGCAAGGGAGGAAGTAGCATGAAGTGATGAGAAAAAAGAAACAAAATTGCAGCTGTGGTGTTCAGCCTACCTTGTTTCCAGCAGTAAAAATGTGTGAGAAATACTGAAGATGACTTACCCTGAGGATTGGCTTTGGGGAAAAGCACAGACAAATCCTTCTTGGGAATTTTTGGAAGGGACTTGATATAACTTTTAGCCTAAAAGAAATAGGAAAGCACAGCACACACATTTACTGCAAGTCGACAAGTGCAAGGGGGCTGTAAAATAGAGCTTTTGGTTTAGGGCTAGATGAGCAATGGAGAATGAAAAGAACAGCACATTATCCTAGATGTCACACTTCAGCAACCAGCTTGTGAGGAACTATTTTTATCAGTTCTTTGAGATACAGAAATACTCCCATCTAGAAAATGGCCAGATTGAAGAACAGAGGAGGGAGATGCTTTGCTGAGCCATGAGGCACCTTACCCAGGAGTCCTAACTTCCAGTCCCTACAATCCACACCTGTTCTCAAAGCAATACATTAAACATTAAAGTCAAATACATCAGATGTGCCACTAATAAAGAGAAATGTTTTCCTTGGCAGGAGGGAAAGATTCTCTCTCCTGTTCAAATGACTGATTTAAAAGCAACATCCCTCTCATCTCAAAGACACTGTAAAGTCAACTTCTCTCCACCATGCCTCTGACAGCAAGGCTCTGAATAATAGTCACAGTGAGCTTCCTTACCGCTTTGTCTTCCAGCTTCTCCACGAAATCTTCTCCTGGATACCCCATTACTTTCAGGATCTGAGTCAGTTGATCTAGGTCTGGCATGCTGTGTTAAAGATTATCGATCTAGGAGCAAGCCCCAGATCCCACCCAACAGCTCAATACTATGTGCAGGAAGGCCTGAGGACCTCTGAGAGCTACGAGTAGGTTATGATACAAACCCCACAGAGACACACAAGCAGAGACTCACTATACTGGCAAAAAACTCCAGGACAGCTTCTCTTCCCAAGACTCAATCTTTCCACAAAAGGATTCTTTTGCTGGCACAACTCCATCAACAGAGAATTTTGCTGGCACAAATCTGCCGGGGTATATGCCCGTAGGTTTTGGGATCTCCCTATGCAAGGGTTTGGGGATGAAGCTGTGGCTATGCAAGGTTAGATCCTTGATGTAAGGTGCATGTAGCCAGCACAGAGGTGTATTTCCAGGGGTGGCTTGGCCCTTCCACTGTTTCCCTCACCAAAAAGACCCCACTAGTCCCCTGTGACTACCTCTTAGTAAACCAGACCTATACCTCTTTCTCTTGGTAGCTTCATATTCACAAAAGCATTTTCACATGTGACAAGAATTAACTGCCCCCCAGGCAACAGGTCCAGTTTGAAAGGATACAGTCTTTTCCTTTAAAGAGCGTTTTCCCAGTCAGCATTTCTGCCATGATACAGCCAATAGACCAGATATCCACTGTTCAGGGAGAAAGAGAAAAAAAGAATGACACAAGTTTGAAGGAAGAAATGATTGCTGGGGCTGTCTCCTGCTTTTTCAGTCTGCAGAAGGCACTGATTTCAATTTCACTCTCATTTTCCACCCTCCGCTGTTCTTTCTATGCCACTACAATCATTGCCTTCATCTCTTCCCACAAGCGCTACCTTTGGGAGTTGTCCAGCTGGGACTGTGTCAGCCCAGCTCTGCTCTAGGAGAGACATTGATGATAAAGAACAAAAACATCTGGAGGATTACATGAGATTTGACCCAGGCATGACAGGGGGATCTTTTGGCTTGTCACCAGACAGTCAGTCACACAGCTGAAGCAATGCGACTCACCTGTCTGGTTGTAATGCATCCAGTTGAGAATGACTTCTGGTGCTCTGTACCAGCGTGTAACCACATAGCCTGTCATTTCAGCATCTGCGTGTCTTGCCAAGCCGAAGTCTAAAATCTGCAATTCACCAAAGGAAAAGGGAGAAGGAAGGGCAGGAAAGAGAAATCCTACAGGCAAGTGAGAATCTAATTCTATGAGGAAATGAAACGGATCCAATCAGATAATAACGAAGTTCTTCCTATACCAGAGCCACCCACAGGACGGTTCAAAGAACTAACAGGTTTGGCTTAATTCCACTGTAAATTGCAAGCAGGCTGCAAAACCAGTTGTTGTGTGAAGACCCTGAGGAAAGGGCTCTGTGTTGTGTGCTTCCTGGAGTGGCACTTCCTTTCTTGAAACTTAAGTTTCAACTCTAAGGGGTTTTTTTTAATTGAGTTCTTCTGTAACCTGGAGGCCAAGGCATGCTTCCAGGCCAACACAACTCACCATATCCTATAAAAACACCCTGCAGCTGACAGGGAATGACCTTTCCCTCAATACTGGAGATGAACATAGTATGACCCAACCTTTACAGGCAATAGAGTCGCTCCCTGTAACATATGTTACAGAATGTATGCTAGACCATCATGACACACAGCTGTAAGCAATCTCTTTAGAGCAATGCTGAAAACAACTTTGTTTAGAATCACAACTATCCTGTTTCTAGTCCTAGTCAAAGAAAGCCAAAGGGTAACTGTGGTTGAATTCAGTTATCCTTCAGGGATCATTCGTCTAATGCAAGTATTGCTCAGCAGTATTGAATTTATTTAGGAAGTCATTATGAACTTCAGTAGAGCAGGAATTACAGTGACAGGATGTTCATTCCAAGCCTTGGGCCCTGATTCAGCAGGTTACATAAGCAGGTGGGTATTTCCCACTGACTTCAACCAGCGTGTAATGAAATACCTTGAATCAAGTCTCAGAACACAAGAGGAAACATGACGATGCCTGAATGCCAGGATTCCTGCTCACAAAGCAGTTCAGCAGCAATCTGATACGCTACATGCTACAAGCTGCAAAGTGGTGCTTTTTCACCTACCTTTAGTTGACAGTCTTCATTCACAGCCAGATTGCCTGGCTTCAGGTCCTAAAACAGACAAGATCAGAATAATAAGGACATTATGACCGGGAGCTCATCAACATGAGACTTAGTCAAATCTCAGCTTGCCTTTGACGGTGTACCGCAGCATCCTGAATCCACTATCAATACCGCAAAGACAACATGCCTGGCATACTATACAGCTCTAGATTATGGAAACGATTTTATTTGTTCTGAAACAGTTTTCATTTTAAAAATATCAGTTTGTCAGAAAATACATCATTTCCTTAAAATACTGCTCAGGTAACGGAGCAGATCCAAACAAGTATAAGGTGTAGGAGGGAAAAAGAGGGAGAACTCTAGCGAGAACTAGGAAAAGATAAGACTATTAGTGAAATGATGTTTAGGAGTTTGTTATTTTTAAGACTGAGCTGTGTTTCTCTCCAATAGACAGAATTAGAGTAATAGTGCACATGAACTTACCCTGTGAACGATTCCAGCAGAATGAATGTACTGAAATAAAAAGAGGAGTCACAATATGATCACCAGCAGACAGGTCTTTCTTTTCTCCAAAAAATCAGAGAAAAGAGAGCTACCAACAAGAATTTGCTGAAAACACAATCTCTGGAATCTTCTGCAAGGCCCTGGCCCTCAGTGCATAACTCCACAGTAGAGGTTACAGTCACAAAGGAGAAACAATGTCTGCTAACAGAAAACAACCTAGCCAGCAATCTGAAATCTCTGCACTGAATTTCTGACAGTATTTGCAATTATACTGCCAGCCTAAAGAGGCATGGAACAGAAGAGCAGGTATGGAACACTAGTTCCTTAGAGGAGTGAACATTTTGATAGCTTAAAATTTATCAAATAAAGAAATCAGAATTACAGATAGGAACATGGTCAGTAAATGATACGAACATTTTGTTGTTCTGTGTATTAAACCATATGAAAAATTCTGTCTCTTTGTTAAAACACAAAATTGGGGGTAAGGTTAGAGTTTCAAAGACTAACTACATGGCTTTTATTGCACCAGTTAAACCTTTTGTATATTCTTTCCCCCCTTTATTTGAAGTCAAGATAATGGTGATCTGGAGAAAGGTGTTATTAAGGTGAACTCATTAATGCCTTTAAACCACTGTTTTGACTTTAGCTGAAGGGTATTAGAGAGGGGAGTATTAAGACATTATCTCTACATTTCAGGGTTTGGAGTGATTGTTTTCTGTTCCCCCAATGCCAGTTAAAAAAGCAGCATATTCCTTGCTCATTGTACTGGATAGAAAATTATTCCCTCTGTCTTCTCTGCTAAGAGACTGAATGAAGAATTTAACAGAAGCTCCATTTGCTAAAAGCCTCTTACTTTCTACATACAGTTTTGCTAGGAGTTTTGGCAAGTCAAACAGCGACCCAACTGCTGTCACAGAAAAACGTCACAAGGTCTATGACTGCTGGATTATTTCAGCAGCTGATCGACTAATGTGAAAGAGCACTCACTTTGTTGATACGTGCTAGATCAAGAGTAGTTCAATAACAAATATCTGTTATCAGGGGATGCCATTAAAAATACAAATCCTCCTGTGTGATGTTCAAAAGGTTATTTGTTGTGGTCAGCCCAGAGGCGATACAGAACAAGATCTACTCCCGGAGGAGATAGGGTGAGTCACTACATCTCTTGGTACCCAAGCCTTGTAGTGTCTCCAGACCCACCTACCTTCAGCCCTTTCAGCATTTGGTAGACCAGGTACCGGATCTTTTCATCACTGAATTCATGTCCCATGATCTTTTGTAAATCTGTCCGCATGTATGGCATCACCAGGTAGCTAAAAGGCAGTAAGACAAGGCACTGAGTCTAGAAGAAAAACATAAGGAACCAGGCTAGCCTTGTTCTCACTTGTTTTGCTCCTGCAACTGCATAACTTACTGCAACTAAGACTGGCTGCTGTAACTATGTTCCTGGCTAACTAAGGTGGCCTGCAGTGATGCTGGGATTTCTATGTGCTCTCAAAATTGCTTTCTCCTCCCCTCAAATTAGGTACCTGACATCAAACATGAACAAGGATTTCCCAAACTTTGATGGTCCTGAATTAGTTTACTTTAGACCTCAACTGATGTTCAATTCCAGACTGTCTTACACCATCTGGTAGCTAAAACATCTTGCGCAGCTTTAAAGAGTCTTGCAAAACTGCTGCATTGGGTCCCAAATTTATCCCTGTAATACTCTTCAACCCTGCCTCAGAAGACAATGTCTAGCTCTATTCAGTCATTGGCCTGCCTGCTGAGACTGCTAATTAGTTGCCAGTCCTCCAGTGGGAACCGCTCTGAGAATCATCAAACACTTTACGTGTGGATTGCTAAATATGCAGCCATCAGCTGAAAGCCAAACCCAGGCATATGCTATTAGTACCCAAGGATTGTGAAGTAAAACCAACTGGTCCAACTTGACCATCAAAACTGAGAGAAATGCCAAAAAAAGAACAGCCAGAATTAAGGTAAAAAATAAATCAGATCTTTAAAATCCTCTCAGTTTAATTGTTCTATGGCCTGATAAATGATACTGCTCCCATTCTGACTACAGCCTCTTAGTTCAGCAGTCACATTGCCATACATGTAGTATGTATCATGCTACATGTGACATACCCATGAAATGTAGTGCCTCCTAGTTATATATGTTGGTACATACACGATGTGTTCTGCCAGCTGTGGACATGGCATGTGTGATCCGTTTATGTATTCTGGGTGTTTTAGCCGCTGGAACTGACCTTTGCTTTTGATTCCCCTTGTTATTTGGGGATGTCTGGCTTTAGCATGGCCCCTTTCCAAATCAGCCTGTAGAACCACACCTCAAAATAATATATTATTCAGATACCAAATCTGAAAATGTCTTGGTTAATGATGAAATCTAGATAGAGTGAACACACAGCAACCCCCAAACTTACAAGTCCTGGAATCCATGGTAAGAAGGGGCAGACGTGAAGACATCAAGCAGCCCAATGACCTGATGGATAAAAGAAGTCCAAACTTAAACCTGGAAAGCATTTGCTGTGTAAGGAGGACTCATGTAACAGCTCTCCATCAGCACATGCACGTGTGACCATTTAGAAGGCTATCTGAGGAATCTGAGAATTCCTCACGATGACGTGCAGCTACTTTTCCTCTTACTAATACATGGCAGCACCCATTACACACATCTGTTCAAGGCCGGTGCCAACTGGGTGCACTAGGCAGGCAGCAGTTACAAACCCCAAGACTACATGCATGTGCTCAACGCAGGGACCTCTCAGTTAAAATAAAGGTGCTGCTGCCAGGAAGGACTTGCTCCCAGGCAGCAAGAAAGTTCCCCCTGCTTCAGTGGAATGGAGAGAAATAAGTACTTACATTCTCATGTTGCATATGCTTCAACAGCATGAGCTCTCTGTACGCTCTCTTGGCAAAGGTCTCTGACTGGAATGGGCGGCACAGCTTCTTGATGGCCACTTTTTCACCTGTCTTCTTGTCTATGGCTGAACTGCAAGCAGACAAATACAAACCAGTTGTGACTTTGGCCATATGTTTTAACAATACTTTACCACAATACTAAAACAAGTTCCCTCCTAGAGAAGAGTCAATTCTGGACTTCACAGAGGAGCAGCAAAGAAAGGCCCCTTGATCCTTCTGTGCTGGCAGAGAAATATAGCGGCATTCTGGACACACAGGTCTGCTGTGTGACTTGGGTCAGCAGGTCACAGCCCATGCTCTTTGGAGGACTAGACAGGATGCCAAATAAATTATTAGTGGCTAGTCTTCATTCCCTTTAACACTTGCTTTAATCTGCAGAAATAAGCTGGAGCTAACAGAGCAGTGAGAAGAGGGAAACACAAATGGTTAAAGGTCAAGATTAGCTATAATTCTGCTCCATATGCCTTCTCCTGCCTTAACTCACAAAGATAAGGGAATACAGCAATTTCTGCTTTGCCATCTGCCTGGAGGCTGCTGTCTTTTAAGGTGGGTCAGCCTTCTTCACAGTCTTCTGGAGCAAAGACATTAGATGTCACACTCTGAAAACATAAACTACTGGATTTAATTCCTTCAGAACCCAGAATCTTTGATGCTCTAAGTTCTTCTGTATAAAAACAGTTCCCAGCCTGACAGTGAGATTCTTTCATAAAGCTAATGAAAACAGAGCACAACAGCCTTAGCTGGAGACAAGGCTGAGAGAGATGGGTTCTCTGTTTAAATTTCAGAACTGGAACCAGGAACCTTCAGCTTTCTGTTCCTAGCCCTCCTCTGACTTAAAGTAAAATACTAGTATTTTATGAGTCTCACAGTCTTGTAATTTTGAGACAACGATGCTAAACTGACTGTGTTAAAACAAGGTTACTCTAAAGGTCATAATAATTGCATGCAGATTTAAAATCTGTGAGTTAGTATTTGCAAAGTGGTCAGAATGTGGGAAGCACTGTGTGGCTTTTGGTACTGTCCTGTCAGAGAGAGGGAGAGTAATATCTGATACCTTGAGGCATTTTTTAAGGTCAAAGTATTTATTAATATTACTAATGCTCTCTCAAGAATCACTTGTAAGGCAGCATTGTCTCCATCTTACATCTTTTTGGTTTTCAGGGCTATGAAGGGGAGTCTCCATGCACCCTCTAACGTATTGCTGCCTCAGCCCTTCCCTGACCCCTTCAAGAAGCAAACGGATGAAGGAAGGGCTTTCCAAGCCAAACCTCACTCTGGGTTTCCAGAGCAGTTCCCACTGCTTTATAAATTCTTCTCTCATCTCACAGGGAAACTAAAGGGCAACAAACTGGCACATTTATTTCCATGGCTTTTAGCTGTACAGTGCAACCAAGCCCATGTGAATGTTAGCGTTAGCACTTTGCACGCTTCCTCCACAGGCAGCTTCAGCCTCACACAGACACATTCCTTTTGCTTCCTTCTCTGAAGAGATGCAGGATTAGCCCCCACTGCTGTCCCACACTGCCACAGCTCCTTCCTCAGGACTCTCTGAGCCTGGGAGGGGCAGGTAACATAAGGCTGCAAGGCAGAGGCAATGTTACAGTGATCTCCAAAGCCGTCACTCAGATGCAAGGGCAAAGTCTTCATAAATGGAATAAACAGGAAAATACCAGTCTATAATAACACAGCATGCCTGGAGTTAAATGGTGCATTTCACCGGGTTTAGGGCAGACTCGAAGTAGGGTAGGCTGGGATATCTTGCTCAGCGTGGCTTTCCATTTGGGTTAATAATGAAAAGAGGTTATCAGTTCCTTGCTGCAAATCTTGGAAGTCTGTTAAACAGCTTGCTTTAATTGTTAGCCACAAGTAATCAGCTGTGGTGTGTTTTCCAGCAGCCTGGCCTATCAACAGCTCTCATCTAGTGAGCAGACACATCATCTCCGATACTGTCAGATAATCTCTCTGGTTTTGGCCACTAAGGTCCCTTCTAGCTGCTCTAAGTTGAGTGTGATGAGAGCAGATGTATCCTTTGACAGCTTCAGTACAAGTGATGTAGCCAAAGCATTCAGCTGGAAAAAGCAAAGGAAGTGCTGAAATAGCTACACAAGACAGCGCCAGTGCTGAAGAGATGACATAAGAGTATATCTTATGAGGAAAGTGAAAATTTATCTCAGTTTCAGTAGGACTCCAGCAGGTGTCAACAGAAGGGGCAGCACAGTGTAGAAGCTCCCTGAGGAGCAAGGGAAACAAGGGGAAATGACTTGGACCACAGTCAAACAGCTTCTGCGGACTGCTGCAGTACCCAAGCCAGCTTTCCTATTCTGAGAGCATGTGTTTTTTCCTCCCTTTCTAGTTTCTGACCTACAGGGCAAATATCTAACCCCACCATTCAACAGCTTGTCAACACAGGAGGCTTTGGGGGATGTAGCTTCAGTCTGCCCAGCATAAACAGCATTACTTTCACCCTTGCCAGAAGGCATAGCTAAGAGCTAATTCAGCTGACACAGCTGGGGAGATCCCACAATGTTCTTCCCAGCATAGGTTTAATGAATAGCTGGAAGTTCAGGATGACACCAAGGCCAACCTCAAGACAAGGTCACGCAAGCACTTCGCAGGCCTGCAGAGGTGGCCTGGAGTGCAACTGAAGCTCTTACTGCAGAGCATGGGACCCCAGGAGCTCAAGCATGCTGTACTGACAGCTATGCTGGAAGCCAAGGGACAGAGTCACTGTTCCTGGCTCTGCTGATAGAGGTTGGCAAGACCAACACTTGCTAAGTTAGAAGACTCTTTGCAGAGTTACATTCAGCTGAAAGCCAAATTGCTACAGATTTCAGAAGAATTAATGAGGGAAGAAACATGTCTTTCCTATTTTTCCTGAATCAGTTGCTCAGCTATTCTAGACCACTCAAGAACCTGTAAAAGCAGACAGCTTGACTATAATGCTGCCATAGAAAGAAGCTTCCCACCAATTCCCAGCAGAGGACAGCAAATCCTAACTCCACACACTTCCACTTGTTCTTTGCACAGGAATTGGCACCAAACCTGCTCGGTCCAGCACGCGTTGTCCGTGCCAAATTAATGCCATTCAGTACTCTGGGTCTAGTTTAGCGCACACCCATCCTGCCCCGAGATTCTCCAGAGCAGCTGAGACATTCAAAGGGACCAGTAAAAGATTTGTTTTGCTGTTGTTTTTTTTTCCTGGTGGGGAAGGAAAATTTGAAAGGATTTTTCTTCATGTTTTTGTTCTCTCATTCATTCCCTTTTTCTTTTTTTTTTAAGCCTTTCTATTTGATTTTACTTTTTTTTTTAATAAAAAACAGAAAACAGTACAAATATCAAAAGTATCAAGTTTAGTCTTTCCTGGTTTTGCTGGACTCACTTAAGTGTCTCAGAAATGCACCTTGCACATTAAAACCAAAGTAGAAAAAGAAAACATTCACTGCCTCTTTGTGTGACAAAGGCAGCCAGGGGACAAACCCAGAACTTAGGCCGTAGGGTCTCGGTATTCCTGCAGTGACAAACAGATACTTTGCAGAACTCCTAGAAAAGGGGACCCCCCTCTTTTGCTCTGCCTGTCACATTATGAAGCAAGCACTAAGTTCAGATGCTATCAATGGGCTGCTTCACATTTAACCTTTCTAAAAGTCAGCAGAGTCCTCCCAGATTTACAGCAGTGTAACTAAGCAAGATCTGACTTTTTGTGTTTGCTTGCATTACAGGCACCCTTGCTCAGCTATTCAACTAACAGCAGCTTCACACTGCTCTCTTGGAGGTGGAGGATCATCATCAGCCTGGCAGGAAGTTCCAATCTTTTACTTGATCCTGGTTTAAAATAAATTGTATCTATTTTATGAATTCAAGCTGGAAGCAGTAACAAGAAGTCATATTAACCAGCTTCTTTCTCTAGATAGTCTGACATCAGCTGCCTTGGACTAGCAGCAACTAACGTTTGTCTAACCTGTTACTGAAAGCATGCTGTGAAGAACATGCCTTAACCATCGCTGTCTCTAGAGGTTTGGTGCTTTGTTCCAGTACCCAACTCTGCCAGTATTTACAAACGGTTTTCAAATATTTGAGGTTTATTTCCCTTGCTGCCAGACTGACAAAATTCCTTCCTTTACATAGGCTAGAGACTAAGGCGGGCTTGAAGGCACCGTGGCTCCCAAAGTCAAGGTAATATCACAAGCTAGTTTTGTTGCACCTGGCAACGCTGCCCATCTCCTGTCCCATCAAACCGTTCCGCAAGATCTGCCTGTCCGGGTGCCAGCTAAGAGGAACAGGAAGCCTGCACAGGTGAGCTCGGGTACGAGACGAGACTCTTCCCTCTCTGCCCACCCAGAGTAACCATAGGAGGAAACGCCGATTTCTTCAAGCAACCGAGTCTCTAAACCACAGCATGTCACTACTCACACCAGGGCAACTGAAGTAGGCAGGAGACAAACCACCTTCATCACACATGCAAATATCTTTCATAATGGAGGGGTGCTAAGAAGCACCTCCTTGTTTCCCCCCCAGAGCGATACTTTAAACACCCCCAGCCTGCCCCTTGTTCCCACCTGCCCCGAGGCGGGCAGGACCCTCACTCACCACACCGAGCCGTAGGCCCCGGACCCCACGGGGTGGATGGACGTGTATCTCCTGGGCAGCTCCCAGACGGTTTTGTTCACTTCCTGTCTACAAAAGCCTCTTCTCCTTGCGATGCTCATCGCCTGGCGGGTGCAGGAGTGACTCCCCCCCAGAGTACTGAAATACAGCTGGACTTCTGGGGGAGACAAGGACACCAAGGCCTTCTGTGCAGGTAAAAAATGCTCTAACTAGTTTCCTTCTCCGTTTTCAGCTGTTGTGAGCGTGAAGGGACATGTCTCTTGGCCCTCCTCCCTCCGCCTCCACATTGGCTGAGATGAGGCATCAGGTTTCCAGTGAGACACGCCTCAACCTTGCACAGGTACTTCTGGACTCTCCTATAGGAGCTGGGAGCAGCAAGCCCCAGTGCAGGCACAGCTCCAGCTCACGTGCACCACGGCAAGCTCTCCGCAGGAACAGCAGAGAGGCAGCCCCTGGCCAGGAACCCCTCAGCGACTTACAAACCCCGGCCGCTGATCTCGCCACTTCTGCTTCTTCCAGGAGTGGCAGGGAGAGCAACCAGGCTGCCAGCGCACACCAAGAAATGCCTTCGTGGGGCTAGGAGGGGGTCTCATGAAATCACTGCTCTGAACAAGTGGATGAGTAAGGACCTGTTGAGCTGGGGAATCTGGGGTCACGTTTGAAGCAGATGACAAACCACAGCACCTCATCAGACAAGAAGGGACATTCTTCTCTCCAGCAGATGGAGGACTGTTCCAGGCTCACGATGAAGGACACCAGGAGTTTTGGGTGTTGGTCTGATCGCTGTGATAATCCACAGAAGAGGAAGGAAATGATGGTGATTTTCTCCTAAGCTCCTGGCCTGGTTTCCCAGCAGAGTAGATGCAGCGAAAGCAGGCTGAGGCTCTCCGCTGTCGTCAGGTGACTGCAGGTTCCAGAGCTGCTGTGAGATGGGACCATCCTGAGGACTGCGCGTGCCCAAGGCTTTGCTGGGTCTTGTTAAAATTGTTCCAGTTCCATTTCCTGCAGCAGGTCTAACCCCTTCTCAGGTGTTCTTGGACAGCACAAAAGACAAATTTACTGCTCTGTCTACCGATACCACACCAGACCAGTAAACCCAGACGGCCTGTATGAGAAGGCCTATTCCCGGTAAGCAGAGAATGCTTCAATATTTGTTCTGGCTTTACAAGAATGAGGTGGTGCTCTGAAGGTGCATCCTACATATTTTCCAAAGGAAGTGACTAAGTTGTGTCCTAACAAGCTAGACCAGCTTTGCTCTACACCCCCAGCCCTCATTTCTGCTTATATCCCCTACTAGCTTACTAACTGTAATCCTTAAAGGTGTCCCTGCCTTTAGCATGTCTATATAGCAATATTAGAGCCCAGAAAGCTGATAAGTAGAAATTCTTGAAAACTGATAGCACCATTTTCCATAGAAGATTCGTTTTACCTGGGTGTAGGTGACCGCTGCAACATATACTGTTCTTGAAACAGCAATGGTAAGGTCTGCTGTTTTATGTAAAATACAAATTAGGGATAAGGTGCTGTTAGAATTTTAAATTTGCATGTGCATACAGATGTACACAAACCCTACCCTGGCTACAGCAACACTGCAGTAAGGAATTAAACAAAAGATTGGTTTGGTTCTATAAATATACCTGTGAGCAAGAGGTATTACAGCAAAAACTACTGGTACATAAAATTACAAATGAGTTGTATGTTTGCTTAACACACATCTCTTGCTCAACTATCTGTGCACACACACACACAGTTAACCAGTGCACAATTAAGAAGTTATAAACATCTAGGACATTCTTGGCTGTAATAAGATGAATTAAATCAAGTGACTGATTTAAAATCAAATAGGAAACCTTGAGGTATTTTGACGTAATCATTTCATTTTGTAGTTGTAGTTTATTATTTTCCAATTTGATTCTCACCAATTTAATGTTTTTTGCTGAGCAGGATATTACAACTGAGCACATTCAGGAATTGTACCTTGGGTTTTTTGGTTTGGGTTTTTTCCCCCCAGAAAACAATGAATGACATGTCTTGCTTAATATTTTTTCTCCCCTCTTGATTTGTACCATAGTGAGCAAAGGTAAAAACAAGCAGAAAGTAGTCAAGAAAAAGAAAAAAAGATCTTCCTAAGTATTCAAATCAACTGCTGTACAGCTTTGTGACAGGTGAGCGTACAAATTGTAGATTTCAGCTATCTAATTTGGATCAGTATGTGTCTCCTTGTTTTATCAATACCTGGGAACTTCAAACATTGAGGCTTTTATTGGAGAGTTTGAAGAACGCAGCTTTATTCAGTCATTCTTCTGATTGTTTTTCTGAACAAATGGCACAGATACACAACAGAAGTTTAAAATCTCCATTATGGACAGCCATGATAGATTGCTCTTACAGGAACCTCTTGCTCCCATAAGTATCTTTTCCACCAACAACTAGATGACAGCTGAAGAGCAAGAGAAAAATTCATCTCTAAAGAGCAAAAAACAAAAAACAAAAACAAAAAACAAACAAAAAAAACCCAAAAAAACCCTACACTACTGGGGAAGAGACCCAGGTCTGGGCAAGTAGCAGAACTCTGGTCTACTGTGTTGAATAAAGTCCTTCCTAGACTAAATGGAGAACAAAAATACTTTTACTGGTTCCAATACTCGTGGTTGGACTACAAGCTAGTTTTGTATCAGTCAAAGAATTCACCTTGGAGAAACATGGGCATAGAAGTCTAGTGTATGCAGACAGAGCAATAAAAAAGGTGAAGAGCTAACCAACCTTGCCCCCTCACTATCATACACAAGTTCCTGTATGACACAAGTGAGAGGTTCATACCTTGCTAAAACAAAAGGTTTAGCACGAGAGGTTTGTAAGTACCATCAGCCCAGTAAATCTGAAAAATAGGTTTTATTTTTAAACCAGTGGTATTGTGACATCTTATCTGGCATAACCAATTACAGCAAAATTCATGGATAGAAACAATATAGCAGATCTCTTCTTTGAAGTGCATCCTCCTGTTCAGTTTCCAGGCAGCTGAACAGCATTGCACTGAAGGTAGGGAGTGCATGCCACATGGGCTCCCATTAGAGTACAGACTTTGAAGGAAACATTCCCACTCACACACACGCACATACACACACATACACACACACACGCACAATGTCTATATTTTTAAAAATCTTTAGCAATATTTCCGCATGAAATCACACTGTAGCATCTACACATAAAATGGCTGATAAAAATAATCTTGCTGTAGGTTTACAGAGAATATCTACATTTTCATTTGAATACCTGGACTGCTGGTCCAGCAGAAAGGGGAGGTTTTCTGTCTTGATTTTGTTGGTCTGGGGAGAGTTCTATCCAGAGCATGAAATAACTGCTCTCTCCATCTCACCCCAAACTTCTGTAGAGCGTTTGACCTGAAGAGATCACTGGAAAGTAGCCTAGGAAGAATCAATGGCTTTATCATTCATGTCCCATCCCTTTGTGCTGCCTCTTCAAACACAGGGTAAAAACACTAAAAACAGTTTCTCTCCGTCCCATAAGTAACGAGGATACAAAATACTGCAAAAACCTTTCTCCTCACATACACAGGTACATTGTCCACACAGGATGCCTGCAACAGATGAATGTCTAAAAAATGCCTCCTCCCCAAGTCCTAAAATTGGGCTCCTGAGCTCCTCAGGTACAGTTCTAACACAAAAATGCTGAAAAAACCTCCCTCCTGCCAGTCTCTAACTCTGGGCATTTCATTCATTCAGAGTCCTGTAAAATACAAAATATTTGAACCATTATTGTATTCAAACATACTCCCTTTTCCCATTTCCTCAGGCAGAGATCAACCTGCTAAAAAGCAGTCAAGCAGCTCTTGTCCAAGAGGGTAAAAGAATCTCTAGTAAAATGCTATTTTTACTTTTATATATATACATATATATATATGTATATATATGTATTCAGCGATTTAGACAGTGAAAGAGAGATTGTGGTTTTATGCCTGCTGATTTCTTTGCTTTGGATTCCAACATTTCTAAAAAAATTATTTTCAGGAAATAACTTAAATTCCAGCACAAGATGCCAATTGTTTCTTTGAAGAACATTTTTTACACTTGATCTCACAAAAGACTTCCACCCCAATCTCTCTTTCTCTGAAACCGTAAGACCAGAACAAAGAAAAAGGTGCATGTTTATATGTTGTATATTTTATCCTTTTCCCATCAGAGCCTTCAGAATGGCAGGTATTTCACACTGCGCTGCAGCACAAGAGGGAGGATGCTATGATTTCGTGGCACTGGCTGAGGTACTCAGTAAAATAGCTCACTGATGATTTAACTGCCCCAGTGCCATCCCCAAAAAGTAAAAACAAGAACCAAGTAGCTCTACATGCACATACAGCTATGACATGCAAAAACACCCCACCTCTTAAGGAACAAAATACACAAACATGTGGCTAGCAAGAACTTCTCCAGCCTCTCTTTCCTGGGAACTAATGCTGGGAAGCCTCAGAATGAAAGGAGGGAAAGAGGGAGAAATACAGGAATACCCAATCCAGGGAGAGACACTTGGAAGGTCATTTTCTGATTACATAGTGTTCATGCCTGGCTATCTGTGAGCCTTCACCCTGAAAACAGCAGGGTCAGATTTCCACTCCAGACTTCCTTTCCCCTCTTTCCCCATTAGTTTAAGGCACAAACATATTTACAATTTCTATCAAAACCTGCTCGTGTTCCAAGACAGTCATTTAGAAGGCCTGTACATTCTGCTGTACACTGTACCAGGAAAATCTGGATGTAAATCAGCCACCTGGCATGGAACAAGGGCATACCTCAAGCCCACCTTCAGTCCTGAAGAAAATGGAGGACTACTAAGACCAAAAACCAATTTTCATTACTGTGAGGTTACTTAACTGTAGAACTGATAAAATGGCAACGATCGTGACCAAACTTAAATGTCACCTTCCCTGCCTTGCCCCAGCAGTGGTGCAAACTGATTGACCACTGTCACTCTGGAAGGAGTAAAGAGCAGTCAGAATAGGTCTTCAGAGGCTTGTCCCAGGCTGTACACAGAATACAAGAGAGCATGCAGCATGTTTACATAGATTCAACTTTCTTCCCTCCCCCCACCCTCCCCAGTTCAACACACACAAAACCCCTCCACCAAGGAGAATATTGTTGTGACGAGGCACTTGAATACTTGGAGAGTCCCTATGAAAAGGCCTTCCCCTCACAGTGAAGTGGGACAAACAGGAGAGAGCGGTTTCTCAGGACTCCATCTCCTCTTGGTCAAGCGGTGGTGGCACAAAGCTGATTACTTCATCATAAGTCAAGCCTGGTGGGAAAGGATTGACAAAAACTTAAGACTGTATTAAAGATATACCTCATGTGAGAAAACCTGCAATAACCTTAAAGGTTCTTCCTAGCAATATTTCAAAAAGAAAAACATGCTTTAATTTAGAAGGAAAAAAATGGATATACCACCTCAGAGACTAACATACGTAATAAAAGATACTTCCAGAGCCATGAAGACATGTGAATAAGTTTGAAACAACTATAAAGATATGAGCAACTGTGTTACCTACATGTTTGGATGCTAATAATAATAATTAGTTACCATGGATTATGATAATTACATACAAACCGTGTGAAAGATTCACTCAGTATAAGGACCTTAGAACGAACAGGATGCCTACAACATTTTCATCAGCTTCTTTTGTACCTCTAACTCCCAAGGATTAGTTGAACTGTAACTTATAGCATGTGCCACAAGAGAATCAGGCTGACACTCTCCCCTGTCCCCAAGACTCACTTTTCCATTCCTCAATCTCAAGTTCTCTGCTTTCAAAAGACTGGTCATAGGGGTCTGCCACTGGTTCATCATCTGGATCGTGATACTGAGCAAAGTAGGCATGAGCCAATGCTTCAGCTGCCGTAATTCGTTTGTCTGTATCCAGCACCAACATCTTCTCTAGCAAGTCCACAGCTGCAAAAGTCCCAAAACAGGAAAAGAAAGGATTTTACAGCGTGCTGTGTGACATTTTACTTTGCAATTAAGTTCATAAAAGCCCAAAATATATGAGGAATCTATATTTTTCAGGACCTGCCTCATCATCCATAATTTCTTCCTCTCATATCCTATAGCCTATACATACTTTCTACACTTTCAAAAGGGCACATATCTCTTTTCCAAACTACTTTTGCAGGCAAAACAAAACTTGAAAAAAGTCTTGGTATCCCAGGACATGCTAAGTTCAACTTCATTAACAACGCGTAAAACTTTTAATGCCAGGAAAAGCACAAAATTTAAAATGCAAGCCTTACCTAGTGGATTGGCACCAATAAACACATTTTCAAAGTTCATTTTCGGCATATAAGACAATGACTGAATGTAGTTTCTTGCCTGTGGAAACAAATATTTTGTTGAACCATAATACAACCCAGCCACCCAGACAGAGTACACTTCAATCATCCTGAAGCACTGGTTGCATATGGCCTGTCATCTTACTTTGCTTCCTCTTTACTTACTAAGTACTAAGCCCACCAACGTTATCCTTTCTCAAACAGAGGCCATTCAAGATAGTGAAAGAAGAGCTCACATTACTTGAAGTTCATGCAAGACCGAAAATGCATATACGCGGATCTAAGAGTGGCTGCAAGAGCTGACTGCCTCGGAGTCCCCATAAGGCTTGTGCAGTATTCCATCCTTACGGCGTCTGTCGGTAAGCCATACGACTGGCATCCACGCAATGCAAAACCAACTCGCATTCAGATTCCCCCACATCTCAAAGTCAGCGGTTGAGTATGCACTGTCCAAATGTCAAGTTTTCATTTAGTACAAAAATCTTGCTGAAGAGCACGTAGTTAATTCAATACCCACCCCATGCCACATGCGAGCATTTTGTTTATAGAAGGGATAACCTGCACTGCAAACCCCCCACTTCTGCTCAGGTCTCACCTCATGGCTGGGCATCCTGTTAATGAGATATGCAGGGGGTGTTCCCGTCAGACGCATGATCTGCTGAAGCTGGTTAATATCTTAAGTGCCTAGTCAAGGGCTTTGTTAAAAACAGTGCAAAAAACCGTTTCAAACAGAAAACAGCTGCATACAAAGCATCTCTCCTGCAAACTACAAGGCACAGACCAAACAGGCAGGGTCCACTAATTTTGTCAAATACTTGTGAGAAGTTTAGCAATTGGACTAGTGAACACTTAAAACGATGGAGAATTACTGATCACTTGCTAACAGTGTCAGTACAGAAAGGAAGCATTTCTGTCTGCCACTAGTAGCACTGAACTCCAACATGATCACCATCACATTTCCCAATAGTTTAAGCCATCAGAGTAGAGATCTCCTTTGGCTGAAGCTACTCCTCAAAAGTTTTCCTAGGCTGCTGCAGCTACATGCAACCCAGGAAAAAGAAAGAAAAAAAAAAAAAAGTCTTATGCCCTGCACTGGTTACAAGATTCTTTTTTCATACTGCATAGAAAGTTCTCAAGCTCCTTGTGGTGCAAAGTGAAATCAGCTCACAATTGACACCTCCTTCTAAACAGCCATGAATGCACTCTGATATGTGGGCGAGGTGACAGAAGGCAATAAATGCAAAATTAGCAAAACATTAGCATTGCATAAGACAGAGTTAGCTGATGTCAGTGAACAGGACAGAGAAAATAAGAGCAACAAAAGTGATGCAGAAGAAAAGCAAATACAGAACTCACTACAGTGACACACTAAAGCCCCTCAAATACTTAACAGTTTTGCTATCTTCATATAACATAAAAATTTAGCAGAAACAGTACCTCACTGCATTTTTTTAAACAGACTCTTAACTTGGACTTGACTAAGACTAATTCTTCTTTTTATTGCACAAGGTTAAAAGAAAAAACAAACAAACATACTTCAGTCTTACATACACAAACCAATCTGGTGTTTAACCTAGTTAACCTTTAAAGCTTGTGTCTCTCGCTAATCCCCTGTACTTCAAACACCAGACTACCTTTCATCAGGGTTCCCATAAGGTCACTTCACAGATGCCTGAAGGCACCTGCTTTATTCAGTTCTACCTTTCCAAGAGATAACCCAGTGCTTTCTAAATTGGCATGGTATTCAGCAAGTTTCCCAATTCATCTGGCAATTTATGGCTACCCTAATGTTTTGCACTTACCATCACTGTTACAAGCTGCAGTACAAAATAATCTTCTCACCACTTTCCACCGCATTGATCGTCTGTTACTGAACAGCAATGATAGCTTGCTAAGGTATTTTGCTAGTTACCTCTAAGCAAGTTCATTGCTCGCTCTGCACTGACTTGTAGTCTGTACTGTTACAGCATCCCTTGGTCTAATTTCTATGCACTTCATCTTCAGAAACAGGTAAAATTAAATGCTGTTTAACACTACCTTCATAGAAGTTCACAATCTAAGATTAAATCAACTAATATAGAAAAGATGGTAGGGCTGAAAATAAGGGTCACCCTTTAAAAAGGAATCTCCAAACAGCTTTTTGTGGTTATCTTGATTAAAAGGCCCTACACAATAGCACCCTTTAAATGCATGGCATGTTTGCTTATATACTCGGCAGACTATCTTGTGTGCCTTGGAAATGGCTTCTGCAAAAGAGCACCTAAAAGCCATTCGGGATTTTACAGCACAAAACCAAAGATGGTGGCAGTAGCGTTTCAGAAAGTAATTATACATGAACGCCCAAAAAGGGATGGTGTATGTTCAGAGGATGACACACTTGCTACTGTTCAAAGTTTCCCTCACCAGAAAGATCTTTGGATAGGCAATCTGGAGAAATAATAATTGAGACAAGTCTCAAGCTCTTAGCTGTGAAAAATGCTTCCCCAGTAGCATCTGATCATCCAATATATCATGAAGTAAAAACCCACAAACTGAAAGAAAAATCACAAAGCAATAAAATGAGAATATGGAAGGAAGAAATCATACCATAGGCAAAGTTAAGAGGAATAAAGATCAGATAACACTCAGTGTATGAACTCAAAGACATCCAGGAGTGAAGAATGACAAAGGAAGAAAAACAAAAGAAATTCCAACACTTACTACAGACAGACTACAGGAGGGCAACACACAAATCTGGGACTTCCAAAAGGGCAGATATTACAATCAAAGTGTAAACTCACAGACTCTGAGGAGATTTTCTTCAAAAGCTCAGGCCCTGGGGTTCCAACGAGTCTCAAAATGAGCTTCAACTGATCAATATCTAATGATGGACCATAAAGGAAAATGCTGGGACAAATCAAAATGAAAAGTGCAAAGTATCAGCCTATTAATGTTGACAGTTAATGTCTGCCAAGGCCTCAACTAAAACACGATTTTAAGCAAACTGTATTCATTCCTCTTATATAAAATTGAGTATCCCCTTATAACACAGCTCTGCCTATACCACACAGATTGAATGACTTGACTACAAATATGCCACATGCATTGAGTTGGTCACTGCATCCTTGACTATCATGGAGCAGAAGACAAAACTTCTGCCCCACTAGTAAAGGATCAGTTTGCATGCTCACTTCACCCTTTTAGACCCCACAATGAAAGCAGTAGCTGTTAGCAGTATTAAGTTGTATTAGTGACAGATGAAGTAAAGCAGAAGGCTAAAAAGTTTAGGCACTAATATTAAAAAGAATTAAGGCCTTTTGTGAACACACTCTAAGATAATTCAACCACTTATTAAAAACTTAGCGAGTAAGAAAATGACTGGACCCTGCTCACCATCTACAGCTTTGCTATAGCATCTCTAACCCTGATCAGATGCGCCTTTCTCGCACCCAGACTAGCTGCTAGAGCCAAAAGGGGTGATGCAGCCAGCAGAGGGTGCTCGCTCTTACCAGGGATGAGCAGGGCCAGGAAGGAAGGAGAACCTGGATCTTCCTCCTTACACTACAGACACGCAACTGGAGGTTTGGGGAGGGAAACAGAGGACCACCAGAATATGACCTCAGATTTAAAATCCCTATGTAGAAAGCTCCTGGGTCACAAAACTGCAGATGCAAAGAATGTTTTATCCAGAACTCAGCTTCCACCAGGCCACTTATTCATCTGAGTTGTCCTCTTTAAAAAGGCAGAAAAACTAAATATTTGGGATACCTAACAAAATATAAACTTGGGAGAAAATCCATTAAAGAAAAGTTATACACCTAATGCTCAAGAGATTAAGGGGACACAAGGTATCTTTTTAAAACCATTACAAGAATAATCTCCTTCTCTGAATTATCCCCTACGCTGCCCTTCAACACACACTAGTGATTTCAGACTGTCTGTAATGTTCATATTTGCCCTTAAAATCAAACTAGTTACATATTTTCCTTTCAATAAAAATAGTCCACTTACTAGAAAATGTTTTTCTGAAATCAATGCCTTCCTGATGTGTTAAGATACAGTTACAATTCCTTGTTATAACATCTTTTAACTCAAATACTACAAGAATTCTATGCTTGCTTCAAAAATTGTCTCATAGCGAAAGAATTCTATTCATGTAAAAAGCAATTTTGCACCTATCAAGAGACCGTTTTTTAAGAACCTGCGTTTTTTAAAAAGCCTCAGCGTTCCACTAATACTGACAAACTCTATGTAGTAAAAATCAATACTTTGCTAAAACCTTTATCTTTTAACGTAAAACTTGGTCTACAGTTTTACATCTAAAAAGAATGAAAAAAATGGAAATAGCACCTTGTAAGAACACCTAAACTAAGTTCTCATTGTTCACATCTGAAGTTGCTCAGCCAATTCCCATCTACTTAAACACTGGAAACAAGGCTAAATCCTATGTATCTAGCTGGATTTAGCTTAAATGGCTAACTCATAATTATGGACACTTAAAATGAAATCAGTGTATCTATTGGTGCAGAAGAATTACCAGAGGGTGCTATACAAACCATAATTAGCTCATTTAAATTGGCTTTTCTTCAGTGCTATATAAAACAGCCCTTGTACCTTTCACTTATTCTTGTGCATGAAGCAGTTGTGCAAGTTTAGGACTGCCGGCATGCCTCAGAAGTCACGTGCCATACTTCAGTTTAAATATTTAAATTCTTTTAAAGGCATTTAAATCCATGTGCATCAGGTGTGCCAACAATGTCGTTGCTCAGTTTGCTGTCAGCTCTCTTCTCAAGGGACAGTATGCTACCGGAATACATTTGCGTAATACGCTTCAGTGCCTTCTCGGATAAACAAAAGACAAGACAGAATGCATAATGGACACTGCCATATGCACGCCCATACCCAACCACTGCATCTAGTTTTAGGCCTGCCATCTACAACCTGCTGAATTACAGCATTCATTTAACTACATGGCCTACCGGTGTCCCTGGGAAATGAGCCATAAGCAGTTAGAGACAGGAAACATGTTTAGTGAATACAAAGCAACAGAAAAAAAAAGTGCATGGAGAAGGAAAGCAGAGCATGCAAACCTCAAAAGCCATCACCACCGGTACCCCAAAGACTGACCAGTCTCAGTGTTTCTAAAATTCAGAAAGCAGTATTTCAACACCATCAGTAGCAGGCATTGCAAGATTATAAGAGCTTATCCAGGCAAAGCAAAGTTTGAAAGGTGATGTAGCTGACTCCACAAGCAAGAATAAGATGCATCAGAAGAATGTGTAATTTCAAACCAGTTAGTTATGTTGAAATCCCCATCCTACTGAGTAAAAATAATAAAAAATATTCTTCATAGTTTAAACAGAATACAGTCAACTTAAAACATACAGAAAAATAAAATTGACTAAACTCATCAAAACATTGAAGGTTTTATTTGTACATTATATCATTTTAATACAACTTAAATTGTCACACTTAAAGTCAACTTTCCTACTTGTTTGTGTGAATCATTCATATTACGAGAGCTGTAAGAAAATAAGGAATACACATTTTTAACACAAATAAACTGATCTTGGCATAAGACAGGTATGATAATCAATACCAAAAGGAAAGTCTCTAGCTATGTCTAACATTAAAAATCTGAAAGACTTTGATTTTTATTATCTCAACTTCTTGTCTCTGACAAAAAAAATTAATATTAGTGTCTTTCCCACAACCCTCCTCCCCTTCTTTACCTCCTAGCAGAGAATTTAACAATGTTAGAACTCCAACTTTCATCCAAATATTGCTCCCCACACACCCATTACAATAGGAACAATTCAAGTTAGTTCACATTCATTTACAGAATAAGCTAGAAATATTGTAATAATCCTGCATAGCTAACCCCATATGGATCACAGGTTTTTTTCTAAGAGCATCTGCAGTTCTTGCTTTAAGTCACCAATAGCCATGGTCAGAATCTCTACAAATTAGATCCTTCAGACCTTAAAACTAAATTTGGCATTAGTTTATCACGGCATAATGATCACAAACACCAAAGATCATCATCTCCAATTACAGCTTTATTATTTACCAGAGTGAATTAATTGTACAGCTTGCCTGTACTGAACCCCACTACAAGTAATATATGCACCTCTGGGCCATGTAGAGAAATATCTGATGGACTATAAATACCACGCAACTGCTAAATCCTTGGTGAGAGACCAGTATTTAATCAGAGAGCCATCTAGAGAAGAGCATGACTGTCCTGAGCATGCTGAAAAGGCATTATCTATTCATTCATTTTGGAAAAGTTAAGCTATAGAGTTGAGAAGACTGATGTCTCAAGATCAAAAAGTAACAAGAACATCACTTTTTCAGTTGATGGAGGAGAGCAGTTTGTAGCTTCCTGAACATCCAGAGCACATGGCCACATTGCCTCAAATTGCGATGTTAATCCCCTAGAACTGCACTGGATTTGGACATATTAGGTCCTCAGGTACTAGAAGCATGATACATATATTCGAGGTTTAAGCATGCTAATGCTGATTCCAAAGCCAGCAAATGCCTGGTGACACTGCAGGAGGAACACAGCTTGTTGATTAGGCTTCAGCAAATCTGCAGGCACAAAGAAACTACTAAGAGCCCAGAAGTACCCAACAGGATCCAGATCCAGAAAATTCCTAACTCTCTCAAAAGAAGGCATATATAAAGATTTCAAAGAGCTTTCCAAGACAGAGAGAAGCCTGAACCCATCATTATCTTACTTCTACTTGCTGTCTTTAGATGTCAGCAAACACAGAGTGAAAGCTGATAGTTTGTTGCCTTTCTGGATCCTTGGATATGTGCTACATGCACAAACAAGATACATAACCACAAACACCGCTTCACTCAGAATTCTAACCTCATGATCAAACAGCATATGTACTACTTAAAGTGGGGAACCACACAAGCAAACTGTAAGAACTATGGTACCAAAAGGCTTCCTCACCAAGGGGAGGCGCTGGGCCTCATTCTTAAAACATAATCTAGTACTGATTCAGAAAACAAAAAGCATCTAATGGGATTCAAAAGTGTTACCACGATTTGTGGAGGGGAAAAAAAAAAAGAATATTTGAAGTAAAGACTTGCAAGCATCTTCAGGGAGATATAAATTTAATAAAGCATTTTACTATGACAAAGCAAACAATTTAGATCCCTAAAGCAAAATTTATTTTGCACAGTGGCTATTTTTTGGCTATAATTCACAGTTTAAAAAAAAAAGTTGGAGAAGAAAGTTTTCAGGCTTGGAAGGAAGATAATCATTTTGTTCAATTCATAAAGAACACATTGTGAAGCATTTCTTACATGCTGCAAACCCCATTAGAAACTATTTTATTTACAAGCATCAAGTTTTAAAATCTAAAATGTCACTGTTAACCAGGGTCCAATAGTGTCTACAGCTTAAAAACTTTTGCCAGAACATTGTTGATTTCTCACTTTTTCTTGAAACAAAGAAAAAATGCATCCAAGCCAAATTATCCATGCTAAATCAGCTGATAGAAATAAGGCAACTTTTTACAGCTTCTAATCCACTTTCATGTTAGTTCTGCTTCTCTCCCTGACAAGAGAAAAATACGGCAAAGATGACTAAACAGTAGAGTACAGCTAGTTCAACAAATTCGAAGAGATGACATATGAGCGATTATAAGATGGAGACAGGCAGAAAAAGAGGAAAAAAAGGATAAAGTTAAAGCACATTGAAAGGAGAAATGAAACAAAGTGTCAAAACTGGAGTGAAAGCCTCCCTCCCTCCCCTGACCCCTAAAGAGTTTTGGAACCTAGATGCTTTCCAAAAGTAACATAGTACACAGAAGACTAACACGCTTCCAACACTTGTTTTTCTTTTAAACAAATGCTAACGTATTTCACTTATCTTATTAGTAAATACAAATACGTTAACAAAGTTATTAATAAATAAATAGTGGTTGAAAGAATGCTTTAGAACAAAATTTTGGTAAAAGATGAGCCAATATCATCTTCTCTGGCAAATAAAGCCCAATTTTTAGGCAATGAAAAGTCTTGGCAGAAGTGAATTACCACTATATATTATGTGGCTGAACAAACTAAAACTTTCAGTATAAAAATTTGCATCAAGTCTTCATTCTAATTTCCTGGGGAAAATATGCCCAACTCCTACAAACAATTATTCTCCCTCATTGATTTGCCAGAATGTCCTAGCCAGTCCACTTTGGTGCCACAAAAATAATTCTGAAAAGATTTTATACAAGCTTGAGTTTTCACATCAATACAAGCATACAGCGAAAGGCGGCACACAATCTGTTTACACTCAAGCATGGAAATGGAACCTAAACATTTCTGAACAATTTGAAATGAGACCCTCTGCACTAAAGAATCTGCAAATCTACTGCTTTCACAACATACCACCAGGATACAGAAGAGAGGCCATCCCTTCCCAGAAGGGATGCTTCACATTTGCTAGAAGCCTGAAGCATGAAAGAATTCACAGCAGACAGACAACTTCGTGCAGTTATTTTCTACAAACTCAAAGAGCAATGAATTTAAATAAACTTAAATGAAAGTAATTCCAAGAAACAAACAACATGAGTAATTCTAGTGATGCTAATAGACAACAAAAAGAAAGAGCTCTGCCTCCTTGCACACTGTAACAATTTCATGTGCAGCAAATCAAGAACTCACCTCATCACACTGTGAGAAAAAGCAGCCATTAATAAAAATAAATAAAATAAATAAATAAAAAAGGAACCTGTTTCCTTGAGAAGTATGTCAAAGTTAAGATCTCTAACTTACATTTCAAGAAAATATATTACTTTTAAAGGATACGGTCTGTACCAGGGAACAACGTTCTTCCAGTCAACAGTTCAGCCATAATGCAGCCCACTGACCAAATATCAACTGAACAAAATAAAATAATAAAAAAAATGTAATGCAGAAAAATAAAGTCTCAATAGAATCACCCTACTCAACAAGTACAAACAACTTTATACTTCAATAGTCTTATGACGTTGAAACAATCTGAGACACGTTGCAAGCTAACTGATACTGTTCAGTAACCACTTCATCTAAGACTTGTCCGAATAACATAATAATACTAGATCAGGTAAATTTTCCTTCCTGAGCCTAACATACATTGGACACCAAAGAGGTAGGGAGGAATCTGCAAAATGGAAGAAGAAACAACATGTTCAAGACAGCTCTGAAGAATGAACTTGCATATGGTCTTATGTAAGTTCTACCCAAATGACCACTAACTGCTATATTGCAGATGACAGAAAAGTCCATACACACGCAAGAGGAAAAGAGAAAAGGAGAAAAAGTAGTAAGATATGAAATTAGCATAGCACATTATTTTCATTGATTCATTTGAAAATACTCTTATACTAGAATAACTATTCCCAGAATTTTTCTTCTTCTCTCTACCTGATCTGAAAGTATTTTAGGTGAGGGAAGCGGGTTGCTGAGAAGCTACTGGAAACTGGGGGGAAGATATAGCTGGGAAGAGGCGGCTAAGAAGAGATGAAGGGAAGGAACTTGATATGCATTCTCAGCATTTCTTCATCCCATAATCCCAGATGTTTTGCAGTGTATTCCCAGCAGCTTCCTTGAAACACACCTTTTTCTCATCCAGGCACACTCTATTCACCTACTTTAAAAACCACTGCGCTAGGAAAAGTAAGGAATAAGTACTGATGACACTTTGCTGATTGCTATTTCAAAGGATCAAGTTTAAAGAAATCTTGTGAATGCTGTCACAATGATTCATAACTTATGTCTATTAGACTGTGGACAAAATACTTAACTCTATGCCTTCCTTCTTTTAACCGCCCTTACTGAAGTGTAATTACTGTAACTGCCAATTGATGCAATCAAATGCAAAGGAACATGTTCACAGGACAACCTCTTTTGACTTTAACTAAATTCAGGAACTGAAAAGCTTTGTGCTAGTTAAAGGTATTACCTGTCTGGTTATAATGCATCCAGTTCAGCATGATCTCAGGAGCCCTGTACCACCTGGTAGCCACATACCCAGTCATCTCATCATCTGTGTGTCGGGCCAGGCCAAAATCCAGGATCTATAGAATAGAAAGACATCTGCCAACTACTGCAGTGGAACGATGCAAACTAGTTAGAGCAAATAACTAGGCAATTTTTGGACTGGGTGGAGGAGAGGTGGTGCAACTGCAAAAGCAGATTATGAAACTACATTTCACAACCTGTTAAATGACACTAGCCTAGAAAAGCACAGGACTCAACCATCAGAGTTGCATCTGAATACCTTAACTCTAAAAGAACTAAACCCAAACTAAAGCTGGTTAAGTCTTTACTTTCATGATGATTCATTAAATACACATAAACAAATATAGAAAAAAAATGAATTCTGCATAAACATCCTTACAGCCCTTTACAGCTGGGAAAGACATGATTAATTTGGGGCAAAGTATTTCCACGAGAAATTATTTTGTTCCTTCAATTCCAAGAGACATCCACAAGGCATTCACTCAAACCATAGTCAAACCAGTCACATGTTGTCATTTAAATTACCTTCAGCTCACAGTCTTCATTTACAGCTAGGTTACTAGGTTTTAAATCCTAAAAATTAAACAACATCAGCATTAACAGCAGAATATATGTCACTGCACGAGCCTAAGTAGATAAGAATGTAAATTCAGATAGAAAATAGATTCTAATTGGCTGTCAATATCAACTATCCATACTTGGGGAAATAATTTTGTCCCAGAGCCAGCTATCTCTTCTGCAGTCCTCAGAGGTGTCAGATATAAGTAAAAACACATTAATGGCTTATCATAACATTCCTACTGTAGGTACATATTATACAAATAGAGAACCTATTTAGAAAGATACAAGCCAAACAGAGGCAGGAACAGAAACTAAGGATCCTGACAGTCACTTCCTATCTCTAACCATTTGACTGTTTAGCTGCGATAATTTTCAGAAAATTTCTTCTCAGTTCTATAGTTGCTACATTGTAAGGTTCAGTGCTACATTCTTTAAACACACTGGTTCAGTACAGGAAGTAACCTTAGGATAAATACTCACTCTGTGTATTATGTCAGCTGAATGGATGTACTGTAAGGCAAGATGACAGATTTTACAGAACAGCACAAGTAGCCTTCTTCTCATTTCCTCACTAGACAATACTGCCCTACCCCATCCCACACAATTCAAATAATATAGTTTGTTTGCAGAGGGAATCAAGTATAGCAGACGTCTGTGGGTTTCAAGTATGTAGGTGTTTCAGTCTCTCCTTACGAACACCCTGCCACCAAAAGTGGAATGACAGAAGTAGAAGAGACTGAAGAAATGGAAGATACACAATCAGAATAGATTAAAGGACAGCATAATTCATAATTTTCCAGACTCTGCCCCCAGGAACATATAGGACTATCTTCTTAACTTTTATATAGCTTCATTAATACAGAGCTCCAATGAGGTATGAAGAGAAAGAGCAATAAGAAAAGATTATCCTATGATACATTAGGAAAATTAATAGAAGCTCCATTATGTACTCATATGAAACTCTGAGGATATGATATTCATCAAGAATTTCAACCTGCCATTGAGCTATCAACATTCAGGTAGGACAGACGCAAGTACCTTCAGTCCCCGAAGAATCTGATATATGAGGAACTGCACATGGTCGTCTGTGAGTTTCTGGCATTTCACAATGTTGTTCAGATCTGCTCCCATAAGGTGCGTCACCAAGTACCTGTGAACAAAAGAAAACACATAGGCTATGAAGCAATCTCTTCAACAGGATTAGGATGAATACTCCTTATGACCCTCCAATGGCAGGGCTGGCTGTCCCAAAGCACAGAATTGAATGAAATACAGTTCGTGACACATTAAATAACATGGCAGATTAGTACTCTGATTCCTACAGCAATGGTGAACAAAACGCAAATGAACAAGTTTGAAGAGTCCAATAGTTTAGGATCTCCTGCTATCTTTTGTGTTAGATTTCAGAATTGTTTGAGACTAACAGCAGATAAAATGAAGGCGGCAAATATTCCTATAATAGTTTGGGAGATATAAGGAAGATACAAAAGATGCTTTGTTCCAGTCTTCAGAAAAGTTACCTACACATCATTGAATTCTTCTAGTGACTTGGCAGGTGTGAACACATCCAACAAACCAATCACCTAGAAAGGAAAAGGTAAAGTGAGAAAGTTCATACATTCATAGTATAGTATGGTACAGTTAATAGGATCCTTAATGGAATAGAAACTATTCATTCCAATAGATGTCTCATTTTCAGCTACGTGAATCATTTGGGCGAAGAAAATTTAGTATTCAAACAACATCAGGAACAAAGGTTCAGCTTTTGTGTAAAAAATATTATGGTTACAATATACAGCTGTCTTCTCACACATTTAAAGCATCAAAAAGGAGGCATCACAAATCGACGCAACAAAAGGCAGGTGTAAACACTGGTTTACAATGTCTTATTTCAAAAGCTAACTAAAATTTGTCCAGAAAATAAAGTTTGTCCAGACTAACCATACACTGAATGCAGTTTGCTTCCTGCTTAGCTCTCAGTTACACCGTTGATTAGATGGTAAACTCAGAATAGGGAGACGACGTCATTTTTTTCGTTTGTACTGAATAATGCCCAGAAAAATTCAAGGATACAAGCAATGAACAATAATGACTACACTAAAAAGCAAGTCAGAAAAACAGTGCAATGCACTGAGGACCCAATTTGCAGGAACGGCTGACAGCTTCACACTGTCACTTGTATTTTCTGCCCTAAGAGCATCTACTCCACCTTTCATTTTACAGTGAAACTGTTTTAACCAAAAGGAGTAAAAAGGTATGAATGTGTCACTTTGGAAAAGAATAACTATATGTTATTTTCCCATAAGTATCTTCTAAGTCATTTACAGCATTAAAAAAATACATTTGGTGGATTAAGATCATTTTAATTCACTGGGATGTGGCTTTTAATTCCTATTTTCCTTCCCTTAATAGCAAATAATATTTTAAATTAGGAATATATGAGATAAAGGGAAAGGTTCTCTTCATCCACCTTCAAAGAACCCCTCTTCCCATTTTAAGTCAGCATCTCACTTCACTCGGATACACATCGCTTTGCTACCAAGCACATTTCTGCAGCTTCAGTAATGGTTCAAGTGTGAATAAGAAACTAACAGTTGGATTCCTGTGTTTTCCATTGGCACCATCCTTCCCCCCCCCATCCTTTATACTTGTCAAGGACGTCAAAATTGTTAACTTTAGGTAGATAACTGAGGACAAAAATTTTGAGGAGCCTAGACTATGTTTCTGGAAAAAAGAGCAAGTGGAGTAGGAAATAAAAGCCTCTATCTAATCTGATCTACATTGTATATTACAGATTAAATGTTTATAGAGGAAACTGAAGAGAGAAACCACTTTCCTGCCTCTCTGCATACATATCACAGTAACTCCATTTTTAGACAGACATTTCTTCAGATTTGCATCCATCCAGTACAGTAAATTCTTGTGCTTATGGTTTCTCCCTCCAGTGGACTCTTTCATATCAGAATTTATTTACAGAAAAATTCAACGTTATCTACTCAGTTTATCCTGAAAAGAAAAAAAGTTGACTTTGCTATCCAGACATCAGCTTTTTCATTTATCACTTTTATCTTGCTATGCTATTATAACTTTCATCAAAGAAGTTTCACAGACACTTAAATATGGTTATTCTGCAGTGCACCACTGACTCAATTCTAAGGAACTGTGGTCATCACTAGATTCAGAACCTAACTGCTACCCTTTTGCTTTCTCCTCTCAGCATTCTAGGTTGTCACAAAGCTTATTAACTTCACATGGCACCAAATCCAAGTTTCCTTTCACATCTGCTCAGTGTTGCGCTTACAAGTACAACAAGCCCTCCTGGAACTTGAAAATACAATGCAGACACACTCGAGTGCTCTGTAGGTCCATTTATTTGCTCCAGATGAACATGACTGGCCTAGATACAGGATATAGAAAACTATCCTATACTGGAGCTCCTTAAAATGCCATACCTACCAGATTTGCTAAAGCATCCTGTGCCACGTAAAACCAAGTCTTTTGCTTCTAAACCCAGATCTGACTGGTCAATACGCTAGCATTAAAAATGCTGCCTGAACTGGCTCTAAACATCTCTGTGTCTGCAGCATTTTTAAACTGCAACCTAGATAAACTTCCTGCAGACAGGTGACAATATGATGAACTGATAATAAATACTTCTATACACAAGCAACCTAAACAACATCCTTTTATTCCTTATTCTCAAAGCTATGTAGGCTCATTGCAATACTAAAGCAAAAATATTAATGAATGCCAGACAAACTGTTGTAGCACCAGTTACATTCTAATTTCCACTGCTTAACCCTAACAGCTTAGATGAAAAAGACTAAAAAAAAAAAAAAAAAAAGGAGAGTGTTAAACACACATTGAAAGCTTTCCTCTACAACTGTTTAAAGAACACCCCAGCTATCAGAGAGGCCCAGAAAAAAAAAAACAAAAAATCAAGGGAATGGATATTGCACAGGATCAAACACTACCTCTACTGTTAAGACAATGGCATCAAATACAGTCTTTCCGCATCCAGGCCCTGAGAAAGTGTTGAGAAGCGTTTTACCCGGTACAAATATGCATCAAAAGTCCCAATTATATTAGCCACACTAAAAATGCCAAGATGATTTAAGGGATACCAATTGCTGACTGAGGTGGTTAGAAGCCACAGCACACAACTGCCTCTTCCGCAAACGCAGGAATTCTGAACAGACCATCCAAGAACCTTATAATGAAGTTAGGCTTGGTTTTTGCACTAGATAAAGATACTAGGCTTGCTCAGCCCATTTCCAAAACAGTATTTCCTTTCTGCTAAGTTGTAGTTCACTTGGAGAAAAGTCAAGACCCTTCCTCTTGACACTGTCAGCTCTACAGAGGGCAAGTTATGCGACTTTTTGCTCTGCTGAAACTGCATGCTCTATAAATATGCTGATATCTTAATGCCACAAACATGAAGAAGTTTTCAACTCTTTTCTAGACCAAATGCAGGTTATACTGAAAAATGATTAGAGACAACATAGTATACCTCAACATAACATTTGTCAGATTGTCCTATTTTATTTCCTTTTGATGATTTAAATGGATGGCTTGTAAGAAAGGACATCTGAACTTTTTTCCATTTTTTTACCCGTTTTATCCACAGGAATCTAGAGAATACCACACGCCCTTCCAACATAAGGCAAGCCAAAAAAAACAAAAACGAAAACCCCTCCAGAATACACTACTAAAGTCAACTTTGAGTTGTTTTTTCTTTTTTTTTTTTTTAATAAATTCTTAACATCACAAAAACTACAGCTTGCTACAGCAAGAGAACAGGAGAATGGAAGCACGTCACCTGTGTCCTAAATCCTTAAAACAGCAAGAATTTGCTAGACAGCAATTCCCAGGTGATTCTAGGCAATATTTGACTTTTTAACACAAAATTGGTTATGTTCTACTTTTTATCTCCATGTTTTACTTCAACCATAATCCCTTATACTATTACAAGCTTCGTATTTAGTATTAGAAAAACCTGTACAAGATTCTTAAATGCAATCATGCTGGATATTCAGGCTGATGCTCACTGGATGGTCCAACTTTTCACAGCATCTCCTTCAACTTACATTTTCATGTTTCATATGCTTAAGTAGCCGTAGTTCTCGGTAGGTCCTTTTGGCATGGATGATAGACTGAAATGGTCGGGACAGCTTCTTCACAGCCACACGCAACCCAGTTTTTGTGTCAAAGGCAGAACTACAATTAAAAATTAATCAAATTACCAAAATGAGCTATTTACAAACACCTCCAAACTCACAGTTTTAGCAAGTATCTGGAGAGTGAGCCACAATCAACTATTTCCCATTTCTCCAATGAAAACCTTTTATAAGCACCCCCCACAACCCCCAACCTTGCTCCCCCCAAATACCCACACATTTACACAACTATTGGTTTATACAGAAAACGTTTAGAAGATGAGAAGTCTTGTTCATGCAGTAAAGGAGAATAAGTAGGTCTAAAAAGAAATTTTACAGATGTGTTTTTTCTGTCTAAAAGATAGTTATGCTCTTAAACACAAATACAGCAAAAAAACTACGGAGAGAGGAAAAAGTACTTGTAAATATTATCTGTATTCCTAAATATATTTTCATACACCACATGTCATCACAAAACAATTTGCTATGCTCAAGATACTATCTTTTATGGTTTAAGTCCATACAAAAATCCAAAACCTGCTCCTAATATAATCAACTATGATGGTTATTAATCTCAACTGAAGCAGAAATCAAACCTCTCATTTAAATCACATTTAATGCTAAATCTCCTGTTATACAAAAAAAATGCACGTGAACAATGTATAGTTGCACGATACCAACATTTGTTACTTTAGAAGAAACTCTGTACATCAAAATGATTCTTCTTAGAACCCATGAAGACTAGCTCAATTCTATTCAAGAACTTTTTTAAATATTATATGTATTTCATTCTCACACTGTAAAATCATCTTTTGAAACAAATAGGTCTTTATGCAATTTATTTATTTATAATAATCAGGAGCAGAATCCTGACACTCTTGAAACAACAGCAAGTCTGACACACGAAGAACATTGCTATGTTAAACTTCTTATACACCGTACATATAGTCTTCCAGAGCTTAGGACTTATATTTGAGGAACTAAAGTAGGTATTTAGCTGTGAAGTAAATTACTTCTCTTTCTTGTCTCCTTTGATGTTCTTATCTAAAACTAGCTCTGGTTTGTCAAAAAGGAAGGAGGAGAAGCAGAGAATGTGAAATCAAGGTTACACTCGATGCATGATAACAAACAAGGGGAAAGTATGAAAGGAGAAAGTCAGAGACAACATTTGTTCGTTTTCCTGCTGCATTTTGATTCAGGTCAGACTCCTGATTCCATTTAAAAGTGAGTACGCACTAATTCTTGATAAACATTAAGTGAAAGGGAAAGCCTTACATTTATGAACATAAAGTGCGAGGCAGCTCCAGTAATAGGAAGTCCAACACCAAACACAGAGGGGGAAAAAAAGGTAGTCACAGAACAAACCCAAATTTGTGTATACAAATAATTTTACAGTTGCCGTTTATTTTTAAAGCAACTAATTGGACTTCACTTGCAACAGGCACCTTACCCAAAAGTTGTATAATTTCCAAGGAACTTGCTTTATGAGGTTTATGAGAAATAGAGAACTAGACAGCAAAATACAAACTTATTCCTACAAGCAGTAATCCTTCTCCTAGGTTCTGCAAGAGAATGGAAAAACCCGCTGTGCAGCTATGATGGAAGAGGAGCATCTCTTTCTGTATAAGGGACATCAGTGTACACATGGCTGAAAGAGCTCTCTGGAAGAGAGATGAAAATACAGCTAGAAACAAGATCACAGGAGCACCAAACTGCCATAGTTGAATAAGTGAAACCACATCATACTGCCTCAAAGAATGTGTGAAATCTACTATTTTCTTCCTTATGTGAGTTACCTTCTAGACCTCACTCATCCTGGACAAACAAAATAAGCCAGTAAGCATTCATATTTTAGTCTCGATTTCAAATTATCTCATCAAGTTTTCACACACTACTACAACATATCTCCATTGAAGCTACAAACACTGCAGGAAACACAGAATACCGATTTTCTTAAACTTCATGAACACTGTTTTGCAATATACAAACACACTTAATTCAGGGTCTAATTGAATGACAATATTTTAACAATACTCAAGGTGTTTTCTAGAACTTGGTGCAAAAATAAGATTAGTCATCATGATTCAACCCAGACTGTTGTGAATTAGTCATGATTCTTTATCAGCTTTCAACCATTTCAGCTGCAAAAGGCAGCATATACTAGTATCTCTTTCATCTTGAAAAGAAGGGGATCCCCTGCATATTAACCACCTTCACAGCTGCCATCTCTATAGTCAGATTTCCCTCTCCATTTCCACAAGATTCTCTTTAGAGATTTCAAAAATACAGGACATAATGCAAGCTATTTGGGAACCCACTGGAAATCAATTTCACCTCATTTTATTGACACTTTTAGGTCACATCAAGTCATCAATCTGTAGTAGAAGAATTACAACCAGAAGAACTGAGAAACTAATCCCTAGAAATCAGTAAAATCTACCTCATAGCTAAAAAGCATATTTCAAGGAAATTTGTCACCTTTAACTGACAAGTAGCCTTCTTAAATGATCCACAACTTTCTCAATTCTTCATGCTTCACTGGCTAATAACAACGAACACAGAATTCTCCCTTTTCACCACTAAAGCAAAACAAAACAAAAACAAGCAAATGCCCAGGAGTAACACTCATCGAAACTTTATTAGGCATGAAGATAATAATTTCAAAAACTAATATTAGGTCACCCCATTTGTCTCTTAGAAGCATTTTTCCTTTGGAGTACCATAGGCATATATTTGTCTTCACAAAGTTTGAACTTGGATAAACCAAATACATAGAGCACATCCAGAAAAGTCTACAATGAAGATCTACTACAAATACCCATTATTTAGAACTTATAAATTCTCCACATGGTTAACAAGTTTCCTATTTTGTGCATACCTTAATCTGGGTCAAGCCTTTATCACCATCACTACTGGAGATCCTTGCTCTGTATTTCTACAACTTCTCTTTTGATGCATATCTCCAAGTGGAAAACACGATCCTCAAAACTTATTTCCACATTGCTGATTCAATGTTTAACTTCAAGGAGAAGAGCAGTAAGCCAGATAGCTCAAAAAAAGAATATATTTTGATTCACCATAGACAGGACAATACTTATCGTTGAAGGTTTGTATAGTGTCTAGCAAGTAAGGGCCCCACAGTGAGCTATAGATTTTAGGCAGTATCATAACCCAAATAATATTCTAATAATTCAATTTATTTTTTTCTTATTCCAGAAAATTTTAAATATCTGCAAGAGCTAGAAGGTATTTTATCCTTACTTTTACTTACTTTTGTAAAATTCACATTTTTTCTCATATGTTGAAACAAGTATGGTTGCTTTACTTCACAGATGTAAATCACAAAGCAGTTTTCTTCCTTTTCTTCACACAAGAATTATTTATGGCACCAGAGCATAAATCGAGGTTGTCAGCAGAAATCCAGGGAAAGATGGTCTGCTAAGAATTCCCCCACGTAAGAGAAACACAACTGTGCTCACTGAATACAACTTGCCAAGAGCTGGAAGATAGAAGCTTTGTAGCATAAAGAATGAAGGCAGCAATCAGTTCATTCCAAATATATGAACCAGCTGTATCTTTACACAAGACTGGTGACACCTTACTTTTGTAGACTGTGCTACCTACTCACAAAAACAGAAGGGTAGGGACTGCAGAAAGATAGTCCTGTTTAACCAGCGTAATGACACTGTATACAAGCACAGGAAAGAAAATCTCATATTATTGCATGTTTGCAAACTAGAGCCACTCTTGAAGTCAGAAGAATTTTAAACTGGGTCATATTTGCCTAACAACTATTTCCCTACAGATGAAGGCATGCTGAGTAATTTTTTGCCAATACAGATAACAGTCTAATGGTTTTTACAAGTACAGAATACAAGAGCTACACAACAGCTGTCATGTGGGAAAATATTTTAAAAAACACTGAGATGGCTTTCATCACAGACTTAAAACAGCTGTGTTACACTGATCATATTTAAGCTGAAAAAGCCCAACTGGGGAAAAATTGTATGACCCACAGTTATAAATCCCATTTGAAACAAGACCAACACAAGTTCAGAATTTATCAGAGCTTCCATGTTTTATGACTTATTATATATTATTGCACTACGGCACACAAACTGCCTCCACCTCACTCAAAGTGAGCTACAACTACAATTCTGAGCTAACTTGAATAGAACCTTGAACATAAGAACAAGAATAAAACAATTATTCTAGAGAACCTATCAACTGATTCTACTTGAACCTTCTCAGAAGCAATATTTTAAGTTTTCTGAGAAACCAAAGTACACACAAAATTACTTAAAAGTACAATTTATTTAAGATGGATAATCAGAATGTTAATTTTTATGCAAAGGCTATTTAGCTCAAACAGTATTCCACTCATTGCTAGTGCCTATGCAAATACACAAGCTAACTGCAACTCTCTTTAGTGGCACCCTTGAAGATAATTTATGCATCCCTAGTTAAAGGCAGAAAAAACAGTTTATCATTACAACCAGTCACTTTCAAGTTCAGTCTATACATGCATTTCAACCAATTACCCACCCAGCACACTATAAAAAAGTTGTAAATCTTACTCTCCACTGTTATGTTGGCTTCTACTTCTAAATAAGCTGGAAAAAAAAAAAGTCTTCCAGTAAGAAAGATATGTGATAGGTGCTTTAATATACAACATTCCCATCAAGTTAAAGCTACTTGCCTTCACTTGCAGAGCTGTGCTTACTCCTTTTCCATGTAAAACCCTCTCCTAGTCCATCTCCCTACTCACATGTGTTCTGCTTATACTACCTGTATGTCTACTTCATCCCACTCATAGCTTTATAGTTTCTTTTCATACCACTCTTCCTGTATCTACTACACCTTGCTGGAGAGGCAAATATCTGTCCCTCCAAATGCATATACGCTTCAGCAGCACTCACTTCGATAAGGGATTCATAAGTCTAAAGATGCATACTGGTCCAAAAGATCTGCAGAGGAGCTGTTATCTCAAAGGCGATATTTAGGGTTGTCCTTCATTCCTCCAGAGTCTAATGATTTAAAATTCTTATATTCGCAGTATTTTTCCTTTAGCTTAAAAAGAGAGAAATTATCTCAGTATCTTCAAAATACCCAGGAAAGTCAGAGTCAGTGTTGGTACTCTGGTGTTTGACTGACAACTGGGGGGGGGGGGGGGGCGGGGGGGGAAATCACATTATTGTATTATAATAGACTTTTTAAAATCAAACTTTTTTAAGGGCTATATAACATAACAGTCCACCAACAAGAAAGGCTAAAAGAGTCTTATGCAAAACTCTGGGGAGAAGTAGGTCTTGGCTGTTTAATTCCTTTCCAATTTAAATAAAGCCAGACAGAGACCCTGCAAGGCAACTTACAAAACAGTTACAGTACATAGGTATCAATACAACACACAAAGAACTGTTGCAGAAATATATCAATCAAATAAATACTTTAGAGTATATCGAGTTTGCCTTCATAACATTTTAGAAACTGATTGCACAGAGCATCAAAACACCCAATTGTTCATTTAGCTTAGAACTGGCTGAATTAATGCCTTTTGCACTGACTTCCCCCAGCACATAAAAGAAATGAAGAGATCCTCTGGCTAAACTGTGAGTCACCCATCAATCCCAACTCCATTCAGCAACTTCCCACTGCAATATGCTGCATTATCTAAACCCCTATCTTTCTTGCATGAAGTACTACAAGACCGGTGCTTCAGGAACCCACATTTGTTTTTACTGCAGACCTTGTTACAGATTTTGACAAAATCTTTTTGGTGCAAAAGACTGTGTTATATGAATATGCAAAGTTGTTGCAAGAACAAATGTAATAATATTTCATACAACAGATGTCACAATAATTATTACATGACTTAGCAGTAAACAATCTGAGTGTACATATCAACGTTTCTCAAAGTTTTGGAACTAAGTCCCTACTTGCATCTCCACATACTTCTCAGGATCTGTTTTTAAAAACTGAAAGTATCTCAGTTATCTCTTTAAACATCCTTCTTCCAATACTGCACATAATACTTCAGAAAACATCGGAATATTTGCCCTAACTTTAAGCATGTGACTTGGGTGCCTTAAGCTGCCTGAAGAAAATGCCTCTCTGTCTCCATCCACTGACTTCAAAATAAAGTTAGGTTCTTATCTACAGGTGTTCTAAGCCATACTCAAACTACACGTTTAAAGTAGCTTACAGCAGACAGCTCCATAGTCTAAATGATTCATTTGCTGGCTCAATTATTTTTTATTATTTTTTCCCCACTCTCTAAAAATTCCTCATTTTTAACTCTTTCACCTTGGTAGGTAAATAAACAACAGAACATCCTATTATATTGTAATACAATAATGTGGTAGATATACCGGGAAGTATGTTTAACCATCCAGTTTAAGGGTGGTGAAAACCCTGCAATTTACTATCCCAACATAGATGTACTCTCAACAAAAAGTCTCGAATGACACTAGGTAACTTCTTCCTGGAAAAGAAGGGAGAAGAGGAAGAAAAAGAAAAATCTCTAAAGGGACAGAGAATGGAACAAGTCATCTTAGGAATATCATAAATACCATGCCTCACCATTTGCAGCTTAACAATATTAAAGATCAAAGAAAATTATACACGCAATTTTTATTTTAATCCTGACATGCTTTCCATACTACTAGTCCTTCTGAACTGCATCTTTTCTGAAACATATATTTTTAGTAGAAAAACATCAACATGGACAGTACTAAGACTCATGTGCCACATGTCTGAAATTGCTTCCAATGAAAAATTGTTTCATCTGGTCTGAATGCAGTTGCACAATCTTTGAAAGTTTTGACACAGCAAAACAGGAAATTCATGATGCAAACTCTTCAGTTATTGGTTGTGAAAACAAACATTGGAAGTATTACAAGCACAATGGAGATTGTGGGGAGGGGGAAAAGAGAAGAGGAAGGGGTTAGATTGTGTAGGGTAAACCTTAAAAATACAATGGACAAGGCATTCACCAAATTAACTTCCTATTATACTTGGCAAGTTATGAAACTAAGCGGTTAAGGGGTATTTATCAACTAGGGCAATCAGGCCCTTCTTCACCAGAACTAAATCTTTCCACTATAAAAACCTCAGTGAATACATTCAGTTAATCTTGCTAATAGAATGGTTTAACCTTTGTCTTTTATGAAATGTAAGCGTTTATATACTTGGGGAACTGTAATTTTAAGAATACGTATTATTTAAGCAGAACTTACTGACAATTTTATAAGCCATTGTTATCTTAAACTTACTATGTTAAAAACAGCAGAGAACTCTATTTCTTTAAAATTGCAGCATGTGCAAAACAACTCTTTATTAGTACAGTTTCAGTATGCATTCCTCTTTATGATATCCATAATATGACATATATATTCATGATATAAAGTTGCACATTATGTTAATGAAAAAACATGCATGTCTGCTCAAATACAGCAGCAAAGCAGATGTGTAACCATTATGCACTCGTATTAAAGAAATTCTGATCATAGTTTGACAGAGCCAAAGAACAGAGAATAAAAACTAGAATATTAAAGACATTTCTTAGTAAAAGGACACAGTAATCTATGGATACTTTTATACGACTCCATTATATGGCTGCTAAAGTCTAGGTGTCAAACTGATTCAAATTTATTCAAGTGATGTATGCAGTCCAGTTAATTTATGTTTAATGAGCCAACATCTTTTAGCAGAGAAGCTACAAACGAAGGGAGCATTGTTGTATTTAGCATGAGTAACCTGTCACACATTTTGTTCGTATTAGGCAAGCATTAAAAACTGAACTCTTTTCACTTCCAAGATCTCCACATTTCTGCAGGCCTGATACCAGGACTGTGCTCTTCCAAGGCAGTGCATATTGCAGTAATTCTGTCATTCTACAGCAAGAGAACAAGTTTTCGTGTGTTGATCTACCAAGAAGATAATATTGATACTCATAAACCTACTGTTACAAGTCAGGGATGCAAAAAACGTCATCATAGCCCTCCCGCCGTCATCTCTGCCTATCGACAGATCCCAGTTAAAAATGCAATTACCTCAAACATAACCTATCCTTCGAGTCCAGCAAAAAAAATGGAACAAGAGCTGCCAGGCCCTCAGCTCTGCAAAGCCAGCTACCAGGGACTTGCCAGCCTCCATCCCTCTCCACCCCCCACCTAGTAACTGGAAGAAGGCACGGTGAAATATGTCTATATGAGATCATGCTGGGGAAGGGGGGGGGGGTGCTGGGACACGATTATCTTCCCCTGCAAAAATGTTTTAGTGCCACCTGCCATGTGGTGCAATCCGACGCATTCCAAAGACAAGACAGTGGCTCCCCAGCAGTATCGCTGCGAAACCAAGCAGAAGAGTGTTTCGTGGAGGAGGCTGATCCGAGTCGGGGGGGGGGGGGAAGAACCCCCAAGGAGACAAGCAACCCCCCTCCGCTCAGCTTGCTCTCCACGACGAGCGCCCTGCACGCACGCACCACGCCGCGGGTGCCCGCGAGCCGGGGCAGGTCTGCAGGCGGGCAGCCGGCGCGGCGGAGCCCCGCGGGTGCCCGGCACCCTCTTCACCCTCACGCAGCGGTGCAGGGCGACGGAGCAGCGGCCGAGGCACCAGCCCGACGCGTCCCCTTCTGCACACACGCTCCGTCCCCTCCCCGGACTCACCAGACGGAGCCGTAGGCCCCGGAGCCGACCGGGGAGAGGTTCTGGTAGCGCTCGGGCACCTCCCATACCGTCTTGTTCAGCTCCTGTCGGTAAAACTTGGGCCGCTCCTGAGACATCTCGGCTCCGGAGCCCGCCCCGCCCGGCTCGGCGGGAGGGGGAGGCTCTGCCCGCGGTTGCAGCAGCACCACTACCACCGCCGCCACCTCCAGCAGCAGCAGCGGCGGCGGCTTCTTCCTTCCTCCTTCCCCCTCCCCGCCTCGCTTCTCCGGCAGGCGGAGGCAGCCGTGCAGCAGCAGTGCCCTCCCCTCCGCCGCCGCCGCCGTCCCCTCACGCCGCCGACCGTTGGCCGCCGCCCCGCCCGCTCGCGCGCGCCCCCTCGCCTCGCGCCGCCGCTGCCCCCTCCCGCCCTGGTGGGGGTGTGTGTGGGGGGGGGGGGGGAGGTCTCGCGCGGGTGGTTGAAGCAGCGGGTGTCGGCGCCGCTCTCGCGCCCCCCTCGCCTCACGGGCGCGCGCGCCCCGAGGTGACGGGGGAGGGGGGGAAGGTGGGGGGGCTCCTCGCGCCCGGGCGTTGGGAGCGGCCGCGCGCCCACCTGGTGCCCTCGCCCTGTCACCGCCTCCCCCCTTCTCTCTCTCCCGGCTCGCTGCCCGCCTGCCCCGGACCGCGAGGGGCGGCACAGCCCCGCGAGGTGAGGCGAGGCGAGGCGCGGCGGGGGTCGCCCTGCCGGCAGCGAGCGGGGCGGAGGGCTGACAGACGGGGGCAGTGGTGGCGCGGGGGGGGAAACACTCCCGTCGCAGGTAGGACGGTGACGGCGACACCACAGCGACTGCCCCCACCCCCTGCCTGCCGCCCGCTGCCCCGTGCTACGCTGCGCCGCGCTACGCTCCGCCCCGCACGGCTCAGCCCCGGCTGCGCTGAGGCGACAGCCGCCGCCGCCGCCCCCCCTCTCCTCCCTTCCCTTCCCCGGGACGCTGGGGCCCAATCGCTCGGCACGGCCGCTCTCGCGAGAGCTGAGGCGCCGAGGGCAGAGATGACCCAATATGGAACCAGCGCGCGGGTCCTCTCGCGAGAGCGGGAGAGGGGGCGGGAGAGGGGCGGGGCCTGCAGGAGGGGGCGGGGCGTGGGGCGCCCATGACGTCGCGGAGGGGGTGGGGCGTGGGGCAGCGAGTTGGGGGCCCGGGTCTCCCCCCCTCGGGTCTCCCCCCCGTCGGGTCCCCTCCGCCGCCCGCAGCGCGGGGCTGGCCGGGCCCAAGGCCCGGGATGAACCTTCGCCGCTGCCAATAAGCTAAATTTCCACCCTTTCTTCGCGTTTTCATGAACCCCGCTTAACTCTCTGCTGCACAGTTGCCCTTAGGGTGCACTTGAAATAAAAAAGAAAAGGAAAATCAATGAATAAACTTGCTTAACGCAGCATTTCTGCAGGCCCCGATTAACCTGTCAGGGTCACTGGTGAGTAACTGCCCATCAAGACACATCTGGAGCTGCCTGTAGGTCTGGTGCTCCCGGAGTCCTGCAAGCCAGCCTTAATTGCCCTTGCAATCCTCCTAAGGGCACTTCGGCCCCTTTTAGGGGCTTCGTGCCAGCAGTATTGGGGAGGAGTAAGCCCCTTCTGTCTAGATTTCCCAGTGTTTGTTTCCCAGTTCTGTGTTTAGAGAATAAACTATTTCTCAATACTGCAGTATTGCCTTACGCTATCATACTTACGTGCTTACTTTCAAGTATGTGCCTAAGACTAATTGAAATCACTAGGTTCTGCAGGCTAAGCATGTTTTGTAGTGGAGCCCGTAGTGTTTTCACCAGGCAGTAAGTGCAGAATCGCACAGCAGATAAATAGTGTTAGGGATTTGAGTATAAGGCCATTTGCCATTTGATGTCAAGCTTGAGGAAGATGAGTTTTGTTAGCAATACTGTGCGAGACAGACATGTTCTGAATGGACTATGCAAACTTGCTTTTAAAACGATGGCTTCCCATGTCAAAAACCTTCTTGTTCTCTACACAGGCTAACAGAATGGGACCCTGTCCTCTGCCTCCATGAGTCATCGCTGAAGTCCAAATAACAGGAGTGAACAAGAGCTGAGCTTTACCACTGCTTGTGTCTAAAAGGTAACTTACTTTGTGGCATGCTGGGCTTTTTAATGCCTTTCATCAGCAGACTCTAGCCTCTTGTTAGTTTTGCTTGTATTATTTTACCTTGGAAAGGTGATTGTGCTCAAAGATGTCACAAATAGGTAAGGCTTTAAAAACTTGTACTGGGTCTGAAGATCAAATGAACAAAAATGGCTCTTAAATCTATCTGTGGAAGATCTAGATTTATCTTCTCTGTAAGAAGAGGGAGGAACTGTGCCCTAATGATGGAGTGTGTTCGAGTCTCGCCTACCACCAGCTCTTGCAGGGCTTTAGAGTGACTGAGGTGTGTGTACATGTCTGTGGCTGTGTCTCACAAGACAGTAAAGTCAGTGTCAAGAGTCCCTGTTGCTGTATCAGAAGTAGCATGGTTCAGTGATGCAAACCGCTAGACATCTACCCTGATCCTGGCAGTTCAGGAAATGAAATAAGAGGAGGAAACTTTAATCCCAATGAATTTTTTTTGCAAGTTCTGCTACACTTAGACTACATTCTGAAGAGACTCCTACTGCTAACTCACAGCCTTTTTATATTTCCTCTTTTCCTGCATGTTACTGCATGTTATCACACTGCTTTATATGTAGTCTCTGTACTTTCACTTGAGAACTCTGGATTTGAATCTTTTTCTGCCTTGGCTGTCTGTCTAAGACCTTTGCCTCAGATCTTGTCTTGCGCTGGACCTTTGCTTACTCAGTGTTCCCTTAGGGAACTCACGTCTTACCTACTCTGAGTGACAGTGACTGAACTCAGATCTCCTTCCTGATATTAAAATACTAAGTAATGGGAGTCAGATATTCTGAGGATTATAAAACCCAAACTGTATCAGATACAGATTTTGCACAGCAAGTTGCAGCATTTATATGGCCTCAGATTTAGCTGCTTTCTATATGATTCAAAGCTAGGCCTTTTTCCTCCAGGGCTGGAAACAAGGAGATTTAGAACTGGTTCCCCACTGCAGTAGGGTTGTGGATGGGGATTGGATCCAGTTTCCTAAACACGGGCCTGGTTTTGGGATCACAAAATGGAGGAGATCCAGGCTGATCCTTCCCACAGAGTTGGAACAAGCCAGGTTCCGGAAGGACCTAATGTTCCTGAAAGTGATTTGGCAATTGATTTATCTGATCCTAAGAGCAGCAGGTCCTTCACGGATTTCAGTCTCCAAAGCCTTGTTTATTCCTGCTTTGACTATTGGTTCCACAGGAGTTATGCTGGGATGAGCTGATCACGTATTGTACTTCTTATTGTTTCTGTTTTTAAGAGAGACTTCAGTAACGACCCTGTTTTTTTCCTTCAGCCTTACTGCCAAGAACAAGCTCTTTGATTTTGGCCTCCAGCATTTGCTGTTCTCTGGTTTTGACTGTCCATGACCAGAAGGACTTTATGGAGCTAGACAATGATATCATTAGGGCGTACAGACAACCAACAGTATACAGGGTCCAAAGAGAAATACAAACTGAAGAGCACTTCCAGACATACTTTGAAAGAAACCTCTCCTCTACCTTGTGTGGAGAAATACAAATCCCTCGAGTCCACCGACGGCTCCAGTGCAGGTGAATTTTATGCAAGGAATTTGGCAGATGTGAAGAAACTAAGGAGACTCTTCAAGGCCAAGTGTAAAAAAAGGTGCTAACTTTCCACTGCTGGTAATTAAAATGCTAAACTGCACTGACTGATAACTGAAGCAGAACACCCAGTTATGGCAACTCCCACCTGAAGCATGAGAGATCAGCTTAGCACTGCACTACGAAAGCTGCCGTTTGCAATCTGCAAAAGTCTCTGTTCACTTTAGGATGATAGCATAAGGGATATATGCACTGCAGAGAGAAACTACCAATAGTTTCGGTCCCCTCCAGTGCTTCCCTTAGCCTAGTTGGCATACACAAGCTTGCATCTGCTTTCTCTGGTTTGTGGATTTTGCTACTTTTGTTTCTTAAATTTCAAGACCCATTTTCTGTTCCTTCTTAGCTGGGGACATGGAAAGTTGCATAATGGTATGACTGAGATTGGCTGAAGTGCTTTTTCTTTATTTTGGAGCTGTGTTCCTGTATTCTTTGAGAATAACGGGTGAGTCAAGTGTACTGATATAGCACTGGAAAACCAGCAGCCTGGTTTTCCCGTTCTGGGACGTTATCTGACAAGATTCTCTTTTGGGCATTGTACTGGGGTTAGAAGCATCTCTTCTTCCAGAGGAGCCCTGCAGGCTGCAGGCATACCAGAAGGCAGCCTCTTTTGGCAGTATATGAGAATTCCTGATGTTCTTCCAGCAAAGCAAATATAATCAAAAATAGGAAGCTCTTTCATCAGCTTCCCTTTCAGTTTTGTTTGATTATGAATACTCTCAGTTTTCTTTCTTCGGATCCCGAGTGGCCTGGCAATGGTTATGGCTGTGTCTACTCTGCACAGTCCTCATAAGAAAACAAATACAAAATCTCTGATTCATCATTTATCCGAGCTTTGTTTCAGCAGTTCGCAAGAACTAAAATGTATACTGAAATTTAAAGTGTTGTTCTGGGTCCGTGGCAGGACTTGAGACCCAAGACTAGCCATGGGTGAGCTTCCACAAGATGTGGTGAGCTTGCTGCAATCTAACAGCTCGCTGCAGCCAGAAGGGACAGGACCACACAGGGAAAGAGAGTCGGCGAGTCAGACCTCCCTCCTTCTGTATAGCTAGCTCTGATATCAGCTCAGCTATGTGTGGAACTACAGCCTAAAGCTGTGGACTGTGTTTTACTTATGCTGCTGTGAAGTAATTTCCTGGTGATAAGTGAAGGCAAATGGAACCATAATTTGAGTTGCTACTGTGTTTTCTCGTTGTTCATTCATCTTGAAGACTTGTCATCAAGATTAATCTCTGCGATAATGAGATCTGTTAGATTGTGGAATAGCCTTCTGTTCCAGCACTGTCCTTTCATATATTAAAAAAAAAAAAAAAAAAAAAAGGAGATTGGATAATGTTCTCGAGCCAGAGAAACAAAATTACTTGGTGGAGAGGGTTGAATTGTGTATAATTATGATGTGATCATCTAACAATCTGCCCACCCAGAAACGCCTGGTGCAACAAAATAAGTCTTGTCCAGAGATCAAAGGGAGAATTTTGCTTTTAAGTTATAGCTAATATTGTTTGAAACTTTATCATTGCATTTACTGCTTAGCAAGAAAATCTCTTTATTCCCTCCCCCAACTCCTTGTTTAAGCCCCATGTCTATCTTGCTTCCTCATACTCTTTTCCCTGTTGTTTCCCACTTCCCTATCTCATTTTTTCTCTGTTCTCCATTTTGTATCCACTTGTCAGCCCGGTATATTGTCACCTTGGATAATAAAATGATGGAAAGGAACTCAATTCTGTGACATTTACTGGAGTTTAGTCTCCGCAGCCACTGTTCGAGGCTGCCTGAAGCCCTGGGCAGGCACTGCATCGCTCATATTTGGTTTGTAATTGGAAAATCACCAACACTGCCAGTGGATTAGAAAGGTGAAGAAGGAGCACAGGGCTGCGGGGTTAGTCAGAGTTTACCTACTGGAAATTCTGATTCAAAAACATCTAGAGAGAATAACTTATGTAGGTCAGGTCCTCCTTGCATCCCTGTATTAAATAGTGTAATACAGGAAGCTCTCGCCTGTTTCTCGAGAGGTGGGAGCGGCTCGTCTATTTTTTTTTTCCACGGATGTAGTGTTTTTATGTTTTCCTTCTAGACCAGAAGAGGAGGAATCCAAACACCATCTCCTATTTTCCTTCTGTGTTAATGGGGTCAAGTAATTGATGCATTTGGAGCTCTGGGCTCCTGAGCTGAGAGGATATCATGCGAAAGGCACACCGAGTATTTGCGATTCATCCGAATGGAATGCGAAGGCATGGGGGTGCCTATGGAGGATTCATGTTATGTGCCAGCTGGATCTGCAAAACGCTCCAGCCTATGCGGGCCGCAGTATATGGTGCCTGCAAAGAGCTAGCCGCGGCAGCGTGGCTTCTGGGCTTGGGGAGGATGAGGCCGTGCAAAAGTGCTACAGAGGTGGAGACAGTAAAAGACATTACATGTGGCTTATCTGATTCTTTGCAGCTTCTCCTGGGGAAGGTTCAGAAAGATCATACTCAGGCTGTTTCCTGTCCTGAATTGGCTTTTTTCATATCGGTTCAGAGAGTGGCTTTTGAGAGACATACACGCAGGCTTAAGTGTTGGGATGTTTCAGATTCCTCAAGGTAGGCAGAGAGAAAAAAATACTCTTGCTTCCTTTTGTATATCATCATTTTCATATTTTAATTTTTACCTCCTGCATATGTTCCTGTTCTTTCTAAATGTGATGGGAGTATGTGGGAATTTTAACCATACAAGTTCCGTAATTCATTAACCAATTTATTTGCATATTCTCAGGAAAAAAATAAATCTGTTCTATAATCAGACAGTACATGGTGTAATTTCAAGGGCAGGACATTACTTTTTTCATACACAAAGTTCCCCTTAAACTAACTCAAAAATATAGACAACAGCAGCATTTTCCTATATTGCGAACAAAATAAGATGGTCTTTAAAATCCACCCTGCAAAATCAAGTGTATTAGATACTCACGTGCGTAGCCTCCCCACTAGCAGGTGGCCTAAAAGGAGAGTTGTTTTGGTTCTTTGTCTAGTTTCTAGTTAGCGAGTGCCCATGTTGTAAAACAACTCTTGGTTTTTGTTACTAACTGGCCTCGGTGGCTTTATCAGGTCCTGGACTCCCTAAAAAATATGTGGTGGGAGTTGAATGGCCTTCTTGCCCACTTGGCATATTGGCCAGTTGGCATGTTTAGACCCGGACTGGCATGTGGGAGGTAGTGTAAAGGAGACCAGCACTCATGCTGCCTAGGTTGTCATGGTTCCCTTAAAAAATACAATGGGATCTTCATTAGGATTGTCAGGTTTTCATCAGCAAAATTTTACTTAAAAATATTAACCAAAGATGGAGAGTTTTCCCAGTTTGCTTGATTTTAGAAACAGATTTTTGCTTTCCAGGACTGTTAGGAGTTTTGCTGACCAGGTTACCTTTGCCGATTATCAATGGCTTCTATTCTGCGTTCTGCTGCTCAATGACATATGTCGTATTTGGGAGTTCACATCATATCTCAATTGGTGAGGTTTATTTTGTACTGCAAAATGTTTCTACAGGAGCTAGAGATTACGTGCAATGCTGTTTCAAAAGCTGGCAAGATGTCCTAATTTATTCATCTGTTTAATCTAATATGCCAATGTTATTTAGGTGAGACTCCAGACCCCCAAATTCTCAATTAACTGTTGTTCCACTTCTGCAGCTGATTTATGGTGAGAATTTTGGGAAGTCAGTCAAGTCTCAGCTGCAAGGTGCTTTAAACCCCTGCACAACAAGAGCCACCGCAGCTCCTGTATCACAAACACCAGTGCAAAAGGAGACAGCTGGAATGTCATGGAAGTGTCTCCTACATAAAGTAAAGGGCCAGCGCAAGCTGCTTCCCATTTACCCCCAGGATGTGACTATGAATCATGATTTAACTCCTGGTCTACCCCTGAGACCATGCAGTTTCTTGCCATGACTGAACATTCTTAATTTATTCAGAAACTAGATTAGTGAAAAGATGTTTACAGCCGAGAAGGCCCTTCACATTATCATAATAAGGGGATACGTGGAGCTCCTGGTTTCTTAGGTAACTTGGCACTTCTGTCTCTGACTGACTGTATTTCTCAACCTTTCTGGCAGCTCGTGACAATGCATCTATTTTTGTGTTTTATATTAAAATATTTTTGTCATGCACCTGACCAACTTAAGAGACTTCACTTGTAAAGTTGTAGAAGGAGTCTGAACTTTTCAGACAGGACTTCAGGAACTTTAGGTGCTTGTTCAGAAACAGTAAGTTATGAAAATGGATTATATACATGAATGAAAACAGACTGTCTCGTACTGCAGAGACTGATGGTGGGAGGAAGAGATGTATGTGTGGTTTTAAGATAGACCTTTCTTGCAACACCTCATGCAGTTCCATTTTCTGCTCTCTGTTCTGTTGGCTCCAGGCTCATTCAGCATCCTAAATGCAATGGTGGCAAACATTCTGAAGACTCTTAATTTCAACCAAATATTGTCCTCTAATGGCTCATTAGCCAATTTCTCAGATCCTACATTTATGAAAAATTACATGGAGGCCTTGACACTTACTGCATCAACAACATTTTTGACTGGCATCATTCAGGTAGAAGATGAATCTATTTTAGCTCCTTAAGGATATACCCTTATATGCATTCTGTTACAAGTGAGAGAATTAGAACTGCTTGCATAGTCTAACCACAAATACTAAGCTCAGCACATTTGAATACATATGTTGTGCAATATGAAACATGAAAGTCTGCTTCTTCCTCTCGCGATGTCTGAAAAAGATGTGTGATATGTTCAAGAGGCACATGTCCGTGATTAATACATGCGTGTGTGAAGGAAATGATTATCTTTTATGTTGGCCCGTTCTCCAGTGTGTGGACCCTTAGGTGATCCTGCATAACTGCACACACTTGATGTAAAGGGCTCTTATTTTGGTGTGACAGTGTCTTACTCTTAAGCGTGATTAATGAATATGGCGTGTTCCAAATAACTATCCATCACGTATGGCCGTGAAGAGTTATGCTCTTAAAATATGGAAACAAGAAGGGTGGGTTAGACACTGAGAATTCTGTCACATCTCGCTTCTCATTTGTTCAATACAGTTGCTGTTAGGCTGCTTTTGCCTGGGGTTTGTCACAACGTATTTGCCAAAGACCCTCGTTGATGCTTACCTCACTGCAGCAGCACTGCATGTCATTGTATCGCAGTTTACCTTTATCTTTGGCATCATGATCGACTTCCACAAGGGCCCCCTGGACATTTTCTATGTGAGTAAATTCATTATTGGTCAAAGAAATGCATGTTTGTTGGACAGGAAAGAAAAGAACAGCTTCAGAAATTGAAGGCAATTTTTGACCATGTCAGTTGGTAGGGGACATCTGTGCAGTTCCCAGCTGTGGTTTTCTTCACCTTCCTGTTGTCCTGAGCAGCATATGGAGATTATTAACTTGTGGGACATGCAAGAAAAAAGGTCTGTGCACATTTTTAATCACTAATGTAGCTCTAGAATTTTCAGCATGTCTGTAATCATTATAGAGGAAAGGCTATAGGAAAAGGTATTTTTTCCACAGTATATCATCACAGGCAAACTTTTGAGCACACAGTATCTTTATTATATACCAAAGACAAAGAATCAGCAGACTCTAATCTAAATACAATTTAAAGCCAATTTTTCTTAATTTACTTTAATAATATTGATCAGACAACCTGAAAGAAAAGGTAGTGTAGAAGAGAGAGGAATGATGGTGCAGAGACAGATCTGAGTTATTTGTGGCCGTGTTTTCTCTGCAGGCACCGATAGACAAGATGGATTTTTAAATACTGCTTTGTTCTTAGCATCTCTTCTTCCCATTGAAGATACCACTGTAGCAGAAAGGATGAGTTCAAGTGTCAGGGCAACCTATGTCAACCTCCCAGAATGTAAAAGTAATGGTAGTATCTGATTCTGATGCTCTCTATGATGTTTCATTTTCAGAATCTATTTCATTACTTCCTGGTTCTCCCAAAGGCGAATGCCACCAGCATATTGCTATTTTTGGTTTGTGTGGTCATGCTACGAGTCAGTAAATATATCAAGATAACATATAAGCATAGTCCTATTGCATTTCCTGTGGAACTTCTCTTGGTAAGCATTCTCCATATTTCCCTTGTGATCGCTGAGCTAACGCAGAGCTCGAGTGTTCTGGCTGAGATGACACTGAGGGTCTGAGTCCCACTAACAGCTTTGTCACTGATGCCTGGGGTGGCTTTCAGCAGTGACTTCCTGTCTTAGTTTTTCTCCTGGTACTGTGAAAATAAAACATTACAAGAGGCCATGAGGACTAATTACTTTGAATTGCTATATGAATGAAAATTACTGTATAGACAAGCCGTCCCTGGAAACCCATCTCTAGACTCCAAATTTTAATTTTAATTTCTTATCTTTAGTATGAATGAAACTAGAACTGTGGACCTGAGGGTTCAGGATCTTGATCTTTTTTGGGGGGGAGTCTGGAATTGTGGGAAGGGGATATTTGATTTTGTTATGTTCGAAAGAAATTCTTGCTGTGAATTCAATTATATTTGTTGTTTGTTGTTGCTCTTTTCCCCCTGTTTTTTTCTCCTTTCTGGAAAATGGATGAGTTGATTTCTTATCAAAATCATTTCTGTTGAAATGACAATTCTGACTTCTGTGCGCAGTCAGGGAGTCTAAAAGATCATAGAGGCTTTTTCTAAGGAACAAGATACCAAGAGTCCTACCTTACTGAGGTTGGAGCTGAAGCAATTTGACACTTGCGCAGTAGGGACCTGTGGGACAGCGGCTATGGCAGAGCACAGCATTACAGACAGTGAACCCTTCTTTTGTATTATTGGTCTAGCAGCCAAAGAATTGTGTTCTTGAATGTTCAGAAAGCTTCATGGAAGTAACAGAGTGGTTTGGAATAAGAAAAATAGTCCATGTCTTAGATAGGCTATATTAGACACTACTACATTTTAGGCACCTGCAAAGGGGTAGGAGGTATTAGTATAATATACTTTATTTCAAAAATGTTCCACTTATTACTTCAGGATTCTGTTATATTTACACACTGAAAAAATCTGTGGTTACTGTGGTTAATTCCTTTAAATGCTCCTACAAGATTAACTGTGCTTAGATGTATTGTGTACAGTTTCAGGAGCAAATGCTGTATAACCTCTGGTATTGCTTCTTGTTTTCTTTTTCAGATTATCACAGTCACAATTATTTCTAATCGTATTCATCTTCACGCTGAATCTAGTAGGGTTGTGGTCAGTATGATTCCTCACAGGTTAGTTACCTATGCTGTTAATCAGGTTATGCTTTTGACATGCAAAAGAGATGCTTCAGCCTGTTGCTAAGATCTGACACGGGCTGATTTTGCACTGGGAAGCCCAGTTCTAGGGATAAGTCTTCAAGAGATGTAATTGCATCATTGTTTCAGAGCATACATAACAGAAGGTAAACCCCAGTTTCCTTTAGGAGATTGAGGTTTTGTTTGCACACAAAGAAAGGAATTTGCCTTTTTTGTGAGGTGGAGGCAAACGGCCTTACAGATTTAGAGCATCTCCTGTGGGGTGCTGAATGCCTCTGATGTTGGGCCGGGGTATAAGGTTATTTTGCACAGAGTTCAGAGCAAGTCTAAACTTATCTGTTCTCTGATCCTGCAGGTTTCTGCCTCCTACACCGCCAGATTTATCAAACCTGAACAAGATTGTGTTCCATGCCTTCTCCCTTGCTATTGTAAGCTACTTCCTTCTTGTTTTTGTGGGAAAGAGGTATGCTTCACTTCACAACTACAATATTGCCAGCAATCAGGTGAGAACAAAAATGCACATACTTCCTAGGCCAAGAAGCAAACTGAACTCTGCTAGTAAAGCCACTAACTACCTGAGAGTGGTAGAAACACAGGTTTTGCGGCAACTTGCATACCCTCCCGCATGGAAGAATAGGTGTTATAAGCCAATGATGTGAAAGCCAAGGTATGTCCTTTTTTGATCAAGAGGCCTTTGTATATTCCCACTGATTGGGATGAGCCTGCCACCGCTGCAGCTGAACCCTGAGGACCATTGGTGTTTTGAATCCACAGTACTATAAAAACACACAACATGAATAGCTGAAATTCTAAATGACCTGCACAGCTGTAGTTCTTTTCTGTATCTGGCTAGCTACCATCCCAGTATAAGGATCCTCTACTCAGAGTGATTGCTTTGAGAGAGTTTGAAGCTAAAACTGTGTTAGTTCTCGGTGTGCTAGAGTTAGTAAGCATTAGCTGTTTTGCCCTACTCCCTGTTTAGCTTGTTGTGATGGCTTGGAATATTTATTAGGATGGAATTAAGCCAGTAAGGAAGCCAGCCTGACTTCTTGTAGCCTTTTGGAATAAATATCAAGGGAATGTCTTTTCCACTCAGAGTTTGTCCAGGTGCACTATGCTGTGTACTGAGATTTGCTACGTGTCAGCTTGGAAGTCAATCCTTTATAATTTTGGAGTTCTCAGTGGATTTCTTTGAAAGAAGGAACTTGATTTTTGGGGCCTCAGCTGTGAAAACTTTGTGCTTTTAAAGATAGCTCATGTAACCATAGCAGACCTTGCTTTTCAGAAGGTCTCCTGAACTTAGCAACACAGATTATGAGCAACCAGCAAGTATGAGCATAAAGCAATGTGATTCTTTATAAGTTACTTCTGTTAAGATAAGTCATTCATTTGGGGTTTTCTCTACTTCATTCTGTTTCTGTTTTACAGGAGCTAATAGCTGTGGGGCTATGCAATATTTCAAGCTCATTTTTCAAAAGCTTTGCTGTCTGCTGTGCTCTTTCTGGAACTGTCATTCAAGAGAAGACAGGTGGAAAAACACAGGTGAGCTGGGCTGGGTTTGTCAAGCTTCCAAGCTCTCATCTAAAGTCACTGCACACTTAGTATAAGCTGACTTTTCATCCAAACAATTTGTGAGGTATAAAGTTATATTCCCATGCAACATTAATTCAGATTCTCTCTTCCTGTACATATACTATAGTACATATGCACTATAATTATATGACATTTACAGCACATCATGTGCCATGAGTGAAGCTAGGATCCTGTGGGGAGAATAGGATATGTTCATACAATTTAAAACTATGTTTTAGTGAAAAAAATGGTTTAGAGAGGACAAATGAGAAAATGGTTCTGGAAGGCCTCTCTGATGAAGTATTTCTGTTCAGTTAGCAGCAGCGATTGGAGCATCCATAATGCTGGTGTTTGTGCTGAAACTAAGATACTTCTTCCAGGCTATGCCTAATGTAAGTGAATGGGAGATAGTTATGGTAGCAGCCTACTTATTTTCTAAGCATAATATAAAGATTTTCTGGGACAGTTAGGGATTCTGCTCTAAAGCTGATTGTTTTGGGGAACTGGCAAAACCAAAGCAACGGCTTTAAACTCCCCTAAATTTCAGCAGGCTATAGTATTAGATAATAAATATTGCATCTCTGTCCCATCTCTGACTGACCAGAACAAGCTAAAATTCCTTGGCTAAAACAGGATGAAAACTTCATTGCCAGGATCTACAATCTGAGTGTTGTATTTCACTTTTGGTCTCTCATCTTGCAAGCTTTTACACACCTGTATAACACAATCACGAGTGGCTACAAACATTTTGTTACTGTAGATTATTCAGGATACTCAGTTTTCTACTCATCTCTTAAAATGTTATCTGGATTTTCTTTTTTTCTGTCTTTTTTTTTTTTTTTTTTGAGAAACCACTGTCACAGAGTATTACTTCCTGATTTTTCCTGGCCTCCTTGTAAGATGGGAGAATAAATCCCTTTCCCCAAACTAGCTGACAAAACAGAATTTAACCATCTACTTCCCTTCAGTCTGCTTTTCCCTGCCAAGAAGGGCTGTTTCAACAAATCGTGTCAAGCAGCTTCCTAAATCTGGCTATGAGCTGCCCATGCTAATTGAAACCATTCTTTGAAACAGCAACTCTTACTTCTGTAGATAGTGTTGGCCTTTTTCCTAGTGTTGCAGGAGGCATAGGGATTCACTGAGGAACACTGTAATGGAAACTGCACATAGCATTTCAAGAGGAAGTCCAGTTGTATTTGCAGAAATTATTGTGAAATCAAATGAGGTTATACACTAGTTTCATTTTGGTTTGCAGATCAGAGGAAAACTGTTATATACGTTCACAATAATTATGGAGCTAAAGCTATTATAAGATTTTAATCTTGAGCAGTTTAGCCACTGCTTGGGTATCTTGTCTAGCATGTTTGTAGGTGCAAAGAAAAATTAAGAAGATAATAGATGCTACTTTTCTGATTTTCACAGGGTGTACTGGCTGCTATTGTGGTAGTTAACATGCTCCCATTTCTTGAAAAATTTCTGGACATCCCAACCCTTTGGAGACAGGATAAGTATCATTTAGTAAGTGACAAAAAAAACCCACCTAGGAACTGAAAGGTGCTTTAAAGGGAGAAATGCACATTTTGGGAGGGCAAGGCAAACAGTGGTCATTCTCTTAGAAATGGGATCGTTTGAAATATCCACCAGAAGAATTGTACTGAAACCCCTACAAATTTACTTGCAATTTCTTCTGTACAGGCAGAACTGATCATTGCTGCTGGTTCCCAGATCCTCTGAGAAGGACATTGTCTAGCTATCAATTGGGGCCACATTCTCTTGTGAGCACTCGTGCAGGATTTCTCATAAAGAGAAAGGCCCCCAGTATAATATGGTTTCTCTTGACTATTGAAACCCTCTTAAAAAGGCTGCAGATTTGAGCTGTGTGTCAGATTTATAGTTCCTGGGGTCTGAGGATTGTGAAGGCTTAGCCAATACTCTACTTGATGGCAGGAAGGATAAAAAATCTGCCAGGTCTGCTTCTATCATTTCCTGAAAGTGATTTAATACAGCTGACCATAGCAGGAATCGTTCTTCTCCATCTGTGCTCTGGGTTGCAGCATCAGAAGTTCTTTCGATAAAGAGCAATCTTTATCTGGCCCTCCATGCAATTTCATTTCCTCAGAAACAAAGTGCTTGCCAGGAGGCAAGTTCTCAGCACCTTGTTTCAGCCACACCTGGTTATTTGCCTCGTTCTTCCAAGGCAGGCCAGTGCTGTGGAGGCATCTACATAGCCAACTTTGCAGCTCTGGCTCCACGCTGTACGTCCCCAGGTGCAGGGCAAAGTAAGGGGGGAGTTTGTGTTATCGATAACTGTAGTTGAGTTATGTGGTTTGAGGTCCTGCACCTTTTTGTTGTGATCATGGTTTGTGACTGCTTCGAAGATTGGCTTGTCCCAGAGGTGACAACAAAGTTTTTCACCCATTACCATTTCTAGCCTCTTTTTTTGCTGCATTTTGAAAATACCACCCAGAATAGCACAACTGAGAAGTCAGCCAGGCCTTCTAAGTCTTACAGCAGCCCTGCTTAACAGATGCCACCTTGGACATATCTATTCCGTACAGAATGAAGTGGATTTGACTGAATTTATACCTCTGGGATTGTTGGCTAGGGCTGAGTTTGGAGGTCATTTCACATCTTTTTACTACTAATGTTCTCTCTGTCTCTTGTTCAAAGGTTATTTGGCTTGTAACTTTTGCAGCAGTCCTTTGTCTTGGTCTTGATGTTGGTTTAGCAATCTCCATGGGATTTACCTTCTTCGTAATCACCGTTAGGTCACACAGGTACTCGTAATTTTTACAGCAAAATACTGATTTTCCTTAGAGTTGACATTTAGGTGTAGCTGTACATGTGAAAGGGCAGCTCTGCAGCCATTGTTCCATTAAGCATCTTCACTGATCATATTACCTGCAGGGTCTATAACTGCTTATCAGTTTCCAAGGAGTTGAGGGCTTTATGCTGACAACACACAGAAAAGCATGGAAAGTTACCTGCAAACAGATGTCTTTGAATAGACTTTCTTGACAACTTAATGTTTTCCATACTCAGGGCCCGCTTGCATTTTCCAGTGACTGGACAGCCAGTCACATGTTTATTCCACCCATGCCATGAATTGACCAGAACCCGCCCAAAAAACGTGCAGCAGCACCATTAGCAAGTCCCCAAAGTAAGACATTCTCCCTAGAGGCAGACTATATGAATTGAAGCAAAATACTGTGCTAATACTGCTACATGACCTCTGGATCAGACCTAGCCTATGTGTAGCCAGCTCTAAGCCCAAGTTATAACTGCCTCCACCTGTCTATGCATCTTTGAGGAGGGCTGTGGGGAGACAGAGAGGGAACACATTTCCTGGTGTAATAACAATATCCTGAGTGTTCCAGAGCTAGAAATGGGACATTATATATTTCTGAGGGCACCGGTGTACCTGAAGGGTGTGCTTGTGTACTGCTCCCCTACTGAAAGAACCCTAATTATGAGTGAATAACTTTCTGTATTCACACCCCCTGAAGTTGCATTTGGTGTATCCAGTGAAGAAGAGAGAAATGAAGATCAGGCTTTTAGGAACAGATGGTTTTTCTCTGTTCTCTATGAAAAGCTAATAAAGATCTTGTTTCAGGATGAAGGTGGTGGTGCTGGGACAGATTCCAAACATGAATATTTATAGAAGTTTATCCATCTACAGAGCTGTAAGAGGAAACAAAAAAACAAATGTTCTATCTCTCTATAATTCAGCTTCTTTCTTTAAATGCCTAGGGGTGACCATTTAGACTCAGCCCATTTGATTCAAACTTTTAAGTTCTAAGAACGTTTAAGCATCTGTAGTGAGAAGTGACCCCGATACCTAGCTCAGCCTGCTTGGGCCAGGTTGAGCTCCTAGTGTCAATGTGTGCGGTCGCCGTGGTGGAAGCCGCACTGCTGTCATTTCCAGAGCTGCTGGGAATTTTTTGCTCACCTGCTTTTCTCAGTCTGGTTTTGTCCACACTACATATGTTTTCACAATAACAACTGTGCACGTGCTAGACTGACTCACAGATTCTCCTGGCGATGGGATAATAGGGCACAGGCCTTTTTAACACATTATTGGCAAGACCTGCACCAGATGGAGTTAGGCAGTGCTGTAGTAAAGGACTTTGCCTTTGCCACATGGGTACATTCCCAATGCTATGTCGATGGAGCTGAAAAGGTGGAATAATATAAGCTTATGATATAACAATTTGGCTTGGTTTATGTTATAGCAGCCGACTGCCATCAGTGGTAGGAAACCTGCTGGAGGTATGTTTTTAACTGCAAGAGGCGTAGATTAGTTTATGCTAATTAGGTCCATGCTACCAATGCCACTACCAGTATGCAGTGTGAACGGACAAATTCTGTCCTTAGGGTGGGACCTTGCAGCCCACGGCCTGGGCAGTGTTAGCCAGAGGGGGATAGTAGCTGATGGTAGGTATGACCCTCACAGAGCCAACTTCTGTTTTACAGGCAATGGAGATTGAAGGTGTTAAAATCTTCCAGTGCTGTTCTTCCATCTCTTTTGCAAATATGAAGCACTTCAAAAACTACTTGTTAAGCAAGGTAAATGACACTTTTTCAGTCGACACTAGTTTCTGAGATCCTGCATTAGGCAGATAAAACTCTTTCCAACAAAACTGTTCTTCTTTTTCAGATGGACATGAAAGCGGTGCCTCTTGATGAAAATGAAATGAGGGCTTTAATTTCAGTTAGTCTGTCTGACACTACAGTGCAAGGAAAAGATTTTAGATGCGCTTGTGTCTGCGATCCACCTGGACCAGCACCTAGGGTCAGCTTTAGAAAAATATTTATCTAGTCTGTCTGTTTGAGGTGCCTGGTTTTATGTTGCTAAGAACAATGTTCTTAACTTGCCAGAACGTAAAAGGCTGCAAATGTTTGTATAAAGCATAAATATATATATTTGCTGTTTGAAAATAAGCAAACATTACCACTGTATTTCTTCACACTTACACTTTCTGTGATTGAATAACAGAAGCTCAGCTTCCTGGGTGCATGGACTAGCAATTGAAATATTCAGCATATCCTCTCCTCTCCTCAGCTGAAAGAACGAATTTTGTCAGGTGCTCCAGTAGGATTCTTCTTCTTTTTCCCCACAGAAACAAGAGAACTCCCTTGGTTATCTGAGGGATTTGTTCTACTCTCAATATTGCCAAGCAGAAGTACTAAATACCTCAAAGGCAGCTACAGTCATCCCAATCAGAGGATTTCTCATGTCTTTACTACAATTGGCTGATGTATGTCTTCTAGAGAGTCAGTCATATCCCTCTTTTTCTGAATTTTCCAGTTCTTAGACAAATATATGGAAGGAACTTAGGGAATGAACTGTCCTCAGAAGATATTTTTCAGAGTCACACGTGATTTGTAAAAGTCCTTGTATAAGAAATGACTTGAAAGAAAGTAGTTTGGGAAAGATGCGGCGCTGAGGTGCTTAGGAGTTGAAAGTGATAGTGCTGATTTAACATCATCTTCCAAAGTGCAAAAACGCAGAGAGTGACTTTTCCTTTCTTGTATCACAAAAATTAAAAAACACATTTGGAACTATTAAGAAAAAAAAAATCAATTAAATTTGTCCATTCTGTGACCAGCTGCCATAGAAAAAAAGTAGCTGAACAAAGCTCTGCAGAACTCAGCCAGTAAGGGTCAGCTTACTGTTGCTCAGAAAGGCAACATATCTTCAAAATTTGAAGAAGGAAAATAAAAAGTCTTCTTATAGTAGGAAGAGATGTTGCGTGAAGCCATAGGCATTCTCTTTTTTCTTCTTTTCCTTCATGAAAGTTAAAAGTAATGAGTAATATTCCAGTGTCACAGGCCATTTCAAGGTGTGGAAGAGTGAGGTAGGCACTGAAGGCACTCTGCTAACCACATCTGAGGCTTGCCTGAGTCACCTACTACTTTGCACCTCTTGTGCTATACTTAGTGTTATTTCAGAGGTGTTTTTACCATGAGAGAAGAAATATCTCATGATTTACAGTCTTATTTACAGCAAAAAAAATTTCCACCCCCTAGGCCCCGTTCTTCCAACCACTGGTGTACTCTCCATTTTCCATCTTAGATACCATATACAGAGAAACTGGTGAAGCGACATCACACGGGCAGTGATTCCTCATCATCTTCAGTTAATTTGGTACATTGGTCAAAGTATGGAGACAGACCCAGCTCCTGGACACTCTTGATGGGAGCAGCCCAAGCACAGTCTGCATCCCCAGGGCTTAAAACAGGACTTGAGACTGAAAAGAGCCAGGACGAAGGGAGAGGAACTTGCCTTTCATCAGCCTCTGCAATAGATAATTCCTCAGTACTGTTGCATCAGGAAGGAGAACAGAAAACGCGTTTGCTGTGTCCAGTCCACACCATTATTTTAGACTTCAGCATGGTGCAATTTGTGGATTTGCAAGCCTCAGACTTACTGCGACAGGTGAGCAACCTAAATGCACGTAAATGCAAAACCTGAAGTTCACCCAATGTCATGTTGCTTGTAAGCCTAAAGTGCCCTGCTATGTAAGTCTGCACATCTTCCACTGACATTAAAGGATGCAAGATTTAGCTATTGCATTTCAGAAATTAATAACTTCCCGAAGAAACACACACTTTTTGTTGTTGTTTTTAAGCAGAAGCCCCATTGTCAATACAAAGGACATGCAAAAACCTGTTGTCCATTGTCACTGGTTCTAGAATCACATAAACTAAAAGCACATTTATAAAAATGTCTAATTTGTTTTTCCCATTTTGGCAGTTTATTTTTTCTTCTAGCTGGACACTTAAAAAAAATCCCTCTGCCTTAGAAATATCAGATATAAAACTACCAGCTGTCTTCTCTGGGAGTGATTTTGTTATTATTGCTGATTGCCTAATTCGCCTTGTCTTTGAAGTATGCCTTGAATTTCTTAGTCTTCAAGTGGGGATCCTAGCCAATGGAGATATATTTAGCAAAAATAAATTTCACGTAGCTCTGCTTCTCAGAAAGATCAGTTCCAGATGGATTCTTACTCAGCTCCCTCAAACTCTGTAGCTCAACTTCAAAAGGTTTCTGTTTGATAACGGGTTAGACTAACACTTCTTGGGAGTGATTGTGCACTGAGCTGATCTCCCTAAAATCCTCGAAGAATTATTTGCCAACCATTGAATAACTTTCCCCTTGGGAAATGGGGATGAAGTCAAAAATCTTTCCAGACTCCTCCCAGATGCATTTTCCGAAATTCTGTGATTCTCTGTACATTTTGGCCTAAACTTTCAATAGCAAATAATGACTTTCATTGCCTTTTTTTTTAATACTAACTACCTTGAGATCTTCTAGTTACAAAGGGTTGGGTATTGAGAAAATGGTGAGAATCTATCCACTCTAAAATCTGATTCCTTTAACACTAAGGTGATCTATCTAAAAATGTTGGATGTGAAAATTGAGGCAACCAGAATTACAGGTCATGTTTGAAAATAGTAGGTTCCCAACCCCCTTGTTTGCACATGGGCATGGCATCTGTGTATGTAGAATCGCTTCACGTTAGCTTGTTCCTATGAGAACTTCTTGTTTAAGCAAAGAACTAACACTGTGTGCTGCACAGCGTACTGTAGGAGGGCCAGAATGGGATCTGGCTGTGACCTGCCCTGGTTTTTGGAGTCAGCATTCATCAAGATCTTGGACACCTTGGCTGTTTCGTGCTGAACTAAGAAACAGGATTTGAGACGTTGGAATAAGGGTATTCTCCAAAGATGTAAAATTACAAGGGAGTTTTTCTTTCCCTGTTTATGTCTTACCTTCTAGTGCGCCTGTATAAAGCAGAGTTGCTAATGCCAGTCTGGAATTCTTTCCACAGATCTTCTATATGTTTCACAATATTGGTATTACAGTCCTGATAGCCAACTGTCACTGTGAGTATAGTATTTGTTTACTAATACTGACTTATCATCAGGGGTAGGTTTTAAACTTCAGTGAAATGTTTTAGCCATGCTGCTTGGTGTGACTTTTGTTGGTTTGCTTATTTCCCCCCCCCTTTCTTACAGTCTCTGTGATAGCAATCTTTGAGAAGAATGATTTCTTTGACAGCTGTATCACCAAAGAAAGGTTCTTTCTAACTCTGCACGATGCTGTGCTGGCCGCTTTGGAGAAGCATCAAAGGCAAGATGAGCTAGAATTTGCCAATCGACCTACTGAGAGAGAGTTTGCTGAAGAAGCATCTGCTGAGCAGCAGAAGGTAGAATTTTAGCTTACATTTAAGCTGCCTTGTTATTAAGCTACCCTATCAGTAACTGAACAACGTTGGGATGTGGCAGAGGAGGTAGGGCAGAGTGGATGCTCTTTTGAGTTCTCCTGGTTTTCACACATACTTGGCTGTTTGCAAAGGATAGAGATAAAAAAAAAAATTGATAATCCAATTTGTTTTTTTGAGTCCTGTGCTCCTGTTTGGGGGAGGCACCTTTGCGTGCAGGCTGGAGAGGAGTGATCAGTCTGAGTTTTGTGGTGGGGTTGACTTTGTTGCATTTGTCTGACAGAACAAGGACCCTACCAGGACAGAGTGAAAGCTCCAAGTTTTCATTTCGAGAGGTTACTGCACCAGCTCCCATGGGGCTGACGGAAGAAATGAAGGACAGTGTTAGCCAGGTTTCCTAAAGAAACGAAGCTTATGCACATGCTCTTTCTGTGTGTCAGTTCTCTGCAATAATTTTTAAGCTCACTGGCGCTCTCAGCCAAGTTCGAAGAGGGTAGACTGTTGCAAGTTCCAGGAAAAGCCCTTCTTGTGAGCACCAGATTCCAGTAATTGCCCCCCCTAGGGAAAGAACCAGCCTTGGCTAATCCTCTTATGCAAACAGCCCAGCTGAGCTCCTATAGCTGATGGAAGGGAGAATGAAGGAAAAAAAATCCAGATCTGCAGGAAGGTGGGCTTCCTGAGTTCTGCTGCTCATGGATCAGCTTGTTTAACTCTCTTATCTTGCCATTGTGCAGAACGGTCTAAAACAAGCTTATTGACCTTCCTGACGGTCTCCCCCATAGAAAAATCCTCATAAGGATGAAGGTGGTGGTATATATTCACCAGTCTCCTTTTAACGGAGGTGTGGGGAGTGTTGGGAGCAGTTTCCAGGCAGGAGGTGCCGATGGTTTCCCAGGAGTTCACTTGGAGATGAGGCTGGGCTGGGTGTGCAGATGGGACCCACAGCAGCTCCAGCCACGTGAGCTTCGGCAGCCTCTGTGAGCTCATTGCCTCGGCAGCTGGGGATTTGAACTACCCTGCGCTCCCACGCCAGCATAGCCCTCTTGCTGCTCACATGACGTTGCCTTGGCATGGGAACTGCGCTTGATCGGCTCAACAGATTGGCCACCCTTGGCCTACAGTAATGTTTGTGTTCATTTCAGGAAAGAAGTGTGTTCTTGGAGAAGAACAAAGATTTTTCCTCTGCGAAGAGCTCTGAAAACGGATTTCTGCATGACGAGCCAGTATCCGTTATCTCAGGCTCAACTCAAAATGAAGTAGAGCCAAGTTCTCCCCAGCAGTATGATACTCCAGGCCTTCAACTGGATTTACAGCATGCAGGCTGGGAGGAGAGATGGAAGTATACCAGCAATCCCTGAATTAGAAGCGCTCAGGAACTGGGATTTCAGTAGAGAGGAGAAAGGTACAGTTAAGCAACAGTTCAGGTGGTTCTTACCAGCATTTGATCCTTTTTTTCTTTTTTTTTTAATTTTGTCTTTTTCAGAGTTCTTAAAATAGACAGCTTGACTAATGCCTCCATTAATTCTGTTGTTCTGAACAAAAAGCAACTTTTATATTATTACTTTGAAGTGCTTCCAAATAAATATGCCACCCAGCAATGGAGAAAGCAGAAAAATGTCAATGTACAAGATAGAATTAGATATAAAGCTTGGAATTATCAAATGACTTGTGCTTGTTTTCCAAAAGTCTGTAGATCTTAGTTTAAATGCTCTAACTTAGCACTTTTTATATATTTATTGCTTGCTAGTAAATATGTCTAATCTGCCGCATTTCAACAGGTTACATGCAGGCAGTTTCATTATCTTCAGATGTATGTAGAATTATGTGAAGCTTTACAGAAAAGCATTTTAATATTAATATTCCACACTTTGAAGTTGATATTGTCTGCACTGTCATAACATGACATCAGTCCTCTGATTATTTTTTCCTTGGTCTCTCTCTGATCAACTATAACTAAATCCTAGTAAACAATATATTTTTTTCAGGTTTTGGTAGTCCTTACTGAAATAGTGAAGAATGGAGTAATGTATTCACTTCATTCTGAAGAGCCAGGAAAATTAGAATAAGATACGCTTAGCACTTGGGGGAAAAAAAATCAGCTTCTTAATTATTTTTTCTTTAGATCAGCCATAGAGTTTGAAGCAGTAATATCAGTACAGATGTGTGAACTAGGATTGCACTGAAAGTGGAAGCTTTTAACTATACGAGCAATATGCCTCACAAGACTTTGCCATGCCCTCCTCTGGAGGATTATCCCGTGGCTCAAATTGCCTAGTGTGAAGAGCTGTAGGTGAAACTAATTTTAGATGGGTAGCCAGCACGGTGTCTGTATACCGTTCAGACCCTATTTTAGGGCAAAGATTGGATTTAAGTGATGATGCTTTATGAACAGATCCTATGCTCTGGGCTAAATTCCTTAACCTGTGAACAGCTCTAACTTTTGCTGCTGGGCACTGTGTGGTTTCTCGATGTGGAATAGCAAGGTGGCTCCTCTGGCTCCTGTTGCTTCTGGCTGCTAAGTTTTAGCAATGATACAATGGCTAATAGGAATATTAGTATTAAACTATCTGTAATGTATTCCAGTGAGTCCTTCTCATCTTTTTTCTTTTTTGCTTTAAGTCCTTACTGTTTCCAAGCAGTTTCTGGAGGAAAGACATAGTACTGCATATGTAAACTGCACTGGTCAATGATTTTAGTGAACATTCTGGGTAGGGTTGCTTACCGTGGAGGAAACTGAGTCCTGGAGCCCTCATACCTTTTGGATTGAAAGACAGGAAAAACTGAAAGCCTAAATAGTATTGAGTAATTCTCAAACCACATATGCTTCCCTGCATTGTTTTGGACAGTGGCTGCAAGCCAAGCTCCTCTGAGCTCTGTTCAAAACAGAGTAATATGAAAACCATGAAAAGCATAACCCTAATTTCCAGATTCTGTTGGCTCTCCTATGGCAGCCTTGATTTAAGATGAAATGGCTTTCCTAACTCTTGGCACCATGGCAAGTCTCCATTGCAAACTTCAGAGATTTTTTTGTTGGCTGGCTCAGCAAAGATCTGAATCTTTCCTTCCCACCCCCATGACTGTGCACAGCTGAGCACCAGGGGACAACTCAGACGTCAGTATGTTAGCTTTCAAATTATGGGTATTCATGTTGCAAAACAAATATCTTGCTGAGAGGAAGTCCAGACAATTCTGATCTTTTTCCCTTATAGCTGTGCAGTGACTTAACTCTGCTCCTGCATACATACACAAGGCTTCTGTGTTTAGCCAAGCACAAGTCCCTGGACGCGGGCTGTGAAGGGACAAAGCAAGTACTTTATGGCCAAGGACTCCACCTATACCTCTAAAAAGCCACAGAAGTCGGAGTTCAAAGGCCTGTCTGTAATCATGTGTTTGTAGGCAGCTTGACGTTCTCACCTGACCTAGTTGCAACAACTACAGTTGTTTGGTGCACATAGCAGCTCTTTTAATGCCCTTCCCAGCTAGCGTGATGCCGTGTTTTTGTAGCAGGGCATGCTGCAGAAGCCCAGGCAGCTCTCCCATAGCACGGAATTGGAGGATCCAGCTCCTGAAACATCACCATGCCTATTACCATTGCAGAGTGCAAAGTATATGTAACCCCCTGAAACCCAACTGTCATTTTATTAACACTTTACATTGGTTTATAATGGCTCCAAAAGACATAAAGCAGTAGAGGAACCTCATGCACAGAGTGGCAGGAGCAGTTCTTGGGGCAATGCACTGTGGTGTTTCACACTGCACGGGGAGTTATGAAGAAGGACAAGATAAACCGGTTGTGTGTGGGCATAGTTAGAGGACATTTATTCTGCTTTAACAATTAGTGCCAGGCTGTTGTAGAAAGACAAGGCTGTCTTGGCCTGGGGTCAGCAACCCTTCGAGGGTGCCGCTTCCGATTCTATTTTTCTATCCCAGATTGGAAGAGCCCTGGAAGAAACTCAGCAGCAGTGGAGATGCTCCTACCACTGATCAGTAATATCGAGCTTCTGTGCGAGACCTCTGCACGAGGCTCCCCGTTCAGACCGCAGTGCAGGCAGGTGCCCGAGGGACTGTGATACCTGGCTCTGTGCTTGCTTCGCTGCGTTGCTTTCCAAATCTGGCCACGTGCCACCTTTGATGTCCTCACCACAGGTTGCTGAAGCCTGGCCTAGGCCATGGGAAGTATGAAACAGAGCAGTAGTCATGGTAGGCGTGAACCTACCTTGTCGGAGCCAACTCTGCGAGCCATTTATTACAAACACGGGACAACAGATCCCACTTAAGGCACAGGAACGTGCCACCTGTAAATTGAGACTGTAATAGTTTCTCTCCCTGTGGACTGTTTATATTGTGACTTCTCTGAGGTAGAAATTTTCTTACAGGGTTGCTGTTTGGTAGGTACTAGCAAAGGAGAGACTCCATCGTGCTTAAAGCCTTTCAGCTCAACCTGCACTTGAATACAGTAATTGTGTAAAGAAGGTCCACGTTTGGGAGTGGGCCTGCCCCTCTCCCCTTGTGTTGCACTAATATCATGAAATCTAGTGTTGTAGTTTCTCACTTAAAACTCTTTGCAGGGGAACAGGTAGATGTACTAAATATTTTATTCTCAGAGCTTGTCGTGAGTAATAAGGCAACAACTAGAAACTATGAAGAGCATTTTTGTGTCTTCCAAAATTGCACACTTGCATATCTGAGACTCTATTTGCCTTTCCATGAAAATATTTATAACCTGATGCCAAAAGGCCACTGCTCTTGGGCACGCTTCAAAATGCCAGCTCCTGGCGCCCAAAACCAGGACGCACGTTGCTTCCGTAGCTTTTTCCAGCTCGACGCGGGTGCCTCCCTCTGCTGGCTGCGGGGCCGGAACGGGAGGGCGCGGGAGCGCGGCGTGCGGACGCCCCGCCGCGTAAACGGGGCGCAAGTCCCGCGCGCTCGCAGCAAACCGCGGGAACCGTCCGGGGCTCACACGGTGTTCAGCAAAGCTGCCGAGGGGGGCGGCCAGCGGTACAAGCTCAGGCGATACAGAACCACCTTCATAAACACGGGGGTTTCTTTAGTACTTATAGCAAAACGCTTAAACAACCTAGCAGCCTGGATGTTTTGCGTGATATATATATTAAATAAACGTCGGTGTCTAAGCCCGGACCCTGACGGGTATTTCAATCCATTAGAGGCACAATATTGACAGATCTTTGCAAACGCCAAACTTTATTTGCAAAACCGAGGAAAGGATTACGACGTTTGGGGAAGCCAGCAGGCCGCCTGCATGCGGAGACGCCCGTGTCTGCAGGAACCTCACCGGGCAGCAGATGACCGAGGTCTCTGGCCGTTGTAACGGGTACTCTAGACCTCCCGAAGCGCCACGGGAGCGTTCGCCGTGATGTCATCGTGCGCGGCGGCAGTTGGGGCTCGCAGGCGCCCTACCTTCAGGCACGGTGAGGGGCCGCAACGGTAGCGGCAGCCCAGGGAAGCCCCGCTCGAGGCCCCGCGCGGACACCGGCGCCCCCGGGAAGCCGCAGAGCGGGCGTCTGCGCGGCGCGGCCCGCCCCGGCCGACGTCACGCGCGCAGCGCTGACGCCACACACGCGGCGCCGACGTCACAAGTGGGCGCGCGGCCTCGCCCGGCCCGGCCGCGCTCTCGGCTGCCGCGCGTGCGCGCTCCGCACCATGTCGCTCCTAGAGGCGGCGCCAGGGCCCGCGGCGCGGCTGCCCGCGGCGGGGGGGCGGGGGCGGGGCCAGGAGCGGGGGGGAGGGGCCCCGCCGGGCAGCCCCGGGTCCAGCCACTCCCCCAGCAGCAGCACGAGCGGCACCGCCAGCAGCAGCAGTAGCAGCGGGGGCGGCGGCCGCCGCCATAACAACGGCGAGGGCGAGGCCGCGTGGTGGCGCGCGCCGCGGCGCGCGAAGGTGCCCAAACCGCGCATGCTCCGCCCGGCGCGGCCTGGCGCGGCGCAGGGGACGGGCCCAGCGCGCAGGCGCGCGGGGCACCCGGGGCTACCGGCGCTAGCGGCCATGGAGCGGAAAGGTGAGCGCCGCGCCCCCGCCCCCCCCCCCACCACGCGGCCCCCCCCCCACCGCCGCCCCTCACCCCCCCCCTTTCTCTCTCCCCGCAGTGCTGGCGCTGCAGGCCCGAAAGAAGCGGACCAAAGCCAAGAAGGACAAGGCCCAGAGGAAGTAAGTGCGGCCCCGGCCTCCCGCCCGCGGCGCTCGGGGCCCGCGGCTCCCCCGCCGCTTTGTTAGGCGCGGCGGGGAAGGGGCTCGGCGGCGCTGAGGCGGCCCCGGCCCGGCCGCGGGGGCGCGCTAGGCCGCGGCGGCTCGGTCAGGCCGCGGCGGGGGCCGTGAGCTCGGGGGGGAACGTGGGTGTCGCCGCAGGCCCGTTTCGCGGCCCCGGGGGGGGTCGGACTGCGGGTTTCGCCGCCGCCGCCGCCGGGGCTCCCCGGGGCCGTAACGGCGCCGGCCGCCGCCTGCTCCCGCTGTGCCCCGCGGGACGAGTCCCCAGACCCGCCCGGAACTGCTGAGAGCAGGAACCGGCTTCTCTTGACTCTCTTCCCCTGCTTTATTATTATTCTTCCCTCCCTCCCCCCTTAATCTTGTCCTGAAAACGTTACAACGTCCCGCTTGCTTCTTTCTGTAACTTTGATGCCCTTCTGCGGCTTCTTTCCCACCGCAGGAATTTCTCAGATCTTTATATGTGGTGAGCGTCTGGATGCAGATAGAAAAAATTAAAAGACCTGGCGTAAATACTAAACAATGGCTTCTAACAGAATGCTTTAAATGCTGCATTCACTGCTGCTTACACATTCCTTTCTAGTGAAAGGGGGTGTGAATCCTAGAGCTGGTCCTGTATGCTCAGTAAAATACTGGGGTTTTTTGTGCAAGAACTCTGGTACCTTACGAGGTTTTATACTTGCTGGTGCCTGGGAATCAAAGGTATTTGCTAAGGCTTGGGGGGTTGGGAGCTGGATGGTTTTTTTTAGACTTAGAGAGTAACACTTTCTTAGTCATTTCCTCTGACAGATCACAGGGTTTTTTTTCAATTTTCTGTTTGATTATTGCCTCCAGCAAGGATTCAGTTGGTTTGAGACAGGGGTTCTGAGAGGTGAGGAAAACTAAATGAAACTCTTTGGGAGATGTGTATATATATATAATTTCTGTGTTACTTGGTAGATACCACCAGATATCTTGAAGATAGCGTTAGGACAATTTTAAAGAGCCTCTTCTCCTTCTATAGTATTGTGTGTCTTAATTTCTGAATGAATAATCATTTGTTTAATTATATACCTGCCTGCTTTCTTTCTTTGTCTAGCTGCAGACAAACAATACTGACTCTACCAATAGAGTTCACAGTTGCAGTCGGTAAGACTGTTATTTGTATGAATCCTGAAACTGCTGAATGATAGCTTTCAGTTCTGGCATGTATTTTAAAATTCCTTTTTAACCAAATAGCTAGAACTGGTACTTTCCAGCACTGCTGGTTAGCTGTTGATTTTGCTGCTAACCTTGTTTTGAGTGGGCAACCATACTATTTGTAAAATGCTGTGCTTATCTTCTTGAATTACACACTTTCTCAACTCTCTTTTCTAGTATCATGGGTTTACTAGATCCTACCTCAGAAATTAGAGAGACTTGCTTGTGTGTCACGCTTTTGTGTCAGATAGTGAAAAGAACCCAATGTTAGCCTCTCATTTAGAGGCGCAGTACCACAAGGTTTATGCTATTTAAATGCAAAGCTGTTCTAGGTAAATCTTCTAAAATAAGCTTAACTGGATTCTTGTAAGACTTTTTCATAAGTCTTAAACTTGCATCCTGAAACACATGCAATGTCCTTTTAGCATCTAATGTTCAATGGTAGTTGGTTGGATTATATGCTTGTAATTTTTTCTATATGAAAGACAGTAAAAAAGGATAAAAAACTGAATTTTTAAAAGTAGAGATTGGTAATTATTTAAAGTTATCTCAGTATAGGTAAGTATAACAATGCAAAGAATGTTCTGAATGTTCAAATTATCTTTCACTTTAGAAATGAACTACACCTGCTTCAAGTTTACTATCAATCCAGTCTGGTTAAAAAACAGGGAGAAAAACCACTTGTAAAGAAAAGGTTAGAACAAATGAAAATTGAGTCTGCAAAGTGCAAAACTAGAAAGTTATCTCAGTTTTTCATCTTCCAGTAGTTAAAATTGCTGCTGTTTAGGTTCAGATAAGACCAGCCTAAACAGGTTATTTAAATAAAACCCTCTTCAGTGCTAATTACAGTTCCATGAGTGAGACTTTTTTCTTTTTTGTGGGATGGTCAACAAAGTTCTTTATTTTCTGCAATTTCAAATTGTTCCTCTTTCTTTCCTTCTACCCCTCTTAAAGTTTATTTGACATCGGTGGAGGAGTAAAAGCATTGATCCAAGTGTACTCTTTTGCTGAAAGAGAGCAGGCAAAGATTTTTGGTAATATCAAGGTGAGAAAGTGTGTCTTCCTTCTCCAGTGAAACTACCCCAAATCTTCTGGGAACCTGCAAGAATCATCAGATTGGCTGTCTCAAGTCTTTGTTGAGCAAAGTTCTGCTTGTCTAGCCTGCTCTTCTGTCATCTGCCTACTCTTGTGGAGTTGGAAGAGTAATGTGGCTGTGCACCTTTTGTCCCAGCTCCCGTTTCGGTGAGAATTGAGGAGGAGGAAGGACAGGGAGAGTGACAGCTGAATGGCTTGGAGGGACAAAAAGCAAGGCTAAATATAGGGAGCTCCTGAGTGCTAACGTTGACCGTCACTGGGCTGCTTTGTGGCCTTGACTGAAGCACTTGTTTCAGTTTCTTCTTATCTCAGTCTTTTCTATCAAAAAGGCAGGGAAATGGAGTTGGAACTGCTTCAATCTAAATTATTTTTAGAAGATGAGAGAGGTGAGTTTCCCCTTGGTGGTCATCTTAATGGTAAGAATATGTAAGGAAGTGTGCATGTGAAAGCTTAAGGTGTTAGTAGGGGGTTGAGAGTTTGGTATGTAGGCTACTGCAATGTGTGTTGTTGCCAAAAGATAGCTGTGGCTGAAAGTTATCTGTAAAGTGTGTGATATATTAATTTTATCACTTCACGGGTGAGAGGTGTGAAGATCTTGGGCACTGTGAGTCAGTTGATTCCCAAAGGCACCAAAAAGCCCATCTTTTTTTTAAAAAAAGGAGCTTATATGCTTACAAACTTTTTTCTTACTAAAACAATTTTAGTTTGACCATAAACTTTTCAGGTGGATGGATCTTGTGAGATGTATTCAGATTCGTAGTTGTGCCTGACGGTCAGAAATACAACAGATTTTGCAGTTCTTTGTTTAAAGCAGTTACTAATCTCACTGGAGCTCAGTATTGGTAAGCAAGCATTATTTGTAGTATTTGTACTGGTCCTTGGGAAGATCGGGGAGCCGCACAGTGTTTTTCTGGGAACAGTTCTTGTCCTGGACTTCATCTTAAAACTTCAAGGGAACTGAAAACAAAATCTCTGTATTCTGGGATTTTATGCACTGTGTTGGATGGGAAACTCCATGAATCCATGAAGAGAAAGGTGGGAGGGTACCTCAGCAAGTTAGGCTTTCGTCTGACCACAAGGTGGCTGCTGCTTGCTTTACAGGTCCTGTAGCACAGAGCAGATTGCATATGTGTTTGTCATAATCCCTTGGTGCATTAAAGTAGTGTCTGTATTAAGAAGCAATGCAGACTAACAGGAGTTTAAAAGGTTGGGGAAGAGGTTGTATGTGTTTTTTTTATTTTTTTTTTTATTTTTTATTTTTTTGAAGACCCCACATATTGTTTTGAGGGGATTGTTGCTTTGAATTAGCTCTAGTCTGGCCAGAGCATTCATTAGTGGCTGAAGTGATTCTGGGGCACATAATCTACGCAGTTTTGTCCAAAAGAGATCCATTTCCTATGCTGCAAGACTGCTGCACCATGTGAACCAAAGCCCAATAAGTGAGGAAGGTCAGGGATTTGCTTCAGAAGTGTGTTCCTGTCTGAACTAAAATACAAATGTAGCTGTGCTTTAGCTGTGGCTCCAGTAATTTATAATGGAATTAGGTACTTGTGACTGTTAGTATTTTGCTGACAGTTATGATCTGTGAATTTTTTTTTTCTTATCTGCATTGTATATTGCAAGCTCTCAATATCATACTGTTCTCTCTGTGCTAGGAAGAGTAACTCCTTAGTATACTGCTGAGCTTAAGATACAGGACTTAAAAACTGGGATAAAAAAACTATCTGAATTCAAAGCAGTTATAGCAACTGAACTGCGTGTTCAGTTTCTTGTCTGCTTCTGTATTCTAGTTCATTTTCTCTGGCATGAAGAACATAAACATATTACTGGAACCAGCCTACAAGCCTGTATGATGTCCAGATAATGGGTATTTCGTTGACAAGCCCCGATAAAAATGCTATTTCATCTAGTCCAGTGTCTTGCTTCAGCGGTGACTTTTATCTTATGTTTCAGTAAGAAGTGGCCCGCTTGTGCACAAAACCAACAGGTCTGTGCCCTTAGGGAATAAGGGCTATTGAATTGTTCATGCCTCGAAGCATGAATTATTACAGTAAGCATGAATAACTGCAAAGGTAACGGTAGCCATACAGTTACGGTATGTGACTTGTTCTGAAAAATGTAGGTTGGCTGTAGTATTCTGGGTGCACTGGTTAATTTATGTGGCCCTTTATGGGCTCTGGTGAATGGGGGATACTTTTTCATTGGACTTGAATAGTTCCTCAAGTTCTCTCTACCGCTGGAGGGAGAGCAAGAGCAGAGCTGAGTTGGTACAATGCCACTGTCTCGGTTCCCCTCCCTTTCCCCAAATGCTTGCAATATTCAGTATTTTCAAGAAGCAACTGTATTACAGTTATCTGTAATTCTCTGACCAGCCTCTCAACATGCGGTGAAGCCTCACTTCTTTCTTTCTTCTCCCCAATGGAAAACAAAAGAATTGCTTGATGAAGAGAGACAAAGAAGTTGGTAGTTTTTCCATTTATGCACTCTGGGAAGCAGAAAATTCCTAGTAGTTTTGATACTTTTTCAGTTTGTTATTGTATATCTTGCTTACGTGACTTTTCTGCTTTCTTTGGAAAGTCTTGGACTTACAGCGGCACTCTCGGGTTCCTCCTCAGCTTCCTTCTTGAAAACTTTGCCCTGGATCGAGATCTTGGATTATGTTTTCCTCGTTTGTCTTCCATAGTTAATAGCAGGGCTACAAATTTCATGAGTATTTTAAACGTACGTTTAAAGTAGAGTCAGAACTTGATCCTCGCCCACAGGATTTTTCATTCAAATACAGGCGTGATTATCAGACTTCAGAATGACAGGGCATAACTTAAAGCTCTGCTGGTTTCCATGGAGGTCCCTTAGTTTGTAGAGCTGAAATAGCAGACGCTTCTACAAACAACTTGTTACATACTTGTGTGGGGGAGTAGATATTGGGAACAAGAAACTTAATTGCCTCTATTATTTGTACATTAGTACCATTCTCATGTGAAATTCATTATGACTTATCTTCAATTTGAACTCCCACTGATCTGCTAAACAAAAGTATGTATTGGTGCCTCTGAGATCAGTTCTTTCAAAATGAAATGTTAGACTATCTCCAGTCCTCTAGGTTCTCAACAATGGTATTGCTGTAAGTTTATAGCACTCGAATAATTGGCCTTCAACAGCAAGTATTGCAGATCTGCCTGACTGGCAGAAAATGCCAGTTCTTTATTCAGAAAAATATGGATGGGAGAGTGAATGGTTTGCATGTAATTACAAAATAATGTGGATTACAAATTCATAACTCCCCCACAAAATACGCTTTACAGTTCCCCCAGATCTCCCCCAAATACTTAAATATGCCTTGAGCAGGAAGGGTAAAGTGCATACAAGCAAGAAAGTACTTCGGTTTCAGACCGGAATTCATACTACAAGTTTGAATCTAAACAGTTATTTACTGAATACTAGGTTTGCCTGCGGATCCCCTGCATGTGGGCACATTAGGGGCTGGCAACACAAGCAGTCATTCTTCAAACTAGATGTGCCTTAACATGATCTCGAAATTGCAGGCACACTAAGGAATAATAATGAGATGCAGTCTGGCAAGCATACTTCCCTTAAAGAGACATGGTCTCGATGCACAGATGCAAAAATAGGAGAGAAATTCTAAATGCTGGCTTTTCACCATACCAGATGGAGCTTCAATCTTTTTTTTTTTTTTTTCCCCCTCCAAATAAAAGCAAGAAAACCCTAACAACATTTGAAACAAGATCTTGCTGCAGTGGGTATACAATCATGAAGATCACTGGCTGGGTGGTTAAGGTGGAAAGCAACACGACCTTTAGCAAGACTCGCAGAGTATGTGTTAGTACTCCTATCTGTGTCACCCACAGTATGACCTGGATTAGTCTTAAATTCACTGAACTGAAATCTGTTTGGGGTTGTAAGTCTTATGCAGGTAACTTGATCTTCCAAGTAAGGAGTGACAGTGTTTATAAAGACTGCAGGCTTCTTAAAAATCATCTAGGAAAGCAATTGTCCCCAGTTATCTGCAGGTGGGATTTATATCCGCAAATATCAAGGGAATGGAAAACTGAGGTAAAGAAGAGGAATAAGGAGAGACTGTATATGCAGAAAAGTTGGCGCATCTATAAGGATGATAGGTATGACAAAAGCAATTTGCATTAAACATATGCTGCCCTCCCTGCTTGAGGGCAGAAGGGGTCCACGTTTATCTCTCTCCTAAGCAAGCAGATGTGTAGCATCTGTAGTATTTCTAATGTTTGGGGGATAAGGAAAAACATCGCTTCAAAACTGTTTTGTACAGGAATTACCAGAAGCCCCTTAAATGTAATGCCCTTAAATAGGAGAACCAAAAACCTATTGTCAAGCATTTTATGTAAGTTATTGGGGTGGAGAAAACAAGTTCTGAGTTTTGACAGTGAAGCTTCATGCTGAGACTTGGCTGTTTTAACGTCTTGACTACTAATTTACAGAGAACAGCAAAGGGCCTAGCACTGGTGTCACTGCAGCGCAAGCAGCATAAAGAACTTTAGTGTGGACAGTGCAACGAAAAACAGTCGGATGCCTTGTAAAGAAGCAGTGATTGACTGAAATCTTAGTTGCTGCAAATAATTATTGCTGTCCCTGCTGCAAAGAGGAGGTGAACAGAGGTGTTGTGTGATGTATTTAGTCAATGCGAAGCAAAATATTGGCTGTTGTGGAAAATTTTGCATGTTGTTAACACCTCTTCTAATATGAAGAGGTTTGGCAACTCTTAGTAAACTATATTAGAAGGATGTTCAAACTTAATTCTGTGAGCTTTTCAGGTGAAAATATTTCAGATAAACAGTGAGCTGAGTATATTGAGAATCCAATTCTTCTTTAAGCCTGTTCATTTAGAACTGCAGAGCCAGCTTGGGAGTGTCTTTCGCTGACAAACCTTTCCCAGTAGCAGAGAAAATCTCTTAAATTATTACTTGGTAACGTCACATTGTTGCTGACCTGTTTCCTTATCACTTGCACAAACTGGCAGGGTAAACATGCACAGGAAATGGCTAGTAATTCTTGTACATCATTGGAGGAAGATATTAATTGCCTGCTGCTGCAAAGAATATTCAGTTGAGTTTTTTTAGGATCTGGTGAAGATTTGACCCCTTCTCCCACTGTTTTGTCACTTTTGGGCATAAAGGATAAGTTTTTCTCGTAACTCTGGGTGGAGAGGTTTGGAATTACTTCAGAAAGCTCATTTTCACTTTGAACCCCCTATCTCTCCTGTGTGATTGCGCTGGTGTTCCTGTATCAAAAGGGTTGGACTGTCGGCAATTGCTGTGAACCTTGCATTCGTCGGTGCTTTGGATCTAGTGGACTGTTGAATAGGCAAATAAAACCGGCTTGTTGAGGAAGCTGATACAAAGTATCCGACTGAATTTCTAATTTCATTAGAGGGAAGATTGAAACAGGTAAACATCAAGAGCATGAGCTGAATGTATTTACGTTCAACCCCTAACACGACTGAATTTGCAGGAAGATCAGCTGGGAGCAACCGCCGGCCTTGCTGCAAGGCCCTGTACCTGCAATGCAGTGCTGTGCATCCGCAGCTAGGTGGTGGAGGCAAATCCCTCTTCTCCCTCGCTCTTGCACAAAGCTTTGCTGCGTTCGAAAAGAACCAGCCCTCAGCCTGCCGTTGATGTGCCTCGGCTTCCCGAACAGTCTGCCATCTCATTTTTAATGGCTCTTTCGAAAACTATTGGACTGTCTTCAGGAATACCTTTATCAATGGGAGGCCGTGCTTCGTGCAGGTAGGTTAGCCTCTCTGTGTTTTTTTGTCTTGTGTGTATTGCAGTTCAGGCATTCCTGAGAGAATGAGGACTTTTTGGGGGTCTCTAAATATGGATTCGCATGAAATCCATAAAAGAGCTTGTGTTTTGCCTTAAAGCATTGCTGTTCCATGTTGTCTTTTCTTCCTTGAGTAAAATATTACTGTGTAGCTGTAGAGAGACGCTGCAAATCCAGTTCATTCTATCAATTAATTAGGGCATTGAGGCAGCATAAGTAAAAGGTGACCAAGGCATTTTTAAGTAGAATAGAGGTAGATATATATATAAAGCCCTAAAACTTGATTTTTTTTGAAGTGTAGATTATTAAAACCATTTTCATAAGCTTTTTATATCATTTATCTACACTTTGCAATATTATTGACAGCTGTTTCAGCTGTCTTTAAATACAGGATTTGGATCTTTTTGCTCTCTTTAGCTGTCCTTTGTGCCTGTTAGCAGACTACTGTCTGAGTGGAGGATGCAGGCATGAGGGTTGTGGTTTTGTGTGTCAGGTTTTTCTTCTGTGTTAATACGTATTCTGCGCTGATTAATACCCTTCTTTAATCCCTATCTGCAGTTGACATGGTCAGTTTGGGGGAAGAAGGTGGTGGGATCAAATGGCATCTAATGAATTTTCATGAAAAGGCAAAGGAATGAGATGTGTTTTGGAGGTGGTTTGAAAAGGAAATAGTATCACCAAAATGTATGCAGCTGAACATGGCTATGTATTAGATTAGTTGGTATAACAGAATATAATATACAAGCGAAAGGCTTTGTAAGAACGCTTTTCAGATCCCCAGGACAGGCTCGGATGCAGGCTAGAGGATGTGTCGTAGACAGCCTTGTCAACAGCATGATTTGTGGGTTCCCTCTTAGGAGGGTATGCGCAGCTTCCGAAAGATTTTTTAGTGCTTCCAGTAACTTCTTTCTCGACGCACGCAATTACTATTACTGAAAAGCACTGTGACCGCAGAATAGCCTGACATTTCTGTCTACATCAGTGATTCTTGGGATGGATGTCCTCCTGAATCGGTTCTTATCCCCTGCACTTTGCACGGTTACAAAAGTGAAAACCTTGAAACGGCTTTGGAGAGAATTACACTCCGGTTCTTGTGCTATGGGTGTGGCTGCTGGACTTGAATTCTGCCCTCTGTGTAATTCTTTGTTCTGGTCCTGCTTACCCTGTCTGCACAATTTGATATCTCTTAGCATCCAGTCTCTCCTTCAGCTGGCCTGTCCATGTCCTTCTCCTGCATTTGCTGCCTGCTCTCATTTGGGGACGGTTTGCGAGTTTGTCCATAGCTCAGTCATTCCCAAAGAAGTGCAGCAGTTTTGAAGTAGCTTTTTGACCCAACCTCCAAGACTTTTTTTTTTCCCAGTATCTTCACTGCCCACCTCAACCCTCAAGAGGATTGTTGATAAATGTCCCATTAGCCCGACAGCAATGTGATGGACTGTCTGGCAGTTTTTTGGCCTGTAGTTTGAGACCACTGATCTATGTTGCTTATCTGGTTCTGAATCCTAAAATCAATAGGCCTTACTAGACCTGACAACAGACCAAAAGTAAGTGTCGGATGGTATGGTTGTGCTTGGCATGACCTTTGTAGCTGCTCTTCACTTTAATGACCTTCAGTTCCAGATTGATCATGACTTAATTTGGAGCCATTTACAGATGGGAATAAGTGATTGTTCTTTCGTGCTCCGCGGATATTTAAGATTACATAGCTTTAATGTATTAAAAGGTTAAAATCTCGGCAAAGTGCATGTATAGGTAGAAGCAGAACATGCCTTCTACTTATAGCTACTAAAAATTGAAATATTAAACTTTTGTCATCCGGTTCCAGATTAGCTGGCATGGCCATGATGTGATGCACATGACTCCATCTGGGTTGTGAGCTGTAGAAGCTGCATCCAAAAGCCCGTATGTATTAGCTTATCCACTACCACAACCAGTGGTTGTCTCAGCAGTTACTCTTTCTTGGCGGAAAAGGAAAGTTGAATTTGTAGTAGTGTTGGAAGGCATCAGTTATATCTACTGCTTTATGGGAACAATAGTTTCCATACAAGAAACTTCCACTAATTCACACTGTCAGGGAAGCTCACTGTAAAGAATGTTATCTCATGCTTGTTCGTCATGGTATAAAGAAATAAATTGTTAGTTGCCTACCTCTCTGGACAACTCCCGTCTTTTTTTATATGTCATACTTCTAAGAAAAGAAAGCTTATTGTTGATATCCAGCAGCACTTTGCTATTAAATCTTGCTAATGTAACTGAACTACGGGCACTGTGTTCATTTTAAATGCTCATTTTCTACAAAACCATTGTGAAAACCTTTCTCTCTAAGGCTTCATAACTCCGTAGGGAATTAACTCTTATTTACTTTATCTGTTTCATATTATCATGCCATGAACTGTTGCCACTGGCTGCAGGCAGTGTGCTGCCATGAAGGATTGGGGGGGTATCAGTATTTTGGGGGGGGGGGGTTAATGGAGCATAATTTTAATGCATGAGAGCAGTAGGCTGACCTTTGCCAACATGATCTTCACATGCAGGAGCTTAGAGTAGCACATTGCGTGAAAAGTTCAAACGCACAAAATCAAGGTTTTTGTTTATGAATGTAGGAGTGCGAAATACACCACCTGGGTGCCCGATTTCTATCCCTGGCAATCACAAGCTCGCGAAGGCTTTCCAGCACATCTGCTCTGTGCACTCCCACTCGCCATAGTTCATGCAACGCACATAGCGCTCTAGCAAACTTTAGACCTTCAGTGAAAAGACAAACTAGAAAGGTAGATTACTGCTTAAGAGCAGGAGAGATCAAGGGCAATATCAGGTGGTGGAGAGACTTCTAAGGTGTTGGAAGCCGGAGGATTGTTAACTCTGCCTTTCATCTCCGCAATGTGAAAGGGACAAAGGGCACAAGTTCTAAAATATCAATTTAATGTTTTTGAAGGTGTAAGCATTAATTGATATTAGTCTTTAAAATGACGTGCATCAGCATTTAAATCTTCAGGTTTTATATGAGGTGTCATCTTAAAATTCTCTTTAGAAAATCCTCAGTGATGAGTAAAGGGCTGGGAAGGGTTTCAAAGGGACTGATATTTTGATGGGATCGGTAGGCTTTTCATTCACTGTCCCGTCTGGGCTTTTCTTTGTTCTGCTGTAAAAATGCATCTAGGGCATTAAGTTGTATTTCTCACTAGTAGCTGAAAAATTGTTTTTATCTACACTAGCTTAGGAATAAAGGCATGTAAATATGGAAGTCCTTTTTTCTGAAGGCTGAATATTGCATCTCCTCCAGTACCAGCAATCTCTCATATAAAACAGAAGCTGTTGAAGTCTGACGCCAGTGAGACTTGCAATGTGTTGTCTTTCAGGCCTGACACTCAGCATCGGGGCCCTGCTGCTCATTCTGAGAATGATCTTCCAGAACAAGAGGAAGAAATTCTGGGATCAGATGATGATGAACAGGAGGATCCAAACGATTACTGTAAAGGTGAGGACTTGCCTGTTTAAGGTGCAGCTTGCTCAATGTAATCTTGATTCCCTGTCTGCTATAGGGAGTGAAAACATGCAATTTCTTTGCTTATTTTAAATGTTTTTTGAAATTGCAGATGATAAAACTATGTTCCATGATTGCCTCTGTTTCTTTCTATTTCTGATTAGTTTGAAAAATGTTATCAGTCAAGACCTGAGTTGGAGAGCTCTGTTTTTATCACATATGTTTAATGTTTTCCTCTGTGCTAGAGGATTTATAGGTGTTTTGAAAACAATAAAAGCAAGTAGGTATTCAAACCACTTTCTAATTCTTCTTTTTTTTTCTTTAAGATCGTCATCTTAGTATCCATGCTTTAAATTATTTATTTATGTGTGTCTGTAAATATCATTTTACCTCTGTTTCCCGGATAGAAACTGAGATACAGAACAGATGGAAGTATCAGAGTATCTAATTCAATACCAAAAGGGTCAGGCTTTTTTCAAAGTATTTGCTGCATTTAAAAAAAGAACGCTGATCATACAGTTTTAACTGAAAAAATAGCTGAAGCTTGAATGCGTGCCCCCAATTCCAATCTTCCAATCACTTTATAAGTCTACTTCTGTGCTTACTATTTATGTATGTATTGGGTAAGGTAGAAGGAGAACCGTGTAACAAACAGGTTATTCATGCGTATAAAAATGCAAAGTAAAAATAGCATGGAGTGCTTCAATTGTAATGTTTCTTACACTTCAGTGCTTGCCTTCAAAGGGTTTAAATTTTAGCATGCTACCCAACTATTTGTGGGATTTTTGTTTGTTGTGAAGCAAATGGGAAGAAGAAACACCGTTGTGTGGATTAGTGATCTGTGCAGCTGTCACTATTGCTGCTGAAACCTTTAAGTGAAGAGAAGGGACTTCTGCTACTTGAGCTAATGAAATAATTGATAACAATTACGTGTATGTTTTGTTTGTGAACCAGTCAACTGAGAGAAATAAATCTCCCTGGCAAAGCATGTGTTTCATGGTATTTGCTGGCCACAGTTGAATATTAAACATCCGGAATCTAGGCTATAATTCCCGAATCTGTCAAAAAATTGTGCCTTAACAATTACAGACCTTTTTGCTCTATTCTGTTGTCTTCTAGTTCCCTTCTTTCCCTTGCATTCTTCTCTGGCTTTTCATATCTTCATATTTCAATCATGGCATTTTTCTGGGACTGCCTGGTTACCAACTAAGAGATACTAGAGATACAGGGAGGGGACTCTCCAATTTTCAACTGTGATCAAAGTGTTTTTCGGTCAAGAAAGCAGTAGCAAGGGAAACTCTGCTGAGTCTAGGATCGAGTATTCTTCATGGGGATAGAGCATGCAAAAGCAGTGTTGAGATTTAGCTGTAAGAGTCTTAAAATCTGTTGTTGAACATCAGACTGCAGTTTTCAAAGGTCATTAGCCTGGCGAGCTTTAGATACTGCAGTGATAATCTCCTGCACTGAAAGGAGGGAAAAGTCAGTCATTCCAGTTCGGTTATATTAAAAGAATATTTTTCAGTCAACTCCAGGGCTCTTCATTGCTGTTCTCCTAACATATATTGTATGTTTGTTCTAGCAAGATCCAATTAGAGAAACATTTGCATTTCTCCCTATGATTAAGTATTTAAACACATCAAATGCGTGTGCCTCAAGTTGTGGTGCTTGTCCCACATACCTGTTCTTAGCACTTGTGTGATCTCTTGATATATCAACTTCCCGCTGTTTTTTTTTTTTCCCTAGGTGGCTATCACCTTGTGAAAATAGGAGATCTCTTTAATGGGCGCTACCATGTGATTCGAAAGCTTGGATGGGGCCACTTCTCCACTGTATGGCTAGCTTGGGACATCCAGTAAGTCTCTGTATTTAGTTTGTGTTCCTGATGGGAATGCATGAGAGTTGCACAAACGTGATCAGAAAGAATCTGCTTACGTTTAGATAAAAGCACAAAATATACCTAATCCATAGGTTAGGATAGGATAACTCTCCTAATACAGAATTTTCTTTTGATATCATGCCTGCAAGTATATGGAAGGGAGTTAGTCTTAACAGGACAAACCATTTATGTGGTAAGGGTAGTTTCCTTGTGTTCAGCAGTTCCCGACCTATTATTTTGTTTTATGAAAAATTAATAACAATGATGTATGGAGGAGACCCAAAGACAATTTTCAAAAGAGTGTTTAAATCTTATTTTTCCGTGATGCTTGGGTCTTAAATAAGTAGCTTTTATATGCAAGAGAATTAGGTTAATCCTGGAGAATAACTTCTTTGTATGAGCGTTAACAGTCTCCAATTTGTTTACCGTGTGTGCTTAGAGGGAAGAGATTTGTGGCAATGAAAGTGGTGAAGAGTGCGGAGCACTACACAGAAACGGCACTGGATGAAATCAAGTTGCTAAAATCGGTGAGTGCCAGAGAGTGGGCTTCATTTTAATTCGTTTTTGGAGTTCACACTAGTCAGTTAATGTGCTTGGTCTTTTTGATCATCTAGTTGCAAAGAATTTGGGTAGGGACCTTAGCACTTACTAGTGCAGCAGATCTGCACTCCAAAAATATATTCTCACCTAGTAATTGCTCTAAGGAGCACAAAGTTAATCCTCTTTCTCTCTGCAGGTCCGCAACAGCGATCCAAATGATCCCAATAAAGAGAGGGTTGTTCAGTTATTAGATGACTTCAAGATTTCAGGAGTTAATGGTTCTCGTATCCTTTTGTGGAAGAAAGGCAAAGAATTGCGTGAAGGTGGGAGTCCCCTGGGTGGCTGTCGTGCCAGGGGCTGGCGAGCGATACCTAAGCAAACCCTTACACTGCCCGAGGAAATCTGTTGCAAAATCGTTGCCCTCTGTGGGCATTGAAGCTGCCTGCAAAGCTCAGATCTGAAGTGATCGTTCAGTCTGCAAGTCTGATATCCTATGCGTAAGTTGTGGAGACAGTGCTGCTTAGTCGTGCTTTTAACGTGAGAGATGAGAGGGGCGGCTGCATCCGATTTGTGAATCAGCCCTGAATGGCTTAATGTCTGAGGTGCCTGCGTGGAAGGAGTGTCCATCTATCCCCACACTTCAGTTTTGCAAGCAGCCTGGTAATAAAACTCCTTATTTAAGTAAAGCATTACAAAATGTTAAGATCAATAATTAAAAATAGCAAAGACGTGCAGTCTGTAACTTGATTAATAAGGAAATTTTCTAGTTAGGGAAGCATTTTACTTTGGCCTTGACCAACGTTGTTAATGGGTTTGAAGTGTATTGCTTTGAAAATCCTGTGTAGTTCAGAGAGCAAACTTCTAATGGGGGTCATTTATGGGAAGTTTTAATGTGCCCTTAAAATTTGAAAGTTGTGTGCATTTCTGCTTTGCAGAATCTTGAGCTTCATTTTGGTGAGAATTACGAGACTGCTTGAGAGAATCAGGCTGTAGGTTATAAACTTTCTAAAGCTTTTAGAAAACTGCAGTCGCGTAATGTATTTCCTCTTATGTTAGCTCTTTTCCCTAGAACCTAGCATAGAGTAAATTGTTACTTGATATTGTATTTCTTGCACTCTTGTGAAATGTGCACTCATGCTTTCTGCCAATGTAGAAGAAAAATAACCTAATAAAATTCTACGAGTTTGACTTTTAAAGCAAAAGCAGAATACTAAATGTGTCCCTGGAGTAGCTGTTCAGACTTTGCAGACAAAAAGAAGTTAATGTAAACACTGTTGAAGTCCAGGCTTGTAAAGACTTTGTTTTGCTGGTAAAGAAGGAAGGGAGAAAACTTAATTGTTCTGAGGGTGACTTATCGACTGGAAATTTAGTTATTTTTTGAGGTAACACTGATACAGAGAGATCTGGGTTTAAATTTTGCCTGGGGCAGGAGCCTAAACTATTCCAAACTTATGTTCTCAGCTTGAAGCTGTTTCAATGCTAGCAGGAAATACTAATGCATGGTTGCTTGTGCAGCTGGCTTCCACCCAGGGTGTGATACTGCTACTGCTGCTTTAGCACCATCCTTCCGAACTGTCCCTATCCCTCCATATTTAAAGGTTTTACATAACAATACCGATGTATGTGTAAAAAGATGGTACTGTTCAGAGAGGCAACTGCTCTAAGCTTAGTCAGAAGGGAGAGGGTTCGTTAATGTAGAAACACGTCATTGGTATAGATTCCCCAACCCTGTGAATTCTGGGCTCGTTGGATGAGGATGTTGCTCTTTTTCCTTGACCGAGTTCCAGATATCTGTATGGTGTTTGAAGTTCTAGGGCATCATCTCCTGAAATGGATCATCAAGTCAAATTATCAGGGGCTTCCGCTCCCTTGTGTCAAAAAGATCATCAAACAGGTATGTTCCAGTTCTGACTGCACTGTTTGCCTCAGCCTGGTGAGATCTCTTTCACTGGGGAGAAATCCAAGAAAATGAGTTAAAAATCAGTGGTGTAGCCTCTCATGCAACAAAAATCCTTTTCAGGTTAATGTTTCCTTTCTCTACTGCAAAAACTTTCTGCTGCAGATATTTCTTTTCTGTCACTTAAACCATGATGGTGCAGTGGGAGGCCGGTTTTGCTTTTAACCTCTTCTTACCCTGTTTAGTCCTCACAAGTGCAAGTAGTTCTTTTTATAACTTCTGTCGCAGTAAGCATGGTGCTTAATGATGGGAAAAGCAAGAGAAACCTGTTCTCCCTACTGTATTGCTTAAGGAGAAAGATCTTTCTACATCGGAGAGTGGAAAGAGAAGGAAAGCATGATTTTATTGTAGGGCATTAAGATTAGTTTTTCACTGTGGTAAACTCAGTCATGAAGGTTTAGAGACAGTGTTTTAACTTCATAGTTGAAATCTGTATACAAATCTAGATTTTCTGGAATTCAGTAATAACCACTGATATCATAAGAATTAATCTGGAATATTCTTGGACATAAAAATCCTTCCAGTTCATTAGTCATCCTGGGCAGCTACTGAATTCAGTTTTTGGATTTTTCCTTTCCCTTCATTTTCAGTTTGCTTATTCTTTGGTTTTTTTAATGGTTGGTTTCGTTCTTTCCATTTGCAGGTTCTTCAGGGTCTTGATTACTTGCACACAAAGTGTCGGATCATTCATACAGATATTAAACCTGAGAACATTCTTCTGTGCGTTAACGACCAGTATATTCGCAGGTTGGCTGCGGAAGCAACAGAGTGGCAGAGATCTGGGGCTCCCCCACCATCTGGCTCTGCAGGTGTGTGGGTTTTTTTGTTTTTTCTTCCTGAAAACTGGTCCTCTTCTCCAAAAAAGTCATAACTGATCTCATAAGGGAAAATGTCCCACTTGCTTTGCATTAAGTACAGTGAAACAGTACTGCACGTAACTTTGGAAAAGCCAGCTGTAAATTGTGAAGCTACTCGTAAGTTCTAACTTGATGACGCTCAGGAAGCTAGTTATTTGTACAGTATAAGAAAAATGGAGGAAGGATAAAGTCATGCTGACACCTGCTTTTAATGCAGTTGATCTGACACAGATAAAGTGGTGGGACAGTCTTTTAAAAAGCGTGTTAGCCTTTTATGGAACACACCGCATAAATGTGGTTGCACTCAAAGTAGTACTTAAGTAAACATGTGGTGAGGCGCTTCTCACATTTTCTACAAAAGTTTATCTCCTTTCACTGCGTGATGCTGGAAATGCATTTTGGGGAAGTCTCAACAAGATGATTTACCTGTTAGAGTTGTCAATTTGCATACATCTGGAAAGTTTAAAGAGCTGTAAGTGTTTCCTTGACATGCTAACATCCCTAAGGAGCAGAGAGCAAATTCTCTTTTGCTCCTAGTTCTTGTTCTTCATGTTCCTCCTCAGAATTTCCATTTGTACCAGTCTGCAGGTTTCAGGAACTATTACAGTGCATGCTGGAAGGCCCTGTCTGTCATAATCTTACAGCACCAATGTTTAGCTGAGCCCATCGTAACATAGCTTAGTTGGGTTAGATCAGGGAGCTCCCTTAACTTTGGTATTTTAATGTTGCAGTTTGCATTTTCTCAGTAAGATGCATAATGCATGCAGTAAATGAAGCTGCATGACAGGAAGTTTAAGTCTTTGGTATCAGTCAAGCAAAAACAACCTGGGATTTTAATTGCACATTTACTCATCTAATGTTTTTCTCAGTTTTTCTTATTCTTGCTATACCTTTGTAGGGAAATGAAGCCTTCAAAATAAACATTTGTTGATATCTTTAAAATGTTGTTACCAGACCACTTTGGAAGAAGCTTACCTTTACTTTGGAGCATAGTTGCAGTTTTTTATATAAATGTACTAACTTGCTATCTTCCTTTTCCTTTCCCTTTCAGTGAGCACTGCACCACAGCCAAAACCAGTAAGTGTAATAGCTTTCATCTGTAAGTATACATCTATTTATATCATCTCCCCCGTTGTTTCATAACACAGTCTGCATTAAGAGAAAGCAGCATTGTAATCATATCAGAAGGAAAAGTGTGATTTGTTCGTGTTTGTCCTTGGACGTGCTTATCAGGTTCAATGCTGTCTTGGATGTAAGTAGTTCTGTCTCAAATATATATACCAGTACTGGCAGTGCTTTTGGTGGTCTCAGAGTATGTTGTGTTGTCTGTGGAGTCTGAGATCCCTCGTTTGGAGAGCACTATAGATTCCTCAGGTTAGGACAGAGGTGCCCTGGTATGGCAACAGACAACAACTCCCAAATACACAGCTGATACAAAGCCTTTTGGAGAAGAACTCTGTTTTCAGAGTTCTCATCCCAGGCTGCTTCCTCAGCTCTAAAATAAATGAAAACCTGAACTGCTCCAGATTTATTGAAATATGAAACAAAGTCAAATGTTTGAGGTATTCCTCTGCTTGCTTCTGTGTAGGCTGACAAAATGTCAAAGAATAAGAAAAAGAAGTTGAAAAAGAAGCAGAAACGGCAAGCCGAGTTGTTAGAGAAACGTATGCAAGAGATAGAGGAAATGGAGAAGGAGGCAAGCCCTGGGCAGACGCAGCCTGAAGAGGAGGAAGAAGCTCAGAGCCCTCTGGAAATGCTCTTAAAAGTTAGTCCACCGGATGAAGGTGTCAGCAAAAAGACAGGTATGGACCTAAAGCACTGCAAGAGCAGCACACTGTTCTTTCACTCGCGCTGGCATGAGTAGAGTGAGCCTCTTTAGTACAGGTTGCTGCTATCGTTTAACCTTATGTGTATTACATTGCACCAATCTAAAGAGGCTAGGAGATTTTTTTATTACAAATTGAATTAGTGAATGATTGCATTCTGTTACAGTTTGAGAACAGTCTGTTTCTGAAGGCTCCCTGAACAACTGCAGCCATTATTTTATTAAGACATTCTGCTATCTTAAGAATCTTCTCATTTCCCCCCTCTTGCAGCTGAAGTCATTGTTCAAGAGCAGTCTATCCTAATGGAAAGCAGCGTGGAAAAATGCGTACCAGAAATAAATTGCAATGGAGTGATACAACTGACGGACTTCTCAGACTCTGGCAATCAAGGGTCTGTGCGACTTGAGGATGACCTTCACAATGCCAATAACTGTGGTGATCGCCCTCTCACGCAGAAGGAGGAGAGCTTCCGTAGTTGCAGTTACAATCAGCGTAATGGTGACTCAGAGACCAGGCCTCAAGAAGCAATGTCGGACTCATTCGTGCCCTTAGTTTCGGAAGATTCCATGGTGTGTCAGCCCACGTCGAGCGAAGAGCAATCATTCAATGAGCAGGAGATTAGCCATTTGCAAGAAAGCATCCGGACGGAGATACCTTCGGAGGATGAGAATGAGAATAATAGTCCCTCGGAGAACAAAGGTACAAGAGGAGCCCGTTGAGAAAGGCCGCCCTCCCCCTTGCTCTGGGGGAGTCATGTTGTAGCGCTTGATTGGAGTATTAATAGAAACCTTAATTTTACAGGCTGAAGTGATTAGGACCACCTCTTTGAGCCTTTACCTCCCTGCCAGGGGTGATTAACCCAACAGTCCTACTCTAAGTCATTCTGCTGTTTGTAGTTTCCAACTGAGAGGGATTTGTGCCTTAGTTTTAACTGTAGATCGCATAAGCGCTCCCCCTTTAAAAATACTTATACATTTCTTTTTCATTATAGGTACATTCCCTTCTTTAGATCAGGTATTGCTTATGTGATTTGCATTATATTTAGAAACTTAAATCTGCCAATTGTCACTAGTTGTTAGAATGTGGGATAAGTACAATTAAGTCTGTTCTGAATAAATGTTTTCCCAGAAATACAAACCAACCGAAACAAAGCTTATACTGCGTAAGGAAGACTGTTTAATAGTTCTGTTTATATAGAATTGGCTTCAGGAAAAAACACTGCAAGGCTTGTAGGTTTAGGAGAACATGGCGCACAATAGTGTACTGCAGTTTAAAAGATATGTATATATAAAATATATATAAAAATACTCTTAAGAACTTGTATCAATTGATAACATTTAAAACTGTCCGTTGCTGCATTTTTGAGTTGAGGTCTAGTCAAGTAGATCTGCTTGGAGAGGAAGAGAGAAACTAACACTTGTGCTTTTTTTAAGTTTTCTGTAGCGTTTTCCTGGTGGCAGATCTGCCGGGGAGTTTCACGTGTGAAAGAGGAGCAAGTGAAGTTTAACAATATCGAAACTTGGACCTTATTCAGTCAGATGCCCCTGCTAGGTTACTACGCGTATTTTGCTTCTCAAAACTGTCTCCCAGCTTGCTTGAGAGCTACAACTGGGTATAATTTAGTGACTTCATATTTTTGCTCTCCACCATGTCCATTGAGGTTTTTCCCCAAATATACTTTAGAACTTGTGGTTGTCTGTGGTGCTGCCATGGGTGGTGGCTATGGTGAGAAGATGCTATTGTGCTTGGACTCTCCTCCTTCAAGGATTTAGGAAGACTTCTTATGGATTGAGAGGCTTGTTTTACTTCTGGCCTTCCCCTTATTTGAAAAACTTGTCTTTAATATAGACAAACTCATTTTCTTTAAAGCTATGTACCACTCTTGTATACATTTGCCTGTTCTCCCACTGTGCAACACAAAGTCTCTGTGCTAGCTATATTATCTAGAATATTCTAATTCTTTCCTGTGTTTACCAGCCTAATGTTGGTAGCTCTTTTGCTCAAAGTGCACAGACGGATGTTGGGGTTTTTATTTATTTATTTATTACAGCTAGCTTCAGGGAAGGGAAAGTTCTGATCAGTAAGCAATACCCTTCCTGAGCAGGGAGAGAGCTATAGGATTTGGATGACAGATGGTGACACTGCCCATTTAGCTTTAATCAGCTGTTGTGCATATTGCCTTTAGGAAAATCGACTGCTGGGAATTTCCTTCTTAATCCCCTTGAGCCCAAGAATGCAGATAAGCTCAAAGTGAAGATAGCTGACCTGGGAAATGCCTGCTGGGTGGTAAGTTTAAAATCTTTGCACATTGCGTGCTTAAACCCGCTAATTCATTCCCAGTAGGCCAAGACTGAAAAGAATCTGTAAAATAGAATCTATTTTATACCTGCTTGTAAAAGGAGGGATAATTTGAAACTATGTGGGGAAAAAAAGGAGGAGGAGAACAAAGTAAGTAATGGTCTTCTAACGTAGCATTGCAGCCTGTGTTCTGGGTGCCTCTTTGGTCGCTAGATTATCTCTAAGAGGCCTTTGGCCGGTGTCCTATATGATATGCCCCAATCTGCATACATGCAACTTCTGCACAGTCTGTAGCTCCCCTGGAGAAGGAGAAAGTTGAAAACAGTTGCTCTGACGTGCTAGTTCTGTAGCTTATTAGCTTGTCAAGCTGTTTCGGTGGATTCATAAGCACATGAAAGAGACTCATAAATAGTTTTATCCTCTGATGGTTGTGCTGCACTACTTTTAAATGTTTGACACTTCAAATAGGCAGAATAGAATTTTCCTTTCTTTTTTTTTTTTCTTTTTTTTCTTAATGGCAAAATGCTTGAGATCTTAAAAGACTGTTGCAAACTCAGAATTCCATATTAGGCTTGCAGCAGTTGGCGAGGCGCTGTCTCTTGCAATGATGTTGCTCATCTGTTTTAAGGTAGACAAATCTACCTGGCCTAGTGTGACCTGATAGTAGAGAGTACAGCTTCTAAAACGGTCTTCCCTGTTCTGCTGTTATTGCTTGCTTTCCTCTGAATTGCTGGACTGTCTTGCTTAAGGAAGAGTGTCTTGTGCAGAGCCTTTAAGTATTTCCTTATATTCCTACAAGTATTGTTTGAGATGTAAAATTCAGATGAATCATAATGGGAATGAGCTTTGACTTGCTCTGGCTTCCCAGGTTATTGATTCTTGTCCTTTAAAAGCTCTCTAACCATTTAATAAACCTTTTCCTCTGTTTAGCACAAGCACTTCACTGAAGACATCCAGACGAGACAATACCGATCCTTGGAGGTATTGATAGGATCGGGGTACAACACCCCTGCTGACATTTGGAGCACAGCGTGTATGGTGAGTGGTGTTGTCCAGGGAGGATTTTTAGGTGTTGCCACAGGGCGTTCTGGGAAACTCAGATGTGTTCCAGACTACAGAATTACTAGCTGAGTCTGGCCAAAAGCAGGAGGGGGGGGGAATCCAAAACCACTAACATTCAGCCAAATTCTAGACTTACTGACTTCAGTATAGAAACAGGGTATTCAGCGTTTCTTTCATCTTTTGCCACACAGAGCCTCCCCTTTGAAAGTTGGGGCTTTGTTGTACAACACTGGCGTATTTCAAATGTACCTGTACTTTGAGGTCGTGCTTCATGGCAAAGCAAGAGAAATAGGCAATTCTGAAGACGAGAAAGTGTTTTTTGTAAAGAGTCTTTCCTCTGCATCCACCACTGTTTCACAGATGTCTTCAGTATAACTTTATATTTGTCTCATGCATCCTCTGCCTTGTTTGAATCACTTTATAATCTCTGAGTAATGCTGAGATGAAGCTGAAACTGTATTCTACATTTGCTAGCAATTATGGGAACGATGATTTAAAAAAAAAAAAACAACACCTCAGTCTAGTCAGTTACTACATGTGTGTCTTTGGTGTCCCCTTTCTGTATTTTCTACAAATTAAAGCTCGTTTTTCTATTTTAAGCTTGGAAACTATTGAATGAACTCGTTTTTGCTGTCTTGGAAAATAAGCTGTGATTTTGATGAATGTGGTAAAAACGGAATGCAGTAGGGTCATGTTGTCTCTGCAGAACTTATGGTCAAAATTATGCAGTGGTGACTCTTGAGTGCCTAATTCCATAGTTTGGCTACAGCAGCTCTCAAAGAAAATTAAGAATACAGAAGGTCATAGGTACTGTTTTGAGTAAAAGTGAATACATAAGTTCTTAAATTCCATGACGTATTTACCCTTTAGCAGTGGTAAATTGAGAAATGAAAGCAAAAATTTTCTCATTTAAAACATGTTTTCACATCTGGGAATGAATGGTCTGAGATGAACTGTGTTGAAAAATGTCTTTTTAACATCTGAAACTTTGCAGGGAAAGAACTTTAGTCAAAAAATATCTGTAGAGCTGGGACATGATAACAAGTTTTGCAAAATGGTATTGAGGGGGAAGAGGGGCTAAGCTTGTGAAAAGCCTTCATTTTGTACAATTGCAAACTTAATACAGCAAAATGGAGAGTTCATAATATGATCCAGAATTCATCACAGTTCTGAGTCTATGAAGCTTTTAAATGCAACAAAGTAATTGAACACGTTAAGATGGTAGTGGTGTATTAGCGTTTTTACAGGTTACTCTTCCCACCACTTTGATTCCGGCATGCAGGATCGACCTGCAGTGCTTCTAGCAATGTGCAAGTCCATTAAAGTGGTATAACATACACTTTCTGTTTATTTAGGCCTTTGAATTAGCAACAGGAGACTATCTGTTTGAGCCTCATTCTGGAGAAGATTACTCAAGGGATGAAGGTGCGTTTGTTTAAGTCTTTCCTTCTTAATTTGGGACATGAGATGCAGTGGAGGCTTCTTCAGAATGAGAACCTTCTCTTACAAGTCTGCAGTGCAAAGGTTCCTTGCAAAAAGATGTTCACCCAAATTAGTGATGTTAGAGAACAACTGTGGTTAAGGCTCTGCAGTGAGACACCATGCAATGAAAGTCCATGTTTTTGTTTTGGTATTTGCCATTCCTTTTACCACTATCCTCTCTATCTTGCTTCTCAGACTATTGAGTTCCTGCAAATGGCCCTTGCCTCTCCCCCCCGCCACCACCATGTGTCGTCTTTTTCCTTGTCTGCTGTAATCTGATTTCAGGTTCTGTTTTCCCAGTGCGTCTGAGCCATGTTTGTAATGCTCACAGTGATACCTCTGAGACTATGGTTAGGTATAATAACACACTGGGGTGCAAGGGACACTGAACTATGTTGTGCATAACTCGTCTTACTTGTGGATCTCAAAGTAATTTGCAAAGGAGATTAAGTGCCTTTGTCCTCACGTCACAGAAAAGGAAACTGGGATGCGGAGGGGGGATGTCTTGTATGGATGTGTCATACTGTCTTTTTCTTTTGAAAATATACAGATCACATTGCATTGATCATAGAACTTCTTGGGAAAATACCTCGCAAGCTCATTTTGGCAGGAAAATATTCCAAGGAGTTTTTCACCAAAAAAGGTAAAAGGAAACAAAGCAAATGTCACCTTCCCCCCACCCCCGTACACAAGAGTGCCTTGCTAAAAATGCCAATTAAAAATAGATCTCAACAAAGACAAATCTTTAAATCTTCACCCTGTTTTATGAAAGGCTTTTTCAGCAAAGCTGCAGCTAAATGTAAGGCATTCTTGTCTGCTAAAAATATACTACATCCCCGTACTTGACATCTCGGTGTAGATCAAATGTGACAGGTTGAAGAATAGTTCTGTAGGTAGCTCAGAGTTGAGATGGCTTCAGATAGCTGAGCTCTGTCAACTGGAGGTGTTTACTCGTCTTTGAAGTCTTCTCTAGACAACTTTGTTCTTTTTCTAGTGAGACAGTCACTTAAACAGTAGCTTGCATCCTGCGCCGCATTGCTGCAGATTATAAAGATAACCGCTGTTGCAGGCCCTTCGACCTAGTCTGAGGGAAGAGGCCCTGTACACAGCAGACAGCTGTCTTCTCCATTCAGGCTGGTAAACCCAGAGTCTAGTTTTCAGCACAGAGACCTTCTGCCCTAAACAGGAAATCCAACGCATTTTATCGTGTTGCTGATCTTAAAGCCCTAAGTACACCAGAAATGTATTAAGACTCAAGAACGAATTTTTCACCTAGTTTAATACTAAAAATACCCTTTTTTCATAATAGTGTATCACTTCCTCGAACAATGCTGCATGTATTCCAAAGTCTACGGCACAGTGTATGCCTGTCATGTCAGCCTGTATAATTGGTGATTAATAAAATTAAACAATATACGTTGGTATTGGATCAGAAATAGCAGGAGGGAAAAAGGGAGCCTTCAAGGACTGCATTTCTAAAACGGCCTTCAAAAGCAGATAGGAAAGATAATCTGAGTTGTTTCTAAACTGTGCTGTCCCAAGCTGGCAGCATTAGTTCCATGTAGAGTAAAGACCTTGAAATCCTTCATCATTTTCTAGGTGTCTGCTATGTTCTTTGCTTTCCAGTCACAAAACCCTTCTTCAGTTATAGCTGTTCAAATGTTTGAAATGAGCTATTTAAACCTAGGTTTTAGTATCACTTCTTCCTTCAGTATTCCCCAAACCTTTGCCTTTACCTTCCCTGTGCTAAAACGCTCAGTTTCTGAACTCAGCCTGTCACGCTAGCTGCTTGGCCTGTTTTGGTCAGCCGCTCCGCCGCTATGATTTGCACTTAACGTATCTGTCTTGGTTTTCAGGTGATCTGAAGCACATCACCAAACTGAAGCCTTGGGGCCTTTTCGAAGTTCTGGTGGAAAAATACGAGTGGTCCCAAGACGAGGCAGCTGCATTCACAGACTTCTTATTACCTATGTTGGAGCTGATCCCGGAGAAACGAGCTACAGCAGCGGAGTGTCTCAGGCACCCCTGGCTTAGCTCCTAGAGGCTTCAACCTAATGCCACAGCACTACACTCTGGTTTACAGCATAGCGTACACACACCCAGCTGCCCCTTCCCAGATCCTTTTTTTTTTTTTCCCTTGTTCATTTTCAGTGTGAAGGTCTTCCTTCAAGGCTTCCAAGATTTTAGATAAATCTAACGTGTTCTGCTGAGTTTGCTTGTGTGACTCAATGGGGACTCTCCTCAGCCAGTGGGCATCATCTGTGTTTTGCCTTGATAGGGCTTTGCCAAAGACTAATTGACTGGAATATGAAGTTTTTCCTGAGTCTCCTCACTGTTACGCAGCATGTGCAGTAGATCTGAGCTCATCTGTGCTGAGATAGCTCCCTTAACTAAATTTCAGCTGTCCTCTGTTCGAGAGGGGGACATGAAGATCTGAACTCATCCTTATCTCACTGACTCAGGAGTCAATTTTCAGCTGTTTATCCAGTAGCTGGCAATGGGGTGAGAAGTAACAGAGGGCACCAAGGTGGTGTTAATTCCATGTAGAGCAAAGACCTTGAAATCCTCCATCGTTTTCTAGGTGTCTACTGTATTCTTTGCTTTCCAGTCACGTAATTTTTCTTTAGTTTTAGCTGCCTAAATCTTTTGAAATGAGCTATTTAAATCTAGGTTTTAGTATCATTTATTTCTTCCCCCAGTGTGTCCCTGCCCCTTTACTTTTTCTTCCCCTCGCTGTGCCCAGATAGTCAGAATAGTTTCTAAATTCAGCAACGTTTACTGTGTGTTTTCAAATGCCTGAGCCTGTGACTAAAAGGTGACAAGGAAAATAAGCAAAAGCTGGAACTGACTAAACGCACAACCCTCAGCGTGCAGATGGGTGCCCCCTTTGGCTGCAGAGAGGTAGCCTTGTTGCAGGCAACTCTTCCAATGTTTTAGTGAGCTGTAAGTTTTTTTGTTTTTTATCCCTTACTGGCACTTTTTTGCCTTGCTTGAGGCGGTTGCTGCGTCCGTGAGAGACTGGCTTTCACTGGTGCGGTGTGCTCTGGCTCTTACTTTTTGACCATTCACTTTTTCCCCGATGAAGGGTGGCAGCATCTGCATCACAGCCATGCTATAGCCCTTGACTTTGAAACTCAACACTTGAAAGCCCGACTTAAAGGTTTCTTTGGCGTTAACTTGCTTCAGGTGCTGGCCTTCAGAAATAACTTCCCAGAATGGGATTGCCTTTCATTTTCTGGGGCATTAACACAAGGAGAGCTAACAGAGGTGGGAGAGACCTGATTGACTTTTCCATGTAGATACCGGATTAGAAGCTGTTTCTAGAGATACCCTAAATAAAACGTTCTGTTGACTTACTGTATAAACTTCTCAGAGGGGGTTGGATGTAATAAGTAAATGGGTTAATTTTAATTATAAAGTTGAATCATTTTGGCATTTTGCTAGTTCTATGATGGTTTCTTCTAGACTTGTCCATCCTTGTTACAGATTCAGTGCATCCTACTCTAAAGCAAGAGTTGGCAGTGTTGAGACTTCAGAGGCGCTTCCTCACCCTGGACCAAATGGGCCTTTGGATTCGTGGTAGTTCCCAAAGGATAGAAGTACTGCAGGAACGTACTGGAGGCCAAGCAGATGCTCTCTGAGGCGATATGTTGCCAAAGCAGCCGAAATGACTGTTACGTGTCACTGCTCTATTTGTGTTTGAAATCCTGGTTCAGGAGGATTGCTCGTTCATAAAACTTGATGTCATTTAATCCACTTGAAAAGCATTTCTCCAGTCCAGTGCCTGATTTGGCTTATTACTGCAATTCATGCTGCATGCTCCTTTAGGGATAGGTCAGGTTCTCTATGCATATAATCAAAAATTAAAGGAAGGGAACATACCAAAACAGTTTCAAACTGCTGATTTGCCTTTTTTCCCCCCTTTCATCTGGAGTTTTCCTGGTTCAGTGTCGCTTCCGTGTCTGTTACAGAGGGACTGCAGCCAGGACTGGATTCTAGCATACCTACTGTCTAAATACTGTGAAGATATGTTGGCAGGGCAAACAACTTCTGTTGTCGTCTTAGAAGCTCAGCCAGTCCTGTGTCCTTCAAACTGGCCCATTAGAGAGTTGTTTCTAGCAGGGGTCTGCACACTTCGATGCTGAGAGCTTCTGCCCCTCCTTCCCTGCCCTCTGCCACCCTGACTGGAGGAGGAGGTTTTTTTACCGAGAGCCAAGGCTGGAGCCGGCTTGGGGGCCCAAGAGCCACAGGATCAGCTGTCAGGATTCAGTCTTGTACCTTGTGCTCCTTCTCTTGGGGTTTGTTAAATTTCCAAATTGCCGTAAAGTGCTCACACTAAAGGATTTGTACTTGCTGTGTCAGTCTAAAACCTGAAGGAAAATACATTTTTATTCTTTCTACTTGGGTGCTTTGTCTTTTTTTCCCCCCCCTTTGTAAAAGCAGTACAATAAATAGATTATTTAATACTTGAGCCCTATTCCTCATGTGTTCCCTCTGCAAACCTGTTCTTCCAGAGCGGGTGTCCAGTCAGTTGGTTGAATTTTCCGTGTCCAGTAGCACTTCATTTTGTTTCTCTAGGATTAAATACAGTGAGATGGCCTAGGTAAGGGTTTTGCTACTGGTACTGTGACCCATTTTTAATCGGGAAAAGCAGTAAATGTCAGGATAACTCTGCTGGAATTTACCATTCTAAAATGTTTCCCCCACCCCAACTCCTTTCCCCTGTCTTTGATAGCACAAAGTCTTAACAAAACATTCCCAAGCGCTTCGTTAGAGGGAAGCATAAAACTGGAAGATAGTTGTTAGAACTGACTTGAATTGCAACTATATAGGGGTAGAAATGCAAATCGTAACAGGTTAATTTTGGATTCTGACCGGGTAAGAGTGCAAAATCCCAGGACAGGGGAGACATTCAGCATGGAAACGGGCTGTGCCGAAGCCTGCAGCCGGTGGGTGTCGGATGGGACATGCGGCGATGGCTGAGCCGGAGTGGCAGCAGGTTCCCGTGTGCAGCGGGTTGATGCCGACGGGCACCGTCCGCTGCGGTTCGGAAGTGCTGCTACGTGGTGGGCTGGAGCCCAGCGGATTTTCGCCAGAAAAGTGCCCTCCTTAGGGGGGGACGTTTCATTTACTGTTACCCAGAGCGGGAGGTAAATTGAATTGCAATAGGACTCGCCTTCTAGCCCCAAGAAGACTAGCACGAAATGGAAAACACTAATTTTTTATTTTAATTCAGAAGTAATTTCCTGGAAAGAAGGTGTACAAACCCCGAGAAGAAGCAAACGGCATCCCCTTCCCTCCCCCTTTCCCCGGCATTGCTGACGGACTCCGCAACCTGCGTCCAGTTCAGTTGGGCTTTTCCCATCAGATAAACCGGGAACAGAGCAGCTGCGGAAAATCCACCGCAGTCGATAAGTTGGGAGCTCCTGCAAAAGTCATTTTAAAGAAAGAGGTTAAGTTCCTCGGAGCCGACTGGAGAAGAGCTCGGGGTGTCCCAGGGGAGCGAAGGAAGAGGTGACCCAGTGTCCGACGGGACAGGACTTCGGGTTTAAAGCTTTTTTTTTTGGTCACTCGGCAGGAACTCCTGCTTTCCCGCTGTCAGGAGGCAAAAGCAAAGATTTCCCCTCTAACTACCGATAAACCCCATGCGAATATGGCACCCAAATCACCGGACCGTCGTCGATCCCTTGGTCACCCCCGAAACACAACACTGGTGTTACGGCTGCTCGGGAGAAAGGTTAAAATCAGCCCTGCGGACGTCGCTTACCGTGGTGCTCGGCGCCATCATTCGTCGCCTTCTTCTGTAAAACAAGAGATAATCGCTGTATTAATGGGCTGCGGGATAGCGAAGGGGCAGGAATGTTTTCCAGGCTTCTTGGGGGGGGGGGGAAGGCATTTTGAAACCGGAGCAGGAAAAGCACCGGCATGCACATGGAGATGTTCGCTACTTAGCGTAGCGACCTCTCTGCTCCGGCGGTAGGGGAACAAATTCGGGAATAAAAGACAAAGTATTTTAATGCATCAAATACTGAACACGGGGAAACGTGATGTCCGCCCGGGCGATTGCTGTGTCCCCAGCCGCGGCCATACGCTCTCCCCCCGGGGCGCGCGGGCCGCCCGCCGGTTAGCGATCTCGGAGCCGACGCGCCGCTTCCCTAAGGGATCTGCGCTCGCCCCCTTTTACTTTTACCTTTATTTTCCACTTTAAAATCGGACGGGAGGAGGTTGTCCTGCCGGTTGCCCAGCACGAACGCCAGGAAGGAGAGGATGAGGGCGTCGAGGATGCCGATGATGCAGAGGATGTAGGCCCAGCGCACGGTGCAGGCGCCCAGCGTGTACTTGTCCGTCTTGTCCCCGCACATGCGCTTCACCTCGGCCGAGTCCCAGCCGTCGGGGTAGATGAGGCAGCCGATCATGAGGCCGGTGGCTGCGAGCGCGGGGGGGGGGGACGGGGACGTCGGTGGCGCCCGCGACGGGCCCTGCCGCCCCCCGCGAGCTCGGTGCCGCGGCGTCCGCGGATCCCGCCCGGCCCCGCCGCCTTGCCAAAGCGCTTTCGGGGCGGTTAGCGTGGGTCTGACCGCGGTTGCGGAGGGTTTTTTTCCTAGGCCGGGGGAGAGGAGAGCAGCGGGGCCGGCGTGCGGCTTCCGAGCTCGGCACACGGCATCTAGAGGCGGCTGGTTTCCAGCGTATTTAATCATTTTTCCCGGTAGCTAACGGAGAGGCCGGGCACGGGCAGCCAGGGGAAGCGCGGAAGGATTTGCTCCTCCGCCAAAGCCGCATCCTGGCACGCAGCAAACGCCAGACCACGGATCCTCTCGCCGTCTGCCCCCGTTTAAAACGGCTCCCAGGGCGCTGCCGGCGTCTGCGCAGCCCGGCGGCACTTTATTAGCCGTTATTAGTTATTTAAACACCTTTCTTTCTGCAACCTCTGCCCCGCGGGAAAGCAAAAGCGAGAGCGGCACGTGAGCCCTCTGCTCGGAACGGGAGATGCCGGAGCGCCCGGCCTGCCTCCGCGCCCCCGACCCGGAGCCGTTCCTTACGTTGCTCATTAGAGCGAGGCGCCGCGTTGAAGGGCGGCGATGCCGCGGTGCGATTCACCCTGCGAAGGAGCCGCGCGCCTGCTTTGCCTGGCTACGGGCAAGTCTGCTGATTGCTCGGATCCTCTTTTTAGCCGGAGTCCGCCCGCAGCCAGCAGCGCTCCCGCGTGGGACCCGGACTGGGCTGGGATGGCGGCTCCCGCCGGGGGAAAAAGGAAAACTAACCGGGGACGTTGGCAGGGTCGAGACCCTCGCAACGGTTTTCCTCATCTCTCCCCGCGCAGGATGCGGCTCCTTGGCCGTCCAACACCCCTCGGGCCGCCCGGGAACCCCAGCGCGGCACGGACGATGCAGGCAGCGGCCGGGGGCTGGATTGGGTTTCGGCGGCTGCCGGGAGCCGAGTTACCCGGGCGTCTCGGGTGTCCGCTCCGGGGCAGACGGCCGACGAACATGATCCGCGCGTCCCCGCCGCGCTGGGGGGCAAGCGAGCGCCGCGGCGGGGGGCACGTGCCGGGGCTGGGGGTGGGAGTCGCTTCCGCTCCTCCTGCGGGACCCCAGCGCTAGGTTTAGGCTTGGGGATGGGCAGAAAAGTATGGAAATGGAGGCGCTGGTCCCAAGGCCGCCCTGTCCTGGGGTCTCAGCCCACTGCAGGGAGAGCAAGGGGACAAGGAGGTCCAACCACCGTCCCTTTTTGGGCAACTCCACCATGGCAGAGTCGGGGCACAGGGAAAGGCAGTGCGGGATGGAGGGGAGAGCGGGTTCCAGCTCTGCCCCAACCTTGGAAACGCACTGGGCAAAGAGGGAGCGTTTCAGTGTCCTCCCCCATCCCAGGGGCTTTCTCTCCACTCCACCAAGGCCAGTGGGTGTTGGACCTTTCTGGCCCCTGGGTGCTCGCTCCCTCGCCCCCCCGGCCCGGCTCACCTGCCGCCAGCTGCATCCAGGCGCAGACTTTGTAGACGGTGGCAGCGTTGCAGAAGAAGAAGAGGCTGAAGCAGAGGATGGAGCCGACGATGAGGAAGGTGGAGATGCCCACGAAGAACATGGCGGTTTTGAAGGCACTGGAGGGGATGGTGCCGAAGTCGAGCGGGCTGCCCTTGCAGATGAGCTCGCCGGTGAGCGCGTTGCCGATGCAGTAGGAGAAGAGGCCGAAGTAGCCGGCCTGCGGCGTGTCGATGCTGTCGCCGATCCAGTAGGGCTGGATGAAGGTCACCACCATGAGGATGGAGAAGCAGAGGGTGAAGAGGGCCCAGAGCACCCCCATGGCCCGCGCGTTCCTCACGTAGTTGGTGTGATAAATCCGCGCGGCCTCCTGCGCCGGCAGCAGCTTGGGCATGGTCGTTCCCCCACCTTGTCCCCCCCCTCCTCCCCGGGGCCCCCGCCGCGGCTCCCCCCGCGCCCCCGCCGGCCCCGGCCCCGGCCCCGGCGAGCTGCGCGCCCGGAGCGCTGCGGGATGCGCCGAGCGCTGGGCTGCGCCGCCCCCGGCTGCGCCGAGCGCCGGGCCCGGGATGCACCGGGAGCTCCCGCCCCGGGAAACGCCCCCGCGCCGGGATGTGCCCCGGGATGCACCGGGAGCTCCCGCCCGGGGAAGTGCCCCCGCCCCGGGATGCGCCCCGGGATGCACCGGGAGCTCCCGCCCGGGGAAGTGCCCCCGCCCCGGGATGCGCTCCGGGATGCACCGGGAGCTCCCGCCCGGGGAAGTGCCCCCGCCCCGGGATGCGCCCCGGGATGCACCGGGAGCTCCCGCCCCGGGAGGGATCCCGGGATACGCCGTGCGACCCCCCCCCCCCCGTGCACCCCGGGATGCCCCGTTCACCCCACGACGTGCACTGGGATGTGCTGTGCGCCCCGGGATGGGTGCTGGGATGTGCCGTTGCCCCCTACCCCAGGAGCCACGCGCCCCGGGTGGGCTGTGCGCCCCCGCTGGGCACCCCGGGGTGTGCCGGGCACCCCCCTGGATGGGCTGTGCACCCCAGGAAGGGCTGTGCACCCCCGCTGTGCAGGATGTGCCCCAGGATGCATCGTGCACCCCGGCATGTGCACTGGGATGTGCCATGTGCCCCCAGGATGGGCTGTGCCCCTTGGGATGTGCCCTGGGCTGCGGCACGCGCCCAGCGGGATGTGCCCCAGGATGCGCTGTGCACCCCAGGGTGGGCTGTGCACCCCAGGATACACTGTGTGCCGTAGGCTGTGCCGTGTGTCCCTGCTGTGCGCCCCAGGATGTGCCACGCACCCCAGGATGCATCGTGTGCCCCCACTGCGCACCCTGGGATGTGCTGTGAGCCCCAGGATGCGTCACGTGCCATGGGATGTGCCATGTGCCCCCCGCTGTGCACCCCGGGGGGGGCCATGTACCCTCTGTGTGCACCCTGGGCTGTGCCCCGGGATGTGCTGTGCACCCCGGCATGCACTGTGTGCCGCGGGATGTGTCATGTCCTCTGGGATGCACTGTGGGATGCACCCCGGGATGCACCATGGGATGCACGCTGGGATGCACTGCGGGATGCACCGCGGGATGTGCCCCAGGGACCGCCGTGCACCCCAGGCCGCTCCCTCTGCCCTCCCAGCTCTGCTGTGCTGCAGATCAGCTGGCCTAACTGGGGTCCCTCTGGCATAGGATCCCCGGAGCCGATGCCGCCACCTCCGGGGCTGGAGCAGCTGCAGGCCGGGAAGGGAGCCGGCCCGGCGCAGCCCTGCGGCACGCGGGAGGTGCAGCCGGTCCCGGGCAGTAGCTGCTCGCTGCACCGGTGGGAGCCGCAAACGGGCCGAGACGCCGAGGCGTTAATCATTGCCGAGAGCAGTGCAAAAGCTGCGCCGTTCCCAGGGCTGCTTTATCGGCCGACCCCGCCGAACCCGCTGCGGCGGCGAGAGCAAATGCGGCGCGGGGCGGACGGCATCGGCCGGCACCGTGGGGCCCGCGGACCTGCCGCTTTAGGCTCTCCCGGCCTCCGAGCTGCAGCCGAGCCGCGAACCCTGCGTCGCCCGGCTCGGCAGCCGCTCACAGCAAGCTGGCTCGCGCGCCCGGCGTCGCATCCGTAGAGGACCCGGGGTAATTTTTGCCGCGGAGCAAACCGGTTTGGCACCAGCCTTGTGAAAACTCAGGGCTGCAGGAGGGGAGCGAAAGGCTGAGAACGACTCCCTGTCCGCCCTGTGCTGAGTTTGGGCGTTCCTGGCGTTTTTTCCCACGCTTTTTTGGCGCGCAGGGTCGCAGGGCGTCGCGGCGCCGGTGCCACGGGGTCGGGTGTGATAGGAGCGGCCGGGTCAGCTGGTGGAAGGAGCCGGTATAAAGGCGGCGGGGAGGCGGCAGCGGCGGCGGCGCGTCCACCATGGCGAGAGCGCTGCTCCTCTCCCTGCTGCTCGTGGCCTGGGCCGTGGCCTCGCCGCACCAGCGAGGCCTCATCTTCAACCTGGTAGGAGCAGCTGCTTCCTTGCCTGAGCGGCCCCAGGATAATTTGGGAAGGCGCCGGCGACGCTCCGGGCATTGCGGGCGGGGAAACCGAGGCTGCGGGCGCGCGGAGGGGGACGCTTTCCCGCGGCCGTGTCCGCACGAGCCAGGCAAGGACGGGACGTTGCTGGGGCCCGTTGCAAGCGGGAAAACGCCAGCGCCGCAGCGGTGGGGCCGGAGGCTGCTCGGAGGCGCCGGCGCTGCTGCCAGAGCCCTGAGCCGGCGCATTTATTTGAGCTCAAGCCGAAAGCCAGAGGGGGTGCGAGACTCCAAAACCCACCCCAAGGTCCCCCGAAGGGCCGAGGCGCTGGCTGACGTGGTCCCCGGTGGCTGCAGGGGTTAAACAGGGAGGGGAGCCGGGATTTTCTCGCGGGGTTAGACCCCCTGGGCATGCACCGCTCCGCGTGCTTTCCCGCGGGATAACCTCGGCTCCCCGCAGCGGTCGGGGGAGGGGGGGATTTCTGGGGGGGCGCCGCTCACGCCGCTGCCCCTCCGCCTTGCAGGACACGGGGGAGCTCTGCCTGCAGAGCGCCCAGTGCAAGAGCGGCTGCTGCCACCGCAGCGGCGGCCTGAGCCTGGCCCGCTGCATGCCCAAGGCGGCCGAGGCGCAGGAGTGCTCCCCCAAGGTAGGTGTCCCCCCCCGCGGCGCCCGGCCGGCAGCACGGCCCCGGGATGGGGGGGGGGCCCCGCACCGACCCGGGCGTCCCCCTCCTTCGTCCTCCCACCCCCAGACCATCTACGGCGTTTACTACAAGTGCCCCTGCGAGAGCGGCCTCACCTGCGAAGTCGACAAGACCCTCGTGGGCACCATCACCAACACCAACTTCGGCCTCTGCAAGGACGCCCGGGACCCGGAGCAGCGACGCTGACCCCCCCCCCCCCCCCCCGCCGCCCATCCCGGCCCCCGAAAACCAGCCCCTTCCCCGCCACCCTCCCCCCCACCCCGGCGCCGCCGGGGCCAGTAAAAAGCATCCGCGTCGAGCTGCCGCGTGGCGTTTTCGCTGGGCGCCGCGGGGGCACCCACCCGCGCCCCCCCTCGCTTTATTGGCCTCGGGCGGCGGCGGTGGCCCCTAGCAAACGTCCTCGCCGCCGCTGAAGAAGGGGCTCTCGAAGGAGGCGCCGAAGGTGGTGTCGAAGCTGTGGCTGCTCAGGGCGGTGTCACCGGCGTCGGCGGTGGCGTCGGCGTCGGCGTCGGCGTCCTCCTTGCGCAGCCGCAGGCCCAGGATGACCTTGCAAGCCCGCAGCTGCACCTCCTCCTCGGGGTGCGCGAAGGCGGCGAGGAGGCGGTCGGCCAGGCGGGAGCCGTCGCCGAAGAGGGCGGCGTGCAGCGAGCGCTCGCCGTGCTGGCGGCGGGCGGCGCGGTACGCGGCGCTCCGGCAGCCCGCGTTGAGCGCCTCCACCAAGAGCAGCATCTCGCGGAGCAGCTCGCCGGGCTGCGAGGGCTGCAGCAGGCTCAGGAAGTCGGGCTGCACCTGGGGGCGGGGGGGGGGGGGTGAGCGATTCCCCTTAACTCTGCCCCTCGGAGCCGCTCGGATGCGACGCGCGGGGAGAGTCATCTGGCCGGTACCTGGCAGTTGAGGATGTCGTAGAGGAGATCTTCCTTCTGGGCCATCTTCACCAGCAGCTTGAGCACCTGCACCTGCGGGAGGCACCAGGGGTGGTGGGTTGGGACGCGAAATTCCACCGGGGCATCCAGGGCCGAACGGGACCGGGACTGGGACCGGGACGCTACCTGGGCCAAGGTGCCGTCGGTCTGCAGGAAGTCGAGGAGGGCCGGGACGGCGCGGCGCAGCAGCGGGTGCAGGTGGTCGGGCAGGGGCAGCCCGTTGAGCAGCCGCAGCCCCGCCGCGTGCGTCTCCGAGTCCCACGTAGAGGTGACCAGCTCCAGGACCTTGGGGATGTACTCCTGCGCGGCAAACCCGCTCAGCCAGCCTGGCCCCCCCCCCGGCACGCAGCATGGCTCCCCGCCATCCAACCCCTCCAAACCTGCCTGGATTTTAATCCTGAACTTGCGGATGCCGGAGAAAGCCTTGAGGGCGTTGAGCGCCTGCAGCTTGACCTCCTGGTCCTTCTCGTCCAGGCAGGAGGCCACCAGGCGGATGTCCTCGTAGGTGCAGGCAGCTGCCTGCAGGCAGGGGGGGTGGCCGTGGGGCTGACGGCCAAGCCGGGGGGGGGGGGAGGACGCGGAGGGGGGACAGGACAGCGGGGAGGGGGGTCCTCACCTCCGTCTCCAGCAGGTAGACGCAGCGGGTGATGCTGTTGAGCACCAGGCTCTTGCAGTAGTCGTCCTGCCGCTGGCCCAGCGCCGCCAGCAGCTTCCGCAGCTCCCGCGACTCCCCGCCGGCCGAGCCCTGGTGCTCCACGGCGAGCCCTGCGCGCCGGCGGCGGGGGGAAACTGAGGCACGGGGGACCGGGGCGGGGGGGGGGAACACACGCACGGGGCGGGGGGACGCGCGCGGGACTCACGGGCGATGCTGAGGGGCTCGGCGCCGCCGGGCGGGCTGTCGAGCCCCGCTCGGATGGTCTTGTAGAGCAGGTAGACGGCGCCGGCCCCCGTGGCCACGCTCAGCACGTAGCGGCCCGTCCACCTCTGCCAGCAGGCCGCCATGCCGCCCCCCCCCCCGGCACCACAACGCCGCCCCCCCGGCACCGCGCCGCCGCCGCAGCCGGGGCCTTGTGACCTCAGGGCCCGCTGCAACCGGCAAGGGGGGGGGATGCAACGGGGGGGGGGAGGAATGCAACCGGCAAGGGGGGGGGATGCAACCGGCAAGGGGGGGGGATGCAACTGGCGCGGGGGGGGGGGGATGCATTAAATGCACCTAGGAAATGCACCCGGGGAGCTTCCTGGGGATACCAGGAGCGCCGCGCGCCCCGCAGCCGGCCTTGCATCCCACGCTCCCGGCCGCTCCGGGGCCCACGGAGCCAGCAGAGGGCAGCCGCACCGTGGCCACCGCCGCCGGGACACCCCCGACCACGGGACCACCCCCCCCCCCCCACGCCAGCCCCGGGGGTGGCTCGGCCTCGGGGGGTCCCTGAGCCGGGATCCCCCCCCCTCCCCGCCCCGGGAGGCCTCAGCCTCTGCCCCCCCCCCCCGGTTATTGATAAGGGGGATTTTCGGAGGGGTGCGGGAACGGGGTAGGAGGGGCGCGGGAATGTGGGGTTGGGGGGGTCCGGCCGCTGGCGGGGGGCCAAGCGCACGGCGGCCTTCGCTGGCCCGGCCCCGCGTCTCCGCCGGGGAAGGGAGGGTTTTTCTTTTGGCAGCTCCCCGCCGGTAAATATTGGCTTAAACCGAAACGCAGCCGCTCGGCTCGTGCGCGGCAGCTCCAGCGGCGCGGGAAGGGGCTGGGGGGCACCCGGCGGCGGGATGCACTGGGCCGGCACAGCGGGATGCAGCCCCCCATCCGCATCCCTGGTGCTGGAGCACCTGGGGAGGAAAAGCGCCGGCGAGGAGGAGGAGGAGGGAGGCCGAAGACGGCGGCGGAGGCCTAGGCGGTTGCCCTACACCGTTGCAACCCCCCCGCTGCGCCGATAGCACCCGTGGGTGCCGGCGGATGCGGATGCGGATGCGGATGCAAAGGGGGGGGGTCCGGAGCACGGCGGCGAGGCCGAGCGCGCCCTGTGCCGGGGCTCCCCGGAGGCCGCCGGCGCCGTCCCCGTCCCCGTCCCCGTCCCCCCCCCGCGGCCGGGCTGTTTTGGCCGCGCGGGTACAGGATGTTCTGTTCCGCGCTCGCACGCGGCCTCGCTCCTCCGCCGCGCCGGCCGCCCGCCCGCCCCCCCCGCCGCCCCCCTTCCTGCCGCCTGCGCCCTTCACCTTCTCTTCCCGCGCCGCCTTTAACCCTTCTCCGGCTGCGGAGGCGCCCGCAGAATCCCCCCCCCCCCCCAATCCGGGGCCTTGGGGTGGGTTTTTTGGGGATTTGGGTTTTTTTTTTTCCTCCCCTCCCCCCACCCTTAATTTTTCCCAATTCCCACCAGGCGCCGTCTCCTCCCGCCGCTTTTGCACCCCCATTCGGCCCTGGGGCCCCCGGGCGCCAGAAATCCGCGGAAACGGCGCCGTGCCAAAATCCACACCCGCGGGACGCCGGGGCCCCAGGGGGATTTTTTTTTGTTATCATTATTTTTTTGTCCCCCCCCCTCCCCCTTCCTTTGCAGGGGGGGTTTTCGCCCCCGGCGCCGTCGCAGAGGGGGTTTCTCGCCCGGCCCCCTCGGGCTCCGGCGGCGCTGCCGGCTCGGACCCAGGGTGCCCGGGGCTCCCGAGGCTCCGTGGGCCGTTTGCACCCGGGACGGCGGAAAACCCCTGCGAGGGCTGACCGGCGGCCGCTGCTCGCTTTGGGTGCTGCATCATCATCATCATCATCATCATCATCGTTATTATTATATTTTTATTTATTTATGTATTTTTTCTCTTCCCTGCTCGGCCCGGGTTGCCCAGTCCCGGGGCAAAGGCTTGGGGATGGAGCGGGCTGGAAGTCTCCGCTCGGAGCTTCCTTTGGAGGAAAAGCCGTCTTTCTAGCAAACAACCCCCCAAAAAAAAAAAGTTGTGAAACGCTCTGGGGTTTTTTCGCTCCGGGCCCAAACCAGTTGCTGCCGATTCGTCCCGGCCTCTCCTGTTTCGCCATCGCGGGCGGCAGCGGGAGCAGCGGCAAAGACCTGCTGGGTTCCCGCTCCCGCGTTTCTCCCAGGGCCGGCAGAGGCGGATAAGGCCTGGGGGGGGGGAGGGAGGGAGCGGGGGCCTCGAGGCTCCCCTTCGGCAGCACCGTGGGAAACCCCCCCCCGGGCTGAGCACTGCGCAGCTCACGTCAGCAGTGGGGAGCCGGGATAACGCTTCCCAGCCGCGGCGGGGAGGGGAGAAGCGGAAAAACACCCGGGAACGACGCCTGCCGCCGGCGGGGTTAATCGGGGAGGGCGAGCGGGAGCTGCCCGCCGCCGCCTTTTCGGGGTCCCCCCGGGGAGCAGGCGAGGACGGGGGCGAGGACGGGGGCGAGGACGGGCCCCGGGGCGGGGGGGGGGGGTTTCCTCCCGCTGCCGGCGGCCGACCGCAGGCTGCCGGCGCGGTTTCTCGCGCAGCGGCGCACACCCACTTCCCCGGCTGCTGAGTCAGGCTGTTCCCTGCGCGCCCCGGCGCTCGGTACATCGCGTCCCCGCGCCGGGGACGCTGGCACGGCGCCCGCCGCCGTTCGGCACGCCGGGGTCAGCGGCGGGCGAGCGGCTTCGCCGGGGCGCGGAAAAAAAAAAATGGCGTTTTTTTTTCCTCCCGCCGATGCCGCCCCTCGGCTGAACCGGCCGCGCCGGCGCTCGCGGGCTGGATGCGGCCCGCCAGGGATGCTCGCGGGTGGATTTTTGGGGGGTTTTGGGGGAAATGCAACCCGAGCGCTAGCCCCGAACCACGCTTGCATCGACGGGCGAGACTCCCCCCACCGCCACTGCTGCAAATCCCCCGGCGGCTCCGAACGAGCCCCGGGGCGGCTTTCCCGCAGGAGCATCCCGGCGCCTGCGGCCGTGCCGAGCCGAGCCGGTCCCCGCCGCCCCGGAGGAGGTTGGTACAGTTTGTTACGTCCGGGCCGGAATGTACTTTGTGTTAAAAGTGGCCCGAGTCCAGCTCTCCGAAGCCGGACTTTATTTATACGCTGCACTCCGGCCCCGCTGCATCCTGCTGCCGCCTGCGCCGGGTTCGGTCTCTGACGGGGACAAGCTGCTCCCGGCGCGGGGGAAAGCCTTGCACCCTGCCCTGCCGCCTGCCCTTCATTTGCAGACGTGGGGTGCTTTATTTTATTTTATTTATTTATTTATTTATTTATTTATTTATTTATTTTCCCCAGGGGGAGATAATCCAGGAAAATATTCGCCTCCTTTCAGGGGGTAAAAGTGTCCCTGGCGGGAGGTGGCCTAGAGGAAGCGGAGCCCGGGCGCCGGGCCGGCTCCGCGTTTGCTCCCGAGCGGGCGGTTTCGGGGCGCCGCATCCCCGGACACCGGTGGAGCCGTCACAGTGGGGAGCTGAGATTTGCTCAGCGCCGGTTCCCGCACGCTGCGGCGCCGATGCGGGGCCCGGACCCCGCTCCGACCCCCGGCGCCGCTGCCGCCCGCGCGGGATTAGCCGCCCGGAACGATCGGTTTAACTCGGAGCACGAGGACGGCCGCCAAGAGGAAAAAAAAAAAAAACGCACCAAAAAAACAAAAACCCGATTTCCTTTGATCTCCCACGTGCTCGAGAGATTCACTGATGCGGCTTTCAGATTTGAAGCCAAGCGGGAGGGACGTCTTTCCCCTCCTCTCGCAAGTGTTTAAGGCAGATTAACTCGGGTTATTTTTAGAAAAAAAGGCAGGGACGAAGAAAAATATCCGTATTTTGCGCCCACCGCTCCCCAGGTGCAGCCGGGCGCCCGTCGCCGTCGGAGGAGCCCGCCGGCCGCTGGATCGCCTGGGATTCCCGGGGTTTCGGGGGGGGGGTTAGCGCGGGGCCGCCGTGCTTCCCGGGCAGGACGGAGGGCTCCGGGCGCCGGCGGGACATGTGCGGCCAGCTGGATGGCCGGGGGGAACAACCCGTCCCCCTGGCAGCGGCAGCAAAGCCTTGCGAGATTATTTATGGTTTTTCTGGCTCCGGAGGAGCAGATTTCCTCCGAGCTTGTGTTACAGGCCCCGGCGGAGGGGCTACGGGGCGGCTGCCGGCCGCGGGGCGCGTTCGGGACCCCCGAGCGGTGCTGGGGGGGGGTAAAGCATTTTGCAAGCTGCCTCGGCAAGGTTTCGCCCCGGACGTGCCGCTGCGCAGCCCTGATTTATTTAGCAGGGTATTTTTCTCCCCCGCGGCTCCTGGAGCATCCCGGGGCTCGGTCTAGCGTCTCCCGAGCATCCAAACGCCACATGGAGAAAATGCTCCATGGAGAAAATGCTCCATGGATTAAATGTGCCATGGCTAAAACGCTTCAAGGATAAAACGTTCCATGGATAAATGCTCCAAGGATAAAATGCTCCATGGGTAAAATGCTCCATGGATAAATGCTCCAAGGATAAAATGCTCCAAGGATAAAACGCTCCAAGGGTAAAAGGCTCCTGCACACCTGCGGCGATGCAAAGCACGTTCCCACCCCGTCCCCTCCTCCCGGGAGCGAGCGCACGTTCCCGTCCCGTATCAAGCGCAGCCGCTTTTGCATAAGGAGCTCTCAAAGCTGCAGCCGGCTCCGGAGCATTGAAGGTCCCGTCGGCACCGGCCCGGAGCCTGGGAGCTGACGCCCTCACCGGGGCGTCGGGGCTGGAGCCTGCTCGGCTCTGGGCGGCCCAAGAAAAACAAGCGCCGCGAGGCTCCTGTTTTGCTGGGAATCGAAGAGCTTCGCGTGGGGCCGCGGCGGGCGCCGGGGCTGCAGCACCCGGGGCAGGAGGGTGAAGCGAGGACAGAGCGGCTGCTTTAACCGTGGATTTCCTGGGTTTGGGAAGCTCGCGTCAGGCTCGCCGCTTTAATGTGCGTGTGCGCCTGTGTGTTTTGGTGTTGTTGTTGTTTTTAATTGAATTTCCTTTTTAATGAGGCTGCAAAATTAGGAAGGGGGGGACGGGGTTGGCAGCAGCGCCTGGGCCCCGGCTGCGGGGCGGGCAGGGGCGGCACGGGCACTCGAAAGGTCTCCTAAAAAATAAAGAAACCCTTGCCAACCATTTTTTTTTCCTCTCCTAAATAAACAAATCGACCGTTTTTGTGGTGCAAGGGCAAACCAGCGTAGCACCCCCCCCCCCCCCCCCCCCCAGCAGCTGCCCGGCGCGCTTTTTCCAGGCTTTGGCGTTCCCCACCGGGCCGGCCCCAAGCGAAGCTGCCGGTTTGGGGACGGCGCGTTTGCAAAGCCACAACGTTTATTCGGTAAGTGGAAATTTAAAGCGCTCCGAGGCTGGGCCGGAAATGTTTAAAAGCAGCTCTGCAAATCACGCTGCTGGGTCGCTGCCTCGTGTTCCTGAAAGTGCGAGATTCCCCCCCTGTTATTCGACACTTGACGCCGTCAGGAAAATAAATATTCCTCCCCCCCCCCTTTTTTTTTTTAAAGTGGGCTTTAATTTGAACTCCCTGTTTCCAGTAAGTGCCGTCGGTGTCTAAATTACAGCTGGAAAAAAAAAATCCAATTCAGCATCAAAGAGCAGACCTGCAAGAAAGCATCTATAAAACCAGCAATCCATTAAGGCCGTCCCTGGAGAGACTATTGGATCGACACGTGGGAAGCGGGGAGCAGGATGGGAACGGTGGACACGAGGTCCAACGCCAGCCCAGGAGAAGCTAACGCTCTGCAAAGTGCGGCCCAGCAGCACTGCGGTTTCCGTCGGTGCAGCAATCCACCCGCCGGCGCCTCCAGTTTTTGCCCCTCTCAGCTCAGCCGCTGCAATTAGGCGAAAGCCCAGAAGCGGCGATAGGATATTCGTTTAAAATGCATTTTTTTTTTCCTAATCTCAAGGGGTATTTTGACACTGCTCTTAGCAAAAATCTTATCTGCTTTAAGGCAAACGGGAACATTTTTTGCTTGTTCCAGCAGTCGAGGTGGCCTCCAAAACAGTGCATTGCTATCGCTAGCTTTTAGACGTTAGAGCAAGTTTGCTTTTGTAGGGTGGTATTGCACAGACCCCCCCCCCCTCCGGGGCATTGCACAGGGCTGGACCCTCCCACCCCGGGCACTGCACGGACCCCCCCAGGGCATTGCATGGAGCTGGACCCCCCCTAGGGCATTGCACGGACCCCCCCGGGAATTGCACGGGGCTGGACCCCCCCGGGGCATTGTACGGACACTCCCGGGCATTGCACGGGGCTGGACCCCCCCGGGGCATTGTACGGACCCTCCCGGGCATTGCACGGGGCTGGACCCCCCCGGGGCATTGTACGGACCCTCCCGGGCATTGCACGAGGCTGGACCCCCCCGGGGCATTGCACGGACCCCCCCGGGCATTGCTCGCCCCCCGGCCCCGCGCGGGCCGCCCGGCGCTGGGGTCGCTCTAGCTTTGCCGCCGCGGCAAGTGCGCGGGGCGGGGCGGCGCGGCAGGGGGAGGGCCGGCGCGCGGAGGGGAGGCGGGGGAAACCTCCTCATTTGCATACCGCCGCCACCCGAGCCAATGAGGAGGCGCTGCGGGCGCCGTCGGCCGAGACGGGCGGGCGAGGCGGCCAATGGGGCGCGGGGGAGGGGGCGGGGCGCAGCGGCCGGGGAGACTCGGGCCGGCGCGGGCGCGCGGTGCCACTTGGAGCCGGGCGGCGCGGCGGAGCGTGAGCGGCACCGGCGGGGCAGGTAGGGCCGGGCCGGGCCCCGCGTGGGGCCGGCGGGGGCCCCGCGAGGCTCTGTGTGGGGCTGTGTGGGCCCTGCAGGGGGCTGGCGGTGCCCTCTGTGGGGCTGGGGGAGCTGCGTGGGTCTCTGCGGGCCTGGGGGTGGCTGCGTGTGGGCCTGGGGGGAGGCCCTGTGGGGCTGGCGGGGCTGTGTGGGGCTGGCGGGTGAGGGGGAGGCCTGGGGGGGGCTGGATAGGGCTGGGGGGGGCCTGTATGGGGCTGTGTGGGAAGCCCGGTTATGGTTCGGGGGGGGGGGCCTGCGTGGGTCTGTGTGGGGCTGGCGGGGGGGGCCCGGTATGGGGCTGGGGGGCTGGTGGGGGGGCCCGGTATGGGGCTGGGGGGGGGCCCTCTGTGGCCCTGTATGGGGCTGGGGGGGGCCCGGTATGGGGTTGGGGGGCTTATGTGGCCCTGTATGGGGCTGGTGGGGGGGTTCTGTATGGGGCTGGGGGGCCCTATATGGCCCTGTATGGGGCTGGCTGAGGGGGCCCTGTATGGGGCTGTGGGGGGGGGGCCTATATGGGCCTATATGGCACTGGTGAGGGGGCCTGTATGGGGCAGGGGGGGCCCTATATGGGTCTGTATGAGACTGCGGGGGGGGGCTGCATGTGTCTGCAGCTCCCTGGGGCTGGGAGGCCCTGCGTGGGGCTGAGGGGGCGCCAAGGTCTGCACAGGGGGGTTCTCCGTGGGGCTGGCGGGGGGGGGGGGGGGTCCCTTGCTGCGACGTTTCCTGGCTTTAGTTGGTTGCGTTTACGATAGCGGAGCCCCCCAAGGCCGCAGGAGCCCAAGGCCTTGCCACGGTTTGTCGCAAGCGCTTAGCAAAAAAAGTTTAATTTTCTTCTTTGCTCCCTGCGTGCAATTTCACTTGTTTCCAAAGCCGCGCCATGTCCTTGCGCCGGGTGGCTGCAAGTCATCTGCTGACCTGGTGTCTTTTGCCACGGTGTCGTTCCGTAAAATGCACTAAAATCAGAGTTGGTGCCTCTTAGTTTGTGACGAGGGGGTAGTACCCAAGGGCGTTTGTTGTTTGTTTTTTTTTTTTTTTCCCCCCAGTTATGAAGGCACAGAGTTGTCATAAAATGAGGTTCCTGCGCCTGGTTACTACTGTTTTCTCTAATGGCATCTACCAAAAATATATAGGGTGTAAACATAAATATATAGTTTCGTTTGGAGTAGTTATAGCAGCTTGCACAAGGTAAATGAGATTTTTGTTGTTTTTTTTCTCTCTCTAAGCTCCCGCTCTTTTTTTCCTTCCTCTTAGTAGACAGAGTAGTTGTTTCAAAGCTACTATTTTCTAGTGTGTAAATGCATATTCAGATAAGTGTATTGTTGTCACAAAAGAATATTTTCCGTGATGAGCTAGAAGAGCTTTTGAAGGATAAATTCATCAGTCGTCTCTGCTTGGTGAGCTCCAGTTGAGGCTCCGGTGCTGCAGTCAAGTTTCTGTCTTCACTGTGAAATTGTGCATGTTAAACAAACAGGGCTTTGCTACGGTCGGTTAATGCTGCAGATGAGGCTGGTGAGCTGCTATTTCGTGGAATTTCCTTCCATCAGACAAGTGTATTGAATCTAAGTATACATCTAAAAAACAACCCCTTTCCTCCCCCCTCTCTCCCCCCAAAAAGGAGTTGATACTTTAGTATTTTAAAGGTAGTGTTTGTTTAAACGATAGCTTTCCATAATGGGCCGTTAAGCTGGATTCAGGGCATCTGTTGGGGGACCAAATCTGTGCTAGAAACTGGGACTACAAGTAAAAAGTGGAAAGCACAAATTTTTCTTTCCTGCAGAATGTGTTGGAGCCATGTTACTTCTCCTTCTTCCTCACCCTGCCCCGTGAATATACTTAAGGGGAAGAAAGTAAGTTAAATCTGTTAGATGGAACTTTTATCTGGCTCTTATCAGCAGTTTTCACAGAGGTGCAATAGGTTTTGACCAAATCAAGGTTTTTCTAATCAGAATATTAACCAAGGATTTGCTTTCCATTTTGATTGAAATTGTTGGACGTTGTAGTTTGTAATTTGAAACGCATAGATTTTTATTTCCAACTTTGTGTTGTATCAATGGGATAAAACCACTTAGGGAGGTGTAAACACCAGCGTGGCAGAGGAAACGCTTGCCGCAGTTTGCAAAGGGTTAACGAGGAGTAATGGGGTTGAGCGAAAATAACTTTTCTGCAGTGCTAAGAGTTTTACGGAGCAAAGAGGTAATGCTAGTCCTCCGCCCTGCAGAGTAACGTTATATAGGACGTGATGAATGAGGACAGTAACATCTGAGAAGCGGGAGGATGAAGGCAGAAAAAGGATGAAATGTTACAATAAAACCGCGTGTTCGGGTGGCCGCAGGTGATCTTGTGTTACGCAGTGCACTCGCAAAAAGAGCGGAGCCTTTCTGCGATAAGAGGAAAAGCGTTGCTGGTATGGGGGAAACTGGGGAGCAATCTGCTCTCCTTTCTGCTCCCAAATCAGGTTATTTGGGGGAAGTAACTTTAAAAAAACATCTTCTGTAAAACGGGGATGAATAGCCCACTCGCTGGGATTTTCGTAACAGTGAGTTGAACCAAAAATTTTGTTTGGCTGGGCAAATTTGTAAATCCCTATTTACAAACACCCTTCCCCCCCCCCCGCCGCCCCGTCTTTGGCTCTTTGCCCTTTGCAATGCTGCAAACGCCTAACGTTTTGTGCCTCGAGGCACCGTTCCTGCCCGGAGGAGGACACGTGCCCCAAGCAGACGGGAACACGCAGCCCTGGGCCCCTCGGCAATAGGGGAAAGGGGGTGAAAAAGGAGGGCTGAGAAGGTGCGTGCTGCCCTCCCAGCAGGAGGGGAAAGGTGCAGGGTGTTGGGAGGCAGCCGCTTGCGCGGGGAGCAGGGATAATCACGAAGGAGGGATTTTTAGGAGAGCGGCACCTTCATCGGAGCACACGGGCTGGGCTCTGGACAAGCTAAGCAGCGCTCGGGCCGGGGAAAATGTGTGATGACATGAAAAAAGCAGATTTCTGTGGAACTGGTGCAGAAGTTATCACTTCTGCTGAAACTCCCGGGGAGGGGGTTGGCGCGGAAATCTCACGTGACCTCCTGTGGTTTTGGGCAGAAGGGACAAAGAAGAGCAAGCAGCAAGCAGGGACGAAAGGGCAGGGGTGCAGGGGGAAGGTGGCTCCTGAGGTCTCTGTAGCGTGTTCGCGAGCAGATCCTGGTGCTGGAGGGGGGCCTGGGAAGCCCCTCGGGTGCTCATATCCCAAACCCAGCAGTGGAGGGGATTTGGAAAGACCTGGGCTACTGGTGGTGCCCATCACGCTGCCAGCCTTAACAGAGCAGAGGCATCTGCTGGGCATGGCTAGAAGTCGAGGCGTTGCTTTTTCCGTGGGGAAATGCATAAAAAGGAAGATGATTTGGGACGGGCGGAATTGCCGCTGACTTTCCCCAAAGTCCTTTGGCTGCTGCCTAGTGCCGTCTATGTACAGCAGCTTGTGAAATATATAGCAACTGCCTTCCCCCCCTCCCCCCCTTTATTTTTTTTTAAACTGAGGACAGGGAATTCCAGCTTCCCAGGTCTGCACAGTACATATTTGAATCATTTCAAGGTCCTTTCCCAGTGCTGTTAGAATCTCTCCCACTGAGATGAGCTAAAAAATAAGGACAATTCCCAAGAAAAAAACCCTTTTAAGCTGAAGGAAACTAAACCGGGTGAATAAGGGTCGCCAGCAAGGAGATTTCTAGAAAGCCTGAACCAAACTGTATTGTTCAAGAACATCAGTATGTCGCTGTGTAATTAGGTGGGTTTTAATTACAGGCTTGCAAAAGACACTGTGTACAAGGCGGGCTGAGAAGGAGAAAGTTTGCTGTAAAGCTTGATTTTAAGATATTCAGTATTAAGATTTCTGTCAGTCTTGCAAGTCATCTGGTTACAGCTCGTTGTACTGACGTTCCTAGCTGAGAAGAGAAAGTACCTTAATAAAGTACTTGGAGAATAATTAACTCTGCTGGGTGAGGTTAGGGAGGAAGAGTTGCGTTTTGTTAATGTTTTTACCTAAATGGGATTTCTTTTTTTTTCAGTTCTATCAGAGGACCTGGATGTTTTATGGCAATTGAACTTTGGTGAGCTGTGTGCTGGAGGTTATTCCATTTGCTTTGGGGCTAAACTCTTCCAGAAATGTCTCGTGGAGCATATTTTTGTGTTTCATCGACATGTGTTTATAAATGTGTGATAGGGGCTGAAATCTGAATGGGGCTGGGTGGTTCCCGCTGCGTGGGGATGCGGCCGTCGGGAGGAGGAAAGGCAGATAAACATGTTTCAAAAGCATCCCTGGTGGTTGCACAACTCGGCGTGTAAATCTTTAATCTCCTGCTCCATGGATCCCTTGGTCAGTGTTTAGAAAACAGCTTCAAATGCTATCCAAAAAGGAGCAGGCATGATTTAAAATTGCAATCCCTGGGAATAATTTACCAGCAGTGAAATGGGACAGCTATTATTTACTTGCAATGGGCTTCACACTTAGCAGCTCTCTGTGCTTTTCTTCCACTGACTATAGCATTTTTACACCAGATTGCTGTAACGTAAAATAATAGCTTTGAGGTCTGCCTCTGAATTTAGCCATGTTGTGCGTGGCGCTGCGGTGAAGTTGGAAAAAATACTCCTGCGGCGGCTGCGAACCCCTCCGTAGCAAGCAGCCGTTAGGACGTGGGCCATGCGCGGCGCGCTGGGGTGGGAACGTTTCGGGGAGAGCTGGCGAGGAGGGCTCTGCAAAACCTTTTTTTTTTTTTTTTCTTCTTTCTTTTTCAAGAGCAGGCTGTTACTTAAATTGGGGCATAACGACTTTTCCTGGCCAAAACTTTGCGCGTTTCTACCTACCTCTTGAGGGAGCTGCAGAGCACTAACCTCTCTTTCATTCACATCAGTGGGAAATAATAAATCACTTAGCTAGGTTTTTTTTTCTTAATGCTATATATTCGTGGGTGTGAAGAATTGGTCATGAGTGTTGTAATGTATGAGTTGCTAATATAAATTTTGTCATATAGCTGACAAGCTTTTTCCATAATCGGTAATAGTGGGTGAAATAAGTCTTCCTGCTTTTGCAAATGACTGTGTTTGAAAACTGGGAAGATAGTGAAGTAGTAAAGTAACCATCAACAGCTAAGAGGTGGGCTGATGAGAGACTGCAATTAAATCATCTCCTGGGTGAGATGGTCTGGGTTCATAAATAGTATTATTGCTTTTAGAAAATGAGCCTAACTAAAAGTACTCCCATTTCAAGTATTGTTGATTTATGTTAGATTTTTGTCATTTACTTAAATAAAACTAACTCTAGGAAGCCCCGTCTCGTTTTGTTTGCAAATAATATTTCTGGATTGCTACCTCGGTCCCGGTGAAAAGCGTTCCCAGGACATAGGGCTCGAAGCGCTGTCACGGAGGTCTCTGCTAATAGCACTAGCAGGTACCTTCCCACTGGCTCTTATTTGTGGATCAGGAGGGGAAAACGAGCTCGCTTGCTTTTTCCAGCTCTGGATCTTAACTCTGGATGAACTGCTCTCTGAAGAGAGCTGGTCTAATGGGAGGAAAAGGGGGGGGAAATGTTCTATCTGCGTTTTCAAAAGAAGCGATGCTTGTCAAGAAAAATTGGTGTTAGCACTTTATTAAATGAGTGCTTAGCCAGAAACACCAGCTTGCTCAGTGGTTTGACATTCACTATAATCTGTCAGCATATTATGTTAGCTTAACTTTTGTTTTTTATTTAACATGATTCTTTTTTTAAGTTGCATAAAGCTCACACTTCAGTGTACATTATGGTAACTTGACATTAAAATATCTTTCTGCTTAAAGAAAAATGTTCTTTTTTTTCCTTTTTAAATGCAGCTCTTTCCATGATACCTTGCTGAACATGTAGGTACCCTGTCATGTCCCCTGCTGCAGCTGTGCACATGTGTGCATGCGCGTGTGCCGTCCGCGTGCGCCTTGCACCCGTTTCTACCCCTCTCGGCGGGCAGCGCGTGTCTGGCAGCAGGCAGGGAGAAGGGTCACCCAAAAAGCCGGGTGTTGATGGAGTGTCAGTCTGTCAGACACCGCCGCCTTGCCAGCCTTCTGAAAACACTCCCAAAATCCGGGGGGATAAGCTCCCTGGGGCTGGGAACATCTGTAAGCTATTCTGGCCGAATTCCCAGTGCCACCTCCCTTTTTCCAGGCTGGGCTCCTCCTTCGTTCGGAGGAAACTGAGTTGCCGCTCGTGGCATTTCCTTGTCCTCTCCAAGGAAACCTGATTTGGCCCTGGAGCAGGCTGGTGTTTCGAAACGTGCCAGGAATTGCTGTTTGCCTTAATGCTGAGGACTTATATCCCATTTATGCCCATGTGGCTTAAGGAGGTCTCGAGTGCCTGGGTATTTCTGGGGCTGCCCCGTCGTGGCGTCTGGGGCTTGTGCCTGGAATTATAACTAATTAAATACAGCACTTCTAATATAATGAGCATATAGGCAACTTGCTGCTTGAATCCTTGCTTAGTTAGGCCCATAAAGAGCTTGAGGATTTTGCAGAATTGGGTGGCTGCTGCTGGCGGTGCTGCTGGCTGCAGGTGTGGCAAGCTGTGGGGTCGAAGGGATTACTGTGGTCCGGCCTCGTAGGACTGAAAACGCGCTCCTTGTACATAGCCCGAAACCTGGTTTGCCAGCAATGAGACGCTTTTACAGCCAGAAAACTAACTCCAACTTTAAACTAATTGGCATATTTATTCTGGAGAAAACACTGAATTGGAATGGAGTTGGCAAACAAGAGGAACGTTTCTTGCTTGTTCCATTTTATATTTATTTTAGCTTCCCCCAAGATGTCTCTTAAAACTGAGTTTGCTCAGCTTTGGCATAATCGTTGCCACAAAGGAGGTTTTGAGCCTTGCCGTCCGTGGGAACAGATTTAAATGAGGGCTGACAGGTTGAGGGGTACCGTGGCGTGCCGTACAGGGAGGAGAAATTCAAACTAATCCGCCAGAGGAAGAATAATCCTTTCCGATATCCAGAAAAGCCTGGTCAAGTCTGCTTTCCCTGGTGGTTTGCCAGTTGTTGTCCCCCAGTCTAGCTGGGCCCTGTGTTTTGATGGGCGTATAGAAATAAATCCTCCTCTTGGGGGGAGGAAAAAAAGCACAGTCAAAGAAGCCTGCCCATTTTAGATGGCAAAAACAGAGAGAAGATGCCAAGGAGTGGGTAGTGGGATGTCAAGTACTTTCTCACTTTTTAAAGATGATTTATATAACCTGCTTGGATGTGTTTTTTTTTTTTTTTTTTTCTTTTCTCTCCAGTTATATAATCCTAATTTATGAAAGCATTAGGAAATTGCATTCCCTACTGTTATGTGATCATCTATATATAATGGCCCCTAAGCTTGTTACAATGCTGCCATCATCCCATCTACCAGCAATCTCCGGAGCAGCAATGGCAGGTGTGCAGTATGTATTTATATATTTTTTTTTTGCATCCAAGGCTGTGTCACCCACTCATGAAACTGAAGACTGGAGGGTTGGGAAACAGTATATTGGATTGCATGTGTGGGGTGGTGCTTTTTAAAAACCTGCTCTTCCATAACCTCTTTCTGCTGATTGAAGGTGGAGGCTTCACCGGTAGATTAATCGTAGCATGGCCGGGTTCCTGTTTCCCGGCTCCCGTCGGTAGTTTTGGGATGCGCCCTCGAGCCCTCTGGGATGTGCAGCTCAGCCGCTTGCTGCAAAGATTTGTTGTGACTTTTATTGGGGGAGCGTCTGGCTCCCTGGTTGGTGAGAGCTGTACTCGCGGCTTAAATCATCTCTCGGTGGCTGTTGCTGCCTCAAGAGCATGAGGGATACGAGGCAAAGGCCAAAGAGTGTCAGATTTGTAAAACCCTCCTAGATTGCATCCGGTCCCTGGAATCTTCTCCCTTTGGAAGAAGAACAGGCCATAAACGTTTATGGGGTTTTGCTTCCATAGTGTGTTTGTCTCAGGATAAAGATGGGGGGGAAAGGTGCTGGCATCGACTTCCTTGTTTTTTTCCACTTAATTAAAGCCGACAGCGTTTTGTCTCTGGGGCAGGGTACCACATGCTGAACGTTATGTAAGAATATGGACTATTAATGGGCTCCTTGTAACGCGGGAGCGCAGTGGGTTGAGTCAAAAGAAGCTTTGTCCGTGCAAGTCCCTATTTTGAAGCAACCTGGAAAAATTATAGCCCAAGAGTTTCTTTGAAGGTAGAACTTCGCTTTGTTTTGTTACTGATGTCTTGCTAAATAACCAATTAAATAGCCAAATTATTTTTCACAGACTTATGTTGTGCTCTAAACTGCCGTGGAAAAAAAAAAATTGAAACTCTTCAGAACGTCGCTCCTGTTAGCGTAATTCAGCTAACATTCGAGGGATGCAGACAAGCTGAACCAATTCTGCTTTCTGTCGAAATATTTATTCTGGCACCAGGCAAAGAATAGTGAGCCATCCTGCTCACTTGTTCCTCTTGCTGCATCTGAAATTTGAGGGCAGCCTTTTATTCAACATATTTTAAGAACTAGTTATGACTTGGATCCTAACTGAAACCACTTCAGAAGCTTAAAAATATTATCTAGGCAAAGTGATTAAGCAAGTGTGACGAGAACATGCGCTATCATCTATGTTAGCTGCCTTCAGTAGTTTCCTTCCCCCCCTCCTCTCCCTTCATTATTCTTTTAATTGTTTAAAAACCCCAATTGCTGCCACTCTTCTGTTAATTCCGAACTTGCCCTCCTGTGGTGGTGATGGGGGGCAGGAGGCTTGGGAGGGGTATCAGGAAAGGTAAATACTACTGGCGTATTGGTAAGTGCTGTTACCCTGTGATGAGCCCCTCTTGCTTATAGCTCTGTGCCTTGGTGCTGTGGCCACGTATATAATGTGCAGGTGAGGCTATAGGAAAAGCAAGTCCAGGGCAGGGATGTTCAAGAGAAGGTGCAGGACGAGTTGGAAACCCTGGTCAATGATTGTGGCGTGGAGAAGAGCTGTGTGTTCTGGGGGTGGCAGTCGCTGCCGAGAAGAAGGGATGCTCGTGGGGAAGGTGTCTCTTCAAGAGCAGCTTTTCTCCTGGACGCTGCAGCATTGCTAAAGCTGTGTGTGCGAATAGCCCTGCCTCTGGGCAGCTGGTGAAGCGCAAGGAGAGCTGGAGACTGTCCCTCCAGGTTTCCGTGGTTAACGTGTAGCTCCCGGCGGCGTTGTGTCCTGCGTGCTCAAGAGGCAGGAGAAGTCTTCGTGTCCTTGCACAACCATGCTCGTGCAGGAAGAGGAAGGGGCCACGTCAGACCATGCAGCTGCGCTGTGTTTGACGGGTTCATCTGTCCCTTCGCTCTCGTGCTGATGTTCGGCACCATCCTCGTGCCCGCGTCCCTTTCCAGCACCCCCTCCACGTTGCGCTCTGAGCTGGGTTGTGCTGGGAAGGGGCGCGAGGCCGTGGGCTGGCGATGCTGGGACACGGGTGGCTGTGGGGGACCCGTGGTGGTGTCCAGCACCTGCCGTGTGTTGATGTGACAGACGGGAGCTTTCGGGGGCTGCTCGGGTGCTCCCAGCATGCTGGGGACGTTGGGGTCTCTGTGGCCCAACGGGGCTCTTGGGAATTGTCTGTGCTGTAATAACTCGGTGCATTTTGTATAACATGGGCATCTCTCTCTCAAAGGTGGAGGAAGGAGCATGAAGGCTATAAGGAGTGAGGTTGTCGGGGCGTTTTGGAGACGATGGTAGCAGGGGGAGTCTTCAAAGGAGGCACTGAAAACCCAGGTGCCGTTTGAATGCCTGCCGCAGGCCCTGCAAAGGGTCTCGGATCCATCAGGTTGAAGTATTTTGGGCCCTCCAGCTTTCGCATCCGTGATGGCAGTGCCCTCCTACTCCGCTCGGGGACCACAGCGCTTCTAGCTCGTCCCCTGACCTGGCAGAGGCGGTGGGGATGGTCCACGAGTCCTCGGGACCAGAAGGAGTTAATGCTCCGTAATTCCCCTCGAGCAGCAACCAGCCCGAGCTGTGAGCTAACTCTGATAAACGAGTACATGGAGTTCGCTTTAGTCCACAGTGAGTCATAATTCACAGTGTGCGTTTAACAATTACGGTTCAGCAGGGTACTCGGCAATTAAAGTGGCTCTGTTTGTTTTTTGTTTTAATAAAAGTTGCCATGACTTACTCTGGGTGATGTTAGCTCCTTGCACAGCGCGCGTGCTAGAAGGCAAATCAGTCCGTGTGAGTTTTATGCAGGTAGTGATCATTTTTAAATTCATACCCCCCCCCCCTTTTTTTTAAGGAGGGGAAAAAAGTCAAATGCCCAAGATTTAAAAAAAATTATAACTTTTTTCATTCAAGCTGTGACACATTCTGAAAGTACAAATCTGAGAAATGATAATCTGAGCAGATCTTTATATGTCTGAGTAGCTCTGCTTGCACTGCTGCTGGTGAAAGGGAGGGATGGAGAAACAGAATTCCAAAAATATTGGTGAGCGTAAGAGGTAGTTTCCCCTGTCCCTTAGAGGCCATGTGTATAACATTTGGGCAGATGTATGTCTGGGATTGAGCTGAAGTTTATTTGGAGCTGCCTTTGTGTCTCTAATCCTGAAGTGGTTTCAGGAAGAACACTATGTGCCTTCTTGGGAAGCGAGTCAGATCTCAAAATAAATGACTAATGAAGTAATACAGCACTGAAGATTTCTTTTTTATCAGATTTGCACAGCCAGGCTAGCGGAAGAATATCCTCTTAATGGCAACTGAGCAAAGTGCAGATTATTTTATTTGCTTTTAGTTGTCCTGATACAGATTTGAAAGCCTGCAGCTGCATAATTCAGACGGGAAGCCTGGGCAGCAGAGTTGGCTTTAAGAAAGGTTGTATTTTCTTAGAAATCCTAATTGCAATTTGTCACTGCCTCGACTCCCGTCTCTCTGGATCTCTGTTCTGCAGGCTGGTATTGGAGGCATCTTAAAACGCTGTCACCTGGCAAAGTCACTGATTTATTTTCTTCCTGCTTCCTGCTACACATAAACACTTTGTTCAATAGGTATTTATTTTATCGGAGAAGAGAGGTTTTCTCAATCGGAGGGAAGTGAAACCACATTAAAACAGTGAAGAGAAACTTCAGCTGTTGCACTAATTTGGTCATTCTTCCTTATCTCATCACGGTGCAGCTGCTAGTGGCTGGTGAGCCGGCGATGACCGGTGGACATGTCCCGCGGCTCCGCTAACGGCCACCGCTGTGGCTTTGCAGAGGTGCTGGCCCCACCTGGTCGGGGGCAAAAAGCATTAGAGGTAACTTGAGACTGTGCCCCAGGTCCCTTTTGTGGGCTTTGAGCTGCTGGTTTTCAGGCTAACCTTTGTGTTTTAAAGCAACCATCTCCCTCTCCCTCGTGTTGCAATCCGAAACTTTTAGGGATGTTGCGGTGTTGTGGAAGTGAAAGTATTTTGCGCTAAGTGGATCTTTTTAAAAAGAAAAAAACAACAACAAAAAAAAGCTTTTATTTTTATTTTTCCATTCTGTTAACTTTCAGTGTGACTTTTCGCAATGGTCAATAAAAAAGTTGGACAGACAAGAGAGCTGCTTTTTTTTTTTTTTAATGGCTGATGTTAAGATATTAAATGGTGTGTTGTGTGGAAATAACAAATAAAACCATCTTTCCATTGCTGTGGGGAATAAACTTAGAGGCTTTGTGCGCCGAGTGTTGTTCCCGTGGTTTCTGTAAAGTCGCTCCAAGAGCCCCTCGGAGCAGCCCTTGCGCTCACTTCTCGCGATGCTTTTTTCCCCATAAAGGCCAGGGGTTGAGGAGGAGCCGCTTTTCCTTGCATATCCCAAGTCGCTTGGTTTCCCTGGCCCCTTCGTACAGGAGAGCAATGTAGGTTTTCCCAGCTTTTAAAAAAGTAGGATGGGATTTAGTGAAAATAGCACCCGTGCATGGGCAATCCCTGGCTTGCTCGCGTTGGCTTGCAGGCGAGTTGGCTGCCGAAGGTGCTTTTCTCCGCCATCCCTTCGCCTCCCTCTCCTTCTGACGGTCGCGGGCTGCAGTCCGGGTTATGCCCATGGTTTAAAGCCATAATCTCAGTTCTCTCTTCTTGTTAAATCCTGATTTAGCAAGGAGTGTGTGGGGTTTCAATTTTTTCTTCCAGTTATTTCTGCAATGTTCCCGTTTGGCCTCAGGGTGAGTTGCCTCCCAGGACCTCTGTTGTTCTTCGGGCGTCTCCAACCATCGCACGGTGTTAAGGCGAAATCTTTCAAAACGAGATCTTCCCCCCCACCCCCCCCACCCCGTTGTGCTCATGCAGGCGTCCAAGAAAGATGTACAAAATTAAGTTTCCATTTGGAGCTGGAAAGTTCCTGGTATGTTGATTTCTAGGAAATGTGGCTCGGGTTTGCTGCGGAGCGTGTTTTGTGAAACTCTAGCATGTGTGATACCTGTCTGTCTGTCCTCAAGCTGCAGGTCAGACATCTGTATCCCATTCTCCGTTTTGGATTTTCTTGCATTTCCTTAATCTGGAAGATAGCAACATCTGTGCGGCGAGCGGACTGTGAAAACGAATGGCTCATTCTTGTCATGTGGATTTTTGTGTAGTGTAGTATGCATTTGTACCGTGGAGCCGGCGTTTTCCTAGAATTGTATTTTCTAGTATAGATTTTTTTGTCTGGAAGGCACAAGCAAAGAAAAAGGGGGAGAAAAAACAACTTAAAATGCTTCCATTATAGTTCGAGCTGCCTGTTTTTTCCATGACCACATGTGTGGTGCCGCATGTCTGGCATGGGCTGCAGACAGGCTGAAAAATGAGCAAAGTTCAGAGGATAACAAAGGTGGCTGGCCACCGCGGGGCGAAGAGGCGGAGAAGATGCCAAAAACCCGAGTCCGTTACAAGAACGGCAGAATGCATTTGCTGAAGCAACAGCCGAATTAACTTCTGTTTGCGCGGGAGCGCGAAAATGTGGGTCAGAGATGCAGCGCTGCCCGGCTGTATTGAGGACGCGCACGCGCGGGAGGGCTCAGCCCGGGTGATCCATGCACGCAGCGCGGCGCTTCGTTTGCTTGCGTTCATCGATTACTACCATGCTCGGGCTGGAGGCTGGAAGCATTCACTGGGCCAATATTTTCAGCTGCTCGCGCTAATGTGCTGGGCGCTGTTTGGGGAAACAACAGATTTTTTTTTTCTTTTCAAGAAAAGAAGATGCAGCAGTTGTGCTTTTGAGCAAGTCTAGGATTTTATGTTTATTTAGCAGTGCTTGAAGCAAGCTGGACTCGAGGCTCTTGCATACGTTAGCGCCGTGTCTCGGTTTTGGTGCGTTCGGTACATGGGAGTCCAATTAAAAAACACGTCATGCACGTGCAGACGGAGCGGCCTTTGTTCACGGGCCTCCTTGTTTGTTCTCGTTCGGCTAGAAGTTGTTTAATGTATTTCATGTTAATTAATGTTTAAATGGTTGCACTTGAAGGAGAAATTGCGTCCAGATGTCAAACCCTATGGATTTGTCTGGGTTTTAAAGCTTGTTTATTATAGCTCCTAAATTGCAGATTAAGAAGTTGTGTTAAACGTTCAGATTATCTGGATAGTGGTGACTGATTAAAAACAAACAAAAAAAAAATTTTGTTGTTTTCTTTAAGAATTCTTAAGTAACTTTACCTTTTTGCAGTGGGAAGTGAATTTTAACAGCTCTGTGCATTTCTCAAAGGAAGCAATTTGTGCAATGACTGAACGGTTGATTTGCTGGAGGCTTCTAGGCTTGGGCAAAGGGAGGGTGACCAGGTGGCGTCTGGAGATGCCGGACCGAGTCCAACGTTGGGGCTCAAGGTTAGAGCAAAGGTTTTTTTGGCATTTACTGGCTTTGGGGTGGGACTTTGCTTTGGAACCGAAGGCATCAAATTGTACAAAACTGCTCCGTAGTAAATAACGTGCATCTATCCTAGGACGCTTCCCATCACCTTTATTCTCCACGTGTGCAAATTCCTTCCGTTTCAGTGGCTTCTAAGCATATGGCCCGAGCACTGTGAAATCTCTAAGCGGATGCACATTTTGGTGCAGGAGGACTCTCACCTGTCACATCCTTTTCTTCTTCCCCCCACCCCATTTATATTTCTATCCCATTAAAAATGAGCAGTGTGGGTATCTGGAGGAGTGGGGACTGTTTTGCTCGGTTTCATTTACAGACTTCTCAAGAGCATGTTAAAAGGCACATGACATCCAACTTAGAAAGCTGTTCTGGGTGATGTAGTAATGGGAGAGCAGGATGTGTTTGGGGTAAGTCTGTCAGAAACACTAAGATGCTTTGGCTTTGGATAATTAATTCCCTCTTTTTAGCCAGAACACGCTTGGTTCCACAATGAGACATTTCAGGCTTTGACATCTCAGGCAAGTTTACAAGGCTCTTAGCAAGAGTCCCTGTTCCTCTGTGCCAGGAGACGTATTTAAGTCTCGGGGAGTAGCAGATTTCCTACAACTGTTTGTTTCAAATTAATTGAAAATTTGGATTCCAGCCAGCCTCTCTGGCTACACTTGTGCCTCTGAAAGGCTGCTCTAAACTGGAGATAAGCAGGAGCGGAACAGTCTCTTTTAAATATAGTTAGAGACATTTTTGTGAGATGAAGGCTCTCGAGCTCTTTCATAACGTGGACCACATCTTAATAGACAGTCTTGTGGGCTCCATCCCTCCCACTGCTTCTGACGCAGACCATCTCCCCTCCCACTCGTGTTGGACGGCTTCCCTGGATGACTACAGTAATTGCTTACGTAGAAAAATAATAAGAAGGATGCGTATAATGTATTTTTAGATGTCTCTTGGTGTGATTTAGCAACTGGCAATACGGAGCCAGCATAGACTGATCCGTCTTCTGCATCCCGGTGGCGACCGCTTTGTGGACCTTGGGAACTTCTGCGCTACGAGGTGACCCTTCTCTTACAAGCGATTCCCCCTTTTGGACTCCTCATTTTCCTTAGCAAATGAGTTTTGCAAACGGGCATTGCTTGAGCTTTACAGTGCCGGTGTTAGGGAGCAACACTTCTGCTGCTCGAGTTGCTCGTTGAAGCAGCGAGGAGAGTGGGGGCTAAACGCAAGCACACGGAAGCGTCCATCACGGGCATTTTCCCGCTTCGCCTGCATGCGTCTGCCCGTGGACCCCATGCGCAAAGCGCCCGGTGCGTGGGGCCCGTGGGACCGCCGTGTTGTTGCTGGGGCCGGCGCGGTCCATGGCCTTGCGGTGCAGCCGGAGCTGTGCCGGCAGCTCCTTAGCTAGGGCGGCACGCTTGCGGCCCCCGTTCCTGCTTCTGCTGCTAGTCTGCTCGTGGCACCGTGGGCAAAGCCTCTTTTTCCTTCCCCGAAAGAGCATATCCACGACGGTCGCTATAAAAACAACCAGAGCGCAGTAGGTGGTGGCCTTGGAGAAAAGCTCTGCGCCCAAAGTGACTGCTTGCAGGTTGCCGAGGGGAGGTTTTGAGGTTGCAACGTGGCTGCGAGCTTATTTTTTGCAGGTGGGAAAAACAACTTTCTCGGCACCTATAGGTGGTGCATATGATATTTTGTTGCTCTTAACCCTGTATCCTCTTGCAGCAGGCAGGAAACTTGGCTGGCAGTGTTTATTTTCGCCCGCCCTAGCGCGCGTGCGAGGGCGCTTGGAGTAGCTGCGTGCTCCCTTGAACTTGGTTGCAGTCAACGCTTTCTGCAGCGCGGTCCTTGGGGGGGAATAAATAACTGCAAGCTGAATGTCAAATCCTTACTGTAGCGTATAGTGAATGTTGTTGCAGGGGACAAAAGCTCCTCCCAACGCACAAAAAGCGAGCGTGGAGTTGGTGTGCTTCTAACTGCTGCCTCGAATACGGATCGAAGGATGAGGGGGGAGAAAGCTAGTGCGTTCAGTAGGGTGCTGCTGGTTAGAAGCTGAATCAATTTATAAGTGCTGAGAGATTACAAATCTTACTACTGAAGGGTGTGGGTTTTTTCCCCTCCCTTCGGTGTTTTTTTAGGTGTTGCCATCTGAAACTGAAGCGGACCAGGGGAAACGCACTAGACACACAACGCTGTTAAGTGCCACCCTGAAGACCGTTGTAATCGAACGTTGCAGAAAGCGGCTCCCTCCTTTTTCTGTTTGCTTTGTCCATTTAGAGCCCTTTGTGTCTAGTTGGTTTCCTGTGTTTAGTGTGGGCTCGAATTCAGCTCTTCCCTTTTAATGCTGGGTGCAAGAAGTGCAATTATTCTTGCAGCATGACTTATCTGCCTTTAAAGTTGAAAACATCCTTTCTTTTCTGTTTATGAATCCCCAAATGAATGATTTCTCCCGCTGGTTAGCATCAGCCTCCACACCAAAGACTGTGGGAAAGTTTCGCAATTATAGTGACTTTAATGGATCTGTTTTATGTCTAAAAAAACCATTGCTTTCTAATTCTCTGTCATATGGGTCCTTGATTACGTGTTGCACAGCAGTGTGGCTACCAAAATTGGGTCTTACAATCTGAAGGAAATCATCAGGAAATATATATATATTTTTTTAACTCCAGGCAATTCTTCTCTAACCAGGTGGTATTTATAAGAATTTGCCTTTGACGAAAAACGTGGCCTTTTTGATGCCTCGGCTAGTTGCCCAAGGAGTTTTAAAGAGCGTGGTGTTGCAGGGTTGCATGTGCTTTACATGCTTTTCCCATAAAAACAAAAGATCACGGACCAATAGAAAAGCCTTTGTGCCTGCTTAAGGAAAAAAAAAATCTTTCTGATACTCTAGTCATATTTTGGTTTGGCAATTTGTTTTTTTCCCCCCTGTCATCTCTTGCCTTCCCTGCAGTCACTTTGCCGGGTGCTGCGTGCCAGTGTCCTGCATCTCGAAGTCGTGGTCGCTGGCTGGGGTGAGCTTGTCTCTCCCACACAATTGTTGCTCTGGGCAGTCGCTTGCTCAAAACACCATTTCTGTGAAATTTCTTTTTATCCACCCAAATAGCTGGCGTTCTTCTGGTGTTGGGTTTTTTTTTTCCTTTAATTTTTGGAGAGGATGTTTGCTGTGTTTTCAGGTCTTTCCACTTGGGGTAATGCCTCATTTGTCCGAGACTCTCAGCCTACTCTCTCTTTTTTTTGGATATTCTTGGTGGGCAAGAGAAAACAAGTCATGCCTGGGGTTGAAGTGTTGATTTTAAGAATAATATAGTCACTGACGAAACAGTAAGTAATCCTTTGTGGAAAATCATCCTCATAGACTGTTTGTATAAAATAATTCAAAACACAATGCTAGCTTGGTGCAAACATTTCTAGCAAACATACCAAAGGGGCTGTCTCTCTCCAAGAGCTGGAGGAGAAGGGCGAATGTTTGGTGGCAGAAAGCCCTTTGCTTCTTGACTGTGAGCGCTTTGGTCTCTCTCGACTTCGCTGCTAGACCGTGTGCAGTACCCTCGCTTTAAGCACTAGTCTCATGCCGAAACCTCTCTGCTTTCATCCTCCCCCGGGTTTCATACCAAAGCGTCAAGAGAGCATCATCAGAGAAGATGCCAGCAGCTTGGTGCCTGTTGCTCTGAGATCAGTTTTCACATTGTGCCTGAGACGGTGCCCTTTACCTGCTGGCACATTTTTCTGCAAAACCCTTGCTGGGGGAATCTCCTGGGGCGACACGAGAGATGCGGCGTTGCAACGTTGACCCAAAAGTGAAAGCTGGGAGAGCTGTGAAATTATCTGTAGCTCCGTGAAATGAGCATCCTTGTTGCTTTTGCCAGGCTCAGAGGCTTAAAAAGTCCCTGTAAGAACCAATGCTGGTGGTGAAGAAGTTGTCGGGCTGTTCAGCAGAAATCTTGTGGTAGGAGCGCAGGCTTCAGTGGCGCAGGTTGCTGAGGACAGCAAGTTAACGGCTGCTCCCCGACACCGTAGCAATTCACCAGGTGGTGAAGGCAGCCCGGTGCATGAAACGAAATCTATGGTTTTTGTGCGCCTTGTGGTTCAGTAGTTCTGAGCTTGGGTGGCCCCTGGGAAAGGATTTTCCGCTCTGCATGCTCGAGATGTACTCTAAACTTCCTGCGCAGGCCAAGCAGAAGAGCGGGGTTCTTAATTATTTTTTAACCCTTTCCTCCATCCCTGACACAACCTCTTGCGCTGCTTTCACGGCTCTCGCCGGGAGCCCGGGCCGTGCCTGCGTGCCGTTGCAGCTCAGCGCGGTGCGTGGTGTCTCCCCAGGTGTGGTGCTTATGAAAGGAGACCATGACTACTGATGAGGCCACCAGAAATGAAGGGGAGGTGCAGGCAGCGGCTCTTGCTGAACGCGGGGAGGACATCACGCCTGCTCAAGACCGAGGGGTCCTGAAGGTGAGGCAACTGGCAAGAGGGTCAAACCTTTCTATCTCCCCACTCTGGAGCGGGTAATCGTGTTGACTCTCTGAATTCCCAGCCCTTGGGTGGCCTACTGCTTCCAGGACTCTAAGATTGATCCTTTTGAAAGCAAAAGGAGATTAGCATGTCCAGTAACACTTAGAATAATGAAGGATGGAGTGGTGTTTGAGACAAAAACTGCAGCACAGATTCAGCCTGCTCAATGAATTTCACTGCTGTTGTGTTTCTAATCAGATTATTAGCTGTAAATCCACAAAGCATTTCTGTGTGTGACTCATAGACATTAGAAAGAGCACATTACTTAGGTCATCTACTCTGCTCTATAACCCCTTTTTTTATGTTCAGGGCCATTTCTGGATAGTTCTTCTAACCAGCGCTTGCTCTTCTCCAGTTGAATAGGACCTTTCCTCTAATAATAGCATCCTCCCCTGCCTCCATCCTGAGCCTGAGAACTGCTTGTTCCAGGCTGTAGCATTAAAAAAAAAAAAAAAAAAAAAAAAGTGTTGACAAGAAGCAAGTAGTGAAATGACACACCCCTGCGAGTAAAATTTGTATGGACAGAAAGCAAGTGTAATTGCATTTGCTTCAGCTTTCTAACCGTGCTGTTTATTCAGACACCTCCGCAGAGCTTCAAAGTACATGCGGATCCCTGTGCTGAGGTCTGCCACGCTCGCTTACAGTGAAAATCGTGGCTTAAATTTGGGATTTGTTTTTAGGGGCTGGTAGGAGGGCAAATGAGGTTGCTCCCTCTCTAGCTTTCCCATGGGTTGGGGAAGCGCCTGAAGCCCTGGGTCGGGTACAGGATAGCAGCAATAACCACTCACGGTGGGACGCTCTCTCCTAGATTATTAAAAGGCCTGGGAATGAGGATGAATCTCCCATGATTGGAGACAAGGTTTATGTCCACTACAAAGGAAAACTGGCCAATGGCAAAAAATTCGACTCCAGCCGTGATAGGAACGAGCCGTTTATCTTCAGCCTTGGCAAAGGTAAGGAGAGGGACCGCAGGAGTTACTGTGCTGCTGGGGCCCGTTCGCGGGGATGGGGTGGCACAAGAACGCGCAAAAATCGGGAGCCCTGGGAATCGCAAACCGCGGAGTTGCCATCCCGCCTGTGGCACTGGTGGGATGGGGGGAACCGAGCACCGTCCCTCCACAGGACGAAGGGACCGTGTCAGCCCTGCGTTTTCAAGTGACTTCTCCATCTTCAGTGTGTTTCTTTGGGGTGCCTTCCTTGTGACACCCCGGCTGGGTTTCCAGCAGCTCGGGCTGTCGCTCACTCTCTCCTGCCTGACATCTGCCTTTCTCCTAGGCCAGGTAATCAAGGCGTGGGACATCGGGGTCGCTACCATGAAGAAGGGAGAGATCTGCTACTTGCTGTGCAAACCAGAGTACGCGTACGGCTCTGCCGGCAGCGCCCCCAAAATCCCCTCCAACGCAACCCTCTTTTTTGAGGCAAGTATGGGGGAGACCCTGGGTATGGAAGCTGCGGGGCTGGGCCGCTGCGGGTGAGTTAGCGCTTTCCCTTCTGCTTTGCCAGCCAGCTCAAAAACAGCTTGGATTCCTGAAATGTGTCCCTCTGCTCCAGGAACCGATGCCAGTGTTTTCTCAGAAATGTGTGTCTGAACTGGAGAGGCTGTGACCAAAGAGCAACTCTGCCGTGCAGCCCAGCAGAGAGGCCTGGCTGGGAAGCACAGGGAGAGCGTTGGCACAAAGGGGAGAACAAATAGATTCCCGAATTAAAAACACACACGAAAGGAGGAAAGAAGCTCGGAAATGCCTTCACGTGCTAAAAATCGATTAATGCCACCGAGCGGTATGAAAGCAAGGTTTTGGCACAGCGGAGCGGCAGGTCAGCTAAGCTGTGTACTTTGTGTACACGCTCGCTTAGCAGGGCCTCGCACATAAAAGCAATAAAACCTCAGCAGAAGAAATGGGCCTGTCGTAAATTAAGGCTCGGTCCCTCTAAGTCCTAACGGCAGTTCAGTTGCCTTTTGTAGCCACAGGTCTGAGCCTGACTGGTGGTGTCAGCACGCTAAGTGGAAAAGCCTAATGACACTATTCCTGGGTTGCCTTCAGAGCAGTTTTCCTAGCACCTTCCAGCGCTGGTTGTGTTGTACCCTTACAGCATTAATAAACTTAGTTTTACTGTTACTTTGTGTTACGTTTCAGGTACTGGATGTGGCCCAATTTCTAATAAATTGGGTCTATTATACTGTGGCTTGGAGCTGGCTTTTATGGGCAACTTTTGCTTGTCAGCTGAATGGAGAATTAGTTTGCTTGGCTTTCCAGCTCTAGGATGAACTGTTGCTTTGTGGGTTTTTTGTTGTTTTTCTCCTCTCCTCCCCCTCCACCCAGAGCTCTGCCTACTTTTTTTTTTTTTTTTTTTTTTTTTTAAACTTGTAGGTTGAGTTGCTTGATTTCAAAGGTGAGGACTTATTTGAGGACGGAGGGATAATCCGGAGAATCAAGAGGAAGGGAGAAGGTTATTCCAACCCAAATGAAGGCGCTACAGTAGAAAGTGAGTATCAGCCCCTCTGCAGGGCATATCTATACGCACCAGTTTTATGAGCTGGGATGGGACTGGTGGCCTTCTCTGCTTTCGGAGGGGGAAGCCTTAATTGGAGCAGCCTGATTTTTTTTTTTTTTTTTTTTAATTTGTTTCCTTTTTTTCCCTGCAGCTCCCTAGCGGAGCGCTCTGGGAGCCACGCTGCCCAGGCAGCTGTAGAAAGTGCATTTGGCCGTGTTTCGTGGTGGGGAGTAGTCATTTGATCTGTCTCAAGGCCAAGCAGGATGGAGAGGAGTTGGGAGGGCAGCGGTTAACTGTCTGCCTGTGGATGTCAGCATTTGATATGTTAATACAAAATTCTCCCTTGGCACGTCCTGCGGTGGCCGTTCCAGAACTGCTGGCTCAAAGGGTTTACTGGAAAACCTCAAATGGAGGGAGCAGCCAGCTGATGATGGAGTGACCACTTGAATATAACCTGCGCTCTGTTTTCTTAGTCATGTTGGCCCCCAGTTCTGCTGTTGGCCCGCTCCGGTTTTGACAACGAACAAATTTCTGCAAGCCCTGGAGCTGCTTAGCTCGCTGCTGCGGAAGTGCTGGAGAGCTAGCTCCCGTAGGGCATCGGGGGTAGCTCCTTCTCCGCTCTCTCCTCTAACCGTTTTGCACGCTTGCCACTTCTGCCTCGCTGTCCAAGCAGCCGCAGGGATGCAGTTGTCTTCAGGACCAACACGTTGGCTGCTTTGAAAATCCAGGCTCTGGCCTGTCTCACATGCAGCCGATTTAAAATTTCAACTCTTAGCACTGGTAGCGCTGAAGTCTTTGCTTGATTACATTACTTGCTAAGTGTTTCAGGCACGTCTCCTTGTCTGCAGGAGGCAATAGCCCGTTTCTTTGGACTCCTTGTTCCAATGTTTATCGTCATTTTGGTGGTTTCTATTGCCTTTACTGCAGAATGGAGCCTTTTCTTTTCCCTTCCATGTGGCCGGAGGATTGCTGCTAACTTCTGATTGCTGCTAACTGGAGGGAGTAAATTAATACAAAGGATTTGCTGAAGTCAGTGCGGTCTTAACTGACATCAGAAATTGGCCGAAAGATAATGAGCTCGGATCTCATTCAGATCTCTCTGAACACCCTCTCCATAAATGCGATGGAGTAATTCTGGTCACGTTTCTAGAGCAAACATTTCACATAGGGTGGGAGTTAGGCTAGGGAGAAAGCCAGATTTTTTTCTTCTTTTTTTTTTTTTTTTTTTCTTCCCAAGAACAACTCAGCCATAGAATTGGAGCTAACTAGATATGTGAGGCATTTAGTTTCTTCTCTCCGTTTCAGAACTTCTGTGCATCAAGAGTCTGATTAACTTCCTTTAGCAAAGGAGCATTTGGATCTGAACCGTTACAGCACATAAAACTTCCTGCCTTAAACGACTAGTTCTTCTAGCTTTTAGTTCTTTTTACTAGACTTTAAGGAAAAATCTTATTTTTATTTTATTTTTTGGGGGGGAGTCAGATTTGACTATCTGCCTATTACATGTTTAATAGCATAATTATATATGTTATAACCAGCTGGGAGCAGAGTTTCAAGCAGACTTCACTGTATCAAAGGTTAAATTTAAAAAAGCAGACTAAATATAACTGAAATCATCATAGTCCCTGCATTCTTTCTTAGTACTATATATTTGTTTAATTTTATTTAAATAGGCTATTAGGTTTGACTGTGGTAGGTAGATGTATGCCCGGGGTCGAGGGAAGGAGGAGAGCTGTGGTCGCCAGCATGCTTTCTCCTTTGCAGCGTAGTGCTTGAAGCTTTCTCGAATGTGACAGTGGTCTAATTACTCAGAACAGGACTGAGTCAGGAAGAGGGGAAAACACAAATGAGTAATCATTTCTCTGAAAGAGCCTAAAGAGCCAAATTGCCGGTCCGGAATAACTTTTCAGGAGAGATTCTCTTCTCAGACGTGTGCAGTCTAAAGCCTGCTTTTTTTTTTTTTTTTTTTCCTTTAACCTATTTCAAATGAATGTTTAGTTTTGAGCAAATGCTGAAAGTGGGAGCACACGCACAGTCAAAATAATAGAGATGAATGCCCTCTGAGGCAATCTTGCATAACACACGCTGCCTGTGCAGGGCAGAGAGCAGGAGCTCTGTGCTAATCCCAGTGGCAACACTTGGGCCGTGCCAGCAGCTTGATTCATAGCAATTTACTAACGTGGCCTTTAATTCATTTGGATCTACCTATACGTGTGGGGCCTGCCTACCCTTAAATATGTCCTAGGGAAAAAGGAGGGGAAGGAATAGTGCCAGGCAACCTGGCAGCCTTTCAGGGGAGCATTTTGGGTGTAGATAGGCTTTTTTTCATGAAGCAGGGGAGCAGCAATGGCTTATCTTATCCGTGTATTCAGAAGCCGAAGAGGGGGTGAAGCCCAGGAGCCACCTCTGTACAGGGCTCTCGTTCGATTCTCTTCTCCTGCAACCCCGTGTTAACTCGGGCAGTAGTACAAAGGTGCCTGGCATTGCTGCTATAATTAGACTGGAAGAAAATGTCTGCTTCCAAGAGTGAGCATCTCTGGGCCGGAGTTTCGAAAGCATTTTTATAGGTTTGAGTTTTACAGACCATAATTCACAGTTCCGGTTCCTAAAACACAGGCTGCAGTAGAGATCTGGCATTCCAGCTTTTGTTACAACCTTCCCCCCTCCTCCCCGTTTTAATCTGAGTACAAATTGCTGTCAGCACATCAAGTTCATGTGCCAGCCACACTCAGTACACTGTGTTCTGAGCTCTTCAAAAACAAAATCGCTGCAGGCACCGAGAGAACAATAAGTCAGTGCTGCAACCGAAGTGATGTTCGGCAGCCTGGCGGGGGCTTTTCTCTGTGTAATCCAAGAGGAACCGCAGCCAACTGACCTGCTTCAGATAGCACTGAAATACTCCTGGAAACCAGAGCAGAGGTTTCCTGGTTGCCAGTGTATCTTATATGCGATTAAAGCAGAATGAAACTCCCCTGCTCCTCGTGAAGGAAGAGGACTGGGAGCTTGTGTCCACCGGGTGCACCCCGAGGTGCTGGAAAGCACCTGAGCATCCTTCTGCCGCCCCTCGCTGGCCTCTGCTGGGCCGGGCATCGTACAAGCTCATGGCTTTGGAGGGGCGCTCCGCAGGAGCTGCTGCGTGGGGAACTGCGAGGGGGAGCTTGGCTTCCCGGCCCCGTGCTGGGGAGAACACGCCGTAACCGAGCCCGAGGGCGGACTCGGTGCCGCGTCAGTGAGAACGGCAGCGCTTAATGCCCGAGGGCTGGACCTGCCCTGTAAAGGCAGCGTACCTCCTGCGAGCACTGCTGCAGCTGCTCTTGCTTAATCTGCGAATTTCTTTCCAGGGACTTGGTGCTCCAAGGGCACAGGACAGGGCAGCGTCTGCAGGGCAGGCGCTGGCAGCGCCGGCTGCCGCTTTCCCGTAAGCGAGCTTACGTTGCTCTGCTGGGTTTGTTCACCTCTGCTGGTGAACTCTGCCGTCTCCCCTGGTTTCTGCTGGAGAGCCTGTTGATCTTTCTTGTGCTTGTGTCCTGCCATCTCCCCGTGATGTCCAGGACAAGATGTTTTGTGCCCTGTAGTGACTCAGGTTACATCTCTCTGATGCAGAGACTCCGAAGCGAGCCAGCAGCTCTGAACAAAATGATGTGCAAGGCTGCAGGCTGCCTTTTAGTTTCCTAAATAGCATCCCGTGGTGCTCCTGGGATCCTCTGCCAGAGGCAGGTTTTTAAGAGAAGCTCATTTTCAATTCCTTTCCCGCTGGCTTGCAGCGCTGTGTTTGAAGGGAGGAGAGAGCACCTAGCACTGCACTGCCAGCGCTCTGGACCTTTGGGCTGCCGATGGCTGGTGGAAAGCAAACTCCTGCCAGTTAGAAAGAGGCTGTTTTCCTTCCAAGTGTCTCTGCTGTATTGTCCTCCTCTCCCCACTGCACCAGCTTGGGTATGGGGAATATCTTCTTATTTCAGCTCTGCAGCGTACTAAGGTAAAGCTCATTTCCTTCCAGGCTGTTAGGAAACATATGTCTTCCTCGCTCCAAGAGCTGGCAACACCAGCCCAGCAAGTGGCTGCAAAGTCTTTAAGCACAACTTTGACAACATTAATGCCTGCTACGAGTTTTTCTTTTGGAAGTTTTTTTTACTTTTTAATAGTACATTGGGATTTCTAATGAAATTGCTTTTATCGTGTATATTTGCCTGCACACAGACATATGTATTGTGCTTTGGAAACAAAGTGCAAAGAACATAAACTGTCCCTAAAACATGTAACCATCTGCAGGACTGAATAAATAAAGAACAATCTTGCTTTAGAAATCTAGCCAGAAGTACCAGGTGGCAAATGTGTCAGGTACCTGTTGTCCGCTCCGGCTGTATTCATGCCAGCTCCTCAGACTAGAACAGCATGGCTATTAGCTGGAGATTAAAAAAAATGTTTATCTTGTACTTTCGGTTCTTAGAGGCAGGAGAACATAGCCTTGTTATTTGAGGTATAAGGTGAGCGTATAGCACTGTATGGAAGATTTGTAATTGCAATGATCAAGCTCTGGGTGTGTGGCAGTTTGCCAGGAGCAATATCCAGTTCCAGTAAGACTGACTCGTACGGTTTCGTACAAGAGGAACATATTAGTCATTATGTTTATCTGTTGTCTGGTCCTTGCTTAGACAAGATATGGCTTCGCTGCTTTTCAGTAATGCTTGTTTCTAAACCCTCCCATCCCTTTCTGCTCACCAGGGGCTCGTTTTGCTGGCCGCTGGCCAGTGTCGTGCCAGCAGATAGTGGCCCGTCCTCCCCGCCCCTGCCGAGCTCCCCGGCGCTTGCAGCGCTCTGGCTCGGCCGGAGTTCGGGAGCTCGGAGCAGATGTCATGGTAGAGCCGAATTTCCTCAGCACCGTTAACTGCAGCTGTGCAGATACCAAACGCGCTCCCGTTTCCCTGAGACAGCCCACTTCACAAATGCGGAAAATGCCTTTATAAAACGCTTGCTCCAGAGCCCAGCTGCCGGGCCAGGGACAAAACTCTTAACTGTGGCCGAACCGCCGCAGGTTTTGTTTGCTTGGTGCTGGTTGTGCATAGCCTTAGCTGAACGTTTGGGGGGGTTTTGCGTGCTGTGCTGGCATCTCGCTCTGCTCTGCACCCCTGCAGTTCACCTGGAGGGATTCTGCGGGGGCACCAGGTTCGACTGCAAAGATGTGAAGTTTGTCGTTGGCGAAGGGGAGGACCACGACATCCCCATTGGAATAGACAAAGCTCTGGAAAAGATGCAGAGGGGAGAGCACTGCATCCTCTACCTTGGGCCACGGTAAGGGATGCTTCCCTCTGGGGGCACGGTGCCGTTACTTGTGAGCGCTCCGTTTGAAGTGACCAACATCGGAGGCAGTTTTAGCATTTCTGGAGGGCAACAATCCTGAGAATAGGAGTCTTTCAGGAGGTCTCAGGTTAGCAACCCCAGTAGGAACAGCAAGAATGACTAGTGGCACGTAGGCAGGGACCTCAAGCTGCTTTAAAAAGCAGGTAAGGTGGCAAGGTGCTTTATCTGACTCCTGTGGCTGAAAGGAAAATGACTTCCCTGGAAAAGGCCAGGGCTGGGTCCCTACACAAGTAGAGATGCCGCAGAGAAAACTGCTGTTTTCACTGTATGGAATCTAAACAGGAGAATTTTGGCACCTGCACAAAACACGTCCTCTTTTCACACACTGGTTTAGGTATGTATCTGTTTAATACAGTCTGAGCTATTGTGATTTATGCATATTAATAATAAAACCTCTATCTCAGCAATTGTAAGAAAAGTTCCTGTCACTGGGCTGGCTGTGGGAGCTATCAGAAAGCAGAAAGGTGTTTAAAGCAGACTCGACGCACCCAGTTGCGGCTGGAGAGGATGAGCCCAGATATCTAACGCATCTTATGTTGTAGCATATCTGTGCTTGAGGAGAATAATATCATTCTGATCCCAAAATGTTGAACGGTAGAAAGCATAGAGCTGGATGCGAAAGCAGAGTTAACTTTTAGCAGTTTTAGTTTGCATTTATGGCCAAAGCCTGCCTAAATGAAGCCTTTTGGGGGCTTTTTCACATGACTTTCAAAGGTGCTGGGTTCATTAAGGAAAGTGTTTAAAGAGAAGAGAATAAGATAATTTGTGGAAGGAAAAAGGGGCTTAAGAGCATGTGGGTAAATCATCTCCGAGGGGAAGCCGTGCACCACGGTGGGATGCTGCGGGAATGGTGTTGAGTGCGCTTCCGTTCCTGAGACGACATTGCCACGGAGGAAGCTCTGGGCGCGGAGTCCCCCGTCCGATGTCTGCTTTGTCTCTGGAGCTTCGCGTGTAGCTTCGCGCTCGCGTTGCCCGGGGAGCGCGACATCTCATCTCTCGCCCTTTCCTCCGCACCACTGTTTTTCTGTCGTTGCAGCTATGGGTTTGGCGAGGCAGGGAAGCCGAAATACGGCATCCAGGCGAACGCGGAGCTGGTGTACGAAGTTACGCTTAAAAGCTTTGAAAAGGTGAGGGTAGAGCTGCTCTTGTCCCTTGCAGAAACTCCCAGGCACGCCGTTTCCCTTCGAAACGTTCACCCTTTGTCCCTGGCGCGGTCGTAACGCGGCCCCTGCTGAAGTAGATACGTCAACAAAGATCTCTGTGTTCTTAATTTGTTCTTGTGTGTTGGTTTGTTTTATTTTTCTGGCCGGGGTCCAAGGCTGGTTCTCTTATTTGTTCCTTTTGTACTTTTTTTTTTTTTTTTTCCTTCTCCCTGGGCTGCACAGAAAAAAGTGTGTGTCCCGCCAGATGGCTCGGAGGAGGGCAGGGCCGGCGTGCCGAACAGGCTGTGCCCTTGGGGGAGGCTGGAGGCGGCCGGGACGTGGCAGGCACCGCGGGGGCTGTCTGTGGGGCAGAAGCAGGTGCTGCCCAACCCAGCTGGGTCCGTCTCGGAGGAAGGGTTTCCAGGCTGGATTCGCTCCTTAGCCCTGGCGAGAACAGGGATGTGAGACTGTTGCAGACTCGATGCTTTCCCTCTCTGCTGGAAGATGTCTCTTCCCACCCTTTTCTTACCCGTTGGGGTTACTTTTCTTGGGTTTTTTCATCCCGGGAGGTTGCAGTGGACAAACCACATTACTTTTAATGCTGAGCTCAGAGTAAAGTCCTATTACCTGGCACTGATTTACCTCTTGTAGCAGGTTCATACCCTTTCCCACTCTGCACTCCAGGTGTGCACCCCTGCATGGACAGCGACTGGTGCTCTGTTCCCTATTCCCTGTCCCCTCCAGCCCCTCAAATCCAGGGAGCACCGGATCCACCCGCTGTCATATTGCCCCGATGAGCCCTGCTTGTTAAAGAGAAATCCTAGAAAGCCTTGTGGGTCTGCCTGCCCTGGAGGACACAGCGCCGCATTGCAGCGTCCCTTTGATTTTGCTCGCTGTGAAAATTCCGAATGGTGCGCATATCCAATGGATGGATCCAGGATTTCTCGGTGGCGATATCCCCATGCTTTGCTCGCGCTGTGCTCTCCTCCCACTAACCCCAGGGGGCACGGCCAATTCCAAGTCGTAGCAGAGGGCAAATTTCGTCAGTGCTCCAGTGAGTCAGTGGACAGAAGCGCAGGGCTTTGGAGCCAGTGTGTTTAGAAATCCAGAGTCTGTACAAGTCGGTGTTTGTGGGGCCCGGGGACACTCCCAGCACCGCGAGCTTCTGCTGGTATTGTTTTCTGCTGTGCCTTGCAGTGATTGCTCCGAGTGTTTATTTGCAGGCCAAAGAGTCGTGGGAGATGGACACCAAAGAAAAGCTTGAGCAGGCTGCTATTGTCAAGGAGAAAGGGACAATGTACTTCAAGGTTCGTAAACTTGGCGAAACCTGAATTGGCACAACGGGACAGTGCTGCTTGGGTTTTGAAACCAATTCCGGTTGACTTTCAGAGACACAACTTAGCATTCTTGAGCAAGCGTAAATGTCAGAGAGTTCACCCCTCCCAAACAGCGCTGGGCAAGGCAAATCCTGCCCTTCTCCTGCCTTTCCCTCTCCCCATCTAACAAACAAGCTCCGGGAGAGATGCATCCTTCCCAGAGTGACGTGATGCTGCAGGTAGGCAAGGTCAGCCCTGGGCTGCCCTCGCCTCCCTGCGTACTCTCCTGAGCCAGCAGGCACCCTGAGGAACATCTCAACATCTCTGACCACTCTTTTTCTCTCCCTTTTCAAAATTCTTGGCGGTAGCTGCTGTTCTGGGCATGCTGCTAGGCCAAGTGGATCCCTGACTTGACTGATGCGATAGCACCACTTACCCCTAGCAGCAGAGAGCTTTGCTGATGCAACCACCCTGCTGAGGTAGTAGGGACTGTTGGAGGATGTGGCTCCAGGCACAAGGGTTGGTGTGTGTCAGCCTTCATGAAATTTAGACTGTTCTGAGAGGACGCAGTGTTTTGGGACATTTTAGTCTCCAGATCTTCCTCTCTATGCAGCATCTTGTTTGTTCACACTGCCTTTGCTGCAATCACATTGTTTAAACACAGTGGGCTGCAGGTGGAGGAGTTGGTGGCTGGTCAGTCATCTCCTACAAGTGTGGTGAGACCTGCCCTCCAATTACACACTTGCAGCTCTGCTGGTTTGGGTTTGGAAAGGGAAACTTTGCTGTCATTTCAGCATTAGCCCTGCCAATGTCCACTGCCAGCAAACGTCTGGGCTGAGAGCATCTCCCGGTGCTCCTCTCTGCTACGATGAGAGGAGGAAAGTAAGATCTGACTTGGCTCTTCAGTGGGGCTGAACACCTGCAGCTCCAGTCAAACACCAGTGTGTTTGTAGGTACCTTGGCATGTGCACCATCCTCCTTCATTTATTTATTTAACAAACCATATGTTAAACTCCATAACTTTCCGGAACGTTTTGGAAGCAGATCTGCTTCGGTTTGTCTGCTCAGGTTCCTCAAGCCCAGTCTTCTTTGCTCCATCCCAGGAAGGCAAGTACTTGCAGGCAGTGATCCAATACGGAAAGATTGTGTCGTGGTTAGAAATGGAGTATGGCTTATCCGAGAAAGAGTCAAAAGCTTCAGATTCCTTCTTGCTGGCTGCCTTCCTCAACCTGGCCATGTGCTACCTGAAGCTGCGCGAGTACACCAAAGCTGTTGAGTGCTGCGATAAGGTAAAGATGCATGACCCCGTGGGTTGGAGGGTGCTCTTTCTGCCTGCTTTTACTGGGAATGTTTTGGGGTTTTTTGTTATCTTTTTCCTCCCCCATACTGAATTTCTCTGCACCAGAAGCAATTTCCAAATTGCAGTGCATTGGGAGTGTCCCCTCCATACCTCCTGTGCTTGGGGTGTTCACAAATGCCGCGTATTTTGAGACTGCAGGAGCAAAAGCATCTTTGGAGTTCAACATTCATCTGTCTGCAGTCTGGATATGCACTTACTGCTTCTTACATGCTTCTGCTCTGAAAACCAGATCTACTTTGGCCCGCGTGAACAGACCCTGTGTGGATCATCAGCGCGAGGATGCTAGTTGGGTGTGCTCAGGCTAAATGTGGGGTTTCAGTGCTGGCCTCTGTACGACAGAGGCAGTCTTCGCTCAGCTGTGTCTGCTGAAGTTTCAGTGCATGTCTAAGTATATCGAGGGGTGGGATCCTGCCATTCCCTAACAAAGTGTTTAGACTCTAACCTTGTCTTTGTGCTCCTCTGCGTCAGGAAAGTATTAGTTCTTTTACAAAAGGCTTAGATTTGAGAATCTAGCATACTGTCCTAAAAGGTAAGTCATCGGTGAGATGCCTTTGTGGCTGTCAGCTACATGAAACTTTTTCTGAAGGAAAATAATGCGTTTGCTAAAGCAGGGAGACAGAAACACTTAATCCACAGCAGTTCATCAGCTCTCTTGACTCTGAGCTCTCTGTGCTTCTCTGGGCTCAGGTTTAGCATTTACACATGAATTCTTGCTTGTGTGGGTTTGTCTCCCACTTGCTCCATCACTCTTGGGGGGATTTAATGGAATTAAAAATATTTAATCAACTAAAGTGTATTAATGACCTGCCAACTGATAATGGAGACAAGTAAATTTTTGCAGAGCAAGATGCGAGTGCTCTGGAGACTTGAAGCCTTCTCTCTTGTCCTGATTTCAGTTTGCTTAATGAGGTTTCAAACCTAACGAGTTCTTTGAAGGAGACCCAGGTTGACATTAACAGAGCTTTTATAAACCAGCAGGGTACCAGGCTGCACAAAGAGTTACTGCATAACTACGGGGCTGCCCATTATGGAACCACTTCTGGGCAGTATCTTCCTCTGAGAAAAGTTTACTGCCTTTTCAGCAAGGAGGAAGTATCTGTGCCTTTACTTTGTTTTTAGTTACACAAGGTCTAAAATGGCGTTAGTACGAGCGAGGCCAGTAGCTGAGTAGCAAATACGAGTGCTCTGTGTCATCGGAGAGTAACTTAGGGCCAGGCTTTCCCTGTGTGAGACCATCGTGATGGATGGGTACCTCTGTGTCCTGCTAACATGGGACTGTGTGTTTTCAGGCATTAGGACTGGATCAAGACAACGAAAAGGGTTTGTACAGGAGGGGCGAAGCCAGACTGCTAATGAATGAATTTGAACTGGCAAAATGTGACTTTCAAAAAGTACTGGAAGTGAATCCGCAGAACAAGGCTGCAAAGTCCCAGATCTCCGTGTGCCAGAAGAAGACAAAGGAGCACAACGAGCGGGACAGGAGGATATACGCCAACATGTTCAAGAAGTTTGCGGAGAGAGATGCAAAGGTTCGTATTGCACGGGTGCTGAAGCCCGTTCCTTGTGACCATCTAGCTCTGTGTTGAAGGTTGCTCTTCATGAGAAGAGGTTAATTATGGATTAGGTTGAGGATGGACGGGAGGGATTGCTGAGGTCTGGAAGCACAGCCTTCACCTGGTGGGCACGGACTATGGATAGAGCCCACGATGAGAAGAAACCACTTGCTTTCTGACCTCTCTGATGCAGAGGCCGCTGTCAGGCGATCAGTTGTCAATAAGAGTATTTACAGTGTGTACTCATGACGGCTGATAACGGGTTTGGCATTTGTACTTAATTTTGCCGTTCTCAGCTAGTGGCCGTTGATGACCTCCTGATCACCAATGATCAGGGTGAAATGAAATGTCATCCAGTCTCTGGCAAGGCCGCGGGTATGTTGAGACATGATAGTATGGATTTCCTGAATTTTGTAATGGAATACGCTGTCCTCTACTTGCCCAAGAGAGATCGCTTTCTTATAACAGGCTCTAGTCCAAAATTCCCCTAAACAAAAACCGATGCACGGTGTACTGTAACAAGAGAGGACACAGCTTTGCAGCCAGTCCGTATGGATAACTTTTAGCATAATCTCTTCTGAACTAGTGCCTGGAAAGGAAGGTGTGGAATAAATGACTTGTAGGGCCTGAGTGGAAGGATCCCAGGGTAACTGGACTTGCTGATTACGGCAGAAAGTGGAGCCACTCAGGCGAGCTGCTCTGAGATTGCTGCTATAGTAGTTTGTGGTACTACGTAATGGTTCGGGCAGCAGGCTTTAAGAGTAGTAGTTGCCACTATAGCAGGCGTAAGGTTTTCCCGTTCCTTAGTGCTTCTCTCTTGCACCTGCCTACGAGCTGTAGCTCTGCCCTGTAACTCTGCTCTGAAGCTGCTGTTTTGTTTCCTCGTTCTCCTCCTCCATGCCCCGGCGCGCGTCTCGGTAAGGTCGCTCTGTGACGATATCCTGGGCTCATCAGCACAGGTCACATTATACCCGGAGAATCCGATACCTTCCCAAACAGCTCCTCTGGACCCAGTCCCTGTTTGCCAAGAGAAACGGAGTTTCGCCTCTGTGAGCCACCGAGCCAAGAAAACACGAGCCTCCGCTCTGAGCATCCGCCCAGCGGTCCCTGATAGGCCTGAGAAGGGGGGGACAGGCTGGGGAGAGATCCTTTGCGTTGCTGGGTCCAGTTGCGCTTACCGAAGCTTTTTTTGGTGTCCGACTGGTGTATTTGCTGTTTTGCAGGAAGCGGCTAGCAAAACTGGGATAGAGAAAGAGGCAGAGAAGGCCGCTCGCGAAAAGGAGCTAAAAACTCCGGAGTCTGAAAGCAAAGAGTCTGAAGGCCACGTATGATGGAGGAGAAGGCGGAAGGGAGACCCTCCTGCCCTCGGCCCGCACCGAAACAGGTTTCTGCCAGAACTCAGGACTCGCCAGTGTTTTTATTGTAAAGCTTGTTACAGTTTGTGTGATTGTGGAAGCAAAAATGCCTCACAAAGAAAAAAACAAACCCAGTCCTACTGCTGCGGGCACGCTTAGCGGCAGAGCGCGAGCAGAGGGACAGTGTGGGACCACACCAAGTGGAACAAATAGCTTTTAAAAGGATTTTTTTTCTTTCTTTTTTTTTTCTTTTTTCTTTTAAACTCTTGGCTTTCGGGAGGTTTACTTAGACAGCTCATTCCAACTCGTTCGACTTCATGTCAACTGTCCGTGCGGTGTCCCGGGTCCTCTGAAATGAGTTAGGACGTGGGAGCTGTCTGTCGCACAATTCAGTATTGCGTTCGGTTGTACTGTTGTAGCACCGCACCGGCCTGGGTTCCGAAAAAACCCTTTGCCTGAAGTGCTGCCGACTCCGGGTGTCGCGCTGTATCCGACAGAACAAAGTGCAGAGGGGTGCGCCGGGGTCTCGGGGCCCAGCAGTGTTACGGGCTCTACGCCGGGAGCAGAGAAGCCTATTTCTCCTCTGCCTTCTTCCTTCTCTTCCTCCAGTGCCGACCGTAAGTGGCTTTCCGCAGTGTGGGCTGGCTTCTCGGGGAACTGAACAATTTGGATCGTGCTGTGGGTTGCAAGCGGACGCTCACTGAGTATTTTCTGTAGTGGCGGCTTTCGGGGGGAGGCTCGGTTTTCGCTCCTGGTGGTTTCTTGCATGTTCCTGAAGGTGTTGCAATGTGAAGCTAGTAATGAGAATTAAAACGTACTGCGTTTCAGCAACTTTCCTGCCTCCTTCTAGGAAATCGTTGCGATGGTTCCCCCTAATGCTGCTACGGATACTTTTCTCATCACTTCCATTGTAACCCTTCTGTTTAGGGATTTATAATTTGGCTTTAAAGTAGTTTCATTTGGGGGGGAGATTTATTTTAAGTTTTCAAGAGGCCGCATCGTTTTTATTTTTATTTTGTTGGAGTGCATAACACTGCTTTCCAACGCTGCTGCTTTCAGGCACTTAATTTACAGCCTGCGCACTATCAGTTAGTTCAGATTTTTTTAATTGGAGTTTTATAGCTTATTAGGGGTCCGTACAAAACAAAAAAAGTGGGTTGAAATATTGTGGTTCAGAAAGCAAGCTCTGGTCTCTTGCTGCGCTGGTGCCGTGGATTTATGGTTTGTCGGTGAAGATCTTTCCTCCAGCGCTCGCCGGCGCGGTGGCGGGGAGGCGCGTTTGTGCGCTGGGACGTGGCCGTAGCGGAGGGGTGACCGATGCGACCGGGGGAGCGTTGCCCTCGCGCTGTTACTGCTGAAACCTCGGACATCGTCTGTCTTCAACCTTAAGGGACACTGTCACTACCTTTTAAGAACAGCTTTCGTTTTTATTTTTATTGTCTGTTCTTTGTAATACCCCTTTTGAAGCTTGAGAATAAACAACTTAAAAAAAAAAAGTGCTTTTCCTCTCAGTTCTGCTCTCTGTTCAGCAAAGGGCGGCTGCAGCGGGGGTGATGGATGTGCTCTCCCGCTCTCCAACAGCGTAATAACGGAGCCCGAGTGGAAACGTGCCCGTCTCCAGCGACGGCTCCATTCGTTAAGGAAGTATTTGCGTCTCCCAGGACCGATGCTGCCCCTGGTTACTGCACCGAGGTCTTAATTTCCTTTTTATTGGCACCATCATTCCTGCGCCGTCTGGAGGGATGGGGAAGGGCCAGCAGGCCCCACGTTGGAGAGGCCTGGCCCAGGCGTCGCTCTGGGGTCTCAACGCTGCCGCTTTTCCATGCTGTGGGGTTTTATCCCGATGCATGGGGCGGGAATGGTTCCTCCACCCCGGTGCACCTGGAGAGGGGTCCCAGGGCTCCCGCGGGGCCCTGCAGCGCACAGGGTGCAGGAGGCGCCTGGGCTGCTGGAAGCAGCTTCACCCCAGCTCCTGGACTGAAGACTTCGTGGGAGTGGAGAGCGAGGAGGGAGGGTTTGCAGCCGGGCTCATCCCCCGCTGCTCTCCCTGCGGGAGGCCAGACGGCACCGTCTTAGGAGGAGACGGAGAATAAACCGCTTTTGTTTAAAATTCCTCCTCCCTCGTTCAGACGGCGCCTGAAGCTGCAGCGTTATTTTTCAAGCCCGTCTGTTTTTTCACCTGCCGCAGCCGCTCCCAGCGGGCGGCTCGGTGGCGGAGGCCAGGCCAGTCTGGCGTGGCGGCAGCTGCCTGCGTACGCGGCGCCCGTGGCCCTGGGGCTTCCTCGCCGGTCCCTGGCTTCGTGGCACAGCAGGGGCAGGGCCGGGGGGGATGAGGAGGGGTCGCAAAGCTCGGCCGCGCTCCCCTCCGTGCCGCAGCGGGTCCTGCGGTGATGCAGGGCAGCGGGGCGCAAAGGGGCGACGGAAAAGGCAGCGGCTGCGCTGGCAGCTCTGCGCTTTCCCTGCCGCCGAGCTGAGGCCGCGCGTGGAGCAGAAGGCGTAAAACAGCGATGTTTGCAGAAGGGAAGGGGGAAGGGTAAAGCACGTGGCCCGTGGCGGTTAGCGAGCGGCCGGCGTGCAAGCGCCGCCTGCGCAACGCGGCCACTGGCATCCCTGGTTTTGCAGCACCCCCGGGCTGTATTGCTGCCGGCTACGCAATCCCTGCGGAGGGGGACGTGGTGGCAGGGAGCGGGCAGGGTGCTGGCAAGGCCCGGTGGGTGCTGGGGAGGCTGGGGCAGGTGGTGGAAGATGCTGCACTGGGGAAAGCTGGGCAAAGAATTAGCTTTTCACTTGTGCGGGGGGGGGAAGCAAAAAAGTCAATTTGGGTCAGCCCAAGCCGTGTTTTCTTTATGAAACAAACCCAGCTTGTTCCAGGCGGACGGAAATGTTCAAGTTGCCTTGCAGTTCCTGGGCTTTTCCCTCCTTTTTCAAGAGGACTTTCGTTGCAGGTGGGTCCCCCCCCCCTCCAAAAATGCTGAATGCGGGCAGATTAGGAAATGCAAATTTGAAATAAAAAGGGGGGGAGCGTTTCACCCTGAAAGCGTCAGAAGGGCTTTGCCGTGAGTTTCGGGCACCCTGCGCTCCCTTTGCGGCCACAGCGGTGACTTGGGCTCTGGAAACGCGGTGCTCAAATGCCACCTAGCGGCACGGGGAGCCGAGGCCCGCTGTCCCCCCCCCCCCCCCCCCCCCCCCGGGCTGGGGCAGCAGCCAGACCCCTCGCAAACGCTTCCCTGTTCCCTCCCGACGGCTTTTCCAGCCGGGAAGCGGCTAAGCCAGGCAGCCTGCCCGCCGGGGGCAACAGGCGAGTGAAGCCGCTGTGATTTGGGAGCTGGGGAGGGCCAGAGAGATTTGCCCCAAATAAGTGCCCCAAACCGCCCTGCCTGTTGCCGAACTGGGGCAGGGTCGGTCTTGCGGGGATGCTGCCAGGTGCCGATGCTCGATGCTTTTCCCTGGTCCACCTTTGCCGCTGGAAGGTGTTTTTGGGCCCTGGTCTCGGTGGCAGCTCTGGGAAGACCCCCGAAGGGAGCCCGCGGGGTGCCTCTGCCCCGCAGCGCTGCAGCCCCGCCGCCCTCGGCCCCTTCTCCCGGGATTACGGCGACAGCCGCTGAAATCCTCTTACCGCGTCGCAGGGGGAATAAAAAGCGAATCGTCTCCCGCCCGCTCCCCTCTCCGCCGGCCGCTGGCGAAGGAAGCTGCAGGGGCCGCGGGGGCCGCGGGGCCGCGATGCCGCTGCACGCCGAGATCCTGCGGGAGGTCTGGGCTGCCGAGAGGTGAGCGCCGGCTGCGGGTCGCTTCGGGGGTTCGCATGCTGGGCTGGGGCCCGGGGACCCTGGGGGTCATTGCAAGGGAGCTCGACCAGCGGAGAGGAGAAGCCTTCATTTGGGGGCATTTCTCCAAATTAACCTTTCTGTTACCCGGCCTCCCTCCCTCCTCTGAGCCAGGGCTGTTTGCAGAGCTCAACCCGGTCAGGAGGGAGACTCGCTGCCCTGCGTGTTTGCAAAGCCAGGGAGCTACCTAGGAATGGGAAGGAAAGGCCGGTGTTTCCCTGCCCTTGGAGAAATTGGGTCCGCTTTGGCGCAGCATTGTCAAAAATTCTTCTTTTGGCCAATGCCAGCGCGATATCTCACAACACCGGGGTTTTAGCGTTGCAGAATGAAACGAACGGGAGCGAGGGAGGGGACCTGAACGGTTTGCACAGCCAGCAAACAGGATCAGCATTGGGGCTTTTCCGCCTAGGCAGGGCCACGAGAGGTCCCAAAAAGCAGGTTTTGCCCCCAGAACGCCGAGGCAGGCTCCCGGGGGGTCCGTCCATCCTTCCCCTTGGAGCTGCCCCATGCGTGGGGGGAAAGAGGGGGGAGAGGGTCCCATGGTGCTTGGCTGGAGCATCCCGGCCCCCGGAGCAGCTGCAGATGGTTAAGTCTCCTCCCAAGTCCCCAAATGCGGCGAAAGCCTTCACCCTTCTGCTTTTTGTCCCCGCGCAGCATGGACGAGGAGCCCCCCAAAGCCAAGCAGGTGAGGAAATCATCGGCCGGGGAACGGGCTCCCCCTTCCCGCGTGGCCTGCCTGGGCCAGGCTTTCCCGCGCAGCGGCCCAGCGAGCCGGCGGGTTGCCTGGGGGCCATGAGCCCCATGCGCAGGGAGGCGATGCAGAGCCGGCGTGGACACCGCGACGGCCAGGGCTGGGGGGGGGGAAACATCATGGGAGCCCGCGTCCCGCGCAAAACGCCAAAAAGGTGGAAATAGCCCCAAGGGGAGAAGCGCGGGGCGAAGCGTCCCCGGGGCCGGCCCCTCTCCGGGCGCTGGCCGTCCTCTTGCAAAACGTCTCCGGTTGCAACGTGCTGCCCCTGCACGGCGGGATCTGCCCGGGGGGGATCCTGCCGGAGCAAACCCCTTGGGATAGAGGTGGAAAAACACTTAATCCGGCAGTGGACGTACCCCTAATCCAGCCAGCGTTGCTTATGTCACCTTCTAGCACCCCGGAGCTGACACCTAGCGCCCAAATGTTTAGTGCGTAGCTGATTGCCGCACCGCACGCTCCGCGTTCGATAAATCGGCGTTATTTATAGCCCTGGCTCAAGGGGATTAGGTGTGCTGCATCTAATCCCTCCCTTCCTCTCGGCCTTGCTTCACGCTGACCTCAATCCCGAAGAAACCGCGCTCCTCCCTGCTATTTCTGGGCACGGCGGCGCCCGCTGAAATCCCTTTACCTCCGAGCAGTTTTCGATGTGGGTGAGGGAGCAGCGCCCGGCTTGGCTCGACCTGCCCCGTCTCCCGGCTCATCCCGGGAGATGAGCCCATGCCCAGGCCGGTCCCCCGGCAGGCTCCCTCCGATGGATCCCCCCTGGGTGCCACCACTGCATCCCTCATCCCAGCACATCCGCCCCGGTGCCACCCCCATCCCGCGCGCTGGCTCGCAGCCCCGCTGGTTTCCTCCCTGGGCTTTCTCTTGCCCCGTGGTCCGGGATCCCATCCGGCTGATCGCCCGCTCGAAGGGGCCGGTTCGCCAGGGGTGGCCGCACGTCCCCTGGCCCGGTGGGCCACGGAGGTGGTGTTTTGGGGGGGATTTTGGCAAGAGATGCTCTAGCAGGCCCCAAAGCCATTTTTCCTTCCGTTCTTCGGAGCGGTTCCCCTGCAGCAGGTGCTCCTTGGGAAAGGGGCTTTTGGAGAGGCTATTTTGGGCTTCGAGCTGCAGCTGGAGCAGGTTTGGGGGGAGCGGAGGGGCCCCCCAGGCTGGTGGTGGCCGGGTGGGCAGAGCAGCCTGCCCACGCTGGCGGGCGTCCGGCACCCAGACATGGGTCCTCACTCGGGACCTTCCCTCCCCGTCCCACCGAGGGGGTAAATCACAGCCGGCCTCTGGCACTCGCCACCTTCCTGCCCCCAGGCCACGTCCACGGGCAGGGAGGGAGGGATTGCTCCCACCCGTCCTGCAGCAGGGATGCCACCTTCCCCAAAAGTGAGCAGAGGAGACTCCCATCCCATCGCTCTTTCCCCCAAGACGGTTATGGTTTCCATGCTTGCGTGCCAGCCGGGATGCCGGAGCGGGGATGTCTCTCCTTCCATGCGGGGCCAGTGCAAAGCCCAACCAACCACGTTTTGGAAAGGGCCCCCCATATTCAAACAGCAGGACCTGCCTTTGGAAAGGGAAGGAGGAAAAGCAGCATTTCCCCGTTTCCGCAGCACCCGCGGCCGGGGCAGAAGCTGAAGAAGAAGCAGCAGGAGCCCACGCAGGAGGCCAAGCCCCGGAGGCTGAAGGTGAAGAAGTCGGGAGATTCGGGCGCTGCGGAGGAGCCCTGCGCCCCGGCCCAGAGTAAGCGGCGAGGCCGGAGACCCCCACGATGCCGGTGCCGCAGATGCGGGAACGGAGCGGGCGGCTTTTCCCACGGGCCCCGTCCATGGTGTCCTCCACCTCGGGGCTCTCCTGAACCGTGCAGGTGTCAAGAAGCTGAGGAAGAAGAAGGAGGAGAAAGGGGAGGAAGAGGGCGACAAGGACCCCTACTCCAAATCCGTCAAAGAGCCCCGGAGGAAGAAGGAGAGTCCTTCCTCCCGCTTCCATGTCGCCAAGGCCGTGAAGAAGCAGCAAGGTGAGGGTGGCACCTGCGGAGGTGGCCCCCGCTGGCAACCTGCTCCGGCCGCAGTCCCGTGTCCCTATGGCACCACAGGTGCCCCCGGCCCCTGGCACGGCCGCGGACCCCCCGGGGCCGATCCGCAGCCCCGCAGCCACGAGATGGCGGTGTGTCTTCGTGCGCCCGGCCGTGTGTCCGGCGCCGGACACGGCCGAACTGGGATGAGCAGCTCCGTCCGCCCTGGCCGCAGCCGGTGTTTTAACAGTTTTATCCCCTCTGGACAGAGCCGGCCGAGGACTCGGAGGAGGAGGACTTGGAGGAGGACTCAGAGGAGGAGGAAGAGCAGGTGGTGAATAAAGACCCCCCAAAGAAACTCAAAAAGAAGGTGCCCAAAGAGATGCCCTCAGGCGAAAGCAAGGAGAAGAAGCCGAAGCCGAAGGGTGAGCGCCGCGGCGGGCGAATCCCCCCGGAGCGCCCGGCGCTCGCGGGACGTGGGGACACCCTGCGTGCTGCTCTCCCCGGGGCCGGGCTCGGCGGGGGCTGCCGGGGGGGCCGTGCAATCGCCCCCTCCGTGCAACCACCCCTCGTTCCCCCCCCAGGAGACAAGAACCACCCGGAAGGCAAGGCCAAACCCGCCAAAAGCTCCAAGAAGGAGCAAACGTCCCTGTTCCAAGTGAGCGGCGAGAAGAAGGAGAAGAAGAGCAAGAAGAAAGGTGCGGGGCGAGAGGGGGTGGCCGGGGGGGGACCGCAGCCCTCGCGGGGCTCCCTGTCGGCGGGCGCCCGTCGCCCCGTGACGCTCTCCCCCGGGTCCCCCCGCTCCCCCAGCCACGGCCAGCAGCGAGGAGGAGGACGACTCCGACTCCAGCACCAAGGCCATCACGTCGGAGAGGAAGAAGAACCCGGCGTCGCTCTTCCAGACGGGCGGAGACCCCCCCACGGAGAAGAAGACCAAGAAGAAAGGTGAGAGGCGGGTTAATTCGGGCTGAGCCGAAGGGATCCTTTGCGGCTGGCGGCGCTGGTGCAGGGCCTTGCCGACCTCCGTTTTCGGGAGGTCCCCGGCGGTGGCAGAGTCGGGCTCGGCGCCTCTTCTCGCGGCGCGCTGGAGAAACGACACGGTGGCCAGCAAGGTGCTGGGTGGCTCTTCCCCCCCCGGCTCCATGCCAGCTGCCCGTTTCCGCCCCCCAGCTCCTGCCAAAGCCGCTGGGGCCGGAAGCGAGGAGGAGCCGGTGCAGAAGAATTCCAACAAGAAGGGCAAGAAGGCGAAGAAGGTAAGAGACCCCTTGGAGCCAAGGGGGGGGGCTGAGCTCTCCCCTGCCCGGGCGAGTTCAGGGGGCCGCAGCGTCCCCTCGGGGGCAAAAAGACCCCGCGGGAGGGAAGCCCGCGGCAAGGTAAGGCAACGGGGGGGGCGGCCACGGGCCGGGAAGGGAGAGGAGCCGGCGGGCGACGCAGGCGGCTCGCGAGCACCTTCGCCGACGTCTTCTCGCCCCGCGGCGCCGGGCGGCAGAAGGAGGAGCGAGCGCCGTCGCCCGCCGTCGACGTGGGCAACCTGGAGGAGTTCGTGCTGCGGCCGGCGCCCCAGGGGGTGACCGTCAAGTGCCGGCTCACCCGCGACAAGAAGGGCATGGAGCGGGGGCTCTACCCCACCTACTACCTCCACTTGGACAACGACAAGAAGGTGAGCGGCCGCGGGGGGGGGGGGGGTCCCAAAGCGCCCCCGCGCCCCCCCCCCCATCCGAACCTGGGGACCCAGCGGTGACGCGATGCCCCGGCTGCCCCAGGTGTTCCTGCTCGCCGGGCGGAAGCGCAAGAAGAGCAAGACCTCCAACTACCTCATCTCCATCGACCCCACGGACCTGTCGCGGGGCGGCGAGAATTTCGTCGGGAAGCTGAGGCAGGAGCCCGATCCCGTCCCATCTCCGTGCCGCGGCCCCGCCGGAAGAGCCTCTCCCCCGCCCTCCGCTTCCCCAGGGAAAAAGCCGTGCATCGAGCTGCGCGGTGCTCAGCCCCGCCAGGCTCCAGCCAGGCCCCTCGCGGGGTGTTTTGCAGCCGGGATCCGGGTGCAAGTGAATGCCGCGGCCCCCCCATCCCGGGCTTCGGCCGACGTCGGTGCCGGCTCTGAGCTCAGGAGCCTCGGAGGGGCAGGGAGGGGGGGGAAAACAGGCTCGTCCGGTTCCTGCCAGGAGAGACGGGTCACGGCTGGAAAGAGCTCCGAGCGCCCGGCAAGTCCTGGCCCGCCGTGGCGCGGGGCCCAGGGGCCGCGCGGCGCTGGGGCAATGCGATGCCGGAGGATCGGAGCAGATCCTCAGCCGGCTCCCGCGTCCCCTTGCAGGTCCAACCTCATGGGCACCAAGTTCACCGTGTTCGACAGCGGCGCCAACCCCGACCGCGCCAACACCGACTGGTCCAACGCGCGGCAGGAGCTGTCAGCCGTGGTCTACGTAAGCGCCGGGTCCCTCCGGCTCCAGCCGAGGAGCCGGGATGCAGCAGGACGACCCCACTGCCGGGCCGGATGGGTGCTGGCCCCCGTGTCAGCGCTGGGGGGGAGGGGGGGGTCTCCGTGCCGGGAGCCAGTGGCCGAGCTGCTTTTGCCGACGGGGTTTTTCTTGCAGGAGACAAACGTTTTGGGGTTCAAAGGCCCCCGCAAGATGACGGTCATCATCCCCGGCATGAACTCCGATAACGAGAGGGTGCCGATCCGGCCCCGAAACGTACGGCCAGGGGCACCGACCGGGGAGGGGGGCTCGCGCTGCTCGGAAACTCCCGGGATGCTGGGTTGGATGGGGGTCCCCTTGGATTTCACCGGATTCGGGGCTTGGAAAGACTTCCAAGCATCCCAAAGCACTTCGGTGGGGGTGTGGGAACGGCCTCTATATGTTTTTCTCCGCGGTGGGTGCTGCTCCGGGGGGGTCGGCAGGGTCCCGGCGGTGGTGGGGTCCCCCCGCGCCGCTCTCCCCTCCCGCGGGGCTCTCGCCCTCCGCAGGACAACGACGGCCTCCTCACGCGGTGGCAGAACCGCAGCATGGACAACGTCATCGAGCTGCACAACAAGGCGCCCGCGTGGAACGACGACACCCAGTCGTACGTGCTCAACTTCCACGGCCGCGTCACCCACGCCTCCGTCAAAAACTTCCAGATCGTGCACGGCGACGACCGTAAGTCGGACCCGGGGCTTTGCCGGAGCGAGGCACCCGGAGCGAGGCTCCCCGGCGGCATCCTCCTTGCTCGGCTTTTTTTTTTTCGCTCGGTGCCGGGCTGCTCTGCAGCCCCGGTTTGCAGGATCGCGGCGCGGCGGTGGCCTGCCCGCGGGTTTCGGCGACGCCGGCCGGGATGCCACCAGAGGGAGCGCGCGGGTCACCTGTTGCCAGGCAGATTAGGGCAAGGACAGATCCTGCGCGGTGCTGAGCCCCGCTCGGTGCTGGGGACCCCCACGGGGCATCGCACACCGGGGCCCGTCACGCCTCGCCGGCCGCTGGGGAGCTTTGGGGACGGTCACCCCCCCGGGGTTGGACCCCACCGCCGGGAAGCCCCGCGCCGGGATGCTCCCGGCCTGTTGCTCCCCCCCCCCCCCGGTGTGTCCCCCCCCCCCCCCTCGCCGCTTTGCAAAACCGAAGCGCCCCGGCTCGGCACCCCGGTGCGGGGCCGCCGCTCGGCTCCCCGCGCCAGCAGCCGGCCGCGGCCGCGCGTCACCTGTCCCATCCGCTCAGCGGCCATCGGCGTCCAGGGTGTTGGGTTACAGGCCAGAAAAAAACCTGCCGGGGGCCCCCGGTTATTTTTACAGATTTCCTGTCACCCTCGCGCTGGTAACAACGGGAGCTGCGCTCCGGGGTGGCCCACGGGTGCTTTTCCCGGGGTGCCGGGTGCCAGCTCCCGAGATGCCACCAGCAGGGAATGGGGTGCCGGGGGGCCCCTGTCCCGCTCCAGCGTGCTCCGGTTGCAAAGGGAAATGGGGGTGTTTCGGTAAATCGGGCTGCAGCCCGGGAGCTGGTGGTGAGCACTGAGCCCGGAGCCATCGGAGCGGCCAGTCTGGGACATTTAGGGACCGGCCTGGGTCCTCAGCGGGTGGGGTGGCAGCGCCCCAAAACTGAAGGCTGGGTGGGCAAAAGCCAGGCTGGCGATGTGCCGGGAGCAGGCGCCGCGGCGTCCCCCGGCTCCGGCGCGGCCCCCCCCCCCCCGCCCGCGGGTCCCCACGGCCCCCGTCCTCTCTTCTGCTGCAGCCGACTACATCGTGATGCAGTTCGGGCGCGTGGCCGACGACGCCTTCACCATGGACTACAGCTACCCGCTGTGCGCCGTGCAGGCCTTCGCCATCGCCCTCTCCAGCTTCGACGGCAAGCTGGCCTGCGAGTAGCCGCCGGCCGCACCGGCCCCGCGGGCTTCGGCGTCCTGCCTCTCGCCCTCGGCTCCCTCCTCTCTCCGCTTCCCGCCCGGCCAAAGCGCCCGGCGGCGGCCGCGAGCGGGTAGCGGCATTCCCGTGGGGCACCCTCGGGCTTTCCCTGTCCGCCCTCTCCGGACACGTTCGGGAGAGATCGCCGGTGTCAGGCGCACAGCAATCAGACCTGGGGTATATTTAGCAGATGAGGCTGACTGTTATCCCGATTCCATCCCTTTGAGACATTTTTTGGAATCAAATCCTGGAAACACGTCTTTTCCGTCTTTTTTTTTTTTTCCTTCCATTTTTTTAGATTCGGTTTAAATAAAGAAGGGGTTTTGGTGGCCTCCTTCGGTTGGCACTTTCTCGTCCCCTAGGGGCGCACACCAAAAGCCCGTGTGCGGCCGCTGCCGGGCTCTGCCCAAGGTCGGGGGCCTCCACGCGCTCCCCTCCCGCGCCGGCCCCCGTGGCCACCGGGTCCCCGGGAGGTGTCGGGCAGGAGCTGCCGCCCCGTGACCCAGGCTGGGAAGGTGCATTAGAAATCACCGGTATGGACGAGATGCTGGAGCCCGGGGGGAGCTCGACGGGCTCCGAGCAGCCTGGTCCCCTCTTTTCCCTGCGATGAGATGGACGTGGTTGTGCAAGAGGGATGCTCGTCCTCGCCGGCCGGTGTCGCAACACTGCTGGGCAAAAGGCAGAAAACTACTCCGGCTCCGAAGAGGGATGCAGGATTGTACCATTTTGGGCTGTATCCTCTCGCTGCTATGACTCAAGCTGCGCAGGTCAAGCCCCACGGTGCCAGCAGGCTCTCCAGGATGTGAGTTCCCATCAAGCAAACCTGGGAGCGGGACAAGGCTCTCAGCACCCCTCCGTTAACCCTGGGACCATGAGGATGTGATGGGGACAGCGTCACACCTCTGGGGAGATGGCGGTCCTGTCTCAGCCTCAGGAGAGGAGACACAGCTTGCAGGGACCAACCGTTGGCCAACATCTGCTCCGGCGGCTCCTGGTGGCTTTTCAGACTTTGGCTGAGCCTTTTCCGAAAACCGCGCTGATCCAGACTCTGTGATTCATGTGCGGATGGTTGCGTTTTGGGCAGCTGGAAGCAGCCAGCCTTGTTGAAGCTGGAAAGCTGAGACCTACAGACTGGGGAGGATTCGCTCAAATGCCCCAAGGAGACCAGGACCACGCAGGACTTGCTCCCACGGTGAGATCAGAGCCCGGCTCACAAGCTAAAAGGACAAACAGCCCTTGTGGTTTAAGACCAGAATCTCCTGGTTAGGTATGGCCAACAAATGTGGGAAAAGCAAGTGCTTTCAGCCCAAATCCAGCCGGGAAGCACACATCTGTTTGGAATTGGGAAAAGATCAGCTAATGTTTGAGGGCTGCCTTTATTCGCACTTGTCTTGGTTTCCTGTGCACCGGTGGAAGCAGAAACGCCAAAGCGCAGGGAAAGAGGAGGGTTTTGGCTCAAGGACTCCTCGAGGTCTCTACAAGACCTGTGCGTACGTGGGTGGGAGCCCGAGCTCCCCTTGGCCAGGCAGCTCGGGGGTAGGTGAGCCATCGGTCTCTTGGGTCCTGTCCCTCCAGCCACCCAAAACTTCTCAGTTTTGCCCATTGCTATCCTCAATCCACCCCCAAATTCCCAGCGCACCGCCAGCACGCCGTGGCTTGAGCACTAGCATCCAAACAGAGCAGAAAAAGCTGCATCCGCTGAAAAGCGCATCCGAAAACAAGCACCTTGAGGAGCGAGTCTTAACGCACAAGCAACGCGAGCAAGACGCACGCACACACGCAGCCTCCAGCACTTCCAGCCCCAGCAGCCTACACCAAACCAGCTACACAAATCCTCCTAACCCAAACCAACTGCAGCACAAGAAACAAATGAAAACAATTTAATAGGGCAATAGCTATTTGGGCCTTTTGTTTGTGCTGGCTGTTAACACCAGAGGAGAAGAAGAATTGAAGCCTTCGCAATGTGCATCCACTTTGGGCTACGGAAAGTGTGACGGATGCGCGGGCAGGCCAATGAGCGGCGGCGGGGATGCGTGCGTGGGCGGGAAAGGAATGTTTGCGGCAAGAAAAGATCAAAAAAGAGAAGGAACCTTATCAACTTGCCTTGAGCCCAAAGTCTGCATCTTCCTCCGGGAAAGGTTTGCTCGGTCCCGGAGGATGATGTTTGCCCCTAGGCGGAGGGATGGCCGGAGACTTGGAGGCTTTTCCAGCGCGGGGATGGGTTTAAGTCCCGGCAAAGCACGCGGAGCTGCATTGCACACCGTTCCCATGCAGGGTTTGTCCAGGGAGCCCCTGGGAAATGCTTTTAATTTGCGCAAAGCCAGCTAGAAGCAACAGATAAGGGGAAGAACAAAATACCCATCGCACCTCCGACGCCGAGTGCCGCGTCCTAGAAAGGGCCCGCGGCACCACCAGCTCTCGCAGCATGTGCTTGCCGGCATTTCCAAGGGATTGCTGGGCCACAGCAGCTGTGGTCCAGCACCGATAAGCGGGAAGGTCCCAATGGGAGACGTGGGATCCCGCTGTCGCCGACCCCGCCAGGGCGAGCATCGAGGCGGGGAGCACCTTCCCCGATCTCACACCTCCGGGCAGAACCCCTGCAGCACCGCAGGGCTCGGCGCGCTCCGATTGCCGGTCCGCGCGCTCCTTGCGGGAACGTGCAATATTCCTCCAGCGGTCCGAAAGGAAAACGGCGCATCGGACAGCAGCTGGGAAGGCCGCGGGGCTGGCGGCTACGGGAGGCAAAGCCGGCGCCCAGACACCCCTCGCCCGGCAATTTAAGGCCACGGTTGTTCAGTTCCCAGCCAGCACCCGGCCCGGCGGACGGCGTTGCCTCGGCCTCCGGGGCTCTCGGTGCAGCGCTTTGAAGTGGCGCTACATCAATTCATTAAAGAAGTGATTGTGACAGTGTGTTTTCCTCTCCCCTTCCCCTTCCCATGTGTTTGTTTCAAAGAAACTTTTTTTATTGGGGAAGGCGCAGGCCTTTCCGATAAGCTGCGCTGAGCTCCGGGCTGCGGCTCGGCAGGGGAGGCTCTTTCTTGGTGCAGCCACCAACCAGCAACAACGGGACGGCCAATATTTTTCGACTGCTTTTAAGAAAGGAATCATTTTTTAATTAGCGAATCTGTTCCGGAGAAGTGTTGGAGTTTTACAATGTTGTAGCTGTTCTTGGTTTGCTGCCTGGACTTGGATGTTCTGGCCATAAGAAAATATTATTTATGGCGCTGCTGCTTGCAGCTCTTTTATATTGTAATTTGGGAAAGGAAGTCGCTGTTCCCACCAATGGATGAAGAATAGCAGAAATGAGGATTACGGACTTCTGAAGGGGGGGGGGGGGTTTAATAGGCAGGACTGAAACAAACCACCAAACCGGGAGCTGGGCTCGAATCGCCGCGCTCCCGAATAAGCTAATCCCGCCGTCACCGGCGGTCGCAGCGGAGCCCGTAACCGACCCTGCGGCTGATCCTGCAAACACTCGGTGCGTTTGCAGGATCCGCGCAGCCGTAACCCCCTCGTCGCTCCCCTGCGCAGCCTTACATGTGCTCCTAAACATTTGCAGACCGGCCTTGTATTCGCAGCCTAACGCACGCTTGTTTGCTCATGCCTTACTCAGCCTAAACTCCTATTGAACTCAATTAAGCCTGTCATCTCCAGGAGAAGTCAATGTCATTTTTGCCCAAGTAAGGGATGAGTAACGAACGCTCCGAAGGCCCTTGGAGAATAGCAACCATTTTGCTGCAGTTCTCAGGCCAGATCCCGACGGTTAGCACCCAGCCAAGGGTGGAAGAATGCGATGCCGCTTGATTAATCATACGAGGCCGCTGAAAGCGCTGGACGCTGCCGAGCTTGTTGCTTTGGAGGCCGCAGCGTTGGCTGTCTTGTCCCGAAACCCTTGCACAGAGCGGAGTTCGGCACGAAAATTAGAAAAACGTGTTTTCGTGCTTCCCATCCCAGCCGGGCCCGCGGAGCTCGGCGGGACGAGGCGCGCGGCCCTGGCCCGCATTTCTGACCCGCTCGCCGTCCGTCCCGGGGCGGCGTTTCCCAACGCTCCGGCTGGGCCGGGGCCGGCAGATGCCATGCAATCGGCCGGCTGCGGCTTAGCGTGTTGCCGCCCGCCGGCTCACTCGTAGGAAGTGGCCGCGGCCTTGCTCCCAGCCGGTTTTCCCTTGGGAAATCAAAACTGCGTGGGCTTAAATCTCCTTCCTGGGTACTGCGGGATGGGGACGGGTGTTTGGGAGCGACGGAGACCGTGCAAGCTGCTGGGCTGTGGGGGTGCGGAGGGCGATGAGGGTGTGCGGAGGGGGATGAAGGCATGAGGATGGGGGCGAAGGTGTGCAGAGGGGTATGAAGAGGAGGATGAGGGTGTGCGGAGGGGGATGAAGGCATGAGGATGGGGGCGAGGGTGTGAGGTTGGGGATGAGGGTGTGCAGAGGGGCATGAAGAGGAGGATGAGGGTGTGCGGAGGGGGAGGAAGGCATGAGGATGGGGACGAGGGTGCATAGATGGGGATGAGGAGGGGGATGAGGGTGTGTGGAGGGGGAAGAAGGCATGAGGATGGGGACGAGGGTGCATAGAGGAGGATGAGGAGGGGGACGAGGGTGTGCGGAGGGGGATGAGGAGGAGGAGGAGGGTGTGCGGAGGGGGAGGAAGGCATGAGGATGGGGACGAGGGTGCATAGAGGAGGATGAGGAGGGGGTTGAGGGTGTGCAGAGGGGGATGAGGAGGAGGGTGTGCGGAGGGGGAGGAAGGCATGAGGATGGGGACGAGGGTGCATAGATGGGGATGAGGAGGGGGATGAGGGTGTGCGGAGGGGGATGAGGAGGAGGGTGGGCGGAGGGGGAGGAAGGCATGAGGATGGGGACGAGGGTGCATAGAGGGGGATGAGGAGGAGGAGGAGGGTGTGCAGAGGGGGATGAGGAGGAGGGTGGGCGGAGGGGGAGGAAGGCATGAAGATGGGGACGAGGGCGTGCGGAGGGGGGGATGCTGGCAGGCTGGCGACAGGGGCTGGCGCAGGAGCAAGCTCAAGGCCAGGGCTGCGTCCAGCCAGGGCCGGGTGGGGGGAAGCCTGCGGGCAGGACGAGGAGGAGGAGGAGGAGGAGGAGGAGGAGGAGGAGGAGGAAGGCTCCTAGAGGGCGCTGCCGGAGCCGGCGCCGAGCCGGGCCGGGCTGCGAGGCCGGGCTGCGAGGCGGCCCGCGGCGGTGCCGGCACGGCGCCTTCCCCGGCGCGGAGCACGGAGCCTTCCCGGCTGCCGGCAGCCGCGGCGCGGCGGAGCCCGGGCGGGCGGCGGGGGCGCGGGCCGGGCCGGCGGCGGGAGGCAGGGCCGGGGGCGGGCGGGCAGCGGCGGCCCGGCCCCGCCGCCTCCTGATTGACTCCCAACTTTCTGCTCCTCCCTTGCATAAACTTTCCCGTCGCTGCGCCTGGCTCCGTGCGCGGACTCCGGAGCCAGCCGCGCTCCCCGCATTCCTGCCGCCCTCCCGGCCCCGCCGCCGCCGGCCCCGGCCCCGCTCCCGGCCCCCGCCGCCGGCCCGGCCCTCCGCAGCGCGGAGCAGGTAAGCGCCCCCCCCCCCCGGACCCCCCCCCCCAAAAAAAAGGCTCCCAGCCGGCCTCCCCCCGCCCTTCCCCGCCGCCTTCCTCCCGGCCCGCAGCCCTCCGCGGCGGCCCCGGCCCCGCCGTGCCGGGGTGGGGGGGGGGGGGAAGGGGGGGGCCCGGGCTGCTCCCCCCCCCCCACCGCCCCACCGCCGCCGCGGGAGCGCGGACCTCGCCGGGGCAGCGCCCCCGCAGCCCCCCGCGCGCGCCCCCGCGGCCCCCGCGCGCTCCCGGCCGCCGCCGCCGCCGCCCCGGCCGCCCCCTCGGGGCCGCCCTTCCCCGCGGCGGGGGGCGCCGGGGCGCACCGGGGCGGGGGGGGGGGGCGGCTCCGCGCTCCGCCTCCTCCTTGGCTCCCAAATTTTCCAGGTTCAACCGCCGGCCGGGGCCCGGGGCTGCTCCCCGCGGCCTCGCCGCTGCGCTTCCCGACGCCGCGGCCTCGCTTCTATATCTCTCTATATGTATCTATATATGTATCTATATATTTTATTTTTTTCCCCCCCCCCTTGTACTTTGTATCTCCGGGGTTCGAGGGGGCGGGCGCGGGCTATAGGGTTACAAAGAGGCCTTGTGCTCCGGGTGCGCCCTACGTCGGGCGCAGGCACGGCGCGGACATGATGCGTTATATAAACCGCCCCGTCCCGTCCCGTCCCGTCCCGTCCCGTCCCGTCTGCTCCCGCCGGGCCCGGGCGAAGCGCGAAGGCAGCGGCGCGGGGGGCCCCGCCGGCGCCCCTGTGTCACGCGCCCCGCGCCCGCGTGCGGCGTGACCGCGCGCTGACTGTACCCGAAACGCTTTGTGCCTCGTCACAGGGGCGCATCGCGAGGCTCGGCGGCAATTAGATGCCTAATTCTCGGCCGTGCGTCATCTTTATTATTATTATTATTATTATTATTATTACTTTATTTTCGCGCCCTCCTTGTTGGGTTTGTTGTTGTGTTGGGTTTCTTGGGTTGTTTTTTTGTTTGTTTTCTTTCCTCGTTTCGGAAGGAAAACTCTCGCCCAGCCCTCGCGGTGCCGCCTCGCTCTGGGCGAAGCCTTCGTCCCGCGGCCGATGGCCGTTTGCAGGGAGAAGCCGGCCGGGAACGCTCGAGGGTGCCCCGAGTTACCGAGGGGCTCGCGGCGGGTGGCCTCGCGCCGGGGCGAGCCGGGGACAGGCCGCCGTCCCCCCCTCGGCCGAAGCGATAATCTCCTGGTGTCAGGCGCGACGGGGTATTTTTGGGCTCCGGCGTCCTTCCTCCCCTCCTATCGCTTTACCGGGACGTGTGCGCCGTGAGTCAGGGATTTCGCGCCGCTTGCTCGCCGCCGCCGCCCGGCCCGCCTCGCTTTTCAGCGCGGGGGCCCCTCCGCGTTGGGGGCGCCGAGCGAGGGGCGACTGGAGCTGGACGGGGCGGGAGAGGGTTCGCCGCTTCCCTGGCTTGCCCGCTGGCAAAGCAGGAAGGGGCCTGGGCTGAGCGCCGCCGTGCCGGGGGCTCCCCACCACCAGAGCTGGGCGCCTTCGAGGACCCGCCGTTCCCAGCGCTCCAGGCGGTAGAGGGGAGACGGAGACGCCCGGCTCCAGGGCCGTGCTCCTTCCACCGCTGGCACCGGCCCGACTTTGCTAACAAAAATAACCCCTCGGAAGCGGCGCACTCCCGTCTGGACTCAGGGGAGCGCAGCCGGAGCGGCGGCGGGCAGCGGGAGAGGCAAGACGCGGGCGCCGCTTGCAGACTCGGGGTTTTCCTGCCTCCTTCCTTCATCCCTTTTCTTCCGGCCTCGGCAGCAGAGGTGAATATTGGAGAAGGACCCGCACGACCCTTGTCCGAGGGTCCCGCGAGGGTTCGTGGGGCCCCTGAGCGTCGGGATCCTCCCGCCCCTCCGTGCGACAGGCAGGATGGTCGCGACCCAAAAAAGTTGACTATCTCTAGGAACTTCTCTCTCTTTTTTATTTTTTTCCTTACGAAAACCTTGGAGATAGTTGCAAGGCCGAGTCTAATGAATGGCCGCGTTGTTTGTACCACCTCGGACGCCGCTGGGCACAGCGGAGCCGTAAACGTGACGCTAAGCCGCTTTTTTTCGGGGATGCGGAGCTGCCCCTGGAGGGTCGGCGGTGCTGGGCGATTTTTCCGCCGCCTAACGCCGTGCCGACCTTTCTGCCCGGGATCGGCTCACGAAGAAGAGGCTTTATTTGGAGTCGGCGCCCGGGTCGGGCTCGTTAGGAGCAAGCCGTGCCAGGAATCGGCCCCGGAGCGAGGCCGGCTGAGCGTAGCCACCTGCGTGTTGTGGTTCCGCAAGGCACCCGGAGCGCGTGGGTGTTGGGTATTGCCGCGGTCACGTGTGGTCTTGTGAAATGGTTTGGGCTGAGCGAGGGCAGGTAATGACGGGGCGAGGAGCCCTGGCGGTGCCCCGCTCCGGCCCGCGACCGGCGTGCGGCGGGAGCGGCCGCCTCGCTCCGACCTCGGGCTCGGGCTCCTGCCCCGGCTCTGCCGCGGGTTCGGACAAGTCGCTCGAGCTCCCCGGCGTTTTGGTGTTACCCATCTGTAAAATGGGAGCAATGTGTTGCGACTTGGTCGTGCCGGTGAAGGCCCTTTCCCGGGGTGGGGGGGCCGCGCTCCCAGGGGGCTCCGTGTGGATGCACCCGCTCGGGATCCTGCAGGACCCGGAGGAACGGGAAGGTCAGACGGCGCTAAGCGATGCCCGGCCGCCGAAACTACCCGCGGCGCCTCCCGGAGCATCCCGGCGGCCGCCTCTGCAGCCCCTGGCCCAGTGCGGCCGACGAGGGTCCGGGAGAGCCGGCGAGCCGGAGCTCGAGCGTTGGGTGTGTCATGAGAGCGCCCGGTCTCAGCCGGCCGAGGCCGACGCGGCGCTGGTCCGTGGCCATCCTCTTCGGAGCCAGAGGCGACGAAGGTGACTCCAGCGCACATCTGCAGTGAGATGGCTCCAGCCCTTTAATAATAGCTGGAAAAGTTTGCTCGCAGGTGGCTCCGGGGTTGTAAGTGAGATGCGAGCGACGGAGGAGGCTGGATTATCCCCTTCCCCCTCGCCTCCAGGAGAATCGATACAAAGCCGGAGCATGTGTTGGCAGAGCTCCCCTCGTCTTGGCGGGGGGGACGGGGACGGGGCGGCATAGCTGGATCTAATTTTAGGAGCTGGGCAGAGCTGAGCAGGAAGCGATCGGCAGCAGGAACGTCTCGCGCCCGCCATCCGCAACCGAGATTTATAGGGAGCGCTGGGAAGCGGCACCCCGGATCCGCCACGGGACGGGTGCCAGCCAGGAGTGGGGCCTCTTGAGGGAGCCCCATGGGTGAAACACCCACGCCGCCGCCCCGGCCTCGGGAACGCCATCCCGCTCCGACGGCGGCACCCTGTGTTCCCGGCCGGGGCGCTCCGCAGGGACCTGGGCCGGCCCGTTGCCGTTCCGTGCCTCGGTTTCCCCGCCGGCGAAGCGGCGCCGCGGCGGCCTTCGCCCCGCTTTGGGATCCTCGCCCGGGAGCGCCAGGCCTCGTTATTTCCCCGCGACTGTCTCCTCCTCGCTCCTCGTAAAATTGGATCCAGCTGTTCACAATAGCCACTAACTTCTCTCCGGAAGATGTTCAAAGTTGAGAGAGCCGGAGCGGCGCGGCGCGCGCGGGTGGAGGATGGGCCGCCGCTCTCGTGCCAGCTCGCGCGCGCCCGGCAGCCCGCGCCCGGCTTTTCCGGGCTCGGGCGCCTTGTAGTTCGGAAAAAGCCCGCGCGCACGCATGCGTGCACCCCCTGCCCCGGCGAGCATCCCGAATTCCCACCGCCGGGCGACGGACCCTGTGCACGGCCCCGTTTGCTCCGCGCCCCTCGGCTTGCCGGAGTGGCCCCAGGCAGCGGGCGGCATCCCGGAGCGCACAGAGGGCTCCGGCTCCGGCGGCCGCGTGCGCGTGGGCTGAGCCGAGGCGGGAGCGAGCCCAAACCATGCTCCCAGGAGCCTCGACGGCTCCTTCTGCCTCCTGGCCGAATCCGACTTGTCGCCTCCCGCTTCGCAAGGCGCTCGGGGGCTTCCCGGAGGGATGGGGCCGCGCTGAGCTCGAGCTGGGCGCGAGGGCCGGGGGCACCCGCCGAGAGGCTCGTTCCGGCGATCCCGGAGGTTTTGCCCCTCGGGCGCGCGCGGGGAGGGAGCGGCGGCGGCGGCGGCGGCCCCGGCGCAAAGAGCCTGCAGCGGGCGCAGCTGCTCCTGCGCAGCGTTGGGTTTCGCGGGGGTGGAGGCAGCCGGGGCCGGGTGCGGAACGCGCCGCAGCCTTCCTCCTCCTCCTCCTCCTCCTCCTCCTCCTTCCCCCCCAGGGAGAAACGCGGGATACGTGCCCACGCGCGCGCCGGGTCTTCCCTGACCCCTGGGAATCGGGGCGCTTCGGCTTCCCTTTGGAGCGATCCTGGCGCGTCCCAGTTTTGGCGCGGGCGCGAGGCGCCTCGGGGCACCCGCGGGTCCCCAGTGGGTGCCATCCCGCGCGGCGTCGCAGGTCCCGGCAGGCGACTCCGGCTCTGTTGTTTCCAGCCGGCTCATTTCATAATCCGGAGAGCAATTAAGGCTGGAAAAGCTTTCCGCTCGCGCGTCGCGCGGTGCCATGCCTCGTCGCGGCTGGGCGGGGCGGGAGGGAGTGAAGTCGGGTCGGGGCGTCCGTCCGTCCATCCGTGCTCTCCGCTGCGGTCGTGGGGCGAGAGGCTGGAGCAGGAGAGTCCCGGTCCTTCCCCTCGTGCCCGTCCGGCGCTGGGGGGAGAGGAGGGCATCGCGCGCTTCGCTTGCCGGGGTCAACGCGCCGCAGGGTGCCAGTGTCTCCCCGCTCTCCGGCCGCTCGTGCCGGGGGATTTGCTCGAGCCCCTTCCCTTCTCCTCACCCCCGATATTTTTCCCTGCGTGTACGAGGCCAAATCGTGCCCCCAGCGGAGGCAGCAGCCCCGTTCCGGCCTCCGAGCATCCCTCGGCTCAGGGCCAGCGGCGCCGCTGGGCCCGGTGGCAGGGGACGCTGGGGGCTGCTTCCGGAGGGGCCGTGGGCACCCGGAGGCCGGGACCCAGCGCCCGGCGGTGGGGGGGATGTGCCGGGGCCGGCAGGTGCCCCGTGCCCTCAGCGGGCATCCCGCGCCCTCGGCAGCGCCGGCCGGCAGCGCCGCGGACCCCGGTGGGATGCTGCCACGTGGCCTCCTGCGGTTTCCCCGCTCCGATTGCTTCCTGAGCTCCGCGCCAAGCCGGAAGGGACAGGAAGCGATAGAGGAAAGGAAATTAGTCAGGCTGTCCCGCGGGGAGCGCGGGCCGGGCGCCTCGGTGCCCGTTTCGGGGCGGGCGGGAGATGCCGCCGCGGGGCCCAGCCTCCCCGGGACGGAGGTGCGAAGCCGGGCCGGGAGGGAGGCGGGGTGGCCAAGCGGCGTTCCCGAGCCGGCGGATCCCGTGCTGCCACCCGGGAGCCGTTCAGAGGGGGAGCACCGCGGACCCGAGCCTCCTTCCGCCTTGCTCTCCGGCGACGCGGGGCTCTCCCGGAGCCGATCGCGGCGGGCCGGGCGGACGCTGGAGTTACCCCGGTGGGGCGCTCCGCTTCCCGAGGCACGGAGCGTGTCGGAGGCGGCCTCGGCGCGCCTCCACGTCGCTTCCTGCAGCCGGAGCCCCCAACCTGCCGGTGGGGCCGTGCGCTCCCTTGCCGAGCCCCGGCGCTCCGGGGTTTTCTCGTGCCGGCTGCCGCCGCCTCCGCCGGACACAGGCGCTCAGCAGCCGGACGCCCTCCCCGGCTGCTATAAATACCCCGGCATGGGGCTGCGCCAGTGGGAGCCCAGCTCCCCTTCCCGAGCATCCCCATCCCCGGGCGACGCCGGGGCCAAGGGCTGCTTCCCGGCCGGGATCGCCCCGGCGAGCGAGGGGGAGCTCAGCACCGGCCCGGGGCGGTGGAGCCGGCTGCGGAGGGGGCAGGATCGGGGCCGCGGCGGGGAGGTGCCGCCCGGGCCGCCAGCCGCTCCGGCTATTTTTTTTCTCCCACCCGTGCGGGTGAGAGGCTCAGCGCCGCGCGGCGCCGTCGTGCCCGGGCTTGTCGGTGAACTTTTATCCTTTCGCCATGGGGTCCGGGTGGGGGAAGGAGGCCGGGAAGGCGGTTTGCGGCTGCCAATTTTTTTCCCCCCCCCACTTCTCACCCCTGGCTTTGCTGCGGGGCCGCTTGCCGCACCGGGGCGCGATGCTCCGTTTGCTCCCAGGGATGCCGCTCTGGCAAAGCCCGGGATGCGCGGGGCTCTGCCCTGCACCGTCCTCGCACCGTCCCCGGCACGATCCCGACCCGGCGGCTATCGCGGCTCGTCCGCGCTTCGGGACCCTCGGGAGACCCCCGCTCGCAGGCGGCCCCGGCGGCTTCGTCGCGGCGAGAAGCCGGGCGGCAAGGGCGGCGGTGCCGTGTTTTCCGGCGCGGCCGGTCCCCTCCCTGCCCCGCTGGGGTCGGGCAGGCCGATACCTCCGAAGCCGGTCCGGCCCGGCTGGTTTCCTAATTGCTCGGGTCGGTCGGGGCTGTTTTGTAAGGGCTGGGTGGAGCGCTGCCTCGTGGCCCGCGCTTTACGTCAAAGCCAGGATTTGCCGCGCGCCGGCACCCTCCCTCCGGGAAGCGCGATTCCCGGGCCCGGCGAAAAGCAGGTTTAGGGAAGGAGGAGTTTCGTCCTCACACCTCGGCCGGGGCCGCGGCTTCGCCCTCCCTCGCCGCCTCGCTCGCGTTTCCCCCCCGCTGCCTCTCCGCAACGGCTCCGAGCCGGGATTTCCCTGCCGGAGGAGGAGGAGGAAGAGGGGGGAAGCGGGTGCCCCCGCCGTGCCAGCCTGCCCCCGTGCCGGCGGGGCGCCCGCTGCAGCCGCCCGCTTGCCCTCCCTCCCCTTCCCGTTTTGGGGAATCGCCCCGCTGTGCCGGCTGCCCCGCTGCTTCCCGCGCCGGGGGCTCGGGGTGCCGCACGGCCGGCCGGCTCCGAGCGGCCTCCATCCCTCCCCCCGGCTCGCTGGCTCGCTCCTACAATCCAGTTCTCCTTATTTGGCCACAGCGCTCTCCGAGAGGGGGGAGAGCCGGGACGGGAAGGGAAGGGAAGGGAAGAGAAGGGAAGGGAAGGGAAGGGAAGGGGGGCCGGCGGGCAGGGACCGGAGAGGCTGACATCACGGGGCTCGGCGAGAGACGGAGGAGGGGGGGAAAGTTTCTTTTTTAAAAAAAAAAAAAAAAGAAAAGGCAGCCCAGCCTCGCGGCGCGCTCGAGCCAGCGGGTTGCTGCAGTTCCTTTAAAAGGAGATGTCTGCGCCGGAGACCTTTGTACACTCCCAGCCCGTCCGGGAAGCGTCTCGGCGAAGGGAGACACCTCTCCGCTCCCCACCGCCGGCAGCTGCCGCCAAACATGTTATTGCAAAACGCCGCTCGGGGAGCCGGGCGGGAAAGGGGGAGCGGAGCGGAGCGGGAGGATGGGGGAGCGGGTCCCCCTGGGAGAGCAGCCCCTCGGAGCATCGCTTCCCCGTGGAGAGGCGAGCGGGGCCGGCCGCTCCGGTGCCGGGGCTGCCGAAGCCCTTCGGACACCTGGTTCCCATTAAGGCGAACTGGACGGGAGCCGCCGCACTCTCCTCGGCGCTCCCCTTCCCCTTCGCCTGCCGTTTACCAGGCGCGGGGCCGGCTCGCCGGGCAGCTCCGGAGGCGCCGGCGTGGGCTCGGGGGCCGGGGCTGGGGCTAGCCGGTGCCCGAGGCCACTGGGCATCGTGTCCCCTGTGCCCGAGCAAAGCCGGGGCTGGCCTCCAACGGCGGAGATGGTGTCCAGACTGGGTCATATCCTACCCAAATCCGGCCATATCCTACCCAAATCTGGCCATATTCTACCCAAATCTGGGCTGGGCTGTATGTATCCTACCCAAATCTGGCCATATTCTACCCAAATCTGGCCGTATCCTACCCAAATCTGGGCTGGGCTGTATCCTGCCCCAGTTTTCCTCGGGATGGGCTGTTCACCCCGGACGGCAGGTCACTCGGAGGCTTGGCCCGGCCGGTTTTGGGGCGGAAAAGCATGGTTAGGTGCCCGAGGAAGGCTCGTTGGCATCTCTTAGGCGGACGCAACTCCCGGGCGCGAGCGGGGACGCCGGGGCGCCCGGAGCTGCGGATGCACCGCGCGGGACCGCATCCCGCCGGCTCCGGCGGCGGATCTGACGGGTGCCCCCCTCTCTGTGCCGGCAGGTTGTCGCGTGTCGGTCGGGGGCTCGGGGTCGGAGCCCAGAGCAGCCAGCACCATAGCGTCCAACAGCTGGAACGCCAGCGGCAGCCCCGGGGAGGGGCGGGAAGATGGCCAGGACGGCATGGACAAGAGTCTGGACAACGACGCCGAGGGCGTGTGGAGCCCCGACATCGAGCAGAGCTTCCAGGAGGCGCTGGCGATCTACCCGCCCTGCGGCCGCCGGAAAATCATCCTCTCGGATGAGGGCAAGATGTACGGTGAGTGCCGGCGGCGGGGAAGGCGGGGGGGACGGGCACCGCGGCACGGGAGCTTCCTCCCGCTCGTCGCTCTCGGCGGAGGCGAGCGGGACGGCGGAGGCGCCCCCGAGCCGGAGCGAGCCCCTGGCATGTCCACGGCGCCGGAGCGAGCCCCCGGCACATCCGCGGTGCCGGAGCAAGCCCGTCGCCCGCGCGCCCCACACTGCTGCTGCCGTCCGCTCCCGCTGCCCCCAGCTCCCGCCGCGCCGCTCGCGCTCCCTCCCTCTCCCTCCCTCCCTCCCTCTCCGGCCCTGCCGGACCGACTGGTTTGGCGAAGCCGTCGGGCAGGGAGCAGGAGCGGGAGCGCGGGGGGCCCAACGCCCGGGCTTGGGCGTGAAAGCGGCTGCGTCTGGCCTCCGCGCGCGGGTCGTAAACAAAACGCTTCCTCCTGCTCCCTGGGCTCCTCCGGCCCGCTCCCGATTCGCGTTTCCAAACCGCGCTGGCAGCGACCTCCCGGGAAGCGCCCGCCGGAGGAGGGAAAGGGCCCGGCAAAAGCCGCTCCCACCCGCGCCGTCCCGCGCGCCGAATCCCGGCAGAGATTGCGGAGGCTTTGGCAGCTTTGCAAGCGCCTCCCTGGTCTGCGAAGGAGCCCGGCCCAAGGAGCGTGAAATGAGTTTGCGAGGACTCAGCCTAGTTTCTAGCAGTCTGTTTTCCCCAGACTCCTCCGTTTTCCCCAAACTCCTGCTGTGCGGCCCCGGGGTGATGCACAAGGCGGATGGCTCGGCCGCGCGGTGGCTTCGGCCTCGGCCCCGTCCCGTGGGGAAGGTGACGTCCAGCCCCCTCCTGCCCGCTGTGCCGCCGGCACGCGGCTCCTGCTGGAAATGCTGGATGGGCAGCACCGGGGGTGCCAGAAGTGGGGACACCGAGGCGGCGGGAGCCGTCTGTCCCATCACATCCCTGCTAGTGCCGGGTGCCGGCGGGACCCTGCTCCCGTGGCGTCCCACCCCGGCGCCCTCGGAGGTGACCGCGGGAAGGTGAAGGCTGGCCGAGAGGGAGCCGCCCCGGGAGCCGGCCTCCATCCCCAGCATCCGCAGTCCTCCCACCGGGGATGGCGCTGCCACCGGCGAGGGGCTCATCGGGGACATTTTGGGGGGACGTGCCAGCGGCGTGTCCCGCCGGGGCTGTGCAGTCGGCTCCCCGTGGGATCCGTGCCTCCCGGGGCTCGCTCCGGGCGCGGGCGCCGTGGGCGATGCTCCGGGCGCTCCCGGTGCCACCCCGCTTGCCGGGGCCCCCCGACCCGGGGCTGGCAGCCGAGGGAAGCGCAGGGCTTCCCAAGCGGGCGCATTTTTCGGATTTCTCCAGGAATAGCTGAAGTGCCGCTGGGAGCCTGGCCTCCGCTCAGCACACCCCGGCGCGCAGACCGGTTTTTCCAGCCTTTCGGAGACATCTGGCAGCCGCTTAAAGAGACAGCGGCCCCCGTCGCCTTTCATCTCCCAGCAGCCCTCCGCGGCTCCCAAACGCCGCTCCGGCTCCTTCCCGGCCTCCCTGCCGCGGGAAGCGGGGCTGCGGGGCGGCGCGGGGCCGCGGGCGGTTCGACGGCGCCTCTCGGCAGGGGGAAAAGCAGCCTCCGAAGCCACCGGCGCCGCCGCACCGCCGTCCCCACCGCGGCGACTGACCCTTTGCCGCTTTGCAAGGGTCGTGCTGGCTGGGGGCCCCTGCGAGGGCCCGGTTATTCCTTGGGGGGGGGGGGGTTTTTTTTTTTGGAGGAGGAGGAGGGGGCTGGCGGTGGCACCTGAAGCTCTGGCGGTGCGAGGTGCGCAGCATCCCGCGAGAAAAAAATAACGCCCCGGCATCCCGCGAGGAAAAAAAGCGCCCCGTGCACGAGCTGGCCGTGCAAACGCGGGGCGCCGGCTGCAAAATCGGCTTCGAGGCGGGGACGGAGGTGGGGACGGGGCGCCGGGGCGGGTGGCGGCGGGATGGCGGGGTGGCGGGACGGGTGCCCCCCGCGCCCCGGCAGCAGGTGGATGCCGGGGCCGCGCTCGCTCGCTCCTTGGCCGCCGGCTCGTCCCGCTGGGTTATTTTTAACGGGAGCCGTCCAACTGGTTCACGTGGTGGTGTCAGGGGAGAGGAATTTGGGGAATGTGGTAATTTGGAGGAGGCCGTGCCCTCGCCGAAGAGGTGGCACGGCCCCCGGTGAATCACCGGCCGGGCCGGGGGCCGGAGCCGGTGGCGGCTCTGCCCCGGGAGCGCAGGGCCGGAGGGGGCAGGTGGGGCGCGAGGGAGACGGGTGCAGATCTGCTCCCGGTCGTGCAGCACATCCCAGCTGGATCCGATAGCCCTCGAGACCCCCCGGAAACCTCCCAGGGTGTCCCTGCGAGGCCGCCGCGGTGCAAGCTGGCACGGGCCGGGAGCGGGGCTGGAGCCGCGGGAAAGAGGGGCTGGATGTGCCGGGAACCGTTTGCCGGATCCAAGGCGCCCGGCGGCTGGCGAGCCGTTTGTGCCGGAGAGGTGGCCACGCCGGGCTAGCGGAGCCATTCCCAACGCTCCGGCGGGTCTGGCCGGGGTGGGGCCAGGCTTCGCCCCGGGGTGCCGCAAGAGGGGCCACCCGCTCCCGGCCGGCACGGGGACCCCGGAGCGCCGCCGGCCCCGCGCGGCACCTGGCCCTGTCCGTTCCCGCGCCGCGAGCGGGGCCGCAGGGGGGGGGCAGCCGGGCGGCGAGGGGCCCCTCCGCCGCGTCCCCCCCCCCACCTCCACCCCATCCCGGAGCGCCCAGTTGCTCCGGGGCCGGGCGGGGGCCGGCCGAGGTGGGGGTTATTTTTTCAGTTTTTTTTTTTTTTTTTTTCCCCAAGCCGAAACCCGCTCCAAGGGCATTTCGACAAGTTCCAACCGCGACCATCTGGTCCATTAAAATAAATCTGGCGTGCCTGGCCGCCCCCGTGCGCGGGGGGCGAGGCGGCGGGGGGACGGGCCGGGGGCCAGCAGAAGAAAGCTCCCAGCTGCTCTGACGTTTGAACGTAGATTGGCCACAGCTGGCCCGTAAAATGTGGCGCAAAAGCGCTGCTGCTTCGAATTAGGGCCCAGGACGTTAGGAAATACTGGTGGAAAGGCCAGCGCGGCTGCGAACGCTAGCGGGGGGCCGGGGGGGGACCCGAACCCCGGCTCGGACCCCGTGGGAAGCGCTGCGGGGAGCGGGGCGATTCATTTTTTTCCCCGCTGCAAGCCTCCGTCCTGGCCGGGGTGACATTTGGGGGGGGCTCCGGTCGCTGGCGTTTGGGGACACCCCCCGGCCCCTCCGTGGGGGTGACGGGGGGGGGGGCTTTGGCTGCCTGCCCCCCTCCCAGCACCCCGTTACTGCCCCCCCGGGGCCGGCAGCCCCCATGGGGTAGCAGCCGCCAGGTGGGACCTGCTGCCACCGCGTTGTCCCCTCTGGCCACCGCGTTGTCCCCTCTGGCCGGACAGCTGTCAAGGCAGCGCCATCTCCCGGCAGAGCCGGCCTCGTTGGGGACCGGCTTCGTTAGGGACCGGCTTCGTTAGGGACCGGCATCAGCATCCTTGGCCGGGGCTGCTCCTGCTCCTCGTCCCGGGTGGTGGCGTTGACGTTGGCTCCGTCTCTCGCGCAGGTCGCAACGAATTGATAGCCAGGTACATCAAGCTGCGGACGGGGAAAACCCGGACGAGAAAGCAGGTAAGGACCTCGCTCTGCCTTTCCCGTCTCCGGGGTGGGGGGGGGGGGTCCGGCCCGGAGCCGGCTTTCGGGAGGGGGGCAGCAGGTAAGCCGGCGTCGGGGTCGGTGGGCGGCGTGTTTTCCTGGCCGTCCTCGCTCGTGCCGTCCTGCCGGAGGCGCCGCGGCGAGGGCCGGCGGTGAGGACTGCTCTTCCTCCCGGCTTCATCCTCGCCCGCCCGCCCTGCGCGGGGGACCGTACCCCGGGAGCTGCTTCCGTCTGGCACGATCACCCTCAAAACGGTGTTTGGCCCCAGCCCGGCCTGGGAATGCCTGGAGTGCGGGGCGGCATCCCGCGGCGTCGGAAGGATGCTCTCCCGCGGTAGCAGCTCCTGCTCGGCCCGGCAGCGCGGCTGGATGCAAGGATCGGGGTCGTCCTCTTTGCGCTCCGAGGCCTCGGCTCGTGGAGCAGCCGTAGCTTGAGCAGCCTTGCGTTTTACCAAGCTCCCTCTGGAGTATCCAGGCCTAAACTAAGCGGTTTCGTCCTTAGCCTGAGCCCGGGATGTTTTTTCTCTTTCTCCGTAACGGAGCCGGAGTCCCAGCTCCGCTGCTTGAAATCTCCGTCTGAGCAGTGTACGTGTGTGTGCGCATCTCTCTTTGCTTCTCCGCCTGGATCGAGAGACCTTTCCCACCTCTGCTCCTTACCGGGCCGGGACAGGGAGAGCGGCTTGATGCCCCGCACGCCGTGGGGAAGGCGCTCCCAAAAATCCCTGGGCCAAAACCAAGCCGTCCCCGTCGCAGCCGTAGCGGGGAGCAAGGGGTGAATCCAGAGCCCCTGCTCTGATCCTGCCAGGCCGCCCGGGTTTGGGAGCCTGGGATTGAGGGCAATGCGGGCAGGGATGCCGGTGGCGCTGGGAGCGCCCAGCGGCGGTTCCTGCTGTTGTCCGGCATCATCAGGGTCGCATCCATCCCGGCCGTGCGCCCTGGCTGCGTCCTTGTGCTGGAGACCAAACCAGGACGGCAGCAATCCCCCGCAGCCCTCGATGTGCCGTGCCTGTTTATAATGCGTCCGGTGGCTCTTCCATCCTCTCCGCGTTGTCCCTGCTTGGGAAAAGTGCCCGGCTGGCCGGATCCGTGATACATGTCCTAGCAGACCCAGGCCTTTCCCAAAAGGATGCTGCGGGGCTGCTGCATCTTGCTCGCCATCCCCGCGGCGGGGCGGATGGCTTTGGGAGCAATGTGTCGGCTCCCAGCTTCCTCGAACCCCTGGGACTGGGGTACCCGCATCCCTCCGGGCATGGGGAGGAGAAAATCCTTCCAGGATATTGCAGAAAGAGGGATTGAAGCGGCATTTCGGAGAGGCCAAGAGATGGGCTCAACCCACGGTCTTTGCACCGGATCAGTGCTGAGCAGGGCTTTAATTCTGCCTAAAAGCTCTGCCTGGACCCCCGGCGAACCTCTGGCAGGGGCAGGGCAGGGCCGAGGCGATGCTCGAAGGGAGCAGACGGACTCGGCTGCCTCCCTGTGCGCGGTTGTGCCGTGCTGTGCCGTGCTGTCCCGGCACGGGAGCTCGCAGAAAAGGGCCCCGCGTCCCCGCGGGCTCAGGGTCCCTCGGGGCGCCCGGTGCCTCGAGGCAGGGACCCCAGGGAGCACTGTGGGTTTCTCGGCTGCCTGGAAATCAGCCGCTTTTTATATGGACCCTGTTGTTTTAGGGGCCTAGAGAAGAAAATCTCCGCTTGCCTTTCCCACCTCTTAATCCTGCAAAATTAGTAAGAGCCTTGGGGCAGCTGGCTGGTGCCTCCTGTATCTTCCTTGGCACCAGCCGTCCCGCCGCAACGGCGGGGCCGGAGCAGACGCAGGGTGCTGGGGTAACCCCCGGGGCACCCAAAAAGAGCCAGGCTGTATCCGCGGAGCCGGCTGTTGGAGGGGAACAGCCCGTGCCCTCGCGCGGGAAGGGGCAGCCGTCCTTCCCGAAGCCCCGAGCGACGCTGAACGCGGAGCCGCCAACTTGCAGAGGCTTCGCTCGGAGAAGCGCGCGCGCGTCGCAGGGCGCCCGCCCGCAGCCGGCGCCGTGCCGCGACGCCGGTTCCCGCCCGCCGCGCGTCGGGCCGCGACGTTCCCCCGCTTTCTCTCCCTCTAGCTCCGCCGGCGGGGCGGCCCCGAGCTGCAGCACCGTCGGCGTTTCCAGGAGCATCGGCCGGTCCCGGAGGCCCTGCCGGCCCCGCGCGCCCCCCGCGCCGCGCGCTCTCGGGGCGGTGCAGGAACATGTCTTCATTCTCTCTGTGTTTTCCTTTTTGGGTGGCTTGGCGGGCTCTAGGTGTCCAGCCACATACAGGTTCTAGCTCGGAAGAAGGTGCGGGAGTACCAGGTTGGCATCAAGGTACGTTGGAGCCCCTGCCCATGCGGTCGTGGCGGTGTTTGGATGAGCATGGGCAGCCCCCTCTCCTTCCTCTCTTTTCCTCTGGTTGACGGCTCTGCTGTTTTCCCTCTCCTTCTGCTTTTCTCTCTGCAGGTCTCTAGCCACTTGCAGGTTCTAGCCCGACGGAAATCTCGCGAGATTCAGTCCAAGCTGAAGGTACGCGCGCCCCCCCCCAGCTTCCTCGCCGCTCGCCCCGCTCCCGCCTGGGCCGCGCTGACGACTAACGCACTCAGCTCTGTGGTGTGCCGCTTTCTCGCCTTTTGATGTCTTTTCTTCCGCCCTCCCTTTGCTCCTGGAACCAGATGTTTTCTAGCGGCGTCTTTGCGGGGAGGCACCGGGGCGCCTGGAGGCAAAGGCGGCGGGATGCTCCGGCGGGCAAAGCCGGCCGGGGAAAGCCGGCAGCCCCCTTCCCTCTGCGCCGGGACGGCCCTGCGCCATCCTCGGCCTGCCGGATCCCCTCCTTTCGCCCGGATGGGGGCTCAGCCCTATTAAGACGGGGGTTTAAGCCCTCCCTGCCGCGACCCGCGTGCCGTACGAGGGATTCCCGCTCCCTTGGGGCTGCCGGGGTTTCTCCCAGGAGGTGGAAGGAGCAGCCCTGGGTTCAGCCCGCTCCCGAGCGAGGAGCCCGGGTAGCACCGGGCGCGAAGGGGCCGGCACGGCCCCCACCAAAGCCGGGGTGGCCGCGAGCCCAGGTGCTGCCGGCCGGGACCTGGTGCCCGGCCCTGCTCGCCCCTCGAGCCGGGGGTCCCGGGGGGCAGATGCTCGGTGCCGGGCTGCGGCACGGCGGAGGCCGGGCGGGATGCCGGGCGCCATCCCGGGACAGGCCGCGGTTCCAGGGGCCAAGGGAGCCGAGCGAGGAAAAACTGGAGCGTCCTCTCTTCTCTGGTTGGCTTCTCTTGCTGTCCTTCCCTCTTTTAACTGGAGATCGACTAACCTTTCCGTAACCGCTTTCCACCGTTCCCGGTTTTGTTTTGGGGGGGGGGCGGTGGGGACAGTGGGAGGGCGCGGGCAGGTTTGGAGACGCCTCCGAAGGACCGAACCCCTCCGCGTCCCGTGGGCCATGTCGGAGCCGGGCTGGGCGGCTGCGATGCTCCCGACTCGATCCCAGCACCATTAACCGGGAGCATCTCCTAGGTTGCTTCCAGACGGGACCTGCTTCCCTTCGCCCGGCAGAGGATTCGGGAGCCCTAAAAGCTTTTTAGCCCCCTCCGTTCCCTGCGGCCGCAAAGCCGCCTCTCCCAGCGCTTTTTGGGCGAGGCTCGGTCGGTCCCGGAGGCTTGGCAGCTCCCGGCGGGCAGGGATGCCGGTGCCGGCGCCACGCGTGACCGGGGCGCCAGGAGGGGCCGTTCCTCCGCCGGGCGGATTTGCTAGGAGAAGCCAGGAGAGGGCACCCGAAACTCTTATCGGGAGGCTCGTCTGGGCTCGTACGGCTGCGAAACCCGTCGCCACCCAGACGAGGGGCAGCCAGGGCGACCGGGCCCGGGAAGGGCTTTTCGCACCGGGCACGACTAAGGGCTGCAGCTTGTTGCCGCAGGATATTGGGGAAGCCAAAGCCACCGACGAGCCCCGAAAGGGACAGGGCAGGTTGAGATTGAGGGGGACGAAGGCCAGCGATGGCTATTTTGGTGCTGTTCCCAGCCCAGGACGTCCCGCAGCCGCTGCCGGCGGGAAGCCGGAGGGGAGAGATGGCTCCGAGCAGCGTGGCCTGGATGTAAAATATCATTTCACAGCCGTTTTTGGAGGCAAATCCCGGCGTGGAGAGCCCCATGGTCTCACCCGGCGCAGCGCTGCTTCCCCTAGGGGACTGAAACTCCCTTGCGGGAGTGTTTCTTCTTTTTTTTTTAGATGCGGTCACGTGCCGCCGAGTTTAGTCCTCCCCGGCGTGTGCCTGCTTGCAGAGCTCTGGTACTCCCCACCCTGCCAGCAAATGCTATTGATCTTTAAAATACACAGTGCTGCTCTGCCCCGAGCCAAAATAAATGAACCGATGGATCCTCGAGGTTCCTAAGAGGGAAGAACAAGGGGTGCGGGGCTGGTGTCGGCACGCACGAGTGCATGGGGCAGCTGGAGGAGCGCCCCTGCCCCGGGCAAGACCTCAGTGCCCCGGTGGCCCTGGTGAGATGAGCTCCATGGCGGAAGCAAAAAGAAAAAGAAAAAGAAATATATATATATATTTTTTTGAGTCCCATCTCTCATATAAATGCATAGGCAGCTTAGGAGGGGTTTTGTGCCCAGGCGCTGCCTTCGGGTGCCTATAGGGGAGTTTGTGCAAATATCCCGCGGCAGCCGGGACGTGCCGCAGGGGATGCACGGCCCCTTCCCCGGCTCCCGGCACGGCAGGAGCCCCTCCGACCCTTCGTTTCTACCTCCCCGCTGGGAATTTTTGAGGGCCTGCTGAGTGGGAAAGGTTTTTAAAGGCTATGAAAAAGGCAGCGAAGAGGCTCGGGTCGCTCCGCGTGTGCACCCGAGCCCGGCGGCCCCCTCGAGGAGCCGGGGCCGTTTCCTTAGCGAGCGTCCCCCCGCCCCGGGACATGGTCCCCTTTTGCCCCCCGGGTGCTTCGGCACGTGGCCGCGCACGCAGGGCATTTCGCCCACCGGCGCCGGCTCTGCCCCATCCCTGGGTGCTCCCCGGCGGCACTGCTGGTCCACGATGCCGGTCCACGATGCCGGCCCCTTCGCCAGGTTTCCCCCCGCTGCCCCGGGGCTCTGCTCCGGGCTGCCGGTGCGAGGATGCACGAAGCAGCCAGGTCGAGAGGGGCTTCGTTCCCCAAATCGGGCTCCGGCGAGAGGTCGGCGCGCGCGTGGCTGGGGGGCGGTTGCGGACGCCGCTGCTCCCGCGATGCTCTAACCGTTTCCTTTCCTCTCTTTTGCATACAGGCCATGAACTTGGTAAGTTGGCTTTGTGTTTGCAACTCCCTTATTTCCCCCGTCGCCTCTCGCCCCCTTCCCGCAGAGGTGCCGACCCCCTGCGTGTCCGGCGGTGGGTCCGGTCCGGAGCAGGGCCCGTCTTTCCGACGGGGCACGAGGCTTCACGCCTGACAGCTTGTGCCCAGCGAGACTGACGGGTTGATGGGGGGGTGTTTTCGGGATCCACTCGCCCACCCCGGTCCCTTTGCTGGGCTGCGCCACTCAGATCGAGGGGGTGTCAGTGTGTGTCCGTCAGTCCGGCCGGCTCCGCGTGTAACCTCCGTGTCTCCCCTCTCTTCTCCCCGCTTAGGACCAGGTCTCCAAGGATAAGGCTCTGCAGAGCATGGCTTCCATGTCCTCCGCTCAGATCGTCTCGGCCAGCGTCCTGCAGAACAAGCTCAGTCCCCCTCCTCCTCTTCCTCAGGCTGTCTTCTCTGCTGCCCCCAGGGTGAGAGCTCCGGGCCCCCCCGCCCGGGGGGGGGACACCCAGGGTGGGGGGCTCAAATCACCACTGGGGAGGGGGGGGACCAGGGGTGGTCCACCAGCTCCGGGGCTGTGGAAGTGGCACCAGGGCAGCTGCGTTTCCTGGAGGAGGATGCAGGTGGGAGGAAGGGCTTGGGTCATGTTCCTTGTGCCGTGGCTCAACACAAGCTCCTGACTCTCTCCCCTGTGCTGTTTCCCCCAGTTTTGGAGTGGGCCGATCCCAGGACAGCCTGGACCCTCTCAGGAGTGAGTACCGAGACCCCTCCGTAGGCAGGGCTGCCCGGCTGTTGGCAGCACCTCGCCCTTGGGAAGGGCTGGAGGCACCAGCTCCTCGTCCGCCTAACGCCGCCGCGCTCTGTTTTTCAGCATTAAACCGTTTGCACAACCAGCTTACCCCATCCAGCCACCCATGCCTCCGTCACTAGCCAGTAAGTGCTGTCCCATGCCGCCCTCCCACCCGGGTCCCCTTCCCACCCCTGCCGGGATAAAAGGCTGTGCTTAAACCCGGACAAGAGCCCCGCTTTGGGAGCTGGACCACTTCTCCCAGCAGGGAACTGTCCCAACTTACCCTGTCTACCGAGGAGCAGGGCCAGCACGTGCCATGTTTTGGCTACAAAACAGCTGCCCGTGGCAACGTAGCTGTCCTGGGAGACGTGGGAGCGTAGGGTGGGAAATTACGGGAAGCCGAGCTTTCCTCTCGGCCCCGGCTCACGGCTGCTTCTCGTGCCGCTCCTGCAGGTTACGAGCCCTTGGCTCCGCTCCCACCAGCCGCCTCGGCCGTGCCCGTCTGGCAGGACCGCACCATCGCCTCCGCCAAGCTCCGGCTCCTCGAGTACTCCGCGTTCATGGAGGTGCCGCGGGACGCCGAAACGGTGAGAGTCCTGTCGTCATGCCCGGCCCCGCTCTGCTGCCTGCAGAGAGCTCATCTGGGCTGGGAGACGGGGCAAAGTCCGGCAGGTCCCCATCCCTGCCCTTGGTAGTGCTGAGCATCTAAAAGCAGAAGCACCCGTAGGAGCCACGGGGTGACGGCAGGGCTGGAGAGATGCTGGAGGACACGTCGAGTCGCCTTGCTCTCCCGTGCGGCTGACCCATCTCTTCCCCCCCCCCCCCACCCCTTACAGTATAGCAAACACCTCTTCGTGCACATCGGCCAGACGAACCCGTCGTACAGCGATCCTCTGCTGGAGGCCGTAGACATCCGCCAGATCTATGACAAGTTCCCCGAGAAGAAAGGTGGCCTCAAGGAGCTCTACGAGCGAGGGCCCCAGAACTCCTTCTTCCTCGTCAAGTTTTGGGTAAGGTCCCTGCCCGGGCTCTTCCTCGAGCTACGGGTGTCAAACAGCCGTACCTTCCCCCGGGACACAGCTCGCTGCAGGCTGGGGCACCCCGCACGTGTCCCCAGCAGAAGCTTGGTGCACTCACATGTAATGGTGTCCCTCCTTTCCGGCACTCCAGGCGGATCTGAACAGCACTATCCAGGACGGGCCGGGGACTTTCTACGGTGTCAGCAGCCAGTACAGCAGTGCAGAGAATATGACCATCACGGTCTCCACCAAGGTGTGCTCCTTTGGGAAGCAGGTGGTGGAGAAAGTGGAGGTGAGTCCTTCTCCCCTGAGCATCATGGAAAGGTGGGAATTGGGTCTCCTGTGGGTCCCAGGGCAGCGTGGGAAGGATAAAGCCCCAGAATGGAGGTGTAGGACACCTGGGTACCTCGCCTAGGCTTGCACATGAGCCACTGCATCACGTGGCTGTGAGTTATTGCCCAGGGTCCTGGGCAATGTGCCGTAGGTGACCCTGCTTGAGCGGGGGGGGTTTGGACTAGATGATCTCCAGAGGTCATCCAACCTCAGCCGTTCTGTGATTTCTTCCCTGGGCCATGATATCCCCCTGAGTTGGAGCGGAGAGGGAGTCTCCAAGATGTCCTAGTTGGCTCCCACATATGTGAGCCCGTCTCCTGCAGTATTTCCACACCAGGGCCATCCCGGCGGAGCGCGTCAGGCGTGCTGCGCCCGCGCCGCGCTGCCCTTGGCCATCGCCCGCTCCCGGGGCGGCTGCCTCACCGCCTTGCTGTCCCTCGCAGACGGAGTACGCGCGGCTGGAGAACGGCCGGTTCGTCTACCGAATCCATCGGTCTCCCATGTGCGAGTACATGATCAACTTCATCCACAAACTCAAGCACCTCCCGGAGAAGTACATGATGAACAGCGTCCTGGAGAATTTCACCATCCTGCAGGTACCTCCTCTCCTTTCTCCTTCGCCGCCCTCTGCTCCCCCCCGTGGCAGTTAACGCAAACGAGGCCCAATTTCGAGAAACGGGCCATCTCCAACCTCGCATTTGGTGTGAGACGTTGCAACAGAGGCACCTGGGATAGATGGAGGTCACCAAAGTAGGCGTAAAGCACTGGGAACCATCCCGAGGGTGCATTAAGAGCTTGGAGCACGCGCTTCGATCAGACCCGAGGTCCCCCCCGGGACGTTTAGCGGTTGGCTGGCCATTTTAGGACAGATAGCAAATTTTGATGGTGCAAACAGAGCGACTGCTCCCGGGGCGATACAACCCCCCCCCCCCCCCCCAAAAATAACACCCGCTGCCCCTCGGCATCGCCCCCTCCTAACCCGGCTCTGGCGCTCTCCCGCAGGTTGTTACGAACAGGGATACCCAGGAAACCTTGCTCTGCATAGCCTTCGTTTTCGAGGTCTCCACCAGCGAGCACGGCGCCCAGCACCACGTGTACAAGTTGGTCAAGGACTAGGGGCCCCCTGGGCCGGGCGGGGGGGCGCGAGGGGAGGGAGGGGGCCGGGCCGAAAAGCCGCCCGCGTGCGTTGCCTCATGAGAAGTCCTTTGAAGAGAGGAGGAGGAGGAGGAGGAGGAAGAGGAGGAAGACAAACGACTAGCCAAAAAAGACTGACTTGCGATGACAGATGTTTTCTACTTAGGAACAGTTTCTTTTTTTTTTTTTTAAATAAATAAAAAAAAAAAAAAAAAGAAGAATGGCAAAGGAACTGTACGGAGAAAGGAGGACCGTGCCCGGCGCTGGAAAGGGGAAGACCGGTCCCCGGCATCACTGAGGAAAGCTGGGATGCTGCCGTGCCGGCGTCGAGCGCGGGCCGTCGAGCCCTTCCTTCGGCCGGGGCGCGCGTCTGCCGCCTCGCTCGGCCGCTGCCTGCCGGGGCCTGATCCCGAGGGGGACGGAAGGCAGGAGCGCGGCCGGGCGGAGGGGACGGAGGCGGCGGTGGCAGCGAGGTCCGGCGTGCAAAGAGGCGGCTCCGTGCCCGGCGCCTTGCGGCCAGGCGCGGGAAAAGGGGGTCCGCGGAGGGGCTGTTTAGGGCTTTTTAGAAAGACCCCGCGTTCGTGATGGGAAGGTGACCCTCCTGCGCCCCTCCGCCGTGTCGGGGACCTGCTGCCCTTGTGCCGGCGACTAGGGAAGGCGGATGAGCCGAGTTCGCCGGTTCAAATCCCGAGAGGGGCAGGAACCGGCCGACCCACCCGTGGAGGGAGAGCGCGGGGGACGGGACGGAGGAGATGAGAGGCTTGTGCAGAGAAAGCGTTGGGATTTAAGGAGCTCGGTTTGGGTCGCTGCGGCTGATATCGGGCGGCGGCGGGAGCCCCTGCGGGGGGTGCAGGCTTTCAGGGATTGAGCTCGGAGGTTTCATAGTGTGAAGCCTCCCCTGTTGCCGCTTGTCGAGGTGTAAGGAGGAAAGAGCCGCGATGGTGGATTTGCCTGATTTACTTTGCATATGTAAATTTTCCGTCTTTTTTCTTGCCCCCCCCCCCTTTTTTTGGCTTTTACTGTGTTGACAATTTTCCTGGTTTAGGTTTTTCCTTGCGGCCGCCCCCCGAATCGCTCCTTTCCGGGTGAGGGCGCTGTGCGGAAAGCTGCCCGGGGAGAGGGGCTCGCGCGGGGAGCAGCGCGTCGGGGCAAAGGGGGCCGGCGAGGGGGGACACGGAGCGCGCGGCGTTGTGGCTACGGCCCCAAGCGACGCCGGTCCCAACCGGGCGGCTGCAAGGGCAGGTCCCCGGGGAGAGCATCCCTCCGAGCGGGAGGGGATGCAGAGGGTGAGAGCGGTCGGGCTTTGGGGCGGGGGTTGCACGAGGCTGGCGGGGGACGGAGCCGGACCTTTTGGTCTGCGGGGGTTTCTCCTGCCGGGCTCTTGCCGGAGGGTGGTCGCCGGTGGGGAGCGACAGCGGTGGGCGTTGCAAGTGGTGATGGCGGGCAGGGAGCATCTCTAGGGGTGCTGGAGCCCGTGGTGGATATAGGCAGTGGTGTTTTCTATATATACGTATAGGTGGATGTAGGCTTGGTGCTATCGGGTGGCCCTGCTGCAGAGCATTTTTGCAACGAGCCCCTTTCGCCTCTCCGCTAGCCGGTCCCTCTGCGGCCGCATCCTGCTGTCCCTGCTCAGCGCCGTTCCCGCGGGCCAGCCCGGTGCATGGCGTGGCGGGCCGGAGAACCGGACCCCCGGCACTGGCGGTGGCGCCCGGCCCCGTAGCTCAGGAAACGTTGCAGCCTTTGCTGCAATCGCGCCCGCCGTAGCATCGCGGAGCCGGCGGCGCCGAGCTCCGGGCAAACGGCCGGAGCGGCCGGAGCCAGCGCCGCGCTGAGGACGGCCGCCGAGTTCTCATATGTAGCATGTTTGTTTGTTGTCATTGGTTTTGTTTTTTTTTCCCCCCTTTCTTTCATTTCACTCACTGGTCTAAAACTCTGGGAATTAAAGCTCAAACCTCCCCGCCACGAAATGCCCTTCCTGCCGCCCGCCCCGGCGCGGTGCCCCCGGGCAACCAAACTCCTCTTCAACTGGACCGGTTTGCGCCAGCCCCCCCCCCCCCCCCCCCAATCCCCTCCATCCCGCGCAGGTGCCGAATTCCCGCGGCCCAGCGGAGGCAATGGCTGAGGCCCGTGTGCATGGACGGGATTTCACCCGGATCCTGGAGACCCTTTCTCAGCCCCCCCCCCCCGGCCCCTCCGTTCTCCTCCAGTGTATTTATGAATTTCACATGAAGTACTGTTTTATTTTTTTAAAGACTTTGTAAAGCTTACCAGGGTTACGATCACCATTTTTAGAGCTGTGTCAGTCCACAATGTTAAAAATCCATTTTTTTTATGTATTATATTTTTTGTGTATTTTTTTTTTAATCCAGCTGTGATGGGTTGTATCATATATTTGTTGTGTTTACTGTATCTGTCCAACTTCAAAGAGAGGAGACTGTGGAGCTCCCGAGAAAACTACGGTCTGCTGAAAAAACCATTAAAATTATTTGTTCATGGGTTGGCTCAAACAGCTCTGAAGTTGCTATTTTTCCATCTCTCGTCCGGCCTGGGAAACCCCAGGGTTGGGTAACGCGTTTCCTGTTACCCCGGCACTTTCGGATTACACATCCTGCTGTTTCCTGCTGGGGTTTGCAGCACCGGTGATGGGTTTGCTCGGGAAAGGGGGGCTGCCACGTTCATCCCTGCCCCGGGGCGGCGAGGGACGAAACGGGACCCCGGGCCGGGAGGAGAAGCAGGACAGAGCGGATTTACTGCGGCGCCGCGCACCGTTCACGGGCGCCTGCCGCGTCTGCAAGGTTTGGCTCTGCCCGCTCGCTGTTTTAGGGCTCGTCCAGGCAGAGATCAGGCGACGGAGGGCTGAGTCTGCGCTACCAGAGTTGGAAACCTTCATTAAACTAAAACCTTGCTCTAGTGCAGCTGCTATTTTATACCCCCTGGAAGAAGATGGTGCAGACGATGCCGTGTTGCCAGCACCTTCCCCCTTTTTGCAACCCAAAGCATCGTATTTACACGCACCTTTCTCTCGAGCCCCCGACGTGGCACTGCCCGCCGTGGGGACACCGCGTAGGGACCCCAGGGATGGGGAAGGGCCACCAAGAGAGAGGTGGCAATGCGCCGGGAGCCCAGCAGGTGATCCTAAGGGCACCTGGGAGCTGGTGGGTCATGGGAAGCGGTGTCCCAGCACTGGGATTTCAGGGAGCACAAAGAGCGAGAAGTACTGGGGGGCACCTACAGGCCTCGGAGGGACGTGGTGGGAAAGCCGGGGCTGCTGGCCCCGCTTTGGGAAGAGGCTCTGCCCTTCGCCGCCGAGGCTGAGCTGCAGCAGGGGAAGGGGTGGCCCTGTCCCCAGGGGAAGGGCACTGCAAAGCCTCCCTCCTTTGCGCCTGGCCCCCTCTCCTTGCGCACCCTCTCTTGCACCCCAGCTCTTTCCCCATGCACTTCTTCCCCATTGCACCCCATCCCTCTCTCCATGCACCCCCTTCCCCCTTGCACCACCACTGCACCCCATTCCTCTCCCCATGCACCCCCATTGTACCCCATGCCCTCTCCCAGGCACCCCCACCCTCTCCCCATGCACCTCCACTGCATCCCATGCCCCTCCCCATCACCCTTCTCCCTGTCCCCATGCACCCCCCACAGCACCCCATCCCTCTCTCCACTGCACCCCCGTCCCTCTCCCCGTTGCACCCCCGTCCCTCTCCCTCCAGCCCGCGCCCCGCCTCCCCCGTCCCGTCCCCTTCCCTTTCCGAGCCGCAGCGCTGCCTGCCGGGACTCGTAGTCCCGCCGGCCCCGGTCCCGGCGCCGCTCCCGGCCGGGCACCGCCGCGCCGCCCCGCGCCCCGCTCCGCCTGTTGCTCCGCGCCGCTCCGCGCCAGGTGGGTCCGGCCGCTCCGCGCTCCGCTCTGCACCGCACCGCGCTCCGCTCCGCACCGCGCTCCGCACCGCGCGCCGCTCCGCGCGCCGCTCCGGTCCCCGCGCGCCGCTCCGGTGGCTCCGGTCGCGCTCCGCACCCCGCTCCGCACCCCGCTCCGCGGCCCTCGCTCCCGTCCCCGCGCCGCCTGTTGCTCCGCGCCGCGGCCCCGCGAGCGGCCCCGTCGCGCCGGAGGTCGCCGGTGGCGGTAGGAGCCCGATCCCGCCCCAGGCTGGCCGCTGCCGCCCGCCCCCTTCCAGGCTGCTGCCAGCTTTGCCGTAGAGCAGAAGCCTCAAGGAGGAGAAATTCCTGCAAGTTTTGGAAAAAAAACAGGGTGAGGAGAGAGAAAAAGGAGACCCAGCGAGGAACCACCTGTAGCAAGAGCTCAACCCCGATATTAGACACCAGGGAATCCACAGCAGAGCGCTCTGCTGGGAGCTGGCGCCGCGTGAGGCAGGATTATCCACGCTGGGATGATCCAGCCGCGGCGCACAAAGCCACCGGCTGCCCCGAGCACGGCTTGCTTGTTTTCGGCAGTGTTTTCCCCAAGTTGTGCCGGGCTGGGAGAGCAGAGCCACGACGGCCTGAGCCTTGGCTCAGCCCCCGCCTTGCCGCAGGCTTTTGGGGAAGTTTTTTGGCCTGGAAAGGGAGGAAGCAGGGAGTGGAAGAAAGTCGTGGCTGAGCCATGGAGGAAATCCCGCAGCAGGTGAGGCTGGCTGAGAAGGTTGTGGCCGTAAGGCAGCCGCATGGGCGATGTGAGCGTTTTGGTCCAGATGTGGCACCAGCCTCTTTGAGCATCGCATCAGCCGGGAGCAGATAAACCCGTCCTGAAAGGGTGGATTTCCAGCAGCCCACGAAAGCGGCCGGCAGGAGTGTCAGCAGCAGGGAGGCAATAGCGATGGGATGTGCAAGTTGCCACGCGTCGGGTTCCCAGCATGCGGGTTCAAAGGGGAGGAGAGCTCGGGAAGGACCTGAGCCGGAGCGCTGGGCTAGAGGTGGTAGTGGGACCCTCTGGGAAGCCCTCGGCTTCCCCCAGCACCGGGCAGCGGCCGAAATCCCAGCCGGAGCTCCCGGCTGTGCCCGGCAAGGCTCATGGTGCCAAGGGCTGGTTCATGGAAGTCATCAGGCCTTAAAAAAAGTGCATGGGCTTCCCGAAATGCCGTGGGACGTCTCAGTGCTATCACCTCGCCCCTTGTGCTGCAGCTCACCGCAGAGCCGCTTTAAATAGGAGGGTTAAAGTCTGTCCAGTGAATAATACTGGATAGTAGATAGTGGATTTGAATATTATCTATATTCCGGTTATTGCCCTCCTGGATCCTGTTTGTTCCTATCTCCGCTTGTTACTGGCTCTGCGCTGGGGGTGAGCAATGGGGAGGTCGTCCGTGTGGTTTGGGTGCCCATTTGGGTGCCCGGGTCCCTGGGAGCGGGGCGGGCTGGGCCCGTCGGACCATCTCGTTTGGGATCGGCCGTCCCGCGTGCGTGGGTGCCCTTTGGTGGCCGGGTCTCCGCGAGTCGGAGCGCCGTGCCTTCTGCGTTTGAGCACGCACCCATTGCCCCCAGCCGCTCCACCCCTGGCCTTTGCCTCCGTGGCGAGCTTAGTTTGCACAGCCGGCCCCTTCCCGGCTTCCGCCACGCGCTGCCGTGCCCTTGGAGCTCTGATCCGAGTGCTTCTCCCTGCAGGATCCCCTCCGGCTTTTCCCTGCGGACGCGCTGAAGCCCGGCGGGACGCTCGGCTCACTGCGATGGAGGAAGATCCCACGCTGCAGCTCCGTGTCTTCGACCTCAACTGCTGGTGAGTCCAGAGTTCACTGGTTCTATCTCAGGGCTGAGTGGAGACCGGAGCGGCTGGGATGGGTATGGATCCCATGGACAACCCACCCACGGCTGGATGTCCACCTCCTGGGGATATGCCTTGAGTTGGAGATCGCAGGGAGACCCAGTGATCTCCCAGCCCCAAATGGTCCCAAAGCGGAGCAGGCAGTGCATCTCGGTTGGCGTGTGCCTGCTCCCCTGCATCCGCCTCCGGCTACCCCCGAGGCCCGCGTGTCCCGCAGGGCGATCCGCTACCTGAGCAAGCGGCGGCAGGAGCGCGTGCAGCTCATCGGGGACACCCTGCGCCGGGAGGGCTTCGACCTGGTGCTCCTCCAGGAGGTGAGGGCGGCGTGCGGCGGGGAGGCCGAGGGCAGGCAGGAGGGAGCTGAGCGTGCCCGTTCTCAGCCCATCCCGCTGTTCTCCAGGTGTGGAGCGAGGGCGACTACAGTGTCCTGAAGGAGACGCTGGGAAGCTGCTACCCCTTCTCCCATTACTTCAGGAGGTGAGAGGGGCCGGAGCAGCCCCGCAGGCTGTTCGCGGGGCGGTGGCAGGGCTGTGCCATGTCCTTGGCATGAGGGATGCTCGATGATGACCTGGAAAGCCTGGTGAGGGTCCTTGAGGTCACCTCGGTCACTGTGGCAGGTCCTCCATCCCCCAGCCTTCATGAACGCAGCCTGGAGACCCTGATGCTCAGGAGCTCCAGCTGGAGCGGCCCCATGCCAGGTGTCCGGGTTCCCCACTGTCCTTCGCTCAGGGATGGAGGGTGGGAGAGACGAGGCATCCACGTTGGCTCACCGTGCGTTTCTGTCCTGCAGCGGGGTGATCGGCAGCGGCCTCTGCGTCTTCTCCAGGTTCCCCATCCTGGACACGTTCCTCTACCAGTACTCGCTGAACGGCTACCCCTACATGGTGAGCGGGGCGGCGGGCGGCGCGGCACCGCGGCCCCGAGCCGGGAACACCTCGCCAGCCCCGTCCCGCTCTTCTCTTCCCCCCTGCAGCTCCAGCACGGAGACTGGTTCTGCGGCAAATCCGTGGGACTCGTCGTTATTAAGATCTCCGGGATCGTCTTCAACATCTACGTGACCCATGTGAGCGTCCCGGGAAGGACCCGGCAGGGCGGGGGAATGGGGGGACGGGACGGAGGGGCTCTGCCTCTCCTGGAGGGCTTGTGCCGGGGGCTGTGGGGGGCTGAAGGGGGGGGGGGCACGGAGCAGGGGAGGTGGCAGCAAGGGGGGTCACGGGCGCTTTGTCCCCTCTCGCCAGCTGCATGCCGAGTACTGCCGGGAGAAGGACGCCTACCTGCCCCACCGCGTGGTGCAGGCCTGGGAGCTGGCGCAGTTCATCCGGTGGGTGAGCAGCCGCGGGGGCTCGGCGGGAGCGGGGGGATTTGCACGGGGTTTGGGGGGGGGGGAGCACCCCCTCGTGCTAGTCCCGGCCGGGAGCTGGGGGCAGCGCTGGTTTGCCTGGGAGGGCTCCCAGTTACCCCAGTGGCGCGCGAGGCAGGGAGGGGACGGGGCCTTGCCGGTCCCGCGGCGGGCGAAGGTGTGTGCGCGGCGCTCCAGGCACACGTCCAAGGCGGCCGACGTGGTGCTGCTGGGAGGCGATCTGAACATGCACCCCGAAGACGTGGGCATCCGGCTGCTGCGCGCCTGCACGGGGCTGCGCGACGCCTTCGCCGAAGCCCAGCGCTTCGAGGTGAGCGGCGCCCCCGGGGCCGGCAGAGCCGGGCGGCGCTGACAGCCCCCCCGTTCCCCCCCCCCCCGTCCCCCCCCCCCCGTCCCCTGCATCTCCGGGAAAGCCGAGCGGCGGGTTTGCTCTCAGGGCTGCGAAGCCGGCTGCACCCTCGTCCCGGACAACTGCTTCACGGTCAAGACGGAGCTGCAGCCCTTCCCGCTGGGCATCCGCATCGACTACATCCTCTACAAGGTATGGAGATGGGGGCTGCCAGAAGGATGCTCTCCGAGGGATGCTCTCCGAATCCCCGCGTCCCTCCTGCTCCGGCCGCGGCAGCCATTGCCCCGCGCCGGGCTGCCGTTTGCAGAGGGCGGGAGGCCGCGGCATAACCCTGCCATCCCCCCTCTTCCAGGCCGTGTCCGATTTTGCGGTGAAGTGCGAAGAGCTGAGGACCACCACGGGGACGGCGCCGGGCAAGGACATCCCCTACTCGGACCACGAGGCCGTGATGGCGACGCTGCACGTGCGCAGGCAGAGCCGGACCCCGGAGCCGACGCTCGGCACAGCCGGTGAGATGCAAGGCGTTGTTGGGATGGGGGGGACGATGCCGGGACCCCCCCGTCCTGCTGCAAGAGGGCTTTTGGGGGAGGTTCCCCCTTGTCCGGGGCTTGCGTGGGTAGAGCCGGGCCACGCGCCGCAGCCGCCCCTCTCGCCCGCAGAGCCGGCCCTGGCGGACGCGGTGAACGAAGCGCGGACCGAGGTGCGCGTGGGGCTGCAGGCGGCGCGGCGCCGGCGCTACGCCTCGGGCAGGATGGCCCTGCTGGCGCTGCTGCTGCTGCTGCTGCAGGCGGCCGCCGGCCTGGGCTCGCTGGCGGGCTGGGCGCCCGGGCAGCCCCTGCCCAAGCTCTCCTTCTGCCTGCTGGCCTCCCTCGCCGCCGGCGCGCTGCTGCTCGCCGCCGGCCTCCACCTCTTCCACACCAGGGAGGTGAAGATGCTGCAGGGCACCGAGGAGGAGATGCGCCTGGCGCTCCGGGCGCTGCAGGGCCGCCTGGGTGCCGCCTGAGCCGGCCCGGCGGGCGCCGAGCGCTGCCGTCCCTGTCCCCGTCCCCGTCCCCGTCCCAGCCTGGCCCCTTTCGGCCACTTTTTCTAGCTGACTTGGGGTTTAAACGAACCTTTCGGGACGGATTCGGAGCGTTCGCCCCTCGTGGGCACCGCGACGGAGGTGTTTTTAATTGTGGTTTATTATTATTATTTTTTAACACGCCCTGCCTGGCTCGGGGGGGGGGGGGGGCTGCCAATGTGGCTGGGGGGGCGCGAGCCGCTCGCCCCGCGGGAGCCGCGCCGGCCCTGGGGACGCCACCTTTGCTTTCCACGAGCCCTGACACCATCTCGCGGACCTTTGGGGAGCCTGAAGGTCCCAGGGATTTGGGGTTTCCTTGTTAATCCTTGCGGCTGCAATGCGGCCCCTTGCCCCGGGTGGGTGCTGACGGCCAGGAGGTGCCGCGATGTCTTCTCCAGCCTCCCCCCCGCTCCCATGGTGGCACCTCTGGCCTCGGGCTCTCCCGGGGGGTCAAACCGGAGCCTGGTCCTGCCAGCCGGACACAGCCGTGGTCTCTAGCCCTGCTGGCAGCTCGACGGCTCCGACAGCTAGATTTGACTTGGAGAGAAAATAAAGGCGGTGTTTTGGCCCTTTGCGCTGGATCGAGGAAGCTTTATTCCAAGGCGGGTGGCAGCAGAACAGTATGGTTGGGACGAGTGAAATACAGATGGGACTGTGATAGAAGCACTGATGGAAACAGCAGGATGAGGGTTACTGTATCTGTAATGGAAGACCCTGCTCCCAGGACGCCGTTCCCTGCGGGAAAACCGAGGGCCCCACTTCCCACGGTGCGAGGATGCAGCCCGGGGTGCAGGCAGGGCTCCCGGATGGGGTCAATGCATGCGGGGACCGGCTTAAGCACGGTTCGGAAGTGGAGCGCTGTGATGCCTGATGGCTCCGTAAAGGGGCTGAAAGGTCGGTCCCGAGACCAGCTCGTCACCGCCGGCCGGGAAAAACCCCGGCAGCACGAGGAGGACGTGGCAGCATCCCCGCGGGCACGCTTGTCCAGGGGCTGGCGGACGTGGGTGTGAGCAAGGGAGGTCTGCGAGTAAAATCCGCTCGGAGATGTGTCGGATAAATGCCATAAGGCCTCGCGCTGTGGTTTCGTACCCTGATTTCCTAGAGCGGCTGGGGCCGGCTCGGAAGCGAGGTGGCACCCGACGGCAGTGATGCAGAGCCCCGGGGCCGTCGCTGACCCCGCTGGCGGCAGCCGCACACGTGGGTGCCGCGCTGGGACGGACGTGCCAGGCTGGGACGGATGTCCGGGGCTGGGATGGGTGTCCGGGGCTGGGATGGATATCCCAGGGTGGCTCCTGGGGACTGCTGCCGCCGTCACCCCTCCGTGTCCGACGTCTCCACTGAGACCCACTTGCGGTGGCTGCAGTCACGTCTCTGCACCCAGGAGCAGTTTGGGCTCGCCGAGCCCTTTGCGACGGACTCTGGTTTCTCCGGAAAAGGCATCTCATATTCGCCAGGACCTAGGCACTGACGGAGACTGTCCTGAGGAAGACGGCGGTGCGGTCAAGCACGGGGAGCCCGGCGTGGGGGGCTCTGCAGGGAGAAAAGCTTTCGATGCTCCCAGCGAAGCCAACAGGTCCTTTGGGAAGCGCCCGCCTTGCAGGGACTGCGGCCACGGGGCCTCCAGCAGCGGGAGAGACCCTCCAGTCCTCCAGCGGCGTTTTCCTTCTTCGGCAAACACTCAGCAGAGCCACGGCAGCCTGCGTGTTTTGTTTTCCCCCCCCCCCCGCAAATCTCATTTTCAAGCAAGCACGAGGCAAAGGCGATCCAGGCAAGCGTGGGGGCGAGCACCCTCTCCGCATCCCAAAGCCGGGATGCTCCTCGGTGTCTCCCTGGCTGTGCATCCATCAGCATCTGTCCCCCCTCTTCCAAAGCAGGCCTTGGCAAGCAGGGACCTGTATTCGCGGCGGCAGGGTGATGCTCGGCCCTGGGGGAGGCAAGGGCAGGTCCTGGCCCCCCTGCCCGGGCTCGCGGGATTCAGGCCGGCAGCTCGCTGAGCCGCTTCTCCTCCTGGATGTGAATGAGGACGTTGCGCTTGTTCACCACCTCCAGCAGCTCTGCCAGGATCTCCTGCTCGGCCGTCCGCTCCTCGGGGGTCTTCAGGGCTTCTGCAGGAGCGGAGGGGTCTGGAGCAGCGGGGCCGGCGGGCACCAGCCACGGGTCCCCCCCCGCCCTGGCACGCGGGACCCACTTACCCTCCTTGTTCATGTACTGCCGCAGCTGCTGGTCGAGCTGGCTCTGCTGCTCCTCGAGCTTCAGCTCCTGCGCCCTGCGGAGGGAGGGAGGGAGGACGGCGCCGGTGGTGGGGCTCGGGCCAGCTCGCCCCTCTTGCAAAGAGGAGAGGTGGCCCCAAGGGACAGAAATTGGGGGTGTCAAGCCCCCCCCCCCCCGGCGCGAGGACGTGGCAGCCCGGGGGAGCATCCCTGAGCAGCAGCATCTTACGCGATCATGAGGTCCGACTCCTCGGACACCAGGCTGTTCTTCTTCTGCACCAGGTAGAGCAGCTGGTTCATCCACTGCGTCTTCAGGTCGGCCTGGGTGCCTGCAGGGCGGCGGGCAGAGCGTGAGCCGCAGCGGGGCGCAGAGCCCCTCGCCCGGGGAGGGGGACGCGGGGGGCCCCGGCCGGTGCTCCTACCCGCTTCGTCCCGGAGGAACTTCTCCAGCTTTATGCCCTGCTTCTCCAGCTCCTGGAAGGTCACTTCGATCTCCTCCAGCCGCCGCTGGATGGCCTGCGAGGGAAGAGCGGCGGTCGCCCGTGGTCCGGCGCATCCCGGCACGCGGCAGCCGGCCGGGATTCAGGGCCCCGGCTCGCCCTGCGCGCTCTCCGGCTCGGCTACCTGCGCCTTGCAGAACCGCTTCATCTGGTCCTCCCTGGCCCGGCGGAGCAGCGTCCGCTTCCAGGTCGGGTATTTCTCCGCTTCCTCCAGGATCAGGCACTGCAAATTGAAGCACAAGCGTCACAGCCCTGTTCCCATGTCGAGCGGCTCCTGTCTCCCCCCATCGGCCTCGGCACGGCACCGTCAAGCCAAGATGCCCGCGAGAGCCCCAGCTACCGCCCGGGGCTGGCTGGATTACCGCTGCGTGGAGAAACCACTCACAGACTCTGCCAAAGTGCCAAGGTCCGGGCCTTCCTCCTCCTCCTCTTCCTCGCTGTCGCTCTCCTCTGAAGCTGCCCAAAGAAAAGAGCCATTTTGGAGCGGTGCCTCACGAGCGGGGGGGGCGGGGGGGGGGGTGCACAGAGGGGGGGGACCCGGCAGCTTGCGAACACCGCGTGGGGGCCGGGTCTCTGCAGCTCGCTTGGCCCAGGTGTGCATGGGACAGGAGTGGGCTGAGACCCCACAAACTCATCGCCCCTGGCAGCACACTCCCAGCCAAGCTGGACCTGTCTCTGTGGGCAGGGAGGACGGGGGGCGGGGGGGGGGAGGCTTGGGACACGGCAGGGCTGTTCAGGAGGGACCCAGAGCCCCCCCCATCTGCAAGAGACTCCGGCTTGCAGCCACCTACCTTCCTCCTCGGCCACCTCCTCCTCCTCCCAGATGTCTTGTCCTCGCCCTGGCACAGGGAGCAATGTGGGTGCTGTGCTGAGCCTCAACCTGGCCGGCTTTCGTGGCGGCTCCGGCTCCGCATCCGCCGTCAGGCTCAGCGTGGACAGCTTGAGCTTCTCCAGGGGCGTCAGGACGATCTTCCTCCTGCCCCCGCTCTCCTCGCCCTCCTCGCCCTCCTCCGCCACCCCACAGGGCTCCACTCCGGGGCCCTGCTCCTCCATTGCTTCCTCAGCCTCCAGCTCTGGGGACGGCTGCGCCGATGCATCCTGCTCCTCGGGGCCTGCATCCTCCTCCTCCTCTCCGCCGTGCCGTGCCGGCAGTGACTCCTGCAGGGCTGCCGGTGGTGGCACCGGGGCGTCGGGGAGCCCCGGCTGAGCGGGTGCTGCCTCCTCGGGGGCCGCGCGCGGGCTCCCCGCGTCCGGGGACAGGCGGCCGGTGGCAGCATCCTAGGGCAGAGCCGACGGCAGAGGGTGATGCAGCGCGGGGCCGGGCTGGAGCATCCCCCTGCGCCTTTCGGGGGCCAGCGCCCTGCCTCCGCACTGGCCCCCATTTCACCTAGCGCGGTTTGCGGCTACTCACCCCATCGGGCAGCGCCGGGGGCCCGTCCTGGGGCAGCTCCATGTCGGGGAGATTGGGGTAGTGAAGCGAGCAGTAGAAGTGACCTGGGGAGGGGGCACAAGTCTGTGTTGCAAGCTAGGAAGGAGGCTGCAACGCGGGGACAACATGGGCTGCAACGTGGGGACACTGTGGGCTGCAACATGGGGACCCCGTGGGCTGCCACATGGGGACCTCATGGCCTGCAACGTGGGGACACCGTGGGCTGCAACACGGGGACCCCGTGGGCTGCAATGCGGGGACCCTGCCCCAGCTCGCCAGCACACATCCAGGGCAAAGAAGCAGCCAAGCAGCCTCCGGCAGCACGGCTACGGATTTCCTCCCAAAAATTCAGAGGAGAAGCGCCCTCCGGACCCCCACAGCAGCCCGGCTCACCGTGCTCCTCGTCGAAGGCGTAGTCGCCCAGGCGCAGGGTGGCCCCGCACTGGCGGCACTGGAAGCAGCCGCGGTGGAAGAAGCGGCCCTCGGCGCTCACCCGCTCCACGATGTAGACGCGGCGGCCGCAGAAGTAGCAGGCGTCGCTGCTCTCGCTGCGCGCCGCGGGCTGCGGGAGCGGAGTTCGGGCTGCGAAGGGCCCCGGCGATGCCGGCGTCCTCCCAGCCCCCCCCCACCCCCGGAGGTGGGTACGGGCGGCTGGGGAAGGGATCGCTGGCACCGGAGAGGGAGCGGCACGTCTTGACTCCGGAAAACCAGTCGGGTCAGGAAACGCGTTGGGAGGAGTCCCAAGCCCGTGGGTGTTGCTTTGCGCAGCCCAAATCCCAGCCCTTGGCTCGGCTCCATCACCGGCCCCCGAAACGCCTGGCCCGGCCGCCACCGCGGCGCCCCAGGGTGACGTGGGCAGCGAGGACCCACCTGGCCGGGGTCTGCCGCGCCGGTCGGAGGCTGTTCGGGGCCACCGTCCCAGACGTCTCCATCCAGCCCCAGGTCCAGCTGAAAAGCAACCCAAGGCGAAGGCTCGGCACCGCTCCCAGCTCAGGGATGGGTGCCGGCGTCCCAGCTGGTCCCCGCTCCTGGGGACGACATGCCAGAGGGGATCGGGGTCCCGGGGATGCAGACCCCCCCCCTCGTCCTGCGACCCCGAGGTGCTCGCCGGGGCAAACCCACCTCTGCTTCCCTGCGGCTCCTCTTGGGCTCAGCATCCTTCTGGGCGCTGTCCTGCAATCGCAGAGGGGGCGGCTGGCAGAGGGGCCGGCGGCATCGCAGCGGGGGCCACGAGGGGCTGCTGGGATGGGACGGGATGGGACGGGATGGGATGGGACGGGGGGGGGGGGGAATCCTCACCTGGGCACGCTTCAGGGTCAGGCTCCGGCTCTTCTGCAGCTTGCTGAGGAAGAGGATGGCGCCCTTGGTGCCACGGGGCGGCAGCGGCTTCTTGGCGACCTCCTCCGACCCTGCAAGAAGTGGGGGGACGCGGCCGCGCTCGTGGGACGGACCCTGCTTGGGGGGGGGGGGGAGCACCCAGGCAGCCCTGGGAGGGAGTGGGGACGAGGCCACCCCACGGCCGGGACAGGGACCCGGCCCTCCCCGGAGGCTCCCACCTGGAGAAGGCTTGAAAGCCTCGTAGAACTGGCTGAGGTAGGTGATGAGCCCCAGGCGGCTGGGCTCCGCCATGGAGGCCATTTCGGCGCTGGAGAGCACGGGCTGGATGCCCAGCTCCTGCTCCGCCGTGTCCAGCATGCTCTGGTGCCTCTGGATGGGCTCCAGCGGGTCGACGGCGTCGAAATCCCTGCGGAGAGATGGCAGGGAGGGGGGGTGTCACGGTGGGGGCCGGCTCGGCGGGGCCGGGGGCTGCCGGGGACCCCCCCCCCGGGCGAGGGCACTCACACGAGGTCGGGGCGGAAGCGGTGGACGAGGGCGCAGAGGGCCAAGCCGCTGCTCCAGGAGCGCGTGAAGTCGGCCACCTCCACGCCGCGGTAGCCGGCCGTGCTGGCCCGGCACCAGCTCAGCAGCTCCTCGTAGGCGTCTCCGGCCACTGCGGGGGGACAGAGCGCATGTGCATCCCGTGACAGCCCGCTCCCGCCCGTGACACCGCTGCTTTTGGGATGCGGAGGTCCCGCCGGGACGCGATGCTGCCAGCCAGTGAAAACCCCCGGCATCGACCGCACCAAATGGGGCGATAAAGCAGCCAGCGATATTTCCCGGTTCATTGGGTCCACGCTGAGCGCAGGAGGAGGGGGGGGGGCGAATCCCTCCCGGAGAGGTGCTGCAGGAAGGAAGTGGGGGGGCCGCGTGCCCGCGGGGGAGGCCGGGGCGGCGGGAGCGGAAACGCTGCCGCGCTGGGGAGGAGCACCGCGGCCGCTTGGGCAACGGCCAAGGCACGTGCGGGAGCACAAAAACTGAGGATGGGGAGGAAAACCAGGGCTGCTGGGGAGGGACGGGATGGGATGGGATGGGATGGGACAGGGGGGTCTGGGGCAGGAGCAGCTGCTCTCACCTGTGCTGAGCCGGTTGTCGCTCTTCCCCTTGTGGTCCACCTCCACCATGCCGGCCAGGTAGAGGTCCTGGACCTGCCGGTGGGGACACACGGGCGGCGGGTTACTGACCACACGGAGCCGGTGTCCCCGGCGCAGGTCCAGGTGCCCCCCCCAGAAGCAGCCGCATTGGCTGGGGAGGGCTCTACGCAGGGAAACGCATCCGATGCCCTGGTGTTACAGCATCGCCCGGGGGGGGACCCTCGGCCAGGATGGGAGACCGGGAGCTGGGGGGCACCTGGCTCGTGCCCCCCCCCCCCAAACCGCTGCGGAGGGAGGCGGGAGGTACCTGGCTGGGTTTGATGGCCTGCAGGTTGACGTTGGGGTAGCGGGTGGCGGGGTCGATGCTGTACTGGCTCACGTTCTTGTGGGTGTTGTCCGGGGAGGTTTGCGAGAGGAGCTGGTAGATGCTCTCCCTGGGCATTTTTGGGGGGGGGGGGGGACAAGGCTGGGCTCAGCCCCCCACGACGGGGCCCTCCCAGACCGTCCTCTCCCTCCCGGAGCGGCGAAGGCTGCAGGTCTCCTGGGACGGCGTGAGCCCAGGGCCACGCGCAGCCGCCGGCAGCGGGACGGGGGCTCTCACCTCTCAGCCAGCACCTCCAGCGGGGGGGTCCCGGCCGCCCAGCGCCGCACCATCCACGCCGCGTCGAAGGCGGCCAGGAAGCCCCTGGCCACGCCGGTGCCGAGCGGCCAGAAGGGCTGCGAAGCGGAAAGGGAGACGGGGATGGAGCCGCTCGGCCGGTCGGGTCGGGAGCGCCGGGAGCCGCCGGGACTTGGCCGGAGATGAAAGCCGGGCGAGGCGGCGAGACGCGCGGGGAGCGGGGCTGCCCGGCGCCGTGGGGCCAGCGCGGAGACGCGGCCGCCCCTGCCCGCGCAGCAGGGTGCTCCTCCGCCCCAACCGCCCCCCTGGGTGCTGGGACGCGGTGGGGGGCTTGGAGAAGGGGGCAACACCTGGGAAGCATCCCGGTCCCAGGCACACGGGAGCAAGGACGGGGGCAGGCTCCGGGGATGGGATATACATTGCAAAAAACTCCTCTCCCAGCCCTCATGGGGAAGGCAGGGAGAGGGGAAACTGAGGCACGGGGAAGCGGCAGGAGCTGCCGCGGGCTGCCTGGAGCCGGGTGCTCACCTCCACCAAGCAGTCGCCCACCAGCCCGACGAGCAGGCGGGCGCCGTCGTGCTCCCGCACCAGTGCCGCGTTCTCCGAGCGGGTCATGCAGGTGAAGTCGAACATGTCGACGTCCGGCAGGCTCCGGTGGTTGAGGGCGAACTCCAGCTCGGGCAGGCAGTAGTTGGTGGAGAAGTTGGCCGCTTCTTTGGCGTAGCTGAGGAGGGCTTCCCGGTTGACGTTGTCTGGGGCCAGGAGGCTCTCCGTGTCTGCCTTGTCCTGCGGGGACGGGGTGAAGCTGGTTGCCCTCAGGGAGATGCAACCAGCTTGGGGCTGGAAGTCCTGCCGAGGAGATATTGTCCTCTCCAGGAGCTCGCACGTCCCCGTGGCTCAGGGAAACCCAGCCAAACCAGTGCCCGCGGCTCAGCCGCCTGCACCCCCCGCTCCGGGCGTCGCGCTGGGGCGCTGGGGCGGGATGCTGCCTTCCTCACCTGGAGGATGACGCCCATCTTGAGCAGGCTCTGCTTCTTGGCCGTCATGACGAAGTAGTGAGTGTCGTCCTTGTAGTAGACGATGTTTTCCAAGTCGATACCTGGCATGCGGCAGAGACGGGAGCCGCGCTGAGCCCGGCGGGGGCTGCAGCCGGCCCTGGAGCAGCACGGGGAGCCCCCGGCTCGGGGTCAGCCACCAAACGTCCCCTGCGCCGGGTCTACGGGGTGACGGGGCACCGTGCAGGGACGCAGCATCCCTGCTGGCCCAAGGGGGACATCCCGGGGCTGAGCACCGGGGACGTGCCGAGCCCCCAGGAGCCGCGCCGGGGGGGGGGGGGGGGGGGGCCAGGCCACCGACCCGTCTTGTTGTAGAGGTTCTGGAAGAACTTCTGGTTGTAGATTCGGGCCACGCCGCTGATCTCGGCCACCTCCACCTCGGCCTGGCTGTGGCGGTTGACGAAGTTGGTGGTGATGCCAATGGCCAGCTTGCCGCGGGTCTCCTTCCGCGCGAAGCCTGCGGGCGGGCAGCGGCGTGAGCCGCCGTGGGGGGGACCGCGGGGACCCGGTGTCGCCCCCCCCCCCCGCCCCCTTCACCTTCGGGGACAAATTTGCCGCCTCCGGCCGAGATGAGGACGTCGAACGCGTAGTGGCTCAGGGGCGAGGAGCTGGGCTGCAGCACGGCGCGCCAGCCACCGCCTGCCGGGGGGAGAGGCAGCGTCAGGGGGGCACCGGCGGCGGGAGGGAGGGAGGAGAAGCCGGCGACGCACCCGCCTCCCCCTGCCAGACCGTGTCACGAGCGTGCTAGGTCTCAGCTGAGACACACTCCGGAGGAAAGACTTATACCCTGTCACCCCCCAACCCCGAAGGTGTATCCCGGACTAGCAGGTGGACTGGGGGCTCACAGCGCCCATCCGAAGCCCAGCCCTTGTCCCCAAGGGTGCTGGGTGTCCCCCTGCCCCGCCGCGATGCCTTACCCTGTCTGCCCGCCTTGCCCGCGGGGGGCAGGATGCCCTGAAACTGCACGTTGATGTGAACCTCCACCCCCAGGAGCAGGGCCACCTTCAGCAGGATCAGCTGGAGCTGCCGGATACCTGGAAAGGGAGAGAAGGCACGGGGAGGTGGGACCCCCCCCAAACCCCCCCACTACGTCCCCCCCCCCCCCCCGCCCCGCCGCCGCCACTCACTGATGTGGTCCAGCGTGCCGGTGCAGAAGCGCCCGTAGAACTTCTTGGCGCCCAGCGCCCGCAGGTCGTGGATGGTGAAGGGCCAGAGGTGCAGGACGTTGTTGCGGGAGAAGGAGCCCCTCTTCTCCACCAGCACCACGCGGGCGCCCAGCAGCGCCAGCTCGATGGCCGCGCGCAGCCCGCAGGGGCCGGCGCCCACCACCAGGCACTGCGGAGGGGACGGGCGCCCTGACGGGGCTGGCGCTTCATAGGGATGGGGGGGTCGGGGAGGGGGGATAAATCCCCAGGGAGCTCAGCACCGCCACAGGCAGCATCTTCCCGCCCCGGGTCAGGATCCGTCCCCCCCCCCCTCCCCTCCGCTCCCCCCTGCTTTCCCTGGGCCGCAATCACTGCATCTCACTGCAATAGCGCCCGGGGGCCCTGCCGGGGTCACCCCCGCCCCCCCCCCCCACCCGGCCGGCTGAACCCGGCCTTTGCACCAGCGCGATAACAGCAATTAACCGCTCGGTGCGATAACGCAGGCACGTTTCCCGTTTGCGGCAGACGGGGGCCGGGAAGGTTTTGCTGGCAACAGGCTGGGAAACACGGCTCCGAAGCTTGGCCTCCCGCCAGCCCCCCTCTCCAAGGGCCGGGGAGGCGATGGGGCACTGGGTGACGTGGCAGCAGGGGGGTGACAGCCAGCCCGGGAGGGCACGAATGGGGTCCCCTAGTCCCACGGGATCACCCTGCCCGTGGCACGCTCCTGGCACTGCAGGAAAGGGCTCGGCTGCTCCCCCTGGCCTCGGCGCGGGAGCTGGAGCTGGAGCCGGGTGCCCGCTGCTGGCCGGGTGGCACCTGGGCCCAGGATTCCCGGATGCCGGGGCAGATGCACTCGGCGCGGACGGGGCGCGGGTACCTTGGTGCTGGCGCAGGCCGTGCCCTGCTCGTAGTCCTTGTGGCCGGCTTTCTTATCCAGCTTGCTCCACAGCGCCTTGGCGCTCCAGTAGTTGAGGGCAGCCTTGAGGCCGTGGTAGAGGGGCAGCCCGGTGCCCTGCAGCGCCAGGTGCTGCCGCAGCTCCCCGAAAACGCCCAGCACCTCCTGGCACCGGCCGGCCCGCAGGAACCTCTCGAAGAGGGCATGGGCCGGGTTGCCCGGCTCGCCGTCCGGCGCGCTCATCCTGGCTCGGCCTGGCGAGGGGACACGACGGGGGCGGCTGAGCGCCGGGTCCCCCCTGGCCTCCCCGGCCGGGAGCGGCTCCCCCACCGCCAGACCCTCATCAGCTAATTAAGCCCATCCGAATCGGGACCCTGGCGCTGCACCCGTGGCACGGGTGCCACTGTCTGCCCCTCGGGGACCGTGTCCCCGAAATTTGGTGGCCTTGCTGGCAGCAGCTGGAGGATCCCCCATGGGGGGGGGGGACATCGGGGAGGGGATGGGGAGCGCTGCGCCGCAGCCGCGGGAGGCTTCCTCCGCACGACGCGTACCTGCAGCAACCCAGAGCAACCCGGGGCGCTTCGCCGCCCGCTTCCTTCCTCTTCACCCTCGGCCTCGCCCGGGGAGGCGCAGGGTGGTGGAGAGGGGCCCCAGCTGCGGGGACAACCGCAGCGCTCCGTTTCGCACGCCGCCCCCCCAAAAGCGGCAGGACCTGCCCCGCTCTGCAGCCGGCGCCGGGGGCAGAGAGCAGCACCGACCCCATCCCGCAGCCCGGCTTTTGCAGCCGGAGGGGGGGGGGCAGCTTTGCCCTCCGCCTTGGAGCCTGCCAGCAGCAGCACCGGAAAGATTAGCACGGAGGAAGTGTCACGGGGAAACCAAAAAAACAAACCAAAAAACACCCCACAAACCGCTGCACCGATGGTCCTGCCACGGCAGGCACCTCTTCCCGTGGGAATATGGTGCATTGCATCCCCCAAGGACCCCAAAACCAGCCCCGTCCCCAGCATCTCCCACCCGGATCCCCCCCCGCATGGGGGCTGTGCTCGGCCGGCTGCAGGCTCCGGCTCCTGGCACCATCCCAGTTCCCAGCCCCGGTGCTGGCAGGAGCCCAGCGCCTTCCCAGACCAGCCTTTTCCTCGCTAGCCCCAGCAGCGAGCACAAATTTTCCAGCCAGCCAAGCCGCCAGGCTGGGAAAGCCGGCTCCGGACCGGCAAAGCAGCCGGCAGGCAGGGCCAGGCGGCAACGGCGGGCTGCAAAGGTGGAAGCGCCGCGCGGAGGACAAGGCGGCGAAGGGCTCGTCCCACTGGGAACCAGAGCGCTCGTACCTTTGAACCGCTCGTCTTTGACCTCGGTGGGAGCACCGGGTGCCAGGCACGCGACAGCGCCCCGAAGCGCTCGCCGCCACCGCCGCCGCCGCGGGGACGAAGGCAGCAGCCGGCCCCGGCGGCTTTGCGGCAAGGTGCAGGACAGGGAAAGGCTTCGTTCCCGAGCCAAGCTGCCGTCTTTGGGGGGGGTTGCGGTGGGAGGGGGGGAAAGAGGTGCTTAAGTGCTGGATAAATTAGCAGCCCAAGTGCTAGCTGCGTTTTTCAAGCCTGTTTTCCCTCCAGCGACGTGCCCTGCACATGCGGCTCCTGGGCCGTCGGGAAGCCGGCACGCTGCCGCTGCACCCAGAGAACGGCCATCCAAAACCTGTGGCCCAGTACAGTTGGAGGGCGACGGGGACCTGGGGACACGTTTCAGATCTTCCTCCAGAGCGGTGCTGCTGGGGACCGGGATTTCCAGGACGCGGGCGATAAACCACTGGGCTGGGAGCAGCCCCCGCCACTCGGCTGCGGCCGGTGCCATCCCGCAGCAGCCAGCCAGCTCTCCGGCACCAGCTGCTTTTCTTCCCTGGGCATCTCCGGCTGCTGCAGGCAGGAAACGGCCCGAACCCTCAATTCCCAAAGGCTGCAATGCCACAGGGACTTGCAATGCGAGGGAGAGCTCTGCAGTCACGGGGATCCGGCCGGGAAGCACGGAGGAGGCACAACAACCAGCCTTGTGTTGCATTCAGGTCCTACGGAAACGGCGCTCGGGCTGTCACACCACGACCTTCAGGCACCGTCCGGCCCCTTTGGCGTTTTTAAACCCACGCAAGAATTTCATCCAAACCGGCCAAGAAGGACCGAAACCCCCACGGATACTCGGCTCCTGCAAGTCTGATGCCAACGAGCAGTGGGGTTCCCAGCAAAGGCAGAGCCAGGGAACAGCGCGAGGGGCCTCAGGAAAAGCTTTTCCCACAGCCGAAGCAGTTCGAGTGGCTCCGTGGCGGCAGGGATGTCTCCAGCGCCGGTGGGCAGGATGGAGGGTCTCTTGGGGCCGTCTTGGCCGAAGATCCTGGTTTTGACTTTTTGCGGTGCTGCGATCGCTGGTCGGGCCTTTTCTGGGAACGGCTGAAGGCAGCAAGTGCCGTTTTTCCTGCTGTTTATGCGCTCCGACAAAACATGGGAGGTCTCTGCCCTGGAAAGCGCCGTCATCCCGACGCTTGGCAGCAGGGACACAGGATGGGGCAGGGACATCCCCTCAGCCAACCCTGCGGAAACCTGTCCTAATTTGGCCGTATTTTAATCCTTTGAGGGAGGGGAAAACATCACTGTCAGCTCCTCCGGTTTTAGCACGGGTGCTGGGGCACCCCCGGCCGGTCCCTGGGGCTGGACTGGCTCCGGGCACCCATCCGGCACGGCGCCGGCTCAGGGAAAGGATCAATGAGAGGGGACGAAGCTGCCACCAGCGTCAGCAAGAAATCCTGCCGGAGCATTTCATCCCGCGGGAGCGTAACAGCACACGGCGGAGGCTGCCGGTGCGGGGAAGGGGATGCGGAGGTGGAAGGAGTTCCCTTTAAAGCATGCACCAAAAAACCCTGGGAAAGTCCATGCCGAAAGCCTCTCCAAAGCCTCTCCGCGGTGCCAAGCCAAACAGAAGCGCCGCAGCGGGAGCATGCCCTGTGCTGAGCTGCCGTGCCCTGCTCCGAGCCCAGGGTGGGAGTTTTGCAGGATCCCGGCGGGTTCCCGTCCCCACGGCACGGGCAGGTCCCCACCTCGCTCCCCACGGGAAGCAGAACTGCGCACTTCTCCGGGGCATTTCAGCGCTGCCCTTTGCAGGGTGTCTGCAAGCCGCAGCCGCATCCCGGGGAGGCCGGGGCGGAGATAACGCTGCAGGAGGGAGCAGGGCATGGAGAAGGGGGTGCAAAATGCTCCCAATTCCAGCCGCTGCCGCCCAGCTCGTAGGGCTCAGCGCTGCCCCTCGCCCAGCACCAGCCCTTCGGGGCGCACGGCGGGTGCTGCCGCTTGCAGCCAAATCTCAGCGCAAGGGGGAAGCCTGCGAGCAGCCGGGATTTGCACCCTCCAGCTTCTCCCTCACCTTCACCCACAGCTGTCCCACGGGGCCAGCGGTCCCCAACCCGGCCGACGGGCCACGGGGACGGCGCTGCCTCCCCCCTAAACGCACTTTGTAACGCTGCACATCGGCGCATCCGGGAAGCCGCGCTCGCTCGGGGCCGGGGGTCGAGGGCCACCCGCAGCCCGGCCCCGTGGCGCCCCGAGGACGCCGTGAAAGGCAGAGCGGCTCCGCGGCCGGGGGCCCCCGGCAGCCCCTCGCCTGCCCCGAGACAAAGAGCCGCCGCCGCACGGAGCGTCACGCCGGACACCGCAGCCCTGGGGACGGCGCCGGTGCTGGGGCACGGAGGGCCTGAGCGACCCCCCCACACACACCCTGTCCCTGTCCCCAGCGCAGCGCCCTGAAATCACTGCCCCCTGCTCTTGCAGCGGGGCCGGGTCCAGAGCGATGCTCCGTGGCGGGATGCTGTCCCCGCCGTGGCAGCCGGCGACTCCGGGAAGGGGGATGCAGCCATAGCCCCCCCCCCTCCTTCCCAGGGATGCTCTGCTCCATCCCCTCCCCACTCACCTCCAGGGCCCCACGGATGGGGAAACTGAGGCACGGCCCGGGGACGGGGCCAGGGCTCGAGCTCGTCACAGCCGGGCGAGAGCGAACAGGAAACCGGCTCGCGCTTTCCGCAAGCAACTGCCAGATCACCCTCTCCTCCCCCTCCAGCTGCCGCGAGGACCCAGGCGTCCTGGCTGCGCTGAGGCGGTGCGTGCGCGGCTGCAAGAGCCCAGCTCCCGCCTGCTTGCGGAGGGGGGCAGGGCGCCTTCGGGTCTGTCCTGCTCCGAGAAGCACCGAATTTTACTGCAATTCTCTTTTGCAGGACGTTTTCAGCAACTGGGTTTCTTAGGGGGTTGCAACCGCCTGAAGTCTCGCTGCCGCGAGTCCAACCTCTCCCGTCTTCCAGCAGCACCCGGGAAGTTTGGAGAACTGTCACTGGCGGCCGCAGAGCCCAACTTCCTCCGCTTTTACTCTTTGGGGTAAGAAACCAGCCTCCTTGCACGGCAAATCAAAAGCCTCTCGCGTTCAAGCACTTCATTCTCCTCCGTGCTGTCCCCTCCCCGTCGTAACCGCTGTGCCGTACTTCCTCCCACAGCCAGAAATAGAGCCCAGGAGCCGGACCCTGCTCCAGGCAGGCTGGACCCTGCTCAGCACCAGCCACCGACCCCGCTGTATAAAGCCAGGCGCCGTATCTCCACCAGCGCCCGAGCCCACCGCGGCCCTCAAGGAAAAGTTTGTGACCACGTTGCCAGCTGCCCCCCCGTGGGAACCTCCCTGGGGGGACAAAGATACCTGGGAGCAAAGGATGGAGCCGCTCGATCACCCAAGATTGCTCTTAGCCGGATGCTTTCCAGGGTTTGCCGGTGGCCACGTCCTCCCAGCCACTCACCATGCGCTCCCAGTGCTGCCAAGGCCACTATGGGTCCTGCCGGGAGGTGACTCCCGGGCCAACCTGCCTGGAGGCTCGTGAAGACAGTGACTCACGGGCATGGGGCACGCTGGCACATGGGGCGAGGGTTACGTCGGCAGCCCGTGAGTCACCCGTGGCGCTGTCGGTGGCTGGGGCGGGTGGAGACGGCCAGCCCTGCACCTCCGTGGTGCCCTACCGCAACGCCCTTGAGCGTTGGCTTCCCGCAGGGCCCGGTGCCCAGCCCCGCTCGGGCCATGCCTGGGCCACCCTGCAGCTCAGCTCGGGGCGTTTCGAGCCCCCCTGCCCCCTGCAAAGCTCCTCGGTGCAGAGTCTGCCCGGAGCAAGAATTGGGCAGGCAGAGGAGGACATACTGCGAGTCTGCGCGAGACCAGCGATTTTCCCGCATGCTGGAGCTGTTGCAAACAGCTTTACGGTGCTAGGAAAAACTTTGAACACTAACGAGCTCCTTCCAGGGTGAGATTTAGCCCCAGGGGAAGGCCACAGCAAACCATCGCTTGAGTCTAGGCACGGCGAGGGAGTTTGGGGTTGGAGAGGGACTGGAGTCGCTAAGTGCCAGCTCCCTGCTGGGCTGCGCTGGAGGGACCCGCGGAGGCAGCCTGGCCCCAGGGGCAGGGGGAGAAAAGCAGCATCACCCCTTGGCGGGGGGCTCCAGGGGCCCCCCCGAGGTCACCCGGGATGAAGATGCTCCAGGTAGAGGCCTGGGGCACAGCTCTAATGCCAACCCAGCAGCCCGGGCTCAGCCCCGGCAGAGAGGAGATGCTCACAGGCAGCCCAGCAAGGACAGCAGAGGTCCTTGGCATGCCAAGAGGATGATCAAACTCAGCGCCAATGAGGGCTGCTGCAGCTGCCCCAGCCCTTCACAGCCAGCAGCCGGCTCCAAACAAACCTCAGACTCCAGCACAGGATGTGTCCATCCCTCCCCCCCCCCCACTTCACTCCAACATCAAAAAATCCCCTTTTCCTCAGAGTTTATTATTTTGGGGTCTTGGTTTTCTGCGGAGCTGGGAAGGAGCAGTGAAGGAGAGCAGGTAGCTCCCACCCTCCTCCTCCTCCTCCTCTCTGCTCCAGCTAGGCCTTTGGCGATGCTGCGGGTTGCAGCTTCTGCAGCTCCAGGACAGGGACGAGGAAGAAGAACACGAGGCCCAGGAGAAGCAGCCAGATTAAAATGCCATAGTGCTGCGGGAGGAAGAGCCATGGCCACCACAGCTCCTTCAGGGACACCTTGGACCTGGGGAGAAGGCGACCGGGGACCCTCGTCACCTAGAGGGGCAGAGCATGGGGCTCGGCCTCCCACCTCTGCCCCACACCCCAGCGGGGACGATGACGTTCAACCAAACCCCAAACCTCACCAGCTGCTTTTGCAAACCTGAATGAAACAAGCCTTGCGACAGCCCTGGGGAGGGCACAGGACCCGCAATGCACGGGGGAAACTGAGGTGTAGGGACAGCCCGTGGACAAGCAGGGACAGCCAGCTTTGCACCCCTACCCTCCCTCCCCGAATCCCCGTTCCCCAAGGTGCTGGGCTGGGGGGAGCACACGGTACCCCGGGGGCAGAAGGACAGGAGGGTGCAGGGGAGGCTGCCGGCCCTGTCCCGGTGCTGCAGCCGGGGGCTGCGTGGGGCGCCGCTCACGTGAGCTCAGGCTCCTCCGGCTCCTCGCTCTCCAGGCCTGGGCTCCCGCTGTCCAACTCGGCCACAGGCTCCCCCATCACGATGCTCCTTCTCCGCAGCTCCAGCTCCCTCCTGGGGAGGGAGAAGACGGGATGCTGTGCCGTGCCCCAGGGGCGGATGGGACCGGGCGCCTCCAGCCTCCCCGCGAACCGGCGCCGTTACCTCTGGGTGCTGGGCTGGTGCAGGGCCCCCTCTCTCGCCAGCTCTGCTCGGCCGTCCAGGCTGGTACCTGGCTGGGCACCCAACACAGGAGCGTGAGCAGGGACATGGGCACGGCGGCGGTGCCCAGGTCCCGGTCATCCTCCCCGCAACATGGCCCCATGCGCATCCTTACCAAAAGTTGCTTGGGAATGACGGCGATGCTGACCCTCCGGCGGGCCGACACCTGCGGGGAAAGAGAGGTGACAGCGGTGAGCACAACCCCGGCGGCCGCTCCGTGCTCTGCACCAGGCCGTCCCCCACTGTCCTTCTGTCCTTCCCCGGGCCTCCCCCTCCACCTGCCGCCGAGGGCAAGGGCTGCCGAGCGATGCCGACGGCCTCGTGCCGCCCCTGGGGAAGCCGGGGAGACGAGGGAGGGTGAAAGCGAAGAGGCTGGCACCTGTCCTTCCTGCTCCGAGCCGCGGCGGCAGGGCTGCTCGCCCCCTCCCCAAGCCGTCCCCCTACCTCGTGAGCTGTAGGGGAATCAGTGCCGTATTCGAGCTGGTGCTAGAGAACGGCCTCCTCTTAGCCAAGCCCGCGGCTCTCGCTCTACGACCCTGCAATGCAGAGGGACCTGCCTGAGATCTCGCGGCCCACAGGCACCCTGGCTCCCCTGCCCGCGGCCCTCTGAGGCCCCCCCCTACGTTTCGCCTTCCCCAGCGCGTTTCTAGCAGACCTGGCCGGCAGCAAGCGGCGGCGCCCGTGGGCTAGCGAGTGCATGGGGACTGCTGGGCAGGGGAGACCGGCGAGGTGCAGGGACGCAGGGGCTCCGTGGAGCTGGGAAAGGTGTCGGTTCTCCAGTTACCTGCTGGAAATTGCGCATCAGGGGGTGAAGCCTCAGCCGTGGCTCTGCATCATCTGCAAGTGGAGAGAAAGGTCTTAAAATCACCAAGAAGGAAGGAAGATGGGACTGATGTACAGACAAGCGAGGGGAGACATGAGTGCAGGCTTCCTTCCCATCGAGCTAGCGCAGTTTGCCGTCTGCTCCATGCTCGGGACAAGCTACGGGTTTCCCCCAGCTGGGAGACCTTGCTTGCACCCGTGGAGATGAGCTTGTGCAGGGCGTGCAGGGAGGACCCTGGTGTCCGGGGACAGTGCGCCCTTTGTACACCCTGTGCCCCCCTGCACTGCATTCCCAGCTGGGCCGCAGCTGCAGGGCGATGGCTCTTGGGCCACCAGCACCTGCTCTCACACTACATCGGGTGTGACAACAGTTTCTTGCATTTATCATCTGCTCCCACAGCTGCAGGCGTCAGCTGTCACCCAGCCCCAGTCCCTGGCTCACGGGGAGCCAGCAGACACCATCCGACTCTGCAGCATGGGGTCAAACTGCCTCCCGGGCCCCCGGAGGGGTTTGGGACCAAGTTGCACAGGCTCACTGCCAGGCCCTGACAGCAGAGCCCACCTCACCCTGCGTCTCCACCAGCTGCCGGTTGCGAGAGTTTTGCTGGATGAGCCGCTTCATCTCCTCCAGCTCCGCGTGCTCCCGCACGTGATGCCGCTTCAGGTTCTCCACGTGCTGGACCATCACCTCCGCCGCTCGGCTCATCCGGGCCTCCTGGGGCAGGCAGGTTGGGGGGGATCAGGTCCCCAGTAGCTCTCCCCACTCTGCCCGTGATGCTCTCCCAGCTCCCCAAGGACCCATGTCCCTGCGGGTCCCTCACTGGGCATCTCAGAGACCATGCTGTCTCCCCCAGGCCAACAGCAGTGCAAACGCATCCCCCTCCTGCTCCCAAGGGCAGGGATGGAGTAGGGCAGATTCCTTGCACCCCAGCATTTGCCGAGATCAGGTCTGCCCAGCACCAGGACGAGGTGTGACAGACGCCAGCTAGCCCAGGGATGGGTCTCCAAGCCACCTCCCAGCACCCTTGAGGCCTCAGCCACTGGCCCCAGCAGCGGGTGAGCACCCACCCTCCATCTCCACCCCGGACGGGAGCCCCAGGCGATGCACTGACCTGGTGGACAGCCCCCAGCTTTTCCGCCGCGCTGGTTGCCCGCTCGATGGCCGCCGCCAGCACTGCCAGGTTGCACTGCAACTGCTCCAGTGTCTCCTTGCTGTCCGCAGCCATGCAGGACAGGCCCAGCCTCTGCACAGCGAAGGGCGAGGATGGGAGCTGCGGGAGCCCGGCTGAGCAGAGTCATCCAAACCCATCCAAGCCCCAGGAGCTGGATGTCCCCAGCAGACTCCAGGACCCCTCGGGTGGCCACCTACCTCCAGGGCAGCCCGGCACTGCCCCAGCTCCTCCTGGATGTTTTCCTCCGCCGCATCCCGCGCCCGCTTCTCCACCTCGACCCGTTGCCGCAGGGTGAACATGTCGCAGCTAAAAGCCAGGGCCAGGTGAGCGAAGGCTGCCTGCAGGGCAGGAGGGCGTGAGGACAGATCAGGGCTCCCTGCACCCCCAGAGGACACCCAAGACTGAGACAGTGGGCGAAGGGCCGGGCATTGCTGCCACCAAGACATAGCACTGCGGGCCCTAGTGCGCTGCCAAAGATAATTAGCACTTGCCTTTCGCCAGTACTCGTTAGACTAATGCAAGCTGGGGATGGTCCCCTGTGATGCCCAGCCTGACCGAGACACGGTCCCTGAGGGCAGCCACTGATGTGGGGAAACCCCCAGCCCTCCCGGCGAGGCCCGCGCCAGGCAGACGCCAGCCCTCGCTGCAGATCCCAGCTGACAAGCAGGACAGCAAAGCCTGAGTCAGCCCTGGCACGCAGAGGACCATTATTTTTATTAGCATGGCTTCTACCATCTCCTCGTCTAAGGGTGCTCTTTGCAAGCCGCAGAGCACTTTGCGGGATTGCCGGGCACGCAGAGGACGGGCTCATTCGGTCATGCAAACGCAGCTGCCTCCAAATGCCAACAGCATCACCAGAAATGGTAATTGTAAGGAGGTTGCCAGGGGACTGCAGTGCCTGGAAGGAGGCCAGGAGCAGGGCACAGCCTCTTGGGTGACCCAGGCTGCAATCCAGCAGGGTGCCCGTCTCCCTTCCCCAACCCAGCCTGCCCCCGGACAGCCCTTACCTCCACATCCTGCTCTGTCAAAGCCGCTCTGCAAAAGGAAAGAGCTGTTAGAGGTATTGTGGGGACAGCAGGGCCTCCGCCAAAAAGGCCCTCGGCCCTTGCTCCAGCGAGCGGGGCCAGCAGCAGAGGGTGCCAGCCTCCAGCAGAAGCAGGGACCAAAGTGACCGGCTGCCCCGAGAGGGAGACCAGCTCTTGTGCAGTGGAAAAGGAGGGAAACTCAATCGCTGGACCTCTCTGCTGGATTCCCCACGGGCACACATTGCCCTAGAGCCCCAACACCGCGGTGGCCCGGTATGTCCCGTCCTCTGGCCCTGGGCAGGGATGCAGGGTGCCTGCCAGGCTTACCTGTGCAGGCCCAGTCTCTCCAGCGCCGAGAGCTCTGCAGGAAAACTCAACAGCGGATCCTCTGGGGTCTCTGCATCTGTGAGGGGAGGCAGTAACAAATCTGGAGAAACAGCACTTATGAAGGGGAAGAGCACAGAGACAGACAGCAGAGTCCAGCCCCTCCTGGGTCTCCATCCAGGTGGGTTAATCCTCTCCAGCTTGGAGCAGCGCAGCCATTTGGACATGGGAGCCCCGAGTGATCCCGGCTATCAGGTGCGATGGGGTCTGGCTGCCCATCTTGCCAAGCCTCCCTTCTGCCTCCGAGCCAAGCCCTTCGCTTGGCCCTTCTCCCTCTGCCCTCCCCAGCCTGCCCTGTCCCCCACCCAGGGTCCCAGGGGTGTCCCCAGCATGGGGTGTCACAGGTGCCAGCGGTACAGGACCCGCACGAGGGCAGCAGACGTCCCAAACCTCCCCCCGGCATCAGGTTCCCCCTTCCCCAGGTCCCTGCCAAGGGAACTGAGCCCCAGCTTGTCCCTGGGCACTTTGAGCCATAAAGTGGGGACTTGGGGACTCACCCACCTTCCTCTGTCCTGTCACTGTCCCCAGAGTGCACGGCCACCTCCTGCCTCTCTGCACCTGGCACCTAGAAAAAAAAACAACAACTCCCTGGTGCTGGACAGCATCCCAAAAAGAGCAGCACCGAGCAACTGCCCATGTGCCGTGCCTGCAGCCCTCCAGGGGAAGGAAGAGCCCCCCCCCCCCCGATTCCCCTGCGACCTCCCTCTCACCTCCTGGACGTGCTCCGCGCTCCGCTCGCTCCCAGCCGAAGCCCCCTCCGAGCCCCCCCGCGGTCCGCTCATCCTCCCTGGGGACAGAAAGGGCAGTGGGAGCCAGCGCCAGCGTCGCCCTCCCTGGCCTGGCGCCGCTCCGCGGGAGCTCCCCGCCGAGCCGAGCCCCACGCCAGGAGCCAGGATTCATCCCGGGCAGCAGATCCCAGAGGGGGATCGCCGGGGGCAGAGCCATCAATGTGCCGCAGGGGCCTCGGAGCAGCATGGCCAGGCATTGATCGTGGCTGTTAATGCAAGGAGGGCGACTGCTACCTCCACCTGCCCGCGCACAGCGGGGAGGGGGGACCCCTCTCCCCCATGACCGGTGCACGAAGCCCCCCCCATCCCCACCTCAGGCTTCCCTTACCTTCATCCGGAGACGCCAGGAGCCTGGACAGCTCTACCTGCTGCTCCCTGCTGCGAGACGGATAGAAAGGAGTCCAGGTAAATCCCAAAGAAACTCCCGTGGGAGAGGCAAGCCCATGGGGCAGCGTGCCACCCCCCCTACCACCCTCTCCCAGCCTCCCCAGCAGGCCAACAGCATCCCCCCCCGGATCCTCGGACCCGAGCCGGGATGCTCCCCCTGGATCCGGGTGCTTTCCCAGCACTGCTTTGCAGCTCTGCTCTCCCTGGCATGTGCGGAGCAGCCCTGGCCCTTCCCACGCCTGCCCCCTCCATTCACCGCAGCTGGAGGATGCTGCGGCGTCCTCGCTCAGCGCCTTTCCCGCCCCGGCAAGCCGGGCACTGAGGAACCCTCCAAAGCCATTTCCAGCCGGGAATGAGTCACCGGCCCACAGCGGTGTTTCTCTTCGCTCTGTTTCTTCCCCCGGCTGCCAAGCGGACCTCGCAGCCCTGCCTGCGAGCCGGCCCCGTCGCAGGCACGACAACGAACCCGGCTGCCAGCAGAGCCCGGGCGCCATCTGACGTCCCCATCGCGGGAACGGCAGATCTCAGCCGGCCGCCGCACGCACGCCCACCCTCCAAAACCATGCCGGGCAGGCCTCGCTGCCCCCAAAACCCCAGGCCCGGGTGCAAGGAGGAGGCCCGGCGGCTCCATAGCGTCCCTGCTTGCTGGGGGTCAGGGATGCTCCGGCATGCCGGTTACTGTGGGTCCTCACGTGCATCCGTGGGGCAAAGGGGCTGCCCCGGGGCACGACGGGCAACCAGCACACCCCAGTCCCACATGCCCAGCTGGGAAAGGGGGAAGGTTTGAGGCGACAACGTCCAAACTCTGCTCCTGGCTCCAGCAGGAAGGGCAACAGGGACTTTCCCTCTCCTCCACCCGAGGCCAGGGGCTCTTTCCCGAGAGCAGCAACCACGGCAGAACTGGCCACTGTCCCAAAATGACCCTTGGTGCCTCTGAGTGGGCACTGCCATACCCATCCCGCAGCCCCGGCCCCTCACAAGTGCCCGGGGAGCAGCGGGGCGAGCGGTTCACGCACATACCTCTGAGGCTCAGGGCTCGACTGGCAGCTCTCCCTCTGCCACTGCCTCTCCGAGTGCCCTTGGGCAAGTCTCTGCGCCTCCTGCTCCCCCTTTCCAAGCGAGGCTTCTGGAAACTGCTTCATTTGCAAAGCACTGAGGCTCCCGGGACTAGCACACCTATCATGAGAGACACATATTAGCTGTGCGCAGATGGGAGAACGCCTCTAAATGTTATATTTTTAAAGCATTTTCTCACCCAGCAGTAGCTCCAATCTCCTCTGCTTAGTGTGGAGGCATCTGTGGGAAAAGAGGCGGAGAGGCCTGCTTTGATTCAGGATGGTGCTGCGGGGATTTGCACAGGCACAGAGAGAGGGAAACGAGGGATTTAGTGTTTCTGCACGCCGCTGCAGGCGGACTTTCCCACTCGCCACCCCCGTTTCACTCCCACCCTCCGTCTCCAGCATCCAGCAGGGCAAGATGTTTTTCCACGAGAGGGTCCCTGCTGCAAAGCACTATAAGTCCTAGCAATAACAGTCCCTGGAGCCTGCTGATTTAGGAGCTCTCCGGCAGCTGCACAGGCGCTCACTCGCTCTCTTCCTTTTGCAGATGGAAATACTGAGGCACGCGGCTCATCTGCCCAGCGTGGCATAAGCAAGTCCCCGGGAAGACAGACCTCGGGCTTTCTCGCAGCTTTACCAAACGCCTCCCCGGATTGTTACCTGCCTCAACTTGCCACAAACAGCTGAAGGAAGATGCTGGGGCCACCCTGGCTTGGACCCGGGACTCCGCACCATCGGGTCCCCAGGAGGGGATCAAGGAAAGAGGAGACGGGACGGAGCACAGCCAGAGGCCGGCAGGTCCTGCGACGCACGAGCTGCCCGGCTGCAGGAGTCTCCACGGAGGGGAGAGCAACCGGCATCTGAGGCAGCACGAGCTGCCAGGGAACAGCTCAACGCGAGAAGGCCTTTAAAGGACATGCAAGCCGCCGCTGCCGTGCGCGCTCCCCGCTTGCGAGCGGCCCGGGAGCTCCCTTCACGGCGCCGGGGCGGGCCGAGCGGTTTGCAGGTGGCGATGCAGCCTCCGCTCCTGCGCGGGGCCGGCACCGGGCTCGGGACCGGCTCCTGCACCCGCTCTTCCAAAGTTACGGCTGTAACTGGAGCCAGGAGGGACCACGGCTGCTCCCTCCGTGCCCGGCAGCTGCAGCGCGGAGCAAACCCATCCCTCAGCATCTCGCTGCCGGGGGGGTCAGGGCAGGATGGCAGCGCCCAGGACCCCCACGTTTCCCAGCCTCGCTGCGGCCACCTTATAAACACGGCATGATGACAGCCACGGCTCCAGCCCTTCCAGGAAAGATTGTGTTAATAAAAGACAGAGCAGCCTTGGAGCAAGGGGAAGGCCAGTGCGCCCAGAGGACGGGGTACCGGCCCCGCTGGGAGCCAGGGAAGCTCCCGCTGCCTCCACTGGGCTCAACATCTGTTTCCCAAGGCCTCTCCAGCACATCCAGATCTCTTTTTTCCCTGCATCCACGCCAACCCAGTCTCACCCGTCCCCCATCCGACCCCTCTAAGCTCTATCCAGGACTCCCATCCCTCCTGCCCCGCTCTTCCACCACCCTGCACCCCTGCCCTCACCCAGGCCTTTCGATCAAATCCATCACATCCGCTAAAGCTGCTTTCTCCCCCTAATGAGCTTACGGGGAGGCAGGATAGATGCTCAGCATTACAGAGGACCAGCCTCAGGGCAAGCAGCGGCCATGCCTGAGGCCTCTGCTGAGGCAGGAGGAACAAGACAGGTCCTCAGGGACTGGAAATCTCTTAAGCTGTCAGAGATCAGGCAGCAAACAGCACCTCGCAGCCCCAGGACAGAGCCAGCCTGGCCCCAGGCCCCTCTGCCAAGGGCGCAGGAGAGCAGCTGGGGAGACCTCACCCTTCGCAGCTTCGAACAGGGACCCGTGCTGGGTGCAAAGGAGGGGGAGCAAAGCTTTTGAAACTACTATGAGCGGCGTTTGCCACTGGATTAAGATTTCAAACACCCCTGAAGCTTCAGGGCTGGGTTTCCCTTCTGGGGACAAACATCTCCTGCTGAGACCCAACCCAAAGGTGGAACAGCCACGAAATCCTAAATTGTCTTGGGGGAAACATAGCCCCAACCTCTGCCTTGCCCTCCCTACACAAGTAAATAGCAACGCAGGCAGTGGTGTGCATAATTAATACCAATTAATAACAATTAGCACAGCATAAGTTCACACTGCAAATGGAGACGGGGCTTGCTGGCAGTGAGACATCCCGCGCGCACTGGGGAAGCGGCTTTGCCCCAAAGCAGGCAGAGCTGCAAGAGGAGACGCCGCAGGGACGCTCAGCGCTGGCCAAGGTCGGTACCTCTGTGCACGTCCAACCGGAGGCAGCCGAGCACAGGTGCCACGAAGAAGCAAGAAGCCGGAGCAGCAGAGCCTCCCTCCCAGCGCCGAACGGCTGCTTTCCCAGCCGCTCGAGGACCTTGCCAGCTGACCAGTACAGATCTCAAAACAGATGAATTCTTCAGGCATGAAGTCAAGCTTGCATAACCCCTACCGGCCACATCTGGGCTAACCAACCTACACGTTAGCAAGGGGAGTCCCCAGCAGAGGGAAAGACCTTTCCTTTTGGCCAAGATTCAACAGAGGGAGCCCAGGAGCCCGATGCCGCGCCACCGCTCTCCCCTCCCTTGCACACGAGGGGCTGTTTGCGCCCACCCATCTAAACAATGTTTTATTACCCGATTGAGTGCCTTTTCCAGCCGAGCAAAAGCTCACGAACCAGCATGCCGACACGCCAGCCCCAGCCCACCCATGACCCTCCTTCCTCCCCTGGGAGCGGCAGCCTTGCCCCCAGGCTGAGCCCCACAGCGGCAGCGCCCCGGGCTCGCTAGCCCCTGCTCCAGTCTCCTGGCAAGCCCGAGGCTTGCAGAAAGTTGCTCTGCAGGACATGCAGACCGAAGGACACCATCACTTTTGTCTCCCACGCCGGAGAAGAGTTTTTCTGCTCAAAAGCTCCTCTAGCCCCCCTGCACGCACTCACACTTGTGCTGGGTGACTTAAGAGACCTTGCTCCTTTCTGCAAACCATCATGTTCAAAGAGCCTCTAAAAGCATTTGTTAAAACCCCTGGGTGCTTTTTTCCTTTTCTTTTTTTCCCCCCTCCTCTTTTTTTAAAGCAGGGAGCATCTAAATCACAATTACAATCTAGGTATTATAGGGGCTTTAAACAAGCAAAAATAGCCCGGTTCCCCATGCACCAACCTGTTCAGCAGGGACAACACAGACGAAACAAGAACCTGCTGGGAGATCTTCAGCCAGAGACACGAGCAGCCGGGAGTGGCTATGGCTTCTGGGTTCGCCCCTCGCGAGCCCTTCCAGCGAGGTCCCCACCGGTGCTGCAGCCGCCTACCGCGGCGGCATCTTCCCTGGGCTCCTTCTGAAGCTTCCTGAACTTGCTCGCAGATAGCAGAGACTGCGGTCATCCGGATTATTCACTTGTCGGCTTGGAAAGAAAGCTGCTCAGACCGACACTGGCTGCTACTGCTGATGCGGCAAATGTGATTTATTAGGTCTGTGCAGGGGGCCCAGTCCTGCAACAAGCACAAAACAAAACCCCAACCCTCGGCCAAATTCACCTTCTCGCAGCCCTGATCTCCCCAGCTGACAAGTACCTGGCAGCCGCCGGGCTACCCACAGGAGACTAGGATGCTGTTATGATTAAAAGGTCTTTGGCAAAACAATAAAAAAAAGAAGAAGGAAAAAAAAAAAAAAAAGCATGTTTGCTTCTTTTGGTTTAGTTTTAAATTCCAGGTTGAAATAAGACCCTGCTGTCTACTAAGCCCCTGTGATTTAGACGCTACTGTCTCCCCTAAGCAGTTCAGTCTTGTGTCTGGACCAACTTTTAATGCAAAACTGTCAGCGCCGGCGTGCTGGGGATTACATGCACCGGATTGACAGTTCATCACCAAAATTCAGTCACCTCCAGGGTGAAACAGGGCAGCTATTTAACAGCTCCAATCATTGCTACAGGAAGGGTCGGAGCAACTACCATGGCTTGGACAAGCCGGCAGCTCCTGCTTGGAGAGAGGCAGCCTTTCCGGGGGACTCACACCATTCCCAGGAGAGCGGCTGTGAGTTTTCGTCCTTTGCAACAAGGTGTTGCATGGCCTGAGGTGGCTCCTGCACGGCTCTGTCCTGCAAGCGTCGCGGCCTGGTGTTTAACACCTGCGGATGCAGCATTCACGTCCCTCTCCCCACCCACCAGAGACTCTCCGGTGTCTGCTAAGGGCACCAACGGGTGACTGGGGTAGGGGAGAGAGACCGTGTTTTCATGAAACCGGTTCAAAAGTTACTGTGGGAGGATGGAGAAAGAGGATAGAGAACACATCACCCATGCTATTGCATAAAATTCATTTCCTTAAAAGAAAACTACTAGTCAAAACAAGGGAGTTCCCCTCCCTACCATTAAGGGCATAAACCTCTACAGACAGAAGAGGAAACAGATGAGGAACCTTCACTCACAAATATCCAAATAAATCAGGTCAAAAAAATACGCTGCTTTGTACATACAGCCAGAGGACGCCCTCTCCAAGCCAACACGTCAGACCTTTCGCTTCACCAACACCTCTAATGAATCAGGACCTGCCCAGGAGACCAGCCCAGGACAAGCCAGCTCTGGCTCTCCATTTGTGGATAAAGCTCTGCTGAACTATAAAACCTGAATGATATTTTAGACACTTCCACCTCTTTGCACTGTCGGGCCTGGATTTTAAAATTCTTGGGAGGCTCAAGCAGAGTCTAAAGTAAAGGATTTTGGGAGGGTGTTACAAACCACCACATAAACAAGCCGTATCCTCCCAGCATGTCCAGGAGCTCCAGGGTTCACCCCAATTCTCATAACACAACTGTTTCCTTGCACACACCCCATGGCACAGAGGACCCTATGGCACACGCCGAGGCGCAGCCAAGAGCAAAGACACAGCTAATAAGTCTCTTCACCCAAGCCAGCCTCCCAACAGGAGAGCAGAAACCCGCCTTGGAGTTTGCAAAGCCAACCCCTGCCTGGTTACTGCTGCTTGCAAAACCATGTAGGCTGGCCCCAAACGCAGCTCCCAGGAACTCCAGGTGAGCTGGAAGTGCAAGCTGCATACAGCACGTAGCAGCCGGGAATAGCCTGGCAAGATGAGACAGCCACCTAAAGAAACCCGTGAGCAGCTATACAACCGAGCAGCCCACAAAGACGAGACGCACGCTACAGCTGGGTGATTTAAAACCATTTATTGCCGCCCAGACAGAGGCGCTGGGACCTCCCCAGAGTGCTCAATATATAACACGTGCATGTTCAGCCGGCTTCTTCTTCAGCAAGGACATTGCTGGCCAGGTGAACATTGTAGGCAAGTCCGTCCTCTGTCACCTTCACGTGACCGCCAGCCACGGGCAGGCAGCGCACCTGGGGACAAGGACACCGAGGTCGCTCCTGTTGGGAGAGGCTTTGCAGGGAAACGGCCACGGCTGCAGCCTGCTGCCTAATAAAGCCAGAACAGCAGGCTCAGACCTTAATGATCGGGGCACAATGTCTATTTATGTCGCATTATGGGCAGCTCTACAATAGCTTCAACCAGCCTGGCCACGCAGACGCTGGCATGCAAATACATCAACAATTTGGCTCTCTTGAGGTTTCTTCCCTCCAGCCAGTGCAGACTTTGAAGCATCATCAGTCCGCCGCCACCTAAAATAGCTTAAGAGACTCTCGCTGTAAAATCTCTGCTCTCCACATTAAAAGCATCACTTAATGCTTCAGTGTTTCATTCCCCAGCTGGGTATCAACACTAACGAGCAAGTGTCAAGCAGCAAAATGTCACACCTACACATCTCCCTTTACAGATGTAAATGTTTATGAATTTTTACATCGCTCCTGATGCGTGCGCTGCCTCAAAACCTCCATTAAATCCACCGCCAGGTCTAGCGCTGACTCCTCCAGAGCCCGCCGGCGAGCCGCTGCCCGCCTGGGGTTTCCCTGGGGGTTTTCAAGCAGGCGAGGCAGAAATCTGGATGTGGTCAAATTACCGAGGCGCTGTTAAAAGCGTATTGCTAAATACCTCCCGAGGGAAAGTGCTATCGTGGCCACTTCGCACCACGGAAACGCGAGACCGAGGTTTCTCCAGCAGCCGTAGGGGAGAAGAGGGAGAGTCACAGTGGAAAATTCAAGTTTCCCAGCTCTGCACCTAAACCCCAGCACCCTGCATTAAGATACAGGCTCTCCTTTCCCTAACAAAAGCTGCCACCAGACACTAATTCTCCCTAGGCACATTAAACTAAATTATGTCCGCTTCTGCCTGGGGGTTCCCTCAAGGACGGCAAGCAGGCAAAGCCCTGAAGCGCCGGAGACGGAAAGAAACGAAGATCCAAGGGTGAAAGAAGGGAGATTTGCAAATCCCAGCGGCTCAGACTAAAACCCCAAGCCCAGCAGACCAGTGCAGCGCTGCCCAGAAACCAGCTTATTCGCCAGGCCGAGAGGCCGACGGGCGCAAACTTACCGTTTTCGTCATGCTTCGCTCCGGCCGCTATCACGACGGTCAATTAAACCTAATCTGAAATTATCATCGCTGTCCGACGGCCCCCAATTGATCTGCGCCTCGATTCAGCAACGTGCTGAGGACGTTAAGGATCCGCGAACGTGACCAAGCAACACTGCTGGTTACCAGGCCCCAGCACCGGGGCAGAGAGTCCTGTCATGAGTGGAAGAGCCCCTTCGGCGCGGACCTAAGGCTTATTTCTGTCTTAACTACTCCAGTTATCACAGTCTGAGCACATCTGAGACTGCTCTGCCCTTTAGCACCTGCCGCCATAAGACACCGACAAGCCCCGGTCCGGGACAGCGCCCCCATCGCCGCCATCTTGGGAGAGGCGGCAGGTGGCGCCGTCCTGAGCGCGGCAAGGACGGCGGCGCCATCTTGAGCGCGGCGGGGAGGGAAAAGGAAGGAGGGGGGCGCCATCTTGAGCGCGGCGGGGAGGGAGAAGGAAGGAGGGAGGCGCCATCTTGAGCGCGGCGGGAAGGGAGGAGGGAGGCGCCATCTTGAGCGCGGCGGGGCGCCCATGGCGTTCCCGCAGCGCGGGGCGGAGCTGCGGCGGCAGTCGCTTTAAGCGCGTTTTCACCGAAACCCCTCCAATCCTCCCCGCCTGCCTCGTTGCACCCACGGGGGAGGTTACCACAGCCTGGGAGAGCCGGGGGGGGGGGGGGGGGCGGGAGGGGTTGTGTCAAGGCTGAGAAATGGCCAAGCTTCATCCAGGCTCCCAGAGACAGACTGGACCCACCAAAGCTTGCAAATATACTCAGTGTTTAAGCACGAAAACCCTCATCTTCGAGCCCAAAAGAGTGTGTCAGGCTGGAGCTGCATCATGCCACCGCAGACCGAATCACAGGCACTACAGGGAGCGTTCGCTCCCCGCATGCAACCCCCTCATTTCGGTTTCCTCCCAGCGATCGCCAGGGACGGGTGCAGAGGTCCTCGGCAGAAGCACACCCGCATCCCGCACGGCTTTCGGGGCCGGTCCTGGAGTCTCTGCCACGCTGGCGAGCAACCCCAGCGAGGGACGCCCGCCGCTGCACAAGGAAGCCGGCACTAGTCTCCCTTGCTGCTCCTCTTCGGCATCACCTGGAAGGAGAAGAGAAATCAGAGATCTCCCAGGAAGGGGGAAACCTGTCCCAGGTTCCCTCCAGCACACTTTCTGCTGGCATCTCGGCAGTTTCCCATCACATGCCACAAAACAGGAGAGCGGAGACGCTCCCGTCCCCGCTCCGAGCCCGCCCAGCCCTACGGAAGAGGGTGCATTTTTGCATTTTCACCTGGGAGGCGCTTCTTCCAGCACAGCCTGCAGCGACTTCTTCAGCGCCGCGTTGCTCTGACCCAGAGCGGCAGACAGACGGCTCCGATGGGCTGCTGTGACCTGGGCAGGAGAGGAGCACGGTGCTCAGACCCCGCAGCACAGCCCGCGCTCTCCGTTTCACTCCCAGCAGACGTTGCCGCCTCCTGAAGAGCAGAGCTGCGTTCCCAGGAGCCAACCTGAGAGCCCGGGCCCAGCTCTCAGGAGCAGGTCAGCTCACCCCTGGTCTGCCGCACCCACAGCCCCGGAAAGCCAAAATTCAGCACCTAGCCTTAAAAGCTGGTCTTACTCACGTGGCTTTGGTACAAGGTGAGCACGGCCGTCACCAGCTTGGCATAATTCAGCGACGTGGCGAAGGCTGGGGCCTGCCGGCACAGGGTGAGGACCAGGAGATCGAAGAGCTCAGGGGGCAGCACCTCCTGGAAGAGAGGTGCGAGCAGAGAGGAGAAGAGGCCCTCGCTCCAGCGCTCCGAGCACTGCTGGGGTCTGCAAGGAAACCCGGGGGACAAGGGGGGGGTCCCCTCACCTGCCTCCCCAGCACGGCCTGCACAACGGGCAGGAGCCTCTCCGACAAAGGCACCTCCAGGACCTGGCTGCAAAGGACAGTGAAGAAGAGACGCAGCCGGGCTGTGAGGGTTGGACATGGCGCGCCAGCTCTCCCGAGGGGCCGTAGCCAGGCAGGCCCATCCGAGGCAGGCGCGAGGGCACAAGCCAACATGCTTTGCCCCTGTATTCCTTTACCTCAACACCAGTCTCACATGCTCCGGCTCCAGGCACTCCTCCACCAGCTCACACACCAGCTTGGTCTGCTCAGGGCCTGCAAGGGCAAAGCAGAGGGGCAGAGCCTCCAGAGGCTGCCAAATCTGAGGGGATGCGCCTGACCCTGCCCAGCACCCCCTCACCCAGGGGAGTACGACCTAGTCGGGACACCCCGAAATCAAGCCCCTTCTAAAATTTGGGAGAATTCAGTTTCCTTTGTCCATCTGCAGCAAGGGTTTAATTACCACCAGTCCCCAAAGGGAGATGCTGCCCTTCGGGGATTCACGCAGACTCTTGTCTCATGTCAGCAGAGCTGCCCCCAGGGGCAGTTTTGGCCCCAGAATTAGCAGCTGGCAGGAAGCCCCAAGCCTATGGAGGGATGGCAGCCTCCCTCCAGGGGAGCTGATGCTGGAAACCAGCCGTGCTCCCCATTCCTGTTCATCTCAGGCATCTGCAAACCCATCTCCCATCCTAACATCCAAGCGTTCACCTTTCCAGGTTAAATGAGCCCTCTGTAGTTCCCAGTTCACATTTTAGGTGATAAACACCCTTCAGACTGTACTCTGCATCTAGAGCTTCCCTTTCTGCTGGATGGAGCCATTTGCAGCCCACAGCATCTCTCCAGCTCCTTCAGCTGTTCCCAAAACAATCTGCATCTCTTCAGAGAGCAGCTGAAAGGAGGGCACGAGCCCAGCTCACCTTCCCCGGGCTCCTGCAGGATTGGAGCTACCAGGACTCGGCAGAAGGGCTGCGCGTACTTGGAGCAGAACGAAGCCAGGGCAGCCATGAGGTGGCGGGAGGGCGGCTGGGCGAGTGCCAGGACCTAAGGACAGAAAAGGCAGGAGATCAGGACGCGGGTGAGGGAGACACGACCCGAAACCTCTGCCCGGGCACTTACTCGCGCGAGGAAGAGCTGCTCTGCCAGGATGGCCGCGCTGGTGTAGCTGAGATCAGGGGTGAGAGCCAGCAGCCAGGTGCAGAAACGTACCAGGAGATGTTCTGGGCAGGTGGAGAGCTGCAGGAAGGAGCACAGCCCCTCGAGCTGGTGGGGGCAGAGAGGACAGGGATGTTAGGGCCAGCAGCAGGCCCTTTGCGGCGCCGGGCACCCAGCAGTCGCCACAAGGATGCTAATGCTCACCTGGCCGGGAGAGCAGTCGTTCAGGATGCGCAGCTCGGGCGGGACGCTCCGCTCCGAGCGCTGCAGGGAAACACACTCTTTGGGTAACAGATCTCCATCAAATAAACCAAAACACAACTCTAGGGTTTGCTTCCTCCTTCCTGCCTCCCCTCTTTGGCCAGCGCTGACTCCCCAGCACAGTCACTGCTGTGCTGCTCATCGCACAGTGACACTTAGCAAGTTGGACACAGGCATCAGCATAGGAGCCCAAGGGAGGTAGCAGCTGGGCTGTCTTTTGATGCCCCTCCAGTCCTTCCCGCAAAACTCATCTCCTTATCCCAGCCCTTCTGGAGGCCCTGGGCTGAGCCAGTTTAGACCATCTGCTCCAAGGAGACAGGCAGAAGCAACCACTTACGTTGGACTCCACCTGCAGCAGCATTTTCAGCCTTGGCCCATGCATCTGGGGAAAACAAGATAAAGGAACAAAAATCAGATTGGAAGACAAAAGCAAATCACTGGTGGGGCACTGCTAGGTGGTTTTACTTTCCTGATTTCCAGGAAAAGGACAGTGGGAGGCCAATTAAAAAGTCAGCTAATGGCATTCCTGATTTGCAGAGCAATTTCCCACATTACTTGGTTTTGAAGCTGCGCAATATGACTGGCTATATGGTGAGGGGCTGGTGCTTGGCATCACCCACATTTTGAAAGGAAAGGCGAGTATAAAAAATGATAATTAAAAAAAAGTACCAAAAAACCCACAGCCCCAGCACAACTGCTGTTTGCTGTCAGTCTCAGCTCAGCTCCCTGCTCACGAGGCTGCCGCAGGCGATGGGGGGATGCTCCCATGGATGCATCCACATCTCCAGCAGCACTGCGCTGGGCAGGGCAGGACAAGGTCGAGAAACCAAAGGGATTCGAAAGCCGCCCGGTACCTGCAGAAAGGACTGGACCTCCGCTGCCAGCTCTGCCTGCGAGTTCTGCCTGGCCTCACTCGGCTCCACGGCCGCATCCTGCTGGGAGCTTTCCAGGGCAGACCCAACTGGGCTCTGAGCAGATCTGTCCCCTGATGTCTCCCCAGGCAGCTCCTCTTGGGGTCCGGGGAGGTACAGGTCAAATCCAGCCTCTTCCAGCAGCAACCTTTTCCCATGCCTCTCCTCTTTCAACTCCGGACTCTCTTCTGACGCTTTCTTGCGTTTCCCACCTTGAAACACAGAGTCAGCCGCGTCCTCGGCGGGGTTAGGCCCTTTGCTGACACACCAGTTCAGTCTCCTTTGCCCCTCTGGTTTGCTCTGGGCATTGCCCGCAATTTTCTGGCACAGGCGTCTAAGCTGCTGTTGGCACGCATCCGTCAGGGGAGCGGGAGACGGGGAGCTCTCCTCTCCCCTCAGCCCCTGCTGGAGCAGGTCTCCCAGCGTTCGCACCCAAGGATCCACAGCAGGGTGCTGCCTCGCGGCCTGAAGCAGCCGGCTGAGGCAATCCCGCGGCACCACGGCTTGCACCACGTGCAGCAGAGAGAAGAGGTTTCTTTGACACACAACAGGGAGAAGCAGCAGCAGCGGCTTACTAAAGAAGGGGGGAAAAAAGGGAGAGAGACATGTCAGAGCAAAGCCCAGCAAGGCTCTGAGTCCCTGTGTGTTAACTTGCCCTATGGGACAGGGTCTAAACGGGCTAGAATATGACAGGACACAGCCAACACCCATAACAAGCTTTCTGCAGATACGACCTGCAAGACCAACAGGCCTCCTACCAGCATCCCAACTTCCCATTTTGACCATTGCACCAGAGGAAAGAGGATGCACATTGCAGAATCAGGTACCCAACATGCCAAACCAGCCACACCGCACTGGGAAGCTCCCAGGAGCTTTGGAAGCACAGCCAACTCACACAGCCAGGGTCTTCTCCGGCCCCTCCAGCGTGGGTTCCTCCGAGCACAGGGCTGCCGTGAAAGCCTGCCAGGAAAACGCCTGCCCCGGTCCCTCGCCGGCCTGGCTGCGCTGCAGCGCCCGGAAAGCGGCCAGAGCCCCGGACGAGCCCGATGCGAGCGCATGGAGCAGGAGGCGGGATGGCTTGTCCAACCGCTTCAGCCAGGGGCGCTCCATCGCTGCGGGACTACCGGAGGGCTTGATGGGCCAACCGCGGGAAAAAACCGAGGAGAGCCTGATTTGGGTGGCAGCAGAAAGGGTGCAAGGAGGATCAGTGCATCCGGGAGCTGCTGGGTCTTCAGGTGGTTGCCCTTAGCCTGCTCACAGCTGGGGTGGTCGTGATCACAGTTTATCACCTGAGGATGCAGAAGTGTTACCGGGCCGAGGATTGCAACTGTGCTGAAGGACTGAGCACTCCCCTGAACCCTCTAAAGATAAATTAATAATAATAATAAAAACACATCACAGTTTCCCCGTTACTAATTCAAAACTCACTTTTTGCAGCTATTCCTCTCGGCACCTCCTCTCCCAGGGAGTGCAGCTGGCCAGGGCCCTCCCGTCCCCCTCTTCCTTGGGAGAGGACCCGTCCGCGGCCGCGCAGACCCGCGGGTCCCCCGGCGACCCGTCCCGGGGCAGCGGCACCCACGGGGCAGCTCGGGCCGGGCCCCGCTCGCTGCAGCCCGGCGCCGAGAGCGGAGCCTCCGCGCTGCTTCCGGGCCCGGCGCGTTAAAGGCGCGCTCGGCGCGCCGCGTATGCAAATAGACCCTATGCAAATCATCCCATATGCAAATATTTATACATTATGCAAATCGACCCTTAAAGGAACCGCGGGCTCCCCCCGGCCCCGGCCAGCCGCAGCCCCCCCTCCAAGGAGGGGAGCCCCACACAGCAGCGTTTAGCACAGCTCGTTTTATTTCATAGTTTGCACACGTGGCTTAAAAAGCAGTTTAAAACAGCGCAGCCCAGCTGCCCGGGCCTCCCCCAGGCCCAGCTGCACATGCATTAAAAACACCCCCCCCCCTTCTCCCAGCACCCACCCACCACCCTGCAGCCCCCCAGCAAGGTGCCCCCCTGGGTGCGAGCGCAAGGGGAGCGGGGAGATGGGGACGGTGCCCCCATCGCCAAGGGACCACTGCAGCCCCTTCGCCTTCGCAGGGGGGAGGACACGGTCAGTCCCTCCGTCAGAAGAAGAAGAGCTGAAAAACAGCATCCACCCCTTGCCCTCCCGCCGAGCAGCCAGGGACGCCCCTGCCGCGCACGGAGCTGCACAGAGGCGATGCCAGCAGGCAGCCAAGCACTTTAAAAGGAGATGCTTCCCCCTCCCAGAAAAGATTTTGTCGCCAAGGAGAGCATCGGGACCCAGCGGGGTGTCCCAGAGGGCCTAGTCGGAGTCGCTGAGGTCCGTGAAGAGGCTCTGCTGGCCGTAAGTCGAGTACCAGCCGTCGGCCTCCATCAGGGCCAAGGTAAGAGCCCACTCGAGGATGCAGAGCTCCTCGTCCTCCTCGTCCGAGCTCTCCGACAGAGCGGGGTCCAACTCCTGCAACACAGGACAAGGCTGAGCTCAAGCCCCGGAAGGACGGACAGACCAACACCGAGCCGGGGGCGCTGCCCACTTACAGCTGGGATCCTCGGCCGCCGCTGCCTGCGCCGAGGGGTCCAGCCAGGCGGGAACTCGTGCAGGTAGATGCAGTCCGACTTAAATGGGCAGTGGCCGTGGCTCCGGACAAAAAACTTGCACCTTATTTTCCTAGGAGATTTGGAAGCATCATTACAAGCTCGCGGGCAGAACCAGCATGGGCATCGCTGAGGTGCGATGCTGGGCACTCACCCCGTGCGGGCCTTGAAGGCTTCGATCAGCTTCTGCTTCTCATCCGCCTCCGAGACCCAATATTTGTGGGGGATGTAGTAGCTGGATGTGACACGGCACTCCGGGCAGGCCCTGGGAAAAGGCAACATGTGTAAGGGGCTTTTTCCAGGCTTGGAAAACAAGGGGAAAGGAGCCCCCAGCAGGAGGATGCAGCCCGAGAGCCTTGGGGGCCTCATCCAGCACCCCTGGGCACGAGAGGGAGAATTGCTCGCGAGCATCCCCAGCCCTGCAGCCACATCCCTGGCCCTGTGCCAATTTAGGGGTGGGAGACGGGCCTCCGAAGGGGCGACCGGCCGCGGCGCTCACTTGATGACCGCGGTCTGGAAGTCCCGGCTGCGGCGCCACTTGCGGATGCAGCCCAGGCAGTACGCGTGGGCGCAGTTGGGGAGGATGCCGAAGAGCCGCTCCTCCGGCAGCGCCTTCTCGTACACCCGGTCCATGCAGATGCCGCACACCACGGCCTCGCTCCGCGCCCTCCGCGCTGCTTCGCCCGCCTCCGCGGCTGCCTGCGAGCAGAGCCGCAGCATTTTGCGACCGTCCTGGCCCAGCGCTCGAGCCCCCAAACCGCCCCGTTCGTCGCTGGCCCGGGACACCCTGCAGCCCCCAAGCACCCAGCCACCAACACAGGGTGCCGGGGGCAAAGCCGGAGCCCACCTCTGCGTGCTGAGCCCACGTCGCCGTCTCCACCATGGCCATGCCGGAGGGAGCCGCCTGCAGTCCCAGCCCTCCCGGTTTGGAGCCTGAGGGCAGGAGAGCTCTCAGAGGGGAAAAGCACATCCCACCCAGCTGCCCTCAGGGCACAGGATTTAGCATTTAGCAATTCAGATCCCCACCCCAAAAAGCTGCTGGAAGGGCTTTACACAGCCCCAATTGGGACCACCTTGGAGATGGAGAAATGAGCTTTTGGGCAAGGACAGTCACATGCATTAGATGCTCCACCACCCCTGGGACCCTCAGCCCAGCCCCCCTCGCTCAGCCCAGCACCTACTTGAGGCACCCTGAGCACCTGCAGGGACACATTCTCCATCAACAGCCCGGCTGGGGGGATTATCAGGTGCTGGGACATTCTCCTTGTCCTCCTCTTCCTCCTCAAGCTGCACTCTTGGGAACCTGAAGGTCAGCTGCGTCGCGCTGGGTTCGGCCGGGGCTGAGCGGCGCCTGGCTCCCCCCCAGCTCCGGGCCAGCGCCTGGGGCAGGCGGACGAGCTCCGAGCCCCGGCGGCCAGGAGGCATGGGGGGCTCGTGGCCCCATTGGCTCCCCACCGGCTCCTCTTGGATGTGCTGGTAGCTGGAGGAGCCCAGGGACAGACATGTAGAGGGGTGCGTTGGCCCAACGCAGCACCCTTCTGCTGCCAGCCCATCCCCGCAGCCTCGGGCCTGGCCCGGCACCCCGCAGCCTCACCTGCAGCGCTCTCCGTAGCTGCAAAACCCGCTCTGGAAGTACCTGCAGATCTGGGCCGACTTTCTGTCGTGGGCGAAACGGCAGCTCTGGCCCCATCGGCAGGATCCGCGGGCAAAATTCCTGCAAGCCGGAGAAGCCCGCATGGATGGCGGCTGGGGCCGGCACCCGCCAGCCCTGTGCCCCCCCCGGCCACCCCGAAACGCAGGACCCGAGTGTGACCCCCCTCCCCCCCCCCCCCCCGGGCACCGGCTCCGGCTGGACGGGGCTGCATTTGGGAGCCCCCAGGCTGGTGTCCCCCTTCCACCCCGGGAGCGGATCCGGGGGGGGGGGGGGGGCGGCTGAGCAGCCCTTAGCAGAAGCAGCCCCAACCCCCCCGGGGCGCCGGGCTCTCCCGCACCTCCCCGCCCCATTCGGCCTTATCTCCCGGCTAATTGCTGAGCAAACCAAGGCCGGGGCTGGGCCGGCTGCTGGGGCCCCACTGGTTTCGGCACAAGCCCGGGGGCTCTCCCGGCCCAGGTGGGGCCGGCCCCGGCTCCCCATGGGGCACGAAAGGCGGCAGGAGCCCCCGGCTGGGGGCTTGCAGCGAGATGGGTGCCCCAGGGACCCCCAGCTCAAGGGGCACCAGCCTGGACAGGCTCAGCCTGCTGCAGCCCCGCACCCCGAGACCCTCAGCCACGGGGAAGGGGGCTGCGGGGGCATCGCAACCCACCTCGGCCCCCGGTGAGGGGCCCCCAGCACCCCCAGCCCTACCTGCACAGGGGTCTCGGGCGGCCCCCCCGGGCCCTTAGCGCCCCTGATGCCACCGGCGACCCCAGCTCCATCTCGCAGCCAGCCGGCAGAGCCCGAGGGGGCTGGGAGCCCTCCCGGGGCTATTTATGGCCTTGGATGGGCAGGGTGGGAGCACCCGAGGTCCCACCCAGGTAACCCCTGCCCGCCCCAGGCCCGGCAGCTTAACCCTTTCCCTGCTGGCTGCCCCCACCCCAGCGGTGGGGTCTGGGGCTCTCCATCCTCCCGCTTCGCAGGGAGGGGGGGTTCGGCGGCGGAGCGGGTTCAAGCCGTTCCTGCACGGAAGCCCCAGGGCCGGGTCACAGCAGGACCCCCAGCCCGGGTGGCCCAACCGCGTTTTATTTTCCCTGAGACAAGGAGAGGAAGGACGGCCGGAGGGAGGCGAGGAGATGGCACCTGGCCTCGGGTTCCCCCTCCGGCTCCCCTGCGCGGCGGGAAGGCCCCCGGGCCCCTCACGGTGGGAAATGCAGCGGGCAACGTTACAGCTTCCCCTGGGGGCAGTAAAATGAACTGGGAAGAAAAAAAAAAAAAAGCCTGGAAGATTTGCAATCGTTTCCTGCAAATTACTGGATGTTTAGACAGGGCCGAGCCCCCGGCTCAGCTCGCGTGGGCGAGCGATGGAGGCACCGAGCCGCTGCCCCGAGCTCGCTTGCCCCAGCTCTCCTTGCCCGTGGGCCGCGTCCAAGCTCTCCTTCCTCCCGGCCCAAGGGTCACGGACGCTCTCCTGAGCCCCAAACGGAGGAGATGCCTGGCAGCTCGGTGCCTCCCTCCTCGGAGCCGGGAGAGGTGCCAGTCCGAAATGCAAACCCAGCCCCTGGGCAAGAAGGGTTTTACCCTTCCGCCGTCCTCTGCCCAGACCCCCGGCCCCATCCCTGCCCGCCGGCGGGACGTGGTGGCTGTCGGCGTCCCAGGAGGAGCTCAGCTCATTGCCCAGCTTCAGCCCTGAAGCAAGAGCCGTGGCAAAGATTTGGGGGGGGAAGCGCTCGGCTCCAAGGCTGAGCTCTTGCTTGTGACCGGCTCTTGTTGCCTTGATGGCAAACGCAGGGAGAAAAACCACACCGGCGAGCAAGACCTGGGAGATCCCGGCGCTCTCCATCGTCTCCGCTGGAAAACCACCCCGAGAGCAGCCCCGGGCCAAGAGAAACCCCCAAAGAAAGGCTGGGAGAGCGCTAGAAAGGTTCTTAAATATTTAGTTCCGATTTATTTAAAGTCAAGTCAGTCTGTGGATGCTATTTATATTATTAAAAACACTTGGAGGTTTGTACTTCTAGCAAAAATATACATTTCAGTTTGAGGGTCGTTACACTGTCGGGAGGGGGGATGAGCAAAAAGGTCCTCAGGCGACAAAAATGCGAGTCCCGCGGCCCCGGGGCCGGTGCTGAGCAGGGGCCGCCGGGGGCCAGGGAAAAGACAAATCCATGGCTCGGTCCGGCACGCTCCCACCTCCGCTTCCTTCTCCGAGGGGACTTCAAAGTGCTTCAGCAACGTTAATTCCTAGAGGGCCTCCCGCCACCCCCCGAGGTAGGGAAGGGAAAGGGGCCCTTTGGGATAGAGGGCAGAGGAACCGAGGCACGGAAAGGAGCCGGAGGAGCGCGGCGCGGCCGTGGGCATCGCCGAGGGCACGGGCACGGCCCGGCACGGGGCAGGCGCAGGTTTCGGGGCCGCCGCGGGAGCAGGCAGTCCCGTAACACAGAGGGGAAGCAGAGCACTCTTCCCCTTGGGGTTTTAAAGGAATTATTGCACCAGGGGAAAATCTGCTACCCTGAAGAGGAGGAAAAATAAAATCAAACTGACTAATTAAATCCCCCGAGGCCCCTGGGGATTATCAGTACTTTAATAAGGCTGCTCGGGACACACAGGACCACAAGCTGCGGGCGGGTAAGTGCTGCTTCTCAGGTCACGCGCTGTCGCCCAGCGAGGGGCCTCGGCCTGTCCCCGGCTCCATCTTCCCTCCGGGAGCGAGGGCGACGCAGCCCCCCAGTGCTGGGCTCCCTATCCGGGCACCTGCAGCACCGTGGGTCTTTCGCTACCACTGCTAAAGCGGCAAGGTGAAGTCCCAGCGCTGCACCAGGAGGGCACGGCGAGTCCGGCCGCTTCCCCCCGCCAGGCCCCATGGGCCAGGAGGTCCCTGGTTTTGTGGCCATCCCACCCTTCCCTCCCCCTTTACAAATCCTTGGCTTTTATACTGTTTTACAGCTCTTTGCAACGAACGTTTGAATTAATCCTCCCGTTGACGCTACGAGGGGGAGGGCAGGTGACCACCCGGCTCCCTTTTACAGGTGGGGAAACCGAGGCAGGGCAGTTAACAGACAAGTCAAAGGCCACGCAGAAGGCTGGGGGCAATACCAGGCTGCCCTGCAGCAGTTCGGGCCTCCCGCTCCCCCTAATGCTGCTGTTCGGCTCTCGGGGGGCTGCTCTGCTGGCGCGCCAGCCTGGAAAGCGTGGGATTGCCGGATCCGAGCTCTTCTGCGGCTCCCCCCGGGCCGGGGCTGCCACGTGCTCTGTGGCGCAGGGCGCGCTGCAGGGAGAGGGGACCGTGCCCTGCTGCTGCGGGTCCCCAGCCCGCGAGCAAGCGCTTCTGAGGGCCCAGCAAAAGCCTTTTCAACATCGAGGGCTCTGCCTGGGGCCAGTGGGAGCTGGCCACGACTCTCCAGGGGGAAGAGCAGCCCCTTCACGCCGGTGTTGCCGGAAGGCTTTGGCTTGCTTTGGCACTAGCAGGGGGGACAGCGCCAGCCCATCGCCCCACGCTGCCGGGGAGCCTCTTCTGACCACGCCGCTGACTGCGCTGCAAAACCCCAGGAGCTCTGGCTTGGGAAGGGAGCTGCAAGAAAAACTGCAGCCTCTGACATCGGATCCCCCAACCCCACCCAGCCCCAGGCCTGCCCCTGGCCCTGCACGGACCTCAGGCCTTTCGGCAGCTCACGTCTGCTCAGAACGGCCTGGGGCAGATACCGGAAGCAAGGGCATTCCGGTTTCTGCCAAACCCTTTCCCTCCCATCCCTCCCTGTCACCCTGGGGAGGTGCCAAGGGCCCCCCCCTCTGAAACGGGGGTACCAGGAGCAAGGGCCACGCAGTGTGTGCTCGCGCACCGACGAGGGCTCCCGCGCGTCGCTCGTGCAAGGCAGAGATCACATGATTCTTACTGGAGATATGAACACGCCGTACAGCGAGGGGGGACTGCAGCTGAGGGTCTCTTCTGCTAGAACAGCTGTACCCGTCTTCAAACACTTTCCCTTTTCTTTGGAAAAGAGAGAAATTTCTTTTCATTACACTGTCCTAGACTTCACAGCTCAGGACTAAGTCTTCAGAGTGCAATACAAAAAGAAAATAAAGATATGCTGTAAGTGCTGTTGCTGGCCCTGCCGGAAAACTGCACCAGGCTCTGGTCTCCTATCAACCAGAGCCTCCCCTCACCGTTCCCAAGCTGCCACAGGAACCCCACCATCTGTGGCATGTAAACCAGCTGGCTGCTCCAGAGGCAGTGGGGAGCAGCGGAAGAGCAGGGCCACAGTAACGGAAACAGTAGTTTATGATTTGCCTTTGTAAATTCGTTAGTGTGTGTTAATGGAAGCCCTGGCCTACCAGGTGGCGGCTGCAAAATCTTACGGTGTCTTGCCCTATGTACCGTACGTCAGCAACATGTAGAAAAGAGTTTCCAGTAGAAGAAACGGAAGACATAGGGAAAGGTTTTCTTTGTTTTTGTACAAAGAGTCTTGCTGGGAATCCATGGCTTCGATATCTCATAAATAACAGCTCCTTAGTACATGTCCTTGTAGATCTCCTGCAGAAGCGGGTGCAGAGATGTCTCTGTCTCTGTCTTCTTGATCTTCTGCACCAGCTGGGCGTGCTCCGTCACCAGTTGCCGCAGGTCGGCCATCTTCTGCAGCAGCTTGGGGAAGAGGTACTGAGCGTCCGGGTGGTTGGTCTGCAGGTGAAACTCCAGCGCTCGGAGGATGTTGTCTTGTATCTCCTCCACCTGCTTCACGTTCATCAGGCCAGGGCGGTCTGTGGAAGGGGAGAGACAAGGTAGCCATGGGGTGGCATAGCCCTCCAAAGCACACGCTGCTCCCGGGGAAACAGAGAAGGGGAGTGTAACCCACCCACCATCACTCTAAGCTGGTCAACTAGACAAGGGGAGAAAAGTTTGTCCTCGGAAAACACATCCCACAGCAGCGTATGAGGAAGGAGATGCCACATCTATGCTCCTTGTTCTTGGTTCAAGCTTTCTAGGCATCACCACCACAGTGAAGCTTTGGTTTCAAACTGTTCAGTCCTTCTCTCATCCCCCTAAGATACTCCTGGCCTCATCCAGGCCAGCAAATCACCTGCTGAACCGCAGGGTCAGCTGCAGACCAGCCCCACCACCCCCCAAGTGAGGAAGGACTTTTCCTGATGCTCAGGCAACTGAGAGCACCCACTCACCTCCACACAGGATAATGGCAGCCACAAACAGAGACAGGTCACTGTCATCCAGCTCCAGCGCATTGAACTTCACAGCAAACTCAAATTTGGGCTCCATGATCTCATTGAAGGGCTTGCGCAGGCTACGCAGGAACTCACGGGTCACAAACCCGTTCCCGTTGGCCACCAACAGCCCATCCTTGTTCATGATGGAGGCCAGCATGGCAAAGATGGCCTCGTGCACCCCGTACTTGAGCAGAGTCACTTGGTCGTTCAAGTAGAGGCCTACAAAGCTGGGGATGCTCTTGGCAAACTCAGTGAGCTCCCGCACAGTCTCCACCGTGGTGCACTGGCAGCGGTAGAAGACGTGGACTCCAATCTCCTTGTAGGGAGGAATACCGTTCACTAGCTGTTTCCAGACCAGTCCCTTTTCTGCCTGCCACAAGGTGTCCATGTCATGGATCACAAAAGGCTGCTTGAAAGAGAAGCAAGCTGTTAGAAACCAGCCACGGAGCCTTGAGCCACCAGCTCTATCAAGGACACTTGCATTTGTCTGACTGTCCCTGTTGAACCTTTGCTGTCCTCTCGCCACTGGGGCTCATGGTACCCAAGCAATCCGCACCCACATACAACAGTGGAAGTCAGCAGAGCAATGGGAATTTTCCCAGCAAGGGGCAGGGCTTATACAGCCCTTCTGGCTGCAGTTGGCAACTGGTGCATGTGAAATAGTTACAGCAGGACAGAGATGTTGAGCATCTCCAAGAGAATAGCCCCCCGCGCTGGTCGCAGCCAGCCCTGCCTGCCCCAGGGAGGGAACTTACTGGGGTGCTGCTGGCCTTCCCGGTCAAGATACCTCTCGCCTTCTTTTTGGTCATGTTGAAGTTTTTCAGGTAGGCGTTGTAGATGTGCTTGGAGAAAGCTTTCAGGTCGGCCACCTGCGGGTTCTGGCAGCTGATCTCATTTGCTGTCAGCCCCGCCACCAGCTTCCTCTTCTCAGCCTCCGGCATGCGGCCAAAGCGGATCGCTGCAAGGGATCAAAACCAGTCAGTCAGGGAGACCTGGGAGGACCCCAGGAGACACCTCCAGGGAGGCAGGGGTCTGCTCTGCCACCACAGGCATAGGTCTGTTCGTGAACACCTGCAAGTACACTACACAACGCCCCTCCAGGGCTCCAATTCCTCCAACATCAACACCTTTATAGACCAGCCATTATTGCTACACTTGGCAACACAACCTCACACTAAAGCTCTCATTACCACTCATTTGGGTTCTCTCACAAGCCCTGCTTCTCAGATAAACATCTTGGCTAGGCCAGGAACAAGATGGTTACGCCTAAAGTTTAAAAATCGCAGGACAGAAGAGCAATCTATGTGCTGAGTTCCTGCTGGGTCAACCCATAGCGGGAAGCCATGGGCCTAGAGCCAGTCTGCAAGGCGGGAACCAGTGGCAATAAAACACTTGGCTTCACAGCCAGTGACTAGGACACATCCTTGCAAGAGAACAGGCCCACCCTGGTATGGAAGAAAGGGTTGAAGAGTCAAAGGTCCAAAGCACTGGGTTTGAAAGAACATGATTCTCCAGCAAGAACAAAGCCAAGAGATGAAGCAAGCTGCACACAGCATCCCCCACATGAATCCTTCAGAGCAAGTGCTGCTCTGCTCTGGGCTCACATGGTAGATGGCCCAGTGGCACATGGCACCCAGCTCGCCGGACCTGTGGACACTCACCGTTATGCGACATGCCCAGCGAGAGGCATTTCTGGAAGCGGCAATACTGGCATTTGTTCCGGTTCTTCTTCTGAATCTTGCAGCTCCGCTCACACTTCTCATACTCCAGCTTCATGCGGATCGTCCGGCGGAAGAAACCCTGCAGGGAGGCGGCACAGAGCCGGACGCAGAGCAGGGAGACAAGGGAACAGCAGTGTTAGCAGTTGTGGTTCAGGACCACGCTGACTTATTACTCCCAGGAGCCTTGTGGAGGTTCAGTTGTGTGGGGAGGAAGCAGAGATGGTGGGGCAGGGCCCTCTCATCCTCCGCTCGGTATCTTTGACACAAGAAGAGCCTCTATCACAAGAAGAGCTCAGGTGGTGGGAGAAGGGGGCTGCAGAGGAGGAATCGCAGCCCCTGGGTCCGGTGCTGGAGAACTGCATGTGTGATACTGCACATATCCAGCAGGGAGGGATGGAGGAACAGGCTCCGGGCAGCAGGCCTGCCCCAGCCTGCAGGAATGTCTGGCAGGACCAGGGCCGGCTAACACAGCCCTGCTGGCATCTGCTGTGGGGGAAAGAATTTGAGGCACATCCAAGCAGCAGCCAGCTATCCCAGGGGGATAAACACACAGCTCACTGCTGATCCGCAGCACAGAATGGCCAGAAAGCATCTTTAAAAGCAAAGCCAGGATCCTCATGGGGATAGAAGGATTTGGCTTATAAAGTAAAGCACAGTGGGGTAAGATTCTAGCTATTAGCATCTCAGCTTCCTCCCCCAGGACAGTATTTGTGTGCCTGTCTGTACTCTCCATGCTCTCAGGACAAGTTGCAAATGATTTTTTTACAATCACTTAACCCTGCGTCCCTGCTTTGCTGTAGACCTCTTTGCCTGAAGAGGAGTCATGTCCTCTGGAGTTTAACCTCTGCTTGGCATTGCTGAACCAAACGCTTCCCAGGGCCAGCCTACCTTGCAGCCCTCGCAGGCATGCACGCCGTAGTGAAACCCCGAGGCTTTGTCTCCGCAGACCCTGCACTCCACGTTCAGCGTTCCTGAGGCCGCCTCCTCGCAGCCCATCTGCAGCTGGTCCGACAGGGAGGGAGAGGAGCTCTGCGAAAGGTCTGCAAACATGCAAAGAGAAACGTCCTTTTGGGTAGTAGCCATAAGCACAGAGTCGCATCTAACTCCTCCAACAGTAGGGCTGACAAAGAATCGCCAGCACTGTCCCAGCCTGTCACTGGCGTTGCATTTGGACAGTTAACTCCTGAGATTAGGCACTGGCTACAGGCTGGTGTCACGCACAGAGCCAAGAGCACTTCCAGCACTCCCAGCGCCCAAGAGACTCCACATCAATGTTCATTTCTTCCTTTTGGCATTCCTGTTTCAGCAGTGAAACCCAACCAGCGAATTTTATAATCCCCAGCTGGCAGACCTCTGACACGGAGCTGCCGAGCTGGATTGCCCAGGGCTCTGGGGAAGGCTCTTTAGCAGCAACAAAACTTCCTCTCCCAGCTCCTACAATCAGTTTGCACTGAAGACTTAAAGAAGCTGACCAGGGAAACGTTCTCAGGCACCCTGGGAATCCTCCCCCCCCCCAACATGCACAATCTGGGACACAACATTACCCACCTGTCCTTCCCATTTCTACCTCCCAACCCTTTGCCAATTGCTGTGCAGTGAGTCACCTTCTCACTGCAGAGGAAGAAATAAGCTTCCCCATAACTTGGCTCTTGACAAATTAATTCACAAAAGAGACTAAAATAAGCCAAACTCTGTTCACATGCAGGTCCTCTGCCCTTTGCAGCTGAACACACTGCCCAGAGGACATGGCTGCAGCCAGCACCTGATGCTCCCAGGGAAGATGAGCTCCTGCAGTGGTTCCTTGGTAGCATGAAGTTAGCTACGGCAGGAGGAGGGATTTGCTCCTGCCTATTGGTGCCTCCACTCAGGCAGCTTCTGCCACCGCAGCCGGTCCCACTTGGCGAAGCTGCCTTGTCGCCTCCCGCACACCCTTGGTGGACCCACAGGTCCCAGCTGGGTCCGTGCCACTCACCTGTGTAGCTGCTTGAAGGCAGCGAGCTGTCTGGTCCTCCGTTTGGGTCTGAGGCTCCGCTTGCCACCATCACTGCCTCTTCCTCTTCCTCCTCCTCTTCCCTGACCTCAGGTACTTCCTCCTGTAGTTGTTCCATAATTGATCACCCCTCAGTGCCAAGACTGCAATCCCTGTCATAGCTCTGGCATCATCCGCGTCTATCCGAGATGGACCCTACCAGGCTGTTCCCGCTAGCCTGCAGGGAAGAGAGAAGACGCACGGGGTCAGCTCTAAATGCCCCACGAAAATACCTCGGCAACAGCGGAGAGGAGGGCAGAGCAGTGCAAACCCATGATAACCCTGCTCTGGTTTTTCTCCTTATTCAGGGAGCCAAGCAGGCCCCGGGGCCTTTTAAAGATCTCTTCACTCTTTGGTATAAACGCTCTGCAGGACTTGATTTGCAGTAAGCAAAACAGGATCATGTTTAAACCCCAGCATAGAGCCCAGAGCACAGATCAGCCCAGGGAGCTGCCTGGGCTTCTGCCCAGGGACCTGGGGCCCAGGGCTCCCCAGCTTGCCGGTACTGTGTACCCCACAGCAGCAGCACTGCCCTGGGCAATGTCCCCAAGGTGGTAAGGACATCGCCCGGGGATGTCACAGCAGTACCCCAGGCTGGGCGTTTGGCAGAGCCAACGTACTGCTGCTTCCAAACTTCGCAGGCTGCAGGCGGGGAAGGCTTCGGCCGAATGCAGGACCATCGTCAGCCCAGGCACCTTGGCATCTCCCCAAGGCTCCCGGTGCACGAGGGAGAACTGCCACCACCAGCACTGCGTTAGAAGCAGGGAAGCTGCATCCCAGACCTTGCCCAAGGCCAGGCGAGGAGTCAGCAACAGGACAGGGAGCCCAGTACCCGAAACACGAGGGGCTGCATTCAACTGTGTAACTTCACGCATCCGCCTGATGCCGAGGCTGCATTTACCCGCTACGGTCAGCAAACAGGGACCCTTGAGAGCACAACTCGTCCTGTCCCCCAGGAAAGATCAAGGTACCAACAGCTTCGCCCTCCATCCCCACCTACCCAAGGCAAAGCTCGGACTCGTGGACGACGGCACGAGGAGAGCGGCTGAGGAGGGCGCAGGGGCTCCGGGCCCACGGCGAGGAAGTGCCGGGAGAGCCAGGCTGGGCGCAGCAGCGCGCGGTGGCCGAAAGCCCCAGGCCCCCGCGTGAGCTAGCCGCGAGACCGATCGCTTCCTGCCATCCCCCGTGCTCCGCGGCGTTCGCGCTCCTTCCAGTTACAGCGCTCCCAGTCGCAGCGTCTGTGTTTATTTTTATTCATCATGTTGTAACTGGCCGCGGTTCCTCTGCCAAGAGCCACTCAGTGAAACGTGTTCCTGTTGCTCCGCACAGCTGCCGGGCCGGGTTGAGCCACGGGGTCTAGCAGCGTGATCGCGACATGCCGTACAATCCAGCTAGTGTCTTAATCCCGTGTTTCCTGTGGGAGGACCGGCAACAGCCCCGGCCTCCCCCCTCACGCTTCCTCTCCTTGTTTGTATTAGTCCATCCCAAACAGCCCAAAAAAAACTCAGGCCGTGCAAGCGTTGACGACGCATCGCCTGCACCGGGACCAGTGCAGAGCCCGCGGCGGGGCTCTGCAAGGAGAGGATCGGAGCAATGGCCCGAGCACGACCACCCGGCGAGGGCACGCTTCCCGCAGCCGGCCTGGCGCAGCCTCCCCAGGCCCCCGGGCAGGCGTTCGCCTGGACACTGGCATCTGCTGCTGCTGGGGAAGGGTAGGGAGGGATGGAGAAGGACCTCTTCCCCTTGCTCGACTCTTCAGCAACTGGTGACAGACAAACCTACGGGTTGTCGGCACAGAGAATTCGTTCTGCTGCTCGTGCTCAAGCCCACATTACGGCACGGGGCTTGCTGCAGTTTCTGGGAGGCTTTTGCTGGGGGGCAGCAGTGACCCACGACTCCCCGGTCTCGTTTTCCCCCCTCAGCAGAACCCCAACCCCAGCATTTCAGACTTGGGCCACAGCTCTCCTTCGGCTTGCTGGAGAGCCCTCGGTGCAGAGCAAGGTCAGAGTTCCCTGCAAGATCAAGCAAGCAACAGATGGTGCCAAGGCAGAGGACAAAACTAGCAAACAGGAGGTTGAACGCAAACACAGGGCAAAGCCAGGATCCAAGTCACCTCCAGGAGCCGGTGCCGCACCAGAGCCTCGGTCTGCTGGGGGCAAAAGCACTTTGCTTTTCCCCTCTAAGCTGGGAAATTAGATTTGCAGAAAAGACCATACGCAGCTCCATTTCAAGGAGCTGGGACAAGTACGTTCCAGGCAACTGGAAAGCATAATTGCCCTGTTTTCTTTACAGCAGGAGCAGGCAGAGAGGCAGGGCGGTGCGTGCGCTTAAACAAGTGTGGAGCGCTCCCTTTTAGTGCCTCCCCAAGAGCACTGAGGGACCATTCAAGGGCTCTGTTATCCTTGGCCTCCTCTCACACATCCCGCTCGGTGGGACATGGCGCACACGCAGGAAAACCTATTCATCAGAGAGGGAGTGTAATGAGCTGAATCTTTCTTTTTAAAGGCTACATATAGATGAATGCACAAACATCAGGAAAACGCTTTTGCCTAGAAAAGCAGTTAATGGGGGAAGTCTGTGGCAGGAGAAACCAGTCTACAGTGGAAAATACATCCAGCATCACCTTATTCAGCTTATTAGCTCTCCTTTGTCTCTGGCATCCATCAGAAAAGGTAAGCACAGGCCACTTATTTTAAACCCAGTGCAGATGTAGCCCTCTGCGAAGCCTCCTCAGCTTCCCAGCGCATTGCCGCTGGAATAACACCGGCACATTCCTCCAGCTGCGCTGCTGGCACGCTGTCCCCCGCGGCGTCACGCCGGGCTGGGGCTCGCGGAGGCACGGCCTCGCCTGCAAGCCGGAGAGAGCGCCAGCCCGGCCCCATCCTGCAAATGGGCCAGCTGTGCTTAGGCCTACGCAGCACCAGCCAAATTCCCGTGCCGGGGTGAGAAATGAGTCTTAGCACCCCATAAGGTGCTGGGTCAGCCTTGCTGAGCACCAGGCTTTACTTACACAGGGAACGACGACGCAGGGACAGCCTGGGTGACCTGCTGGGCCCTCCTGGCTTCGCGCTCTGCTGTTCCAGCCACAGCAATCGGGCTGCACACCCGCACCGGCACAGTCGGCAGCCTCAGACCATCACCCCGTCTCTACAGACTACTCAGTGCTGTGTATTTCTGGGGTGGCAGCTAGAGCCTGTGACATGCAACTCGCTCCCCAAAAGCCACCAAAGCAACCCCGAACCTCTGCTCACGGCCCTGAGAGGGAGACGGGGAAAAGCAGAGGGCTAAACGCATTCAGACAGCAACACTGGAGCTGGGGCTCCAGCTGAGGTTCCCCAAGTGAATGCAGGCCTCCGAGCAAGAACAGGGATTCAGATCCCACCCTTCAAGAGTGGCTGGAGAGCCAAAGAGAAAAGTTTTTACCGGAAAGCTCTGAATTTATTGTTTTAACATCATCTTGCAGGCCAAGAGTATGGGGGCCTGGTCAGAGGGGAGCTGAGAACTGTTTGCACACCTGCCTTTTCCTTAGCTGTTTTCCAAACAACAGGGATGGAGAAAGGGGGAGGATGAAAAGGAGCCTTCACCCCCTGCATCCGGCAGAGGAAAGGCCAGGCAGCGGCAGCCGGGATGAAAGGCAGGGCACGGGCTGTGCCCGCGCACCCCGGCACGGAGCGAGCCGGCTCGGCAGGGCCCTGCGCTGCCGGAGGAGAGCTGCAGACCCTCCGCCCTCCCCGCTGCGGCTCGGGGCACTGGCGTGGCAGCAAAACCGCGCCACGCGCAGAGATTTCAGGGCCTTACTTTCAGCAAGGTTTCAGCCGGAGTATTAAGTTCAGTGTAAAGAACATGCCAGTGTTGACTTGATTAAAACAGGCGAAAACAGCTCATTTGATTTCTTTTAGCGCTGGATTCTTCTGGCACGCGTAGAAGGGAAGCGCACGGAGAGAGTGAACAATGGTGCCAGCCTCCAGGATGCTTCGCTCCGTCCCAGGCACCGGGAAGATTCCCTCCTACCAGCCCCATCCCTCCAGAAGAGCAAAGGCGAGCACTTGGGGACAGCAGCTGTTTGCACAGGCTCACACAAACAGTGACGAGTACAACAGGGGACGTGCCACCTCTCTGCTCCATCCCACGGCACACACTCGCTCCTCCTTTCCCTTGTGAGCTGGGCATCCCAGGAAGCTGGAGCATCCCAAAGGTTTCCGTCTGAACTCCCCTCTGAGAGCAAGGAGGGATCTGCCCTGCCAGCAGCTCTCCTTGGCAGCCCGGCCCCAGGCAGGGTTTTCCCAGCCCTGCCGCACCGTCGTGGGACAGCGCTGGGCGATGGCTGCATGGACGGCTGAGGATGTCCAGAGCATCCTTCTCACCTCCGGGAATGCCCCGGCCTCTCCGTGCACCTCCGTGTCTAGCTCCCGAGCGGGCAGAATAAGAGGAATAACAACTAGGTCTCCTCCCCTTGCCAAAAAAGCCGCCTGCTGGTGCACAGCGCGTGAGGGCTTCGAGCTGCAGGGAGAAGGACAGATTCCTGCCCGGAGCACCCACCCCCTTTTTCCCACCCCCTTTCAGCAGCTGTCACAGCACAGCGACGGAAGGAGAGGATGGAAACGAGGACAGGGGGCCGTGAATCCCTCCTTAAGCTTCTCCGGAGAAATCAGGCAAATCTGTTTCCCTTCCTCTTCCCACAGGATGGGAACAAGCACCTCGTGACTGACTCTGTCCTTGCCTCAATCCCTGTTCAAATGAGCTTCCGCAACTCTGGACGCGACACCACGCTCCCGCGTAACAGCCTGTAACCGTCGGAGGGTCAGTTTGTTGGCTGGGGGCTGAGCGAGCCTCCGGGTTTGGGCAGAAGCCTGCTGGCCGCAGCACCTCGCCTGTAGCTCCCGTGCTGCAAACAGCATGGGCAACAGGTTTCTCTTTGCTAAAACCAGGAGCAGGCGCCTACGCCGGGCTGAAGCCTACTCTCAGCTGAGCAGGGATGGAGGCAGGGACATGGCACAATGGGGAAAAAAGATAAGGAAAAAAAATAGGATCTGCACAAAGGAGGAGAAGGCAGCCATCAGTGGAGCACACACACAGCGCCAGCATGTCGGGGCTTGTAACAAAATTAAAGTTAGACAAATCTTCAGCCCCAAGGTGAAGCATGGACCCACTGAAACGAATGGCAATATCGCTCTGGAGCTGAGCAAGATCCAAGCTTCCATCCCAGCGTTTAGTAACCTGCAGCTCACACACCGTGGCCTAAAACTCTTCCCGGCTGATTAGCATTTAAACCCTGAAGCTGAGTTCAGAGAGGGCAGACGCTGACAAACCAGTGAGGAAGCGCCACTTCCCCATGGTCCGAGCGTAGGAGGGGAGGCACGGTGGTGCGGCGGGGAAGCCGGGTTTCTTGCCAGTATTAAAATACTGCACACCGAGCAAAGGGTCACAAGAAAGGGACGTGCGTTTCAACACAGACACCGGGGCGCTGGCAGCCAGACAGCTACAAAATAAGAGCAAGGAAGTACTCCTATTAGAAGGACCTCATCGTTAAAACAGGTGTAGTTTCCCTGGTGGTGAGCTCAGGCAAGAAGCAATTTCAGCACGCTCGCTGGGGTGGAGAGATGACTCCTCCATCTCCCCCCAGGAGAACATACATTTGTTTCTAATATATTTATACAGATGGGAGTTGGAGGCAGCTCCCAGCCAAGTCCCCGTTGTACTTTGGAGTGTCCCAACACAAGATTCCTCCCTGGAAGATGGGAATTTCCAAGCAAAGCAAAGTGCCAAAAAAGGCTTTAACCTCCCAACGGACACAGCTCACCAAGCTGCTCCACTCAAAGCTCTGGTTCCTTGAGTTATTGCACCAGGAATTGGGAAAGGAAACCAATTTACCACGGGAGCACTCCTGAATTAACTTTTGTCCGGATGAATAAAAATGCATTAGCCAAATTCAAGGTCAACAGAAGTGAATCCTTTTGGAAGGGGTGAGAGGAGAACTCAACCCTCTGCACATCGGTGCTTTCTGTGATATGCAGCACATACTGAATCCACACAAAAACTGAACTGAATCCATAAAAAAATTTAATCACATCTTGTTAGCCACTATTTGCAGATGTCCCTTGGGTTGCATCACTCTTTCCAGTATCTGTTGATCAAGTACCTGTCTCTATTCCTTCTTCTACATGTCAACTACTACTACTAAAAGCCAAGGAAGAGGTAAGCAGATGCTGCAATACAGGAAAGGTAACTAAGTGCAAAAAACAGGATAGGCAAACACTAAAAACATGTTTGGTTTTGGTCTTGAAAGATCAGCATGCCTCCTCATTAGCTAATGAGATCTCAGCAGCACTTACTTCCCATGTGCTTTCTCCCGCACTCAGAAGTCTTGGCCGCGAGGCAGGCTTCACGCAGCAAGAAACTGTGAGCAGCCACCAAAGCTAGCAGGGAAGAGCGCTCCCAGCATACGGCCCCAGCCAGCACCGACGCTCAGGGCCAGATTTTCCCCTTAAAGGATCCGTTCAGACATTGCACGGCAAGTCCCACCACGCCAGTCCACGTCCGGGGGCTTCGTCACCCGAACTCCCCCACCTGGTGAAGGCTGATCGATTTAAAAAACAAGTGAACAGACACCTGAAAGGCTGCAGCTATGTTGTCTGTACATCGAGTTTGGCCACAGTAAAAGTTTAGCCTGCTTGCAGGTCCTTCTTACTAATGGTGGCATGGAAGCAAGTTAAACTCTACTTAGCAGCAAAGGAGGAGAAGCCAAGGTCCCTCCAGAGCCCAGACGCAGCTCGGACATTACATACACTCCTTGGCATCCCCAAGCAGACAGTGCTTTCTTGCTGTAAACCAAACACATGATTCATTACAGAGCAAGCCCACACACTACTGCGTGCCTCTTCCAGGAAGAACCAGAGCATCTCCTGCCGCAACACTCACGGGTCACCGAGTCTGCAAAGGCACCGCTCAGCCACGAGTGCACTCAGGTCCCCTGACCTTCCCTCCAACGCTGCTCCCTGACAGGCTGATATCTGCTTTTCACAAAGGACGAGCCCAGCTGACTGAGAAGCAGGGTGCTGCCTGAGCTGCTATTATCACATGGCTACTAATTACTCAGAAACATGTGACAGAGAGGTACAGGAGATTCCCTTGCTTGCCTTGAGCAGTCAGGCTTGCCAAAATGAATCATACATCTACCATATGTTTTAACTCACCCGCTTCCTGGACACGGAGAAAAAAAAGTTACGAAACCTCACTGATTCTTCTCTTTTTGTACCACAATTGACGCTGTCCCCAAAAACAGGTCACCATATTTTGCTCCAAAAGCAACTTGCTGCTCTCTCCCCTCTGCTGGGTTTCTTGGGAAAGCAAAAGGCATTGCAGAAACAGCAGCAAATCAGACTTTGGGCAATCAGCCCAACTCAGACCCACAATATCATGCAAAAGGAGTCTCTCTTGGGCTGTCCATCTCCTGCAATCCATGTTTCAGGAGCTGAAGACATCCCTTGCTCCAGAAGCTCCAAACAAGCATTTGAGGTGCTGCAAAATCTTGAGTTGGCACACATTAGGAGAAGGTTAATGCTGCAGCATGAATCATCCCTACACATCTTCCCCTCTTTCCGGCAAGGGACTCTGTACCCTCTTCAGCTCCTAATGAGCTGGGCTCTGCAGATCCCTCTTACAAAAGGGGGTAACAGCAGGGCACGCAGTGAAGAGCTGAGCAGCCGCAAGTTACCTAAAGTCCCGCTTCGTGACCTTCAGCAATTCCTGTCAACCCCTGTGCCTCTATTTCCTCCTTTGTCCGAAAGGAATTAGGTTTTACACTGCTTGCTTCCTTCCTGATCCTTTCCTTGCTGCACGAGCCAACAGAGACAGCATGTTTTGGAAATGCAGAGGAACAATGACGTTGGGCATTATTGTGTTTATTCCCGTGTTACGGATTTTGACACCTGCTCATGGTCACGCTCCGCAAGGCTCGCCTTCCCAGCCCCCCGGGCCAGCACAACACACTGCTCGTGACAGTCTTGTCCCTCTGCACATTCCCGTACACAGTGTTTCCAGGATTACTTTCAGCAAATAAACTGGCCAGCCTCATCCTGGAAATTGCTGACTGATATTTGTGTTTTGCTGTCAACTCGGGGCAGTTCCCAGCATACAGAGAGGCAGGAGAGGGGTGTGTGTTTCTGACTCACTGGAACAAGGACCACAGCCAAGAAGCAAGCAGGTACCAGAAAGGTGACACCACCAGGGCGTCTTAGCATTGGAAAGTGAACAGAAGTGGTGCCATTTGAGAAGATCATTAATTCCAGCAGTGAGAAAGGACCATCCCCACATCATGCCAGGGCACGGCAGGGGCTGCCTGACCAGTCTCATGATCTTAGGCAATATATTCCTCCCCTGCCTGCCCAGTCCTCAGGGCTGCCTGTGGGCTCTTCTGGCTCCAGAGCAGGCAGGAAGGCCGGCCGGCCATCGTGTTGCTTTCGGCAAAACAGACAACCCCCATACAACATCTGCTCCCTGGCTTACCAGCTTCGCAAAACAAGCTTGTTCCACACTGCGTACAGACCAACCACTTCAGGCAGCAAGTCAAAAAGGCAATCTGCTGTCTTCTCTCTACCTCCTAAGCTCTGGAGACAACGGGAGGGCCTGGGCTAGCTCTTCTAGGCTGGCTGCTGGGAAGCTGCGACAGGGCTTTGGGAACCAGACTTCAAACTTAGCGCACAATCTTCACAACACTGCTGGGGGAGAGACACAAAGCAGCTTGCATGGGGCTGCAGAGATGGTTAGCATCAGCAGAGGACTTTGTCCATGGGCTTCTGTCCCGCTCTTGTCCCCCCATACGTACCCAATGCCCCAGCACAGCATTTTATATGTGCTGCACACATCTACAGGGCTGTACAAGCCTCAGCTGCTGCTCCACAAGTTCTAATTTTCACTTCCCTGCTTCTTCTCTGGAAATGCCAGAGAAGCCTTCTGGGAACCATTACCCTTTCTTTTATGATCCTGAAGGAAGGGGAGGTTGGTGGCTCAGAGGACTCAGTAACCTGCTATAAATTGATGCTTTCTGAAACTCCTGAAGTCCTGCTGTGCGTTATTCCAAGGCGCTTGTTTGCTTACAGACCCCTTGTCCTCACGGACCTGAGCAAGCCATGTGGAAGGATCTGGTTTCAGGAACATCAATAATTATAGAACAGGACTGACCAAGGGAGGAGCTTGCAGGAACAGCAACAACATTACCCAAGGCAGACAGTGGGTATGAGGTGTTACAGGCTCAAAGCACCATTTAAATGGAAAACCAGGAAAGCGGCAAGTGAAACAAGCTGACAGGCTGGCTGTCACTGCAAACTCCAGTTAGAGCACTTTATTTGCAGGAAGACTGGGTGGCAGCGAGTGACACTGCCTTTCCGCACCATTGCTCACACCAGAACGTGTTTCAGTTCTTCCTGAAGTCTCAGTGTCACTGCGACATCAGTGAGCATCACCCATACTTCAGACAGGGCAATCAGATCCACAGGGAATTGATGGGGAAAGGCAAAAGTTGGAAACGGAACCCAGGAGTCCTGACTGTTCCAAAACAGCAGAATAAAACCAAGTTTCCTCTGACCGGCGTTTGCAACTCTATCAGCAGTAGGCCAACGGATCCACAGCTAGCTCCAAATGGTAAGCATGTGCATGCAGCCGGTTGTCTGGGACCAAATGCCCAGCAGGCCAGTAAGACTTCTTGCTAGGCTGCCAGTTCTCCAAGATCCAGGAAACTGCCTACAAAAAAACAGTAGCACACCTCCTCCTCTTTGCAGCATCTGGGATTTTAGATCCCATGTGCTAACCAGAAAAAGTCTACCAGCCTGTAAGTTTTCCTATACTTTCTCTCGGACTTCCAGAAGAGTGCTACTAGTTTTGTAGACCCTGGCAAAACATCCTGGGCACTAGCCATTCAGCTCTGATCCCAGGACACAGCTGACATTGAGTGATTATGCCCAGGCACAAGTTCAGATGATTCAGCAGGGCCTGGGAATGTACACACTGAAACTGTCAGAACAAATCCCCATGTTCACTTCATCTCTATTTCAACCACAGAGCAGAAAAAAAGAGCAAATTCCAGTTTGAGTGCATCTGTCTCCTTACAGAAAACTCCTGAGAGCGTTAAAATAACTTTGTTACTCAAACTAGTTCAACATCCTCTTAGGGAACTGGAGAATGATGTTTCCTTACTATTTTTGGCCACATCCATACAGTAAAAGCCGACTGGAAGAGCAGAGTTTCCCCACGTTTTCAACAGCGATACAAACAGCGAGTCTGTCAGCATGATCCTGCCAAGACACCTCTGCCAATTAGAAGATCTTAGTGTGCGCTCCTGACCATTTGGATTTCTGCCTCAGCCTCTGGAAACCGAAATACTCGAGCAAAGCATTAGCACCGTTCACAACACCCTCATGTCTTTGGCATGATCTTGGGTCTCCAGAAAGAGAAGCAGAGGTACAAAGAAGTCGATAACACTATCGCTTCCTGATACGGCGAGCTGGTGGGGGGTCAGCAGACCCCCCAAGCTCCAACCTCAAGCCCACGCTCACTGTCAGCCTCCATAGAGCCCAGTGTCCATAAGTTGCACGATGTAACAACACCTACCCACATGGACATGGGAGCCCGCAAACTTGCTGCACGAGTGCCTGACTGCCAGCCCTCATGCGGTTAACAGCTTCCAAGGTCTAACAGCTCTAGTGAAATCCACATAATCAACTTAAAAGTGAAAAGTGGACCTAGGCATTTTCAGGAATATTCCAGATTTGCATTAAGATGAAACTGAGACTTCTATTAAAAAAAAAAAAAAAAAAAAAAAAAAAAAGAGCTTCTAAAAAGGCAGGCAGGATGAGGATTTGAACTCAGGTTTCCAACTCTGAGGTGACCACACTGAACACTGGTCATTTTGAATGTGCCTCACCTGTCCCCTCTTGGGCCTGACAAACTTTTTCCTAATGAACTTCACCACCACTAGTTTGTTTCAGAGTAAAGCTTGTTTTAACAGACCATCAAAAATGTTTCCCTATCAGTTCAAATAGGAAAGCGCATCCTCCCTTTTAAACCACCAGGACCACTTCCTGTCTCCATCCCACATCTCCACTGTGGAGTTCAACTTGCACGTTCTGGCTTTTGCTATTTAGAATTCCAGGTCCCAGATCGGGGCAAACCAGGTAATGCAGCATTAGGGCAATGTTTCTTGCTAACACGGACATTATCTGACTGATGCTATCCACGAGCCTCAGAAAGACATGTTCCAGCTTGACCCAGCACCACGAGAAACATCATGATTTCTGGCCTATGCTTTAATCCTCCCACCTCCTCTCGGTCAGGATTCCTCTCCAAACCACAGCTGCCGCAAAACCCACACCTTTGAGCAGGACCTGTGCAAGGGGATCCCCGGGGCACCAACACACATGCTGCCTTTAGCGACCATGCTGCAGGAAGCACCCCAACACATGTGTGTACTTTAGAGCCCTTTAGAAAGCCGGTTTGAAAGATCTGACCCAAATGACCTCAGACTATTCAAAAACTCTTCGCAAGGTCTTAAAAGGACAGAGGGTTTTCCAGATACTATGATTACAGTTGGGAAGTTCAGAGCATTTCAAGAAGTTATTTTGAAACTACGCTGTAGCTTGAGTCAGTTCTGCTCTGTAGCCCTGTTGCAATTGAGCAGGGTTCCACTGAATGACATGTAAAATCATTTCTTTTGGGGAAAAGGCATTTAACAATCCCCTTGACCAAAAGGCTTCATATTGGCACCATTCTACTCTGAACCCTGCTTTAGCAAAGCAATTTGCAAATCATTCCGCTAATGTAAGTGCATTTCACGATATAGAATAAAAAAAAAAAAAAATTAGTTCTGCTACAGAAAAATCCTGCTAATACTCACTATGAAAATCCCTTCTGCTTGTTCCGTCTTCCTCAGAGTTGGAGAGATTACTGCAACAATAACCAGTAGTACACGTTTGAATAGCGACACTTTTCGAAAAGCGGGTTGCTCTGCAGTACTTATGAGGAACCAGCTATACAGCTTGACAAATCTGTGGCTCTCAGCAAGTGCAACTGTTCCTGCTATAAAGCAGGGGAGCCAGTACAAATCACCAACTCAGCGAACCCCTCTAGAACTTCCTAGTCCGAACACGCCAGGCCAGGGCTTCTGACAGCAAACGATTTCTCAGCCCTAAGCACTGTAACATCATCTCACTCGACTGAAACCATTTGCATGTCAGGTCCCACTGCGTGAAGGAATCCAAGAATCGCTTGTTGTGCTAGTCCCTCTGTCTCTAAGAACGTTTGCAGATTTCCAGTTCATAATTCAAGAGCTACAGATGATACATTCTCCGAAACACAACAAGATGTGCTGTACAAGAATACAGATTTGTCAACAGGCGACACATTAGAGAGGAGGAGACCACTTAACATCAGTAATCAATTCTGCACAACAATGCTTTTCTGATCAACAAAGCCTTATGTGGCTCATTACAAAACCCCTTCCGCACACCACACAGATCCTTGGAAGTTCATGTCTCAAATGCCAAAACAGACACAGCAAAACAGTTGCACAAACTTTAGGAGACTCATATTTTATACAGAAAACCACATCTCTGTCCAGCCAAATCCCTCAGATGTGTGTCGCAGCAGAAGTAAATCAACCCCCTACACACAGCAACAGCACTGTTACAAGCTACATGAAGCATTTGGGTGCAACACGACTGCACTGTAGTTAAAGAGTGAAGAATTTCAAGCATCACCTCAGAGGTCTATGGTAGGACAACGGTCCTCTGAGCACATATCTACCATGTCCTCAGAAACCCCATTTCAGCTCTGTAATAACCCGGTCAGTTTTTGTCTGTGTTAGGCAGTTACATAATAATAGATGATATAGATATCGCTGTCAGACTGCGTGTCCAGACAGTTAGACAATTATTTACCTAAGCATGGTTCATTATCTCAGCCATCCTCCCCAGCCTAGAAGAGGCAATTTCAGTTGTAAAATCACAGTGAAATAATCAAAAATTTATTTGCTATACTTCAAAAGGTAACAGTCTGCTCAGAGAAACAGGACTAGACCATGGTACTTAGACCACACTCCTAAGCAGCACTGTAAAGAATATATTCAGAAGCTGAACAAAAACAAGGGATCGAATTTAATTTGGGAAATTTAAGAAAGTCTAAGTGTGGGGACATGAGTAAAACTTGCTAAAAGCAAGCTGCACTTCACATGCTCTTCCCTATCCCAAATGTTTAAAAACATAAGTAGGTAAGTGTTTTGGTAGATCGCATGCATGTGGAAGGGAAGGGTTACCTCTCTGGAGCAGCTGTCCCCGTCTGCCTGTTGGTAAAAGCCACCGTTTAGTTACCATGTCAGCATGGAGAGCTGAAAATCGAAGTAATCTGCAAGAGAACACAACATGAATTTCCACTGCTGTGCTGAAGGCCAGATATTTATGCTGCTGAAGAGCTGGGATGGGTCCAGCTACAGCTCTGAGATTTAAACACACACTCCCTCTACAGCATGCTGAAACCATATGCTGGGGTGACTCCCCTTGTGTTGTGCAGAGAAAGGCAGACGGAGTCTGCATGCGATCACAACCACATTCTGGAGGCTTTCACAGCTTTTTCACATTGGGAGTCAGAGCTATTTCCAGATGTCCCAGAGGAGATGTCTGCACCCCCCGATCAGCCTCTGAGCTGGGAGATCCTCATCGGAACATTATCTTCATTTTATATCATCAGCATTTGGGGTTGACTACGCTGGACTTTTACGACAATGTGTTACGCTGATGCTAAAGCACGGATCTCATTGAAAAGGTCTATTATGGCCATAAGGTTATTTGTTTACTTCACATACTTAATCCATCTTTAAGAGGCTGCAAGAAGGTTACTGCAACTTTAACTTCCCTCTTGGATGGCTGAAACTTAACGATTCAACAGAGAATTCACTCCTGCTGGTCTCCCTGATAACTTTGCAAATAGCATTGTACTAATTTCAAGCACAGGAGAGCAATAAGAGACCAGTGCTGGGAAAAAAAAAACCCAAAAAACAGCTTATGAGACTTTGAACTAGAGGACTTAGAGAAAATATGTTCTATTTTTAGACACAGTTATGCAGACTAACTGGACTAACATATCAAACAAAGATGCTGTGAACATGATGCTACTTGAACCCACGTACCCTCCCTGACATTACACAGGCTTAGCTGCTCCTCCCACACCAATGGAAAAGCCCCGTTTTGTATTGCTACATCTTTCAACAAGAGACGACGCATACGGCAGCCAAGCGCTCGCGAACAAATGCAGCATCACCAGCCTCTGACCAAGAATAGGGCAGCTCCGCAAGGCAAGCCGGCAGTTTCAGGGCAGGGGCCGAATCCCGTCTAGCGTGGCATTACCTCCTGCACCTCCTCGGTCTGACGTTACACCATGAGCTACGGCTGCTCACAGCAGCACGACAACAACAAGAGGAGAAAGCAAATCCCCTGCTCCAGAAGCCAGAGCCTCGACTCCTTGTGCTCCTGGACTATTAGCGCGAGTGCAGATGGCATTTCCCATGTGGTCAAGCAGTCTCAGGTACATCCAGGGGAGGGCATGAGCGTGAAACCCGCTGACATAATTATAGCCCCTTCCAGTGAAGCATCTTCCTCTTTACAGTCAAAAATATAAAACAGCAACAAAAAAAACCCACAGTCCCCCTTGAAGAAAATGGTTACCTTCATTTTAAAGGTAGGAAGCTGAGACGCAAGCAGCTCTGCACACAGGTAACTCTGCACGAAGGTCACCAAGTGAGCAGAGGAGCACGGGTCCAACGCCCAGCCCTCCGCTTTAGTGGTGGCCATAAAACACACACACAGCAATTCACTTTCAAGGCAGGATGTTATAGCTACAGCAAGTTTCTCATCCCCCTTCCCAAAATGGAAAGTAGTTTTTCCTAAATGCCCAAGACAAAGTTTTTTCATTAATCCCCTTGATGGGGAATGATAATAAACTCATTACATCTCCACTGGCACATCAGGAGTGGGCTTTCTCATCTCCACCAGCAATAAAACCCATCCCAGGTTTGGTAACAAAGCGAAACGTTGACATTGTCAACGATCGCATGAATCACGCGTCGAGAGTGCACAAATCACCCGCTGAGCTTGCTCCCACCACACACTCCAGGACAGCTCACTCCTGCTGCCAGAGATCTGAGAATTAAAACTAACTTACTGGCTCACAGCTCAATGCCGGGGCATGTCCCATCACCATCGCGCACAAGGCAGTACTTGCACAATGCAGCAGGGCATGGAAGGAACCTGCCAGCACAGCGCTCCTGAAAGCTCCCTCGCTTATTCTAAGTTGGCACAGAATAAGTCAGAGAAAACTCACATTTCAGCACAACTGGGAGTATGCTCGTATCAGAAGGGAAAGGGGAATCGACGTAGGAGCAAGGGAGCCTGGAAGAAACTCTCTCCAGAGGAGGGCAAAGCAGTTCAGGAGCTAGAAATGGGACACGGACTGTTTCATACCAGGGTCACTGGTTCAAAATCCAGATATGACCCACAGTCATTGCCATCTGACAGCAGTCCAAATGCCTAGGGAAAAGGGTGAGGCTGGCATACTGCAGCCCGGCCTCTCCCGGAGCAGAGCCACGGAGCGAGGTCACTGCTGCCACCGGCCGCTCTCGGAGCAAGGGGCTCAGATCTACAGGGGCGATCACAGCTGCATCCTCTTTCTGCACTCGGATCCCGCTGAATCAGCACATTGCCAGGACCCCACAGCACCTCACAAGTCTGCTCACCACTGCCCAACCACAGGAAACACCCGGCCCCTTTCACAGGGGCTCTCCCGACACACGTGGGCTCAGCAGACCGATTCCTTCCCGTGAGCGCTATGTTCACTAGCACGCACAAGGCCTCCCAGGACAGCTGTTTGAAAGGAGAGATTGCCAAAGCTGACTCCAGGAGATAAGTCATGCTGGGAGGCTGTTTGAGGCAATGCAGTTACTAGATACAATGCAATCGATGATAGACAGATGCTTTAGGAAAAGCAGAGATGGGATTGTTACGCAGGGTTAGTAATCTCTACTGTCCCACTGACGAGCTGCGTCTTCAGCTGCTTGGCCTCTCTGTGCCTTGATTTTCCATCCATAAACCAGGGACACTAAAACACACCTATCTCATAAGCACGTTTTGAGCCTTAAATCATCAGTTTCTGTGAATAGGTTTGAGCCCTTCTGATCACAAGCAAATAAGGCAGCAAAACATCATCTGAGGTAGGGGCAGTGCACACAAACTCTTGGAAGTACAGCAAGGACAGGAGCACTTCTGAGCAAGCGAAAAGGGAAGGTCAAAGCTCACCTGGGGGGAGACAGTTCAACATAACGATGGGATCCTTGTGGACGATAATAACAGAGCTTGGAGCTAGCTAACAAGGAAGGAAAAAATGCAACAGGTTGGTAGAACAAAACGAAGGAGGGAAAGGGGAGGGGAAAGAAGATTAGGTATCTCATTTAAATGTCCTGTCACCTACTTCTGTGTGCTCCTTTACCTTTCACCCAGGATTTTACAAGCGCTTTATACATTTATTAAGCAACCAACCCAGCTAGCAAAGCAGGTACCACCTTTCTGCATTCAGCTACGAGCATCTGCAGCACTAGCCGTCGCTTCCAGCCCAAAACACCTGGACAGTGCCGAGACTTGGAGCTTGCAGACGTTCACCTCAGACAAGCACATCTCACGAGGGAGCAATGTGATCTCTGCACAGAGCTCTCAAGTCCTTTAGAGTCACTGTATAATAAAGGTAGCACTACCCCCACTTTAGAGCTGGAAAAGGTGAGGCAGAGAAAGTAAACATCTTTTATCTGAGACTTCAAGGAAAGCTGCAGCAGCTTTCCCTGACATATGGAGCAGAATATGGAGATACATCATTACAGGTCTCCCAGTCTAATTGCAAACCCATGCTGCCGGTGCAGAACCAGGCATCCCACATCTGCCACCATCAGATCCCAGTCTCACTTTCCCTCCGGGGCCACAAGCTCCCCTTCAAAACTCCCCCTTCGGGCCGTGAGTTGCTGCAAAGCCAACCTGCCCTCCGTGGGGTGATGCACGCCTGCAGCAAAGCCTAGCCCCAGACAAGGGCTCCCAGTGACACCGGAGTGCCCCCACGAAGCCTCCTGCTTCTCCTCCTTCCAGCTTCAGACCCTGACAGTGCCCCTCACCGGTACCCTAAAATCCCAGGCGAGTTCCTCCTTCACCTGCCCTCCCAGCCCCCTCCAAATCACTGCCCCACAAGTCCCTGTCTCCTCTACCCTCAAACCCATGCCAGCAGAGCTCTCTGCCCCGTCCACCCCACAACCTCAGAAATTATCCATGACCCATACACCCCATCTCCTCAAACCTACACCCTCAGAGAGCCCCCGGCCTCACCCTCCATCCCCTGCTCCCCACTGCCCCCACGAAGCCTCATCCCCGTCCCCCATCCCACACCACAGCCCCCTACCGCTGTCTTCTTCTGCCCTTCTGCCCCATGCCCCTGCCTCATACCTTCTGCCTCCCCATGCACTCACAGTGCCCCACATCTCAGTCCCATGACCCCATCTCCTTCCACCCACACCCCCAAAACCCCTGCCCCGCTGCACCATACCCCCAGGGCCCAGCCCCCTGCCCACATCCCCACCCCCGAACTCCCCAAGACCCCTGCCCCAGCCCCACACCCCAAGGCTTCTGCTCCAGCTCAACACCCCGTCCCCCCACTTGCTTCCATGCAACCCAGCCCCACACCCCTGTGTCCCTGACCCCCACATGCCCCATGTCCCTGTCCCCCACATGCCCGTCCCCCCCGCCCCACACCCCTGTGTCCCTGACCCCCACATACCCCATGTCCCTGACCCCCACATGCCCCACGTCCCTGTCCCCCACATGCCCGTCCCCCCCGCCCCACACCCTTCTGTCCCTGACCCCCACGTACCCCATGTCCCTGTCCCCCTCACCTCCACCCCCCTGCCCCCTAGCCCCCCACATCCCCCTACCCCCTGCCCCACACCCCTGGGCCCTCTCTGCCCCCCACGTACCCCGGGCCCCCCACACCCCCTCCCCACACTCATGGCCCCCCGCCCCCGGGACCCTCCGCCCCCTCCACCCCACAGCCCCGGGCCCCCCCCCCACCCCGGTGCCCCGCTCTCACCTCCCGCGGCGGCCCCGGGCGCGCGCTTCCCCCCGCCGCCGGCGCACCGCTGCCCCCCACCCCCGCACGTCACACGCGCCCGCCCTGACGCCACCGCATACCCAGCGCCCCGCAGCCAATCGCTGCCGCCGGGAAGTCGTTACCGCATCACCACGGCAACGGCCCAAGCCCGCCCCGCCCCGCCCCTTCCCGCCTCCCCGCGCCCCCTAGCGGACGCCGGCGCCACCCTCATGGGACATGTAGGCGCTGCCCGCAGGGCATGCTGGGTAGGGTAGGCGGCGGGTGGGGGGGGGGGTAGCTAAGATGGCGGGGAGTGGCGTTGCGCGATGAGGCCCCTACGGGCTCCCTCTGCCGCGGGGAGGTGTCTCCTCGGCCCAGAGGAGCCAGGCTGGTCCCTTAGCACCCTCAGCGTCACTGCCCACATCCCACAGACCATGCTGCCATCCCTGACAGAAACCTGCCATGGCTGACAGAAACCCGTCACGGCCACCCCATGGCAACTCCCTTCCCGGTGTGCTCTAATAAAATAGGAGACCCTAGCACTAACCAGTGGGTCGCATGCTCCAGCCCGCGCTATACTGGAACTGAGAAGATCTCTCCCGGGAGACACTTAACTTGGAAAACGAAACCTGGGACTTGCGATCCAAAGAGCTGCAGACCCGAGCTCTGCCAGGCCAGGTCTTTCATCAAAAGCTGTGGTGCCTTCATGTCACACTGCTCCAGGTGCCTGTGTGGGCTCTGGGGCGCTCCTCCCCTTCCTAATCCCAGCCGATCACGGGTTTTTGTCCCCTCCAGAGCTAGATTAACTGCCTGTCCAGAGTGTTGCAAGCTTTTTGTTGTCAATACCATACTTGAGCTCTTTGATGGGGCTAATTTTACACTTTCACAGCCCTGGGTAAACCACAGTGGTGGTAATCAGATAGGTGATGTCGCATTTGAAAGGCACGGGGACTGTTCCTGCTGCAGTTACTCAAGGGGTAAGCGCAGAGCTCGGGAGACGTTAGTGCAAACGTAACCACAATCAGGACTGGGCCTCCTGTATCTGAAAATGCAGAACCCCGAGCCGGTGGCACAGGGATGTGGGAGTGTCGGTGGAGCTGCAGGCTCGGTGTTGCAGAAGATTCACGTAAGGACCTGCAAGGCCCTTTCAGACTACAAACACACACAACATTGCACTGCAAGGTGCTGCAAGAGGTTTCCCACCAGTGACCCCACGGGTGACACTTCTGTACCCGCATTCCTGTGGGTACAGCCTTTGGGACAGGATGGTGGAAGCTTACCAGAGCAGAGCCGCGCTGTTTCCCAGTCCCTCAGCGAGCTCTCCCTTGTGATCCTCCTGCCAGAGTCTGTTTTTAGCCCGGGCGCAATGACAATGCACATCAATTGCTGACTTAGGCAAGGCTCCAGCCCTCGACTGGACACACCAGGATGATGAGACAGACCCAGGCACATCCACAGTTGGCTGCTGATCAAAGGCAGGTGATGATACGGGTGCCTTCTGTGCGTCCACGCCTGCCCTTGCTTGCAGCAATTAAGGTATAGAGTTTTGCTGCATGAGAACTCAGCTCTCAAGAGCAAAAACAATGCTCCAGTGAGTTGCTTTAAGGAAGGTTGATACAGTTCCAGAGCCGGTGAAAAGCGATGGTACTCCAGGCATGCGGCGCAGGGTCTTCAGGGAGCTGTGCACGGGATGCAGAGCCCTTGCAACAAGGCTGTGGCATGAAGCCGTGGTGATGGGCGGAGGTGGCCCAGCTCCCTTTCCCTCCATGTCTAGGTGTGGCATGGCACTTACCTGTCCTGACGCCTGATCAGGGAAGAGATTGAGCTAACAAAGCTGACGAAGGAGGTTGCTCTCTCCCATCAGCGCATTTCCACCCAGTCCATTTCCTCCCCAGTTTAGACCAGCATTCAGCATCCTCCCTGTTCCTGCCTCTGGCTGAGGATTTCATGGGTTGATGAGCTGCTTTGCCAGGGTCACCCGGGAGGCTGCAGAGGTTGGTACAAAGACCCCCACAGGCCTTGATGCAAGGAAACACCCCGGCATTTAGTACATCATAGCCTGGAGGGTCTTGCTCCACCAGAAAATATGCCCAGAGTGGGGGGATCCCGCGTCCAAGCTGAACAGCTGGGATGGGGCGCTGACACCCACCACAGGGCCAGGCAGGGACCCCAAGTCTGTGGGGGACTGCGTAGGGTTACAGGGACCAGGAACTGCCACTCAGGACTGCTCTGCCACATCCTGGTCGTTTACAATCCTCCACAGCCCCCAGTGTCTGCATTGCACTGGGGAGGAAGAGGAGGAGACGTGCTGAATTGGATCTCCACTGCTGGCTGCGATCTGCAGCCCCTTGTTGGCAGGGCGGGGGCCCACTGGAGCCATCGCCGCAAGGGGTGCAGCCACCCGCGCTTTCCCGTCGCGTTGGCGATGCCGCGTGGGAACGGGGCGCAGGGCCACCCAGGCGCCCTTGCGGACGCACAGAGCCGCTTTGTCCGAGGGCAGCCACACAGACCCACAGAAACGGCCTCTCTCACAGCCAGGCACAATTAAAAATCATCGTAAGAAAGGAACGCTGTAAAAACTGGGTGTGTGGGGGGGGAAGAGCTCTGTGAGCAAACGCTCAAAGCCGCACAAGAAGGAAATAGATTATGATCTCCCTAACGAACTGCAGAGTTAATCAGCATGAGCAGGAGCAATTGTGAACCTAGGTTTGGTGCAGCGCTTGCTACCAGTGCCTGCTTTCAGAGGGGACCTTATATGAACGGGGGCTCTGTGCCCAGTGCAATAAAGAGTCCAAAGTCACAGGCGAATAGGCCTATATTTAAACAGAGGTGTTTGAACAAAATAACTGCGATGCTGGCGCTTTTTGTGCAGGGAGGGTTGCCAGAAGACTTGGCTTTTGTTCTTGGTCTTTCAGGGAGCAAATTAACTGAAGGGGACAGGCAGGCCAATGTTACTGAAGAGAGCTGACACATCCACCTGCTCCTGGATCGGATGGAGATGATCCAACCGCCTCCGGGAATCTTTTTTATCGCCTTCTGTGGACTTTGGACCAGATCCTGAAACAGGACTCCTGAAACAGGGAGTCCTGGAGACCAAGGGCAAGAACCTAAACTAAGTCCAGACAACGGTTACCTTCCTATACAAGCAGTTAACTGCTGGGAGGTGTTGGCCCACCCAGAGTTCCCGAGTCCCCTTGAGGGAAGGCAGTGCTATAACTTTGTTACTCAGCGACATTAAAGCCCACACAACCTCAGTGGGATTGGCTCTGATTTAAGCCAAAACCAACTGAGCCGGTTTGGGGCCTAAATAATCTATTCACCAGGGCCAAAAATACACCCTACATCCAAGGGTACCTAAACTTCTGAGGGAACATAAAGAGTAGCTCAGCTTCCTTCTAATCCTGTTTTTATCTGGACCCAGAGACTTTCCTGTTGCCTGCCCTGACACACAGAGGGGGATTCAGCATCCATGGCCAGTTCACCAGTGTCTATGCCCCTCTTGGCCCTCCAGGGACCAAATCAAAATTCACTGGGGCCTCTTTCCACTGATGGTGTCTGTCTTCTTTTAATAGGCTCTTTTCTACAGTAGGAACCAAGACCCTGGATTGCAGAGGAGGAAAGTTGGTATCTGCAGGGCCATGGACCTGCGAGGAAGGAGGCCTCCAGGCCAACAGCTCTAAAAGTTTTTATTGCTTGTTGGTCTCTGCTAACATCTGCATGACTCCAGTGACTAACAACCACCTTAAGGGAATGTATGTGTTAGTTAAAGACTCCCTGGCCTTCCTGGTCAGGGCTGAAAGCGCACAAGGCCCAGGCTAGCACAGCCTTTCCGAGGTGGGCGGCCAGAAGGCACTGCTCAGTCTGTAGAGGCTGCCCTGGATGCCGTCTTCGCAGGGCCCACGCGCTCAGGAGCACAGCAGATGAGGCAGTGGGCAACTCCCAGTAGCAACCAAGGAGAAATTGCAGTCCTGGACCTTGTGATCCAGAGCCACCAGTGGCTTCTCTAGACAAGGCCTGCGGGGTCAAAACCAGCGTCCAGCCTGTGGGGAGTTGTCTCCAGGGTGCACACCTGGGCAGCCCAAAGGAAATGGCCCCACTGCCTTCTTCCCACACTGGGCATATCTCTAACCTCCTGGCAAGTTGTGGCTGCAGCCCTTGGCTGATGGAAATTGAAGCATCTCTGCCTGGATGACTTATATGTAGTCACCTATAGGCTCTGTGCTGGCCTCTGGGGCAGATGATGCCACACAGCATTTGTCTCCATCCAGAGATGGCCATATTGACTGTTTCGGCTCGCAGGGACGTGCTGGGCCCCACAGGTTACCCCTGGGCTCTGCCATGCTGCTGGGCTAGTTGGAAGGCTCTGTGGTCATGATGTCTGCATGCGGAGGCTGCGACGGGCTGCTGTTCCCACCATTGCTCACATTTTCCTTGACCTCGTCCCTTGCAGGGTCGCTGCCTTTATCCTCCACTTTCTGCTTGAGTTTGAGAGAGGAATCTCTCCGGAAAAGGAGGGGTTGGTAGCCAACGAAGCCTCCTCCACTCACATTTGTACGCTTGTCTGGGGACAAACAGAAATGGAATATTATTTTCCTAGGGTGAGAAGACAGTGGCAGTGCAGCCAGGAGCCTCTATATCATTTTAAGTCTTTGCCAAACACTCTGCGGGCAGGAGGGAATATTGTCAGGGTTAGGGAGGGGAGCTGTGTGAGCGCACAGGGAGTGAGGTTAGAGCACAGCAGCGGTCACACGAGCTGTGGTAGCAGTTTGTGGCATGAAGTGAGGACAAACCACATCACACTGCTTGGGATTTGGCTTGGAAACTGCGTTTGAGATCCTTCAGCTAAGGAAATGGGACACAAGGTCTCATATTCGGAGTTATTAATGTAGCTTGTCTGACAGATGGGTCCTTCCAGCCCCCTGGCCACCCCCCAAAGAGGGGAATACAGTCAGGAGACTTGCCAGCAGTACTGAGATGTGTCCCAACACAACCTCATTCAAGAGCAGCAGAAGGAAGGTGTGATGACCTAGCCCAGCATCTTACCTCCTGGCTCGATAGGGTGCATCAGTCGATTCATCTGGACATTCCAGTGCTTGACGTTGGTGCTGGCTTGTCGCAGCTTCCGCTGGGCCGCCTGGAACGAGCCAGAAGAGAGGGATGAATCAGCCGCCCTACAACCACGGGTCCGGGACCACTGGCAGGAATTTCCCTTCCCTGAGTAAGCCTGGATTTGAGGCTTCCTCTAGGATGGAGACTGAACTCACTCTCCTTTTGACCTTCTAATCCACGTGCTCCTCCCCTGCTTTTTCCTGCTCAAATCCTCCCCTCTCCACACACACTCCCAGTGTTGTTACTGGTGCTCTCTGTAAAGACACCAGTGCTGTCCCCCTGGGGCAGGACACACTTGTCTCACTTCAGCCACAGACTCACCCCGTGCATATGCATGGCACAACTTATAAAAACTCAGAGCCACATGACAAGCAAATGCCAGCCTGGTGGTTTCTCTGCCTGCCCCCAGAGTCAGCCCTGCAGGCTGCGCTGTCAGCAAAGTTCTCACAATAGCATCTGCCAGCACAGCAAAAGGGGGGGGCGAAAGCGCCTCAGCCTCCTCTCCACTTCCCCAGAAGTCGCGAGCTGCACGTGGTGCAATGCTGAGGCGGGCACTGCTCAGCCAGCGTTGCATGCTGACCCTCAAGGGCGAGGGACACAGCTGCTGAGGCTGATTGCTCTTCCCAGCCAAACCTCTGGGCTACTTTCCCTGCTGCAGCTAATATAATGTCCTAAATCCAACTTGGCTACACCAGGGTACCTGAGAACAGGCTCCGTGTCTGGCACAGAGGATGATCCCCAGAGCCCCTGGGTTTTCTCTAGCATGGAGGTAACTCCGGGGAGAGCTAGGAAGTCCCCTGGGGCTCACAGCAAGGAGGAAAGTGGTGCTAACGTGATGCTCACCATGACGTCTTGGTCCGCCCGCTGCCTGTTCACTCTCACTTCTTCCAGCTGCTTCTGGGCCTCTTCCAGACACTTGTTCTTGTTCTCCATCTCCTGCTTGAGGACTTGCTTCTCCATTTGAGTTTTGATTATGTATTCCTCTTGCTCTTCCTTCAGCTTCATCAGCTGCTTCAGCTTCTCCTCTTCCTCAGCTAGTAACCTGTTGTGAAAGTGCAAGAAGTGATTACATCCTCCTCCCAGTTCATCACCCACTGACGCGCTCGCAAAACGTCACTGGCAGCGCTGGGTATACGCAGCGGGCCATGCTGGGAGCCAGCCTGCTTGGGCTGCGGTGAGGTTGTCAGTCTCTCTCTGCAGCCCCGATGGCAGGAGGGCAGAGCGGAGCCCCGGCGAGCAGGCGAGGGCAGTCCCATTGCGCTGGGGCTGTGTTTGACAACCCTACGCCCAGCCATTTCCACGGGAGTGGCACTGACTGAAGAGGGGCTGGGACGCGCTGGTCCTACCTGGCCTGTGCATATCTCACAGACTCCTCGTCCTGCCGCGCTTTCACCTCCTGTTGCAGGGCCTCCTGGAGACGCCCCTGCATTTCTTCCAGCTCCACGATGCGCTTGCGCTGACGTTCTGCCTCCGCCTCCTTTAGGACCATCTCCGCCTGCATGGAGGCACGAGCCTGCGGCAGGGAGGGGAGCCGTCAGTGTGGGTGGCTGGGCACGCTGACTGCCACCATCCCCAGGGCCCCAGCAACAGCGTGGAGCCCTCTTGCCCCTGCACCCCTGGGCAGATGGGCTCGGATGTCTCCCTCACCATGGAGAGCCTGTGGAGGTAGCTCCAGAGCAAGGCCATGTCACTGCTCAGGGAGACACCACTTCCTTGAGAGCCTGCCCCATTGCCCATCAGTTGGAGAGAGCTGGGACAGTCAGTGGCACTGGCTGCAGGGACAGAAAAGGGCTCCCTGTCCAGCACTGTGCCAGCACTTGCCTCTCACCTGCCCCCAGCTTCATAGACCCCAAGGCAAGTTGTCCTCATATCCTGCTCCTTGGGTATCTCACGCACGTGGCAGCAGCATTACTGCAAGAGGGGGGTGTGCTCCTAAAGGCACATTGATCCTCCAAATCTCCTGAACCAACGTGGGCAAGGGAAGGGACTGGCCATCCCATGTGTGACGCTGCCCCCATGGCAAAGCACCCACCTGCTCAGCCTCCCGCAGCTGGATCTCCAGCGTCCTCTGCATCTGCTCGTGCTGCTGCCTCCGCCGCTGCTCCTCCTCCTGCAAGAGCAGCTCTGCCTGCCGCTGGGCCTCCTTCAGCAGCTCCAGCTCCTGCAGCTTCCTCTCCTTCTCCTCCTGGAGCTGCTTGAGCCGCTGAGTCTCCTCCTCCTTGGCTGCCTTGCGCTGCTCCCGTTGCTCCCGCTGCTCCCGTCGCTTCTGCTTCAGGTCTTTGTGCAGGGACTTCTTGCCCTCGGCCTGCAGCCGGATGGCTGTCTGGATGGCTGGGGAGGGAAGGAAGGACAGTCAGCCAGGCTGCCTCCCCGGCCATGGGAGCACAGCGCGGTCATGCCAGGGAGGGGGCACAGGGCCAGCGTGGGGGCACAGACCTAGTGTCCACTCCTGGCGCTGCCGGGTGTCGGAGGCGCTCATCTCGTACGTGCGGGAGGAGGTCTTCACGCAGAACATGCACCTCTTCCCGTCCCGGTCAGGCAGCACCTGTGGAGAGAGGACAGTACTACCCCAACTTGCCCAGGGTAGGGAGCAACCAGTGGGATGAGGACCAAGATAAATCCCCAGATCCACCCTCTCACCCAACAACTGTTCTCCTGCCTGCTGTGTGCAGGCCTGAAAACTAGCAAACTCATGCCACATAATCCACTACTTGTCACCTCTGGGCTTCTTGCAGCAGGAGAAATCCCTGTTTCTGCTGGTCTTTCTCTAGCTCCCTGAGGGAGCTTTTCCAACTTTGTTTGGTTACAGGATTGGCTCTTCCATGCTCATGGACATGAAACCACTGCAGTGCATTTTCAGGTCCCCCTTCCCAGGGTCCATTAGCCTCTGTCCCAGCTATGCTAGGTCTCGTGGCATGGGAGCTGAGTGGGAGGCATTATCCCTCCTGCCCAACAAACCCTCAAGCCATGTCCTGGGCTTTACCTCCACGCAGCAGTGCTTGTCTAATGCGATGCTCCCCTTCTTCTCCTTCCGTTCCTCGCTCATGTAGTAGGACAGGACACTGGGTTTCAGCGTGAACCACCGCTCCGACCAGTTCCTCCTCAGCTGGCCCTTCTTCCAGAGGTAGCCCTGCATCCGAGAGAGCCAGGGATCACTGAAGGTGGTAGGAGGGGTGTCGTATAATGGCATCATAACCATGTCCGTGTAGAGGCAGGAGAAAAATAGAAACATCCCCCCCAGAGAAGAGTCCAGTGTCGTGCAGGGACCAGGGGAGGCAGGAGTATGTCTGGGCCAGCTGCATGGGGTTGTCACAGCCTTTCTGACCCAGCTGGAAACCTGAGACCAGCTCCTTGCGAAACAGGCTGTGTCCCAGGACACAGGGCCCCCCTTGCCTGTTTGAGCACGTCCTCGATGACCTCTTGGTACACCTCCTCCACAGCCATACTGACGGCCTCCTGCTCGATGCCTCGTAGGAACCGCCCGGAGTTCACCATGTCCAGGAACTGCCAGACCGTGAGGCCGCCCTGACCCTGCGGCTCCTGGGAGAGGTAGTCGTCCAGCTCGCAGGAGTTCAGCTCCACGTTCATGGCCGCGCAGATCTTCTTCAGCAGATACTCCACCTGCGGGGACAGGGAGCTCAGCCACGGGGAGAAGTGAGATCCATTCCCACCCCACAGCCGCTGACTTGGGCCACTGAAACCCATTTCGGAGGGCCCTGGGCCACATCCCTCCAGTCACAGAGTTATCGCCCCTTGCGATGGCTGATGGTAATGTTTGAGCTGTTGCAGGCTGCAGGCAGACTCAGGAGGTTGGTGAGGGCTAGTGCTCGTGAGGCTTTTTTCTTTTGATCACAAGGCCTAGGTGTTTTTGGATTGTTTTTCTGAAGAGTAAGAAAACTCTTCAGAAATGGGGTGCATTAGGGAGACTAGACCAATACTGGTCTCCTCCAAACCTGACCCACAAAGCAGGTGTCTCAGACCACTGCCGTGACCTCAGTACCGCTTTGGTTTCCCTCTCATATAGTGACATGTTGCCATAAAAACACTGGGGAGGAGCTGGGGGAAAGGTCCCTGCAGAGGAGATGAACCTCATTAGGAAACAATGTAAACAAACTGCTTTAAAAAGAGCTACAATTGCTGAAAAATAACATGATGCCATGAAGACTTATTTCAGCTCAAGTTTTGCTGTCAGCTGTCACAGCCTAGCTGCGGATCTGGGACCCAAGAGGTGTGGGTGACTCTGCTGAGAGCCGTGGGGAAAGGTGAAACACAGCAGCGTCCCCACGCCCGGATGGATTTTCCCCTCATCATCTAACTCGGAGAAGGGAAATAATTTTAATTTAGGGTTATTTTTTTTCAAGCCCAGCTCAGTAAGCAAAAAGATGATTCAGTTTGTCATGGTCTGAGGAACAGGAAATACCTCTCCCAGGGAACAGGAAGTGCGGTTGCCTTTGTACATCTGCGCAATGCTGTTTTTTTCTTTTTTTGCCCCTTTTTTTTTTTGCATTTTTGCTGATCTCTAGAGGAGATGGTGCAGAAGCAGATGGCAGCTGCTCGCCCAGCTCAGCTTGGTCCCTTGCCAGCGCAGCAAGGCCTGGGAGGTTGCTTTGGAGCACGTCCCTCCTTCCCGGATCTGTCCACCTTCCCATGGGGTTTTAATCTGCCCCCCAGAAATGAGAAAGCTCCCCTCCAAATGCGGCGTGGAATTTAGAGATTACTGTGAGCGGCTTTGCGGAGTGGCCTGGATACCTCGCTCTTAACTCTCCAGATGCTGGGCAGGGGGTGAGCACACGGTGACAGCGGGCACGGAGAGGGACAACCGATTCTGCTGCCTTCATGGTGGCAAAGGCTGAGAGACACAGCCTGGCATCACGCACAGCTGTGCTGGCAGCGATTGCACAGGGAGCATCTCCATCGCAACAGCAGCTTTCAAGGGTTTCTCACTGTCTTCTCTTTCTCCCCCATTAAAATCAGAAAGAGCCCTCCAACACCATGCTCTACTCAACCCTTGGATGAGCTGCAAGGACGTCAGGCAGGGAACTATCCACAGCAGGGAAAAAGGAGTTGAGCTGTAGACGCTCCTTGGTTAGGGATCTGAGAACTGGCACATTCATTTCACAGCTGGGAAAAGAGCTCCGTTGCTGGCATCATCTTGGAGCCACAGAAAGGCACTGTGGCACCAGCCCATGCTCCATCCTCCAAGGTGTCGATACCTTAGAGGCTTCAGCATTTCGGAGAGGTCCTAGGAGTTGCCACCAGGTCACCCTCCTTTCCCTGGGCACCAGCGTGGCTGGGGCCATAGCTGGGGGTGCCCAGGGCAGGTGGCTGTTCCTCCCATCCTGCTCGTGGCCTGCTTTCTCTCTCACACCCAGGAACACCATGTCTAGCAGGATGTGGTGAAACGGGAGAGACATGCCAGGAAATGATAACGGGACATTTCAGCCCAAAACCAGCTCTGCCAGCATACAGAGCCCTGGGAGGCCAGGAACAGAGTTGTGAGTGAGGCAAGCAGGAGGAGAAGGCAGTTCCTACCTCGTCTGGCACCATGACAAGAGGGTATTTGTCTTCAGACAGGAAGTTGAAGAGACACCAGAGCTTGAAGGCATCTTGGTGGGACACAACGCTGTTCCCGTTCCGGTCGGGCTTGTAATTCTTCTTCGCTGTCAGGGTCCAGCAGAGCTCGTCAAAGTTTTCTTTGACAAAAGCACCTTCCTCCACCTGCAGCCAAGACCCAGAGTGGTGAACGTACGGCTACATGATTACAGAGCTTCTGGGGGAAAACGCTGGAGGAAGGGCAAAAACTCTTGCATCGGAAATCTCCTGCCCCTTCCAGAGAGAAGCACTGACTGATTTATACATGGGGCAGGAGAAAGGGATTTGCACATGGTTACAGGGTGTAACCGAGCACTGAACCCAGGAGCCCTGACCCCCTGTGCTGGTATGCGTTCAGCGCAGATCCCCTTGCACAGGCGACTAAGGCACACTGGCTGGTAGGGAAAGCGCTCCGGGATTGCTGCAGCACCTGGGCATCGCGGCACCGCATCTGCCTTGCGACTCGGCCAAAGATGACGCAGCCCTCTCTCAGACAGCCTTGGCAGGCCTGCCGCGGCGTTGAAGTGCCAGTAGGCAGCGGAAAACGTACAGCAAAGCACACTTAGCATTCTGGTGGGCTCTCCAAGTCCACATCTCAAAGGCTTTCGTGGCTTTGGGTCAGTGGAATTATCCCATTTTATCAAAAGGAGGAAGGGAGGCCCAGCAAAGGGAAGAGATGTGCCACAGACAGGCAGCAGTGGAGGCGGGAATGAAGCCTCCATCAGCCTCGGCCTCGCCGCCTGTCCAAGAGCGACCACCGGTATGAGAAACCTTCACCAGAGCTGGGCTCCCTGCGTCGCTAGTAACTTCAGTGAGTTCGGTGACTAGTAAGTTCAGCTCTGTGAAACACAGGTGAACTGTGACAGGGACCAAACTCGTTCGGCCACGTCCGGCCGCTCTGTCCTAGCGTTTGCCCGGGAGGGTCCCACCGTGCACGAGCTACGTGCAGACAGAGCGAGGGTCAACCACAGTCTGTGATGGCTGAGCTGGAGAAAAACCTCTGGGTCCTGGGGTCCAGGAAAAGCTAAAAGTCCCACTTACTAGGAAAAACCACTTCCCCTTCTCAGTTTGCCTCTGGGATTTTATTAGCCATGGCGAAACCAGCAGAAGGCGTTTTAGAAAAGGTCGTCACCGAAAGAACCACATGAGAAACTGCAAGGATTTGGGTCACTCGGCAACAGGAAGATCGGGCAGGGCTGACCTTGGGCACAGCCGGTGGCCCCACGCTGAGAGACCTTCTCGCATCGCCGCTGAGGTTTCAGGCTCTCCAAACTGCCTTCCTAAGGCAGAGGGAGCAGGAGGAGGCTCTGCCCTCTCCCTGCAGACCAAATCCCTGCAGCCGCGATGAACGTGAGGAGGCAGCACTGCAAGGGGCAGCTGGGCGCTGGGCTGACGCAGTCCGGCCCCCCCGGCTGGCTCGGGGCACTTGAGCACAACCTGCCCCAGAGAAGTCTCAGCTCTTTTGCACGTGCTGCTGCTTGGGCTGAATAACAACCTCTAGCGAGAGAGAAGGTGTCCTGAGCTGAAGGCAGAGGCACGTCCTGGCCTGAGTGGCTCACACCAAAACCTCTTGCCCGGCACACACCAAAACCGGGACTCTGTGGGCTGACAGAGCCGCACGGTTCAATCTGCACGGCCTCAGCCCTTTAGGACGCGGCAGGGAAAGGAAGGGTTACTGCACCCAGCTCTAGGCCCCCCTGCTTTCAAGCGCACAGTGGAAGAAAGTTGTCAGTCATTTTTCCTCTCCCCGCATGCCCAGAGGAAACGTGCACCGAGCCGCAGAGCCTCGCCGCGCAAAACAAAGGTGCCTTTGAGCCATGGAAAAAGAGAGAAACCCACCCACTCCCCACCCCTTGGCACCCCCAGCATCCCCGGCCTCGGCTCCTGCCCCAGCACCCCACCCTCCTCCGTCTCCTCCGCTTTCTGCCAAAAGGCCGAGAGGTCACGTCTCAAATTCGAACAGGGGTGGAGAGGAAAAAAGGGCTGGGACAGACCGCTAGGTTTCCTCTGCCCGGGCGATTTCTCTCTCCGAGCCCTTTAGGAAACGCTGACGCAGATGCGCCTCCAACCAGCGCCCCGACGGAGCGGAAGGGCTGCTTTGCCCTTGCCAGCGAGACCCCGGGCTCTGAACCTTCCTCTCTCCTTTTGGCAGTCAGCTGAGCGCTCCCCCCTCTCTCCGTCCCTCTGCCTCTCCCCGGGGCACGGGACCTCCACGCTCTGTCCCGGGAACCAGGAGCTGTTGCTGCGGGTGCAGGGGGGCCCGGGGATGCCGGGGGGCGAGGGAGCAGACGGCGCACAGCGGGGCTCACCTTATCCAGGATGTACTTGTTGAGATAGGGCATGTAGCCCTGGCTGGACACTGGCCCGTCGTCGTCATCCCGGAAATGCTCTTCCAGGGCCACAGGATCGTGGGGGATGCGCAGCACCGTGTACAGGTTGTGAGACAGCACCTGGCGGAGCACGAGGAGGAGAGGAGAAGGGCTTTCGAGGGTGAAACTGCTGACCCTGCCACATCTGGACGCACGTGCACATCTGGGACACAGCTGGATGGGGCCCAACACCCCACCTTCCCCCTATGGGTCCCACAACCCACCCCAGCCTCCCCTTGATGCAGCCACATCACGGCGTGGCTTGGGCTTGGGCGTTTTCAGCAGGGTGGGGGAATATTCCTAAATATAAACCTTAGATAACCAAACGGAAACAGCCCCAAAGGCATTTGGAACTGAGGATTTTTTTTTACTTTCATTTCTCTTCTTTCTTAGCACAGAGGGAATTTTTATTTTATTTTTTTTAAAGGGACCGTTCCAAACATTACAAAGCAAACAGGGCACAGTTTGATCTAGAAAGGAAAATAAGCCGCCCCAATCCACGCTGTTTGGCAGCTGCCTCGAGGGATTGCCTGAAAAAATAAGTAACTGCAACGTGCTCCACACCGGTTGCCGCGTTGCAAGCCAGCAGCAGTCGCTTTGTGCGACTGTGTCATTGAAAGACACCGAAATGAAAATTAAAAAAAAAAAAGTAAAAGAAACTAAGGAAAGGTTTTGTTCGGAGGGGCCGGAGGGGAAGGCGGCCAGCTTCGCGGGGCGGCTCACGACCTGTCTGGAAACGTCCTTCCCCTGCGAAACGCCGCCGGAGGCCTCGCCAGCTGCTGCGCCTTGAAACCCTCCTCGCCCAGCCGGATTTTTGCTCGCTTTTTTGCCCTCCGGGCTGACGTTATCAGCGCGGCTCCACCCGGCCTCTAAACTCCGCGCAGGGCCGTGGCCCCAGGCGCCCAGTTTCCCGGGGATGGGCACCTGGACTACATCTCCCATGATGCATAGGGCAGCGCCGCCAGCCTCCCTGCCTGGAAGCCGTCGCGGTGCATCATGGGAGGTGTAGTCCAGGCTGTTTCCTCCCTCTTCTGTCAAACCGTTGCCCGCCATGAGAATGTGGCTTGTTGCGTCCCAAATTCACCATTTTTCCAGCCAGCTTGGCTCCTTTTTCCCCTTGCCCTTGGCTGCCTGCAGCCCCACGTGCCATCTCCAAAGCCCAACGCCTCCCTGAACGGAGCAGGGCCAGAGAAGAAGCCGGCCCCGAGCCTCCATCCCACCATGCGCTGCCTCAATGGCGCTCGGCCCCCACCTGACGCAGCCGCCGCCGGGCAGCACGGAGCGGGGCGGGCAGGAGCCAGCCCACGAAGTGACCAACGCCGCAGCCCCAGGCAGCGAGACAAAGCCCGGCCGCGGCCCGGGGAGCCGCGTCGCACCCCACCGCCCCACAAAACGCCCCCCACGTCTGGCGAGCTGAATCGAAAGCAGGGCAGGGCGGGAAGGAAGAGCCCGGCCCGGCCGATCGGGGGCCTCGGCGCCGGCATGGGGCCAGGGCTGCCGCAGCCCACAGGGAGAGGACGGGGGGAACCCCCCTTCCCAGGCCCCAAAACAAGGGGAAAAAAGAAAAAAGCCGGGGGGGGTGGAGGGGACAGGGTGCTCCGAGCGCCGGCGCAGCCGCCGCCAGCGAGAGCGGTTCATGACTCAGCTTTTCCGCCTCGCCGCGCGCGGGCAGCGGTGGCAGGGGGAAGCGGGCGGCAGGGCACTGGGGCCGGCCCATGGGCCGTGGGCTCCCTTCCGCCGGCGCCCAGCCTCGAGGGAGACTTTCACCCTTGTTGGCACCGATGAGCTGCTCTCACGCCATTCCTGTTACTGGCCAGACTGGGACTCACCAGCCTGGGCCATATTCGATAAGCACAGGAGCTTTCGGGCCGAGCTAGGTGCCTCCTTTCTGCCCCCAAGACCGTTCATAAACTGGCCATGGTGAGCCAACCCCGTCCACCGAGACCTTACTTAAATCCCGAGTCCTGCACAGATTTCCGGCGAGAGCAGCCTTCCCAAATTAGGGTTTGTGCGTTTTTCCAGCAAGGTTCCCAATCCCAAACAGCATGCAACCAACCCGACATGCTGAGGCAGGGCCTGGCTGAGAAGCAGCAGCTTCCAGCACCCTGTGCCGGGCTGGGACTTCATTTTATCTGCTCAGCCCTTGGCCTGGTCTCTGCCTTGTCCCCTGCAACCTGGAGCTGCTTGTGCCCTGCTCCCATGCGGCAGCACCTTTCCCCACTCTGCCAGGGCTTTGCTGTAGCCGGCAGGCTCGGGAGGCCAAACTGCTCCTCTCCTCTCCCTCTGCTAACCGGGACAGGACTAAAGCGGAGCTGCAAGAGGGAAAGCGCCAAGATGGTGCAAGAGGAGACCACCCCGCGGTGCCCGCCTGCCTCCCTGGCACAGCGCTCTGGCATGACCGCGGTGAAACGCGCAGCTCTCCATGCACCTGGCAAGCGGGAACCGCATCCTGCATCACAGACACCTCAAACAGACGGGAAATAGCTCTCCCAGCTCTCTAAGTGTGGATGTGATGGCATGGGAAAGATAAACAGCTCCTCCAAAACCAGACCTGATGTGTGCCCATCCTAGGAACAGAAACACCCAAGGTCTCTTAACTCCTAGTGTGTAACCACAAGACTGTCCTTCCTTCCTGTGCACATGCACACCTACACTCCTATGTACGTATGTGCATACTTGCATATGCACCTACATATAAAGAGCTAAACTACTGAACCCAATAGCTTCCCACGGCTGTGCCATCGAGCTTTGAAATGCTGCTAAATTTACTTATGCAACCGTCTGAAAAGAGTTCAGAGGAGTTTTACGCCCAGCTCCCGTCGGCTTTCTTAGAAGCTACCAGTAAAAGCCAGCGCTTGGCTGGTGGGGCCAACTGCGCTTTGTTTCCATAGGTGCACGCACGCTCCATGCGCATCAGCAGCTCTCCCACCCTCGTTCAAGACCCTTCTTGTAGCAACACGCCTGGCCCAGGCAGCAGAGCACAGCCAAGCATCACCGTCTCAACGCAGCCCAGCTAGGAGGAGTTTCCAGAGGACATGGCGACCGCTGCTTTAATTCCTTACATGCTCAAACTATCAGCCTGCAAGACTGAATTTCTTCTGCGCCGAACCTACAGGCAGAAACCCCAATGCTGGCTTGTGTAGGCTGGGGCAAATCTGGGCTTCTCATGAGCAGCCAGTGTTTTGCACCGAGAGGCGATTGAAATGAGGTCTCCCTTGCCCTGAGGCAGGTGGAAAGTTATCCACACTGAGATTCATCACAGTAAAAACACACATTGGTGTTTCCGACACGGTACACGCACAGCACAGTAAGTCCAAAGAGCCTCTCCCCCGCACAGACCCAGACTCGCCTCCAAGCATTCCACTGCCGTTCCCATTTCAATGCTGAAAGCGTGGGAAGAAAGCCAGGGGCAAATCTCCCTTCTGCTCCGAAATGTCACTCTGGAAAAAATATCGCTGCGGAGATTCCCTCCGCGGCACATTCCGACGGAGCCCAGCGCCCCTCGGCCCCGTGCGCGAGGTGGGTTTGCAGCTCCACCTTCCCTCCTGCACAAGCTCTCTAGGAAATTGCTGCTAAAACTAGGGTCTTTGTGGCCTCAACGTCACCAGCAGCGATAAAGAACTTGCAAGACAAATGCTGTATGTGCAACACCAGTGCTTTCAAAGTGTGATTGCACGTTTGGGGCCGAGAGCAAGCCTGGTGCCGGGCTTAGGACCCAAAGGCAAACTGGCAAAAGTGCCCACGTGCCCTAAGGGCAGGGAGGTAACTCAGGAGAGCACAGCACCCGTTTCCGGGGATTAGCAAAGGGAATTAGGCTCTGGCCTACTTTGGGATTTTCTTTAATTCCTTCAGCTATTTCTACAGTTTTTGGTGCCTTAAAAAATTGTAAAACCAGCCCTTATTTAATGGCTCTGAAGATGCTTGAGGCTGAACGGCCCCTGGGCCCCATCGCAGCCTCGTGTCGGCCCTGCACAGCCGCGCTGAGCAAACACAACCCGATTGCTCCCGGTCGGAGACGCCGGGGTGCACCCACATGAGCCTGGCTCCCAAACCACCACGTGCAACGGGTTTCTTCGAAGCAGGTTGAGCAGCTCGCGGCTGGGCCACCAGCTCAGCAGGAGCAGCCGGGCTCCCGCTGCTCCAGACCTGTTCAGACAAGACTCTCATTTTTGGACAAAACACTTCCCCCTCGCCAAAGCCCAGTGCCTTCCCTGCGGTCTCTCCCAGGGGAACCCCTCAAAGGCAGAGGGAGAAAGAAGAAAAGAGGTTTCTTTCCATCGCCTCTTTCACAACACATCTCCCGAAGTTGCAGCTGCTGCCAAGTCCTCCTGACGCAACGTTGCACTGTGTTTTGCATGTTTCTAGCTCAGGTTCTTTCTCCGCATCACAACCCCCTGCTCCAAGCACCATTTCCAACCCCGATGCCAGCGTAAGAACAAGAACGCGACTTTTAAGCAGGGAAAAAAAAAATCACAAAATTTTCAAAGGAAAAAAGTCAGTAACTATTGTAAAAGCGGAGGAGAAACCTGGTGGATTTGACGAGACCCAGACGAAAGGCTTTAAAAAGCCATGAGAGTGTTTAAGAAGTGCCGAACTCAGGAGCCTTCTGCAAAGCTTCCAAAGAGGTGGGAAAAGAAGCAATCAGAGTTTTTGAGAAAGTGATATGTTATTTCTGGCCAGACCACCAAGGAGTTTTATTTTTGAAAGCGGTCTTCCTCTACCTATCTACCCACTGCTTGAACAGGAAGGAGAAACGCGGGTGCTCAGACGAGCAAGAAAATACACCCAAGATACAGCTGCTACTTGGGCACATGGAAGTGTACAGAAGTAAAAACACCTCCAAAAATTAGATTTCTCCCCGAAGATTTTCACCAACGGGATACATTTGAACATTAACTCCCTGCTGCTCCCCCCCCCCCTTTTTTTTTAAGGCAGGTGAATCAGAGACAGAGAACTTCACTAAGCGTGGAGGAGACAGCGGGGTCTTGTTAATATTTAGCAATTCTTCCAATCATCCCATGGAAAGCCAGGGAGCTGCAAAGCATCACTGGAGCCACTCCGCACCCCGTAAGCTGCCCGCAAGCCCGGAGGCGAGGCAGAGCCGAGGCACGCCGAGCCCCAAGCCGCCGGTGTGCCGTCGGACCCCTCGGTACTCACTTTGAGCTGGGATTTGGACACTTTGCCGCTCTTCTCCACGTCCAGGGCCGTGAAGGCGTACCAGATGGATTTCAACAGCTCTGCTCGCAGGTCCATGGCTACAGGCGCTGATGACAGAGGCTGCTCTGTCAATGTCGAGAATCCGGTTTCAGGAAACCAACTGCCTCGACAGCTTTCGGCAGCCGGAGCTTGCGCGAAGCAGGAGCGCCATCTGCTTGGATGTGCCTCGGAGAGGCCAGCGGCCCCCTGCCATCTTCCTGCCCGCCGGTCCCCCGGGCACACACCGCCTCCAGCTCCCGGCTCCCCATGGCAGGCTGCAGGCAGCGGATCAGCTCCCGGCACGGCGTTCACAGCTAAACAGCTCTTGATCTGCAAATACTCAGCGCGCCGTCCTGCACGCTCACCTTGTGGTTCACGGGGGCTGACGTCTGCTGCAGACACCCCTACTGCGAGCCTCTGCCAGGCCTGGAGCACCTGCAGAGGCAGATCCCAGGGCTGAGGGAAGGCAAGAGGCACTTTTGGGCTCGCTTGGAAAACAAGCGTGAAAATCCGAGCGCAAACCGGGCAAGGATTCGTAATCCTTTGCAATCTCAGCCTGGAGATCAAAAGGTTTCTCAGCACTTGTTCTGCAGAGAAATCCCCTCCCTACACAAAGTAGCAGCTTCCTCTTCTCATATTTAAATTGAGAGCTTCCCCTAGCAGCAGCACAGCCCGTGCCACACGTGAAAGCTCCGGGCCTGCTTGTTTTGAGCTGTCACACCAGAGACGGCAAGCTGAAATCTGCCTGCTGCAGCCCTCCCAGGAGGCGTTATTGGAGCGGCATGCTCAAACCTCTTCCCTTGCAGAAGCAACCCAAAAGCACTTCTTGGGTATATACAGCCAATAAATACCTGACTACTCGGAGCCTGCGCTGGCATTCTCTGTGCTAGCTTCATCCACAAAATGTCCAGGGGCAAAGTAAACACCAGAGGTGCCAAGGTTACTTCTGTGGGCTTGAGGAAGCCAGCCTGCCCCAGTAGGCAGAGAGGATTTTAGGATTTTTTTAATTTGCTCCCTGAACTTCCTTTATCCGTTCATCTGCAAAATAGTAGTGTCCAACCCTCCCTCCCCTTCTCTGCCAGCCCCCCAGCTCCAGAAACTGAAGGAGAGAAGGGTGTTTTTGTTTTGTTTTTTAAAAGAAGACATTTAATTTGTTTTTATTTCAACTCAGTATTTACATCCAAGTCTAGCTCAGCCCCCAGGACGTGCTGGTTGGCCGCTGTGGAGGGAGCGTTTTCCTCTACTCCACAGCAGTGAGTCTGCCAAGGAAGTTTGCTTGAGAGCCGAGAGGACTGGGGTAAAGAGAGAGGTGCCCAGGCGCGTGTGGAGCCAGCCTGGGTGCTCACTCAGTGTGCGCCAGGGAAAACTGACTTCCCGCATCAGGAAGAGGCTGTCACTCAAAACACTGAGCCCAGGACAGCCCGGGCTTGCGCTGATGCTTCACTTTTTGAGGCTTTATTGCTTCTGTGCATATACTGCCCACTTGCCCCTCACACAGAGGGGTAGACAGCTGTTGGGACCATTCCTAGAGGGAAAGGGCAGGAAGTGCCTCTTCAAAATCGATTTCACACTCAGTGACTGCTTAAATCGCTGTAGCTCCAGGCCTACCACAGAAGACTGGGAGGTCTTGGAAGTCTTGGCCATGAAGGAGTTAATAATAGAAGACACAACCTGCCATCTCCTTCAGACAGAGGGAGTCAGTCTCCAAGGCAAGGAGCAGGAAAGTCACCGCTCTGAGCCCAAGAAAACAGCAGAGCTCCAGCAGAAGGCAGCAGCCAAGTTTCTCAGACATCCCTGCAATCAAGAGAAGAGCCCTTCACACAGGGTCACTTCGGGAGCCCAACACTGCCCACATCTGCTCTCACCACCTGCGTGGTGTACACGCTGGACGCAGGCAGCTGGACTCAGCCTCCTTCCTCGCTCATGTACCGCGTGTCTTCTGCGCGCCAGCTGGCCCAGTTCCTGCAGATCCCAACGCCTCGTGGAAAACAGGCTCGGCCTGCCTGCTCTCCCTGCCCAGGAGGCTCTGCAGGGTCTCAGCACCCATTCTCAGACACGGCTGCATCAAGTGTTACGGGTTCATGCTGGATCGCTGCTGCTGCCATGCTTATGGCTTCCTCCAGGCTCTGCTGCTCTTCTAACTAGGGGAGGAAAGACAGAGATAACACTGCCCTCCCAAAGGTGGGCTCAGTATAGGCCTGGTGTCTCTCAGGGCAGCCCCAGCAGGACAGGGGTGTGAGGAATCTAAAGCGGGTGACACAGGTGTGAAGCACAGGGGCAAAACAGGGAGACACTGTTGTGATGGGGACAGGCTGCCTACAAATGAGCGTTGTGCAAATACGAGGGGCCGCTCACGCAGGCAAGGCAGACAGCTGAGAACACCGGCGGTTGAGGACAGGATCACATACGTGGTGCTGATGTGACACAACTGGGTCAGTTGTTCAAGAAAGTGTTGGGGGGTACCACTGAGCTGGTGCCTGCTCTGCCACTTCCTGAACTTTCAGCTCTGTCCCAGCGGCACGTAGGCCCCCAGGAGCCCTCCCCAAGTTCTCTGCTCCGCAGTTTTATCCCTACATGTCCCTGCTCTCCTCAATGCACAGGACATCTGGGAGTTAAGGAGCAAGCATCCCGGAACAGAGCAGATACGGCAAAGCAAGAGGTACGTGCTGAAGCAAGTGGGTGGATGGGGATGCACAGGAGGGAAGGAAGGGGAACATGGCAGGAGCAATGCTCAGGCCTGCTCAGGGTGCTGCATGGTACCTGCACTGCAATGTGGGTGCCATTGGCAGTAGCCAGCAATGCCACCTGCTGATGACGGGGGGATGTGATGGCTGATTCCTCAGACATGACTGCCCCAGAAGTGACTATTGTAACCTGGGAAAAGTTAAGATAAAAACAATCAGGTTTTAAAAGAAAAGGTGACTCCCTTCTGGCAGGATATTTCTCTGCATGGAAGAGGGAAGGCCCCACATTTGCCCGTACCGGCTGCGTCTCAGTGCCATCAGTGTTGATCATAGTCATGGTGTGTGAGCCATCGCCTGTGAGCTCTTCCTCAGGCACTGCAAGGGCACTGCTCTGTGTCACCATGCTGATTGCACTGCCCAGGGCCTGCAGGTCTTCCTGGGATAGACTGACCTGGGTGGGATAAAAGGGGATACTTTCAGCCAGAACAGCTTTTCAGGAAGCCTTAAGTAATTCCTGTTTAGCAACACAAATGTCTCAGTAAGGAAGAAATATTCTTTCTCTGCATGCAAGACCTAGGGCACAGAGAACTCAAAGGACTTGCCCAGGGTGAGAGAACAAGTGGAGAACCTACAAACCTCGAGTCTCTGGCTCTGACCCTTTGACCACACCTGCCCTTCCCATTTAGCATCTTTTTTCTAAGCTCTTAAGTGACAGCTTGTGTATCGCTGCAGCAGGCAGCACCTCAGACTAAGGGGAAATTGTAGAGTTATTTGCGGCAGCTATTTTCCTTTGCCCTATGCCACAGAAGGAAATTTCCCCAGTCAGCACATGAGCAGCTGGTAGAGGGAAGTACGGCACAAAAACAAGGCTGCTGTTTACACACTACGAAAAAACAACCTCCAAATCCAGCCTGTGTCAGCAGAGATTGGGAGCCACCTTTTGGCAGCAGTGCAGGAGGCGAGGGATGGCAGCGCTGCACACCAGCCTGGACAAACGCCTGCAGGAGCTCGTCCGCAGACTCACCGGAAAGCGAGTCAGGGACCAGAGGCCTGCGTTCTCTACCATCTGCATCAAGACAGTGGCAGTTGGGTAAGGCTATAAGGAGGGAGCCCTCAAAACAGACAGAGCCCACAAATCTCTGGGGTCTGCTTCATACTGAAGAGAGCCCTAAAGAGAACACCAAGGTGAGGCCCAAGGTGAGGCCCAGCCCTTGCGGGACACCCGTTTAGGAGCATCAGAAAGCGCTCGGGGGAATGCAGAACACAGGCTGGGTAAAAGGCAGGATCTCCCTCAAAATAACTTCTCTTTCCTCACACTCTGGAAGCTGTTAGTGTCCATACCTGCTGTGTCCCATCCTGAGAGATAAGCGAGACCTGTGTGGCCATACCATCATCATCTTCCTCTTCGTCCTCATCTTCCTCCATCTCTGACAGGAAAGCAATATGCTGGCTCTTCAGCGGGGAGCCTCTCTCAGCAGCAGCAGCAGCTGAGTCAGGGAAGGGGAAGAGCAAAGGGGGTGAGAGAGAAGCGCCGATCAGAGCAGGAAGGCACACATGTGCGACCCTGGGACCTGCCTGTTCCCTGAAGGGCCAACACCAGAGAAGAACGCACAATCATGGTGACAACACCCCCGTGTCGATCTGGGAGGAAGGATCTTTACCTCTCCCTGTACTACAGAATGGAAAGCAGTCTGTTCCCACCCCATGACATACAAACAGGATCACGGGGAGCCCTTTACTCTTGACTGCAACACAGATCTGGGCTTGATGGGGGAGAGAGGAGGCCATAGCACAGGCCCAGGTCCAAAGGAGGAGAGCAGCTGCGGTCTCTCGCTGTTCTCTCTCTGCTTTGCCACATGGTCTGACCCAAGTCTGCTGCAGGTGATGGGGAAGTGGTTGCTCACCCTCCAGCTGCTGCTGTTCATAGAGGGCCTGTTCACTCTCCTCCGTGGCCTCCAGCTCGCCGTGGCTGCTGCGCTTGTGCATGGCCAGCGTGGAGGTCTGGCGGTAGGTCTTCCCACAACTATTGCAGGTGTAGGGCTTGCAGTGCGTGTGGACCACGTGGTGTTTGTAGAGGCTGGAGTACTCCGTGAAGCGCTTTCCACAGCCCGGCACAGTGCACATGTACGGCTTCTCTCCTATGGCAGAGGCCACAGTGACTTTTCATGCTCTACCAGCCTCACAGTGCAGAGCTTAATCTGCTCACCCTCACCACACCCGGGAAGGGATTCCCCACCAACAGGGAATAGCTGGAGACAGAGCACAGGGATAGAAGGAACTATCATCAGCCCAATAAGGCAATTCCTATTTCCTTTAACTCCCCTGGCTAGCCCCAAATCTACACCAACAAAGCACTGCCTGGAAATGGTCATTTCAGTCCCATAGATTTGCCTGCTACCACATGCCATCCGTGCTGCCAGCTGGCTGGGGAAGAGGCATCTGTGTTTTACCCTCTCCTCCTCTTACCTGTGTGGATTCTCATGTGGTTCTTGTAATTGGTGGCACTGGTGAAGCCCCTTCCGCAGTTGGGCTCCGGACACATGTAAGGCCGCTCGCCTGTGTGCGTTCGGATGTGAACCTTGCGGATGTTGGATGTGGTAAAAGAGCGGCCACAGCCCTCAAATGGGCACTTGAAGGGACGCTCACCTGCATTGACAGAGTAACACAGAATGAGAGTCCTGCTAGAACCCAGCTACCTGGGATGCTCTGGACACCTGTATCCCTTTACTCCTCCACAAGTATTACACTACTGAGACCTCAGTTCAGTTCTCACTGTTGTGAATGCCGTGTGCTGACACATTTCCTCTAGCAAACAAATCATGACGCCTACTCTTTTGCTCTGCAGTTGGTAACAGAGCCAAGAATCCCTAGTTCTACCATCTACTTGTCTGAAGATTACTTCAGTTCTACCTTGCTTCATCCAAGATATCAAAAGGCATAAACCAGACAAAGACTGAAGCGGTACTTCACCTTGGACACCCTTTCAGTGGGCATCTAGGGGATTCTCCTCCTGCATTGCTCACCTGTGTGTGTTCGGATGTGTTTCTGTAGATCCCCAGAAGTTTTGAAGGCCTTGCTACACATGTCTTCTGGACACTTGTAAGGTTTTTCACCAGTATGCGTTCTCACATGGCTCTTCAGCCCATACCCTGGCAAGGAAAGAAATCACACAATTAATTTTATAATGTGGAGGAAGTAACATGGCAAGCTGTGTACCGCCTCTCAATCTACAAACTTTTGAATGTCTGGCCTGTGTCTAGGAACCTGAACGGGATGGAATATCCAAATAGCCTAACACCACCACTGAGAATTCATCTTCTTCCCTTAACTCGTTTTGTCTGTTCATAACCAATCAAGACCCAGCAATTTCACATGCTGCAATTCTTTCTCAGAAGTTTTTAAAAGCTATGCTTATTGTGCTCCGCTGGAAAGAAGCCAGGGCTGATCCTCTCAAGAGTGGTTTGGACTGGACAGAACAGAGAACTTTTGCAAAACAGAAACTGTTACCTGTAGCAAATGCTTTCCCACAGCTTGGGAAGTCACATGTATACGGCCGATCACCTGTATGAGCCCGTTCATGTACCTAGAACAGAAAGAACAGCTCTTTAAAGTGTGGTCCAAGACAAGGAGTGTAGAGGAAGGAAAGCAGTGCAGTGAAATCTAGGTGGTGGAGAGAATCTGAAGCACTCTACTGGCTTTCACCATGGCCAACACATCTGGATCTCTCGTGGGTCAAAGTCTCTTCTCACTGACATAGTCCCATTTGCCTTTTCCCACATTAAAAATAAAACGCTTTCCCCTTGTTCTTCAAGGTCAAAAGCATCTCCCTAAAGACCTCAGAGAGAAACTCACTTTAGAGCAATGTGCTAGTGCCACAGGGTGCCTTGACCTTTTCCCTGTGGGAACCCAAGCATGCAACTCTCCGCCCTTTGTACAGCACGTGTTCTGAGCCGGCAATGCAACACGGGGACAAACCCAATCTGAGTGACTGCGCATTAGCTGCTTTACCTTTAAATGGTGGGCTGTGGTATAGAGGCGGCCACAGCCTTTGTACCCACAGCGGAAAGCTCTACTGCCAGCCTGCTGCCCCTTCTCACTGCTGTGCACTTCTTCTTGCAAATCCTGCCAAGAGATATGTGGGACCTAATTCAGTGAGCCACCACAGCAGACTTTGCAAAGTTGACATGAATCATTTCCCTCCTTGCCACACACACGCACGCACACACACATGCACCTTCAGATATCCTCACAAAAACGTGTTCCTACAAACATAGGTTGTACACACATGATGCAGTCCAGGTGACAGAGCAGGCACCCGGGAACCAGAATTTCCCAGTCCCACCTCTGAGCTCACTGGGTATTCTTGGACACACAACCCACCTCTCAATGCTTCACCTAGCTCATTTGTAAAACCTACAGCTAATGTATTTGCTCATCTTGCAGGGGAGCCCCAAAGCTTTCTTAATTACTAGCCTGCAAAGTGCTCTGAATCACGAGGAGTTTAGCCTAGTCGCAGAGATGCATCACTGAAAAATTCAGACCTGGGAAGGGACGTCGCTGGAATCCTCACTCTTCATACGGCAGGTGTTTGTTACTCCCTCCTCTTCCTCATCAGATCCCTGCAAGCAAAGACATACAGCACTGTTCATGCCTCCCCGTACAGTGCAGAACAGGTGAGCAGCCCAAGCAGGAAGCCCAAGCAGCAGAGCTGCCCCGCTCTTCTCCAAAAACCTGGGGGTGGCTGGTCCTGTCACAGCAGAAAGGTCTCCATCAGCGACCTTAAACACTGCCCAGTTGAGCACTATATTGGCACGTTCCCGGTAGCCCCTTCTCACGCAACGCTACGAGGATGGGAAAAAATGGCAGCACCCCAGATCACAGATGTTCAGATGGAGTATTGCAGTGACAACACATATTAGGATTTGGAGATAACTTAAGGGTTCTGAGGCCACTGTAACAGGGGGAAACAAGCATCATAACTCAGCCACTCCTGACATGTTAAAGGTTGGTCTTGAACTGTCGCCTGAATTGTTCATGGAAGAGAGTATCATAACCAGGTGATGTTACGAGGAATGTAGGCAAACAGAAAGAAACACCTACAAGAAGCATATAAAGCAAGGAAACAAAGTCCAAGCTGTATCATAGCAGCTCTCTGCTCTTCCCAGAACTGTGCCTGAAGTAGCTTAAGGGTAAAAGGCCCAGCACTCTGCCCGAATTAGCTAGGAAGTCCAGCAGGAGCCTGCCATGTTTCCAAGTCCTTAACTGTCAGCGACCTATGAGTGATGGCATTCCCACAGGAGCCATGTCCAGTTTCTCTTCTCAGAGTTGGCATTGCTGAGAAACAGACACACAAGGACCAACAAGGGAGGTAACTTAAACCTCAGGCCAAATGTGGACTACTACACCAGCCCCTCAGTGCTGCTGACAGACCATGAAAGAAGCGTTGGGCCCTCACCTTGCTGGCATACTGTTTTAATGCATTAATGGTCTCAGCATCAAAGGCATCATCTTCCTCCTCTCCAGCCAACTCCTCTAGCCCAGATTCTGCCTGCACTGCCAGGATGGTGCTGCCAGGCGGCACAATGACAGGACGATGTATGTAGGCAGTGGAGCCATCCTCCAGCTGGACTGCCTCGAAGGTGCTGGAGTTGTAACTCTCTGCGAGGGGAACCAACAAAGCCAAATATAAAAGAGCTGATGAGTGTCAGCTGCCGTTCATCTCCCCGGGCTACCTACAGCCTTAGAAATTCATAACGCTTCAGCAACTTATATTCCAGATGCTAAGGAAAAGATGGGGAATGCTTTTTACCTTTAGGTGTGTTGTGTATGTATGCCATACTGCCATCTTCCAACACCACTGGCTGCCCATCTTCAAAAGCTACAGACTCTAAAATAAAAGAAGAAAATTCACAAACCTTATCGGAAGACTCAGATGGGTTAGAAGGGATATGACTTTAGATGCTGAACACTACTGTATCACTCCCACGGAAGAGCACACATGAAACCCGCTTGCTTGCATGGGAAGTCTGCCGCAATTATAGGCTGTAAGATACCATCTGAGCCCTTCAGTCATGAATTATGAGGTTTTTAAGGCTTCATGCATAACTTGATAGCATTTCTTTGGTTGTTTGGGGTAATGCAGTAACCTGTATCTCACCAATTCCAAGATGCCAGGTTACATCCCAGACAAGATGGAAAGCTCTGGCACAGTGGTTTGTAAAGGAGAACACACACATCCCATGGCAGAGGGAGCAGGGGTGAGAAAGACGACTCTTGGCAGGTTTGGAGGTAGAGAAGAAGATGAAGGGATGAAAGGAGCACAGCCAGGCATACAAGGCGGGTTTCAAACAACCTTCTGAGAACAAAAAAGGGAGGTGCCACACAAGGAGCATGAGAGAAGGAGGGGAGGATGGCCCAGAGCAACAGACTTCTTTCTACCTGCCCTTTTACAACAGCTCATCGTGGCTGGGGAAGATTCCTCCATGACACATGAAAGGAATTCCCATCACCCCTCAGCTTAGTTAATGTCACCTCATTTCAGAGCTGATAGACCAATGACCAAAATGACAGGGCTTCCAACAGCCTTCCCCCTCTGGCCCCCTCCCCCCAAAAACTAATCTGGGGTAATATATATCTTATAGTTCAGAGGGAGTTTCTGTCTAGCTGCTCTCAGATCAAACAAACTTTGTTTGGGTTCTGTATGATTAACACATGTACGCAGAGAGCATATGCAAAAACCACACAGCTCACTGGCCTTGCTCATAGTCTTGTGATCTGTTAGACTTGCAAACTGTGAGAAAGCCCACAGGCAAAACTCTTAACATTCATAACGTTTAACAAGCATGTGCTTACACCACCAGCAAATCCTGACTTCTTGTCGGCTTCCTGAGGATTTCACAGGAAACCATGCATCCTAAGTCCTTGCTCATTCAGCCTCAAAACCAGGGGCAAGACCAAAAACCACACCTAAAAAGATCCCTTAAAGTTAGTGCTGAGAGAGGAGGCCCAATTGCTGGGACACAGAAGATTTCAGTCAAACCTACGATGTCCTTCTAGAAAAAAAAAAGGTAAATTTAGGGTCCTCACCTTTCTGAACAGTCACCTGATGGATGTAAGCTGTGGTCCCATCTTCAAGTTCAATGACTTGCCCTTCAATCAGCTTTTCACCTGAAACAGTTAAGAAATACCATCAGAAGTGCTTGCAGAGTTCACGATCTTCCTGGTTCAGCAAGCTGTCCCCTTTGTTGTGTCTTCTCAAGGAAGCCAGTCACACAGAAAGCCAGTGAAACTGTTACTTATAAGCAGTTATTTATCAAGCCTTCCCCTGAACAGTGGTGGATGCACTTAATTTTCCATAAACGCTGGAGTCTCCCTCTCCTAGACAGGAGGATAAGGACAAAAAAATCTCAGTCAGTACTTGTTTATGAGCTACCCTTCACAGCCCCTTAAGCCAATAAGCAAAAGAATGATGTATGCTAAGCATTTTAGATCTAAAGCAGAAACCAACCACACTTGCACTGCAGAAGAACTCATTTGGGAGCTTTCAATGGCACCAGCAGCAGACTGAACATTTCTTTTCTTCTACTTTGGTTGAGGGTCAATTCTTGGAAAAGAAATTACAGGCCCTAAAAGGCTGAGCGTTGCTACTCTTGGTGGGTTGTGAAAAATGGAATCTTAAAACAGTGCAACTGTCTGAGTAACCTCTCACTCTGACAAAAAATTTCTATGATAACATTTTAGTTACCCAGATATCTGATGCAGAGAGGTCACTGCTCCAGCTCATTTGAACACTAGGGATCCAGGTTGCTTTCACCTAGTGGAAAGTGTTAGGGGTCATGAGACCTAACTGTTTTCAAGATAGCCCAAGTCTGTGAATATAACAAACTTGCAGTGAGTTCATATGGAAAAGAAAGCAAGACAGCAATCACAAGAACCTCAATGGTCCTACAAACGTGTTCTGTAGGCTGGAATATAGCCCACTCCTTTTCTCAGGAACAGTGGGTGGCAGAGGAAGGAACATCTTATGAACACCAAAACGAGGACAGGTGTTGAATTTGCACCGCTATCACTTCAACTAACAAACACTTAGCTCAGCACCCCTTTGAATGAGAAAAGCATTAGCATGAACCAAACTCTATGCTCCTTAGGGAAGTAAAACGCCCTGCTTGACTTCAGGGGGAGTTTTGCTTGAACAGGGTGAACTCCATTTCCCTAGTTGTCCCTGAAGGAATGGGGCTCACTCCAGTTTGAGCCGAACTTCCATGTTATGCTGCAACAGCTCTCCTATCTCCAAAGCTTTATTTTCAAATCAGAGATATGTTTTATTTTTGCTGCATCACTCTCCTGTGCAAATTTAACAGATAACTGCAAGTTTCCTGTACGAAGCAACTGTATGAGATATCTGACAGCATGCCAGGGGGACACTTTCAATAAGTCCAATTTCACAGGCTCATTCAAGACACTTTTAGATTTCATAGCCCCCCAAAATCATTACCTTTGACAGCCTGCTGAATGTAGGCTGTCGTCCCGTCACTAAGGGTCACTGCTTGCAGGCCCAAGCTCTCCATCCTGCCCTGATGACTGCTCCTCAGACATGAATTTCACTTTATTCAGTGTGCTCTCAGAGAGCGCCAGGAGCCAGAGCAAGAGATTTGTGGAACAATGAGTTTTAAGCCTTAAATAAAAAGAACATTGTAAATTATATTTTCTCCCAATGTATACTCATTTTTGCATACTAAGAAAGGCTCCAGTGGCAAACAGTATTTTGGAGACTATAAGGGATTACACTGGACAAAAGATGCACCCCTTCCCATACCAATGGCATGATTTTTTTTTAAACAAGCAAGGCTAACAATCTATTCTGCTGACAAACAGAAGAGAAGGCTTATCAAAGTGGTGCAGACTTTTTCTAGAGATAGTGTAGATACCATACTTAACCCCTCCTTGACCCTCAAATGATGTGCAAGGAAGGTTTCCAAGTACTTTAAAGCCTCAACCTACAGGGTGAGGGTGTCCTGTGCTGCAAGAGAGGGACAGGATGATGAGTGGTGTCCCTGGAAGCACCTTCACTCTCTCCTCGCTTCCCTGTCTAATTCCCAGCCTTCTGAGGAGCAGGATTTCTGGCCGGGGGCAGATGATCTTACACCCAGCCCCCGGCAAGGACACGTTGCTAAAGCAGCACTCCTCTGATAAATTATCTTCCGCTGCAGCTGCAGGGGACTCTTTGTCAGTCATCTCCGAGATAGCCCAGTATTTTATCGCTTTTATTTCCAGGAACAAGCCCGACGGCTCTGTCCGCCACCGCAGCCCCCCGGGGTCGCGCTCGCCGCCTCACGACATGGCGGCGGCTGCGCCCCGAGGGCGGGGAGGGCGCCGGGCGCCACGGCGAGCCCCGAGGGCGGCGGCGGGGCAGACCCGGTGTCCTGAGGGCGGCGGGGGGTACTGAACCCCCCCCCACCAGCTTCCCCCTCCGTGGCGCGGCCGGGAGAGGCGGCAGCACCCGCCGGGCCCGGCGGCCCCTCGGCCGCCATCTCCCCCCTCACTTCCCCTCAGGCTTCCCCCCCACCGCTAGCACCGACCTGAGGAAACCCGACGGGGCCGAGTCCGCCGCCTGACCGCCATGCACCGGGGCCCAGCCCCTGCACGCGCCGCCCCGCAACCTGCATAGCAGCAGCACTCCCTGCCGCGTTTCGGCCACTCGCCAACCCGGCATCCAGGTTCCGGGGCCGCAGAGGCTCCGCCCCCCGGGACGCGGCGCCTGGGCCCGTGTAGGGCGAGAAAGCCGCTGAGCGGTCAGGGCGCATGCGCGGCCATTCCCCGCATGCGCCATGCGCGCATTGACGCCGCCAGGCTGAACTTGCCCTCAGAGGCCTTGCTATTGCCCAGTTAGGGGAAACCACAGGCCTGTGCGCCGCCTTAGCAACGGCGGTGCCTCCAGAAGCAGCGGGGAAGGAGGAATAGGGTTAAATAAACTCCTTGCTGGCATAACTGCTGCCTTCCCTGCTGCACTTGTCCCTGGTCACGCCTGCCTGCCGACCCTGGCACCTCACACACCTGCATGTTTGTGAAGAGCTGGCAACCAGGCTACCTCCATGCTTAAATTTAATCACGGCTGCTTTACTGGTCCCCGAGGGAAAAAACCTGGCTCACCCACAAGATATTGCACTCACAGGCTGAACACGAGGCCTTTTGAGACCTCCTCAAGAACTGCTCGCACCGGGGCTGCATTCAGGCAGTCGGCACACTGCAGAGGGCAGCTCAAACGTCTCCTAAAATCTGGGCTCTGATGCCGCTGATTTTCACTGCATCCTATCTCCTTCCCTGGGGCTGCTGAGGAGACGCAAAGGCTCACGGGCAGGTTTGGCCGTTTATCTGCGACGAAATCTCCGAGACTGCTGGAGGTTTTGTGCCTTGGTTAGGATGGCAGGCTGCCTGGGAGACTGCTGGTAGCAAAATGAGATTCCAAGGCGACATGCCCCCTGTGCCATCACCGCCGCCTCGATAAGTCCTTTAACCGACAGAGGAGCCCACAGGAGGGAGACGCTCCGCCAGCAGCCTGCGCCACACTCAGCATTGGCGCCGCCGCCAGCCCGCGCCACACTCCGCCACACCCAGCATGGCGCCGCGTTGCGACGTGCGCCCAACTCTCGCGAGACCCCGCCCCTACTTATAGCGCGCGTGGCGCCACCTTGCCCTTTCGGCCCCGGCGAGCCGCCGCCATGAGGTGAGTGTCGCGGCCGCGCTGCGCCATCCGCCGCCATCCGCGCCCGGCGGGGCGGCTCGGGCCACCGGCAGGGCCCAGGCAGCGGGGGGGAGCCGCGATCGGGGCCTTGTCCCCCCCGCCGCGGCCTGCAGGCGCCCGATGGACCGGGAAAGGCCTGGGGCGGCCCTGCCGCAGCCCCCGGTGCCTGAGCCCGGCTTGTCTTTCCCCCCCGCAGCAGCAAAGTCTCCCGCGACACCCTGTACGAGGCGGTGAAGGAGGTGCTGCAAGGGAGCAAGACCAAGCGGCGCAAGTAAGAGCCCTGCGCCGCGAAAAGCGCCCGCCGCGCTTTAGGCCCCGGCGCCTGGCCAAGGTCCCGCTCCCAGGCCGGCCGGGCCCTCACGGGAGCGGCTTCTCTCTGCCTTCCCTCAGGTTTGTGGAGACTGTGGAGCTGCAGATCAGCCTGAAGAACTATGACCCGCAGAAAGACAAGCGTTTCTCCGGCACCGTCAGGTTCGGCATCCTCTAGCTCCCACCCAGCCTTCAGCCTGCGCCCCTCTGCCGCTGGGCCCCGCCGAGTGGCGGGGCAGCTGCTCGGCCCCACGGCAGGAGGGCGCAGTGCTGAACCGCCCGGGTAGTTCAGACCACCCCTCCCGAGTGGGTGCGGCTGGACGGACCCCTACCCTGGGTCTTAAAACATGAGGGGAGGTGTGGGAAGGCCGCTGTGCTGACCCCACCGACCTGCTGGAGAAGGCAGGTTAGAAGCTGTGGAGGAGGATTCCCAGGCGCTGTGGTAAGGTATCTCTGTGACAGCTCCCTTAGAGGCATGTGTGGCACTGACAGTTCGGAGTAATGCAGACCTTCTCCCCTTCCCAGGCTGAAGTCGACTCCACGGCCCAAGTTCTCAGTCTGCCTGCTGGGGGACCAGCAGCACTGTGATGAGGCCAAAGCAGTTGACATTCCTCACATGGATATAGAGGCTCTGAAGAAACTCAACAAAAACAAGAAGTTGGTGAAGAAGCTGGGTGAGTGGGGGCATGAAGTGGGTTCTTGGAGTATGCTGGCTAGTTTGAGGGGGAGGGGGGGCTGAGTAAACAGTACAGTTGTTCCCCATACTCAGATTTCCATGTCATGGTTAACTGCAAGAAAGAGAAAGCCAACCATAGTCAGCCTTAAGTATCAGCATCCACATAGAAACTACCCAGAAGAGCCAACAGCCTGGTTTAAAAGGTCTGACAGAGCTGACTGACAGGTCAACCCTTCAGGGATGCAGGGAATATTGATTGCCCTTTCCAGGAAGAAGGGATAAAGGAAAACTGCTCCTTTCTCCCTGAAAATTTCACCCTTAGATGTTCTTTATTCTCCTGATCAGAGAGTCAGAGTGCAGCAAAGGCCAAGCAGAACTAGAGAGAAGCAAAACTTCAGTTTGATTTATTCCTGCAGTACTTAAGTGAACAGAATGGAATTTGCTTATTTTCCCTTGGTAATAGAAAAAAATAATTCCCTCCCTGCAAAGTCAGTCATTTTGATACACATTTCATGCAGACAAGGAAAGTTTCCCACTGAATCCAGGATTAGTCATGGAGCCATAAGTGATTATGAAGCACACCAATTTGACATAGGATGCCCCTGCTGTAAGCTAAGCCATTCTCAGATATAGGGTGTTACCTATCCACACATGCACAGAATACGCTACAAGACTCCTGGTAGATCTCAGAGTTGAGCTTTAAGCATAGTTCAGCAAATACTAACTTCAGGGAAATAAGGTACATTCAGTAAGTGCACGGGATTGCTGGCAGGGTGTGAAGCTTGGTCCTGGCAGGCATGGCTGGTGTGGCAGAAGTGATTTCTAATACAGTATTGAGAAAAACAGCTTAGACTCAGGCAGCATTCTAGAAATGCATGAAGGTGTGTATTGAGGGAAATGGAGCAGCGCAGTTTCAGTTGAGCGCTCGAGCTCTGTGCAAGAGCTTGAGCACTTCCTTACCTGCATTCGTTCTCTCCTTGCAGCTAAGAAGTACGATGCCTTTCTGGCTTCAGAGTCCTTGATCAAGCAGATTCCTCGGATCCTGGGTCCAGGTCTGAACAAAGCTGGGAAATTCCCTTCTCTCCTCACTCACAATGAGAACCTGGTGGCCAAGGTTGATGAGGTCAAATCTACCATCAAATTTCAGATGAAGAAGGTAAAGAACACAGGGCTTTCCATCTTCAAAGCAGTTACATTCCCCCCCGCTGTGGCAGATGGCCACTTGTATATGGTTGCGTTCTCTGGTCTGGACTGTAGGTGTCCCTGCAGGAGTTTCTTCCTAAAACAGCTGCTAGTGATAAGTACCAGTACTCTTCTGTGCAGCAAAGGGACACAATAACCAGAGTATTCAGCTGCTAACTGGAAAGGAGGAGTAATTTATCTGTGGCTGAAAGATCTTGGAGCAAATAATTAGGAGAGAGTCTTGATGTTCCAGTGCTGAGCGCAATTGGTCATAATTAACACTTCTCACAGTAAGTGGGTGACACTTACAGGGTGGGGCCTCCTAGCCAGACATGCCCCAGTGGGTTTGTGCCCACAGCAGTGCTTTGTCAGAGACAAGTTTGGGACTTGACTCTGCAAGTGAGCTTTGCCGCAGCTCTGTAGATAGCTGCTCTTACTGTCAAGAGATGTCAAAGAGAGCCAACTCCCTAAAACCAAAATAATCCTGTTCAGGCATTTTAATCTCGTGGCAGTAGTCTAAATGTGACTCGGGGGTATTATTCAGAATTAACAGCTCTGCTAGCTGAGGTGCATCCTTGGACTCCAGCTGATCTAGGCCTGAGGGCACAACAACTGGAAGGGCACAGCAAATGTGATAGTTTGCAAATGCTTCAGCGTTTTAAGTAACTGAGCTAATGATGTCCTGACACTTTTCTTGTCAGCTCGCTCATCAATCCTTTTGTTTTCAGCCTGGGGGGAGTGTTGGCTTACAAGCTTCCTCACAGGGCTGGCAGGCAGAGGCTTAGCCTGTGTGTGTGCTATGCACAGAAATAAAGTGCTGGTGGCTAGTGCCAAAACTAAAAGTGAAGTTGGCACTGTGCTTAGCAGTTAAGTTTGGAGCTAATAGCCTGTACTGCATTGGGTTAGTGGTTTGCAGGACACATGCCAGTGCTGCCTAATGAATACAGCATGGGAGCAGAGTTAAACTAGAGGTCTGTTCAGCAGCGTTACACATCCTTCCTGGGGCTTAGTTTTCCTATCTGGAAGATAGTGATGGTTGCTGCCTTCTGCAAGTCACCTTTGCACTCTGAGGAAGCCAGACCTGTGCAAGCTGATGTTCAGAGATTGCATCCGGATGCTACTGTGCATGTTCATGGGAGCCACATGGCAAATATAGTGAGCACTTTGGAAACGTGGATCCATTGATAAGCTGGAGAAGGCATGTGGAGCTGATAGAACATGAGGTTAAGATCTGGAATGTTTGAATTTCCACTTCTTCTAGTATGAGAGCTATGATATGTAAAAATATAAGTTATTTAAGAGATTCTGCACTTGCTCTCACATGGTATAGAGGGGTTTGAAGCTGTAAGGATTATATTCCTTCAAGACTTAAGGAATCTAGTCCAAAGAGAAGTTCTACCAATGTTAAACTTGCATGTTTAGCCTGCAGATACCTGTGCAAAAACTACTACTGGGTTGTCTTTAACACTACAGCGGTTATGCTTTTAGCTTAGTTCTGCATTGCTGTGCCACTTTTGTCAGTCATTTAGCTGTAATCTTTGGTTTCCCTGAAAAGCCTCTACCTGTGTGAGTGATCTTGGTGTCCTTGTCCCCAGGTGCTCTGTCTGGCAGTGGCTGTTGGTCATGTGAAGATGACAGAGGATGAACTTGTCTACAACATTCACTTGGCCATCAACTTCCTGGTGTCCTTGCTGAAAAAGAACTGGCAGAACGTGCGTGCATTGTATATCAAGAGCACCATGGGGAAGCCCCAGCGCCTCTATTAGCTGGGCAACAATAAACTTTTAGGATACCTACAGCTGTGTGTTTGGTTGTGTTTCTCCAAAGCTTGTTGGGAAGGGAGGGTTATTTAAAAAGCTGCCCACTTTCTTAAAGCAGGAAAGATCTTGAATGCTGTGGTAAGGGGATAGGGACATAAGCTTAACTGAAACTTCAGACTCAGTTTGAATGGGAGCTTTTTTGAGGAAAGAACAACACAGGCCAATTCCTCATGCAAAGAAACGACCACAGCATCCTGTGCTGAGAGCAGAGCAGGAGGGGGAAACAGCCCTGTTAAACCTTCTAGAATAGGTAAAACTGGGGCTGTTGCCCCAAAGTTAGAGGTTTGCTTTGCAAGTCTAACTAATATTCCTGGGAACCTCTCTTGCTCTCAGCAGCCATGCTTTAGCCAGGGAAGCGCCTGGATCCTCTTAGCTCCTCTGTAGAGGGGTCACTTACCTTGTGCTCAGCTTGCCAGTGCAGCTTGTCCTCCAGCACTCTGCTCTGCCCTGTCCAGGGCTCTGGCTGGTGGGGCAGTCACATTTATAGGGTGCTGCTGCTGCCCATGCAGCAACCAATGACTGGGGCTGGGGGATCCTGCCCAGCAGCAGCTTGTGAGGGCTTGATGGATGTTTCCCTGCCCCAGCTGGTCCCAGTTACCTGTAGTGCTTGGAGCAAAGGGAGGGTGCTGGTCAGCAAGGAGGTTGGGGGGGCTTGGAGGAGCCATTTGGGGCAATGAGGGTGTTGGAGGAGGCAGAATGGGAGTGACACCTGCAAAGCAGGGGACAGGGAGGATCACTAGGGTGGGGAAGTGTGGATGGGGGCATAACCTGGGAAGGAAACGGGCTGGTGGGTGCAGGGAAGGATGACTGGCTCCCCTACTGCTTCTGGGTGCAGCAACTGTTATCTTAGCCTAGGGAACACAGAGATGGACCCAAAGTAAAGATCGTTTCTCATTACTGCCACTTCCCTCTGGGCCTGCAGAGTGAGCTAAGCTAGTCCCAGTCCAACTCCAGCACCTGGTGGGGAGGGCAAAGGAAGCCAAAGCCAAGCAGAAACTAAGCTAAGCATAAGATCCATAATGTTCTCATTAGGCACAGCCTACCCCCAGCATGTTCTGGGGGTAAAAATGAGATATGTTACATCATGTTAATAAACATAAAAAAATACATTGGGTAATGGCGGGTGAGCTTGTGAAAGTCTATAGGATTTAAGCTTCTGAGACCTATGCCCTTGAAAGAAGCTCGTCCTAGCCTCTGAAGGAACAAAACAATGAAAATAGCTTTGGATCCTGCTGTTAGAAACCTTTAAAATAAACGCCAGAGTCAGTTTCTGAAAGATCAACACAACACCAAGAAATTCCATTTAATAATTAAAAAAAGACAATACAAAATGCAAACATTTCTTTTTACAAAGTTCAGATACATTTTTTTTTTTTAATCAAGTGCAAATAACTTTATGAACTACATCTTTCTCATTACTGGAATCATTTTGCTGAAGATGGTAAGTTGTGGCCCACTGCAAAAGGCAGATATAAATATTCCAACATGAAAAAAAAAACAACCCTTAGTTATGTTTACTACGTTGAAACATTCAATACATCAGAGAGGTGGCTGATGCAGTTTTCAGCCTTTCGAACCTTTTCCGAGTCATCTAGCAGGGCATGGGGTGGGAGTGAAGAAAGGGATTTAACCGCAGCGTGGTGGCTCTTTCCAATGGCCCTGTGAATTTTTTCATTCTGTTTTTTGAGACTGGTAGTGAAAGGAGGGGAAGGTTATGTTACCAGATACCGTTGTTTATACCAGAAGGCTGCGCGATGCAGGACGGTCACCCTGGCAGCCCTGGAGTGACGTTTCACTGCCTCCTGGCCATGGGCGACCAGAGATTGTGGCCACCTCGGTAGCTGAAGGGAGACAACTGCTTGCTGGAGGTTTTAAGTAGCAGTTCCCTCTGACTGTAACCACTCCTGCATCCTCCGGATGTCAAAAGGATGCTGTGTGGATGCCAAAGGATGATTTTTGGGGGAATAGCGCTCATAGGAAAGAGCCCTTGAATGCCACAACCAAAGGACAACAAGGAAGACCCTAGCGATGCATGATGTGCCACCCAACACGCCTTGCCAAAACCGCCTTGAGGGTGCTCAGCACAGATGCAAAATGAGGCGAGCAGGACTGACAGTGGCTCTTGAAGCCACCCACGTGCAGTGACCCAACCCAACGCACCGGTGCCCTGCGCGTTGCCAACACAGCGTACGGCTGCTCTCGCGTGCTCATGCTCCCAGCGGTGAGCCAACACCTGGGCACTGCAGCGCTGCACAGGGTTGGAGCAACAGAAGCCCCGGTATTAAATTAGCAAAGATTAAGAAACTCCTCTGTGGGCATGAGTGGCTGCGTCGCACTGAGGCCACCACAAAGTACAGCAGGATTAGTCATTCCTGCTTTGTTTTTTCTAAATATGAAAGACGCTTTCAACAGTCACCGCTCTGCTGCAACTGCCCCAGAGCAATAAAAAAAAAAAAAACTCCAAATCCCTGCAACAGCTTTTGTGCATCAAAGCAGCTGCTTTCAGACACCAACCAAGTGACAAACATCTCAGCCCACAGATGTCAAACTTCCAAACAGGCTTGGAGCCGGGCGGCAGGAGGGGTAAACCCACAGCTGCTATGAATCAGTGCAGACTTTTCCAACGAATGCATCTTGGGGACAAACCTCAGCTCCGTTCTGCCAGCGCTAATCCAACCTACAGCTCCTAATAAAGCCCAGAACAAGCTCTCGGGGCGGTTCAGCAGCACAGACAGCTCGCAAAGAGAAAATGCGGGTGAGCAGCTGCCTCCCCGTTTCAGCAAGGACCGACCCGGGGCTCACAGCCCCGAAAGCCTGGGCCATCGGGGGAATGGACAGAGCAATAAATAATCATTCGTTAAGAGCCTGCGCTGTGTCTCCCAAGGAGCAGGGCTCTTCCCAGATGTGGGCTAGGGACAGCCCGAGACAAGCAGGGATGGGGATGGAAGGAAGGGAAGGGAACCGCAAACAGGAAAGCTGTACACAAGTTGACCACATTTACTCCTGGCAGCTCCGGGTCTTTGAGAGGATCAAGATGGGGATGAAGTCACAGCGCCGCGAGGGAAGATGACGGCCAAAAGCTGATGGGAGGGCTGGAAAGGGAGGTGAAGTTTGGGGAGCCCAGGGAGGAGGAGGAGGAGCGGGATGGCGGGTAGCAGCAGCGGGTTTGGGCTCCTGTCCCCAGGTCCCCCATCTGGCATGGCTGTCGACCACGGGATGATGCCGGGGGACAAACCCAGCTGCAACACTCACCTGGCCGTCACCCCCAGCGCGCACTTGGTTCCCGTCTGCAATGCCTGGGGAAGGCAGGCGGGAATGAAAGGGAGGTGGGCAGGGCCCCGGGAGCCCCGCTGGGCTACTGGGGCCGAGGTGCCGCAGCTGGGAAAATTCAGGCCCTGGGATTTGCAGGGGTCCCAGCTGCAGCGGGGGGAGCTGGTTAACGGTGCGGGGGCCCATTCTGCCGCGGTAGTCAGGGCTGGCTGCCGGGAGCAGCTCCCTTCTCCTTTCTGCGCCTGCCTTCACCGGTCCTTGCTCCCAATCCATGCGCTGGGATTTCCGCCACGGCACCACACTCGGTGCACAGTCTCGCTTGGGTTTCAGCTTCTCAGGGATGGGACACAGCTTGAGTTCAAATGTCAACAGTTTGCATGAAGCAGCAAGCAGGTAACGCGGCTGAGTTTGGCAGCAGGGTCTTCCTCAGCCCGAGCTGTACCTTGCAGCTGGGACACGAGGCCAGCGAGTGTGACAGGGATCAAACAACCCCGCTCGCGCCTGCTCACTGGCCGCGGGGGTCACCAAGAAGGATCAGCAGAAAACCACGTGGCTGAGGGCATCGCCAGCAGCCCCAGCGCTGCCCGCGGCTGAGACCACTCAACTTCGTGACTTGGCCTTTCCCCACCAGCCTGTGACAACAGAGAAGGATCAGCCTGGTGGGACCTAGCACAGCTGGAGCACATGGGATCCTCCATGGATGGACCAAGATGCCTTCAAACCACCGCAAAAACTCAAGCCATTGCACAGAGCAACCAACCCTTCCTTCCTCGAGATGGGGAGACACAAGTTCCTCTGCCTCTTCGACCTAAAGGATGCTTCACCAGGAACAAATACCAGAAGAAAAGATTCCAAGGTCTGAAAACACCATCATGCTGGTCACCGTCAATCCAGGACTGGGTTTGGTTTGTTGTTTTTTTTTTGTTACAAACACACATTCTCATTTCTCAGGCAGGTATAAATATTGTAGTTTCTAGTAGAAAAAACTTCCCTCTAAATAATATAAAGAAGACTCAAATGATTGCACTTAATACATATGAAAAAGGTAGAAAGGAGAATATCCTAGTGCACAAACATTTACTCCTGCTCTTCACAAAGCCTGCTTTCCTGTCAACGAGTTACTCTTTGGCAGAGCTTGTAAGAAAGTCTGGTTTCTTGGCACAAGTGTTTGTGGGGGGACAAAAATGAACCCGTCTGAAAGCCTTTCTCGTTCATTCCATTTTTTTCTCCCGTGTAGCCAGACATTGTTCTCCGAGAACGTGGCTTGGCCGTGCTTTCCTCAAAAATGCAGAGCGCCAACCCAGCTCTCCGGAGGAACAGTCGCCCGGCCACCAGAGCCACCACTGCAACCGGCACTCGGTTGCTAGTTGCTGTCGTGCATTCTGTCCTTTATCTCTTTTTTTTAATAATCTTTGTCATTTTTTTCTTTTTTTTTAATAAAGTATATGTATTTTATTTGCCCAATCTCCTCTGCAAAGCTGTGTTGATGTTTGAGATCCACGTGCTATGATAAACATGGTGTTACCTTCTGCTGTCAGGACTTCCCTCGCACACCTCTGAGAAACAGCTTGGTCTGGCTGCAACCACCGCCAGCCCCGTTTGCAGGAAGAAAAATGAGCCCCGGCCATGTCCCATGGGTGCGGGTGGTTGTGGACGTGCTTCTGGCATCTAGGAACAGAGACAGATGTGGTGTGGACACGTAAAGGAAATGAAAGCTAATATAAAGGCCAACGAAAGGGCCAGGCTGGCACCCAGCGCAAGCGGCTGCACTTCAGTTTTCTAAAATGAAGAAGTTGCTTCGAAAGAGAGGATGGTTTTCCCCAGAGCGATGGTTGTCTCTGCCCTGGAAGCTCAGGCTGGGGGAGGCCAGCGTGTCTCCAGCCCTGGAGGACACACAGCCTTGCCGAGGCAGGTCCAGAGAGAGTGGAGGAGAAATCGTGTTGAGGCATCTGCGTAGCAAGACCTGGCGATCCTGTTGGTTTCCAAAGCCGAGTAGGAGGAAGGAGAAAAAAATGAAATAAGAAGGAAAGGAGAAGAAAGTTTCCTTGGCTGTAGGGTGGCCCAAGAGGCAGTGGGGTGCAGAGGGCTATTTGTAAGGCCTGAGGAAGCTGGAGACTTTGGAGCGGAGGAGTTTGATGAAAGAGCGCGGCAGCATCTCCTTGTGTTTCTCCGTGTACTTGAAGTAGTTCTGGGGGTGCGCCAGCACGTCAAAGAAAGCTTTGATGAGCTTCTTGTCCTACAGGGAACCAAAGCGAGAGGGTCACCCACCTGCCAGGGAGCAGCATGCCCCACGGATGCTCGGACGGGCTAAGTCAACTGACATGGACACCACAGAGCCGAGCGTTTCCCCCGGGCCCAAAGCCAGGTGCCCTGATCTTGCCCTGCTCCCACTCCAGCTAGCAGAGCAGGTGGTCCCAGTGGATTTTAACCATGCAAGAGCCCTGGTGCAAGTCCAGAGTGAAGCAGGCAGTGGGACAACGAGCATGGGAAGAGCGTAGGGTGTACAAAGACCCAAGCACCGCTCCTCGGTCAGGGGAGCACAGGGCCACATGGGGACACTCTCACCTTGAGTATTTCCTGGTGGTTCTCGGAGGCGTATAGCCTGCCATCCCGGACGATGTCCTCCACCAGCTGTTCGTAGTCCTCTGCAATGATGAGAAACCAAGTTAGGGCATGAGCTGCCAGCCCCGGGGCCACCTTCCTGGACACTGAGCCCGGCACCTCGCATGGCCATACGTTCCCCCATACCTGGAGACCTGAACTAGGATAACCTGGGTGCCAAGGCAGGCAAGGAGGCAATGCCACGCTTGGATTACCTTCTCCTGAGCCCCACCAGATGCTCCAACGTGGACACCCCGCAGCGCCACACTCACCATCGTAGGTGACATAGGGGATCTGGAAGCCCCGGGCACTGTTGGCCTCGCTGGTTTTGAAGTTGATCCACAGTTTCCGCGAGCGGGCCGTGAAGGCGATGGGCCTCTCGTACGTCTGGCACGTCTCGTAGGTGGTGATGGAGGAGGGGGAGGCTGCAAGGGCAACCGCGAGGGACCCCGTGATGCCGGCAGTCAGCAATGGAGGAGACTCCCGGCTACCTCTTACTGTGTTTAAATGTTTAGAGCAAGGGGCACAAGAGGAAAACCAGGAACCTGGATAGCCTGGTGTTCAGAGAGGCTGACTCCTCTATCCCTCTTATTAGATATCGGGGACTTTGCGATTTCTCTGTTGCTCCGTTGCTCTGAACTGGGCTTTTTAGCCCAAACAAGGAGTCCTGAAACCCCGAGAGCTCAGCAACACGAGTGCAACCAGCTCACGCATCCCTCTGGGTGTGTCGGGTACCACAGAGGGAGGGTGATGCTGACACCAGCACAAGGGCAGCAATGCTGGTCCCCTCCCCGCCAGCCCATTTCATATAAATACGCACAGAGCGCCCTGGGACATGGGTTCTTCCCTTCGCATAGAGCAGCTCTGCTCCACAAAACTGCAGCTTTTTCCTCCCCTGGCTTCTCCCGTGAGCACCCTGAAGCGCTCGGTTACCTACAGTTTTTCCGCATGACCAAGACGTCCCCGCACTCGTCCTCGGATGGCAGGAAGATCTCCGGGACCACGATGAGGATCTTGCGCTTGGGCGGCGGGTTGATATTCCAGGTGCATTCGACGTTGGCGGGATAATTCCCCGGGTAGTTGGGGGACTCGATGTAGCCCGTGTATTCGCCCAGCTCCCCTCCGCACTGGCGGTCTGCAAAGCAGGAGAGAGAGGTCACAACTGGTCCAACTGGGAACCGGTGACACGGACACCGGGCAGGCAGGGGTTTACTGGGCAGAGCGGGAGAGGCTTGGAGCTGCTCTTTTAGCACTGCCCGATGCTACGCCCACGCCTGCTGCGAGCATCCAAGCAGAGAAGTGACCTGAAACGCTATTTTAAGGGGCTTTTGAATATTTTTCGAGGCAGCTCCCCAGGGGCTCTGGGACACTCATGACCTGTCCCCCCCCACCCCAGCCCACCTACTTTTGCACTGGGACACGGAGGTGGAGCCGTCGAAGTCGGTGGTGGTGTTGCCGGGGCAGGCGATGCAGTAGTTCTGGCGGAAGTCGGGCTGGTAGGTGCCCAGGGCGCAGCGGATGCAGCGGTGGACGCTGGTGTTGTAGTAGTGCCCGGGGGAGCACTGCACTGCGGGGAGCCGAGAGCAAACGGCGCCGTCAGCTGCCGGGCGGTCGGGCTCTCCCGCGGCGGCGGCGGCGGCAGCATCGGACCTACCTTTGGTGTCGCAGTCCTGAAAGGAGAGAGCTCCCTCGTGCTTGGTGCTCAGCCCCCCGCCGCAGGGGAAGCACAGCGCCCGCCCCACCTCGGGCTGGTAGGAGCCGCGGGGACACGGCTGGCAGGGCTTGAAGCCGTCGGCAGAGTGCTGGCCGGGGGGACACTGACCTGCGGGACGGGGAAGCAGGAGCTGACGCGGGGCCGGGGCGTCCATCCATCCCTCCATCCCTCCCTCCCGCGCGCCCTCCCCGGCCCGTCCTCGCCCCGGTACCCGTGCAGCCCGTGATGTTGGTGGCTCCCGCCGGGCCGAAAGCATCGCTCCGGGGACACAGGTCGCACGAGAGCTGGCCTTCCTTCTCCTGGTAGGTGCCGGGCGGACAGGGGACACACTGCTCCGTCTGCCCGTGGTAATACGTTCCCTGCGAGCAGCTAACTGAGAGAGAGGTGGAGACGTCGGCGGCGGGCGGGCGGGCAGATGGACGGACGGACGGATGCCCGCCGCGCTCCCTTACCACACTTGGTGCCCAGCCGCTGCTGGCCCGGCCCGCAGCCCTCCTGCCGCTCGGGCGCCGCGCTCAGCTTCCTCGCCACCTCGTACTCCATGCCAGCGAAGCGCAGGAGGAAGCGCTCCTGGTTTATCGACTTCTTCAGCGCCTTGATGGCCGCCTTGAGCTTCTTCTCCACCTTCTGCCGCAGGCAGTTGAGGTTGCAGCTGGCTGCCGGCGCGGGAGGGAAACGGGGCCCGCGCCGTTAGCGGAGGGACTGAGCGGCATCGCCGCCGACCCCCCAAACGCCTCTTCCCGCGCGTCCCCGTCCCCGTCCGGCACATCCGCGCCCCGGCCAGGGCGACGACCTGCGGTCGTGGTGCACGGTGCCCACCTGTGATCTCCTCCGGCTTGATCTCCGCCTCGAACTCCAGCGTGATGCGCGTCACCTCCTTGCCGGCGGAGTTGCGGGCCCGGCGGCCCTTGCCCTTCTTGGAGGAGTCGCACTTGAGGTTGACGAAGGCGACCTGGCAGTCGGAGCAGGGGGCCGCGCCGCCTGCACACGAGGGAGGCGGCGCTGAGCACGGGGACGCCGGCCCGCGGCGCCCGGCCCCGCCGCCCCGCCGGCCCTCACCTGCCGGCGCCGCCGCCTTGCCGGCCTCGTCCTGCTTCCCCTTGGCCCGCGGGTGCAGGTGGCACTTGGCGTCCTTGATCTTGAAGGAGGCCTTCTGCTTGACGGGGGCGGCGGCGGCCGTCTCTAAAGGGACGAGGCGCCTGCTGAGCGCGCCGGGCCCGGTGCCGGCCGCGGCGGCCCGCCCGGCGCAGCCCACTTACCGGCGCACTGCTGGCTGCCGTTGCCGGCTCTCGGCTGGGCGCCGGCGGCGCGGGGCACCGGCGTCCCGCAGCTCACCGTGTAGCTGCTGTCCGACTCTGCGGGGCGAAGCGGACGGAGGGGGGGCCGAGCTGAGCGTCGCCGCTGCCGCCAATCCCCGGCCCCCCCCCCTCCCCCGGTGCCATCCGAAGGGACGCCGGGGCCCTACCTGGCAGGAAGCGGGCCGCGGAGGCGCAGGTGAGGGCGCAGCTGTCCTTCTTGCCCGCCTTGTTGCAGCTGAGCGTGGCGCGCGGCGGCACCGAACCTGGCGGGCAGGAGGCCACCTCTGAGGGACAAGCGGCGGCGACCGCTGGGATTTGGGGGGGGGGGGGAAGGGCCCCACTTGGCTCAGTCCGTCCCCCGTAAAGCGAGGCCGGCCTGCGCCGGCGCGTGCTTGGGGCCGCCGGGGCGCTGCTCGAGGGGCGCTCGCCGCTGCGAGAACATCCACGCGCCCGGCCCCCAGCGCGGTTTAAGAAGCAACGAGACCCGGGGCGGAGAGAGCAGGGCGATGCACCCACCCGACTCCGTGCAAGACGGGCGGCGGATCCCCAGACAAAAAGCCAGCCCGTAGCAGCCCCGGAGGGTCTGGGGCGCCCCGAAGCCCCCCGCTCCGACTTCGCACCCGCTTCCCGCCAGCCCCAAGCGGCGGCGGGGCCGCGGGAACCGCTGGAGAACGTCCCCATCCCACGGCGGCAGCCCGCCCGGCCCCGAAATACCTATGCAGTCCTTCTTGTTCCAGTGCAGCTTGCAGCCGGCGGGGCAGGTGCACTGGTAGCTGCCGGGCGTGTTGACGCAGCCGAACTTGCAGCCGCCGCGGTTGATGCTGCACTCGTCGACGTCTGCGGGGAGCAAGGCGGCAGGCGATGGGAGAGCTGCAGCGTCTCGGGCGCGTGATTTCGGAGGGATGCACCGGATAGTTTAGGCTCAGGTGGAGCTGGCTCCGGCACGGAGGGAGGCCCCGGCTCCCGGTGTCCACAGGGACTACGAAGGGTGCAGCCCACCCAGCCAGCAACCCCTCAGCCGCGGGGAAGCCCTCTGGCCTGGGGAGGTCCCTTCCCGCTGCAACCCGCCGGGAGCATCCCCACCGGGACCGCTCCGGATGGGGGGAGCCGGCACGGTTCACGCCGGCTGCAGTTTTGGGAAGGGGCGCGTGCAAACACGCGGAGAGTCCCTGGCTCGTGCGGGGCGTCACCTCCACGGGCCGCCAGTGCCGCGACACGCTCCGGCAGCGCCGCCCGCCCCGGGCACGTTTCATCCGCCTGCCCCCGCCCTGGGGAAGCTCTTTGCCTTGGGAAACTTCAATCAACCCCTTTTGATGTTCCCCCTTCCCAGCCCGGCCCAGCTCCCTGCCAAAAGCGCCGGGGATTTCTCCCTCTCTCCCCCTGCAGACAACTCGCAAATTGTTCCCGTCGCCGCGTTTGAAGTTGCAGACGCCCGCGCCTGCCTCCGCCAGCCCTCCCCGCCGGGCCCCAGCGGCGGGATGCTGCCGGCAGGCGCTGCCAGCCGACCCTCCCTCCCAGCCTTTCGGGAGAGCGCTGCCCCCCCCCCCCCGACCCACATCCCCCGGTTTCCCCGGTGGGGTGATGAGCGTCCGTGCAAGCGGCGGCCGAGCGCCGGGGCCGGGAGACGCCCGCGCTGCCGCTTCCTCGCTACGCCGCGGAGCGAAGGGGCGAATCGTCCCCCGAACGCCCGCGCTTCTCGCCGCCCCTCCGCGCTCGGCCGGGCGCCCGGGGGGGGGGGTGGGGGGCAGCCGGGGGGTGCTCGGCCGGCCGCGCCGCCCCGGCCCTACCTCCGCAGTGGGTGAGCCCGTACAGCGTGTAGCCCTTGCCGCAGAGGCACTGGAAGCTGCCGGGCGCGTTGACGCAGAGGTGGTCGCAGGTGCGGTCGAAGGAGCACTCGTCGATGTCTGCCGGGGAAGCCGGGGCGCCGAGGTGAGGGCCGGCTCGCGCTGCGCCCCGCTCCGCTCCGCTGCACCCCGGCTCCCTCCCGGATGGCAGGAGAAGGGGGGGAAAGTCGGGAAGGGGACAGCCCGGGCGAGCAGAGCGCCCGGGCGTCCTGGCTCGCTATCCGAGCGGGCCGCGTGTTCCTCCTCCCTTCCCTGCCCTCCGGCAGCTCTCAGTGCACGGAGGGGAAAAGGAGGAAGGGTGCCAAGAAGAAGAAACCCTTGGAAAAGCTACCAAATCCTTGCTGCCCCGTGGAGGAAACACCCCATTCCTGCGGCCCGGAGCGTGCCGCAGGGTGGCTGGCGAGGGGAAGCTTCCCGGGAAGGGGAGAGACAAGGCAGGACACGTCCTGCTGCTCTTCCCATCGCCGATCCCAGGAAAACTGCCTCTCACGAGGAGCGCAGGCCCCTCCGATAAGGCAACTGCTGGTGCCTCGGTGGAGGAGCTTTCCCACCCAGTTAAGGTCACGCTGTTGCTTTTTGCTCCCGCGAAAGCGCTGTGCGGCGAAGCGGAGCACTTTGGGAAAAGCCGCGACGTGCCAGTGCCGACGCGGGCGCGGAGCCGCGAAGGGGGCAACTCGAGGGGCCGAGAAGCGGCGCTTGCCGCGGCACGGGCTGGGCTGGGCTGGGACGGCAGCCCAGCTACGCGGATCAAAGCGATAAGCCCCAGCCCGGGACCCAAATCCAGCGCTAATCCCCAGAAGGACATGCTACGCCGAGAAGCCTTTTTTCCCGAGAAAAGCAAAGAGCGGTGACTAAGCAGCCTAGCATTCCTGCGCCTGGAAAAGGGACAACCGGGGAGGTCCGCAAAGCGCGCGGGCTGGAAGAGGGAGCAGGCGAGGGGTCCCGCCGGCCCGTCACCTTGGCAGTTCCTCTCGTTGATGAGCAGTTTATAGCCCTTCTTGCAGCTGCACTCGAAGCTGCCCACCGTGTTCCTGCAGATGTGGTCGCAGCCGCCGTTGTTGAGCCGGCACTCGTCGATGTCTGCGGGGACGCGAAGGCGAGACGCCCGTCAGGCGCCGCGCCGTGCCGCCCGCGGGGACGTGGGGCGCGAGCCGGGGGGAGCCGCTCCTCCAGCAGGCGCCCCGTGGGGTCCTCCAAGGAGGTCCGAGGTGTCCCTCCAGACCAGGTCTCCACCACAAGCCGGGAAACAGAGGAACCACCTGGACCCTGAACCTGGATCACGGATACCGGTGGGAACGGGGACGGATGCACGACACCGGCCGGCTCTGCGGCATGGGGAACGCCGGGACTCCGGGGTTCACTTCGTTCCCGCGGGTCCCAGCCTCTCCCCAAAGCAATCCTGTGACCACGTGCCAGCTCCGAGGGAGCGGAGGAGGGCTGGGAATCTGCAAGGAGCTTCACAGCCCGGGGGGAAGCAGTATCAGATAGGAGATTTTGCAGAGTCACAAGTCTGGCTGAGGGCTGCTACCAGGCCCTGGGGGACCAGGAGCGCTAGGAAAAAAGGAGAAAGCCAGGAGGGGAAAACCGCCTCCTTCAACAGCAGCAGCTGCAGGGAATAAATACTTTTCCAGCCTCACCTCTTTGCTTGCCACTTTTTTCTTGCCATAAACACAGCTAAAACAACGATGCCCCAGTAATTGCAAAGAGCCCTGAGAACCTGGAAAGAGGCTGGCTGAGGGGTTTTTTTTAATTATTTTTCCTACTAATCGGAAAATTTACTGCTAGGAAATGACCTGTGCAATGGAAGGAGCCTGGGAAGAGGAAGAGGCAGCCGTTTTCCTGAGCTGCCCCCGTCCCCCACGCCGGGGCCGCAGCCGGGCTCTCTGGGGCCGGGGCTTTCTTTTTATTATCGCGAGGGCACTAGCTGTAAAACAACTCGCAATTGTAATAAAACCCCAGGCCCAGGGGATATGGCGCGGGGTTACTGCGCTTTCCTGGAAACGGCAGAATCAGAGGGGCGGCGTGCTCGGAAAAAAATAATAAAGGGGGCAGAGGGGCTCTGGAATCAGTCAGGCAGGTAGACAGCTTTCAGCGGGCCGGGGCTTTCCTTTCAACCGGGGTCAAGTTCCCCGAGCTGCCAAAAGACGAAACGCAGGCGCCGTCCGGCCTCCCGCCCCGCCGCCCCGGCAGCCGGCTGGCTGGGGCGTCCCCTCGGAGGCACGGCACCCCGAATTCACGGGCGTGCATGCATTAGGGGTCTTTCTCCCTTGCATGCACCCGTGGACGGGCACCGCCGCGGGAACGGGCGCCTGCCGCGGACTCGGATGCATCCCAAGCCCCTTCTCCCTCCGAGCCCCGGGCTAGGGCCACCTGCCCGAGCAACGACTTTCCCGGCGGGAACGTCTGCAAATCGCAGCCCAGTGGAGAGCCAAGACAGCGACAAATCCCGCGGCCCCCGCTCGCCGCCCGCTTGCTTACCTTTGCACGTCTTGCGGTCGGGCTGGAGCATGAAGCCCATGGGGCAGCTGCAGTGCACGCCCGTGGCCGCGTCGTGGCACTTGCTGTCGCAGCCCCCGTTGTTCACGGCGCACGTCTCTGCGCGAAGAGGGGAGAGAGCGGCGGCGGTGAGCGACTCGCGCGCCCCGGGGCCGCGCCGGCATCACCCCATCCCGGCCCCGCCGCCGAACCCGCCGGCTCCTGGCAAGAGCCGGAGGCTGCAAACCTCCCCCGTGCCGCCGCCTCTGGCTTTGAATGCATGAGAAGCGCAGGCGAGGATTGCCGTTATTAATCGATATTCCACTACGGAGAGCAGGATTTGGCAGGTTAAGGCCACGCACGGTGGCAGCCACCTGGCCTGGCGCATCGGGCAGGTAGGACCACGCAGCCGCGCAGCAGAGCTTTGCGACCCCGTAGCAGCTTTCGCCTTCTCCGGCGCCACGGAAAGCGCCCTGCCGCGTGCCCGGGCGCCGCTCGCCGTGGGCTTTGGAGGCCAAGCAAGGGCGTGGGCGATTTGTGCCGGGTTGCAGACGGCGCTAAGCCAGGGAAAAGCGCCCAGATCCCCGTCCTGACCCCGGCGCGATCCTCCCGCTCGCGAACGAGCCGCTCTTTAAAACCCCATGAACGTCCTCGGCGAAAGCCGGGCAGCCTGGAAAGGGGAGCGGGAAGAGCCCGGCTCTTCCACCCCGAGACGCCTCATTAAAAACACGTGTCGGGCCGTAAGGCGGGTGAGGAAAGAGCCGCTGCCGAGGTCGTTTCGGGCTGCTCGACGGAGGCGATTCGCTCCTGGAAAGAGCAGGCTGCTGCCGGAGGAGAAACCCCTCCGCGGCTCGCCGGGATCGACCCTGCCCCTGCCCAGTACCCTCGCGTGGACGCTTGGGGACACTTCCGAAGCCGTTTGCCCCAAAATATCCAGGCTGTCACCATCCAAGGGGGGATCTCGGACCCCACAGAGGCAGCAGCACCGCATCCCCGGCTGCGTCCCCGCCGGGGGACCCTCGAATCGGCCCTAGCGATTTCTCGCCCCTTTGCCGCCGCCGCCGCCTCGCGTCACCCACCGGCGGGGGCCAGACCTGCTTCACGGTCTAATTTGAGAGCCGCTTTGTAAGATTGGGACACACACACACACAGAGGCAGCATCAGTGGAAAAAAAAATCCAATTAAAAGCAAAAAGTTAATTATTTCAGCATTATCAGACTCAGCTGTGGCTGGTGGAGCTAGAAGGGCCACTAATTTAAATGAAGCTTTTTCAGCTTGACAGCTTCCCTGTGAGATCAATCCGCAGTTTTGGCCCTAACCGCTAGAACAATGGCTTGAAGTGCATTAAGTTGTTCACAAAGGGTAATAAACTATTCCTTTAGAAGGCCGCTCGCTTGGCTGAGCGAGCCGTTTGGGCTTCAAGGAACCCAACATGGAAACGCCTTGAAGAAATTCCTTGGAAAGAGCAAATCCCAGGTTCTCGCGCTCTTTGCAGGAGCCGCATGGGGCACAAATGACTGCAGCCTCCAACCATTCGCTGCAGGGCGACGGAGCTGGGATCCTTCTGTGCTCCTCTCGCTGCTGCTATTTTTACGACATCCCATAATAAGGGAACAAAAAGGGGCCCGTTCTCTGCAATTAACAGCCAGCACAATTACAAAACGCAACACCGAGGGGCAGATTTCTGTGGATAGGCAACGGGGCCGGGTCCTGGCGCCGCAAGGCAGGCGAGCGCCACGTCGGGGCCGGGGCGAAGCGCGCGGGCGACGCCGCACCGAGCCGGGGCCGGGAAACTTTACGGCGGCCCTAAGTCGTGATTTAATTCCAGCCTTTGTTCTGGCGGCTCAGGCAGAACGAGCCAATGGAGGATTAATTTAACAGGGTCGCCGCCGAGATGGAACGAGGCACTCAAAGCAAATGCTGCTTTCTTCGTTACCCAGAAGCAGCAGCCGAAGCGGCTCTACCTGGGAGAAAGGGCTCAGGGGAGCGCGGCTCCGCGGGGCCGCCGAATTGCAGCGATTTCCCATGCTCACAGCGTCCCCCGGCACGGCGCCGCCCTCCTCCCCTCCCAGCCCCGAACGCCCTTCGCACCTTCAGGGATTTTGGCCGAGGTTCAGAGCCAGCCCGCGCCCCGCCGCCGCGCAGGATGCACGGGGGGGCTCGTGCTCGCGCTGCTCAGCCGCTGGAGCAACCCCCCCCTTCGCAAAGCACGACCTCCGTTGCAAAGCAGCGCCCGAGCAGCGCTCCGACCTGCTGAGCGCTGGCACTCACCGAGCAATATCAGCCCCACGGGACTAATTGCATGGTTAAAAGCAGGTTAGCCGGGTGCAATCTGGCTCGCCGGCGCATCATGGGGCTGCAGAGCCCCCCCTCCCCAAGCAGGCGATCAGCCTGCTAATCGCCGCCTCCCGATTGCAAAGCCCTCCGCCAGCGCGGCCGGCGCGGCACGCCTGCAAATCCCCGCGGACCACCGACGACACCGGGCGCCGGCCCCACGCGCTTGCCACGCTCCTGCAGCTGCTGGGGCCAGGCCGGGCTTTTCCCGCGGCGCTGAGCAGTCGCGGCTCTCCCCGAGCGTGCCGCGAGCGTGCGTGTACCCAGCACGTCCCGAAACAAGCTTCCCACGCGCGCGGGCAAGTCGCTGCACCTTCGAACCGCTCCGGCTTCCTCGTCGTCGGGGCGGAGGCGTCACCTACCGTGGCGCAGGGCTCAGGGACCCGCGGGCGCAGCAGCAAGGAAATCCTCAGGGAAGCAGCAAAGGCGCCGGGCGCGATAAAAGGTCATTTTCTCTCCCAGCCGGGCGCCTCTCTAGCGCAGTTAGCGGAGCCCGACGCCGGGGCGCCCTGGCCCCACGGACGTCCCCCACCCATGCCTGCATCCCAGGAGAGGCTGGGTGCTGCGAAGGGGCAGCTTGGCTCGCCGGGAACGAGCGTGGGAATTTGCGGCAGCTGCACTGAGCAGGGCCGGTGGGGAAGCCTGTGGTGCTGCCACCGGCTCGCGAGGACCTTGGTGGCTCCCAGGGACCCGGGGAAGGGACACAGTCGGTGTTGCGGGTCCTGGCAACTGCTCGTCCGGGTGGGTGGCGGGAGGCAAAGCTGCTTTGGGGCGTTCGGTACCGATCACTTGGCAAGTCGCCCCGGGGCAGACGCCCACCGAGATGCCGGGAGGGGAGGCAGAGGGATGGAGAGAGGCAGGAGGAGAGGGAAGGAGGAAGAAGAGATCTCCAGAGCAGGAACCCAAGGCAGAAAGCCCAAGAGCACTGGGGTGGATCGAGCTGACGCTCGAGGGACGCCCGGGCCACCTGTCTGCAACGCGGCTCCTGCACCCCAGCCGCACAGCGCACCCAAAACAGGGGGGGGAAGGTGGCCCCATCCTGGAAAAAAAAATCCCACTTCTGCCAGTCGGCACACGGTGGGGAGATCTTCAGATGAAGAGAAGGGGAGAAAGCTACACCTGGACGTCAGCTCGGGAGCGACCCGCGGTGCCTCCGCCTTCCCTGCCTGCAAACGCTCCCGCCCGGCGCCGGCGCGCAGGGACCGCGGTCCTCCGGCAAGAGCCAGGCACGAGCATCCCCTCTCCGTCCCCCCGGCACAGGCAAACGGCCCGTGGCTCCCAGCAAGCCGCTTTTCCGCCTCCCTTGAGTCGGGGGGAGAAAGAAAACTTGCCGCAGGCGCTGTCCCGCCGCATGGAGGCCCCCGGGGGCCGGAGCAGCGGGAGCGCCGTGCGCCCCGTGCCATGCAAGCGCAGCCGGAGCAAGCCCTGCCTCCCTGCCCACGAGCAACGGCTCCGGGAAGAGCTTGCTCCGGCGGGTTTAGGAGCGTCGGCGGTGGATAGCGGCAGCGCCTGGCGCGTGCAAAGCGAGGCATGCGGTTAGTCGGCCCGCTGAGCCCCCCGCGCTCGCCTGGGGACGGGAGACCGCCTGCGGGTTAGGAGATAGAGAGAACAGACATATTTACCATTAGAAAACGTCTCAAGGATAACGTGTTGCTGGAAGTGTCTCTCCCCTGTTTGACATTATAAAAAACGGGATTTAGAAAGGGCGTCCGGCGAGGCGCTCGCTTGGCGTCACCCATCAGTGGTGTCACCTCCTGGCGGGAAGCGGCCCGGGTCTCTCCCCCCGCGGCCGGGCGAGCTGGGGCTCGGCGCCAGCAGGGTCCTCGGCCGCCCCGTCCGAAAAAGCCCGGGCTGCACCCCGGGGTCCCCCGCCGAGCCCGCTCCCCTCCTGTCCGGCGGCACGCGACACGGCCGGAAAGCGCCCGGCAAAGGGCATTAGCGCGGGGCCGGCTGCGCGTTCGGCAGCTGCACGGCGAATCCAGCTAAGCCGAAACCAGCTAAGCCGAATCCAGGCTCGCTCCGGCACACTCCTGCTATCTGGGGACGGAGCCAGGCGCCTGCGTCCCGCGGGAACGCTTGGAGCCGCGGGGCTGGCGGCCCCGGCGCAGAGTCGGCTCGGCTCCCCGCACCACCCGGCCGCCCTTCGGCGCTGCCTCCCGGGTGCCGGGGCCGTGCAGATCGCTCCCACCCGCAGGGCTTTTTTTTTTTCCTTTAAAAAAGGCTGCTTTTAGAGCACAAACATAAATACACAAGGTCATTGGCCTCCCCTCGCTGCTCCCCTCCTCCGCGCTCCCGCAGACATGTCGGGAGCCATCAGGGCTGGCCCCGCTCTGCTCGGAGGCATGTTATTCATTATCTGCCTTTTTAAAAGCAGCAATAAAAAGCGGAAAAATGAAAAACCCCGGCCGCGGCCTAATGAAACCGCCGCTCGGAGGGGCTGAGGGCGCTTCCTGCCGCGCGGCGCGATCCAAGGCAAGCGGGGCCGGGGGCCGACCCCGGCAGCCCATCAAACGCACCGCGGACGCTTTCAAAGCCCGCGGGAACGGGCGGCGCGAGTTTGCGTCCCCCCCCCCCATCGCCGTCCCCCCCCGCCCGGCTGGAAACTTTATTCCCCCTCGAAACGATGAGACGTTTCGGAGGAAATGGAGACGGGGCGAGAGGGCGGCGGAGCGAGCGCCGGCGAGCGGGGCAGGCTGAACCCTGGCTGTAAAACAGGGGGGAAAAAATAAATAAAAAATAAAAATAAAGGGTGGTTATAAATATCCGAGCAGGTACCTCGGCCTCCTGCTCGGCTGTAAATCTGCCGGCCGGGCATTCCCGCAGGGCGGGCGAGCGCGGCCGCCGGCACAATCCCGCACTGTTCCCACCGCGCTCGGAGCCCCCGGGCCGGCGCCGCGGGCCGGGAGAGGGCACGAAGCAAACGGGCCCCGGGCACGAAGCCCTGGAGCGGGGAACGAGCAGCTCCCGAGGGATTTGGAGCTGACGTTGCTCCATCGCTTTATTCCCCCCAGGAAGGTGGTGAGCAAAAAGCCGGCTCAGGCGGGAAGTGCTGGCCGCCAGGTCGGGATGCAGGGGGCGGCCGCGGCGGCGACGGCGATGGGGGTTTTGGGGACCGCGCTCCGCGAGACGAAGATCGTCCTCTCCCCTTTGCAATGCCCGAGGGCCTGAGTGCCACGACCCTCCGGAAACTGGGCATCGCCCCGAGCAGCTGGCAGCTTTCGAAAGCTCCCGGCTCCCTCTGCCACCCGCCCCGAGCCCCGGGGCCGGCTCCGCAACCCTCGGGGGAGCAGCCGAGGCTGTTTGGGTGCCGGCGCCCCGTTTCCCAGCTCCTCCGGCCACGCACCGATTGCACGGACCGGGACGAGCCAAGCGGCCGCAGGTCGGACAGTGCACGCGCACGCGCGCCGGGAGCTCCGGCCGGCACCAGGGCAGGAGCCAGCTGCAAGAAGCCCCCACCGAGGGCTCCGATCCCTGTCCACCGGCGTGGATACAGTGCCGGAGAGGGGGGCGGAAAAGGGCACAATGGTCCCAGGGGTCGAAGGAGCCGAGTTAGCAAAAGCAGACGCGTCTCGGCCACTGCGAGCCGAAGGATGGAGGGGAGAAGAGGCCACGAGCATCCGCAAAGGGCAAGCGGGGAATGGGATTAATTACCGCGCGCGAAAGGAGGCCGGGCTACGGCGGTGACGTGAAGGTAGCGAAAACCGGAGCTGGAGAGCAGGAAAGCTTTCTGGGGGGGGGGGGGGGCAGCGCCTGGGAGCGGGCACTGGCCCCAGCGACGGACCGAAGGCAGCCGAAACTCGGCTCACTGCATCCCTCGGAAGCAGCTCCGGCTCCAGGGAGAGGGCTTGGAGGGGCTTCTCCAGCCCCTTTTCCATCAGAGGATGAAACCGTCTTTGGAAAGCGCAGAGCGTTTTCTGTTTGTGCGCAGCAGGGGCGTGAGGAGCCAAAACCTCTCGGTGGCTTTCAGTTGCTTTCAATTCCCTTTTCCTTTTTATTTTGCAATAAGAACTAAAACATCTAGAGCAATTTGCAGACTTAATCACTCCCCAAATGTAACATTTTTTTAAATTGAATCAGCTGTTAAACTGCACAAGCATCTGAAACCAGTAAAACTTCTATCTCTGTTTGATGTTTTACAGTTTGAAAGCACACACAGGAAAAGGACAATTTTGGGGGTGGCTGGGTTGTTGGGTCAGATTTTTTCTTTTCTTTTTTTTTGCAAAACAATCGTTTCGGAGCCGAGGCCCCGTGGTGCCGAGCTGCAGTTTGCAACGGGTTGCTCCGCCCAAAGCTGCCCCCGCCGGCGCACGGCCCCAGACGCTGCCGGAGAGCAAATATACGGGAAGATAATGCTGCAACGGTGCCGGTTTCTACGCCTGGGGCATTGCCAAGACCAAGACCATTGCCTGGGACCAAAGACCTGCTTTTCCTTCCCGAAAGTCCCCCGCAGCACCGCTGCGGGCGCTTCTGCCCGGCGTCCCCGACCCTCCGCGCCGCCCAGGTGCAAGCAACGTCCGTCACGCTGCCCCTAACCTCTCTTGCCCTTTAGCACCCGATCTTCTCACGGACGGAGGTGCCGTGTCGCAGAGGCTTGGAGAAGACCTTCCTTCGGCCAAGAGCAACCGGAAGGCGAATCCCTGACTCTGCCTACGCGGCGCAGCTCAGCCTGCAGCCCGGGCGCCGCGGCGTGGTGCAAGAGGACCGAGCGGAGGACCGTCGCCTTGCAGGGGGACCCCCCCCGCCGGACCCCCCCCCCCCACCCCCAACCCCGGAGGGGTCTAGCCGGGCGCCGGCTCGCACCTACCTATGCACGTCACCCCGTCCGAGTGCAGCAGAAACTTCACGTGGCAGCCGCACTTGGGGCCCTGGTCGGTGTCGTCGCACGTGTGCTGGCAGCCGCCGTTCCCGTAGTTGCAGGTCACTGCGGGAGCGAAGCACAGGCCGTCAGCCGGGGGGGGGGGGGCCGCGAGCGCCGGCGCCCGCCCGCGCCGGGACCCCTCCAACCAGCTCCGCGAGGACGGAGCCTCCTTTCCTCGCTCCCGTCCCCCGGCGGCAACTACCTGCCCCTGCTCCAGCTGGATGTGCCCCAAGCGGTAGCATAAAGCTGGCTTGGAGAACCTCAGCCGTATCCCACAGAAAATCCCTCCTCCCTCCCGGATAATTTCTAAAGCCCTTCGACTTTCCCTGCGGGATCTCGGCAGGAGAAAACTATTCAGTGGTTTCTTGCTAAACGCCACCGGCGGAGCCCGAGCCGAGCGGACCCGCGGCCCGGTTCCCGCGACCGTCCGTCCTCGCTGCCCCCAAAACTGCTGCCGCAGGGGAAGGGTGGGACTCGCGGGAGGCCCGCAACGACTCAGGGGCTCCTGGAAAGCCCTGCCAGCGTCCTCCGGGAGGCAAGGTGCGCTTTCCATTTAGCTCGGAGGGCAAACAGCCCTGGAGGATTAAAACTCCATTTCATCAGCAATTTTACAGGCTTGCTGCAGACAGCAAATAAGAAACAAAATAAAAACAATCAAATAAATATATAACTGCGCGTTTAATAGTCTCAGCAGTGCCAGCGAGTCCCTGGCATGAGATCAGACAGGCCGAGAGCACCATTTTCCCCCGAGGGAGACGATTCCAGCGCTGCTCTCGTGCCAATCACGCTCTCCCAGCTTGAGAGACTCGGGAAAGCGGAGCGGCGCCGAGCGCGGAAGCCGCGGCGGGCAGCCCGCGGCCCGGCGAGCAGCGCTCTGCGAGGGGGAAAAGCCCTCGAGGGCCCGTCCGAGGACGCCCCAGGGCTTTGCCAGGACCACGCGGCGGACGCGGCACTTTCGGGACCCCCCCCCCGGCTCCGAGCTGGCACGTTGGGACCCCGTGCCTGCACTGCGCAAGGGTGCAACGTCCCGCGCGCCCGGACACGGCGTGCAAACGGCAGGGGGGGGCGTCGGAGGGGTTCAGCACGGGGGGGAGCGGGGTCGGGGGGGGGGTTTCCGAATCATCGCGCCCCGGGAGGCCGGGTGGCCGAGGTGCCCCCCACCCCCCCCCCCCACTCCCCACGCGCCGCCCCTTACGTTTGCAGTCCCGCTGGTTCTTGGTGAGCTCGAAGCCCGGGCGGCACTCGCAGGCGATGCCGCCCTTGGGGGTCTCGCGGCAGATGTGGGCGCAGCCGTGGTTCTTGTTCATGCAGTTCATCCCCTCTAAAGGGAGAGAAGGCGGCACGTGGGAGCTGCAACCCCCCCCCCGGCCCCCGTCCGCGGGGAGGAAGGGTGCGTGGGGCAGCACGGGGATGCGCAATACGGAGACGCTCCGGGACCTCGGAGGGGCAGAGTGACCGGCCCGGAGCCTCTTCCTTGCCTTGAAACGTCCCCTCCGGCGCGTGCCGGACCCCCCCGTCCCAGGCTCGGGGCTTTCGGCGCCCAGGGAGCCGCGCCGGTGGCGGCAGGAGCTCGCGTCCCCGTCGCAGCGGGCAGCCCCGGGGACGTGCAGGATGCAACGACAACCCAGGCAGGATTCACCCGCTCGCAACCCCGGCGGGGGGGAGCAGAGGGAAGGAGGATTTGGGGAGCTGCTACACCCGCCCCGCGGCACAGGGAGGGTTAAAACCCCAGGCTGGAGCCCGCGGGAGGGGGACGGACACAGGCTGCATCCCGTCCCGGCACCTGCAGGGCAGATCCCGCCTGGCTCCGCTCCAGGCCAGGCCAGCAGCTCTAATTGCAGCCGCCGCTCCAGCCCTCTGTAATTAGACCCTGCCGCCTCCGAACCCGCCGGCTCGGCCTCCGCACCGGAGCCGCCGGCACGCGCCGTTCCGGCAGCGGCACCGGCCAGCCTCTCGCCACCTCTCCTCCAAACGATGGCTTTCCTCCCGCTTTCCCCTCTTTTCCCCCCTCTTTTCTTTCCCCTCTTTGCCGTCGGCCCCCGCGGGCCGGGATGCGGAGCCCCCCGGGGGAAAGCAGGAGCCGGCGGGCGGCTCTGCCCCGCTGCGGTGCTGCTGCCCCGCCGGAGACGCTGTCGTCCGGGAAAGCGAGGTCCTGACCGCCTGCGGTCTTCCAAGTGCTCCGGGCGCTTCCCGGGGGAGCGGCGGGCTCGCCTGGCTCGCCTCCAGCCCGGGATGGCCGCGTGCTGTTTTCCTAGGATTCCCCTGGTGATTCCCCCCGGGGAATTTACCCCCCCCGGAGCCATGGGTTAAGGCAGAAGGGGCTTTTACACCAAACCGCCTTTAATTTTCCACTTTTTCCAGGCTTGCGATCCGGGGATGGGCCGCAACCCTCTCGCCCTTGCTCCCCAGCGGCTGTTCCCAAGCGCAAGCCCCCGGCACGCGGGGATCCGGGCCGGGGCTGCTCAGCCCCGCGGAGCCGTTTGGCGCCCGGTGGCCGAGATTCGCACGGGGATAAACGCGGCTGGGGAAGGGGGAAAGCAAAGACGACCTGCGGCTTTGCCAAGCAGCGAAGATAAAAATCGGCGGAAACGGGAAAACTCTCATTTTGCCGTATTTCCAAGGGGCTGCTCCAGATGGCAGCGATCCAGAACCAGCAACGAGCCGGAGGGACCGGGGATCGCCAGCCCCTGTCTGGTGCTACTGTTTCGGGTGCCCGACCGAGGGGCCCGCGGGGCTTCGTGACGTGGGGCAAAGCCTTCGCCGCAGCTCCCGCCGGGATCCCCCGTGCCTCCGCTCCGGCCTTCCCGACGGCCACCATCCAAAGCGGCAGCCCGGGAAACGAGACCTCTCCCGCTGGCATGCAATGAGCTTGCCGGGCTCAGCCCCTGCTGCCACGCTCCGTCCAGTCGAGGGATGCTTGGCAGTCGACCTGCCAAACCCAGGCCACCAAAGCCACCCGTTGTCGCCCTACCCCAGCAGCTATGAGCGGCCAGGACGGACGCCAGATAAATCCCTGGAAAAGGGGTAGGAGCCGCTTGGCAGGTGGCGGGCGCAGATCCTTTTCGGCCCTGCGGCATCCTCTCCCGGTGCCCTGGGGCTAAACCCACTCACTCGCCAGCAAAACCGACGCACCGGGGCTACGATCCCGACCCGCGCGGCCGCCGCTCATTCCTGTAATGCCTTGCCCGGTCTCAGCAATCCCCGGCCGGCTGCAACCGAAGCAAGCGGGGGCTTGGAGCCCATCGCCGGGGAGGGGACTTTGGGGGGGGAAAGGAGGCCCGGGAGCGGGGATGCGCCGAGCACCGACCTTCGGGGCGCTGGATGCAGGTGTGCTGGTTGTCGCTGAGGAAGAAGCCGTCCCGGCAGAAGCACTCGTAGCTGCCCATCATGTTGACGCAGGTCTGCTGGCAGCCGCCGTTGCCCTCGGCGCACTCGTCCAGGTCTGCGGAGGCAAGCGGGCGGCGCGTGAGCGCGGGAAAACCCGCCGGCGGACGGCCGAAACCGGGCCGGCCCCCGCGTGGGAACCCCGAGCCGCGGAGAAGGGGGTTTCCCACATCCCGGGCACCGCAGGATGCTCAGGCTCCTCCGGCAGGAGCCGCGGCCCTAATGCCGGTTTTATTAAGCGCGCCGGAGGCGGGGGAGCCAAAAGGCCTCGGCGGCGGGACGAGGGCTCGAATTCCCACCCCGGCTCCAAGGGTCACCCTGGAGGGGCCGTACGGCAGCCTCATGCTCGACGGCACCCCCGGCCCCGCTCCCGATCTGGCTCTGGTGGGCAAGCGGCACCGACGCTGGGTGCTCCGGGGTGCCGAGCCACCCGGACTCCTGGGTCCCCTTCTGCCGGCGGAGCCGGGGTGCAACCCGCAGCCTTTCCCGCTCCAGCCCGGCAAAGCGCCGCGAGGGTGCGGAAAACCCGCCGGCAGAGAGGCTCTGGCAGCCCTTGGCCACGATGGCTTGCCGGGATGAGCGCCCGGGGGGGGGGCGGGAGACGCCGCCCTGCGCCCCCTCCTCGCCCCGCGGGCCGCCGGGGCTGCCGCCTCCTCCTCCTCCTCCTCCTCCTCCTCCTCGCCCAGCCTTCCCCGCTGCCGGCGCAACTCTGTAAACACATTACGTCTGCTGCTCTCCGAGCCCGGCTTCCCTTTCTTCTCCGTGGGCTCGTCCTCCCGCGGGAGGGGAAGGCAGGGCCGCCCGCCCGGATCGCCTTCCAGCTGTGTAAATCTGCCCCCGGACCCCGGGGGCTGCAGGGACCCCGCAGCCGGCGGCTAATGCGAAGCGTATGCGTCCGCGCTCCCTCTTCTCCCCCGCCGCCCCGCTTCCTTCCAGCGATGAGCTCATTAACGACCCCTCCGCAGCCGCTAACGAGGGGGAAAAGCCCCCGGGACCGCTCGCGCTCCGGACGGAAGGAAGGCGAGCCGCCCGGTGCCGGGCGCTCCGGGGAGCCCGGCGGTGGGGAAGCGGCCGCGCGGCCTCTCCGTAGGCAGGCGGGGGGTTTGTCTTGGCCCGGCAGTTATTTACCCGGCCCCTTCGCCGCCCCGCCGCGGTCGCGATGAACTCATGTGTTTGGGCAGGTGCCGCGCTGAGCCGGAGCGTGAGCGGGGCCCGTGCACGGCCGGCGGCACCGCACCGGTGTTGGGATAAGGCTGCAAATTCCCCCGCAAACCGGGGACGGGAGCGTGCACGGAGAGCGCCGGCGTCAGCTCCTGCTCCCGGCATCCCCGGGATGCTCAAGCGGCCACGCGCCGCCGTGCCGGTGCATTAAGGGGTCGAGGCCAGCGGCGAAACCCCAGCACGGTAAATCCTCCGGGGAAGAAACCCGGCGGCTGGTTTGCTGCGGGGCCAAAGCAGCAAACCCTTGCGGAGCCCATCGCCCACCTCTCCGAGCGGGAACTCGCCCCCGGCCCGGCTTCGGTGCTGTCCCCCCCGGCCTGGTGCTCACCGAGGCAGTTGTGGCCGTCGTGCGCCAGGCGGAAGCCGTCGTAGCAGGTGCAGCGGTAGTTGCCGGGGATGTTGACGCACTCGTGGACGCAGCCGGCGTTGTCCTCCCGCTCGCACTCGTCCACATCTGCGGGGAGGGAAGAGGAGAGAGGGGAGGAGCGGGTGCCGCCTCGGCCCGGCCGCGGGCAGGGGGCTGCCTGAGACCCGCTGACTCATTGCACGTGTGGGCGCAGGCGGCCGGGGCCGAGAGGACCTGCCGGGCCGCCGAAACGAATGCAAAGCGCCGGAGAGGGCGGCCGGACGAGCCCGCGGGGCTTGGAAACAAGCTCCCTCCGGGGGCTCCCGCTGCCTCCTCCACCTGTTCGCCTGGATTTAAGGTTTCACTGGGAAAACGGGAACAGCCCCGGTGGCTCCCTAGCAGCTGGGGAAGTATCCGATTCCCTTCGGAAACCCGTCAAATCCCTGCCCCGGGGAGCTCGGTGCTGGTGGACGCCGCTTGCGCCGGCTGCTGTCCCCTCGCTGCCGTGGCCGGATCCCGCGGCTCCATCCCTGCGGCCGTTCAGCCGCGAAAACCCCTCCGCCCGCGGGAACGCCGCGGCCGCTCCGGCTTGGCTTTCGCGGTTTGCAGCCCGGGGGCTCGGCCGGGCGGTGGCGGTGGCGGCGGCCCCGGTGCCGGCGGTGGCCCTGGCGGTGGCCCTACCTTTGCAGTGCTTGCCGTCGCCGGCGTAGCCCGACTTGCAGATGCACTTGTAGGACCTGTGGGTGTTCTGGCAGATGGCGTCGATGTGGCAGCTGTCGGTGCCCTCGACGCACTCGTCGACGTCTGCGAGGGGAGAGCGGGAGCCCGTGGGGGCACCGGCAGCAGCCGCCCCGCAGCCCAAGAGCCCGCGGGCGAAGCTCGCTCCCAGCCCCGAGGCCACGGGCGATGGGCACGCCGCGCTTCGAGGACCGCCGCGCGCGCCGCCGGCCGCCTCGCACGCCCCGACGGCGAACGACCCCGCGACGCCTTCAGTCCCGGGCTGGAGCCAAAGCAGCCGGCGGCGAAAACCTCCGCCTGCGATCAGCCGTTCCCCGAGGCGACCGGTCACCCCCCAAAAACCCTCGTGGCTCTTCGCCCCCGGGGCGGAGGGCGCGTGGAGAGTGACGTGAGCCGCTCGGCCCCGGGGCGGGAGCGGAGCTTCCCCTTGCGCCCGGGAGGCGGCACGTGCCTGCGCCCTGTATAAATATTTACAGCACGCATTCATATTTGCTGTTTGACATTAGCCATGGCCCGCGGCCACCGCGGCCTCCCGCGGGCCATTAATCACGGGCTCGGGCCCGCGCCACCGCGCCGGAGCCGGCGGCGCTTCCATCGGACACGACGCCGTTGGAATTTTCCCAACGTTTTGCCAGAAATCTCACTTTTTTAGGGTTTTTTTATTATTATTATTATTATTTTCGCTTCTATTTGACGCTCTTTTTCCTTCTCTCTCCTCAAACTCAACACAATGAACAATGTCTCCGCGATGCCGAAAACAATGTCCTGCCTCTCCCTCTCCCACATGTGGGCTTTTTTCTATCCTTTTTCTTTTCTTTTTTTTTTTTTTCCATTCTGCAACTTCAAAACTCCTCTAACTTTGGAAAGGTTACGCAGCAGCAAAAGGACAAAAGCAAACATCATAAATTTGCCACTCTGTAATTTTTCCAAAGTGGGAGCCATTCTGAAAGGTTACGGGAGCAGAAAAAGGGGAAAAAAAGGAAAAAAAGCACGCGTGTGGGAAGGGTGAATAAATACCCACCCAGACACCCTAGGAACCGTTCACATATTGGCAGAAATCCTAACTTCAGCAGGCTGATATTTGGATCATAAGAAAACCTGTCTTAAAAAATGACTTCAAAGCTGAGTAGATTAGGAAAAAAAAGTTCAAAAAACTAAAAATTTGAACTTTTGTCGGCGCGAGCAGCGTTTTCCCATGCAAAGGCAAGTTTGCTTTCAGGACAGCCCTGGTTTTTCCCGCAGGAGAGTTTTCTCCGGTCCAAAAACGCGGCCGGCTGGAGGCACGGCCGGGCTGCAGGTGTTTGCAGCGGCCGCGGAGGCCAGAGGCGTTTGCCGGCGCGACGCAACAGTCCAAAAAAAAAAAATCCCCACCGGTGCTCCCATCCCTATTTGCTCCGGCAAAACCCTCGCCTCGGTCGGACGCGCCGCCGGGGCCGCGGAGGGACTTGCCCGGGGCCGGGCGGTGGCGGAGCAGCTGCCGGTGCAAGAGGGTCGCCCCAGGATGCCCAGGGCAGCGAATAAAGCAACCGCCCATGTATTTTTAGAGCCCGGATTGAGGTTCTTTCCTCTTCTATTTATTTATTTATTTAAAGGATGCTTCTATCCCTAGGCTGGAAGGTCAGACACGTTTGAGGGAGATGAGGTAAGGTGGCAAAAAAAGCCCCAAAACCCCTAAATAAGCAAAAGCGCCGTCATTTTTCCCTTCTTCTGCAAGAGCGCCGGCTTTTCCTTTCAAATTAATTTTATTCTTTATTTTTATATAGGCGCACACACTAACAGCCTTTCTGTCTGGGGCTGTGTGCGCAGCTGTTGGCAGACGCGCCGAGTTTCCACTCGGCCTTAACGCCAAATTAAAGCTTTATAACTTCAGTAGCGCTTTTTACCAGCGTATTAATAAGCACCTCCGACGCTGCGGTACGGTTTATTGATCGCTGCTTCGCCCCGCCGCCCGGCCGGGCAGCTGCCGAGGGCGACGGGGACGGGGACGGCGCCGCGGCACGGCGGCTGCGGGACGAGGGTCGGCATCCGCACCCGCACCCGCATCCGCATCCGCGCGCCCGGCGTTGCAGCCCCGCTCCCCTTGGGGGGCTGCCCCAGGTGTCGGGGTTTTTTTCCCCCCACGTCGCGGTGCTTTTGCAAGACTTTTGCACCCGTGGAAGCGCGTCGGTTTGAACCCGCTGGACCGCAGCGTTTCCGCGGAGGGCTGGATGCTCTGAGCCAAGAGCCGCCTTCGTTTCCCAGGGGGGTTTTCACTGCTGCTGTTGTTGTTGTTGTTGTGGTGGTGCTTTATCAAAATGACCGGTTAAAAATGCGCTTGTTTGTTTTCTGTTTAGGGAGCAACAATCGCAAGATCTCCGAGACGAGAGGGCCCTGCCGAAAGCCCGGCCGGGCTCCGCTCAGCCCTGGGAGACAGAGAAACTCTATTTGCCATCGCCGGCTTCTCCCAAGGCCTCTCTCCGGGGACTTATAATTTTCAAAGTGAAGGTTAAGGTTATTCCTGCGCTTCCCCCCCCCCCCAAATGCATGACTCCGCCGTGACTGTCTGCAAAGGGAAAATTTATAGAAAAATAAAATAAATAAAAAAAGCGGAGGGGAAAAAAAAAAAAAGCCCCGCGCCGTGCGGAGGCAGCAATACATCTCCGCACTGGAAGACTCGAGGTGTCTGAATATTTATACTCCCGTTGGCAGCTACAAAAAAAGGCTTCTTCCCTCCTTCCCGCCCCCCTCCCCTTTTTAATCTAAGTACGGGCATGTTAGACGCCCTCAGTCAAAGATCGCCTTTGAACTGCTGCGCGTTGAAATGTTTACAGTTTTACATTTCATATTTCGGAGGGGCGGAGGGGACAGGCACAACAGTCGCACACTGTGATTGCCGGAGCGGGAGGGAAGCGGCGGCCAAGGGGGAGGCGGTGGCGCGGCGCTGGGAGGGGAAGCGCCCGGCATCGCCGCTCCGCCGCCGCCAAACCCGCCGCCCCCCGAAGCCCCCCGGCGCCGCAGGTGCATCGCCCCGAGGCCCAGCCGAGCCCCCCGGCGCCGGCGCGGGAAACGCGGGCCGGCCGTTCCCGCGCATCCCCGCTCGGCCTCCCCGGCGAGCCCCGGGCGCGCTGCCCCCTCTGCGGGCCGCCGGCGCAGGTGGCTTTGGGGACCACGGACAGACAGATGGACGCCCGGGGGAGGACGGACGCGACAGCATCCCCGCATCTCCGGGGACCAGGCAGCGCAGGCAAGACGGGCTCGGCAACGCGCCGTTCCCGGGCCGGCGGGACCCCCGTGGGGCGGTCTGGATTTATCCTGCCAATCCTCCTCCTTCCCTGCAGGCTTTCCTAGCCCTCAACTGGCCCGATGATAAACTCAGCAGAGGTCCAGGTCCTCTGGCTCTGGGCCGGCAGCATTAAATCCTTCCTCTCCTACAGTCCCCGGGTTGCGGACGAGCCAGCGCACCCTGCCCGTGACCCGCTCTCGCCCCAGCCGAACCAGCCCGTCCTCCGCGAGACGAGCTGCGCCCGGCCTCAGGCGGCCGCCAGGGCAAAGGCTCGGCGGCGCGCGACCTGCCGAGGGTCCCTGCTTCGGGGGCGGCGGGGACAGGCATCACCCCTGCTCGGGGGTCCCTCGCCCCCGGGTCCGGCACGGACACCGCCGGGGACGATGTCCCCTTTGCTTTTTGCAAACGTCCCGGGTGAAACGTGCCCCAGGTGGTTTCAAAGAGCTCCACGTTGCCAGACGAGGGGAAAATCCTCGGAAAAGCAGGATTTTTCTCCGCCAGCCCCAGCTGGGGGTCCGTTACTTCCAACTTCAGCCTTGGCCCCGCTCGGTCCATCCCTCCCCGCGCCGATCCTGGGAGCTCCCAGCAGCGCCGCAGGCGCCAGCCTTCAACTTCGCCCTTTTCCAGCCGCGCGCCCGGCGGGACGCCGCCGAGCGCGGCCGCTCTCGCAGGCGGCGGCGCTAAATTCGCCGCCCGCGCCCCCCGCCAGCGCCGCGGAGCGACCCGCCGGGGCGGCCAAGGTGCCTCTCACGGGGGGCCGGGGCGGCGCGAGGAGCCCAGTCCCGGCGGGGTGCAAAGGGGCCCGGCTCGGGATTGAGCTCCCCCCTCTCCACCCCCACTCCACCCCTTTCGTTCCCCGAAGGGATCTGTCAAGTCTCTGCACGATGGAATTTTACTTTGCTATTTTAATGCAATTCTGGCTCCAGCTTAAATGGAACTGGAAACCAAAAGGGCCTTAATAAATAAATATTATGATAAGAAAGGAAAGCAATGCATACACTGGAGATAATTTGAGGGGGGATAAAAACCTAAGCATTCCTTGCTGAGGCTAAATCGTAAAGCTTTACATGGGGCTGGGCTCCCTCTTTCCAAACCTTTGCCCTGGAAAATCTGCCCCCGTGCTCGTCCGGACTGCCCTCCTGCAAAGCCGCCTATTGTTTTGAGAACACTTTAAAACAGATAAGACGGGAGCCTTGAAATCCCCCCGAACTTTGTAGGTGACAGGGCTCCGAGCCACAGCGCGCGTGGCTGGAACAGGACGATTACTAATGCTTGCACGAGCTCTTTAATTCTCTCCTGTCCTCCTATATTTCATTCGCACTCTATCGAATCTCACTGTACGCATAAACACGCAGCTACTACAAGAGCAAGAGCCAAAGCTGGTTTTGATAAATCTTACATACAGTTAAACGCTATGAAAAAAAAAACAAAAACCCAACAGATTACGTAGATAGTGGTGAACTAGAAAAAAGAAACCTTGGATACAGCCGACAAGACTGTGCACATAGGTTCGTGTGTGTGTTTGCGTGTGCGTGCGCACTCCTGTGCATGTGTATATAGAAAAAACACAAGCTAAATATAGAGGTGCTATAGAGAAAGCTAAGATATAGATAGCCCATACATAAAGCTACACGTGTGGGTTTATGAAGAAAAGCTCCGGCTAAATATACGAGTGGTGAAATAGGAAAGCCTAAAGTTGATGAAGATGAGACGTCTCTTTTCTAGATATGGAAAGAGATCGTGCATTTTTTGCAGTGTTTATGCTCAGCTCCGAAGTTTTTCTGCAGCACGCAGCCCGTAGCGATATCACGGCACCGAGGTTCAGCACACGCATGTAAAGCACACAAACAGAGATGCAACTATACAACTCCCATCTTTCCGCATTACAGATATCAGCTCCACCGCACATTCCCTCTAAACCATCCAGAAATTCGTCCTCCTCGCCCACATGGGGATAGGGAGTATTACCCCCTTTTTACAAACAGTGAAACAGGAAGAACAGAGAAGCCCCCAAGCCCCCTCCAAACAGCAACACTTGCCCTTGCTGCGATGGGTGCAGACTTTTTTGCAGACCCTAATTTTCTGCCTCTTCGCCCTTTGCCTTGAGATAAAGAGTCCGGACGGAAAAAAAAAAAAAGAGCGTTAAGAAATGCAACTCATTAAAGAGTTCAAAAAAAAAGAAAGAAAGAAAGATCAAAAGAAGCAGGGAGACTAACTGCAAGCAACGTTGAAAATCTGCTCAACTATTTGTTATTATTGCTGCTAATTTCTCCAGCCTGCATATAAAATTCCAGATCCAAAGAGGAGGTCCGGCTGCCTAGGCACACATCAAACAGCAAACCTTAGAGCCGGGGAGATTTCTCTTACCTTGACTGGCTTTATTTGCCAGCGTGCTTCCAGAGCGGAGGAGAAAGAGAAGCATGCAAAATCCAGCGATCTGCAAAGCTCCCATTGCAGTCGCAGTCTGGAGGGAGGAACGGGGGCAAGACGGGGGGGGGGGGGGGATTTCTAGTGCTTTAAAAGAAACAAGGGGCTGCGCACGCAAAGGGAGCTCAGGAGAGGGCAGGGGCTGGCGTCGCGCTGGGTGGGAGGCAGAGGGAGGGAAGGGAACCGAAACGATGGAAAAAGCTGCTCTGGGTTCAGCTTGGGGCTCTTGGTGCTGCCCAAGAGGCAGAGAGTGCGGGAAGGAGACCCGGGGCAGTTGGAAGAAAGCGGACTCTATCGCCCTCTCCCTGGCGGCTGCTCTGATCCCTTCTTCTTCTTCTTTTTTCTAAATAATCCCAGCCAATTCCAGCTTTGCGAGGGAGCCGCGGCGGCGGCGGCGGCGGTGGCGGGGGGGAAGCGGCCGCCTTGCCCTGGTGCTGGGGACCTGCGAAAGGGGAGTGGAAAGGAGAGCTCCATCCAAGCAACGCCCTTTCGTCCTTCCTTCCTTTCTTCCTTTCTTCCTTTCTTTCTCGCTCGCTGCCTCCGGCGGCTCCGGCGCTGCTCCCCCCCGCGCACCCCCGGCCTGGGGCTCTGCCTGCAGGAATTTACAGTCTGCGCCGGAGCAGCAGGGCCAGTAGCCATGGAGACTGCTGCGCCGGGAGCAGCGGGGTCAGGCGCGCACCGGCGGCGGTCAATGGATCAATGCAAAGCCCCCCGGCAGCCCCCGGACCCGGCGAGCCCGCCGAGGCAGAGCCGAGCCCGGGGACGACTGGGAATTAGGGGGGGAAAAGGAAAAAAAAAAAAAAAAGGAAAAAAAACCACCCTGTCTGATACGCTCAAGGTTTTCTTTTTTCTTTTTTTCTAATTTTTGGTCGGCTCTTCTCGGCCGTCACTGGCCCCCGCGGGACGCCCGCCAGCCCGTGCCCTCCGCGGAGGCGCCTTGCCTCGCGCCACGGCGCTGCCGGGGCGTTTCGGCTTCCTGAGCCAGCCGGGACGGTGCCGGGGCGGAAGCGGCAGGCGGGGAGATGCTGCGCCTGGGAGCGGGGGGCCGGGGCGGGCGCCGTCCCCGCGTGCCGTCGGGTTAGGAAGGGTCCCGCCGGCGGGGTCTCTTCCCACCCCGAAGCAGAGCCGCCGAGCGAGGCCAGCCGCCGCTGCCGCGACCTCGCGCCCCCTTCGGTAACCGTAATGCCTCAAAACGAAACGGAGGGGTCTGGAAAACGTCAAAACCACCCAGCCAACCCCGGGCACGAGCTCCCGTCTCCCGAGCCCCCTACTCGCCACGTCAGGGCGGGAGGAAAGCCGGGCAACCTCGGCTCGCCTCTGCCAGGAGAGCATGGCAACACCCGGCGTCCCAGGCGGGATGCCGGGCTGGATCATCCATGCCATGATCCAGGCAGATCCTGCATCCCCAGGGGAAGGAGGTGATGGGTCTCGGCTGAGCAGAAAGAAGCAGAAGATCCCTGGGGCTATTTACTCTTAGCCTACGGAAACGCGTAATGCTCTGATTGCCACCACGGACGCGCAGGGACCTTCGCTGGGGCCGGAAGAGTAGGTTCACTTTGGAGACGACGGATGCGGCAAGGCTGGCACGGGGGAGCATCATGCATATAAGCCGGGAGCTCATCTACCCACCAGATCTTTGCAAAGACACGAGGCACGGGAAACGCTCTCCCTCCCAGCCCGGCCGGCATCCCGGCCCTCGCTGAGCCTTTCTGCACCCCCTGGGTCAGCGCCGCTCGCCACCAGCGGGTCCTGGGGCCGCAGGCACGCGCACAAAGCGCTGGGGTCCTCTCAAGCCATGCAGGAACCAGCCCCTTCCAGAGGAGCAAGGAGACCACCATAAGCTGAAGGACGGACGGACGCGTGGCCTGTTATGCCCAACGCGCATCCAAGGTTCACGTTCACCTTTGCACGTTGGCTGCAGATGAACCCAAAGCTGCGAGAGCACGTTTCTGCATTGCTCTTCTGCCGGGGTGGAGAGCACGAGACAGGGCTGCTTCTAGCCCACCACATCTCAAAGGCTTTTCTCAACGGGGACAACTCACTCCGCCCTAGTTAATGCAATTTATTTAGATAAGAAATCGAGTGGAAAAGGACTCGCATCTGCATGACCAGCCCCAACAACTCAGAGCGCATCTCTGCCACCCTGTACCGAATCAAAGCAGTAACACAAAAACATCCCCGGCACAACCATTGCTCCAGGACAGACTGGGAGGCATCGGAGATACGGAGGTGATTATTAAAGCTGTAAGAATCTCTCTATATATATATATATTTATGTATACATCTCAATGCTTTCCAAGCAGTCGCCGCCATGCTGCCCACCCTGGCCAGCCAGAATTTCCCGGCAATGGCCGGGCTAAAACTCCGTTCCTTTAACTCCAAAACAACCTCATGCCGCGCGGAGGCATCGGCAGCGGGAATCGCCGGCGGAGGCCCGCGGCATGGCAGCGCCAGCGTGCTATGCCGTTCAGCACTCCAGCCCCGAATGGGAACAGCACGGGAACGGCCTCTTTTCCCTGCTGGCCCCTTCTCCGACCTCCGATCCTTCTGAAACCGGGGGGGTTTGTGCCAAGCCTGTAACCGGCACCGTCCGGGCAGTTTGTACCGCAGGTCGGTCGGGACAAGGCTGTGCCTCCGATCTTCGCTGGGGTCGTGGGCGAAAGCAATATTCCCGCGGGGCGTGCACCGAACGCGCCCTCGGCTGGACGCCGCAGCCTCTCCCGCCAGGATCTGCCGGAGAGCAGGAGCCCTGCCTCCCTGCCTTCCTCCGCGGGCTTCGATTCGCCCTGCAAACACGCGTCTGCCCCGCGGCTCACTGCCCCGGAGGCGGGATGGAAACTCTCCCATCCCGTTCCCGCCGGCTGATCCTCGCCGCCGCTGCGCACGGGGCGTCCGGACCCCATCCCGCGGTCTTTTATCGTCGTAACCAGGGGAAAACTAAGCAGCCTTTTTTTTTTTCTCCTTTTTTTTTAAACCTGTCTTCTAAATCTGGAGACGGAGCTCGAGGCACGAGGGACAGGACCGTCAGCTATGTTGATTTATAACCGAGGCTCTAAATTACAGGTTTACGCATTAGTATAAACACCCATAAACCGGTCTTAAATACACAGCGCCGTACGCAATCAAAACGCCAAAGCACCGGGCAGCCTCGGCAGCGACCCTGGACCAAGAGCAAAGTCCTTGCTGGGGGCCGAAGCGCCGCTGGGTCCTCCCTGGCCAAACGCATTCCACTTCCACGGGGGATGGATTTGGCCTTCCAAGCCACCGGAAAGCTCGGGAGCTTCCTACGCGCACGGACACCCTGCAGGCGATGCAGCGGGGCTCCAGGTCCGGCCCGTCGAAGGCACCTCCAAAGCGCCGTCCGCTTGGGTCGCCCGCGTTAAGCAGCCGCCCGCAGCCCCGCGAGAGCGGGATCTCGTCACCGGAGGTGCCGTCGCAGCGTGTGCGTGCGGGGGGCTGGAAGGGGAGGCGGCGGCGGCAGCGCTCGCCCCCATCCTGCCTCCGCTCCCCCCGCTGCCCGTCGGCACCCGGCGGGTTCGGTCCATCGCGCTCCGGGGCCGAGGAGGCAGCGAGGAACAGCCGAGCATGTTGAAATGGTTACGCGGGGAGCAATGAAAATTTACTGCGCCCGGCCCGAAGCTCCAGCCAAGCAATAAAAGCAGAGACCATAACAGGCATTTTTTTAATTTGAAACAAAATTAAAAAAAAAAAAAAGAAAGAAAGGATCCGCACTTAGAAAACAACAACCACATCCACAGATCAAAGCAGCTGGTCTCGGCTCGTTCTGGGTTTTAAGAGGCTTCTGCAGCTACAGAGATGTTTACACAGGGAGAGAGACGCATGCAGCGCGCTGCCTCGATGCCGTCCCCCCCCTTCGGCTGGCGAAACGTCCCCGGGAGGCGCGTGAGGTCATTCGCAGCCCCGCCGTGTTTTCCCGCAAGCTGCAAGCCCTGGGGCACCAGGCGATCCATTCCCGTTAGCAAAGCCCCGGCCGCACTCCGACGCTTCCCACGCGCGTCTCGCCGGGGGCACGCGGGGCGACCGGGCCTGGCGCAGGCGGATCGGACGCTGCTGGACCATCCTCGGCGCCTGCTCCTTCGAAGCTGACCAATTCCCGCTCGCAAGCCGTTCTGCCGGATCGGTTGGAGTAAGAACTTGGAAACTGGATAGCCCCCAGCTCTAGCATGAATTTAACGTCAGATGCTATAAATGAGCCACATCTTCAGCACTGACCGTGCGTATTTGCACGATGATGGAGCCACGAGGGATTTCTCGGGCTGGGCAAGGAACTCGCCGCGAAGTAACGGGCAGACACAAGGCTCCCATAAGGAAGCAAAGGGCCTCAGGGCTGCAGAACCGTCTATTGAATGAGAGGGGGATACCGGAGGAAGAGGAGGCCGAGTGGTTAAGCCACAATGCTGGGAATTAGGGAATTCGCCTTCTCCTCCAGCCCACGAGGACCAACGGCACAACACCGCCCGCTGCCCGTGGCGAGGAAGGGACAGACCTCCCCGCTGCATCCAGAGCTGGCCGTTTTTCTTAATTAACGCTGCTAAAATATCCTGACACTCCGGGCTGGAAGGAGTTGACTTGAGAAAGCAGCAGCAGAGAAATGTCGATGCCCCAGCGAGGGGCGGGGTAAAAAACTTGGAACAGAAGAGGCTGTTTTCAAGAACCGAGAGGAAAACACTGTATTCCCAGGAATCTGCAAACAGCCCAGGCTCGAACGATGCGGGCGAGCCAGATCGCAAGTTCTCCAGCACAGCTCCCATTTCCCCAACCTTCAATTTTGCTTCCAAGGGGAGAAAAGCACCAAGTCCCGCTAAACGCCTGCCTGCCGTCCCGTGACACCTTTTTTCCAGTGTCCCAGAGCTTCCCAAAAACGCTGCGTGCGGCCGAGGTCCTTGTTTGCGAGTCCCGTTTTACGGAAGGAGACGCTGACACACGCTGGGGCGAGGTGACTTGCCCAGCGTCACCGGGAAGGTCTATGGCAGCGCCAGGAATAGAAGCAGAGTCCCCGTTCCCAGCTAACCACTAACCACACTGATCCCAGAATAAGGGTCCCTTTTTCCAGTTGAATTTGTACAGCTTTCAAAGTGACATAAGCTCTTACAGAAATAGGCACTCTTTTATTCCAGAATAATCACTGGGAAGTTATACCAGCACACGCACGGCGCTGTAATTACGGGGGGGGGGGATTTTACCCCGTGCAGCCGGCAGACGCGCTGCACGCTCCGCGCGGCTTTTATCTCGCCCTGCTTCTCCAGGAGAGCGTGTAGCTCGACTGGCAGATCGTCGGGATGCGGGTGGAGAAGGAAGGGGCTTTGGGTAGCAAGGAAAGCAATATATCACTCTTTAAAGCTCTGTTAATAATGTTTCCCATGGAAGATACCCAAAGAATAGAAGATCTTAGAGCTACTGAAGTCCAAAGGAGTCTTTCCGGGCATATCTGAGCCCGATTCAGGAATGCTTTGAGCCTCTGCTCAGCTAAAGTGCACAGCTTTGAAGCAGGTGTCTTGTTTTCAACACATTTTACGTCCCACACAGATAATATATATTATATATATATATATATAAAAGCAAGCTCATGGTATAGATTCTGCTGAACTGAGGCCCAAAATGTGCTTCTGATTTAAATTGCTACCACATGCCATATTTAATACCCTTCCAAAAATAAACTAATAATTTCATCAGATGTTGATACGGCTATATATGAGGTGCGAGGAGCATCCACCAAATCCAAGGCATTCATCCCGGAGTTGTTTGCATTGCAGCGGGGGCCAGGGTGCCGCGGGGCGGCGAGGGTTAACGCGGCACCGGCAACACCGCTTTAACTCTGGGACCCAGAGGCGCGTGTTTAAAAGTAGCACTTCTCTCCTTAAAATAGTTTATGAATCCTAGCCGGGGATAAATCCAACACCCCTGAGCAGAAGGAGACCTATTAATTGCTGAGTTTTTTCGCGCTGCAGCAAAGCGGCGATTTTATTTGCCCGAGCTGCGTAAGATGTCAGTCATTTTCCCACTTGCATTTCCATATACAATTTAACAAGGCACGAGTTTATTTCCAGAAGCCCCGGCCAGACCCGAGCCAACTGCGTCAATATTTTGTTGCTTACACAAATGCCACCATTAGAGTCAACACCGCATTTTAGGGGAGTTTTGTTTTTTTTTTTTAAACACATGGTTCCTCCAGGATGATGTATGTATAGCCCTTAAATTAATAACAGTAACGTAAGCCCTTCAGACGGGCTCACCTGGGTGCACAGGCTTTGCTTTAAAGGGTGAAGAACACTACTGGAGGGCACCGACCTGACCAAAGGCATTTGCTAATTAATTCATTCTTCCACGAGACTTAACTGCCTCTTGCCGTCGGAAACCGAGGCAAAGCCGAGCCAAATCCAGAGGCTGTCGGAAAACACGGCGAGACCCTGATTGACTGCGGGGAGCGTCGGGGCGAGGAGCTGGCTCCCTCCGCTCGCGGACCGCTGCGCCCGGTCCAGCGCTCTGCCCGGCCGCGGGGAGCCGGCGCGAGGCAGCGGCCCAGGTTCAGCTCGCCGCGTGGCTTTCCCGCACCCGGATCCTCGGTGCCGCTCTCAAAATTAAGCGGGAAGCCGGTCCGGATGGGTGAGCCGAGGCGCCGCACTCCCCGGCTAGCAGAGAAGGGTCTGCGTGCCCACCATGCCCGTGGTGGTCCACGTCTGCCCCTCTCCTGCAGCTCAGTTTTGGGGTCTTTCTCCTACTTTGCTGCGTCCGAGCACGGGGGGCAAGGGCTTTCCCCGGCCGGCCGGATTGCTCAACGCAGCCTCCTGCAGTCCGCGGACCTTCCTGTTGACTTTGGCGCTCTCCCCCGAAACCTTCGGAGGTTTTTCCGGTCCAGCGTGAGCTCGGCATAGCGGCTTCGTTCCTCCTGCCCATGGACGCGACCCAAAAGCTGGGCGTTTCGAACCTACCCTGGCCCCCCAGCCCCGCACGAGACAGGAGCGCTTGCGAGGGCTGCGATAAAATCCTGCGCCAGGCTCCCCAACCCCGCTCAGCATGAGCCGGTGGGGAGGGACAAGAAGTCATCAGGAATAACGTTGACCCATAGACGCCAGCAGGGAAAGCCCCGCAGGATCTCCTCCACCATCCTGCATCAGAGCAGCTTTGCATGAGAACAGAGCGGCCTTAGTGTGTCAACAAGCCCTAAACACGCCAGGGCAGCTGGAAGTGAGATGCCGTTATTTTTTTTTTTTTTAATTTAAAACGCACTTCTTAACCTACAGGAAAGTAAACGTTCTTCTAGGATGGCCAAGAAAACCACGTGGGGATTTTCCAAATGGGTATGACTGACTGTTTATGAGCAGAGGGCTCCAAACGCAGAAATAAATGGCTCGCTCTCAGCAGGTTTTCCTTTCTATATTTACCCTCACCTAAAATGAACATTAATGCACACTGCAACATTTATTCCCTCTGATCAGGGGAGCGGGCAAAGGAACTAACCAGCCACAACACGTCAAATAAATTGTTAATCTGATGTTTGCACTGGGGCTGGGAGGAGGAGGGAGTCCCGAGGTTTTGGGCAGCGCCCAGGTCCAGGTTACAACTTCCATTTCAGCTCTGCAAAAGCGCTTCGCTCCCCCCCCGCAGTTTGTGGCTGCCGAGAGGCAGGAGCCGGGTCCTTCGTGGAGCCGGTCCGTCAGTCCCTGCCGCGTCTCTGGCCCCCTCCCCGCAGCACCTCAGCATCCCGGATCTGCTCATGGAAGAGGGTTGGATCCCCGCTGCGCAGCGGGAACCGAGCTCCACGAGATGCAAGGACTTGCCCGGCGTTGCACAAGAGGCCTTTTGCAAGGCAAGGAGCTGCAAGGGGCTTTGCAGCTCCAACTTCCAGGTTGTTTCCATGCCCGTTTGTCCCTATGGACGATCCCTCCTAGGGACGGATCCTCAGCACGGACCCACTGACATGCAAACCATCCATAAAAGACCTCGGCGGTCCTTCCCGACAAGGGGCTGGCCGAGATGTCGCAAACCGAATGTTAACGCAAGTCCGGCCGCCCGGCTGTAAAACCTCCTCACGTAATCCCAGCCCCGGGGGACGGAGAAATCACCTGATTCTCCTAGACGCGGCCCCCATCACATGGCTCGCTCGGCCGCGCTCGCGCCGCTCTCCCAGTTCAAATCCGGGCTTGACCTCCCATTTACCTTGAGGTCCGCTAGCTAATCGCGCCAACCGCTTGGGCACGCCAGGCAGAAGGGGCTTCGCGCAGCCCCGACGCCAGCGCGGGGGGCACGGAGGGGTTAAACCTCCGTCGGCACTGGGGGCAGAGAGCAGCCCGGCTCCGTTCGCGGGGGCTCACGCAGGCAAAGGCCAGCAGGACCTTGTGGCTTCTCAGCTCCGACTTTTCACTTTCGGAAAAGTCTGCCCTCATCGGAATAGCTTAGCGAACCTTTCCCTGGCCCGAAATTTCAAGAGCATTTGCATTAATCCAGATTAGTGAACATAAAGCAATTTAGATAAACCGCATTAGACCGAAACCCCTTTGAACTTTTTTTTCTTTTTGGGTTGAAATCCCTCCCCGAGCGCCGCGTGTGGTTTGAGCCTCACCGTAGCCCGGTTTCACAAGAGCTGAGCGCTTCACGAAGCTCTGCAAAAATTAAGCAGAGCCATCAAATGCCGAGATCAGCCAAGGACGTCTCGCCGGGAGCACCGGCAGCAAACCGGCGCTTTGCACGCGGTGACCAAAGCGAATATTTATCCGGGGGCGTTTGATGGGGCGAGGTAGCGCGGGGAAGAGCTCTCCAGCTCCACGCACGTCTCCCCGCCAGGACGCCTGGGCTCGGTCCAGCCCCAACCACAGGCCAAACCCCTCCAAGCCTCAGTTTACCCAGCACCGACTTGTCCCTCAAACACACGGGTGACGGGAGCGGGCTGAAATCCAGTGACATCAGGCTTTGGCCACAGCACGCCGGCCAGGCCAGGGCTCGGACGTGCGCCGTGAGCGAGGTGGCAGTGGCCAGCCCGCATGTACGGGACGTCTTCCCAGGAAAACAGGCACGCTCTGGCTTTGGAGGGGAGAATTAATAGCTGCTTTAGTCACCGGTGACACACGTAGCGCGTTACAGGCACATACACACCTTACTCATCCGCGCCAAAGCCGCGGCGGTGGCGGATGAAACTCGCTTATCCAAAGGGCTCCCAAACCCTTTACCGCTTGTTGAAACCACTGGCTATGGCAGACCCGAGAGCAAGACCAGAACCGGGGCAGCGCAGCGTTCACGCATGCTCGCCCGGAGGAGACAGGCAGGAATACTTCGTTCACCTGCTTCGCGTAGGAAAGCTCCTCGGGATCGGGATGCCTGTCCACGTTTGCACCAGCATCCAGCGCACAGACAGGCTGGACCTTGTCCGGCGCCCCAGGAGCTGCTGGAAAAACCAGCTTTCCTGGCTGATGGGGCAGAGGAAAACTGCCCCCTTCGCCAGCTCTCCCCTCCGCCCCCAGGAGCTCCAATAACACCTGCTAACGTTTTCTCTCCTCCGCCTTGATTGCTTTTCCTCTCCTTACAGGGGGAAGGAGGAGACTCTCCAACAAGCCAAAGCTGGAGCTCGTAGGCTCCAAATTCCCTCTTTTCCTGAGAGTGGGGGCCAGTAATGCCAATTAGGCTTTACATCTGCCGCTCAGAGAGGTTTGCTTCTTTGCAAAGAGAGACGCGGCCTTTTTCTTGGCCGGGCTGCCGCTCACGGCTCTGTGCACTGTGCTCGCTAAGCCTCCGCTCCCAGGTGATTTGGATCAGGATATACCAGGAAGTTTGCTTTCAGCTGCCTCAGTCAACATGTGGGCGTGTAAACAGTGACCAATTTCACTGCAGGTTCGACTCCTTTAAATGGGGACTTTCACATTAGTCAGACTTGAAAAAACAACACCATCTTTTAAACAAAAAATCCATTTCCCCTTCCATCGGCTGCGGCCGCCGCCAAAGGCATTTCTGTTTGAACAAGCAGGCCCTTCCCACCCATCGCCGCCTCGCTGCGCCCGGCTGCCCGGTGAAGTCATGCCGCCGGGCTCGCGACGGCACAGTCATCCCGGCGACGAGGCTCAGCCGGAGCAAGGGGGCCGCCGCTCCCAGGCGGGCGAGGACGCTCCCGCCGCGGCCCTTCCTCCGCCCTTCGGATGCGCGGGGGCGGCCGGAGCAACAAAGTCTTCCCGCTTCCTCCTGTTTCTGCCGGGCTGACGTAGCCAGTCCCTTACCGCAGCATCCCGGCGGGAAGCTGCGATGGCAGAGCCATGGTGGCAGCGCCCGCGGTGGGCGTCGGAAGGACCCCGGGGCCGGCGCGGCTGTTGCTTTTGGCAGGATGCAGCGAAGCGTCCGGCAGTGAAGCGTCCGGCTGCGAGGCTCCATGCGGAGGCGCCTGCCTGGACTTTCTCTGCCAGCTCGTTCACAGCTGGGATTCGCCACGGGAGAACCAGGCACCCCAATCTCAGCCAGTCCTTTGACCTCCCCTACCTATATGTCTACAGGCCACGTTTTTTACGAGTACCAGAAAGCCTGCCGAAAGTCGATGCTAACAGTGACGCACAGGCACGCAGGTTGGGAGGGCCCTTTTCAAGACGATCAACGGGATTACAAACTTCCAAGGATATAAAAGGACAAATTGGAAATATCCCTGCGGAGTCCGCTGTGTGACACTCAAGTATCTACCCTGAAAGATGTAAGATGCCAATTTCCCCTGTTGGGATTTCAGCTAGATGGCTTGGATAAAATAAATTAATCTAACCGGAGAGATGGATGGAGCTCATTAAAACGGTAGATTAAAAAACCCCACTCTGCTTATTAACAGTGCTCCTGAGGTCCTCTGCCTTTGTGGCAAGTTAACGTCACACAGGAATTAGATTCCCCTGCAGAAATCTGCAGGAAAAGCATTAAAAATACATTCTGCTATTACAAATCTGCATGTCACCAGTCACAGGGGGAAGCAAATTAATGCAGGGCAAGCACATATATATTTAAATACACACAATTGCCTCCTTTGGGATGAGGATTTATCAGCTGGGAGAGCTGAGCTCTGCTCTGAAACCGAGAGAGACGAGAGCAAATGGAAGTTACACAGAGCGCTGTGCTGATTTATTCTCTGATACAAACATTTTCTCTCCTGCCCTGAGGCACCAGAGACCACGAGGGGCGGCGACAGCTCTTCCCTGACCGCAGCACCCACAGACAGGTAGGGGCAAGGAGGCAGCCCCGTCCCCGTGGTGCCACGCGCGTGTGGCCCCGTCACTTCTGTGGCTGGGGCAACCGGCCTTTGCTCCCCTCACGTTCTCCCGGTGTTGAGCTTTTGATGCTGGAATCACCAAGAGCCACTCCGGTTACCTCTCCAAGGCGTTGCACAGGATATTTTTGGAAAGTTTCACGGAATAATTATCAGATTACGTGCTGCGAGCAGACAGCCCTGTCTGCAGCCCTGTTCTGCCTGAGGTCAGCCTGCTGCCGCTGAGGCGTGTGTACTCTGCAGTGAGTCCGTCCTTGGAAAAATAGAAAAAAAAACGAAATAAAAATCTTGTGTCTGCCTGCCTGCAAAAGTGCACGGAAATCATTGCTAATGCTTGTGCTAGGAGCCTGCACGGCCCTCGATTCGGGAGGAGGTGAATCCTTTCTGATACAGAGCTCACAGCTCACCTCCGAGGCCTCCCTGCAAAGTTAAGGAAATTCCCTTCCCCGGTGGCCGGGCAGGGACTGCTCTGTCCCAGGGCTGCGCTGACCTGGCAAACTCTGCACGCGAGCTGAGCTCGGGAGGTTCCTCAAGAGGGAGGAAAGAGCTGTCCGCACTTCTGGGAAGACGGTTTTCCCAGCTCGTTTCTCAGCGGCTTCCACCCTCAAGCCCAGGGCCGCTTGCTGGATGATGTAATTGCAACTCTGCCCAAACCAAGCAGTTTTCCCTTATTGCTTTTTGATGAGATGATTTTTACAGCTCCCCAGTGGTTTAAGGAAATCACCAATGGTTTAAGGAGATTGCTCTAACACAACCTTGTACTGCAGACACAAGGGCAGCACACAGCTCCACGTGTTGTGAGGCAGTGGGAAGACCACAGTTTCAGGCTAGCCCCCGGCATGCAATCACTTACTACAGCTAAACCAGCTACGACTCATCAGCTGAGCTGCATTAACTGCACTCTTAGCCTGCTGCAAACCCAGAGCAACGGCAGTAGCTCCAACCACCTTTAAAACCCTACCTGGGATATTTTCCTTTGCAACTGCAATGGGCTAAGAGAGCCACAGAGTCATTTGTGCAGCCCAGCTGTGAAGCTGTAACTAATTACCGGGTGGTAATTTGGTTGTCTGTCCCCACATAAGCATGCCAGCACTATGCCTTTAATCCTCTGCCTTCCTCTAGCCCTAATGCCCAACCACCTCCAAGCATTTTACTGAGTTTGAAGGACAGAGCTGCGCCAGCACTGCTTTACAACAGGCGGATCAAGGCCCCGTTTCTCACGCTCGTCCCTCGCAGCAGCCCCGAGCGTTCCCAAGCTGAGGAAACCCAGCCTGACCCCACACCACGGCAGCCTCCTGCCCCCAGTGCGGTGGGAGAGGAGGTGCGGGGTCTGGTGGAAGGGAGAAGGAAGGCAAAAGTGTCACGGGAGCACAAGGGTTTTCCCCCGTGGAAAATTAAATCCTAGTCCTGACAAAGTCACAGGGAGGTTCATAACAAACGTGTACATGGCCAGAGATTCACCCGCTGCTTTCTGCACCTACCAGAAAGAAAATGGACAAAAATAAACGAGAAAAGTTTCATGGAAGGACGCTGCAGCTGTCACGCACCCAGCACTAGCCAGCAGCACTCTCCGGAGCCTCTCCGGCACTGCAGGGTTGGCTTTTTTATTTTATTCACTCTGACAGGTCTAAGGTTAATACCCCTGCAGTTGACAGGCGCTAAGCCACAGCCTTGCACAGGCTTTAGATATAAAAACAATCAGCCCAGCACTGATGCCGTAACTCCCCCAGACTATGGAGCGCGGCGAAATTCCTGCCATTCCACAGAGGGTAAGGGGAGCCGGACACGGCGACTGCCTTTTGTTCAGCTCCAGCCTCGCTTAGCCCGCAAGGACCTCCCAAATTATTTGCAACTTCCACCTATGAACTATATTGCAAAGGAGGGGCTGGGGACGGGATTGGGAAGGTCACGGTGGTGAGTAATGCCTTTGTTAAGGAAGATTATGTCCCACAGATAGCAGCCAGACGGCAAGGGAGTAGTGAAACCGCGCTTAGCTCTCCTTTTGCTGACAGTACTAGATGCCAGAAAGAACGGTTATAGAAAGAGGGGTCTTGTGTTTGGTTTCTCCAACCCCAGCGTGTAAAATGGATATTCCTCCAGGATACTGGCTGGATTTTCAGAGATGCCAAGCACATGGAGTCTCCTGCAATATCAGTCATGGGCACATTCCCTGGGCATCAAGCCGCACCAACACAGCAGCAAACCTAAATAAAAATCTCCCTTTGCTTCTGCAGTGGTTTTCCTTTGCAAATCTCTGAAGAGCACCATGGGCAGGTCTGTTCTGTTGAACAGAAAGACGGGTGAGTCTCATCGCCCCCAATTTACAGATCAGCAGGTCAAGGTGGAAGAAAATGAGGGCAAACGTTCACCAACGTGGCCTGGGACACGCTCAAGAACTGGCGAAGCCCCGGCCGCCCCGCAGCGTTTGTCCGGGCGCTGCCTGGGGGGCGCAGCCCAGGGAAGCCGAGGGCATTCCCAGCCGCACATCCTGGGATCCGCCAGGGCTCCTCATCGCCGCAACGCCCCGGCCAAGCGACCACCATCACCCCTGCTGCGGTGGAGGGACCCAGGCGTCCAGGCCCCCCACCCCTAAGGAGGAACCCAGGAGGAAGGCAGCTTCTTGCGAGGCCTCGCGCAGGCACAGCCCACCCTGAACTGACTGCAGCGCGTTTGCGGCCACCCTCTCCTCTCGCTAAGCTCTCTGAGGAGATCTCGTTTCGTAGCTATTTATTTCATTCACTTGTTTTCCCCCCCCCCTTTTCAAATGGGACAGTCCCACAGCGCCGCCTTGGCGCACGCGTTGGAGCACTCCATTCACCGAAAAGGGGGGGAGACGCTGCCTAACGGCCAGTAGCTCTGGAGCAGCGCAGCCCCCGCCCCGGGAGCCACCTACCCGCCGGGGCTGTTATGGTTCAAGTTGTGGAACGGCCCATTGGCGCCGAGCGCAGAGGGGGGGATCTGTCCGCGGCGCTTCGCCGCCGGTGCCCCCACGTACCACGCGGAGGCTCCTCACGGGGCTCCTTAGAGCGATGAATCTTTCTCTCCGGCCGGTAGGAGCTGCCTCCCCCCTCGGAGGGTGGGAGACCCTCGAAGGCGGCGGGAGCGGGCGCACCGCCCCCCCCCTCCCCCGCAGTGCTGTGGGCTCGGCCCTGTTTGAAGCTGTCGCGGGCCGGGTGCGCCGCAGAGCCAACGGCGGTTCGGCAAGGGCAGGCACCGGCATCGGCACCGGCCGGCCCAGGTGAGAGCCGCTCCCCGCCGCGGCTGGGCCCGCTCCGCCACCGCCTGCCCTGCTCTGCCCCTCGGGGACCAACCCCCGGCACCCGCCGTGGGCTGTTCCCCCCCCCCGACCCCCGCCGTGGGCTGTCCCATCACCCCCCCCCGACCCCCGCCGTGGGCTGTTCCAAGTGCCCCCCCCCCTTCCCGCCTCGGTCCGTCCCTCCGGTTCCCCCCGTCCCGCCTCGGTCCGTCCCTCCGCTCCGGGTCCCCCCTGACGCCGCCGCGGTCGGTCCCCCCGGGCCGTTGTCCCCGTCTCCGCAGGAACACCGCCATGCCCAAACCCGACGAGGAGGAGCCCCCGCGCCCGGACGGCGGCGCCGAGGAAGCCGGCCCCTCCGGGGGGAGCCGCGAGGAAGAGCTGCCTGCCCTCCGGCCGCCCGGTACGGCGGGGCGCGGCGCCGCGGGGAGGGGAGGGGGCGGCGGGCCCAGAGCGGCCTCCCGGCGCGGGGCTGCTGAGAGGAGGCTGCCTGGAAAGGGCGCAGGGATCGGGACCGACGGGGGAGCTTCTCCCAGCGGTCACTAGGTGTCAGCCCTCCTTCACAAACGAGGAAGGGTGTGCGCCGTGGCCGGGGGGGCCCGCGCTGCCCTCGGGTCGCCTCCCCGTTCAGGTGCGCCGGCGGGAGGGAGGCTAACGAGGGGGCAGGTCGTTTTACCCGCACAGAAAACGAAGACTTATCCGTAAACAGACCTTGCTGAAAAGGTGGAAGTGCCACTGCAAAGTGACTCTCTCGAAAAAGAAAGTAAATCCCCAATCCTCCTCCTGTTGGCCCGGTAAAGTTAATGGCTCTGATCCAGCCAAAGCTGAACCGTATGTGGCCGTTACCACCCTCAGAATTATACAAAGAGAGCTGTGACCCGTTAGTCTGTAATGAACACCTGCCATTGTCCCATCTTCACACCGGCTTGGTTGCTTTGCTTAAATCAGTTGAGGGACTTGTCATCTTACCTATAGATATATGTAGTCACATGCCCCTTGTTGTAATTATTGCATGTTATTTAACATAGTTATGAATTCAGCAATGCAAGCTGGGCAGTGAATACTGCTTGTACTGCTGCGCATGGTGATGGGGGCACTGCAGCTCTTTTCCAATAACACCCAGGCTCGCAGAAGGAAATACAGGATATTTTGCAGGAATATCACATTTGTAGGACCCTGACAGAATCTGTGAAGAGTCTGCTTGCTGCTCAGAGAGGGATCAGAGTCTGCTATTTGAATAAACCAACTCTAGTTTGTTTTAAGATGTTCCCACTTTAGAAACTGCGACACAACATTCTTACAAGTTTTGCAACTCCTTCCTGTTTTGTTAGTTTTCTAGGAATATTTGAACTGGCTTCTTTAATTATTCTTGATTTCCAGTACTCTAGCACTAGAAGATTCAAGTGTTTCAGGAACTCTTGAGCTAGCCACTCAAACTTAGACATGTGCTAGGTATTCTGCATATTGAAGCACTTATGCTCTTAAGGTGTAGCCCTGTGGTAGCTGAGAAGAGTAGGAACTCCCTTGAATTCACTGAGATTTGATGCAGGTATAGTGATTTCTCACTGGGATTAGGTTGCAGAATAAGGGGCATAGTTCAAAGACAGGATACATAATGGATAACAAAGGGGGACCAAAATGTGAGTGGAGAGGTGACCAAATCCGCTTAGTATCTGATCATTGATTTAAATGTTTTTTTTTTCCTTTCTCTACTTTTAAACCCTCTTCTCTCAGATTTTTTTTTTTTCCATTTTTCATTTTGTAAAATCCTCTAAATCACTTTAAAGGAAATGTTGAACCTTAGACTGCGTTTAACATTGCTTTTACAGACTTACTCATTGTTATTATGTTTTTTGCAGCCAGCCCTCCACAAATTCTCTCCATGAGTGAACTACTGGAAACAGCTCACGAGATTTCCAAACTGACCATTGCACATGAAATTGTACTCAACCATGACTTCAAACTGCAAGCAGTCAACTTTGCCCCAAACAGGTATACACATTTGGGGCTAGCTTCTTTCTGTCACACTACAGAAAGCATGTTGGAATGTGGGAAGGAGGTGGGTTTGGGTCTGACTGTAGAAGTGACAAGAAAATAAGATAGTCCCGAAAGAAAAGATATGGGAGCCTGTTTCTATTTATTCATTGCTTCATGATTTACTAAGTACTCAAATATGATGAGTATCAGGTATGATACTAACACTGAAAGATTTAGAGGCTATAGGTATATAAGCTGTGACTGTAAGATATAAACCAAGCAGAATTTTCAGCAAAGATGCCTTCTTAGGTGTCTGCATTTTAGATAAAAATCTATTTAAGTGACCTGTTATTTCACTCTTTCATTGCAAAGACAAGCATTAGATCAACTTCTGTTGATCGTCTAAGAGGGACTTAGGAGTTTCCTTGAAAAATATGATCTTTTGACGCCACAGTTAAGACAGGCTAAGCATACTTTATGAACAGAGTTGATAGGAAGGAGTTCCACTTTAGAAGAACAGGGAATTTAGGTTGAGAGAGAATTTTGTGAGGTAGAGAAAGGTAATGCGTATTGCCTGCAGTTGGGAGTAAAGATTAAGAGAAGAAAATGTCCAAAGGCCTGAGCTGCAATTAAAGCTGACAGGAATCGTTCCATCAAATTGAGAGTTTGTATACGTCTGATGTTAATAGAAAACACCTCCCCTCCCCTCTTCTTTCTTAGCCTGGAAAACAGAGTAAAGGAGACATTGCACAAGGCCTTCTGGGACAGCCTGAAGGAACAGCTCTCTGCTAGTCCCCCAGACTACACTCAGGCAATCCAACTGCTGCAGGAGATAAAAGAGGTGAGCTGTTCCTGACACAGGAAGAATGGTTGCCTTACTGTCAGTTATCACTTCACCTCTTACATCCAAGTATTCCCTTGTGAACATGCATAAGAGGGATGAGAAAATAGGCTCCCTTTATTTTATAGAGAGATACAAGTTACACAATTGCACCTTCTAAAACCTGAGAAGGAAACTCATTCTCTGCCCCTAGGTCCTTCAAACACATACTCTCCAAAACAATGGAAAGCCTTTGTCTGAACTGTCATTTGTGGTAACCATTCCAGGCATAGTGTCTGCCAAACATAAAAACTACAGTTCTCTATATAAGACACCTCTTCTGGGTATATGAGGAGCTGTCTCTAATAAACAAGAATACAACATAGCGAACAAGAAAACTGTTTAGAACGAAAAGACATACACGTTCCTAGCAAAGTATGAAGTTGCATATAGTTTGCTTTTTCAGTCCTCACTTTCCCTTTGGACTCCAGACAGTTTCCTCCTTTCCTGCATGACAGTAAAAGGGGTTTTGCAATATGTGAAACAGTAGCCAGACATCCTCAAATGAGTCATTAGAGACAAGCACTCACTAAAAGCTGTTGCGTGCCCCGGAGTTTGTGTACTCGGTAATTATCTTACTCTCAATACAGCAAGGCCAACCTTGATTCCTGTTGAGCAACTCTGGAAAACTGTAGAGTTCCTTGAACAAGACCAGGCTGCTTCTCTTTTGGCAGGCTCTGCTATCACTGCTGTTGCCACGGCACAACCGACTGCGAAGCCAAATTGAAGAAGCCCTGGACATGGAGTTGATTAGACAGGAGGCTGAACACGGGGCTCTGGATATCCCCAGTCTCACCATGTACATCCTTGGCACAATGGCGATGCTGTGTGCGCCTGTTCGAGATGGGGAAGTGCAAAGATTGCAAAGCCTGACAGATCCAGTTCAGCTTCTTAGGTTGGTGTTGCTGACTGTGACTTGTCTACATAAACCAGCATAACCTTCAACAATAATACATTGGGCCTAGAGAAAACTCCGCCCTGGAATTACTGCCCAAGGCCCCTTTTATGCACTCTGGGCTTCAACCTTGTCATTATTTGAAGTTGAGTTTCAGCGTAGACATATTTCATGTTGCCTAGCTGCTCTTTAAACAGTGGAAAAGTCCTTAGTGAAATGAATCTGATTTTCTAGTAATTTTTAGGGACCGGAGACTCCAATTAGACTGAACAGCCTTTTGTCAGAAAACAATAAAATCCAAACTCCCCTTTCTGAATTCCCCTTTCTCAACATTCTAAAATGACCCTAGTCATGGCATTTACTACAGGATAAAACTTTCAATTCACTGTGTCTCATCCCAGGGAGATTTTCCGAGTGTTGGACCTCATGAAAATGGATATGTTGAATTTTACCATCCAGAGCCTCCGCCCCCACTTGCAGGACCACTCCGTCCAGTACGAACGGAAGAAATTCCAGGAGCTCTTAGAGAAGTTGCATAGTAAGTCTGCAGGGAAGCGAGAGGAGAAGTTGCTGGTTCAACACTGTGTACTCTTACAGGAGCTGTTAAAGGCGCTGGAAAGGGACTTGAGTATTCCAAAGCTGATGCTTTCATCATGTGCTTACTTGTAATAATAGACAAGAGAATTACCTCTAAAAGCTAAAGGGCTCCTGGGTCACTTTCTCAGCCTCTTCACTAACATACCTTGCAGAAAAGAAATTATTTAATGTGCTTCAGTTTCTCCCTGCATAAGGCAGAGCTAGTAGCCATCCCACAAGGAGCTGTAAGATCACATAAGTTTAAAGTGTTTTGAGATCCTCAGAGGAATGAGCAAAATGTTATTAGCAGACATATTTAAAGAGGAAAGTCTGCATTTGATGTAGACATCTCATCTTCAGTAGGCTCTAGAATATTTCTCTCTGGCTGCCTTTCTCCCTCACAGGACTTCATTAAAGGTGCCTTTTGGAGACTGAAATCTTTTATTCAGTATAAAGCTCTCCAGAGGCCGATTCCACTAGCCCAACCCTGCGCCTCGGCAGCTACACATTTATATTGTACTTTAGTGATCTTGTAAGCTACTCCCCACCATTCCAGGAGCCAGTGTGATGCCTTGGCCTCCCAAACACACATTCCCTGTAGCCTGTAGTGTAGCATAGCCACTTCTTACCGACTTAGCCTGAGCAGTCTGACTATACTTTCAAACATCCTTTTTTGTTACCCCGTTACAGATAGCCTGGATCACACAACAGAGTGGCTGCGCAAAGCAGCAGCAGAAGTGGCTGCGGCCTCTTCACAATCTCCACCCCACCCTGCAGTCAGCAGCTCGCCTGCCTCACTCTCACAGGGAGCAGTCAGCAGTAGCACAGCTGTGCCAAGTCCCACATCTGTGCTGAACCGAGGATACATGAATCTGCTCTGCTGGGAGCCTGGACAAAAGGAATATCCTGAGGTAAGAGAAGTGCTTGAACACCTTTACAGCAAAGTCATAAAGATATGCAAAATGAACAGGTCTACAGGTTCTGTATCTTCTGTAGAAAGAACTGGCCAGAGCCCCTATCCTCTCTACAGCATGATTTTATTCCCCATGTGAAGCAACTTGGGACTTCTCACAAAACTAAACCTCCCTGCTGCCAGGTGGTCTCCTCCCACTCAGCTTCATGGGGCTGTTACAGCCCTGCTCCATGGCTTGTGAACTGCTGTTACCACAGCTGCTGTCTGTACACCCACAGGCTGATTTGGTTTCTGTTCACAGACACTGTTTATGGATCAGGCCCGACTGCAGGAAGTACAGTCGCAGGTGAATCAGCTTACCATCATAGCTGCAGTCCTGCTAGTGACCAGTGGCATGTGTGGAAGCACCTTATTTGGCTCACCTGGGTTTGTAGCTAGGCTGAAACGGGTAACAAAGGTCCTCTTGGAAGGGCTCTCTTGTACCAGGTGGGTTACTTTAAGTTTTCTTTTCCAGCAGGAGAAGAGTGAGTATGCAGGCACTGGTTGGTTGTGGGATGAGCAGCAGGAATCCTCCCCGGGAGTGGAAGAGGATCCAAGATCCAAATAGCAGCCAGGTCTACTGCAAGGAGTAGGGGAAGTCAGCCAGCATTTTTAGCTGGGAGCTAACATTCTAGCAATAGTCCCTTCTTGGTTAAAGGGGAAATTAGTGGTGCTGATTACGATTTCACAGGAGTCAGCCCCTGGGCAGCTTCCTGCTCCCCGAAGAGCAGGGGAAGGGACGCTTAGTTCACTTGCAGTAGGCACCAGAGCGGTGGCTGAACATTGATTGTCCTATGCTACCTGGCTGTGATGACACTCCCATCAAAAGACATACGGAGAGACTTCCCTACTTGCTCTGTGCCTGCAAGACCCTTTCCCCAACAAATGTGAGTAGTGGCTGGAGTGCGTATACCTTTGCATGATTTAGGTATGAAGAAGCTTTACAAGACATCAGCAATCAAGTGCTCCAGGAAGTCAGCAGGACTCTTTCACAGCTGGGTTGCCCTGCTTTTACCAATGACAAATGTGCTTCCCTGAAAGGCCAGATAAGAAGCATCGCAGACAAGGACAATGCAGTGCGGAGTATCATTGGTGAGTCTCTGAGCCTACGTCTAACTCAGCGGGCTTTTCTTTGAAGGAACTGAGTATTTGCACTCTCAGGTCATAACTTAGGTCTAGCCTAATGACCCTGGAGCAGGCAGGACAAGTCTAGGATAGGTACTAGCATAGCAGACTCCCTGTGTTGAGCAGAACTACTGCTGAGCAAGAGCTGAGTTCAGTTCCTGGCCTCTCTACACAGTCTGCACAGGAGAGGAAGGCAATGAAGCTAGGTTCAGAAACTGCCCAGATTTTCCTATTCCTCCTCCAAAGGCTCCCAAGCAGTAATTGCTTTGAAAATCTCTTAAATCCTCTCATCCTTGCTAAAAGCTAAACAGGCCCAAGTGCAAGGCTGGTTATTAGGCAGTGTTGCAATCTTCAGGCTAGGATGTAGACTGAGAGATTAATTACTAGGCCTAGTAAAGTACCATGCTAAGAACTTTAAATAATATTTATCCCTAGGGAGTGCACTGTCTGGTATTGAGCTAACCAGCTGCCTTGCAATGCTGCTCCATCAAAATATTTATTCAAATGGTTTGGATAAGAGCTGATTATTTTGACCTTTTATTAGTACTCTGAACACTAACTCCATGTAGATTGCTGTGCCACAGGCAGCTAGTATGCTACTGGAGAGATTATTTCCACATGGAAGACTTGCTTTTATCAGCTATGAAAATAGGGTGAGGCTCTTCCTGCCCAATGTTTCATTGAGTTAAGTGTCCTTCCCAGCCGGTGTGGACTCAATAGCATTGTTTATTTGGGCTTATTCTTTCCATGTCAGAGCAGGCTATTTTGTTTTGATGCAATTCAGAAGACTGAATTAATAGCCTAAACCAAGCCCTGATATATGGCAGGGTGGGTGGTATGTGATGCCAACGACTCTCTGATGGTGTGGCATTAGAAAGAAGTTGTGGGACCAGATAGTCTTCCCTCCTCTGCATCGAAGAATCGCACAGTGCCTTGTCTGCACGGTTGGTCACTGTCAGCATTTTCACACACATACTTTAAATTCAACTACCCAGCTGCTTTAAATGTTGCTGTATCTCAGCTACGTGTTCCTCAGAAAGGCTTCCTGAACACGACCAATTTTAAAATGCTGCTGTGGCAGGCTAAATAAATTCTAGACTCTGAAATTCCATATTCCATTATGCTTCTAAGATGCCTGATGCATCAATGCAGTACAAAAACTTCAGAATTGGTGAAAAATCCATACTGCTGAACTGCTCCACTTTAATGTAAGAATGACCATATATCCATCAAACCTGAAGTCCTTCAGCTCACTGTCCAATCTCTAGCCCTTGTTATAAGCAGCTACCCTGGGCAAAGTGACAACAAGGCAACCATACATGATACTTTGCTCAAATACTCTCCTAGCATCACATAGTTTGACCTTGGTTCCTGTGCTGGATGCTGTTAAATCTACTTAGTATTTGGAAAAGAAACTTCCAAATACTTCCACTATGTCCCTGAGCCCACACAGGGTTACTGCCTACAACATGCTGTGACAATGAGGCTGTCCACACATCTGCTCTCGACTGCACGAGGAGCCCTTTGTCTCTCAAAGCTAGCTTTCTCTGCCAAGGCTGATTTTTGTTTTCATGCTCTTACTCCCTACAGAGCAGCGGATTCATTCATTCCTCAGCCTTTTTATTTCCCCTAATGGACAGAATTCTCTCAAGGACCTCCCAAAGGGCCTTGATGCCATTCAAGAAGAGTTGCTGGAAGTTGGGTGCAGGTTTGGAAGTGTGATCCACCACAACAGGCAGGTGTTTGGACCTTACTACTCAGAAATTCTCAAGAAAGTGCTTCTCCCAGAGCCAGAACCGGAACCAGACGCAGGAATAGACTCTTTCTGATCATCTTCACTACGTATCACACAGGAGGGCAGGAGTGGAATGGATTCTCCAGCAGTTTCTCAAATCATGCTTTAGCTTGTAAAAAGCAACTGGAAGTAAACACAGCTGGGCTGGCGGAGCTACTAGGAAGTGACTCTTGGCATTGTCACTTGGCACTTATGTATCTGAATAAACCTTTCAACTGCAAAAAGATGGTGGCTTTTTTGCCCCCAAACCTTCTGCTGTTTGATGCGGCTCATCTCACTGGTGGGGAAGACAGTGGGATATTAAGTTCCTAAAACTGCACTGCAGCTTAGGCAGGTTTTCTATTTTTTTTAAATCTAAGGTGTTAATTCTACTGTGGGCCTTTAGCCTACTTTGCTGAAACATGTTAGTCACAGGCCAGGGACACTGTTTGGATTTGATAAAGCCACATGGTATTTAAGATCATTAAAACTACTCAATATATTTCAACATTAGCTTAAAAACCAGACTTACTGAATTATTAGAAATGGCACATATGGTATAAATCTAGCAGTCCATCATGTATTTAGTATTTTATATCAGCCAGATTTTACCTGACACACAAATCTGAACTTTAACCTGTATTTAAATATCTAGCTTTCTTGGCCTGATTTTACATAAGGAACATGTCCCACTTTTTGGTATGCCAAAAATCTCTGCTGGGTAAATACTATATAACATCTGCCCAAACTGCTACAGTTGTTACATACTGCAGAAAAGTGGTTTTAGTGATTATCACTAGTAAATTAGGGTCCTGACAATTCACCTTCAATGGTACAATCTGTGAAGATGTAAATTACTGGGGGTAAAAGTTAGTTTTTCTCACCATCACAGGAAGAATATGTACAAAGCATTGGAGACTCACATTATAAGTAAATCTACCTTTAACAGAACAGTTGGATGCATTTTAATGCATAAATTACTTTAACATCTCAAAAGAATGTTGTATTCAGTATTTAGGGTCAATATGACTTACTGCAAAAATAACAGCTTCCACTAACGATACTACTCAGCAGCTGTAACTATACATACTGCCTACCATATACTTAGGGACAACATAAACCCCTTATTCTGCTGCCAAAGAATTAAACTGAAACTGCTCCCAGCAGATCAGCATTTTCTGCTTTGCTTCTACAATAGCAGCAAATCATCTCTGTACAAGGCTTTGATGTTACTGATGTTTTCTTGTTCCTCAGATTGACAAGTCAGGCGAACGTGGGGACAGTGCTAGACTGAACTAATTAGGCATCAGTAAGCCGCCATCCCCCACCCTCTCTTACCTGCTTCTGTTGCGCAGGTCACATCTGCTAAACGAGCACGAGAACAGCATTGCTTTAAAGCAGATGAAGAGAAGACTTTGGTATAACACTTGGGTCGCAGTGACAACGGAGCAAGCATGTGTCTAAGTTTGTTTATTAATTCGGTCTAAGTTGTACAATTATGGAAACAACAAAACGACTGCTGGAAGCCCAGGAATATTTACAATCTCGCCTTGTTGTAGTGAGGTCAGTCTATGTTGTTGCACAGATTGGTTATGTTTGGTACCACAAGATGTTTAAAATTCAGACAAATTTGAACAGATTAACAATTGTATATACAGGAAATAAAAGAAAATTCAAGTATCAAAATACAGACAGATTAAATAACATTTGTATTACAAATCAGTCCCACTGCCATACATCACAATTAGCAAAAATGTCTACATTGCAAACTGAACTTGACTGTTCTCTGCCCTGTTAGGGAATCTCAGGTTTTTCTTCCAAGGGTAAGAAAAATGTTCACGCTAGATCTACTTTCTGAAGAGCAGCACATTTACTTCCTTTTGAAAAATGCAGTAAATAATGCCAATATGAGATCTAAAAGGGAGATTTTTTTGCAACAATACAGCTTTGCAAACACTGTGCTTGCTCTAAAATAAAGATCTGATTGCATGGAAATGATGCGAGCACAAGAAAGCCAGGGAAAATTCTGCTGCTAGAAATTTCTGAAGTGGGATGGAAGGAGCATTAAAGCAATTGAATCCACTTCAGCTACACACAGAACTGGAGGTACTATTTGGCATCTGGTCTGTGTCTCACAGCAGCCTTATGAAGGTATAAACTTTTCATTAGAGGTACATCCCGGAAGGTGCCATATCTTTCTCCCTAGAAGGGGGACAGGCACATACCCCACAAGTTGCATCAATTTTTCTTCTAAAAAGAAAAAAGCTCAAAGCAAGTTCAAAGAGAGCTGAACAGCTAAGATAAGCATTTTTTGTAAATACAAAATTAAAAAGTATAAAGCAGCTTTCATTTGGAAAAAAAAAACCCATCCCCTCCTATATTTAAAAAAGACAAGCAACTATGCATCTTAGTTCTTGAGTTCCCGGCCTGGACTCATGCCACGTACAAATGGAAGGCTCTAACATACAATCTGTTTTTGAAAAGGGGAACAAAACCCAGGATAGTACCACCTTTTCACAAGCAGGTAGTAAAGCAGACGCATTTTGATTCAAAGTCATATTCAGCACCAGAAATTTAGGGCACTTTCCTCCAGATACCATAAAACCCTGTAAGGAGGAAGAGCCAGAATACTGTGTAATGAACAGGTTATCAAATTACTAGAAGTCAGTAACAGGCATGGTCCAGGATCAGTCTCCAGCACACAAGTACCTTGAAAAAAACCCGCCAAAATAAAAGGGGAGATGCATTGCCAAAATAATTGCTTTGTCTATGAAGTGAGAAAGAGAGTATCTGGCTAAAGAACTGTTGGATCACTGAAGACAACCATAAGATTTATACGCAGGACTGGAAAGGACCACCAGGGTCACGTTAAGGCCAGTCCCTTGAAGATTGGAGTCTTCATCACCACTTCACCTCCAAGCCAACCTTCAAAAGCTCATGCATCAAAAAAGAAAGGTGTCCCTCCTCCCAAGCAGAGGTTCAATTTGCAATCTCTCCAAAAAGACTTGTTGCCAACACACCAAATATTTACAGTTACACCAGTATGAATTGCAACATATGCATAACAAGGAATGTTAGGTTTCCTAAATTCAAAAAAAAAAAAAAAAATCTCCACTTCCCCCTCTTAATCATTTACAGGTCTATGCCCTTGGGATTATGGTTCACTGCTCTCTCAGTCTTACAGGCTAGAGAGACTAAATGAAATCCTGAAATACAGCAGCAAATGGAGTTAAACAGAAATTATTAGGGCATATCATTCTAATAAAGCAGCAGGGTACCACATCCCCAACCATTACGATGCCTGTCGAGATTATAACAAGTGTGCTGCGCTACATTTTTGCATCTCAAGAATTAAAAATCATAACCATTTTATCATCTGTCCCTCAAGGGAAACAGTACTGTGGAAACGCATCAGTTCAGTCACAGCCAAAACTACTGTTAAATACTCTGGTAATTCAAAAGAAACTAAGTACACAGCACCTTCAAGATGGTGGCATTTGGGGATACAGGACTTTGACTGGGGCCAAGCCATCCTTCAGTTGATTTGATTTATCCTCAGGTATGGACTGTTTCAGTGTAAAGCCCAGAATTTATTTATCCTTATTTGTTCATCTTCTGAAACTGTTGCACTAATTAAATAATGAGCTAGTATCAAAAAAGTGCTAAATCACAAATGAATAAACATAAAACCCCCCAACTCTTCAGGGCATAACTGCATTTAAAACATGACAGGTGCACAAGAGGCTGGAGAATGGAGTCCTCTCCAGGTATTCAGTGCATAAATGGGAAGAAAGTTGTGTCCTTGCCATAGAAACATCAAGTATTGCAATGCAACAGTTCTCTGTAGGGAAAGCAAGCTTTGTACCATCGGTAATACTTGGCCATAACCGCTCTGGGGTGAAAGATCCTTTGCAGGCTGTTTTCCCTAAGTTATTTCCATATGCTATAAAAGCTTGGAGTGGCTTTGAAAACAAAGGATGCAGACCTACCTTGCAAGGCGTCTCACACTGGAGGAAGTTATTTCCAAGAATTTGGCATTCTCTATTGTTCACCCAGAAATGAAGCAAGTTTAAGTACCATTAGAGATGCACACATCACTCCCACTGCTAAGACTTCCTATTGTACTCCTTGTCGGACAGACAGCACTATGTGGATTCTCAGTAAATAAGGATTTTCCCTCACCAAAAATCTGCAATGCTACATTTTAACTGTGAACTTTGTTTTGCTCTGTATCATTTTGCATGTAAAAAGAACTGTTTTGAAAGAAGTTTGTCTCAAACTAGAAAACGTGACAATAGCTCTCGGCCTCAGAAGACTCAACTTTCCTTTGCTAGAAATGGAGAGCTGCTTTTCTCAGCTGGTTGCTGGGATCCCTTCCCCCCTCTGCTTTGGAAGCCCTCACTGAGCAGCCATGCACACACTCAGAGGCAGACACCAGTGCCAGATGGAGATGATCTTCGTGTCAGCAGGCCACTGCTTCTTAGGTCTCTGCCCCGTTACTACATTTCCGTGGTAGGAGACAGCTGCCTGGAGATCAGCTTTTCAGAGGCAAACAGAAAGGAAGATAATGGAATGAATGATTTACAAGTCATACAAAAACAAGTGCTGGGAAAGACGAGGCATATAGCCAGGGGATGAGACAAAGCCGTGAGCGCTATGGATGCAGCGGAAGCTTTGTAGTTGAGGCAGATGTGCCTGTGATCCCAGCTGTACTTGGACAGTCACCCTTTGAAAGGCACATGCATTTGGCACCTGGTTTTAAGAGGTGCTGAGGAACCTGCTGTTCCCAGCTGAAAGCAGGAGGAGTTGCAAGAGCTCAGACCCTCTAAAAGCAGGTATATGCGTGGGCAACTGCAGGGTAAATGCTTACAAGTAGAAACTACACTATCATCGCTATTACTAATTCAGGTTCCCTTTGAAGGGCAAAAAAACCCCCTCAGAACACTTTTACAGCTTAGAAAGATGCTAAGCCAATATATCGAACTCGAACCCCATCTCTCGGAGCACCTCAAACACTGCAGTATTCTGCAGCCTGTGACACTCCAGCCGTAAGATGGCACTGCAGCACCTTGGGCAACTGCAGTGCCACCGTTCTGCTTCTGAGGTCTTCAGGCAGAGGAACCATGGCTCTATGTTAAGGGGCTCCATTGCATGTGAAATATATGTACCAGGCAGAGTTTTCCTCTTTGTGCTTTAAGACAGTCCTTTGAGTCCTTTCACTTGGATTCTTACTAGCCTGGCTCTTCGCTTGAAGTCAGTTTGCCACTCAGTGTCATTAAGCCACAACAGACTGGGGAGACCAAACTCATTCCTGAGAAAGAGCTAAATAAAGATTTTGAAACATCAGATTCCACCACAAGTCTGGGGAAACAGAAGCTGAGAGACTACAGACCTACAGCCCCAGCAGAACTCGGACGCAAGCTCGTTCCACAGCTCTGCAAGTTGTAGGATAAGCCCCTAAGTAACAGCCGTAAATAAGCCAGGTTTGCTGTTCTGACTACTCACTGCTGATACACACGACATGGTTGTCAGGAAGGGAGATTTGAGGTAAATTCTAAAAGCTCATTTGGAAACGTGGAGCATTACTGGAGATACGTGCATGCCCTCCTCCCCATGTTTGTTTAAGATGTCCACATAGACTTGTCACATGGAGATGAGAAGGTGTGGGTAGTTGCTGTCCAGCTTTCTTCATAGTTCCCGTCCTAATATAGGCCCACTCTCACCACTGGCTCTCCAAAACTGGACTGTGAGGGGATCTTGCCAGTGATGCCAGACCCGGGGGGAGTTCAGACACTCACATTAAGGTTGCACGCTAGCAAGCTTTGTGCAGTCCAAATACTGCACAGCTAGAGCCCTCCTCCCGCTGCCCCATCTGCTCAGCTGTGTCCCTGGGAAAGGTGCGACAGCTGCTGCCCACGAGAAGTTGGTCAGCGTCCAAGATGCAGGTTTGCTACAGAACTGTCTTTGCGAGTTAGGTATTTCATGCATCAGGAGAGCAAAGCTGAGTGCAATGGGTTTGCTGTCACTGTGTGGAAGCCTTTCACTAGAGGATCTTAAAATAGCTCTGCACACTGAGTAAGCCTCACATCCCCCCTGTGAGGTAGGTACGTTTTGTCCCCATCCTATAAATGGGGAAACTGAGGTAAAGAGAGGCCAAGTTACTTAGACTCGCTGCAAATCAGTGAGTTAACCATCGGATCGTTCTCCTCCTCCTCAGCTTCATCTCATTGAGCTTTGCAAATGCAAGTGAAGGAAGAGGGGTTAGTCTAATGCACAGCTTGCTTGGGAATTCACGGGGGGCTGCTCTGAACGGCCCTACAGCGTACTCGGACCCTTCCCAGCTCTGCTCTGACCCGCGCAGCAGGTGCCCTGCAGTTGAAAATGCAAAGGATCCACAGTCATATTCAGCAATTAAAGGCAGCTTCTGCTGAAATACACAGAAATGGGGACGTGCTCCCAGAGGGAAACAGCATGCACTTAAGAAGCAGCTTGAAAAAGCAAAGGCAGAGATGCCCACTGATACAGGGCCATCTCCAAGTGAAATCCTCACACTCGAGGATGGAAGGTGACAGATGTTTCAAGATCCCTATAGCCCTCATCGTGCAGTGTTTTGTAGACTGAAAATAAGCCTTGGGATCAGCAGCAGACTGATTTCAATCGCATTTCTCCCTTCGGCAAAAAAGTAAAACCGCAGTAAACCTGCTGAACACAGCAAAGCTCTGCCCGCTTTATCAGACATCTAACAGCACAGTATCCAGCCTTCCTCAAGCACCTTTCCTTCCCAACACGGTGCTAACAACATGTGCCTTTAAAAGCTTAACCCCTTTACAGTCTGGAAAATGAGAACTGTGCCCATCGCTCACAAGGAGTTCGGTGAGTGTAAACAGAAAGCCTACAGGGGAAATCCTACAAGGGACTGAAATGCATGCAGCCGAAAAGCCTCTGCAGGGCACTGCCCGGAAGCCACCACCCCTGATCTCCGAGAAGGGTCAGAGCTCGCAGCGGGAACGATCGCACCCGGCCCAAACCAGCGCTCCCAGCAGAGCGCGCAGCCAGGTTTTCCGCTCCAGGCTTCAAGGAGAGCGATTGTGGGCAGGGTCCCCATCAGGAAATCTAGTGAACGTGTTATTTGCAGGCAGTATCACAGTGGTTAGTGTCGATTCAAATGACAGGTAAAAAGAGGGGTGAGTTCACTGGAACAGTACGCAGCCGTGGCTCAGTCGGGAAGTAGAGAATCTAGGAGGAGGGAGTGCGTGCACCGCAGAGACAAGAGGTCTCCATCAGTCCAAGGATAAGAATGTGAAATAGAAAAAAGGCCTGGGGAGTGTCACGTTGCCCCAGAGATTCACAGTGCCGGAGCGAGGGGAAAGACGTGAAAATGGCAGGCGGCTTCCTGGATCCACATCTCAGATTCCCACAGCCTGCATCCCTCTGCACCTCCCACCTCACAGATATCCTACAGCGTGTTACCCTTGTTTCCGAGTAAGGAGAATTCACAGTGTTCAGTAGTGATCAGGTACAAAAGCCGTTTAAGTCTACAGTCTCCTAAGTGCTGCTGCCTTTGACGTAGTGCCTACGCGGGGCTCAGTGCGAGCAGCTGGAGGAAGAGGGAGTTTAGAACAGCAGACAGATCAGATCGCAAAGGCACGGTTAGACTAGGTGGACACGGGGTTTGTTTGCTTTAGAAGATAGTGGTCTCATACTTAGTGCTGAGGGTCCGCTTCGAGTCCTGTTTGGGGTCCACAACCCAGGAGACACTGGCATGAGACTGGGAGTCTTGGTCCACCTCAGAGGGCTCCAGCTAGAAAACAAGGAGGGAAAATGCATGTTAGACCATCTGCGCTTCCAGGAGCCCGAGGCGGGGGCAGAAAGAGCAGGCATTCAAAGCACTCAGCGTGGTGCGTGCAGAGGCTGCTCGTCTGCCTAACGCCCATCCCCAAAAGGTGCATGTTGGGGGCGAAGCAGCTCTCGCTGGGGAGGCATTTGAGTCCTGCACAGCTCAAACATTTCTAGCCATGTAAGTCTCAACCCAGCGCCCTGAGACGGCTTCCTCAGCTACGGCCTGCGAGTCCCTACCACCACCAGCGACGGCTTCACTTCATTTCACAAACAAGCATGAAAAATTCAGCACTATAAATATGACACTATGAAAAAAGGCAGAGGGAGAAAGAGGAAGACAGCTCCTGGCAGGTGAGCTCCCACGTGATTTACGCTCCTGACCAAGCAAGGCTCTTTCCTCTTGTCCTCCTAAATCAGGATCCTACAGGGAGGTTAACGACGCCAGCAAGAGCACTGCAGCTAGCCGAGCGCTGCCACTCTGCGTTAGCGGGGGCAGATAGGAGTCCCTGGGGTTCGCCCGAGCCCTGGAACGAGCGGGGAGGGGACACACAGCAGCGAGGCAGGACAGGGGACCACAGCAGGAGGCGCGGGAAGCGGGGAGGCAGCCCGGCTGGGTTCACAAGGCGAGACGACAGGAAGAAGGGTAAAGACCTTAGCTCCTGGGCTAACAGACTGCAGCGGCAGGTAGGAGGGGCGGTGTGTAGTACAGGTGTGACAGTAACAACAGCGAGTGTCGGGAGGGAGCGGCACCTGAGCGGGGGGAGCAAGCAGAACACAGACAAAAGGAGACATTAAAGGAAGGCAACGGCTCACGCAGCAATCCCTGCTCCTCAGCAGCTCCAGCCTGGGCCACAGGGATAGTCCCGCACTGCAAACTGCCAGTCACCTACTGATCTCACTGCGGCGCTGCAGAGTTTCGAGCATGGAAGCCGCGCTGGATCCAGCAGGGCGTTTAACCCCCCACCCCGTCCGGGCTGTTGCCACCTCCGCTTGCCCTGATCCTACACGGATCCCTAAGGCCACAGCAGAGCTGCCAGCAGAGCCACAGACGCTGCAACATCAGCGGCGCCCGAAGCTACGACCACCGTGTCTGCATGCGGGCCGTCCCCACTGCGAAGGGGGAAGTTTAAGCACGTTGTGCCAGGGAAGCGGAGAGAAATCCCTGCCCAGATCACGCAGATCGCACCCAGCAGCCTGCCGGCTTGTGCATACGTACTGCGGATTTCCTCATGCCGGCTCGCGGTTTAGGCACCGGTTTGGAAGATTTCGTTTCGATCATTTCTCCCGCTGCAGCACCCAGAGGCCTCGCTCTCTGGGCTTGGAGGGCCAGCTGGTAGGCGACTTCGAACGCCTGCCCCAACGTGAGGATGATCTCGTATGTCAGGTTCTTCAGAGAGAGCACAGAAAACACAGAGCCGTTAGCTGCGCGTTAGCTCCCTCACCCAGCGCAGAGTCCACGCGCTCGGCGGCCAAGGGCCGGGCTTGCTTTGGAGCCCTCGGCAGGGCCCGTCGTCTCCCCGCTAGCAGGTCACATCCTGCTGTATCACTGGTGAAGCCGTCCTGTGCGCGCGGGGCAGCGCTGAGCTCCGGCCTCGCGGTAATGCTGGCACCGAGCCACCTCCCGCACACGCACAGCGCCGGCTGGCAGGACCACCTGCGAGATCGTTACATCCCCTTAAGCATTGCAGTTTAGCAGCGTTTTGCACGGTAAAGAGAAAAAGCCCAAACGCTTTGCGCAGCCCGAGAATAAAAGCGAGTTATGCTTCCACACAGTCGCTGAATTAAAAGGCTGTTAAATCAGCCCATTACGCTGCACATAATTGAGAGCGTATTAGGGTTTTGTTCACGGCTTATTCCCCAAGAGGGAAAAACTCCTGCCCTGCTTTGTTCAGTACTGGAAGCTGCACTAATGAAGGCAGACAAATATTCTCTTTGTCGACAGAGCTGCAAAATGAAAAGCATTTTAAGCCAGGACTTTGAGAGGAATATTTTAGGGCAAAAATAGGTGAAAGAGCCCTAGAACAGACCATGTATGTTTTTATGACTCACCACTAAAGCTGAGCAATAAAATGGGTGCAGAGACATGCCAAGATAATCTGGAGTTACTAGCCATCACCAGTGTCTGATTGCACATACCAAATTCACACTTAAACAGGCATTTTTCAACTCGTGGGCTAGAGCTTTCACACTCACGCGGGGCTCGACGCAAAGCAAATTGCACCACAGCAACTCACACTGCCACCACTCCTCCTGCAGCGCACTGCGGGGACGGTCTGAAGGGAGACGTTCAAGCTACAAATCCTGGAGAACAGGTGGAAGTACCCATCCTGCTAACATGCTCTTTGCTATTCATGTGCTTCTGGGAAACACCTCCACGATTTATATGCCAAGCCAGACCAGACAACTAACAGCACGTGCTGAACTGAGCAGGACAAGCAGCCTTGTACTGTGGCGTGCTGGGAGCAGAGATGCTCTAACCCACTCACCACATCCACGGTGCTGAAGACGTGGCAGTAGTGGTGGCTGGTCTGCAGGTCCTTGGTGATGTAGGCGAACGTGCAGAGATCCTCGGGGTCCTGAGCGGCGCAGGAGATGTTCCGGATCTCGTGCTCAGCGATGACGTTCTGCCAGGGTCAACCACAAGCACCCATCACCCTTGGGGGGATGCTAACTACACCCAGCAAATGGGAGCTGCAGCTACTGTGTATGGGGGACAGGGAGGAAAACAGGTACTGCCAGGGAGATCTCCCAGCCAGATGAGTCCCAGCCCTCTCCCATGGCAGGAATGAACGGCAACACAGCCCACAAGGAGCCAGCTTGCCCAGCCTTCGACATGCTGGCAATCATCCCACCCTGGTGCTCTCCCATGGCCTTAGCAGCTCCTCAGGACCAGATGTGTCCTGCAGCCGTTAGGGCAGGACTTGGAGGCATTTTAAGCTCACCTTGTTAGAGGCATCAATGAACTTCACCCCCTTGTACGTGATGGACAGTATTATGGTTGGGATCTTCTTCATATGCTCTGTGGATTTCTTTGGAAACAAAAATGTTCAAGTGAGCAGTGTGAATAAATGCTGCCTCCCTCACCGCAGCCCCCAGGCCCCCCTTGGGGCCAGCAGAGACCTGGAGCCACTGCCCTGCGAAGGAAGGCAACGGGGATCTGAAGTGAGCACAGCACCTCTTTTCTCAGTGGAAACGCCCACCTTCCCACCACAGTTAGGAGAGAGCTTTAAACTACCAGGAAAAGCACTGGGGACGGGACAGTTCACCAGCGTTACATGGCCTAGACCCACTGCTCTGCACACAGGGAGCCTGCAGGGTTTGGGAAACTGTAGATACACCAAGATCCCCCCCTCTGCATCACCCACTGCAGGCTGTGAGTGAATCCCCCCATCCCTGTGGCCTCCGTACCCTCATCTTGGCACAGGCGTCCTGAGTAGACTCTGTCCCTCGGAGATCTTTGATCAACATGGAGCCCAAGTACTGTTTGGAAGAGGGGGAGATGTTAACACGCTTCCAGGCATTCGGAAGGCTTCAGGCAGGAAATCTTTCCAAACCCAAAGCAACGCATAGATAAAGTCAAGGTTGCTGCTACCCTGGTGCTGGGGGGAGCAGGACATGGAGCACCCAGGACTCTTGTTCTTCCCCTTCACCTCCAGCAGTGCCCACTGGGGCCCCCACATTCCCATCCCAAACGGCCCTAAGGAGGGAAGTGACATCCCACCAGGGCCTGAACCTGGAGCACTCCCAGTCCCAGGAGGGAGATCGTGCACTGGATGGAGGGGCCAGCAGCCACGGCTGGAGAGGGGCAGGTTACCCAGGACAGGGGGGAAGAAGCGCGATGCCTCCACATGTGACAGCTCAACTCCAAAGGCTTCTCGCCCTCCTCACCCCCACAAGCCAAAAGCCACTTACATTGGCCTCGTACCCGCAGGACTCGAAGATGAGCTTCTCCGGCTGGTGCTGCCAGCTTTGGACTGGGGCATAGGGGGCAGCCAGGCTGGGGGGGCGCAAGGTCAGCTTTGACTCACGGCGGTCCTCCTGGGAAGGAAGAAACATGGATGTGAAGCCACAGCAGGTCCAGCCCAGGGTGAAACACGGAGCCCAGGAGAGCTCTTTGGGTCAACGCAATTCACGTTTGCAATGGCCAAATCTCACAGGGGCTTAGAGGAGGCAGCACACCAAGGGTGAAGGTGCCAGTAGTCATGGAGATGTGAACCACCCATTTTCATTGAGGCATAAATGAGCTGCTGGCTCTAATGTTCAAGCCAATGACAGCACAGGGAACAGGGCTCAACAGGCTCCTCGGCCCCCCACGCATCAACCAGACTCCTTGCTGCCTCCAGAGAAGGGGATCCTGCAGCGATCTGTGCAGGGATGCCCACAGGACGCAACATTTTAAGCATCCACTGACCTGTGGTTTGTAGCGCTCGGCTCTGGGGTACGGAGCAACGTCGGTGCCACGGTCATGTTGCCTCTTCCCAGTGTCCCCAGAGGGCAGCAGGAGATCAGCGGATCTGCCCGTGCAGGAGTCGTTCTGGCTCAGGGGCGACGACGTCTGGGACATCAGATCCTGGCACTGGAACAGGCAGACACCAAGAACCGCCCTGGTCAGCACGTGCCATGGCCCTGCCTGCTGTTTCCTCTCACCACACTCTTCCTCGTGCTGGCTGTGCCAGCACCAAGAGCTGGATGCCCCCCTGGGAGACAACTGCTGCCCTCCAGGCGCTTGCACTGCAGAGCGGGAGCGCAGGTGGGCGCAGCCAGCCGGCACGCCGGGCTTCGGCTGCTGACGCTTCCTTCAGGCTGTGTTGGTCCTGCCCCAGGCGAAGTGCTGCGGGCTTCAGGACTGAGCACCGACACAGCTCATTAACTCGATGGCCTGGGCTGGGCACATCCCACTGCCATCGAGCTCATGCTCAAACAGCAGCTGCTACCTGGCAGCTGCCCAGAGTGCAAGGAAGAGGATGAACCGACCCCAAGCTCAAACCCGTGCCCTGGTGTCCAGTTGAGCTCAAGGCAATCATCTCTCCTGAGGACTCTCAGGACGGGACAACCTGCTCCCCCTTACAGCGCCTACACGAAGGGCACCAGCGCTCCACAGGCGTCTGGAGTCCCTTATTTCCCATGCGATGCCCCCCGTTGCTCCAGGACTGTTTCAGGCAGGTACGCAGCCCTTTCTATCGCAGCAGCCGAGCCCACCTCCACCTCCCGCGAGCTCGTCCCAGGAGGGCAGGAGAGCCGCGGGCAGGACGTTCGGAGGAAAAGGCTCTGCTAAAGCGCCAAGCGAGGCGCTGAAAGCTGCCCCCCTCCAGAGCTGACGATTAGCCACCCCGGGAGAGCGCCCTGGAAGCGCAGCGAGAGATCAGCCCAGATGCCCGACAGCCCGGCTATTACCGCGGGAAAGATGCGCTGCCGGTACGTGCCAAGCGGCGCAGCAGACAATGCCGGGAGCTCACAGCTGCAAGACGCATTAGTTCTATTCAACGGCCTTGCTTAATTTGCCATTGACGTCCTTCCGCTCCCCACGCCGGAGCCAGGCGCTGGAAGGCGCCAGCTGTAGCGCCAGGAAGTGCCGCAAATGGCCCATTCTCTTCTACCGCCTCCCTACCCAGCATATCAATCAGTTGATGCTGCACCAAAGGACTTCGCCCCTACCCCCAGCCCCGCCGTTAGTCTCAGCAGTCTCAAGAGGATGTTTCAGAGCTCAGATCCTCAGCTGGCTGCTTCCCATCTGGGCTCTTGTTGCCTGAACAGGCAGTGGTGGAGTGGCGTGGAGAAGGTGCGGGGTTTGGACGCGGCTCCCTCTGGGCTCCCGAGCCCGCGCTCCGGGTATAGCGCCAGCACAAACCCCCTCGCTTTGCACCTGTGGGACCCTGGTTCCTAGAATATTCTGTGCAAGCAAGCAGGACAGCAACCCAACCAGCATCAGCTCAGGCTGTTTTGTTTTAAAAGCCCTTGGGATCCAAGGCAAAAGGGAAGAGGGCGGCAGCAGAGCAAGGACCACATGTTTGGGACAGGGAAACTCCAATCATTCCCAATTCCTGCTCCAGGAAGCTGATCTGCAAACACCACCGAGGAAGCAGCACGACACCTTCCCCCTCCATGGCATGCTGCCCTGTTATCAAGCTCACAGGTGGGCTGCAAACTCAACAAGTTTTCCTAAACTCAGCTCTCAAATGCAGGTTTTCAGGAAGAGTGGCAAATGTGACAGCTCCCCTCCCAGCCAAGCCCGATAACGAAGGGCCTGACATCCAAAGGTTCCTACTCCTGCAGTAAAAATCAACATCCACAAATCACATCAAGTACTCTTTGGCACCGAGAGCAACAGCTCTGGAAAACCCGAGCCAGCCCAAGGAGCCAGATTTCAGACTCCCAAACAGCGCAATCAAGACATCAGGCCCCAGCTGCATCCGATCTCACCAGCTGAGCAATGCCACACTCCAGCTTGTGGGAAAATTGTGTTACATCTGGCCAGGAAGCAAGGGGGAAGAGAATCAGCTCCATTTTCCCTGCGGCACAGGGTGGGAGTTGTGCCCCGCTACCCGCTCAGCGCAGGAGCCCGACTTGCACAGAGGCACCTGGCCCGAAGGAACCGTGTGCCATTACCCCTGGTGTGAGCACACCGGATCTGGCCTGCAAGGACTGAATACCATCTTCTCCTGTTTGTTTCAAGAGCAGGACACATCCATGTGCAATATTTGCTGCTTGGGTCACCAGAGTCTGTAAAGAGGAAAAGCTGAAGTGATGCAATTGGCCACGTTAAGGTTTCTCCCAGCACACCCTGGATGTGTCTGCACGCTTCGGTTTTCTGTTCAGCATGGTGAAGGCGACGATGGAATTTGACCCACAGAGGAGAAAGCAAGAAGCTGGTGAACTCATCCATCGCTTCAGCTAGAGCACATCTGTCCAAACAAATGGCAGCGTTTGCAGTTGTGTGGCCCAGGCTGGAGCAGAATTTGTACGTCATGACATGAAACCTGAAATTTGTTCTTACTCTGTCCAAGTGCTCTGTTCAGACACTGTTTTGAAATGAAGAGGCTTTTCCCGTAACCATGAGGCTTTTCTGATGTGGGTGCTTGTTTCGAAAACCCAACCAGAGATGAGGAGGAATCAGAGGAAAGGTCAGCGCTTTGGCCAAGCCAGGGCCGGGCTGGCCGTTACGTTTCCCAAGTTCTGCTTGGCCACGTTCAGAGTGGGAGCATTCGGCTTTGCATCAACCCCAGCAGCAGCCAAGGTGCATCGGCGGGAACTGTTTAACACAAAATGCTTCCACCTCCACACAGCCAGATGTGCAGTTGTCTCAACACTTCAAAAACTTTGTTCCCAAGCCACCAAATATCTGAGAGCCAGGAGTAACTTGAGCCTCCAGGTCAAATCGATTTGTTTTTATGAGAAACAAATCATTTAGGTTTTAACCTTTTTTAAAAAAGGCAATGCAATTTTCAAAGACCGCTCTCTACCTTTATTACTCTCGATACTTACCTTCAAAGGAGTTTTAACTTAAATATTGACGTTGTGGGTTTTTCTCCCTTTCTTTATTGATTCTGCTAGGCAGAATTTCCTGCGCATGAAAGCAGCAGAGTAAGGCTGAACGTGCTCCCTACTCTGAGCCTGGATACCCATCCAGCTCTCGATAAACACAATCTACAGGTCTCTGAGAGCCCCCAGGGGTGTTAGCTGCTAATCAGAAAGGAGATGATTATTCCTGACAGACTTGGGTTTAATTTCTGGAAAGAAAAGGAGAGAAGTGAAGGAGGGCCAGGGCAGAAGGAAGCGTCCTGGCCACCGCTGAGTGTGCTCCGCGCAGACATATCAATCAGGCAGCTCCCAGCCAGGAAACACAAACAGTGACTCACTCTCAGCTGCGAGAACCGCGGCGGCTTGGCCGGTGGCTCTTCGTACGGCCTGTCCGCCAGGGAGGCAATGATCCTCTTCCGATGGCCAAGCAGATTCACTTTCAGCACCTGCAGGGAGAGAGAGCGGTTCGTGCAGGGAGCGCCAGGGGGGGTCAGCAGCGCTCTGCAAATTTAACACGACTCCCCGCAAGGCACAGCGGGACCTTGTTTGCCACGGCAGGAGAAAAGCAATACTCACATTCACTATTTCAAGCTCCCAGAGGTTTTTCACAGTGTCAATAGAGCTGTAGCCGCTTGAGAGGAAGGACTGAATGTAATCCTGCAGCCCCAAGGAGTCGAGCCACGCGGGGACCGAAGGCTGGCTGTTCCCATCGCAGCCCAGAGGTTTCAACTGCAGAAAGCACAACCCAGGAAGGGGTTAAAAGCCCCAGGGGGCAGGGATCCCAAAGCATGCAGTGGCTGCAGTTAAAACTAGCTTAAAGATCACCATCGTTTCCCTTAGCAGCTTCAATGCAGAAATCACTGTATAAAGGGGAACGAACCCCCGCAGCCCTGCCACCCCGTTATCGGCTCCACGCCGGGGGGGTCTCTGTCTGCCAAGGCAGGTGTTGCCTTCAAGAGGAACCACCAGCTGCGGTGTCTACCCAGCATGAGCGAGAAGAGCTCCGAAAATCCTTCCTCCTGGGCCCTCCAAGCAGACCAGGGAGGGCTGAACCCTCTCCAAACTTGCAGTGCTGGAAAGCGCTCAGGAACTTGGCTAGGGCAGGTGAGCCACTGATATAAGGTTAAAACCAGTTTCCCTGGCTCTCTGCGCCAGGCTTTGTTCAGCTCTTACAAAAACACCCCTTTCACCTGCTTTTCCTGCTGGGCCTCACCAGCCCTGAAGCCAGAGCCTGGGACACGCTGCAGAACAGGCGGCTCGCGGGGCGGCTGTGAAACACCGGCGCTGCAGGCGAAGGCCGGCAGGAGGGACACCCAATCCCTCCCCAGCGCTGAGACACCTCCTCGTGTCACCCCGTGCCCGCACAGCTTGGCAGACCAGCGTGTTCCTCTTCCTCCCTGCTAGTCCCCAAACGCTTCCTTCCGCCCCTGCGATCGCTCCCCTCTCCGGGTCACAGGGACACGGCTGGAGTCGCGGGGACCAGCTTTCGCTTCCTCCGCTTTCATAGCCGCGCCGGGCCATGCCCCCGCGCCTCCCCGCTCCGCTGCCGCCCCCCTCCGCGCCTCCTGCGCCTGCCGATGGTCCCGACCTTCGGGAGGGAGCGAGCGGCCTGCAGGAGCTTCCGGCGGTGCTGCGGGTCGCTGATGCCGATCTCCCGCAGGTCCTGGTCCTCCATGACGTTGCAGCCCTGCGGGAGCGAAGCACATGGGAGCAGAGGGCAACAGAAGCCGCGTCAGCTGCTGGAGGAGAGACCGCGCGCGTTACAGCGTCCTCCGGACCTCGCCTGCAAGCGTGTCCCATCCGGGCCGGCCGCGGAGGGCTCCCGAGGGTGGCACTTGGGTCCCCACTCCGACCTTGGGGAGCGGGGCCGGCGGAGGCACCGGGGGGACCACGGCACGCCACGGGGCACCGTGCCACCTTCCCTGCCTTGCTCTGCACCATCTTCTTCCAGCCACTGGATTCCAGGCCATCGATCCAAGCCACCTTCCTGCTTTATATGCAGGTGCTTTAACCGCTGCTTAACGACCCGTCCTCAGGATAACCCCCCCCCCCCCCGGCTGCCCCCAGCCCTGCCTCCCTCTGCTCCCGGGAGAGCCGCCGCTGAAGGTCTCTGCTGACGGCACCTCGCCATCCCACTTTGGGGTTTTATAAGGGAAACCTAATTAAACCTGGCTGCTGGGCACAAGGCGGCCGCAAGGGCAGGCAGCCTGCAGGAGCAGCGGGCTGGAACGGCCAGCGCTCCGGCAGGGAAAGGGGGGCGGAGGAGCGCCAGGTCCGCGTGTGGTTTAAGCTCCTTCCCACCCTTCGCTTTCCGCAGTGCTTCAGCCCATAAATCTGGCTAAGTGCTACCCGCTGCAAGCGCAGCGGCTGAACACGAAGGCAGGAGGCGGATTAGCCCTGTCGTTCCGGGCCGGAGGCAGCAACGCTCCCACCGATAAGTCCCGCTCTCCGCCCCGAAGGGACGCTCTTCCCCGCGGCCGCCGAGATAAGCGCTCAGAGAAGCAGCGAGTTAACGCCGCGGATAAGAGATGCCCGAAGCAGTGTCTTTGGGAGAGCTGCCCTCAGAGGCCCGACTGCGGAGAAATAATTATTTAGCAAATGACAGCGGTAAATTAAATCAGCGGGCGATGGGGAAACAGGGCTCTGCAGTTGCTCGGTGGCTGCCGGCAGCCCCGGCACAGGGATCGGCAGCTCCCCGGCCTCCCTGGGCAGGCAGGGATGCGTACCCATAAAAACATCCCTCCCCTTTCTGGCTCACAAATTTTAAGCTAAAGAGCTATGTTTAATGTGCATGTCTAACAGTGGGAAATTATGTGCTCAGCTCAGGCAAAGGGCAATGGATTAAGGTAGCTTTAACGCCACCAACATGCGCCTTATCGGGCACAAGCATCTTTGCATGCTACAGCTCTACTATAGGGGCTGCCGGAAGGTCCGTGGGAGGGAGCGTATGTGTGAGGAATTCATCTCCTAGACTGAGATGGCTTTTAAAGGGCCTTTTTAAATGGACAGAAAAGGGCTAGAGCAAGCAACGGGATTTCTCCATAAGGCTGGAGAGCAAAGCATTGCCGTCCCGCAGAGGGGACGGAAAGGGAAGCACAGGAAAGGACCAACTTGCCCAAATTCACCCAGCAGGTCAACGTCACAGCCTGGTACCCGAGTTTCTGACACCTCGGCCCATCCTGCCCCCTCTGACCAGCCCATCCTAGAAGAACATTTCTTATTTCAGCCGTAAGGAGCTTGGTGCCACAGTCGCAGCAGGCGGATGTCAGCAAGGACACGGTTCCTGGAACAGCAAACCTTTCCGGCAGCAACCACAATGGCAAGGAAGGATGTTCAGACCCAAAGGAACCGGGATGATGGCTACATGTGATTTTTTATGCATAAAAATCACACAAGCTTGCAGTTCCTATTTGCATTTTTAATTGTGCTCATTTTCCAACGTCAAGCCATTTTTGGATGCTAAGCCACATTAGCACGGCACTGCCTGGCTAGCTCAGCCCCTCTCCCAAACAAGCAGCTCCGAGCTGGCAGCTCACGCTCTTCCAGGAACACCTACTTCATACTGACACTTCCTACGCCAGGCCCAAGACAAGGCAATAGACATTCTTCCAGTTTTGACATCTCAAATTCAAGGAAAATTGCTTGCCATGTAACAAGGATATAAGCTAGTTAAATACTGCAAAACCCACAGCTTTCTAACACTCCTTATTTTTATGTGTCACATTAAATTCCCTCGGTGCCAGTCCGTATTCTCAGGGTACTTGATGACGATAGACAAAGCAGAGCAGCTCAGAATAAATCACCGCAGTCTATTGTGCATGAGCCTCTGCTTAAAGGAGCATCCCTTAAACCCAGCCGGATTTCATCTCACACACAAAAAAATAATCTGCCACTAGAATAGATAATTAAATGTAAACACACTGGAGATCTTTTAACTTTTGACAACCGAACAGCTGAGCTGCTGCTTTTCAAACTTGAAACCTGTTTGCATTTAACACGCTCTCCAGAGCAAAGCCAAGGGGCAGAGATGCTGCTGCCGCCTGCCCCGGAGCCTCTCTGGTTCAGCATGGCCATTGCTGCGGGTTTTATCAGTGTCCTGCTCTCCACGCGGCTCCTGCATCTGCCAATTCCTTCCCATAGGGCATCTCTAAAGACTTTGCACTAAACCCCTAAGCAAGGGGGGCTCCCGGGCACTAGAGTCCCCGGCTTCACACCAGCACTGAACCGCTGAATCCCATTCGGTTCCTCACTGAGCCGGGCAAAGCCATTTCTCTGCCATAACGAGGAAGGGACGAAGGGAGACACGTCCGCACCCAGCAGCTCCCGGAAAAACAGGGCAAAAAGCATTCGTCGCTACGATGAGACGAAGCCCCTTCGCTACAAAGGGCTCTTCTAAAGGAGGCTGCCTCGAAGCAGGGCTGCAAAATTTCGGAGAAACTGCTGTTTGGTGTTCTTCGTTAGCAATATCTCATGCAGAATTTACTACTTATTTTTATTTTATTTTTTTTTTTTTTTACAGCCCAAGGTCCTCCCCTTTGGTAGTGACAGAGGTCAGCAACCAGACGAGAAGATGTCATCTCCCAGGTGCTCAGCCCCAGGCTCGGGGTTGTGTGAGGACGGCTCGAGCCGTGGCCGGAGGCCGGGGAGAGGAAAGTTCCCAAGGACTCGCACTGCACTTAGCCCGGTCCTCTGTGAGCCTACCACCTCCAGCATTGGGCTCAGAAAGGCCAATTATGATCAAAAAACCCTCCTCCGAAGATGCATTTCAGATTTTATTTGTTGTGACAAGTGCTTTTTACCTTCTGCATTGCTCCAGGCTGCTGGGGCGAGCGGAGCCAACGCCGCTCGGCGCTGCACGCGGGCCAGAGAGGTCTCGCCTTCACTCAAGCCAGGGCAGGGGGGGGACGTCTCCAAAAGCCCTGCTCATCCCAACTTCACACAGTTTTCTGCCTAAGGGGAAGAGGAAACTGCCCCTTGCTTCCAACAGGAAAGAGCTCTCACTATTACTGCACTGCACCTGGCCTGGCTGGCAGTCGCTGCTTGCATCAATCCAAATTTTAACACAGCACCGAGCGTACGCATTAAATCAGTTTTGTTCTTGGTAGAAAATCTTTGGAAATTTTCTATTGCCAGAAAAGCTGGGATGGTGCTTGAAATCCATCAGGAAGCGCAGGCTTTAACACCCCGTCTCTGCCCTCTCTACTACCCAGAAGGGCAGAGACTTGTCGGAGACCCGCGTGCTCATCCGGACTATGCCAGGAGCCCCGAAAGCCGCTGATGTAGCTGACCCGCCTCAGGAAACCCGAGCTTTTAGGGAAAGGGTCTGCTTTAGTCACGCTTCACATATTGCACTGTAATTAAACCGCCTGCCAGGCTCCAGGTTTCTCATTAAAGAAAGAAAAAGCACAATCAAAGGTTGCATTGTACGCAGGTAGCGTCCCCTCCTGCTAGTTAGGTGACCCCAAAGCAAAGCCTGCCAAAATCAGAGCTACCGAAATCTGCCAGCGTTTCTGCTCCAGCAGGGCACTCTGCAGGCACTTAACTACCCAATTTTCAGATGCTGCTTCTTACGCAGAGCCTGGCTTTAGTCCATCCTCCCTTTCCAGCTAAGGAAGGGCCCAAGGCAAAGAAAGTTTCGCCTAGGACGTCTAGTCCTCTCCGGCCAGCAACGCAGTTTAATGAATCCCGACCGTCTTGTTAACCTCGCGCTAACACAAGTGCTGCTTCTGTTACTGAACCATGTATTAAAGACAGGCCATGGACTGCAGGGGAGACTGGGACCAGAATGTGTTTGCTATTAAAAGCAACAGATGCAAAACCCAAACATAGTTTCACTAGACTACAAAGGCCTCTGCGAACAACTACAGCAGAGTGCCTTCAGCTGCAAGAGCCAAAGCATCCATTTTTTTTCCTTAATGTGCACAAAGCTCGTTTTTTTTTTTTCCTACTCCTCAGTACATTCAAGACGATTTGCATCTTGTCAAGAATTTTGCTGCCACTGCTATTGATTTACTTTTGGCAATGAAAAGCACATTGGAGATGGAGACACATCCACCTCACCGCAGACCCTGCTTGAACAGGAACAGCATGGAGCAAATCCCGACAACAGAGATGCTGCACTTTCCTTAGCCTCAACACCACTTACTGAGTTCTTTTCAGGTTTAAAAAAAAAAAATCACGAACACTGCTGCCGGACATGGGAACGGTGACGCGTGCTTGCTGCCAATGGGGCTGTATGGACCCGTGCTTGCAGTGAAAAGTTCTGCTAATACATCTTGCTCAAGAGGATAAGAGCAGCTAATGCCTTGTTAATGGACTAATTTATCAGCTTGTCCTAAAAATAAGTTTGCATTCTGCTCACATAACTCGGGGATTCGCCCTTAGCAGCTTTTCACCCACGACCCTCAGCGACAGCAGGCCGAGCATCACCCCCTTTTACAAGAAAAAAGGGAACTAAAGCTGCACAAATAAAATACGGCCTCGAACGGAGGCAGAGCTGAACACCTACAGCCTCTCCGGCAAACCTGCTCCCGTGGCTTATTTCGGAGCACGCTGCCGACCCCAAAACTGGGACCTGCAATTCCAGGGCCCAGGCGAGCAACAGCAGCACTTGGCCACAAGTGGATGTATTTGTAATTGGCCTCGTGATCTATGGGTTTTGCACCTTCCCTTAATGGTGTCTGCAGTTTGCGATAGTTCAGGAGGCTGGGGGAGAAAAGGAGCATTTGTTTAGTTAAGGACACAGCGATGAAGCCCTGGCTCCTCGCAGAGCATTCACTGCGGAAAGGGCTCATACACAAAAACCCACCATAAATCCCGCGTTAGCGCACAGCCACTCCATTTTTGCTTAATCTTCCCCCCGTGCACGCTGGCACCGTGACAATGGCAATGGAGGGTATCGGTCACGGTTGTCAACGTCAGGCAATTTTATTGCGAGAGAGAAAAAAATTAACTGCTACTTTAATGGCTTTTTTTTTTTTTTCCCCCAAAGTTTATTGGGCCCAGAGCTACTAATGAATCAAACGTAAGTATCCTCTAAACTGCCAGGTCTGGTCCACCCACTTTGCTCCTCAAAATCCACTACAAACTTGCTGCTCTCCATGAAGCTCATTTTCATCATTTAAGTAGCTTTGCTGCAGCACTGCCATGTCTACCTGGTCCGAGCTGCGGGCGAGGGGCTGAAATCCTCTCTCAAACCCCAAATTATTGTGCGACTCGGATGTCAATTCACACAGTCGCAGGCTGAATCTGCTCATGCCATCCCCTTCCAGAGATAATCCCCAAATCATACCATCATAGACAAAGCACAGTTCTTGCAAACCACCCAAGTAGCATTTGAAACCCACTGGAGAGCTGCCCAAAAAATGGTTTCATTGAATGAATTGATTCCCGCTCAGACGCTTGGCAGAAGCCCTCGCACAAGGGTTCAATTACGCTCTTATGGGGTGTTCATCCAAGGCATCAAAATCAGCCTGGGGGCCAAGCGACTCCAGGGAGGAAATACATTTCCAGCACATTGGCAGCAATGATAAACAGTAGACAATACCATGTAATGTGGCTTATGAACTCCCTACCTATGTCGTAAAAATAAATGAAAGCCACTTCAAGTCGTAAATCTGCCAGCCAGCACGAATCAGGCTGGAGAGATTCTGAAATCTGATTAAAAATTGTCAAAGAGTAGATTGCCAACATGTCGAGGTATTAGCTGTCGCTCGCTCCCGAGCGGTATTTGCTTCTGTCCACAGCGGCTCGGAGAATGCACCGATTTCCGATGTCAGACACGGAAAGCCACAGCAGGCCCAAAGCTTTGCAGCACAGACTTGGGAAACCAAGGCCAGAAGCATCCACTAGAGAGAGACCTTCTGCCTGGCCTGCTCCCTGGACAGCTGAAGCTCATTTCAGCGTGAAACCAAGGCAGTCTGCCCAGGTACAAGTCACACGCAGCGGTTTACCTGGGTCTGTACGGGGCTGTAATCAGGCCAAGTTTTCTCTTCATCTCACCAAGTGCAGAAGCAGTGAAATCTTATTTGTGCCATCTCTGAGAGATCTCTCTTCTTCATAGATCACTACTGTGCGCAAAATACTGCTGGAACACGTCAATCGAGTTTTTCCCCAGATGCCTACTACAAAACGACGAGTTTTATGTGAAAACAGAAAAGTTCGGAGGCACACAGACTCTCAAAGCATGCTAAAAGCCTGGCTGCCGCCCAGGGGACCAGCGTCTGCAAGCCAAGCCGGAGAGCTCGGAAGCCGACTCTGCAAGACGCAGCTCCAGTTCGTTGACCGAGGATGCCAGGAGGTGGCTCCAGAAGCAGTGCAGATATCAGGTGAAAGTGAAGATAGTGCAGACATCAAGCCAACACCTCACTTCCAAATTTTTTTCAGCTGCTCACACACACATATATATACACACAGGAGAAAAGAGGAACGATCTTCTGTAACAAAGAGCACTGCAAGCTAATCTACCATGGCACTAAATTACATTTAGTTAAATTAATGTCAGAACTCTTAAATTATTTGCGGACACCCCGTTCTTTCAGTGCCCTCTTCTTTTTGCCACTTCTCTCCAATTATAAAAAGAAGTCAGAGGAGCCTCCGGCACTACATGAGGAGAACAGACTTCCGCTTCTGATGCTGTCTTATTGAATCAGCATTAGCTGCTTTCTGCATGCTCCATGGGAATCTGGCCTCAAAAAATAAAGAAACCATAAAAGACTGGTTTATATTGTCTTTCACCTGCTCATTTGTGAATCAAAATGTCTTTGGAATAAATAAAAAGTTCAGCTACAGAATAATCATACAACGGCCAGAACATGTGAAGTCTGACCTTCTCAGATGTTATCCTGAAAAGCTGTCTCCAGCAACAGTAAACACGCAGTCCTCTAAGGAAAGGGAAAAGCTCTTGGAAATACTTCAGACAAACTTATGGGACCTAATCGAACATAAAATACTGTAATGAGAGTGCAGGTAATGGCATTTCCTTCCCCATTTCTGTGGCCAAATTCCACCCTGAATTACTGAAATTTCTTATTACACCGGACATGTCTTTTCTTCCCCCTAAAACAGAGTGGAGATGTGCCTGGCCTTTCACTCTAGGTCATGCCTGCTTGCCGCAGGGCACTGGGACCCACCATGCATCCCATGGTGCAGCACTGATTCCCCATGGACCTTCCAAAGGGAGCATCTACCGCAGAGGTACCTGCAACCACAGAAGACACAATGGGACCGAGGCCCAGGAGCAAGAGGGTCCCTTTTGGTCCATACTCTTATAACATTTTTCCTACTCTTACAGCTCCCCCAGTTCATTACTGGTCAAGAATAATTAAGCCTGTTTATAGTGCATTTTTCTGAAATCACGGTTTTGTGATCTGGCCCTTTATTCTGCTCCTCTGGTTGAGGAGGGGGCAAGGGGCCTCCTGAAACTCCATGCACACACAAGGGCTGCACCCCTCCACGGGAGGCGGCAGGGCTGCCTTTCTCATGGGTGGTGGAGTCTTCTTGGTTCGTTAGCGCCGTTCACGTTTGGCACGCACTTCTGCCGAGGATTTTACCCTACTTGCCAAGCTCAGTCAAGGACAGCACATCCACTGCCAGTAATGCTCGGCTCGCAGCTTCGCTCAGCTCTGTTTACCCGCTGCACAAATAAACCTTTCCCTCTAACGAAGGGATTCCAGTGGGCTGCAAATCAGAGGAGGAGAATTTTAAGCACCACCCTCCATTTTTTCCTTTTTAAACCCCCACCTGGCTGAGGAGGCTGCTCTTCTAATTAAAGCCCACATTAGAAGCAGAAGTTCAGTGTCACAGTCGGATTGTCCCAAGCCAGCAATGCCAGCAGTGAAGGTCACCCAGTGGCCAGAGAGGGTGAGCGAAAGAAGCTGCTTCCTTGGACTGCGTGGTTCACGCCAGAGAGGGACAGCAAGAAAAAAAAAAATCAGGGAAATGGTCTTTCCTAGCACTGCCCAGAAACACCACAATGAAACTACCATAGGCAATGCAAAGGGAACATATTAATTCTTCCAGGGACACAGAACCGTGGCCCAACATGCAGATGTTACTTTGCAGAAAGAGAAAACATTCTTTTAGAAAACTGCACTACTTAAGTCTGTCTTTCATAGCCCGTTTCCTCCCTCAGCCAAGACAAAAGATCACATGCAATCTGAAATAAATGTTGACTTCTAGTCCCTTTCCAGAAACACACACACTGGCAACTAAGCTTTAACTTCACGTCAAATTGATGTTTAAATAATCCCGCTGATTTGTGTTAGCAACAGCCATGCTAGACTGAAGTCAATACTCAAGCAAGATTGTTTACTTTGAACTAGTCAAAAAGCTTTCTGCATTTTACTGTGAAACCAGTAAGCACCACTGAGATGCTCGTGTGCCATATCAGGCATTGCAGCAGTCTGTTTGCACCAGAAAGATTTAAACAAGAATTTTACATCATGGAAACACTGACCAAGGCAAACACTGACCCTTTTAAGTGTTGGAACAGGGACACATCAGTGAGGTCAGTGCTGCAAACTCAGCCTGTCTGCAGCGTCCCACCCCAGCCAGAGCTCCTAAAACGTCAAGCGCATCCAGGCTGGATGATGTTTCACTGCACTTGCACACTGACGCGTGTGCTTCCCTTCTCCTTCCCAGGGCTTTTTTCGGCTTGCTCTCCCCCGATAACCTGCTTACAAGCACAGAAGTCTCCGCAAGCCCTGAAAGCAAGAAGATTTCTAACAAGCACAGTCTCAAAACCAACTGGTATTACAAGCAATACTATTATTTGTCCTGAATTCCCCCAAAAGAGAAAGAGCACAGGTAGAGAACTCCACATGCACAAGGAGAGTCAGTACTTAGTACTATGCAATGAACATACTTGACTGCCCTACCAAAGCAGACCTGAACTGCAGCAGAAACTGGAAGTTTCCTGACAGGGGAAGCACTGATCTGGTAAGCAGCTTGGGAGCGAGAGGTGGTGCTGGAGCATGAGGCCTCCCAGCTATTAGCAGAGCTGCTAAAACCATATCCAGACCCAGAGCTGTAATCCCAGGGACCACGAGCAAAGAAATCGCTGCTCTGCGTTCACAGCATGCTCCAGCTTTCTGCTAAAATACGCTTCTACTTTCCCTTTTTTACAGGAAAACCTGTAAAATGTTCATGGCTCACATTACAGTTTATATCTCCAACCCTGTCCCTTCAGCATAAACCTGTGAAAACTACAGGGCTCCAAAGTCCCTTTCGACTGTCAGTGCTACATGTTAAAGCATATAGGCAGAGCCCAAGAGAGGGAGCAGGATGATTGCCTCCTCTCTGCCCATCAGCTCTCCTCCGTACTGCAGGAGACGGAGCTCGCCCAGAGCTATCACCGTGCCGGGCAGAGCAGGCAGGAAGCCCCCACAGATCCCCCAACAATAGATCTCTGAATTTTCACAGATAACAAACAAAATAATCCTGGAAACGATGCACGCTTCTACCATCCTGGATTAGCAGCTGATTAACAAGCACAGTATATTTGCAGAGCACTTGTCATCTCAAGTCACTTTACAACGCTGTGCACTCAGAATGATTTCCCTCATCTCGGGGGTAAGAGGGCTTCCGTCCCAAAGCTGAACTACCCCGTGGGGCACGAATTAGCACCAGAGCCAACTGGAAGTACTGAGGAAATTTAGGAATTCCTTAAAATAAAACTGATTAAAGCAGGGGCTACAACAGCATTAAAAAGCATCAGATAAGCTTCTGCAACCTCCAGCTTGGGGCTCTTATCAGTGCTGTTTTAGCTTCTGACAAAGATGCCACTTTCTGCACTGAGTTTCCCAGGAAAAGCCCAATTCAATTACTGACCAGGCCGAGGTATCGTCAGGCAGAGCATCATCCTGCCTGCAAGTCCCCCCGCCAGTGATTTCCCCCAGTCCCTGCTGCGGTTATAGGATATGCTCTTTCTTAGACTATCTTCTTAATCACATCTTAAGTTACTTTCTATTATAGGCTGAATGGTCTTCATAAGGGTGTTAGATTACAGAGCTCTTCTCGGATGCTGTTTCTGTTCTGAGAACATCCTATCGCTACACATCTTAGTTTGTTCCTGCAAAGCTTTCTTCGTGTTTGCTCACAAACGGGCCACCTGGGATTCCAGGCAGCAAAGGGAGCATCCTTGGCATATTGGAAAAAAACCCCAAACCCTGCAGCGGTATACTCTGCAAAATCTTACGCAGAAAAACAGAATGTTTCTGTATCAAAAGATTCTGACTTCTTAATTTTTGCTACTAAAACTTAATTAGCCTCCTAGCCCATCTGGCAATTTGCAAACCATTGCCTAGCATTCTTTGGACCTCGAAATATTTAACATAATGAGGCCCTAATAGGGACTAAGCCTTTCATAAAAACTGTTTAATCCCACAAAAATAATGCCATTTAGTCTGAAATGTTCTTTATTAGCAATTGAAAGTGACAGTTAATAAAGACATTATTACCTCAAAAAGAAAAGGCTTGGACAACCTGAAACACTAGGAGCCAAGCATCCAGGTCCTTTGAGAACTCCCTGCGCTAGCTAGCTGCAACATCTACAACAATTTTAATAATTAATCTGAGAGCATCAAAATCATCATTAAAAACAACTGAACTACTTGTTTCTTGTTTGTACCGTACCTGAAGGTTTCACCCCCACAACATCAGAAGCTGACGGGAAGTAACGCCACAGAGGAAAAGAATTTTTACAATTAAACCTCCACGCTGGGCTGCCTGCGTTAGCTTGAACCTCCCAGGACTCAAATGAAAGGATTTAAAGCCAGTCTCGACGTGGGTGCCAGAGGCAACTCCTGAGTAAAAGGGATAAGCAGCAAAAAGGAAAGCAGCCAGGGGTTGCAGGAAATCTTGTTTTAAATTATTTGGCCTTTTAAGATTGTGAGGAAAGAGCGTCCCATTCCCTGAAAGCAGCAGAAGCTCATTTCCTACCCTGGGGGCTGTTAGCCAGCATCGGATGGGGAGGACAAGATATCCAGCCGTAAACAGCATGGGAAAGCAACTCTTGCCACAGACGCCATAAATCATATAGTGAGGCATACACAGGGAAGCCAATACCTTTTCTTTCTTTTTATAGATTAGAAAATTCTGCATTAGACAGTTTGCAACTAAGTATTGCTACTTACTGCCGATAAGCACAGTCAATAAAAACCCCCACTTCCAAGCCTGCAGCTCTCACCTTTCTTGGGGACAAATGGAAAGTTAATTTCCTTTTGCATTTAACATCTGTACTGACAGAGATTTACCATCACCCGTCAGCTCGGGTCTGTAGGTGGAGTAAAGGCAGTTCCTCTGCTACCTGCCGGCCTGAGAACTGACACTACAAGAGTCAAACACCCCCCGGCAGGGCATCCTAAGCAGGGGCTTACGCATTTAAACCCCTCGCGCCGTCCCCAGCGCACCCCAGCGCCGAGGCAAGGCGACCCCCGTAGGAGCCAAATCGGCTCACAGGGACGCCACAACCTCGGCCTGAGTTGGAGAGCCCGATGCCTCAAGGTGCCCGGCCAGGGGCTCCGGGGCGCCGGCATCGCGGGGCGCCGGCATCGCGGGGCGCCGGCATCGCGGGGCGCCGGCATCGCGGGGCGCCGGCTGCGGCCGCTGTCCGCGGTCCCGAGCGCGGCCGTGGTGGTGCCGGGGCTCCGCCGGCCCCCCGCGCGCCACCAGCACCCGGAGGTGCATAACCTACCGGGAAATCCGGCTCTCCAGAAGCATGTCGATCCTGCCTGGCTAAAGGGAGAGCAAGGGGAAAGCTGTCTGCCGTGGAGGCCAGGAGATCTGGCTGGGTACTCGACTCTTGGGGTGCTCTGAGGGTCCCACAACATTCATCAGAACATTTAGCCTGCTGGTGAGGCCACTTCTGAAGAGTGGAATTACGTCCTGCCTCTACGTACTCCTCCAGGTACACATTTCCTTGCCCCTCCAACCATGCTCCATTCGGTCTTCTCCCCTTTCTCCGGCCGCCCCCGCACACCCTCACCACTGCCAGCTGGCTGCTGTGTGGCAGCTCGAGGAGGCAAGAGGCTCCCCCTGACTCAGAGCAGTCGTGGTTGCTCACTGCGGTGTTTTCAGAGCCCCCTTCACCTGCCTCGCACCACCGCTGTCAAGCTCACGTCCTGCTGCATATCGCCTCTCTGCGCCACTGCAGCTCCAAGAGAAGCCGCCACTTCCTTTCCAAGGCAGAGCATCACTCCAGCCCAAAGTACTTTGGTTTACGTCCATTTTTAGAAATTGTACATTTGCAAAGTTTGAGGAGTCTGCACACTGAAAGGCGTCTCGTCACACCACGCAGGAACCCCTCTCCCCCATCGCCAAGAATTTTTGTCTTTGCAGTTCATTGTATCATGAAAACTCTCAGATTTTTATACCATGCAGCTTTAAGTTTCTAGTCACTGGTTACTAAAAACCCTCAACGTGAAACATTAGGGTGTCATCATTAGGTTTCAGAGCCAACAGTGACAGCACAATTAGCTACAGATCATTAACATTCAGCCAGCATGCTTAAAGTAAGAATACTTCCAACACTTCTCCAGATATCAAGAGATCTATCACCTTCACAGTCCAGAACACAGACTGTTCAGTGATTCTTCAAAACAGTAATGAATTTGGGTTCCCATTTCTGGAGTAAAGTGGATATCAAAGATATAGGGAACAAAGTAAACAGTTTTTCACTGTAATTTTGATATAAAGTGTTAACAACAATTAAATGTGAGGATGAATAATCCAACACAACCCTCATTTCCTCCTTTCATCTAACCTTCTGCACACCCCCAAGACCATCCTGCTGGGCTGCAGACCCCAGATCTGCCCCACAGCTGACACGGGGTCGTGGTACCAAGTCAAGGTTTGGCCAACGTGTTTGTCAGAGCCCGCGGGTCCCACCCAGCGACTTACCAGGAAGCGGACATCATCAAAGCCGTTCAAAAGCAGCTTACTCTCATATTGCTGCAGGCCAATGGACTCCAGCCACTCCCCGACACTCTGCTCCAGCATCCGCGAACCTGACGAGAGAGGAATCGGCAGACGCTTGAAAAGGGAAAAACCGTTAAGGCGGTAGCAGCGGCACTCTGAGGAAGACAGATGGCATTGCCACATCATAGTCATTACCATAAAGAAACTCAAAAAATTATGCTCAGAGTACAACAAATCAGCTGGCAGACAATTCCTCTGGTGTGCACAGACCATGGACAACAAGCTTCCAGTGCCTCCCCGGGCTCCGGGTTTAATTTGTATCCCAGTTAACACTCAAAAACCACCACCTTGCCCGAGCAAACTGTTTAGAAGCACTCCTGGGACCATGACATCACATGCACTGCTTTCAGGGCTTGGGCGAATTTCTTGCCAGGCAAACATATGAAGCCCAACCCCGTGGGGATGCTGATCCACTCCTTGGCTCATCCGAAGGGGGCGGGAGGAGGGCAGCACGCTTTCCCCCGCGGCATTCCCAGCAGGAGTCGCAGGTGTGAGGGAATGGAGCGGAGCTGCTCACAAGTGCACGGAGCCGGGCAGGTCCTCTCATCCATGCAACTTCGGACGCACTACCCCGCGCAGCGGGCCAGCGAGAGGGCCGGGAGCACTGGAGGCACAAAGCAGCTAGAGAGAAAATACATCTTTATGCAGCCGAGACACAAACAGACACGACGGACTTTCAGAAAAGCAGCAGAAGCCAGACTAGAGAGCAGCTGTCCACAGGAAGACATGCAAGACAAAGAAAGCACACAGACTGCAGCAGAAGAAAAGGGCTTATACTTTTTTTCCCCAAGCAGTCCTGAAAGAGGCAAACCATGGTAAGGGTTTTTTCCTCTCCGTTATTGTGTCATGAGGAGCAGAGGCGTGAGCGACACCAAGCACGAGCCTGCGAGTCCTGGCACTGTCATTTTACCACCTATCCGGAAGCATGGCATTTCAGCACACTGCTCGGACCGGGCTGGCTGTCTACACTGGAGACTAACTACAGCGCTGCGTCGGATGACAGCGAGAGAGGGAGGAATCGGTACATTTTTCACTCAGTACAGTCGGTCCTGCCAGGTGCTTGGTGAGTGCTTGTGTTTGCCCTTCCTTCATTTTCTTCAGCTAAATGCAGATGCTGCATCGGAGCCCCTCACTCACACAGGGAGCAGCTCTGGAGGAGGCGGCATTTTACTTCCTTGCTTCCAAACCACACCAAAATAAAAAGAGGAGACCAAATGCAAGCACCCTCTCTCCTCTTCCTGAAGCAGCTCAAGTCCGAGACATGCCCTGGCACCTCCTTTCAGCCTTTGATAAATGAGATTCTTCCCAACACCCTAGAGAAGCTGTGCAGGCAAGCTCTCCCTTCCCTCATCCCTGGGAAGAGGGTCCAGTGACTTGTTACTCTCCTATAGCAAAGCTTGAGACCTTAGATATGATAAGAAAAGTTCAAAGATCTCCTTTTCATCAGGGCTCAGAGAATTTGGTATGCAAGACATGCAGAATTTTTGCAGGCTTCTTAACACAACTGTGTTTCAAGGGTATATGCAAAAAAAAGATGACCAGGAAAATCAAGTTTGCTTTCTTTGAACCTTCAGGTCAGGTGAAGCTGTTTGGTACCTTCCAAGCCATCCTTCCCACCCCGGCCCCGTCACAACAGCGGCATGACGCAGAGCTCACGGCGCAATCTGGAAATTCGTGGCGCACGGGATCCTGCCACGCTGGTCCACAGGAGAGCTCCTCCGCCAGGCGAGCGGCGCTCGGCAGGTCCGTGGGAGCCGGCCGGTCTTTCTAGTGCACGCTGCAGCACGAGAGACGCAGAGAGCGCGGGAGCTTTCCGTCTCCCTCCCCTAACGCAGCCCATGCAGCAGGGCAGCATCTAAACCCGGAATTTAGGCAACAAGCTCCTGCTTGCCCAGGGTCTCCATCCTTCCCCTCCCGGCGATCCGCGAGCGGCTGGAGAGCCGTGTCCCTTTACCAGGCAATCGTGTGTCCTTGCGGAGAGCTGCGGCGGAGTGCTTTGTCTGAAGGCAGCGAGCTCCACGCTTGCTGCTCCGCTCTCAGCCCTGTCTCCTGCTCTCGCATTGCCTGTCCCTCCCTTCTCTCCATCCTCTTACCCCTCCCAGCTTTTCCATCCACTGTACGAGCAGCGAGCAGCCTTCGCGGCAGAAGCTGCAGCAGAGGGGAGGGAGGCGGCAGCTTTGTAACTCAAGTGGAAATTACTGACTTCTCAATATTTACTCAATGATGGACTGCGCAGCATGGGCTTGCAAAAAAATGACGTTACAGGTTCGCTTTGACAGTTCAAAGTGATTTGTGGCTGGCTCAGAATTAATTTATCGAGAGAGAGGTGAGGAAACTGCTCGCTGCCTACTACAGCATTTCTGGAAGCAGTCGGGGTATTGGCAAGGGGAATGAAACCAGAGCAATTCCTTCCTCTGAGCTCCTGGATTTGCTTTTACAAAAAGTCTTTACTCTACTCAGCCTTTTGTACGCTTGTAAATACATTTCTGCTTTTACAGAGGAAATCTACAGTGACACCAAGTGCAGGTTTTCTGTATTTAAAACCACTTCAAATCAAGGCAAATGAAGTGGGGAGATTGCAGGTGGGGGAAGGGAGAGTGGGTTAACTTGAAAAAGCAAAACACGGATGCTGTTTGCTAAGGTTGAGAACAGAGAAATCCAAAACACGCATGATACTTGCGTGGTACAAGGGCAACACAGGAGCAAACCATCCCAGGCGCTGTGACCCCCTGGCAAGAGCCTGACCGCAACTTCTGACTAAAACAAACCCTAATCCTCAAGCAAGTCAGCTCCATCCTCCTTTCTTGTGCTCTGAATTTTAGGAATCCTTTCTTTATAAGGATGCCGGGGGGAAAAAAAAAAGCAGTGGCTAGAGTAAAGCTAGAAGTAATGAAGTAATCAAGAGTGTTTCGAAGTTGCAGCAAAAGGAAATAAAAAAAAGGGGGCAATTCAGTTCTTGCAAGACCTCTTTCAGGTAACACCGTGTGCTTCAAAGAAAACAGGAAGGGACGGGGCCACCGGCACTCAAAGGTCCTTGCACAAGTAGTTGTTTCAATAACCACCTTTGATGCAGTGGTTGAGGCTGTTCGGAGGAAGGAATAAGCGGGTCATCCCTGACAAAAAGCATCACGCTTTGCTCATGGACACCGATGGATAGGCAAGGAGAACCACATCAGCCATTAACGCTATCAGCTGCGAGAAACAGAGCCAGCGTCCGACCTTACCGGAACTAAAACTGATCAGCCGAATGCGGATCGCTAACCAATCTCCCCCCCTTTGGTCCAGTAAAACACTGAAGCACGTTTCTTGCGTCTCAAGAGTCAACTTGCCGAGCCCCGAACGCGCTCCCTGCCCGGCGCAGGTCACCTCCCGCCTGCGGGTCTCGCTCGCGACGCCAGCAGCGATGAGGAGCTGCAGCGTGGCGGGGCTGAGTCTCTGCCGCGAGGGCTGCGCTCCCCGGCCCCTCCGGCCCACGTCCGGAAGGGAGAGAGGAGCAGAAGCAGGTTGCTGAAGCTAAATGAATGCACGACTGCAAGTCATACGTGCACAGAGACACAGAGCTCGGGCTAAGTCACCGAAGCTGAACGCACAGCGCTCCGTTCCCCGGCCAAAAACCCTTGAAGGCCGAGGTTAGGTGGAGCACAGCATCCTTTAAGAGATAGATGCTGTCCCTTGATCACCCACCCTCCAAAAAGCGCTTATCAACAGGGATCAGCATATGCTTCAGTTGACAGACGACTTCTCCCCTCCCCAGGGCCACCCCACTCTTGGGATTCAGCCAGAGAAATACATTTGGAAGATTTCCTCGCACGCTCTACCAGGAAACCAGAGGGACAAACCTGCCGGCCAAGAAAGAGACTCGAACCTTAAATTCGATAGAGATGTCAGGATACGTTAAATCATCTTAACATCCAAGGGCCTGAGAAGTTAACATGTTCATCCGTAATGCCAGGGCAAGACGCGGAAGCGCTGCTGGCGTTTTCCGCAGGGGACAGATCAACGGTACAGAAGTTGCATGGGAAGTCCGGGGCGTAGCAGGGACCTGAACCCGGGCGTCTCAGGCCCTGGGCTAGTGTGCCAGCAACGTGACTCCATCCTGGGTCACATCGCGCGGCAAAGCCGCCAGACACTAGGAAACGTGAGCCTCGATCGCAGGCTAGAGCGGGCGTGGGTTGAACTCCCATGGGGAACACCCGCCGGAGTCCTCCGCCGGCACGACAGCCCAGGTGACAGACGGACACGAGATAAGGTTTATCCTGGTGAGTGCGCGCTGCCTGCGTGGATGCTTATTAGCATCTCATCAAGAGGATGTCAACGCCTACAGCTGCACTTCAGAAAAGCCCAGCACCATCCGGATTTAGGAGCATGGCAAAGCCAAGCCAGGCAAGAGCCGCCCCGATGCTGCACTGCTGGCACCGGCTCTGCTCCCGGCACAGCCGTGGCACGGGACAGGGCAGCCGCAGCTGAACCGCTCTCACCAGCCGAAAGCTTTTCCTACAATGACACTGTCGGGAGAGATTTCGGTTTTCTAAAACCCTCGAGCAGCAACATGGCATTCAGGCGCTCCCAGTCCCCGGACGGCAGAGTTCATCAGCAGCCATTTCATCCAGTTCTGAACGCCGCGTTTTGCTACAAACAGCCCCGTTTCAAAAGGCATCGTCAAAGCCGTGCAACGGTCCTGACGCCGCTTTTCTAGTCTGAATCCTGAACACAAACTCAGCGCAGAGCTCTCGATTCCCCGAGCCCCAGCCTCCCCTACTTACAACATTTATGAAAACGAAAGCGTTTTAACCCCGCGTCCTCTCCCGTTGCTCCAATGCTGCATTGCGGAGATAAGAGTTATAATAGTTGCAAACATGGCCGGTGGAGGCTCTTAATACTCGCACTGTTTGAGGAAAATCAATGCACCCAATGACACTAAGATTCCTCCTTCACCTTTTTATGGAAATTAGAAAAGGCGAAGACAAAATGCACCACTAAATCATCACCCACACTATTTATAAAAGGTAAAATTAATAGAACTGCATACTTCAAGGCCACAGAAGCATGCAGGTAAAGTATTTTTCTATTAAAAAAAATAAGGAAATCACAAAGGGTTTTATCTGATTTGGAGCTATGAGGGGGCATTTAAAGATTTATCGGGTGAATGAGCAGGAGAAGAGATATAAAAATATTCTGGCAAATACACTTTATGGGTTGCAGAAAAACAGTAGCTTTGCTGGAAAAGCTCTGCATCGTTCCAGCTGCTCTGGACTATCCACATCAGAGGCCGGGTGGCAGAAGCAGCTCCATAGGGCCGGGACACCCCTCCAGAGCACCTAGACCTTGTGCGGGCTCTGCTCTACTGTGCCCAGACTAAAACCTGGACCTCCAAAAGCTCCAGCTGAGACTTGGACTGTACAAGCACACAGTAAACAAAAAAAAAATAGTTGGCCTCAGTGATGGGGCTGCAAGGGACACAAAGTAGAGGTCAAGGGAGTCTGGCCAGAGCTAAACACTGACTCCAAAGCCCAGATTAACATTAATTATAAGGCCACTTTTCCTTACCTCTGTGCTGACTTAAGGCCATAAGACATTCAAAAGGCCGTGACCAGGCTATTTTTTTCATTTCCTAATCTGACACAGGAAAAAGAAAAGTGCCCATGGAACTGCTTACGTGAGAGGCCTCAAAACAGCTAATTTTAGTCCCTCCCTGAAGCAGGGTTCATCTGCTAGGTTGGAGCATCAGTGTCACCTCTGACCTTCCAAGGGACAAGGGAACAGTGTCTGGAGAACCTGAGCGGGACCCGACGTCCAGCACAGCCTGGAAAGGGAAGAAAGGGAAAAATATCCCTCCACCTAGGTGGTGGTTAGGGGCATTAAAACCAACCGTGCAACAGATCTGAGACACACTTAAATATAGAAAATATTCTTGCGTATATGGAAAAATCCTGACTGCAGTGACTGATGTATAACAACTCTGAATACAAAATTCCCACCCCATCCTCCAGAACTGAAAGGATTTTGTGAACCTTGAAGAAAACTAGGTAGAACTAATTTTATAGAACAAGGCAGAAAAATACTAGAGTGTGGAGGGTTATAAAAATATTCTTATCTCTAAAGAGCACAGATCCGCATTTAGGTAACTAAAAGTGTCAGAACAAAGAGCATCTTGCTCCTGCATTATGCATTTGAAACAAAAACAAGATTGTTGTGGGGACTCTGAGACCTGCCAGAAGACAAATATACAGCAGCTCCATTTCAGACTGACTACTTAAAGAAAATTTTGTTGTTTTCCACCATCCATCGAAGAAGAATGGAAACTTGAGACGAGCATATTTTGAAAGGCAGGACAGAACAGCGAGCAATTGGTTCGACTTTCGCAGGGGCTATGTCGAGAACAACAGCAACTGCAGCAGCTAGGAGAGCAGCAGAGCTTTCTATCCCTGCGATACTGGCTGGAGTCTTTAAAACATCTTTCAGCTGCAAATTAGATTTTTTTTCTTGAGCATGGAAAACGTGATCCTCCTCCCACACAATGAGCAAACTAGTTGTGAAGTTTTAAGTGTCAGAACACACTGGTTATTGGGCTGTGGGAGAGGGGGCAACGAGCCAGGCATTCAAGAGCCGATTTTACTCCTTCAAACTCACAGAAGAGCACAAGCAGCATCCCAGGCCACTCTCACAAGCCAGCGATTTTCATCTCTGCATGGAAGGAGTCGTCGTGAGATCTTACCCATCTCGACAGAAGGGCTGTAAGGAGTCACTTAAGGTATCAGAAGCCACCAATAAAAACTCCACAATTCCCGGCAATAAGCGTTTGCTTGAAGTTATTTGAAGATGCAAAATCACCTCTAAATTAATCATATCCTAAACAGTAATGCTAAGTCCCAAAATGCAAAGAGGCAGCCAGTTTCAAGAAGCAGCAAGATCCTTTCACACCCACACCGCGGTCACTGGGTGAGTATTAGCGAACACGAGAGCAACCAGGGTCTCCCCCCATGCCCATCAGGCGGGGGACCCCGGCTGGAACACTCTTCACCCAGCCCATTTCCCCTGAAAGCCTGCTAGGGGGGAAGGACAACTGCATTAAAGTTAAATGAACCTACATATGGGAGCACTGGATTAAGATTGCTGCTAGTTGTCTTAAACATCACGCTGTGAAGCTGCGACATGTTCCTTCCGCTCCTGCGAGCCGAAGTAGGTTAGAAAAGCTCTGCCAGCACCTTGCTGTGCTCTACACGAAAACAGAGACACACACGCAAGCTGGGTACGCTACCTGAGATCCTCTGCTGTTCCTGAGAAAAGTCAATGCCTTCGCCGATGGAACTCATGATTTTCTCAATCTGAAAACAAAAAAAAAAAAGCACATGCAGTGTTACTCAGAAAGCGTTTAAGGCAGCCCTGGGATTTCACCTGCCATGCGGCTGCCGAAGAAACCCAGGCAAGGATGTTAAGATATCCCTGGCCCAGAAAGGATGTCCTTAACACCTCGTCTGGAAAAGTCGTCTTGAGGACGGATGGCTCAGAAGGGCCGCGGAGAGGCCAGGGCTCTGCAGAGCCTTCCCCTCCACAGCTTCCCAGAGCCTGAAAATAAGCGGCCCTGAGAAACCCCACCCCCTAGAGCACAAAATTTGGGGGAAGAAAAGGAGCCCCAAACCCCTTAGCTCGCCCTGTACAGACATGCAGCCCCTCCTTCACCAGCAGCAAAGCCCGAGAAATGCAGGTCTCCAACTCTTTCCTGGCATGTGCAAGGTAAGCTTGGCTCCAGCTCAGTCTGCAAGGCTTGGTTTTGGCTTATTTTTGTTTTGTTTTTTAAAATCACATTCCCCAATCCTATGCAGGTAACTTCTGCTCCTTACCACTTCCACTGAGCGCAGAGATGCTTAGAAAGAGTTCGACAACAGATGCAGTTTGCAAAAGCAGCAACATCACGGGGGCAAATGCCTTAACTACCCAGGAGAGGGAGCTAAAGACAATTTCATCCCCCATTTAAGCAATTTAAAGTTAACAGCTCAAGGCAAACCTCATGCAATTAGGAAAAAAAGTCAAAACTACTGCCTAGATGGTGCCTTCGCAAGTCCACTTATGACTTGGATACAAGTGACTGTACTTGCCACTAAAATTTTTTTTAATGAGCTGCAATTTTCATACAACCCAGGAGAAGTTTTACACCAGATTGTCATAAAGGTCAATAAAAAGTTTTCAAAAACAGTCCTTGAGCAGAATTCGTAAATCACGACTATCTAACACACCACTGCAGAGGGAAAACTCACAGTGACAACTGCTAGGTTAATTTTGTTAAGCTGAAGGAGCCGATAAATTGCAGTTCAGAATTTTCAATAATCCAGAGCAGTAAACAATTAGAGCCTCCTATTGCTCAAAGAGCAATGAGACACTTGAGAGGCTCAGGTCCGGTTGCTTATCCCAGTCTTCAATCTATAAACGGAGTAGAAAATGAAATAAAGTAAGCCCCCCGGGAGATTCCCAAATAGAAATTACTCCAGAAAACATCCCCAAGATGCCCAACGCGAAGCCGATGCAGGCTGGCAATGGCAGGGGAGGAACAGAGTCTTGCACAACTATGTCTTTTTGGTCCCTTAAGAATAGGCTTGGGGAAGGAGCACACGTTTTCCTGGAGCTCGTGCCCCAGCATCTGAGGGCAGCCGTGTGCCCCAAACCGGGATACGGGACCCCGGGAACACCACGGCCATCCCCAAGCTCACCCTCCGGCCCAAAGCAACGGGCGCTCGGAGCTGCACCCCTTCAGGGGATCTTCAGGTGGGGAAACAGGTCCTAAAAGGCTCCTGCCGAGCCGGCTCTCCAGGAAAGCCCTTGCTGCTTGCGGGGAGCAGTAACATGGAATCTCCCTAGGGAGAAGGCATTCAAGCAGCCTATGGACGAGATGCTTAAGGATGGGGCTTCTCCGCCTCTAGGAGACCGTGAGGACAAGTATTTGTACTGCACTTGAAATACAGCTAATGCTAGCTTACTGTGACATTTGAGGACCAGCCATAAAAAAAAAAAAAAGCTGAATTCCAACAAGTAGGGGGGGGAAAAAAAGCAAAGTATGTTCTAAAATGAGATTTCAGTTAAAAGGAGGGTTTTGGAGACACTGAATACACAAGCGCTGCCCTTGGCATGCTGTCTGCAACACTTACAGCAGAATTGTTTATTGCTCTTCACCCCTGATCACAACTGTAACTCGAATTTTTGCTAAAATAGCTGGGCGCTCCCTGACCCTGATGCCTGGCTCCGCACAGGGCTGCCGCAGGGTTGTAGAGGTCCGTGACGGAGCCAGACAAAAAAAATACAGACCCGAGGCTTAACACAGTCCCTAATAGAGCAGCAGGGTTAGTGATCAGAGCCCTTATTTCACAGGAGGAGAAAAATGAGAAAGGAGAATTGATATGATAACCTGGAGCATGAAGACTTTTATTTGCAAAGGACAAGTTCAGAACCTGAATCAAAAACTACAAGCTAGTTGTATAGGAAAGGGATTTGGTGTTTTGCCCTCAAGTTTCAAAGGATGCACTAAAAAGGATGAGGCCAACAGGCAAAAAGAGGCTGATTTCAAGCGGACACGTCGTCTGATCTCGCTATTGAGGCTCCCTGCGGCCGAATAAGGAAGCCCCAGAAATAACAGCTTTGAGAATTGGAAGGAAGAAAAAATGTTTTTTTTTCAGCTAACCTAAGGTTCTCGTGTAAATCGGCAACTCTGCAGTATTGACAACAGAAGTGCGGAGTCAGCTAAGCAGGAACTGGCTAAGAGGGAAAAAAAAGGGAAATTAAAGCCTGCCCTGCAGCACTGAGTTTCCTTTCCGTTGCAAACACCCCTTCGAACCGCCTCCCTCGGCTCGAGGCGTTTGTGACGGCCGCCTTCCCTCCACGCACAGCCCTCAAGTCCAGTTTTCAGGAATCCTCCCATTTTGCAGGAGTCCCAATGGAGCCTGAAGGAAGCGCGAGCGATGCAGCGGCTTCTGCTCGAGCCTGCAGGCGACGTGGGAGAAGCATTAATTGCTTCACGCTTCTCGGCAGAGGTTATCGACTGAAACCCAAAGGCAACATGAGCATCATGATGCACGTTTTTCCTGGTCACTGTTTCAGCAAGAACCGCCTGCTTTTGCCGTTCCGAAGCAGCCAATGCTTCCCAGCAAAACCTGGAAAACCCACGACGCCCTTATGCATCGCCAATAAAGACCATGCAACGCCTGAGGGAAGCAGCGGGATGGTGCAACACAAACCTCATCTCCAAATAAAACCAGGGGCTTGAGTGCTGACTGCGTTACTCACTTGCGTAGGCAAGCGCCAAACTGGAGCCGTGGCAGCATTTCTGGGATACCGCCGCAGAGCCCAGAGGGCTTCGCTGCTGAATTTGGGCCTCACGGTCAACACGGGTCACATTCCAGAAGCTGAAGGCCATTAAGCTTAGAACATTTAGGTCAATTAACTTCATTACAAGATACAGTCTAAGCTGGAGCCACTCTGGTACCTACTGATCTTTATCTGAAGGATGTTTACCGCAGCCCATCTGGAAGCCTGCGAAGTCCTTGTGCCTCACGTGATCATTTGGAGCAAGAATCGCTTGGGTCCAGCCAAGCGTTTCCTATAACCAGCCACCAAGAGAAGAAAAAAAAAAAATAGGTGGGGAGGGAGGGCAGAGAGGCGGAGAGGAGAAAAGCACGTCTGCTTAAGCAAGCCCGGCTCCCTCGGCCTGTTTCCCAGCAGCAGAGGCAAAGCGCTTGGCGGCTCTCTCTTACGCGGTGCGAGGGCTGAGCTCCGGAGACGTGAAGCGACTGCTGCCGGCGCCGCTGGGAAAGGCAAAGATCACAAGAGCATTTGTTGAGGCAGATTCGACCCCCCCACTCGCGGTCCCCCGTGGGCGAGAGCCCCGGAGAGGCGCTCCGTGCTCCAATACCCCCTTCCACCCTCAACCACCTGCAGCTTTGCTCTTTCACGACACAGGGATAAGGATAAGAGGAAGCTGCAACTCAATTTGGTGGAAGAGCAGCTCCATGGCTGCGCTTCTCCCCGGGATCAAGCCATGCCAACCCCGGTGAGGTCGATGCAGGATAAAGTGACTCTCCCCACCTTTTTGCTTCCTCTAAACATAGATAAGTTCGTCTTCCCCATTAACCAAACATAAGATACAGACCCTAAGGACCAAGCTGCAGGCACGTGCTGGTTAGCCCCCAATGTTCACCTCCGAAAAAGCAAACTAGATCAATCCCCCTGCAGCCAAAACACAGCAGCAAAGGCTTTGCAAACACTTCCTCAGTATTAAAACAGCCACGAACTTTTCTTCAAAAGCAGGGAGGTGCCCTGCACTGTATAAAACGCTAATGAAATAATCGCACAGCCCTGATTACCTTCCATGACCCGTCTGTTGCTAACCACTGGTTCAACCCAGAGACAGTCAAGGTTGTACCGTAGTCAAAACTGCATCGTTATCTAACGCTGAGGAAGTCCTGCTTCCCCGACTCCCTTTGCACCCTCGCTAAGAAAAAAAAAAAAAAAAATATATATATATATATATATATAAATATCCTCCCAGAGTCACAGGCCAACTCAAACATAGGTTTATTGTAGAGCATGTTGATTTAACTGCTAAGAGGTTGCAAAAATACAAATTTGGAGGGCAAGAGGGAAGGAGAGGGGAGATAAATCTAAAGAGAACGAACACTTTAAAGCATCCCGGTCCTCTACAACCAGTCCTCAACTGCACTGCAAAGCACTCCGACGGGACTGGAGAAGCAGATTATCTTGAAAACAGCATACGCTACAGTTTTTTAGGCTGCTCTTTCCCAGTAGTTAATTATTAAAATACCAAAATACTGTGTTTAAATATAGCGCTGCAGTTCAGACGTAGTCGCAGCCTGAACACTCAGTTCCGATTTGTTTTGGGGCTTAACCTGTTCTTTTCCACTGAAGCACCACACATCTGCCTCCAAACAGGTTGTGGGGTTTTTAGATTTGAGTTTTTTTTTCCCCTTATATCAGCAGAAATAACCCCCCCAAAACCTTTTATATCCTAAATTAATACAACCATACCAGTTATTCATAACCCAGCAGGGTAGCCAGCTCCACACCGTCAAAGGGATTTTGGCCAATCAAGCCTGAAGAGGAGCCCTAGAGGGAACAGGGACAAATTCACAAAGCCAAGATACTTTGGGAAAAATTGGGGGAAGGCTGCAGGAACGGCAGAGCGCCCTTCAGCGACCCTCAAAGCAAGGGCTGTGGTGGGAAGGAGCCTTAGAACGGTTACCGAGACTGAAGCGCGCTGATTTAATTCCGCACTTGCCTAGTTTTGCTGAAAAAAGAACGAAAACACCCCAAAAAAGGAGCTGGGTGCGGCCGAGGAGCCATCCCGGGGCTGGGGAAGTGGTCAGCCCTTCCACGCAGGCAGGCAGGCAGCCACAAAAACATAGCAACTGGCAATTTACTCCCAAACACAACTTTATCTTAAAACAAACTACCCAGAGCAACTGACTCCTGATTAATGGAGAGAAAGGTATTTGTTTGCAGAAGCCCAGTAAAAGCCAAGGCAGCAGAGGACATGCTGGATGCTGAAGTTTTTTCTTCCTCCTTGCAACACAGAGGATGTTTCGGCTCCTGCAAAGTAATTCCCCGCTCCGGAGAGTCCACAGCAGAAGCATCTACCGTCTTCCTACGTGAGCAGGATGCAAAGCGGAGCCTGAAATGCTGCCTCGCTTCCGACACCATCCTCCGGCACCCCTCCAGTGCTCTCGGAGAGGGACAGGCTCCCCACGTCCCCTGTGAAGGCAGCGGTGCCAAGCACGCGGCAGCCCTTGGGGACCCTTCTCCTCCCCGGAGGGCGGACGCGAAGCCTGGCACGCACGGCTCCATAGGGCGCCACTGCCACTTCCCTGCCCTGACGGCCAGGAAGCCCTGGTGCCCGTTTTAACGATCTCTCCGATTTTTTCCTCCCTAGAGCCAACACTGAAGTTTGGAGCAAGTCCATTGAGAGACACAGAAGATCATTAACGAGTCCTGGGGTCTTTTATCGCCAAAAGAAAAGAGCTTCGTGCCGTACGAGCTGTCTGCGTCGACTCATTTGCATGCAGCGAGAGGATGCTCCATCCGGAAGCGCAGAGTCGAGCGGTGCTCCACTAATGTCACATTAACCCTGGATCAGAGGCATCTTTGGCTATTGCAGCTTCCTCATAGGGGCTAAGAGAAACCTAACTTATGGCTAAAACCCCCCCTGGATTTACCATCAACATAAACACAGAAGTTGTGCTCAGTCTCTGCATGCAGCATCAGTAATTCCCAAGGACATATCAAGGTTGTCCTAGGAGGGAAAAAAAATATACATATATGTATATGTGCATGCCTGCATCTGGATGGCCAGTTATTGCTGAAAGTTACAGCTATCCTACCCAAAATGGTTTCTAAGCAGAGTTTCTCCCCTCCCTCCAACCCCTGGAGAACAAGAGGTGGCCAAAGCATCCAGCTGCTCTGGACGACCATCTGCATCAGCAGTCAGCAACGCCTCGGGCTGCACACCCCTGGCCAAAACTCTGTCTGCAGGCTCCGAGCCCTGCAAAACTGCTCAGTTTAGAGTAAGCATGTGCTTAAGTAGAAATTGGGAAGGCCGAGCGGCAGGGCCGGTTTGTGTACGTTAGCCGGGAAGGCTGGAAGCCAGGTGACATCAGGTGACCTTCCCGCGCGGGACTCCTCCTTTCCAACGCCTCCCGCGCATGCTCACACGCTGCTTTGCAGGGAGGCTACCTTTGAGAAGCCAAATATTATCACTAAAATCCAGCTATGCCTTGAACTACAAAGGAAATCCCCGTTGATGCTGCCATCCCGGAAAGATGGTGTTTAGCGAACTCGATGAACACCCGATGGAGCGTTCTCCCTGAAATCACTGTAACAGTTCAGGCTTGTTAAATCAGGAACGAGCAGAACGAGGCGTAAGGGATCGCTGTCCTCTCCGACGGCTACACGCAGCCCCTAACACCTGGGCAGCTGAAATAGGGAGCAACATGTAACGCAACATTAAGGCTGATTTAGAGTTGAAGGTGGATCTAGGCATGTGCACGTACATATGCGTGCACCGCACGGCCGCCCAGCCAGGTTGCCTCTGGGAATGAAGCAGCAGCAAATTATTCCTTTTCGTGAAGTACTCTGTGGTTTAGCAATTCACCCAAAGGTGGGAGCAGCACGGCAGGGCTGTCAGCAGCATCCAAAGCCACCGAGACCTTTTGGGGACAGTGTAAGAGGTCCCTGCCGGTGCCTCCTGCGCTTACTTCTATTTCCTCCCGATTTCTGGTTCCAGGCGCCATCGCCCATCTCGTTCTCAGCTCTGCGTACAGCAAGGGAAACCCTTAAAACCATCGCCCCAGCGGCCTGGTCGTGAGGAGGTTAACTCGCAGCACGCCCACGCAAGCATCGAAGAACGAGAAACTTGGAGCAGTAACGTCGCTCAGATAAAATTCTATAATTAAATAAAAACGCACGGAAACAAGTGGCCCACTATCTGCCCTATGTACGGTATTAGCGCATTATAGTGACACCCTGCAGCACAAGCATAATTAAGAACATACTAGGATTCCCGCTATAAATTCTTTTTATTAGGGGGTTTATAACCTATTGTACAACCCGCCTAGGGCTAAAACCCATCAGACAAGATAGCAGTTCCAGCAGCATATTTTATTCTTGAAGGCTACTTGCAAAGTTGGGTTTAAGAGGTTATCAGCATTTCAAATTTCTGCAATTCCACGCAAGTGACAAGGGTTAAGACTTCATTATTTCTAAGCTTCTGCAACTGAGCAATGGGGCAGATTTCATTTAAATTAAAAAAAAGGAGAGAGAGAGACACCAGCTACTTCTACAGTTTAAAAACCCATCTGAGTACAAAAACCACACCACCAATTACAGAGTGATCAGTCTCATTACAGCCTAATGGGCTAGTTGTAAAAAGCAGGGGAGAAAATATGAGTGCATGAGGTCAACAGACAACGAAGCAGTAATGCTGGGGCAGCTCAGAGGGCCTCCGATGCTTCCCCTGTGTATCAATGCCAGGGCAACAAACCCCAAATACAACGAAGTCAAGATCAAACACGAGCCACGTGGCTGCCAAAACAGGTGATCCCTTCGGTGCATGCAGCCTACCTCTTCACACTTTGAAAACCCAGTTGGAAGTTTGTTTCAGACACTTAGGAGGTGACTGGAGTTGAACATGAGACTGTGCCAGTCACTTCCAGTTGTTTTATGGATTTACCAGGAAATGAGCAATTTGGGGGCTGCTGGGAGGAAGAGAAAGCAGAGCTGTTTAATCAGGTTAAGATTTTCTCTTTTAATTGCTGAGCAGGAGAATCACCTCTCAGGAGATGCAGTAGAAGACCTGGAGGGGACGGAAGAGGTCAATACAGAGCAACTGATTCAAGCAGCAGCTGCACAAGGGTGCTAAATGCTAGCACCCTGTGCAGGAGTGACAGCCTGGATGCTTATAACTAGCTTTTTAAAGCATCTCAAAGTTAACACCCACTCAATTTACACCACAAGCCCCGTAAACGGCAAGCACACCTCTCAGCTGATGCTTTTCTATTTTCCAGGCTCCTCAACGCAGTAGTAAGAGCATTGGCTCAACAACTCCTGCTTCTCACTTCACATTTGGGAAACACAATGTGAGAAGATACCTGAGAACCTTCCTCAGCAGCTACACTGAACTGAAGTCCACCACCTTTGGCATATTCATGTTTATTAATTGCATTTCTAAGCGCTTGATATATTACTCTTCCAGCATGCAGCTCAGCAAAGCGAGGCAGGACAAGGTGCCCAGGGTCACTTTGCAGATTCACAATAATTGAAGCTTGAAGTGACAATAGCACAGATACCAACAGAGGAGCCAAATCCAAGAGAAGGAAACGCGGCTTTTCCAAGAGCCAACGCAAAGGAGGCTCAAAATACCACCAGGACCGGGGCACTCAGGAACCAAACAGATCCTGCATGGAGACATTCACCTGGGAGGTGATGTAGGAGATGCTGCTCCCAACAAGCACGATGTTCTCTCCGCTGCACCCACCAGGCTCTTCTCCTGCTAACGCAAAGCGCAAGAGATCTAAGCCATTTCCCCCAGAAATGCCCTTGGTTTATGAAGTTGCTCAGTAATATTTTGTCCCTGAACGTGGCATCGGGGCTGGTCAGACCCCAATGGGGCATGTCCTCAGAGCTGGATCCCAGCACCCACCAGGATCTCCGAGAGGGGTGAAGTTGCAATATTAACACGTGTTCATGGCAGAAGGACCCAGGTCGATACCTGCTGGCTCCTGCGCGACGCTCTGCAAATGCAGTCCTGGGAAACCTGGGTCTGGGCCATGAATCTCATTTCTAGAGTGGCAACAGCATATAAACCGCTCTTCTGGCTTAGTTTATGATGCTTCGGCTTATGCTCTCGACATCACCACCCCACGGAGCAGAAACCTCATATTTCATTGCTCAGTTTATTCTGCATATACAAGAGTTGGCAGCCTGCGCTGTGAGCTCAGCATAACCAATACTGGAGGCCTGAAAATCGGTGCTCTTTTTATTAACCCCAAAATAAGCTACAAAAACAAGTCAGTTGTTTGAGACACCTCAATACCTAACAAACCTAACAGTTCACACACCCTATCCTCCTCCAACGGCACGTGCCGTGCACACACAACGGGTGGACTCAGTAATTTCTTTAACTACTTTTCCCAACACATTCTGCTCATTAGCGATAGACACGCTCACGTTTTCTGGCTTAATATGCTCTCCAAGAAACTCGTTTGGATCAGGGGCCTGCTGGTTCATACCACTCTCCAGTCTGAGTTTTTGTACAAATCTCAAAATGAAGAATCTGAACATGTACCAAAGGAAAGGAATTTATAATACGAATCTGTATTTCACCACCAGCGTGACCCCACTAAATATCAGCGGTATTTTGCAAACAGTACCTAGAGCAAGCTGGGTCCCAACCCAGCAATATTCAATGCTAACATGACAAGAAAGAGGACCAAACAAGACTGCATCTGCTCAACACCCCGAAATGGCTGGACACTGCTTACTTTGAACTCACAATAAGAAAAAAAAGAGGGGAAAAAATTCCTAAGAACATCAGAGCAATTTACAGTTTCCATCCGCATTTTGATACTCATCTCATCTAAAAACACTTAAAGCCAAAAATGATTTATGAGGTTCTCGGAGCAAAGGCCATCTCCAGCCTGCAGCACAGCATGGCTACGCCTGCTTTGGAGTCTTTGGATACAGCTACAAAAACAGTATTTTTATTTTTATTTTTATATATATATATATATATATATATATATATATATATATATAAATAAAACTTCTGAAGCATTTTAAGATGCCAAAAAGAGAAGAGAACATAATGAAAGACTGAATTTAGTAAGGACACTGAAGCTGGACATTTCTGTTCTTGAAAAGAGGCCCGCAAACACTACCAATCACGAGACGGTTACATAACTAAAGTGACTGTCAGAGCCCAAATAATTAACACCGGCGAACTGAAAGCAATACTGCAGCAATACAGCATTAATATATGGTTATAAAGTTAAAAGAAACGCATAGCAATAGTGGACCGAAATTGTTCCGTTATTCTAGTGCACAGCATGCACACTAATTTAGATACACATTCAGCCTGTAATTGGCGACCTATAAATAAGAGGAGAAAAGTTGTGCATTTAGACCTGTATTTAGGGCAAGATTGCAAATCCTTCGGAATGCATGGATAGAAGAGCTCTTCCATGCAGACGGTAGCTGATAAGCTGCAATGTCTCCTTGTATTTTTAAAATCTGCCCTAGGGGAGGTACCCCAGATACCTGTCTAGTTCCAGGTGAGTTGATATGATCCAAAGAACTGGCAAATAGAGGTTCCTGCTACAACCAAATCTTGCTGCTAAATACAGGAATAAGGTATATTTATTTGCCTTTCAGACCTTAACTCCAATTGTTTTTACCTACGGAACAAGTCATCATCATTTGGCTTGGATGGCTTAGTTCATTATCGGTATACAATTAACAGACCGGCCGTTTGCACTAGATATGTAGCAAACCTGTATCGTGCAAATGAAATACGGAAAAACCTCCACGCCTAAAAGTTAATCAGGCCGGAGGAAATCTTGCCATTGAAGGCAAAGGGAAAAGATAAAGATTTGACATCAAGAACGATACAAGAATTCCTGACCTTTGTACAGGAAAAACAAAAGGAAATCTTGTGATATGGCAATAATAGAATAATCAGCCCAGTAATTAAGTGAATTAAGACCCTGAAGGACACACTTGTTTAGAATAGAGGAAACCGGAATAAAGATACCAAGCACATTTACTTTTTTCCCTCCTAAACAAAAAAAATAGAAAACATTTAAACTTTCAACTTAAACATCAGAATCAAAAGAAATTCCAGTTTTTAGGTAGCCTGGGCTGCTGGCAAGGAAGAAGGGAGTCCGGCGACCTGCAAGCAAAGGAGGTTTACGGACACGGCGGCAGGAGAGGAGGTGAGACACGAGACTGACAACGCGCAGGACGGCACGCCAGCACAGACACCCCGGCCCGAGCCACGGACGGGGCCTGAAGCTTTTATGCTCTAAGTGGTATTAATATGGAGAGGCTGAACACATGAGCCCCTCAGCCAAATTTTTCACTTGCAGCACTAGTATTTTAATCTATGGCTTGGGCCATAAGGGAGCGGCTACCCAGCAGATAAGCCAGGTGAGCTTGTCAGAACAAAAACACCACTGGGCTTTACAAGATGCAATTTCACTAAGCACAAAAATAGCAGTTCCCTCCCTGAATAGCAAGGGAAATATTTGCATTTTCTTTCGACACCGGCTTGCAGCTCAGAATTTCAACTTGTGGGTGTCGCTTCACAGAAACAGCAGCTTTTGCAGGAAGAGCTTTCATGGAAGCTTCACATTTCAATGCAAATGTTCTTAATCCTCAGCCGTAAGAGTGTAATTAAGGCACTAATTCCACAAGGTACTTAAGCACCTGAGCAGTCCTGACACAGTTAATGGAGCTCAAGTATTTAAAGCTACCCCACTAGACATGACAACCTCTAACAACTTGGTCTCCAGTTCTTCAAAGTCTTTGGTGGTGGACGCCACAGATGTGCAGTTTACTCCTTGCATTGATCCTTATGTGACATTAAGGCCCCAAAACGGATCAACAGCCCCTGCAATGACACATCCATAGATACTGCAAATGGCAAAGATCTCCTCCTGAGTCAGTAGTGAAAGACAGAGCTGCGTTATGGCTTTTTTTATAGAAGAGGCAAGATGATGGTTGTCCAGTGCCATAATTAGATACAAAATATTCATTAATTCATCAGCTAACTAATTCACTCAGGGGAAAAAAAAATGCAAAGTGATAGCTTATGCATTTCCTTTTTCTAAGGAAATCTAAAATAAAATGCTTGTTTTATTCAGTTCTCAAGGTTTCTTTTGAAGGAAGTTTAATCTCTTTCTAAAAGAGCTGAGGAAGGAACACAGAGCAGCCACCTCATTTTACGATATTGATGCAGGAACCTCTTAGCACAGAATTCATTACAAATTCAGCATTGGAGCCACTTACTGGAGAGCAGACAGCTGAAAGTGGAGGATTAAGCAATGTCAGAAGCTGGGTCTGAGGCTAATTCTCAGTAGCATAGCTCCTTTTTTTGCCCCTGAACACTTAACAGGTCATTTTTCTCACCGACACTTACAAGCCAGAAGAGCAGCCAACTCAAACATCGCCATGCTGCACCTTGACACTAGACATTTCTGCTCAAAGCATGGAAGCAGATAAGGGCTGGTGACCTCAAATTCACAGCTGCACCTCCTGGATCCTATGGATATCAAGAACATAACAGCGCAGTGACCCTCCAGACCATCACAGGCCATTTAAGCCCAGCATGGAATAACTCAACATTCCCAAACAGCCAAGCCTGCGCTTTGTCAAGGGTTTGGATTCCTTCACATAAGGGAACAGCCCTCCCACCAAGGGCTGCATAAGGCATCCAGCCTTCCCACTAAAAACAGGTTTTACTAAAAAAGAAAGAAGAAAAAATATATATGTATTTAGGTATAAAGGAACTTGGCTTGCAGCCTTCCAGATGTTAAGTGACATTGACCTCAAAACCATTTGAGACAAAGCTTGACGCAAACCTGTAAGATTTCCATGAATTTGACTATTTTCTGCTCGTCCAGACAGGCCGCCACGTGCTCTGCATCAAACTAGGAGCTGCTGGGAGCGCACTGGAGGCTGGGTGCTTTATTTTGGGCTCGAGAGCACGCACGGCAGTGCTGGGAGCCGGATCAGCCTCAGCACGAGGCAGGCGGGACCCCCAGGTCCCGGCACAGGGAATCCCGGCTGCATTATTCCAGAGGTGCTGCCGTTTTTATGCTGTGCAGGCAGAAACTCGGGGTGCAAAGCCAAAGTGACACCATGGAGCTAATCACAGTAGTGCATAGGAAACCTTCCTGTTGCAAAATGCACTAAGCTCCTGAAGCCGAGCCAAGACAGTTCCCAATATTTTAGTGTTGGGCCTAAGCAAAACATCTCCATTTTTTCCACTGAGAAACTCTACAAACAAACAGATCCCCTTTTATCTGGTACTTGCATTTAGCAGTTTTCACATCACCACCTCGCTCCTTCCTGGGAAGGGAACAGTTGCATCGCATACAGCTTTCAAAGAGTTGCATTTTTATTTTACCAACCTGACAGCACCTCAGAGGCGGAAAGCGTTTGTCACCGTCCTATTTTTTTTCCTCTCACCACTGCAGTTTCTAGAGGAATATTTTACAAGGCCAGTGATCCCCCTTCCAGCGCTTCCCTTGGGAGACCACATCCCAGACTAATCACTCTCACTCTCAGGAAGTTTCTTCCCCAACAGACTCGTGGCAGTTTGGTAAATGATCGTGATAAAGTCCTGCTTCATCTCGATCAGTCTCTCAGCACAGGCAAGTGGATTTTATCAAGGGGATGAAAAGGACACAGGAAAAAAAAAAAGAAGAAAAAAGGCATCATAAGCTGGGGGAAGGGGATAAGGAATCATTCCCAAAGCTAAACCCGTCCAGGAGCGAGTCGGACAGCGCGGGCTTAGAATAAAGCAAAGCTGTCGCATATCCCTTTAGCCCTTGTTAAACAGTTAACTGTAGTATTGTGTGTTGCCTTTCACGCAAAGAGACTTGCAATAGTTTATTATCAGGAGAGAGAAATCAGTTCAGCCCCTTCTGGACCCGAAGGTTAACAGACGGGAGGGCTCACACCAGCAAAAGGCCAAGAAACAGCCGGACCGGTTTTTGCAGCCCCGGGTCGGGCGCCGAGCAGACTGTCCGGAGCACGGCGCGGCCCTCGGAGCCGGGGAGCCGCTCTCCGCTGCGGCTGGGAAGTGGGACGAGCTTTGCCAAGTGAATCATTTCTTCCTCGTCCCGCCCTTCTGGCAAAGCCGGCGGCACCTTCCACTTCCAGCAAAGGGCATTGGCGGCGCTCGGCTGGGAAAGGGCAGCGACCCTTCGCTTCCGAGCTGCCGGTTCTGCTGCTCGCTTTGCTCGGCGAGGCTGGCGCAGCGGCGTCCCGCGGCCCCGCGCGAGGCCAGCTCGGCCTCTGCCGCAGCTCCCGTCTGTCTGCCGACACGAACGGGTCCCCCCCGGCGCCCGGCTCCCCGGACAGGCACACCTACTGCTGGCAAGGCCAGGGGGCAAAATCCTTCGCTCGTCTGCTGCGGCTGCGTTGCACCGAGCTGCACGCACAGGAGCAGCCTCCTCCTCAGTCGCCCGCATAAATACTAGCAAAGTCAACAGAATAACATACATAAATCTGCCCTTGTTTCCCCTTAACGCAGAGGAAGGGCCAAATCCTTGCTCACAGGGGTGCTTCAGCCAGGTTTTATATTAGCCTGATGAACTCAGAGGCTGCACACTGCATTTAATTCAGAGCAGCTGCATTATCCCGCTCAGGGAACTAATTAAACCTCCAAGAACAGTGCCACATTTATGTTTAAATCTCACTGTTGCCATTATGACCAGGCAGATCAGTCCCTTTCCGCACATACAAATCACAGGGAAAAAAAAACACCCCTGCAGGTGCATCTTTACCATTTCTTACCAGCAATCACAGGAGTCTGCTTTATGATATTTTATCATACAAGCTGGTCTGACCATGTAACTCGTAGCAGCTCCCTTTTATACTGCTTCTATGGAAAACTGCTCTGCCCTGTGAACTGGGCCCCTCGTGCCAACCAAGGAGGGTGCAACGGCTGCATATGCACCGGGAGGCAGAATGAGACCCCAAATACCTCTAAACAAAGGCTTTGGAAATTAAAAGGCAAATCAAGCTAAAGCCAGTGAATCAGCAGCTGGTAGCTGGTTCCCTTTATTTCTGACTTTATACCATGCTTTTCAACAGGAGACAAAACATGCTGCGAAAAAAAAGGCTGTCACCATCTTACAGCTGGGGAAACTAAGGCAGAGAGGAGACTCACTTGCCCAAAATCACCCAAGCTGGCCGGTGACAGCCAGGGGACCCCAAGCCAAATCGCCCTCTCGCCACAGGATGCTACTGCCAGATTAAAAACAACTCCATGAGATGTTTAAATTACACCAGCAACCGAGGAGACAAAACCATCAGGTTTTGAGAGTTCCATTTTTTAAAGTCAGACCTGCTTGAGTGTCGACAGATGTGAATATTTCACATTCTTTCTCCGATTTCCTCACCTTAACACAGCATGAAGGAAAAGCTGATTTTCCTCTTGCGGCTTGCTAGGCTGACACCGGGGGGAAACGAGGCTTTTTGTTTACAGGCAGGGAAGCAGGTTTGCGGGGTTGTTCCTCTGAGCAGAGGAAGCATGGACGTGCCAAGACCTGACCTCTGTTACCAGTAAAATCGCGCAGCACTGTAAAGCCAAAGGCTCCTTCCTTTTCCACGTTTGCTGCAAACGCTCTGGTATGGAAAGCACAGCAAAAATTAACTGATCCTTTGAAACGAGTCCTCTCGGCTCCAGAATCTTTCCCTAACCGTTGTGGCATAACTGAGCCAGGTTATTAGGAGCAAAGCCTAAATCTGCATTCGGCACCCTTGAAGCGCCACGGGGAGCGAGAGTCTGAACCGAGGGATGAGCTCTACCTGCGCGCTCGTGCCACGGAGGGATTCCCGCTACCCTTTTAGCCCTCTCTGAATAATTCCACCTTCCCCGAGGGAAGATTTTGCCTCCGAGCCGGGATGGGAGGCAGCTGAGCCTGGCGCAGGCGAGCAGAGGGAGCAGGCGTCCCGCGAGGCAGGGATTGCCCCGAGGTCGCAAGCCCGGCACACGAGCCCAGCGCTCCGCCAGGGTCTTCGCTTCCTCCCGGGGTGCAAAGAGTGCTTCATCCGGGCTTATCTCGCGGGCAGCGCCGCTGCTCGGCCAGCGGGGAATCATCCCCGAAGAACGCCGCAGCGACGCTGCGGGGCCGAGGTTCAGCGGGACGCTTAAGCTCGCCCAGGCGCTTCGCTAGGGCCAACTTTCTGAGCATGAAGTATTTAACTATCCACGAGCCTCCCTGTGCTGTAACAGACTGACTTCTAACAAGCCTCAGGTACAAATACACACAGAGAGAAACAGGAGCTATTAAATACACAAAATAAAGCCTCATTGCGCTGTTCTTCCCATTCCCATGGACCCAGGATACTGCTTCTGCCCCAGCAGCAGGGACCCAGAAACAAAAACCTTTTTGTGATGCTGGGATAGTCTGCAGGGAAAGAACTGGGAAGAGGAGGTCAACATGGAGACACGAAGAGTGCTGTTATCAGCTTGCCCCAATTTGGGGGATGTAAAGCTGCTCTTTGGCTTGTCTTCAAGAAATCAAGCCCTGTGTCTGAGTGGTTTAAAAAAAACAAACAAACAAAAACACTTTGGAAAGTCCCTCACTTCTTGCAGTTCTGCTTCTCCCCCACTCCAAATAAGGCTCTTTTGTCATTTAATACCTTAAAAACTTCTTACACCTCGGCATTTGCCTGCTCATGAGATGTGAGTTAATAAAAGTAATGAAAACCACCCCTAGGAGCCCCTCCGAAGGCCAACTTGTTACAGGGGAGCTCCTGCTGCTTGGATTCATTCCTGGCACTAAAGCTCTCAAGCAAGGTCAGCCTTACCTCATCCCACTCCGAAGCAAAGGACGGAGACTTCTCCAGTCTCTTCTTCCCAGTGCTGCAGTTGGAGAGCGATTCACTCCGGCTCCCCATGGCATCGTCCTCCGTCGGAGAGCAGGTCAGAAGATCGGAGTCCGATTTGGACAAGCTGCGGCTGAGTTTGAGCTCGGCTTTGGGCTTGCTGCCCGGGTGGGCTCGGCCCACAGCGCCACCTCTGTCCCCCTCGTCCTCGGCACCGCCGGGGTGCTGCAGCACGTGGGGTGTGACTAGAGTTTCAGGATCCGCCCGGTTGGCGTGCGCGTGCTGGACGGTTGCGTAGACCACTTGCGGGTTTTGGTCGGGAGAGCTGGTCCGTACGGATGTGGGGGCAGGCGAGTCGGCGTCCTCCAGCTGCATAGCAGGTGGGTGGCTCGTACCTTCGGCGCCTCCTTTCTCGGCGGAAGGAACGAGCCTGAAAGGGTCCTCGCTTATTTCGCAGATGGGGGAAGAACCGTGAAGCAACCCAGAAAACTGCTCGGGAACCTGGCCGTCCTGGCCGTCTGCAGAGTCTTGACTGCGGCTGCCACTGCTCCTCCTGTGGTCTTCGAGGGGAGGAAAACAGGAAAAAATTTTAAAACATGGAAGCAGCAGCAAAATTCCAGCTCTCCCCCTGCCCTCCCTCAGCGAGGGAGGGAGAGATAAAGCGAGAACAGTTCCGTATTGTTCCGAGCGCTCAACTTGTACCCAAAGTCACGGCATTTATGAAATTCCAAACACTGGCCTGATTTATGCAATCTGGCAGCTCTCCTTGTTGTTTTATTCCTGTTAACACTAACTATCAGGCCTTGCTATATAAGGCTAAGAGAAGTGCTAACTATATCCTGCAGAGAGAGCAAGTGAGGTAGGAGCAGCACAGACAGAGGCTCCTGGAACATCTGATACATTTCCATAAAGGCCAAAGTGTTATTTAGAGCAGCGCTCCCTGCTTTTGGCACCAGCTGCAGGGTGGGAAAACTTCTGGCCTGCAATCAACCTGCAAGTTCCAAAATCCTCTCCCCCCAAAAAAACACAGCTTTCCTCCCCAGTGGTTTCAGAGCTTAACCTCTCCTCCTTCCTCAGGGGAGAGGAATAAACAGTTTATGCAATAAAAAAATCTCGATCACAAAGCCTCTCCCCTAGAAGCTCAGCACTGAACGCAGAACGGTCTGATCTATTAACACAGCAAGCCGCACACAGTACCGACTGTTCCAGAAATATGACACTTACACCACTACAACCGCACTAACGTCTTTAATATCAGGTACCAGGGCCCCGGATAAATCATGAATAATTGACTGATCCCAATTGCCAAGCATGTGCACAGACAGATGTATACTCACCCTAGGCACGCTACGTGCGTGCTTTCTGATTGTGAAAGTAAAACTCCAAACAGCTGAGAAACACAACTTTTGTTTATCAAGGATTCACATACCTGCCCATAATTGCTCGTAAATTTTAACCACTTCATTTAATGCTAGAGAAACACTTCAGTCTGAGGACAAACGCACACGCTGCAAAGGAGCAATAAAGCGAAGCACCCTGATAACATGGCCCAGAAACGCAAAGATGATATTCAGACACGAAGAGGAAATTGCTGGGTTTTTTGAGACAGCAGCTTGCAGGAGCTCAGACAAAGGCACCTTCATTTCAGTGAGGCAAAATACACTAACGAATTTTAGTTATCTTTAACTAAAAGCAGCTTATTGGCAAGAGAAGCAAGATGAACTCATTCGTCCCAGGCATCCTTTCTCGCACGAGGTTTCACCAGGTCATTCTCAAACACCAGCACACATGTGTTTTTGCAGTATGTCCTCACACCAGAAACGAGGCAGGACAGGGCTCCAAATTAGTCATTTATCTTTGCAAGCCAGTTTGGATCCTCGGCTCTTACGGGCCCTGCGTTGCCGTGGGCGTAAGCTGGTCCCTCGCAGACATTTGTTTACTCCACAGAAATGCAGAGAGCAGCTTGCTCAGTTGGCAGCCTCGCCGGAACGGAGGTTAACAGAGGGCAGCGCGCTGACGGACCCAGCTTCGCGGTGGTATCAAGTGATCCTAGATCTTATTTCATTCTGTAGCTCACAGGTTAAAAGATTCCAGGACAGTGAGGTAGTTGGGAGTTTTTTCCGTCTTGTAGGAGCACATGTACCGCTAGTTCTGTAATTAAAGTTGCTGGGCAGGGAGGTGCAGCCTCTACAGGCAGAAGGTCTCACTTGGAAAGCTCACCTGCATCATCCCTAACGCTGGCTGGGGAGCGCCAGCAGCAGCACCTTATCGTTCGATCTCAGGACCAGACTATGTTCAGCTCCTTTGCATAAAGATCCGAACGTATAACGCCGGAGAGAAACCTTAGAACAGCTCAGACGCGCTGCATTCGCAGGACAGATCAGTACTAATGAGAAGTGCTCCAGGGCCAGGAAGAGGGACACCACATTAAACTGAAGGGGGACAGCTTTGGCAGCTTCAGCCTCCTTTCTTCTCAGCCGCTTTCTTTCCTTAAAGAGCATTTCTTCCATGCCCCAGATTAACATTTAATGACATTTCTGCTGAAGGCAGAAAGGCGGCTGGTAAAAGTTTACGCCGCGAGCTGGAACGCTTGGGCCCAGACAGAACAAAGTGCTCCAAATCCAGCTCCAGGGACTTACAAAAGGGCTCCTGTTGCGCAGAAATCAGTCACCCAATTCATCCTCTTGAGCCAATGGAGAAAGACTCGGAAGCACAAGGGAGAAGGAACAGCTGAAGCAAGGGTAACAACACTCGCACAGAAGATGTGAGCACGAGATGTGGGGACCATCCTGAAGGAGATGTTTCAGAGCACGTAACACAGGCTGTCCTGAAAACTGCAGACAGGAGAACGTATGTAGGAGGCAAAGAGCAATCTCGCTCCTTTACCATCGAGGCGCACAGGGCAGGAATGCAGAGGGTTCGGGTGCTTATTATCTCTCTACCTGTGAGAGCATCCTCTGGTTACACCTCTTCATTCAGAAAATGAGGCATCCTTAACATACATTCTCCTGTAGGGACTTGTGCTCAACTTCTGTAGCTACTGCTACACCCAAGCACAGATATCTGACTGTGCTTAACTTTTAAGCCAATTCCTGCTGCAGGTTTCGTCTACAGGAGGGATTGCTTTCAACATCTAACAGGATGAGGAGCACATTTCCAGGTACAGACTGTCTGCTTCCCATCCCAGGGCAGATTCAAGTCAGAGCTCCCCAGCCAGCAGTTTGATGATTCCAGATACCAAACACTTCCCCAAAATTGTAACACTAAGCCTCAATTATGGTGCCTTGGGCAAGTTTGTCTCCTTATATATCACCAGTAGGATTTTGTTTCATGCCCCTGGATTATGAGAATCAAGCTGTTATTGCAGCTGCTTTCTGCTGAAGTTCCCCAACCTTAGAACTAGTGAGGGCATACATTGGCCTCAATCTTTACCATAAGAGACTTCCCATGCTACATGATGCCAAAATTTGTGAAAAGATGAGCGCGCCAATCTATGTCCAGTGGCATAGAAGGCCAGAAAAGAGAGGGACGCTAGCCCACAGTGTTACTTGAGAGGTGCAAAAATAACCTTCAACTGCAGTAAAACAGAAGCACAATGGCTCATTTACAGTGAGGTACTGTGTGCCAAATTCAGAAATTTGCAGCGTACACATGTTTTAGTCTCATCATCTCATTTGTTTTGGACAGAGTTTATCCATCAAAAGCTACCTGAACTTGCAATCACTTGTACTCCCTCCCCTATTTCCCCTTTAAGAAAGGGCAATAAAGCACTGTGCTATTGCAAAGAGATATCACCACTACTGTTACTCTGCACAGAAGCTTCTCAATACATCATGAGAGCACAGCTGCAGGCTTGGATTAAAAGGACCTGTTCTCCAACCATGGTAAAAACTAAGAGAAGGGATGTAGGCTGTGGTTCTACATTATTATTCCTCTGATGGCAAATCAAGAGGTTTCTAACCACAGCACCCTTTGGTTGTACCCATGTCTGCCCATAGATTGCCTCTAGTGATATCCATCCCGTGTTTCCATGGACATACGCTGACTCCATGGAAAGATCTGTTTTCCTAATCTCTCAAAGCATGTGTTGTGTTTTATTATTGGGTCATTTCAGAGATCTGGTTCAGAGCACAGTCATACAACTGGCTGAATCAGGACAACCACAGAGAAAAACTCTAGCAGGAGGAAGGGCAAGGTAGGAAATTCAAACTGGACTTGCTATCAAAGCAGCACGACAGAACCACAACAAATGTTAGTTTTTAATATGCATCAGAAGGAACCAAGTCAATCCTACCTGAGGCTGGTTACTGCTGACAGCATTTGTGGATGACTCTCCTGAGGAGTAAGACAGACATCACAACTCAGAAGTATTTTCCCCATTCATCCTCCATCCGGTCTTTCTCTAAATGCAGCAGGAGTTGCACAGTCTCCTCCCAACCAGTCCGCACACAGTTCGCCACTCTTGGCCTGTTTACAAGTTGTGTTACAAGGTCTGAAAGCCCTGACTTCACGCTCGAGATCGCACGTAGCTTCCTTACCAAAGGAGATGGAAAAGAATTTGGCTCAAACCACATCTGATACTCTGCCCAAAACATTAGGCCAACTTTTCCTAGTGCTACAGCATGTGACAGCAAACTGCCGCAACATACACAAAAGGCAACCAAAGCCAGGCGGATAATACCACATTCATCCAGTCACTGGATACAAGACAAGCTGCAGCAAGACGAACAAAGGCAGCTATCACATATGAAAGGCACCATTAAAAACGGCGTGCCTGAAATTCTGCCTTTCAGCTGCCCTGCTAAATCCTTCTCAGCAGCCCCTAAGAATCACAGTCCATCCCTCCTCACCGAAGGCTCCTCCAGAACTCAAACAACATCTCAAATCCAAGCCTCTCTGTCTGAGGGTCAAGGAGCAATTCAAAGCCATGCCACAGCCTACTCCCTGTCTGGGATTAGGCTGCTGCCTTCGATGCACCAGGACTCTTCTGATCCAGAGGTAGAAACTTTCTTCAACACCCCAGTTAAGTCTCAAGTCCCTGACAGAGCCCAAACTTTAACCTTTGCCAAAATGACCACAGTATTCCCCAAATGTGTCTCCCCATCTTTCATCAACATATAGTAGCGTTTCAGACTAAGGTACTTCTGCTCCCCATGACCTTCTGGCATCTGATTCCAGCTACCGCCAACCCTGAAATTTCAAAGCTGACCCACACTTCCAAAGCAGCTGAGAAACATCTTGTGGAAAGGGAGAGAAGCAACCTGTGATACTGCAAGGGAAAGAAAGGCCAAACGATGCTAAACAAAAAACTCCAGTGCTAAACAGTTTCCTCATTTCCTACTGTGATCAAGAAATCTGAAGTCCCAAACAGGAGCAGAAGCAGGTGGAAGATGGACATGGGGCCCTGTGAAAGCTCTGCTGTTCCTGCAGGATGCAGAGAGCTGTTACCTGGGGACACGGCCACACTTGCAGTCTGGCCAAGGGATGCACCCTGCTGATTTTGAGCTGCTTTGGAAAACAGCTGGAACCCTCTGGAGAAGAGGACCAAACAGAGGGTCACAGTCCTACCGTGTCCCTCTCTCCAGTTCTACCACCATGCTAAGAGCAATGGAAGATGATCCAACCAAGCTTAAAAAATGCAAGAGATCAAAAACACATTGGTGGACCTCCCTCCTGCCCCTAGGAACACCTACACACCACCAACAGATCCAAGGCTCTTTCTTGCTGCATTATTCATAAGACCTCTTTTCTCTTCTTTTTTTTCCTTTTTTTTTTTTTTTTTTTTAAATGAACAAGCATAGTCCTGGAAGATGAGAAAACTCATCTGCATTCCTAGATTTCTCCCACCACAACACTGGCAAGGGATTGCTTAGGTTCCTTACAAACCCAGTAACACTTTCTGTGCACCGCAAACCCTGAAGTCACAGCTACTATCTTTCTTGCTGTAGTTTAGACAAGATTCATCTCTGGCTCCTTATTTGGCCAAAGATGCTTCCCTCAACTTCTCCGTGAGATGGGGCTTAGAGTGCCTGCAGTACTTGGACCTTCTGGAGTCTGGGGAAGAGACGTGCACCCAGCACAAGCAGATCCAATACTTCATGATTATATTTGATCCCAAATATAATTACAATGAATCTTTACTCATATTAAACAAGCCTGGGCACTGTAGCAAGGGAAAGGAGTCAGGATTTTATGGTCAGGCATTGCACTGAATAACCAGCAAGAGCTGCAGGCTGAGAAGTTAGCCTGAAAGCTTTTGATTCAGTGGCTGTCGCCCAAGGACTATTCCTAGCTGAGACCGCAAAGCACCAACCTGAAAAGCATCGCAACTTTGCCTCAGGCGGCAAGTGGCTTTGGCAAAGGCTGGTGGGAAAACAGTGACCTCTTGTGCCCTCCTATACTGGCGAGGAGTACAGCAGGACTCAAGGAATGAAAGCTAGCATGCTGCAAAAAAAGAGGAAAGAAGAAAAAAAAGGAAATCTGAAGGTCTTACAGGGGAGTCACACCAAGTCCTCCTTATACTGTTCATCCTAGAGATGAAATGGTTTCCAGGTTTAGAGTCCTAACTAAATCCTTCCAAATCCCTGCTCAGGACATTTGAATAAAGCAAGGGATGTTTCTTCCTCTAAACAAACCTTTTGCTGTTGCCGTTGAAGGAAAGCCAAAAAGCCCAGCAATAGCCAGACGCGAGAGACAAGGTGTTCCCAGATCCTCTGTAAAGCACGGAAGTCCCTCTGGGAGAAGAGAGCCAAGTTCAATATTTAACCCGGTAATATAGCGAATTTTCCGTCAGTTCCAGAAAGGGGCTGGCTCTGTGCATGGTTATTTTCCTCCTTTGTTACTTTATATCTCAGATTAGCTTCAATACAAGGCAGTGTGCTGATTTTGAGATTGAGACAGAAGGGCCAATCAGCTGCGGATACAAACATGCATCGCCAGCAGGTCTCCAAATTCAGCTGGATTGAGAATACAGCTCGTTTAAATGCTTGCATTGGTTCATCTCGCCTGTTGTAACAACACCACGCAGCCTTCCACCTCTCTCTGCATTTATTTTGACTGTGCACAAGATTGTTGATTTTTCTAAATTAACATCTTAGGTCCCTGCAATCCCTCAGTTGTAAGGATAGAAGTTTCTCTTCCTCTGTGTACATTCTGTACGGGCACACTTAGTCCTCCCCTTTTTATAAAGGGAAGATTACCAGGAAACAAAACAATTGCAATACAGACTCCAGCTGCCCCACCCAACGCAGAGTTCAGTTGCTCCAGCTCCTCTTTGCCCTCTATATTTTCATTAAATGTGTCTAAGCAAACCTCTGTACTTTTTGGATGGTCACTTACCTTTCGTTTTTCTATCCACCGCAACTGGCTTTTTAGTTTCTGCTGTAAGCAACAGCTCATAAGGATGCTCCTCTTCCTCAGCTCCACTTCCCCTGCTCTTCCTTCGTGCAACAGAGGCCTAATGAAATACAGCATAATGTAGTGCTCCACAAAGCAATGCTATTTATCCCTGCAATAAAGCGCAAGGCCTCTTTATGCCATGGTTTAGGCAAGGAATTGGCAGAGGCAACACCTTCACCATAGAGCATGATCCAAAATATAATACTCTTTTTTTTTTTTCCCAAAACAAAAAAAAACCCTTGATATTTTAGTATTTAAGGTTGCCTACAGCTTTCTAGCACTGACCAACTGATTCACTGTGCAAAGTCTGCAGACAGCCTGGGGGGAAAAAGAGCTGAGAGCGTTATTCCTGTTCATCCCAACTCAGACTTACTGTTGCTATCGGAATTTGCTTTGTCATTCACCGTTTAGCTGCTGGACCTATTAGGACACAGCTGAAAAAAAACCCAGAATCCCTCCCACCTTCCCAGAAGTCAGATCCAGCATTTTTAACCTCAGGATGCACAGCACATTTAGAACTAAAGAGACCTCAGGCAACACAGTAAACTGAGTTTAACATCAGGACATACAGCAGTGACTCTGCTCATTTAAATCCAAAAATGCTTCAGATTAGAGCTTGTTTGAACCAGTGGCAGAACCTCCAGCGAGCCACTCTGGAAAGCCACCATCCACATGCAGCAAGTGGTTTTGACACAGGATCCAAATGAGTCTTGCTGCAGATGACCCAAACGTTGTCCACCTGTGGCTGGGCAGTTGCCAGTGAAGCTCGCAGGCGCCCGACATCCTCAGGGAGCCAGGAGTACCATCCTGGAGCTATTGCTCCCCAGGGCCGATGGGGCCGCACTGGGCTCGCAGGCGAGCTGCCTTCCAGCACCATCTCCTGGCCAGACCTCGGCAGGCGGTACGGCCCCATCCCAAGAGCCCCGTGGGCCCGCCACAACCCGGCCACCGCAGTGGGGTCAAACCCAGGCTGGGGAGCGAGCGATCCTGCCCCTGCCAAGACAGGGAAGGGCAGGTCTGAACGTCGCAGACCCCAGGGAGGGCTTGCTTTCTGCACAGACTCCTGGAACTGCCAACTGTCTAGACTCTGGACTACGCGCCACCAATTTTTTCCCCAAAGTGAAAGCGTCAGAGCTGCTTCAAGGGCAGATCGGTACCTACCTAGCTGCGATCCAGCCAGGACCCCTAGAAGCCGTTTAAACCGTCTTGGAAGGACACAGAGAAGACAGCAGCACAACGTCCTATATCCGTGCACTGCTTCGGCACAAGCCCAGCTGGCTTTTAAATCAGCTTTGCAATGGGAGGAAATGGGCCATGCCCAGCAAAAGAAAGTATTTATTCTGCCTGCTTCAAGCATGAGCTGCCAAGCAGACCAGCTCCTTTGCAGGTGAAGGAGCTCATAATGAGCAAATTAAAGAAAAACTTCTGACCAGATGGTGGCACAAAAACATCAAAGACTATAACAGTGGGTAACAGGCTCTTGCCAGAGTTCTTGGAAAAATACTGCACAGCAGTAGCCTGTCGTAACAGTTGTAGCTTGAACCTCATGCCAGGCATTAGTATACTCCTAAGACTCCTGCAGATGACGATTATCATGCTGTCCTCTTTCAAATGCACTGAACACATTCAGAGACTGTAGCTCCCTAAATGCATGCAAACCTCAGCTTTTACTTTGAAAACATTTGTGCATGTATTCATAGGCTTGATTATGCTTTCTTTTCCCCATCTTTCATCCTCTAAGGCTTAATCAAAGTTTCAGGTTTGAATTCACTCAAAACGTCAAAGCGAAGTCCACTGTTTGTTGGAGAGCTATGCTCACTTTGCAGGTTCTGCAGCCAGGTGTAATAAGATCAAGTAAAACTTCTGATTCATCTTCCATTTGTTTATACATCTTGGTTTGCATTCAACATCCCTTCACTATGACCAAAGCCTAAAAATAAGAGACTTACTAACGAGTATGCTCTACAAAGCATGCTTAATCCACAGCACTGGACACTGCTTTGAAAGACGCTATTTTAAAAAGGTAACACATATTGTTCCTCTCTCCTCCCCCTGCCAGAGCTGTGGACAAATCTGCTAGAATAATCATGGTGCCTTGTCTTTTGTCTGCACTTCCCTTTTGGAGATGAATAGTAAACAAATGAAATAGAAGTTTAATTTGAAAGTGCAGACTCTTATTCAGCCTCAAACCCAGAAGGTTTCTACTGATGGTGAAAGGCGGCACTCAAGGACCCTACAGACAATCAGCTCTTTTGCATTTTTTGCACTAACATTTTTCCATGATGAAAGTTAAAAGTTTCTTGTTTATGCACATCTGCTTAGACTGATAGCTCTAACTTGGCAACAGAATAAAAAAGACTACTTTTAAAATTAGTTTGGCCCAACCCAGAACATTCAATGACTAACTGTCCTGGCCCTAACGTGAGCACAGGTTTTGAGGAAGGCAGATCAGGATGCTGCTCTGAGACGTCTACAACATTCCCCAAGCATATTCCTGCTTCTTTGTGCCTGCCCAGCCCAGCGGGAACATGTACTGCGGTGATACATAATGGGCAAGTTTCAGAGCTACAAAAAGGAAAAAAAAAATCCTTAAGGCTATCAGATCAAAAAGCTCAATGGCTTCTCCCCTCCTGCATTTTTCTTAACGTTTTGTCATAAGTTTCTTACCGCCAGTGAGAGCTGATAAAGGAGCAAGATTCAAAGCTAACTGTTATTTACATCCATGGGAAAGAAAATAATGCAATTCAAGCCAGAACTAGTATTTTTCTTCCCATGTTTTTCCAGCCTTCCTCCCACTCCCGTCTGACACCAACTAAAGCTGATCAGCCCAGGTACAGTCAGAAAAGCTGAGCACCACAGAAACAGCATGCGGAGAAAAGCAATCAGTCAGACCCAAAACTGCCTTATCAATACGTCTAGAAGGTCAGTTCCAGGCAGCTACACACTGCATGTAATTTATGTCAATGAAATTGGTTGCAAATCAAGATGTCCCCAACCACTCACTCAGTGCATAAGTCTCTTTTCCAGCAAGATTTCCTTTAATGGATCATGTTTCCAAAACCTTTAATGGCAGGACAACGCAGCAGGAGCTTTATAATTAAATACGGCAAGATAAGTCAGCAGGAGCAGTCGATGCACGTTTCCCTCCCTCGTGTTTATCTTCATAAACAGGTTCCACTTTCCAATTATGCAGTGACCCATTACCCAGCTCTCCTCTGCTCAGAGCCAGCTGTGTGACTGGTTACCATACACTGGAAAAATCATTTTAATAGCAGGAAGGGACCAGTCCACAATTTCACATTTCAGATTTTACTGTTTATGTTTCGATCGGAGTTCTACTCTTTACATAAAAGTCAGTTTTATTAAAGCAAACTCTGTTTCCTTATATCTTGTTTGTCACACTTCAGAAAACAGATCGCATTTGCGCCTTGGAGGAACTTCAGCAAATCAACACATTCAAAGCAAAGCATCTGGTGAACTCAAGTCTGCTCTGACAGCTAGAGGCAGAAGACATCTCACTTGTTTTACATGCATCTTACCCCAAAACACTAGACATTTGGATAAGCAAGGAAAACCACAAGATTATTTTTTGCTTTGAAAATTTTACTGGGTGTCAGCAGAAGTCTCCAAGACACATTTCTCGTTTCCCCCCTGCCGGGATAAGGGCCTCTCAGAGAGCCCTTACATCCGAGGTTCACAGGCAGGTGAATAAAAATGAGCAACAGCAGTGCAGTGCATGAGAGCTTTAGTTTCATCAAAAAGCAGTGCGCACACACACTGACCTCTGCAAAAGACATCTTTTACATATGTAAAAGACTGAGCCAGAAGCTCAGCTGGAGTTAAGTGGCCAAGCCCCGTTCACCTCTGTGGAACCCACAAGCCCACGGATCTGCTCCACGACTGGAAGCCAAGAGGACACATGAACTAACGGTCCCCCAGGCTTCAGTCTCAAGTGAAAATGCATTTGGTGGGATCATTACAAGTGGGCGGTAGCCCACATTGGAATGTGACTGCCTGATTCAGAAAATCTCTTCCTAAGGGAATTTCCAGCCTAGAATAGGCAAGGAAGGCTGAAGGTCAAAACAGAGGTGCCCTGGAAGAATCACACAAAGGAAGTTCCCATGGCAAGCGACAGCAGCGGTGCCAAAGTGAAAGAATACTTCACATTCACAACCAGATTCGCAAGGGAGGTAACATCATTATTCGGCTCCTCCCAGATTATTAAAACTCATCTTTAAACCACGCTCCTATCAACCATCCCGGATCAAGCCCCACGTACCTCGCAGGAAGCACCGTGGCCTATCTTCTTCTCCACATGCTGCTCCTCCTCTTCGTCGGGGGGTGGCTTGGCAGGCGGGGGTGGACGTTCCCTCTGCGGATTAGAGGACCGCTGTCAATTGCTGTGTTTCAAAGCATGACCCTTCTGCTTCCACTGACACTATATCCACGTTGCTGCGGATGCAGCGTGGTAAAGACCACCTCAAATTCGTTTGGGTAAAATAGCAGCTTAGTCTAAACAGCAACTGAGTTTGGTAAGAGCTGCTATCCTTCCTCCTCCTCCTCTCCAGGAGGATGCACAATAGGGCACACAGCTCTTTCTGTAGATTCATGGTACGGCACAGGAACAATAATAATAATAATAATACTGCAGACCACCCACCTCTACGCCGCACCAGTAACACCGCACAAGGCCAGCTCAGACCCACGTGGGCACCAGCTAAATTTTCAGCAGAATAAAACCACTCAGGTGGAAGGTGCCATTTACGTAGCTTTATTGCCTCATTATTTAAGCCGGTTCATTCAGACCTAGACTAGCAGTCTCTATGGCACAGCATTACACAGTAACGAACTCATGCAAACGGGTAGAAAGGGACTACTCATTGCTCATGTCTTAATGAAACAGTAAGAGGAATAAGTAATTCCAGAAGCACATTTTATAGTGAAAAATGTTAGGGAGATCAAAAGAGAGTGGTGCACTGCATTCCTCAAATATCCCAAGCCTGCCCATGGGCAATTAGGGCTGAACTACCTTGCCTTGATGCAGATCTAAATGCATCTCTAAGCAATCTCTCACCCTACAATAGCTCCATCTAATGGCAAATGGAGAGCCAGCCTAGCTGAACTGCTCGTTCCAAACAGCTCAACCCAATTTTGGGAGAAATTCCAGCAAGCTCCTGGAGCAGCTCCCTCTTTTTTCTCCCTTTTCACGGCAGCTCAGTCTCTCGTCTTTTGTTGCTTGTGGTAGAGATGAGCTTATTCCGTGTCAGACACTATCGACACGGGACATTACGTGGATGGATTTAAGTCAGCAAGATTTAGGTAATGCCAGGATATTGCATTTGTACTGCATCCCCAGAAGAGAGGTTTGGCTGAAACGCCTGTTCTAAAGCTTTTGTGCCTCATTTCTATTATATTTGCCAATGTAGTACAGGAAAAAAGATGCACCTCATTACAGAGCCAGAGGAAGCAGGGTTACAGCATCACCAGCAGTTTAATTGTTCATTGCTGCTTTGCTTTTTGCCCACTCAAAAAATATCAGTAGAAAAGGCTTTATAAAAACAACCCGAAAACCAGCCCTGAAGCTGACACAGCAGGCCGCAGGGGCAGCATCCCATCTGCCCCATAGCAGCGTTGCCACCGATTGCTAAGGAAGCGGCAGATGCAACTAACAGAAGGTGAGGAAGACTTTGGAGACAGTTCCAGTAGCTACATGTTGCCTCGTAAAGCCTTGAGTACCCTCTACAGATCTCTGCAAGTAACACATACAGGGTTTCAGCTGTCAACTGGTTTACCACAGGATGTTCTTAAAGATAATTTCTTTAGAGCCTTTTCTTGGGCAAAGCAGAGGGCATGAGATGAGGCAAATGCTACACAGAAAAGTTTCCAAAGCTTTCTCCTCAGCAAGCAGTTAACTCTTCAGCTACATGTAATGCTCTGACAAACCAAAATTCAAAGGCACCAGACCACATAAGGATGCAACACTGGATGAAACTCAGGCACATACAAGCAGCTACTCATGGGCAAGGCTACGGAGGGAATGTGACCAGGCCAGCACAAAAAGGAGAGGTTCCTGCCTGCTCCGATCAGTGTCAGGGATGGGTTGAAAGATTTCTTCAAGCTGGGGAAGTGGCAGCCTGCTGCAAAACCGTGGAAATGGAGTTATCTGTCTTCCTAAGGCATGCAGAGAAGAGCACACACAGCTACATACAGGCCTGACTCCTGCTGCTTTAACACCACTTGTTTCCACTTCCTTATTCACAGACTCTCGGTCTGAAGATCTCCCACTGGCAAGACTGTCCAGAGAGTGGCAGGACGTTGCGTTGTATAAAGCTTCATAGGGGCTCTCCTCTTCTGGGTTCACATCAAAATCTATGATCAGTTCCGTCACTGCTTTCTCCACATCACCTGTGAGGAGAGAAGGAGACAAAACTGCATCACCCAGGGCTTCCACCCTCTGAAGCTCAGCACTTGCAGGAAGAGGAGCGTTGAGGACTGCTGCATCGTGCAGACACCTACCCTGAGAAATCCGGCACACAGGATCAGTGGCAGCAACAAGCGGTGCTTGGACAGTCTTCTCTGCAGCTTTGGCACTCTTCTTCCCAGTCGTGTAATCTAAAGTGAAGCGGGGTGACACACGCAGTTTAGGTCAGTCTAGTTTTATGTCCACTTTAGCACATGGTATTTCCTCCCTTGTGAATGGAGGACCAAACTGCCAGCTGATTAAGTCTCCAAAAAATAAATGAGGTACTTTATTAAATCTTGCAGCTCAGTTCCCAAAATAGAAGCAGGCAGCCTCTTTAATCACATGCACAAAGTCAAGAACGGTTTCTGAACTTTTACAGAGCCTTTAATAAGAAAGCTGCAAAGCAGCTGTTCTTGGATAGACGCAACATCAGGGAACTGATTACTTCGTATGTCGTAGCTACAAGCTAAACAGAGATGCAGTCTGGTCTTCTGGATTCATAAGACAGCAAAGAATAATTCTAGTTGTGGTCACCTAACCACAGAAAAAGCCAGTAACATTAAGCTTAAGTGAATGAAGTCAGACATCAACAAACATCTCGCACAGCTCACCCTACAGGAGCAAACTACCAGCATTCACCTGCAAGACCCTTAGTTTTCAAGCCAGTCTTTGTCTTCAATTGCAGAATTGAGATAATACCTACCAGCCTTAGAGGCAAAGCTTAATTTAAAGTCTGCAAAGTGCTTTGAACCTGTGAAGCTCTCAAATGTTAAGCATGAATAAAACACACCAGTTGCGTATGCTTCTGATCTTTCTCCCCACAGCTGAGAGGAAACTGAGACAGAGTAATTTCAAGCTATGAATTCGGCTAAGATGCCACTTTTCATTCCCTAACTTGGGCAGAAACAAAGGGCCAAGCTCCTTTATAAGTCAGAAATAATCAAGGCCTTTTCTGTAAATCTCATCTGCAAAATCCATGCCCAGGCTTCACAATGAAGTGATAAGTAGGACATAGGATCAGTGGATTTGCCTAAACAGACATATAAAGTAGAGTCAAACAGATTTTAGACTACCTTTAATTTTAATTAACTTATAAAGTTAAGCAAAACTCAATTAAGCCCATTTAAATTGTAAAAGTGATGCCACACTCCTTAAGTGAGCAAACTAATCTCCCTTAAATCCATTCCTGGAAGTCCTCCTGCAAACATGTGCTCTGGAGACAGTTCACCACTAAGAATTTAAGCACCATTTCCTCCAACACCCTTTTCAGATTCTTACCAAGTGACCTGGTGTGAGGCTGCTTTGCCTTCAGCACTTTCCAGGACCAGAGAAAAAAAATACTGTACTCGCACTAGCACAATATGCACCTAAAACCTTTCCCTCCTGCCCACACACAGGCCTACAGCACTTACCTTCAATGAGAGCTGCTATATGTTGGCTCTTCTGAGAAGGAAGTTCCCTCACAATATCCAGAGCTGTCAGGCCTCTGTTATCCTTTATGTTCACATCAATACCTACAGCAATAGGCATAGAAAAGGCAAAAGCAAGAACATTTTCAAATTATGTGCAAATTCATCTCTTTAATCAAGTCACAGCTTACATCTGTAACCATCACCAGGAGGAAAGAGTTTAAAAAAATTAAACAAAACAAGGAATAACCTCTCCTATGATCCCCTCTGAGGATCGATACTTCAATAGCTGATCAGAGTGAAAAAAAGCTGCCCCCATAAGGGGGTTTCCTCAAGTTCTGCGGGAAGGGATCACTATATTATTGCTTCAGAAGGGGATCACTCTCACCTGCAGCCAGCAAGATTTGCACCACATCTGTCTTGCCAAACAAAGCAGCTTCATGCAAAGCACTGCCTTTTTCAGTCTGCAAATTAAATGGAAAACAGCATGAAGCTAGACAGTGGGGAATGGGGATAGAGGAACGTTGTAGAAGGTTACAGAAGCAATAAATATGTTGCATCATATACAAAACGTGGGCAACAATATCTATGGTCAAACAATCCACACTATTGCAACATTGAGAATTTGGAACGGAAAATGGGGATTCTTTCTTAGGAGAGAGGTGTGGGCTCAGACTAGAAACCAAGACCGACCTTTCTAAGGCTTCACAAGGGGTCTCTTCCGTCCTTGTCAGGACATGACCATCACATACAAGTTATTGCTGTGAAAGCAGCATAGTAACAAGCAGCTTGATAGGAACAGAAATGGTTTGCCTCCGTTGCTACCAAGAGCTCACAGACTGAGGGGCAGGATAGCTCAGGCAAAAGGGCTTTCTTCTTCCCTCGCTGTGTCTGGGGCCCTTTCTCCAATGTTAAGCAGCTTCTCGGAGCCCAAAGCTATTGCTCATCTTTCAGAAATGACCCCTCCGGGAGGACGGTGAGCTGTAGCTTTCCCTGACACTCCTACATGGGTTCTCCAGTCTCCCAGCAAGCTGTCCAGCCCTCAACACACACGGACACGCTAGATACCTGATAGTTGCTATCCATGCCAGCATCCAGGAGGACATGGACTACAGCTTTGTGACCATTCCTAGCTGCCAGGTGAAGGGGAGTGTGTTTCTTAGTGTTGCAGCTTAAAAGATTGGGGTGAGCATTCAAGAGCATCTTCACAACTTCCAGCCTCCCGTAGAGCGCGGCCAGATCCAGGGGAGTCTCGAATTTGTTATTGCGCATGGTAGGGTCCGTCAGCTCCTCCAGAAGAACCTTCACCACCTCCGTGTGGCCATACTGGGCAGCGCAGTGCAGCGCCGTCTCGTTGTCGTTGTTCTGGAGGGTCACAAACGCCAGCGTGTCAGAACGGGGGAGAACGGAGCTGCTCTGTGCCTCACTCAAACCATTGAAGTTTAAATGCAAAAACAAGACAAACAAGCAGTAGGGAAGCAGAGAGCCCAGGTTTAACCAGAGCCCGGAGCAATGTTTTCATCATGTCATTAGCCATTTACCAGGCACAGATATCCCCTTACGAACTCATCAACTGACCCACCCAGTTAAAAGCCTGGAGAAGCTTCAAAAACATTCAGAGCAATGAGCTTTACTCAGATATGGGAAGTCTATTCTACGGGAAATAGATGCTATATGTGGGGTAGCTTTCAAAGCATTAAGGTCAGAAGCAAGAGACCATGCTAACATTTAAGGGTCTGTCAAGCTGTATCTGGATTCCCATTAATTCTGCTAGCTCTTGGGGAAAGCTGTCTGTTTTAGCTGTTGGCAGCGTCCTGCACTTTGGGATATCACAAAAAAGACTGCAGTAGGTAATATGCAAACTGCAGCATGAATTCTACCTGCTGTAGCTTAATTGTCATCGTTTCAGATTTAAACTTCAATTGTTCAGAATCCTACTTATCCTGATTATAACAGTCATTCCGCCTTGGCAGCGCTGAAGCTTGCAAGCTGGTCAGTGTAGAAAGAGGGTGCATATAAGTCGCATGCAGTTTGTGAATTAAGAAGTTATCAAGCAAAGCAGATAGATCACTCCACTAACAAGCCTTTTGGAGTCAAGGCCTCAGGACAACTGGCAGGGAAAGATGTCCAAGCTGCAAGTGAATGCCTCCACAGTAAAAGCCCGATCCAGTTAATGCATGCAGCAGCTGTCAGGTTAAAATCAGCAATGCAAAGTATTTATGGACAAGCAACCTAACGCATTTCACTTTCAGGTGCAAAATATGAACATTGCCAGATTCAAAAAAGGTTTGGCTTTTTTCCCCTTCAAATTAAGTTCACCTCAAGTTTCTAGTTTTACTACTGTGAACTATACATAGAGGAATTTCAGTGTAAGGACTTTGGAAATACTTATCTAGGGATTTAATAGACCCAAAAAACTTCCGTACAAACTTTAGTTGAAAGAATCACAGCAGAGTTTGTCATTTGAAGAATAGTTCCCATTAAAAAGGGAAATGTATTTATTTTGACAGATTTAAAAGTGCTACTCTAGGAACTGAATTTGCCCCTTTTGCTTTGAGAGCGCACACACTTTTTGGGATTCCAGTTTGTAGGAGAGGTCAATATTTTGCACCTTTTCACAAACAAGCTGCAAAATTTGCCATGTGCTACAAGTACTTTAATCCTATTACCACGTTAAGTCATTCTAGGGATCACAAGAGTCACACATGCAAACTCCCGTTTGTTTTTATCGGGTATTTGACTGCATCATTTTTCAGCCACGTGAAAAGAGTCAGGGAAGCGGGAAGTTCTGGAGAGGCTCGACAGCCGTGGCTTGTATAAAAGCAAAAACTCCAGAGGCCAGAAGCAGCAGCAGCCACATGCAGAAACGAGGGCTTTGAGAAGGTAAGGAAAGCATGGCATCACTGTTAGCAGAGAAGTTCAAAGTCAAACAGCAGGCTCTATACTTGGAGTGGCAGAGGCAGCCATGGTGAAGGAAGGTACATACAAGTGGACAGAAGTTACTGTAGAATAAAAGTTTGCACATAAAATACACATAGGGAGTGGAAAAGGGGAGAGAATAGAGAACTACAGAGATGACACCTATCGCTCTGCTTAACCTGCTGCTCTCGAGGCATCTGAAAGGGCCCTACGTAGCGTCATTCTTATTTGCCGGGGAAGGGAACTGCGGAGTGGTGCGATGATCCAGACCGAGCCCTCGGGAAGCCGGTGCCCAGCCTCGGGCCTCGGCAGCACTCAGTGTCCTTCCCACCGCCCCGGCCTGACCCGACCCAGCTCAGCACCACCGGCAGCACCTCCCGCAGCTCCGGGGAGTTTGTCACTTTTTGCAGAAAGGGCAGATGAGCCCAGTTCTTCTGGTGCACGGGGTGCCTGCCACAAGCGACGCAGCAGGGTACGTGCCGCTCGTGCTCCGCCAGCCCCGGCGGTGGGCACTGCACCGCCAAGCCTGTCCATCTCTCACCTTGCACTGGCCCAGAGTCCATAGCCCTTGAGGGTGCTTTAAAGGATGCAGCAACCCAGAACACCTGCCCAATGGCTCAGGAATGGGAATGTGAAATCCTTGAAAAATAGAATTCTTGAGGATTTTCCCCATCTTTGCCTCATTTTAGTCACATTTTCCTTTGGCAGATTAGGGCTCTGTCACTCAGGATGAAATCCCCAGAGTATTCCTCCTCTAACAGAAGATCACCAGGTGATAAACTAGCTTGAATCATTCCAGCAAGGGTTTCCCCCATCACAGACTGAGTACTGGAAATTCCTGCTATTGCATAAATCTGTCTCCATTTTGGGAGAGTTTTGAGCAGCCAAAAATCCTGCAGCTGTTCCAGGCAAGGCATGTTGCCTCCCTTCCCCATATCGCCTCTCCAAGCGCAGACCAGAGGGGAGCCTCAGCAATGATCACAAGAGCTCGAATATTCATATTTATCGGAGATGGAAAAAGAAAATTCTTTTCCAGCAGCCAGAAGCCATGTGGATTCAAATTTCAAAACTTAGGGGGGAAAAAAAAAAATTAAAGTGCTCAGAAGGACTTGGGGGATGGAGGAATAGTAGCACCCTCCTAATTCACAGCTGGGAGCGAGGAATTGGGCCTTATGCGATGCCTGCTTCCCGACCACAAGGTATGGAACAGGAAACAGTGCAAATGCCTCTGCCTTCAGATGGGTGCCGTCAAATTTTTCAAGCCCTGGTAACTAGATACCACATATTATAACCCTTATAGCTCCTCGTCACACGCTGTAACGGAGCATCTAGAGCTCATTAAAGCATCTCTGACAGTGGCTGCACTCCCCTTCTGAACAGGGCTTTGTTCGGAGAAAGGAAGACTTGGTTTAAATAAGTTATCTTTCTAATTGCAAAGATTTGAATGCTTGAATAAACTGCCAAGGGAGATTAAGGAGCTGCCACTCAGAGGCTTTTAAGAACCCGTTGGACAAATGCTGGTCAGGAATGGTTTAGGTGGAACTGATCCTGCCTTGGGGCAGGGAAAATGGGCCAGGTGGATTCAAGTCCCATCCAACCCTGTTTCTGAGATTCCTTCAGGGTTTTTCCTCAATTTGTACATTTCTAAGATAGACTTGCCCTTTAAAAAAAAAAAGCACAACACAACTTATTTCGCTGGTCCAGTGACATGTCTGATACTGAAGCACAGAACAGGGATGTCCCTCTGGCACACACTCTGCAAAGCTGCTGTTTCACAGTGAAAGGCCAAAATGAAAGCAAAAAACCTGTTAAGCAAAATCCAAATTTCTGCAGAAGGTGACACCCAAGACATGTCACAACCTTCAGGCCCAAAACAGGCCAGAAGCATGGGCACGAGCAGTCCTATCAGTTATACCATCTCCTTCCCTCCCCCTCCTTTTGCAGCGTACACAGTTTCCAGTAGCGTCTCACACAGCATGGCCATTAGCAAAAATAAGAATAAATAGACCTCCTGCGTTCCTACAGGTGCCCAATGCCAAACACACTAATACATTTCAGAAAAATGATCCCCATATGTCCAGAAAGCTTTTGGGAGCTCTGCGGGTGGGTTTGCTGCCCAGTTTCATTTGCAGACTCCAGATGGTAGGCTTCCACTTTCCTCAGCAGCCCATTTAGATTTATAGCACTTTAAACCCAATCTGCATTATTCATTTGCTTCCAATTAAAAAAGACAAAGGTAGTTTGTGTAGTGCAGTTTATTTCTCCTCCAGCTACGTGGCAGCTTTTTCTACTTTGCATTTGCTCAACTGGTCAGCTCCTCCGTACAGATTAAATAGCCAAATCCAAGGTAGCAAGACTTAGCGAAACAAAGTTGCTCCTCCGTCTTTTTGCTTAAACCCGTTGCTTTTCAGAAGTCCTTCAGGCCTGTACCACACATTGTATTTAACTAATTTCAACTATTTAACAAAAGGTGTTGAAAAAGGGGCACACCAGGAAGTTAACTCTTTCTCCAGCTTTTAGGAGGGCAAGAAGCTACTGGCTTTCTTAGCTTTTCCTAACAGGATACCAATTTGACTTTTAGCCAGGCATGTATAAATGCCTTTCCCCTCTTCTAAATATCCCCAAATGTTTGGAAAGATGGAACAGCTTGTTTCGATCATTTCAAAATGAAATTGCATGGGAGCTGAGAAGCTGGAAGCACCAACTAAGCAAGGACCCTTCCACTTTGCACCTGGACTTTTTTTGTTCTCCCACATGCAACAAGGCTATCAAAAAACCCATCAAGGTTTGCATGATAGGTATGGTTCCACATGCTCTTCATCAAACCTGGTCAGAAACCGGTGGAAAGCTGGTCAGAACTTCTCATGACCCTACCTAATAGTTTGTATATAAGCCACGTCTGTCTGTCTCCTTAAAACCAAGGCAGAGATTTCAAGAACACTCATCTTATTCCCAAGAGCCTTCAGAACCCAAGTATTACAGCCAAAACCCCAAACTGAATACCTACTAAAGAAAACCCCTCAAGAAAGCTAGCTCAGCTTCACCTTTATATGCCTTTCCCATTCAACACTTTAATACTAGAATGCTGCAAGATTTACTCAGTCATCAACAGTATTTTAGAAAGCTCCTTTCAGACGGTTGAATTGCTCAATTATAACGTTTCCACAGAAGACATTTGTTGCTATAAAATTCCCAGATGGATTTTTGTCAAAATCACAGATAAGGATGAGCTTCATGTAAATATATTTATGCTTAAAAAGGTATGCACCAGAGTATTTTCTGAAAAGGAAGTCTGCAAAAACAAACTCAATTCCCAGTGGTTAGTAAGCTCAGGAATTTTGAATGTGTTTTTAAGGTACTGCAGATCAAGCAGAGTGGAAGTTTTAACTAAACTCCGAGAGACAGAAATCTGCCATGGGTGGCTGCATCCAAAATAATTGGCTGGAAGCAACTGTGTCGTGGTGGCTGAAAGCAGAAGTATCTCATGATAAAACAGCAAACTATTATGCCATCATGTGCCTGCAGCTTCACTTTAAATAAAAATGAAAAGTGGTGAGTGCCTGAAAAACCACCATCACATACGTACTGGTAGACAGAACAAGTGACCCTAGACACTTCCTTATCTGCTTTTATCTGCAATTGCTCAGCCTCAGTGCATCGTAAGTGCTTACATTGTGCCTTTTTGTAGATTAAGAACAACTAAAAGCAGAGAGGAGCAAAACAGGCAAGAAAACAAGAACAGGAGACTAGGGCTGAAGGGTCAGACGACACAACAGACTTAACATCAAAAAAAGAGAGACTGATGCAATAAGCAGGACATGAAGGACTTGGGAAGGGAGGTGTAAACATTACTGCCTTCCCTTCTCCCTGCCACCACCAAAAGAATTAGCTGTCCATTCAAACAAATAGAGGATTATGCATTTTGTAGGAGAAAAAGCATGAAAATTCACTCCAAACAGCCCACAGAGAAAATGCATCCATGTTTAAGCAGGAAAATAAATTTCCTTCTCTTTGCATTTATCAGCAACATTAGCACATGAAACAATACCTAGAGCATTTTAATTGAAATAACATTACCTTTTGGAAGTCATCCAGCCAAATCAAGCAAACTGACCATCACCGTGAGTCCTACAAGGCTAAGCAATGAAGGAGCCCCCAGGAAAGTAAGGAAAAGCTTCCCTTAAATTATGTTTCTATAACTGCTTTGAAGAAAGAAACCCACAGTAAATAAATGGTTGCAATTTTACTCTTCCCCAAGCAGCTGCGAACTGAACAGGTATTACTGCAATTGGATGACATTGCACCTGGAAGCACGCGAGTGCAGCTTGGAGTAATGATGCAGTGAAATGCTGACAGCAAAGTACACACCTTGGCATTGATATATGGGTCAAAGGGGCCGTACTTTTTGAGTTCTTTGATCTCAAGAGCATTCTACAAAAAGGAAGAGGAGAAAAGAAAAAAAATGTGATAATGAAATGGGTGAGATATAGCAACAAAGCAATGGGTGACTCCCAAGGGGTGGAAGTGACAGAACACAGCATCTTGTTCCAGTCAAGAGCTATTAACAGCAGAAGCCATTCCAGCTGCCGATTCCTGTAACTTGAACCACTGTGCATTTCATTTACAAGACTCCAAACACAAGCAGCACAGGCTATTCAACTGACTTCTCTCACATAAAAAGGTTTTGACTAAAGGGACATTAATGAAACATTACCTGGAAGGACTGCACTGAGCTTTTCATCTTTTGCAAAGGTTTCCCCTCCACCTGTCCTCCTCTGACAGTAGAACAGTTTACACTCCGGCCCCTCAGTCAATTCTTATCAGATTGATTGTAAACAGTTTACTACACCTCTTAAATCTATTTAAGCAGACCAAATGCCTGCAGTTGTGCCCAAAATCATTATTAAGCACAGCCCCAAACTGGAAAGCAATAAACAAAGGCATTAACACATACTCTTAGTCACTCCTGCTAAATTGAGGGGCAGTAGTGATTAGTACTACCCCAGTATTTTTCATTTCATGATGCTTTAGAAGCCATCATTTAGCCTTAGAACAGCCTTGGGAGGCAAGTTAACTATTTTACATTGAGGAACAAAAAGCTTAGGCATGGCACTTTGGTCCCCACAAAGCATGGGTGGAAGCAGGATTAACACTCCTAAACCCAACTCCTCTTGGGGAGCTGGCTTCTCAGCTTCTGAAAAAATATACAGAGCAGATCAAAATTAAACAGCAAAAATTTAGAGCAATCAAGCCATCCAGCTTGACCTTCTGACAGATTTTGTTAAACTTGAGCCAGGAATATCTGAGCTACTTGTGAATTAACTTCTGAACAAATATACATTTTCAGCCTTACGTTATTAAGGCAGACAAACTTATTTTGGTTTACTCCCTTCCACCTGGCTGATAACCTGAGTGGTTTAGGAGTTGATTCACAGGGACAACAGGTATTCCTGCCTCCAGGACAGGACAACCAAGGGCTGTTGTAGCTCTAAGCATCCGATTCGAATCTGTTACTGCATGTCTGCCCGAGCTCACTCAGTCGTAAGCGGCTCAGTAACACGGCTCAGCAGACCAGTCCTCTTATCCAAACTCTTAAACTAAAGACATTTCTGCAAGTTCAAGCAATAGCATTTATGCCTGGGAGCCACTGTCGAAGTGGATGGGCATTAATTTCACTGCCCCTCACACGTTTCAGCAGTTCTCTGGAACAGCAGGGAGATACCTGCAGATGTCCCCGGAGGAGTTACACAGGGGAGGCAGCCCTCCACAGTGGACGGTGTCCACTGGGCAGAATAGCCGTTTTATACAAAGCAATCCATCTGCATCCTAGCCCAAAAGCAATCAGGTTGACAAAAAGGAAGAAATCCACAAGACTTTTTCCTAGCCTGATTGAGAAAATATCTTAAGATTAAGCTAGGGATTTATCTGGGGCCAAGTGGAGCTAAAATTGTCTTACAACTTACAAATTAATTAACTGGAGCAAGTGCTAGAAACAAGCCAGGAGAGTAGCTAAGAGAGCGTGGCCAAACAAAGACTAAACAAAGCTGCTTTGATTAGTTCCCAAAAGAAGGGAGCCAATGTGTCCTTTGACAGTACTAGAAATCTTCTCAGTTATTCAGCAACTGAAAGGAAAAACCATTCATGTTAGTTTTAGAAGCCCAGTATGAAAGCAGGAGACCACTTCCTAGGTGCTCAGTGGTTCTCATAATATATATCTTTATGTAGATAAACATATATACCTCAGTCATATTCAACCGCTAACCCAGAACTGGAGGTATTGCTTTGGACAGTCCCCTCCTTATCCTATTAGCAAGCAGGACTTTATAGCAATTGCTAGTAGTTTGGGCAGGGTCAGGAGTCAGCTGAAATGGTCCTTCTACAGCCTAGCGAAGTGATTCAATGGTACATTAGAGAAAAATACGCAGACCTGCTCATTCACTTTAGTGTGCGAAGGTCCCTGGTGGATGAGGAGTTTCACTATGTCTGCATCTCCTTTCCACGCTGCCAGGTGAAGAGGGTAACAGCCTTTGCAGTCTGCTACATTGGTTAGTGCATCATTCCTCAGCAGAACTTCCACCACATCCCTGCAAGAGAAGGGAAACGAGTCCAGGAGGTATCCCGTGCCTGTTCCACAGCTTACATTCTGCAGTCAGGCAATCACATAGTATTTTATGAAAAATTCACCTGAAGAAGAATATTTCAGGGATCATCTTGAAATGCGATTTTAACATGTTCCTATTAAATGTTGCCCAAAAAAAAAAGTGAAGGACTGCTGAGATGAGCTTAGAAACAGTCTATGTTATTTTTGTACTAATGCAGCTGAACACAGACAGAAGTCATCTGCAAGCCACTCTGGTGAAAAATGAACTGCATCAGTACAGTGAAGATGAATAAAGATTTTTAACTCTATTCAATCTCTCAGTAGTTTAGGTAGCAGTGAAAAATGCAAGATCCACCACTCTGAAGACCACAGAATTATTTAAAAAAATATATAAAAATCTGCTTTTGCACATTATAAGTAGTGCATGCACAGCAATGCATGGGAAACCAGACAGACTGCAGAGGACTGTTACTGGAGAAGCCATCTTTAAGATCTTGTTACATCTTATCCAAATCACAAATAAAAGGGTGTTTGAAAGCCTCAGTGTTCTGCCAAATTAAAAAAAGAGTGTATAACTACATTCTGCAACTAATGCCTCTGTAGCTTCCCTGCACTGATGTTCACTTCTTGTCCTGAAGATGGTGTAGTTTTGCACCACTGCCACCTTTTACTTCAGTGGGAAACAGCTTTAGACTGGTGAAAGAGTTATATAGAAACTGGTTTGTAAAGCAACTCACTTATGACCATTCAAAGCAGCATGGTGCAGTGGAGTGTATCCAGTACTGTCAACGCAGTTCACATTTGGCCCTCTCCAGATGCTGCAAGACAGAAAACGTACAGGGAACACTTAGACATACACCAAACAGACAGGCAGCCGGCGGGAAAAAGCTTCAGCAGAGTTCTTGCACCACGTTGGTTATCTGGAAGCAAACCTTCACAGTGGCTGGCAGCTGTGGGTAAGAGCAGTAATGCGCAGCCCTGCATTAAGGAGAGAGGTTAGTATCACAGCAGAGACATTAAACAGATTCACTACTTGATGCTTGACCGGACCATCCAAGTTCTTATACCAGAGCTTCCGCGTTCTCCTGCTACTAGGCATCTTTCAACCATACATGTGCTTACCGAAAAGCATCTTCAGAGGAACACGTGCCTATTAACATTGACCACAAAAGCAAGAGCTGGTAAACCATCAACCCACCACTAATTCACAGCCCTCTGAAGG